>NW_025064156.1:0-1247016 GCF_018152265.1 Drosophila ficusphila
CACATGCACCACGATATGTTGGGAATATTACACCATTAACAGTTCGTAGTGTCTCAAATGATGTTGGCCCACGCACATTTACCAGCAACAACCGCAAATAGAAACATTCATCATTCTTTGGATGAACTGTATACATACGACCAAGAGCATCATCAACCGCTTCCCCTTGTTTCCGTCTTTGAAATTTTTTCGATGAAGCATTCCAAGTATAATAACGTGGCATCTCCGAGTAAAACAAAGTTCGTGCAAACTGATCGCTTTGGCAGATTGCAAAAAAAACTGGTCAATGTAGTTGCTGGAGGTGTTTCAGCACGTTGCATAGCATTCGAAGCCGTGAAATATACTCGTTGACCATTCTCCAGATGCACCGCCAAATGCATTACAGTAGGATGTCGTTCGTGAATGGGAAATGCGAATATACGCCAAATAGCTTCATTACTGTTCACATAACGACCAACTTGATAGCGAGAAATTTCATCGTTGGTATTCGAGGATTGCAATCCAAAAACCGCCATATCACTGCCTTTCGTGACATATTTGCAAATATATTTTATGGACTTAACTGAATTGCAGTATTCAACGTTGCAATGTGTCTTGAACGTTTTAGAAATAAGTGGCGAATATGGAACAATCTAACTGTTGTCGACAACGAAATCCATTCTTTTCACTTTCGTTGTGACAGTTCGACCGTTGTCATCTGGTGATCGACGCCGATACAGCGGATAACCATCATTGCCAGTGACAGTCTCCGCCGTTAATTTCCGTGGATATCATTTAGAGCACTTACCATTGACCATGCAAGGCGATTGGGGATTGATGGCACCACACGGTCCATGAATCATATTTGTAGTAATAACGTCATGTAGGTCTGGATTGACTTCATAATCAGGAATCTCGGCACATATAATATCATCTATTTGGTCAGGTTGAATTCTTTCCACTAACCAAATAAGAATGTGTGCGTGCGGCAGGCCTCGCTTTTGCCATTCGATTGAATACATCCAGCATCGAGTATCTCCAAAGACGCGTTGTTTAAATTTGATGTTTGTCCGGGAAGCAGCAATTGAGTAACTTCTATCCATTTTGGATTAAAGGTAAAAGTAATAAAAAGATCTGGCCGACCGTTATGACGAACATATGTCATTGCATCTTATGCATATTCATGCATATGACGCGGACTACCAATGCACGTCGCTGGCAGAATAGTTATTCGTCCAATATTAGCTGCATTTTCTTCAGTACTAACTGCATCACGTAAATGGATGTACTCATCAGAACGCAGTTTGGATTGGTTCAACCTAATGAATGTTAAACGTTCAGTTTCTATTTTTACATACATGTCAACGCAGTACTGCTAAAACAATCGACGAAACCGCAGCAAATAGTTGTCAGTATTTTGACGAATCATCAAACGATGCGTAATAATTCATTGAGCTAACTTTCTTTGTAGTTTCTTCACCTGAAATTAAAAATTTTATAATAAACCATTTCAAATGCAAATCTTAAAGGCAAAGAATACAGACATTAGCCATTTTTTTTAATAAGCATTATTTTAAATCAGTGTCTTTTAGAAATAAATGAAATAAATTATGATACTAATACTCACCATTCAATGGATTAATCATTTTAATATTAAAATTATATCCATCTTCTCCTTGCCAAAACATTAGCGGGTATTGCAACGCGTCATAAGATCGATGAGTTTCAGATATTTGTTGCAGTTGCCCAGTATTCACCAACAATCAGGATGGCGACTTCGTCTATTGTTGGAGCATTAAATGTCCTTTCGTGTGTTCCAGATGGTCGTTTATCTGCTTTTATGACAACTTTATAGTCATCATTTGGCATGCGCTCTAAAGCACTCTTAAAGAACCTGACCATCGCTAGACGTCGATCAAGTTGTTCTTCCATGTTGCCCATAAAATATATTTGTAAAAATTTTTTTGTGTATCTTCGAAAGGTAGTAATGATCCAATTCGATGGTGAATCTGCCCTTGTATCTAAGATAAAGTAAGTTTTTCTTTAACTATATTCTATGTAATACAAACAAAAAAAAAACCTTAAATGTCGGATTAAATCCTCGTTCTTCGATAATATCTGCCCCAAATGACGTCATTTGGAAACAACCATTGTATTTTCGAGTATTTGCAAGAAAGTGGCGTGATTCTTGTGTTTCACCACAAAGCAACGAATATAATGGCTCAGGTGGCGGAGTCAACAATGGCAATTTAACTTTACCATTAAAGCAGCATAATCCAGGCGTTTCTCCGGAAAACTTCAGTGCACCGCAATACTCGCAAACAACGTCCATTTGCCCAATGCAAACGCTAGGATGCAAGCTGTAATCAGTGATGCAATCGTATTGAAACGCTGCTCGATTCAAATCAGCACTTGATAAATTTCTTCTGCGTCGCAAATGATCTATTTCTTGACCTCTGTTGTAAGCTCGACGATTCTGCATTGTCAACCGAGCCGTATTACGGATTGCCTCTCTTTGCTCTGCTGATTGAGAAGCACAAAGTCGACCCATACTAACGCGGTTCTGTTCACGTTCAATGTTTTGTTCTTCTTCAGACCTTTCATTTGCAGTATTTCGTAGTCTTCTTACATTACGGCTTTGTCGGGAAAGATTCGATCGTCTTGGTCGCGGCATTATTAATTAAACTTCCCTTCACTTCAATTCACAAAAAGCACGAAAAACTTCACTTCACTTGAATTCACCAAAATCACAAATAACTTCAATTCACTTCAAAAAAATTGAGTTAAAATGCTATGGTAGTGTGTGCTTGTCAGTGTGATGAGGTAATAACTCAGTTTATATGCGATTTTTGGTATGTCGAACGGAATAAAAAGTACCCTAAGTCCTATTCCGGGCTCTAAGCTACCTTCCTACCAATTTTCAGCCAAATCTGTTCAGCCGTTCTTAAGTTATAAGTGGTGTAACTAACACAACTTGCTTTTATATATATAGATTAAAGATTAATGGAATTTAATTGATAACGTCATTGTTTTGTATTACACGACTATGATTTTTTGAGTATCAAGTTTTTTAAACTAAGTTTCAATTTTATCGTAGAATGTGCGCGCGAAATTATCGGATGTCCATACAAATTTTTTTTCATTTGCATAGAAATACTGCAATCGCACAAAAATACCGAAATACAAAAATAAAGAAAAAGCTTCTCCTGTAAAATTTGACAGTATTCCGGTAAATAGTTTTGGAGTAATGAGTGTATTTTTAAAGACATCTCCCACGTAGTTCAACTAGTAGCCAAAACTTTAAATGCGTTTTTCTCGAAACGATGTCTTCAAAGTCGGTGAGGAAAATTTTTCCGAGACGGCTTGACCGATTGACTTGAATTCACAGGCTCTTCTTTGATATTTTTTTTTAGGTAATGGCGCGGGGAATTTTGGCTCCGAAAAAATTTTTATTTTTTTAGTCACTTCAAAGTTGAAATTTTTGTGCCAAAAACGAAGTTTTATGTTTGGAAAGCCGCCATTTTGTCTAAAATCAAAATTTTGAAAATTCCCCGCGTCATTACCAGTCATTTGTCTATTCTTTACATAATCCTTTTGGTTTTTTGTATTTCTGATAATTTGGATGGGGATGGGGTAGAGCATATAAGGCAAAGTGTCTGACTGCATTCAACTTGGTGAATGCCAGCATGATCCTTATCACTGATCTCCTCAAGCCGACGCACTACCTCCACGTGGTTCTCCCTGGATTGCCATTTAACATCCGTTGAGTGGTAAACTAAAGCGCGCGACGAGAGTCCTAGCTCTTCAAACTAGGTTGTGGCGTAGGTCTTGAAATCCACCCATAGAAAAACCAAATTCAATGAAAGAAGCAGAAGAAGCCTCGGAACAGGACCGATTTAACGTTGACGACCATGGCAAACGAAAAAGGACAATGATTTGAGAGCAGCGTTTTAAAAGCTACACTGCTCCCGTAGTATTTCGTTTTGCTATTGCTACCGCTCTCACTTTGACGAGAGCCGTAGCAGAGCCATAGCCGAACAACGAAAAATTGCCTGCTCTGCTCTGCTCGGAGTTTCATCGAGTCCGAACTATAGCTATAGCAAATAGCAAAAAAAATTTTTGTGCTACGGCTACGCATAGCGAGAGTAGAAAAGTTATAGCGAGATGAAAGCAGAGCAAACGATTTTCTCCACTTGCTACGGCTCTCGACCAAATTTGTTATTGTTTTGGCTATTTTCTTTTTTTATTTCAATAATAAAGGAATTATGTCTAAAAAGCGACGAGAATAATGTAAAGGTGCATAAGAAGGAAAAAGAAAATAGCTTTTCTACTCTCGCTATGCGTAGCCGTAGCACAAAAAAATTTTTTTTTGCTATTTGCTATAGCTATAGTTCGGACTCGATGAAACTCCGAGCAGAGCAGAGCAGGCAATTTTTCGTTGTTCGGCTATGGCTCTGCTACGGCTCTCGTCAAAGTGAGAGCGGTAGCAATAGCATAGCGATATATATATGAATCTCGCTGCTACGGAGTAGTAATTGCAAACCCTGTTTGAGAGTATGCACGTGGAATGTACGAACACTGTACAGACCAGGTGCTGCTCAACAACTAGCAGATACCCTCAAAAAATGTAGGGCCGATATCGCTGCTATCCAGGAAATGCGATGGATAGGGCAAGGTTGCATTAAGAAGAAGGACTGCGACATCTACTACAGCTGCCATCCAGAAAGGCATGAATTTGGCTGTGGCTTCGTTGTTGGCACCAGACTGCGGCGCCGAGTCTCTCACTTTCTGCCAATAAACGAGAGACTTGCAACGATCCGAACTACTGCCAAATTCTTCAACATCAGCCTGATATGCGCGCACGCTCCAACCGAAGAAAAAGACGATATAACCAAGGATACTTTCTATGCGGAGCTCGACCGAGCTTACGACCGCTGCCCTTCTCATGACATTAAAATACTCCTTGGGGACTTTAATGCCAAGGTTGGGCGAGAAGACATTTTCGGTGCCACCGTCGGGCGATTTTGTCTACATGAGACCACCTCGAGCAATGGTCTCAGATTAATAGGCTTTGCTGCAGCGCATAATATGGTAGTTCGTAGTACCGTCATTTGGACATACATAAGGCGACGTGGCTCTCTCCCGATCGACTGACCAGAAATCAGATCGATCATGTTGTGATCGATGCAAGGCATGCATCTAGCGTACTCGACGTGCGATCCTTTCGGGGTCCCAACATCGACTCCGACCATTATCTTGTTGCAGCTAAGATTCGCACACAGTTATGTGTTGCGAAGGTTGCACGTCGAGGACTGCTGAGAAGGCTGGACATCGGAAAGCTGCAATCACAACAGATAAGGGATGCATTCTCCACTCAAGTCTCTGGCCTATTGAGCCGAACAAATCCAACACCTGAAGGCATCAGGGATCAGTGGGCGCTCATATCTCTTCCGCAGAAGAAGTCATTGGATTCCAGCGCCCCCCAACAAGGAATCTATGGTATGACCAGGAGTGTCGGGACGCAACAGCTGCAAAAGACGCCGCCAACCGAAGAACACTGCAAGCTGGGGCTACACGGGCTGTTGTTGAGGTCTACAGGTTAAGGAGAAGGGATGAGAAACGCCTTTTCAGACGCAAGAAAAGAGAACATGAAAAGCGAGGGTGTGAAAGCATAGAGAGCAGCAGATGCCGAAATGAAGCTCGTAACTTCTATCAGAGGGTTAAGCGTCTGACCCAAGGTTGTAAGACTGGAGGAGTTGCATGCAAGGACAATGACGGAAACCTAGTCAAAGATGCAGAGATTGTGCTGAAGCTATGGAGGGATCACTTCTCAAGCCTGTTAGCTGGCTCTGGCACGGGCTATGAAGATTATGATCCACAAACCCCAATCTATGGTACTGATATAGATGTACCGACCCCAAGCCATGCCGAAGTCAAGGATGCAATCCAACGACTCAAAAATAATAAATCGCAGGTGCTGATGGCCTGCCGGCTGAATTGTTTAAGGTAGCTGGTGATATGTTGGTAGGGAGCATGTACCAACTAATCAGCAAGATATGACGTAGGGAGAGCATGCCCGAAGATTGGAACCTCAGCATGATCTGTCCTGTCCTGAAGAAGGGTGATGCCACATTGCGCACCAATTACCGTGGCATTAGTCTTCTTCCAGTCGCATACAAGGCCCTTTCGAGCGTACTGTGTGAAAACCTGAAACCCCATGCCGAAGCACTGATTGGACCTTATCAGTTCGGGTTCAGGCCTGGCAAATCCACTATTGACCAGATTTTCACCTTGCGCCAAATCCTGGAGAAGTCCTATGAGAACCAGATCGACACCCATCATCTATTCGTCGATTACAAGGCTGCAATCGGTAGTCCCCGGCGAGATCGCCTATATGCCGCCATGTCTGAGCTTGGTATACCAGCAAAGCTGATACGGCTTTGCAGGATGACATTGAGCAACACCATCAGCTCTGTCAAGGTAGGAAACGACCAATCCGAAACCTTTAGTACCAAGTGTGGTCTCAGACAAGGTGACTCGCTATCTTGCATGCTCTTCAATATTCTAATGGAGAGTATTGTAAGGAAAGCTGGTGTGCATCGGACGGGCACGATTCTGTCAAACAGGTGTGTCCAACTCCTTGGTTACGCTGATGATATTGATATCATTGGCCGAACCAAGCGTGATGTTACAGCAGCCTTTGGGGCTATTGAAAAAGAGTCGGCTAAAGTAGGACTAGCAGTGAACATGGACAAGACAAAGTTTATGGTGTGCTCAAGCAGAGAATCGCGGCGTCTTGATTCTCAGCTGACTGCAGACAGCTATAGCTTTGAGTCCGTCAAGGAATTCATCTACCTTGGGACTGCTATAACTAGCACAAACGATGTCAGCCTAGAGATTAAGCGGAGAGTCACACTTGCCAACAGGTGTTACTTTGGGCTCAGTAGGCATTTCAACAGTAGAGCTCTCTCTCGACAGGCAAAAATAACACTCTACAAGACGCTCATTCTTCCAGTACTCTTATATGGTGCGGAGTGCTGGACAGTGCAATCCGATGCAGCCGCTCTTGGAGTGTTCGAGAGAAAGATTCTCCGCAAGATCTTTGGTCCGATTTGCGTTGGCGATGCCTATCGCATTAGATGGAACCACGAGCTGTATGAGCTGTACGGGGATGTTGATGTAGTCAGTCGAGTTAAAATTCTCAGACTCCGCTGGCTGGGTCACATCGCCCGTATGGAAGAAGACGCTCCGGCCCGTAAGGTGTTTGATGCGGTAATTGTCGGGAAGCGAAGGAGAGGACGACCCCGGATGCGTTGGCAAGACCAGGTGATGGAAGCCCTGTCTACATCCGGTGCTGCCAACTGGAGAAGGCGCGCCCAGGACAGGGATGCGTGGAGGCAAATCGTGCAACAGGCTGTGACCCGTCAAGGGTTGTGATGGCCAATTATTATTATTATTATGTAGGGTATAACTTATAAAAGTCACCCACAAATGTTTATTCAATAGAACTTCCAGACTCTTCTTAATGCTTGTATTAAATTCCGAACACTTCGCGTTTTCCTCTTTATTTCTTTAACTTCTTTTAACACTTATTTTACAACTTCTTTTACAACTTCTTTTCCTTAGCTTCGACTGATCTGTTCCGTTCGGCTTCTTATTGTGCAGTGTGTCCGCATCTCATTAAGCTTGACATTCTTACTTTTAATACTTAAATACTAGACACTTAATACTAGATCCTTAACTTAAATACATTAGGGATATCCTCCTATCCTATCCCAATCCTACATTCGGCCATCCTGAATATTAGTTCGCCCCGAACTAAACCCATTTTTTCATGAACTCTGCTGCTGTAAACGTTCGATTGGGACCTTCTTGGCAACCAACCTTTTCTACTTCGCAGCGTCCATGACTTTTCTTTGTAATTATCTTATAAGGTCCAAAAAACTTAGGTCTTAATTTCATCTTTGCTCCGTATTGGGTTCTTTTGATTGCTACTAAGTCTCCTACCTCATATTCTGTTTCTATTTTTCTTTTTTCATTGAACCCTTTTCTATTTTCTTGCTGGATTTTCTCTATGTTTTCTTGTGCTTTTAACCTAATTTCTTCACGTTCTTCTGTTAATGCTTTTAAATCCATTTCTAATAATAGATCTCTAATCTCGTCATTCTTTGTTTTCATTTGTAAGCCTGTTAACACTGAGAATGGTGTGAACTTCGTACTTCGAGGGGGTGTGTTGTTTATAATTTGTTGTATTCGATCTATATGTGTATACCACTTGGTTGAATTGTCCTGGCAGAGTTTGTTTAACATTGGAATAACGATTTTGTGGATTCTCTCTACCTGTCCGTTACCTCTTGGCATCCCTGTAGCAATGTGCAACAACTGTATTCCTTCTTCCTCACAGTAGTCTTTAAACAAACTCGAAGTAAACGCCGTTCCTCTATCTGTTACAATTCTTCTCGGATTACCAAATACTGCCGCCTGCTTTCTGAGCTTGTCCAACACTTCTTCAGTTCCTGTAGATTTCGTGGGATATAACCATACAAACTTCGAAAACCCATCAACTACGACAAATATGTGGTTGTACATCTTTTTGGTCTCTGTCAGAGGTCCTACATGATTCACGTGATATGTTCCTAACGGTTCTTGTGCTTTGTCGATCGGACATAACAACCCCTCTTTCATTCCACGTTTAGCTTCAGCAATCAAACATTCTAAACAATTTCGAACTATTTTCTCTACCTTCGGTTGTATACTGTTTACAGAATAATGTCTTTCTACCAACTCTCTCGTTTTCTTGCTTCCAAAATGTCCTTCTCTATGAGCTTTTGTGATTATTTCATCCTGCATTGATTCTGGTACTACCAATAATTCTTTATTTGGATCCTTGTAAAGGATATTGTTTCGCACAAAATAGTCTTCATAGGTTTTCTCGGATTCCAACAGCATCTTCACAGCTTTGATCCTGTCATCTTTGTCCTGCGCTTCCTTTAAACGATACCCTAATGCTTCCACTAAAAGGCAGCATGACACTCGACTTAAAGCATCTACGTGCTTCATAAGACTGCCAGATCTGTGTTCGACTTTGTATTTATATTCGTCCAAGAACATTGCCCATCTTGCTACTCTTACAGGGACATCCTTTTTCCCTACTGTCATAGCGAATGCGTCACAGTCCGTTACTATCTTGAACTCGATTCCCAGTAAGTATACTCTCCACTTTCTAATGGCATTTATAATGGCCAGCACCTCCAACTCATATGCGCTGTATTTCTCTTCGGTTGGGCTAGTTTTACAGCTCATAAACTCAACTGGATGGAACTGTCTATCCTCTGAATCCATCTGCATCAGCATGGCACCAAATCCGTGTTTACTGGCATCTGTATGTACCTCCGTGACAGCTTTTGGATCAAACAACTTCAGCACCGGAGCTTCTACTATTAAACGTTTCAAATGTTCGAAAGCTACTACCTCAGATTGCTTTAACTCGATATACTTCTTATCTGCTCTTTCGCTTTCCTTTCTTAGAATGTCCGTTAATGGTTTTGCCTCTATTGCATAGTTTTTTATGAATCTGCGCAAGTACGAAGTCAAACCCAAGAATCTTTGTAACGCTTTCTTCGTTTTTGGACTTGGAAACACTGCCTCAATTTTGTCCTGTGAGGGAGAAATAGACTCATTTTCGATAACAAACCCCAAGAATTTAATTCTCTTTTGCAAAAGTTGGGATTTTTCCCACTTGATCCGCAACCCTGCTTTGCTCGCGACTGTTAAAAACTGCTTCAAAACTGCTAGT
The DNA here is from genome assembly GCF_018152265.1 of Drosophila ficusphila. Lineage (NCBI taxonomy): Eukaryota > Metazoa > Arthropoda > Insecta > Diptera > Drosophilidae > Drosophila > Drosophila ficusphila. Next base: position 9,776 of record NW_025064156.1, read on the forward strand.
CCTTCCTTTTCGTCAACTGTGGGGATAACTATATCGTCCATGTAGACTATCACCTTCTTATGTTGTACTAAATCTCTCAAAACTGCGTTTATATACATATCTACAAAAAACTGCTGGCGAGTTTGAAATACCGAATGGTACAAAATTAAACTCATATTGCCCATTATGAGTTACGAACGCAGTGTATTTCTTAGAATCTGCCTCGAGAGGAACATGGAAGTAACCATTTCTAAGATCTAATGTTGAAAAAACCTTCGCTCCCTTTAATCTGTCAAGTACATCATCTATCAACGCCATTGGAAAATTGTCTCTTCTTATTTTCAAATTAATTTTTCTGAAATCACAACAAAGTCTTTTTGAACCATCTTTCTTACTAACCAGAACTACTGGTGCTGCGTATGGAGAACAACTGGGTGATATGACTTCTTCTTCTAACCAATCTTGAACCTGCTTTTCAATGATCATCTTATTTTCATATGAGATTCTACGTGGGGACTGATAAATAGGAAAATCGTCTTAAAGCACAATTTTCATTTTTACTGGCGACTCAATTTCTTTCTTTGCTTTGTAGTTGTTTATCAGCTGTTCAACCTCATCTCTCAAACCCTTATTAAGATGATTTAACTGCACTTCATCGGAGGTTTTTGGTTCAGATATCATTTCACTCACGCACAATCCTTCAAATATCTCCGATACTTCTTTTTTCCTGAATTGTACTCCACCTGAGCTAAAAATGATGTCCACTTCCTTCAAAACGTCGTTTCCAATGATGATACTCAATGTCTTTTTGTTTGATGACATTAAAATTTACCTTAAAGCAAACATCCCCTGATGATACTACTGTCTCAAACTGTCCGATCGTCTTAATCTCTCCATTCCCTATGCCTCGCAAGCTCTTTGTCTCCTGCCTTAGACGAACTCCTTTTAGCTTTTCCATTAAATCTTCCCTCATCAAACTTAAATCGCATCCTGAGTCTATCATTGCGACAAAATGTACGTCGTTTACGCATATAACCGTATTAATTTGGTCTTTTGGTTTTTCGGTTTAGACTTCAATACACCTACTTTCTCATTCTTTTCGATCGTTTTCTCCTGGTTGCAATTCTTAGCAATGTGACCAGTTTTGTTGCATTTAAAGCATAAAATTGGCGCATTGCATTCCTTTGAAAAATGTCCTTCCTTGTTGCATTTAAAACATTTCCTCTTAATCTGGGAGATTGGTTTTCTTGCACTGACACCCTTAGTACTATCCTTGATCTTTTCGTAAATTTTTATCTCTGCTTTCAATTCATCAAGTGTCCGGCATCGGTACAAGTTACTCTTGTTTAATTTACTATCGGGAACACCATCCACGAAGTACGATATGAGACTTGCTTCGTCTAATTTGACTTGCTTTCCAATCTCAATCAGGCTATACAAATACTCACTTAACGACTCTTTATCAAGTTTTACTCTGTTCTTAAGTTGTTTATGTACTTCAGCTGCACACATTGTTTTGCCAAACTCAGCTCGCAGCTTTGCTTTCAATTGTTCCCATCCTCTAACACCTGTTAGACCTCTCACAAATAATTTTGCTGCTCCTTGCAACAGTTGTTTCCCGTAAATGTACTTCTGTAAGCTATCCCAACCTACCGTTGCAGCACAATCTTCAAATTCAGATACCCACTGATTTATATCTAGTTGATCTGATCCTGAAAAATGCGAAACACTATCTTGAACATCTTTGAGCGTAAATCTTGATGCGCTCTTAAAATCATCTGTCTCTGCTTCTTGATATTCGCTAGACTTAACTGAGTGCGTCTCTTGCTCTTCTTCATCCTCTTCGACATCTCCTAGATTGTAATGTTCTAACAGCCTATCCTGCAGTACTGCTTTCCTGCCGGTGGACTCTAACTCTAAAGCTCTAAGCTGTTGCCGTAACTCCTCCACTTTCAAAGACAATATTGTTTTAGCATCCATACTTAATTGTTAATGTATGCTTAAGAGCAATAGACTTATAAGTAACTACAGTTAGGTTTACAATTAGAAAGTTCTTACTTAAAACTCACGATCTCACGTATCTCTACTTTACCGATCCCTTGTCTGTAGCACTACTTGCTAGTGTGTTGTTATTGTTGCAGTCTGCCAGTCAACGACCTCGTGATGCACAGAGTTGGCGCTCTTCGACTGCAACTCCCTCGACGATGTCTCTCCTTGTTGTTGTAGGAGTCGACCTCTGTGTCGCACTGCTTTACGACTCTCTAGCCGTTGTTGTTGTTGCAGCCTGCCAATGTACGACCTCCTTGTCGCACAGGATTGGCGATCTTCAACTGCAACTCCCTCGACGATGTCACTCCTCTTCGTTGTAGCAGTCGACCTCTATGTCGCACTGCTTTACGACTCTCTAGTCGTTGTTGTTGTTGCAGCCTGCCAATGTAGGACCTCCTTGTCGCACAGGATTGGCGCTCTTCAACTGCAACTCCCTCGACGATGTCACTCCTCTTCGTTGTAGCAGTTGACCTCTATGTCGCACTGCTTTACGACTCTCTAGTCGTTGTTGTTGTTGCAGCCTGCCAATGTACGACCTCCTTGTCGCACAGGATTGGCGCTCTTCAACTGCAACTCCCTCGACGATGTCACTCCTCTTCGTTGTAGCAGTCGACCTCTGTGTTGCACTGCTTTACGACTCTCTAGCCGTTGTTGTTGTTGCAGCCTGCCAATCTAGGACCTCTGTGTCGCTAGATTTGACGCCCTTCAACTGCAACTCCCTCGCAGACTTCTTGGTTGCACTGCTTTACCGCCCTCCGGCAGTTGTTGTTGCTGGAGTGGACCTCTTTGTCGCACTGCTTCGCCACAAACCGCCAATTGTTGTTGCAGCCTGCCAATCTACGACCTCTGTGTCGCTAGATTTGGCGCTCTTCAACTGCAACTCCCTCGCAGACTTCTTGGTTGCACTGCTTTACCGCCCTCCGGCAGTTATTGTTGCTGGAGTGGACCTCTGTGTCGCACTGCTTCGCCACAAACCGCCAATTGTTGTTGCAGCCTGCCAATCTACGACCTCTGTGTCGCTAGATTTGGCGCTCTTCAACTGCAACTCCCTCGCAGACTTCTTGGTTGCACTGCTTTACCGCCCTCCGGCAGTTGTTGTTGCTGGAGTGGACCTCTGTGTCGCACTGCTTCGCCACAAACCGTCAATTGTTGTTGCAGCCTGCCAGCGATTTTTTGAGCTAAAATTTCACTTGACTTGATTTTTTCCAGATGGTGTTTTTTAAATTTTAAATTCTATTAAAATTGAATAACTATGTCATACAGCTGCCATATTTTTTTTTTTTTTTTTTGAATTAACCCCTTTATGCATTACAATCTATTCAATATAATAATAAGTAATATTTCTTGAAGACAACATGTGGGTTTAACTTATTACCAACACCATTGTATTGGTATAAATTATTGGTGCGCTAGTGCTGTAGGAGTTCTCCCTTTTAGTCTTTTTGGTTGTGCTTCTCTTCTCGGAATATCTCTTAGGATTTGATTCTGGTACGAAAGTAATTTTTGGATGTTGATTATGCAACTCTGCTCAAATATCTCTGGGATCGTCTGTGTGCTTAGCTCTCTGTGGATGTGGTCATTTGTTGTGTATCTGTCTGAGTTAGATATTATTCCTAATATTTTCGACTGGGCTCTTTGTATTATGATGAGGTTGGATTTGCTGGCTGTTCCCCATATTTCTATTCCATATGTCCAGATTGGTCTTATTATTGTTTTATAGATTAGTAGCTTGTTGGATACGTTTAAGTTTGATTGTCTTCCCAGAAGCCAATCGAGTTGTCGAAATTGGCTTTTTACTTTGCTTCGTTTTTTTTTTATATGTTTTTTCCACGTGAGTTTTGAGTCAATAGTGAGTCCCAGGTATTTTGCGCTTGTACTTAGTTTCAGGATTTTGTCATCTATTTTTATTCCTGTTGGGGTAGTTATTTCCTTCTCTGTGTATACCACCTGTTTTGTTTTGTCTTTGTTTATTTCAATGCCCTATTTCTCAAACCATGACATTGTTGTTGTTAATATCTCTTAGAGTGTGTTTGCTGCTCTTTTTTCTGTGTAGCTAGAGGCCATTAGCACTATCGTCAGCAAAGGTTGCAATCATGGAACCAAGGGTCAGTGGGTTTGGGATGTCTGCTGTGTATATAAGGTATAATATTGGTCCTAGCACGCTGCCTTGGGGTACACCCGCTGCCACAGGCATAAGGTCTGAACATTCATCGTCGCATTTGATATAGAAATATCTGTTAGTCAAGTAACTTTTTAGTATAGTGAATAGGTTAAATGGTAGGATGTTGTGAAGCTTATGGAGTAGTCCTGTATGCCATACTTTGTCAAACGCCTTTGCAATGTCCATGTATACTGCTACGCAAGCTTTCTTGTTGTCAAAGTCTTCTGTTATTTTGTTGATAACTCTGTGCACTTGCTGCACCGTTGAGTGTTTTTTTCGAAAACCAAATTGATGGGGTGGGATTACATTTTGTTCTACTAAGATAGGGTTGATTCTGTCAAGTAAAATTTTTTCGAAGATTTTTGATAAAATTGGTAACAGGCTGATTGGTCTATATGAGCTAAAAAGAGATGCACTTTTATGAGGTTTTGGGATTGCTGTAATCTGCGCAATTTTCCACGTCGAAGGGAAGAACATCAGTTGTTGGCTGAAGCCAGTTTTTCGTTTTTTTTATTTTTGAATTGTTAGAATAAGTATCGTTGAATTTGAAGTTTACTGTAAGTTAGTTTAGGGCGAAGGCGGGAGCGCAATAAAGCTTTTGTTCGCTCTCTGCGAGTTCGCTCCGTCTTCGCCAACCTTCGGTAAGCTAGGCTTAAGTATGATTGTGGAGAATAGATCATTCGTAAAATTGAGTTGAGTCGAGCGCACGCATTCTTTTTCGTTTTCGTCGTTTTGCCAAATAAAAATTAATTAGCCACCCAACGTTTTCGGGATTAAATATTTAGAAAAACTATTCTAAATTTTCATGGCGCCCCCGGGTGGACTAATTAATTAAATAAAAGGCAACAAATTTTTTTTAAAAGTGACAGTGACACAAATAACAAACAATTGCAAGTGATTTTTTTCTTGTGGTTTTTTCTTGCTATAAAAATTGCACAAAAATATAAAGTTCTTGTGAAGTACATACAAGTTGCCCGCGACGTGTGGTGTTTTTAATTATTAAAAAACAACAGCAAATTCACTCGTGCCGGTCGCGAAATTTAATACTTTAATTCGACGTTACTGCCACCGACGAGGGATGCCCTGCGATTGTTCGAGTTGCAAAAGGAAAGTGGCAGCTGGATTGAAAGATCCAAACGAAGAACCAAAGGTATTTGTGCAAAAAATTGAAAGCTGAGTTTTGACAAAAAACTAGAAATATTTGTTAATTGTCTAGTGCTGAAAAATTGCACCTCGCTTTCAATTCTTGGCACATATGTACAAAATAGTAGAGCTAGATTGCATGCAAATTAAAATTTAAACAATTTAAATAATATCAAAAAGTAGCAAAATATTAAAAGCCATTATATGTATATATAAATACCTAATATATTTACAAGTGCTAAATTTCTGTATACTATTTGAACCGCCTTTGGATGCAACTTTTGTTAAATTGTGTTAAATTATTGCAATCACTGTCGCCCCCCTTGTTTTTAATTATCGTTAAAACCTCGCAAGTTAATAGTTGGGAAGTTAATCTGAGCCGTTATACACAAATAAATAAGCCCTTATATACAAGCAGCTGCAGCGGTAAACTTTTTTCGTTTTCGCTTTCGCTTGGTCGCCGCTAGCAGCGTTGTTGTTGTTGTTGGGTTCTTGTCATTTGGGCGCGCTACAGGTTAACGGACCGTCAAGTGACGCGCTACCCCGCATTCGGTTGGGTATATTGTTTTTCGCCGTCGTTTGCACCCACTATTAATTGTGATACTTCGTGCCTCGATATTCAATTTAAAAATTATTTTCGTTGTTTCTCGCCTCCAAATAATTATTTAATAATAATAATTATTTAATAATTTTTTTTCGAACAAATTTAATAATTTATAAATTATTATTTTTTTTGTGGTTTAATTCGAAAATTAATTTCATTTAAATTTTTCACACTTGGTCGTTTTATAATTTACTTAAATAAATTTGGTTTTTGATAATTTAATTCAAAAATGAGCCAAGAAAAGCCCAAAAGTAACCTGCTTGAAGACTTGAAAGCCAAGTTACAAAATCGAGTAAAAAGCATTCGCCGATTAAGTGATCGACTCGATTCTGGCGCGATCGCGATTAAAGAAGAAGAATTAAAATGCAGATTAGATACGTTAAACGCTGCAATTAATAAGGCAAATCTATTGCAAGAAGAGATAGAAGATATAGATGATGGCGATGAATTTAGAGATGAGTTGGAGGAGCTATCAATTGTTACCAAGGCAAAATTAATGTCGCTTTTGTCGGCCTTGAAGACAGCAAGCGATCCAAAAATTTCCGGATCAGCTTCTGTAGCCCCAACTCGAGCTCGACTTCCGAATTTGGCCTTGCCAAAGTTCAGCGGCAAATATTCGGAGTTTAAAAATTTCATCAGCCTTTTTGAAACTCTCGTTCATCAAGACGACAGCATTCCAGTTATCGAGAAATTTAACCACCTAATTTCGTGTCTCTCCGGTGAAGCCTTAGGAACTATTAAGGCTTATCAAGTCACCGCGAGCAATTATGAGAAGGCTATGGCCAGCCTTAAAAAAGTCTACGATAACGAATGCTTGATTTTTATGAATAATATCTCAACATTGTTCACTCTTCCAAAAATTACGCACCAATCAGCGTCTTCCTTAAGAAGCCTTATCGATACCGTTTCATCAATTTATGGATCGTTGTTATCGATAGGAGATGATACAAAAATATCCAATGCAATGTTGATTTATCTCGTCTTGAACAGAGTAGACCCAGTGACTAAACAAAAATGGGAAGAACAGCTCGATTATGAAACTTTGCCGCTTTGGTCCGATTGTGAGAAGATGTTGAATCGCCGATATCAGCATTTATCTGCTGAGGAAACATCAAAACCAAAGCAAGATAAATTAATTCCGAGCAAACATAATCGAAGCTCGTTTTCGTGTTCTTCGACCAACACTAAGTCCGTGCAAAGTTGTAGCTATTGCAATGCTGGAGACCATGTCCTAGCGAACTGCAGTCCGTTTGGTCGGCTGTCAGTAATGCAAAGGTTCGATTTTGTTAAATCTGCGTCTTTGTGCATAAATTGTCTGCGAAAGGGTCATACGGTTTCCAAATGCAAGAGTAGTAAATGTCGAGTTTGTGGTCGCTCGCATCACGTTTTACTGCACAGGTATACCGTCTCCGAGAATAGTTTAGCGTTGCCACCACCCCAAGAGAGTCTGTCTCCCTCTAAAAGTCAGGATCAGCCTTCCACGTCACATGTTATGCATGCGACATCATTGGACAGGGTGATTTTGGCCACGTCGATCGTAAGTGTCCGCACGAAAAGCGGTGAATACATTTTGGCTCGAGCCCTTCTTGACTCTGGGTCTCAAGCCAATTTCGTTACAGAAGACCTTGCTCGCCGCTTACAGATCCGTAAAGAGGAATCGTGTATCAACTTACTTGGTATTGGCGAATCCAATTCACAAGTTAAGAAAAAGGTACACACAGTGGTGAAGTCGCGAATAAATGGTAGTGAATTTTCGTTCGATTTTTGGATTTTGAAATCGATATCCGGATATCATCCGGACCAGTCTGTGAATATCAGTGACTGGAAAATTCCAAAGAACGTACCATTAGCAGACCCCTATTTCTACAAGCCACAAAGAATAGATATGTTGATAGGAGCAGAATCATTTTTCGAGCTTTTAGCTGTTGGTCAAATTAAGCAAGGTCCTGACTATCCAACTCTTCAAAAGACCCTACTTGGATGGGTTGTTTCAGGCAGATACAAGGCGTCTGCCCCAAGAGATGTTGTGAATAGTTATAGTTGTAGTGAAGAGCTGTTAGTATCGATTGATAGCACGCTACAAAAGTTTTGGTCACTGGAAGAAATGCCATCTATAAAGAAAATTCTATCACCTGAGCATAAGTTGTGTGAAGAACACTATAGAAAGACCACTCAGGTTTTGCCATCAGGTCGGTTTGAAGTTAGATTGCCGTTTAAATCTGATCCCACTGGATTGGGCAACTCATTCGAGGTTGCAAAAAGGAGATTTCTGTCGCTCGAAAGAAGGTTGTCGCGAGATCCTGAATTAAAGAAAATGTATCTCGAATTCATGGAAGAATATCTCGCGTTAGGTCATATGTCTCCTACAGACAATAGAGTTCCTTTGACTCCACATTATGTTATTCCGCATCAGTGTGTCCTTAGGCCCCAGAGTACGTCTACTAAGTTGCGTGTCGTGTTTGACGCCTCTTGCAAAACGTCATCTCAGGTGTCCCTAAATGATATCTTGATGGTAGGCCCAACTATCCAAGATGAGTTATACTCCACACTGCTCCGCTTCCGGCTGCACAGGTTTGCTCTGACAGCCGATGTTAAAAAAATGTATCGCCAAGTAATGGTAAATGAAGCGGATAGGCCATTTCAACTCATAGTGTGGAGAAGAGACCCCTCAGAATCCTTGAGATTATACCAGCTCAACACCGTAACATATGGAACTGGTCCAGCTCCATATCTAGCGATTCGGTGTTTAAAAAGGTTGAGTGAATCTGCCAAACTTTCATTCCCTAGAGCTGCTGAAGTGATTGGATCCGACTTTTACGTCGATGATATGCTAACTGGTGCTGCATGCGTCGAGGAGCTCAGATCTATTAGGTCTGAAGTGTCTCAGGTTCTTCAAACCGCCGGGTTTGAATTGACAAAGTGGTTTTCGAACTCACCTGAGGTCACCGCATCTGAGAGCACAGTTAAATCCATACCGATCTCGGATTCAGAGTCGACGAAGGCGTTAGGCATATCGTGGTTGCCTAACGAAGATTCTTTCAAGTTTGAAATTGACAATTCCGTCATGGGTCTCAGAGCGACAAAGCGGAACATACTATCGGTGACATCGAAGCTGTTCGACCCCCTCGGCTTGCTTAGTCCTATCGTAATCAGAGGAAAAATCCTATTGCAGGAACTCTGGCTGAACAAGTTGGATTGGGATGAGTCGATTCCTGTGCATTTGGAAACTGCGTGGAATAAGTTGAAAAATACATTGTCTCGTTTGGAAGAGATAACAATTCCGCGGTATGTGCACACCGATCCGATGTCACCGGTTCAATTGCATGCCTTTGCCGACGCATCCATGAGAGCTTATGGAGCTTGCGTCTATATTCGTAGCAAAACTGCAGAAGGTATTAAACTGTCATTACTGACGTCAAAATCTAAAGTAGCGCCGCTCAAGACTAAAACGCTCCCAAGGCTTGAGTTATGTGCCGCTCACCTTCTCGCAGATCTCTGTCACAGAATCAAACCCCTATTAAAGGTCCCTATCGAACGGATAGTATATTGGTCAGACTCGGAAGTTACGTTGCATTGGATTCGATCCCATCCGTCTTCTTTGTCGATATTCGTCTCGAATAGGGTAGCGGAGATTCAGGAGTGGTCAGGAGAAGCTACGTGGCGGCATGTCCCAACTAACCAGAACCCAGCAGATATTGTATCAAGAGGTTGTGACATAGAGGAAATTAGCGATTCAATCTGGTTTACTGGACCATCCTTTTTGAAGAATGGAGAAGAGACCTGGCCCAAAAATTCACATTTCGTTCTTGATGAAAAGGTCCTAATTGAAGAATCAAGGAAGACTGTGGTAACGATGGCCGCCACGGTACGGAAGTCGGAACTGGTAGATGTCATCGAGGGATTTTCGTCACACCTCAAGCTGCTTAGAGTGTTCGGTTACATGTTCCGCTTTATAAGGAAATGCAGAGACAAGAGTATAGTTTTTGGAAAAACTCTGTCTCCGAATGAGTACAACGAAGCCTTCTTAAAAATTGTCGAGACCATCCAGAAACACGAGTATCACGAAGTTCTTGAAAAAGTTCGGAAGAACTCCAGAGTTGGCCCAAGTCTTCAACGATTGAACCCATTCATTCATGAAGACTCAGGCACTTGGTGTAATTTTTCGTTGTTGCGAGTTGGGGGGCGATTAGCAAATGCTCCTATAACGTACGATGCCAAGTTTCCCCTGCTGTTGACAAAATGCTCCCAATTTGTGCAGAGCTATGTCCGGCATTTGCATCTAACCAATTTTCATGTCGGGCCACGAGCACTTGTGAGTCTCCTTCGACAGCGTATTTGGATCGTAAACGCTCAGGAGGTCTGCAGTCAAATAGTTCGATCATGTATTCGCTGCTTTAAATGCAAGCCTCGACTAATGACGCAAATTATGGGAAATTTACCCGCAGATCGTCTCCGTGCTCTCCGCCCATTTAGTATCTGTGGCGTTGATTTTTGTGGCCCCGTCTATACGACATTGAAAATTCGTGGAAGGCCTCCGTATAAGTCCTACATAGCGCTTTTTGTGTGTTTTGCGTCCAAAGCGGTTCATTTAGAAATTGTGTCAGACTTAACCACTAACTCCTTCTTATTGGCTTTCCAAAGGTTCGTTGGGCGCCGAGGATGCCCTCGCACAGTCCACTGCGACAACGCGACGAACTTCGTCGGAGCGAGTCGCCACTTCCAGGGCCTTCGGAAGCGCATCGAGGAGGAAGCAGACGCCATACGCGAATTCACATCAAGAAGCGGATGCGAGTTTGCGTTCACACCGCCTCGGGCTCCGCACATGGGCGGGCTTTGGGAGGCAGGTGTGAAAACTGCAAAACACCTACTCCTACGGGCGGTGGGCAGCGCGCTCCTAACCGCAGAAGAGCTGGAGACGGTGCTCGTCGGGATCGAGGCGGCGATGAACTCCCGGCCGCTAGGCGCGCTATCCAACGATCCCAGCGACGGAGAAGCGCTAACACCAGGGCACCTGCTGACAGGCGGGCCGCTATTCCCCATCCCAGCACTCCGGACCCCGGACCAGGCGGGTCTCAGTTGCTTGCGGCGATGGCAACTTGTCTCGTCAGCCAGGCAAATGTTCTGGCGGCGATGGTCCCTGGATTATGTGCTGGGCCTGCAAATTCGGGGCAAGTGGCACCAGGAGCAGCCCAACATCCAGGAAGGACAACTGGTCGTCGTCGCCGAGGACAACCTGCCGCCTCAACAATGGCTGATAGGGAGGATCATCGCCACTCACGCAGGAGAGGACGGAATGGTCAGGGTCGTCGAAGTGAGGACCAGCGGAGGAGGAATTTTTAAGCGGGCCATCCATAAATTGGCGCCGCTTCCAATATGTTGAAGCCGGACGGGCCTTCAACGGGGCCGGTGTTGGCTGAAGCCAGTTTTTCGTTTTTTTTATTTTTGAATTGTTAGAATAAGTATCGTTGAATTTGAAGTTTACTGTAAGTTAGTTTAGGGCGAAGGCGGGAGCGCAATAAAGCTTTTGTTCGCTCTCTGCGAGTTCGCTCCGTCTTCGCCAACCTTCGGTAAGCTAGGCTTAAGTATGATTGTGGAGAATAGATCATTCGTAAAATTGAGTTGAGTCGAGCGCACGCATTCTTTTTCGTTTTCGTCGTTTTGCCAAATAAAAATTAATTAGCCACCCAACGTTTTCGGGATTAAATATTTAGAAAAACTATTCTAAATTTTCATCAGTCTTATCACTGCATTAAAAATGTCTCTTATAAACTTAATCGTATTGTCTGGCAGCTCTTTTAGTGTTTTACCACTGATTTGGTCATAGCCCGGTGTTTTTTTGTCTTTGACTTTTAATATTTGTTCTCTTATTTCGTTTATCGTTGTTCTTCTGATTGCACAGTTGGGTTTGGGTAAATGTGATGGAAGCTCAACGTTTTGGTTGTCCATACTGTTCGTAAAAATTTCCTCAAATTGTTCTGCCAGTGTGTCAGCTTTTTCTTTGTTTGTTCTTGCCCATGAGTTTTTCTTTGACTTTATTGGATGTTTATGTATAATTGCTTTTGTCAGTTTTTTAGTTGCTTTCCAGAGAGAGAAGTTTGTAGATGTTGTTGTTCCCAGATTTTCCAGTTGACTCCTGATTTGGCTTTCGTTGTACTCTTGTAGCGTTTGCTTGAGATCTTTTGTTGCACGGTTTAGCTTGGCCTTGTCATTTGGGTGCTTGGTGGACTGCCATATTTTTCTTAGTTGGCGCTTATGTTTAATTTTGTCTTTTATGAGTGATGGAGTCCTTTTGGTTATTACGGGGATCAGAGCCGGCGTCGATTGCCATAGAGCTTTAATTATGTTGTCGTTTAAGTGCATTATAGCAGAGTCTAGTTCTTCATTTGTTTTTAGAGAGGCCATGGTATCCATGTTGTCAAGTAATATCTCCCTGAATAGGTTCCAGTTCGTTTTGTGGTTGTGGCTCGGAGTGTTGCTTGTCAGGTCTGGTGTGCTTTTTATAGTTACTAAGATTGGTGAGTGGTCTGATGATAGATCCAGGCTTGACTTTAATTTTGTGTTTTGGTGTGTCAAGTTTTTGGTAATGCAAAAGTCAATCAAGTCGGGAAGTTTTTTCTTTGTATCAGTTGGCCAGTATGTTGGCTCTCCTGTACTTATTGTACGGCTATTATTGGCTTTGATAGCTTCGTAAAGTTGTCTTCCCTTTGCATTTGTCAGGCGCGATCCCCACATGGCATTCTTGGCGTTGTAGTCTCCTCCTGCCAGGTATCGATTCCCAAGCGAATTTAGGTAGTCTAGGTATTGCTCTTTCGTGTTATTAAATTTGGGTGGGCAGTAAACAGCCGAGATGTTTAGTTGTCCAAACTGGTCCGAAATTGTTATTGTCGTGGCTTGTATGTTTGCAGCCTTATAGCCTTCTACTTCTACACATTTTAGGTCATTTTTGATTATGATTGCTGTGCCTCCATATGTGTTTTGTCTGTGGCGTGGGTCTCTGAGATTAGCATTATGTCAATCTGGTTTTCTTGTAGAAAGCTTTATTTATTATTATTTCTAGGATATGGCGTGATAGTCCATTTGCATTCCAGACTGCGATAATCAAATTATTGTTTGTCAAGTTTGGATACAAGTATGGTAACTATGTTCATCATGCTCGACATCTGTGCAATCAGTTGTTTCATAAGTGTCTTCAGTTCTTGCATGTCCTCTTGTTGTTGGTTATTGTTTGTTGGAATGGACGGCTCATCATTGTGTAGGAAAGTTTGGTGGGTTGATGTTGGAGGTTTGTTTTTTTGTAGGGCTTCTGCGTATGATATTTTAGGATTGATCAGGTCAGGTGTACTTTTTGTGGCAATTTCGGGTGGGGTTTGATTTGTGGTATTTCTTTTTGCCGGAGACTTGGATGTTTTTTAAGTTGTAGGGCTTTGTAGACCATACAACCTTTATAATTGGAGGTGTGGTTCTCGCTACAGAGAGCGCATTTTATTTGGCTCTTGTCAGAGTTGGTTATTTGTAGGTGGCAGTTGGCTGATTGGTGTTTACCAGCGCATTTTACGCAAATGGGATCTCTCGTACAGTAATTTCTTGTGTGTCCGTATTTTTGGCAGTTTGTACATTGCGGTATTGTACGTTTTTGGTGCGGTGCTTCAAAAGTAACTTTGCAGTGTAATAGATGGCTTATTTTGTATATGTCTTTATTGTTATCTTGCGTTTTAAGTTCTATTGAGAAGAGGGGTAGCGGCTTTTTTGTGTCATTGCGTTGAATGTTGTGGATGTTTAGTACTGTATGCCTAAGGTCGGCTAGTTCGTTAATTATTTCGTTTTTTTCGGTAGCATGATGTACATGGCGGAGTATTACTTTAAATCCTCTCTGATCTTTCGGTCTGTACGTGTAAAATTTTGTCTATTTGTCTTTAAGCAACTTAAGGGGTTATATACCTTTTTCACCAGAGAAATACAGGGTTTTTATTTATTTTTTTTTTTAGCATGTTACCATTGTTTTATTTAAATTCAATAAAAATTTTATCAAAGTACGTGTCCTTAACTTAATTCGTATAAAATTTCGAGTGAAAATTTTGAGAATTGTGGAAGTTATAGTCCTTGCCGCAGAAGTCCTTTTTTAAGTAGTGGCTCACGGTGAGCATGAAAACAAGAAAACGGCTCAACGAAAAAAAAAAAAAAAAAAAACTACGTTAGTATATAGTGTTACCTAGTTCGTGAACGAAGGATTTTACGAAAAAAATTTTTTTACAGTTACAGTGATTATTTGTTCAAAAAAACCGATTTTTCGAGGTCAAATAATTTAGTTTTTCGCCCCAAAAAAATAGAAAAATTTATCGAAAATAAAATTCCTTCGTTCACGAACTAGCTATTGTATCTACAAACAATCCCCCAAAATTCAAATCGATCGATGTAGTGGTTACCGAGATATCGTGCTCACCGCAACGCCCTTTTCTCAAAAATGCGATTCCGAGATAATCGCGTTTAAAGTTTTAGGTGGACATTAGGTAGTCATGCACACCGTGCGCTATGAACGGCTGTATCTTAGGTTCTAGTGCCCCGATCTCTAAAAAATTTTGCAGAAAAATTGTTGAAAGTATGTGCATAAAAAAAAATTATAAAATTTTTTTCGATTTTTTGATTCTGAAAATGGTATATAGTGTGAGAGAGTGCTTTTAGCTCGAATTTTGTCTCGGGTAGTGAGTTTAGTGCAGTTGTTAGTGCGTGGATATTTTCTACATTTTGTACGTAGATCGGTGGAGGTTTGGGTTTTCGCTGTGGTATTTGCGCGATTAGGTTCCGGTCTGTCCCATTGTCGCTTTGAGCTTCATCGTCGTGCTCATGCGCCAGCAACTCAAAGCGGTTGTTTGAGCGTGGTTCTGCTAGCCAATACTCTTTGAGTGTTTTTTGAGTGGCTTTTTGGTTTTTACTCCGTTGTTTTTTGGTTGAGTTCGTCTGCTCGTTTACTTGTCCAGGCGACTGTCTATCACGAGTCCGTTTAAGGCTTTGTTGGTTTAATTCGGTAAATGTTGTTGTTATAGAACAGGACGATCTAGAGGAGTAGCTTGTTGTAGTTGTTGTTGTTAGGGGAGCTGTCGTTGTTGTAGTTGTTGAAGATGTTGTGGAGAGTGGCAGAGACGATGTTAAAAGCTTGGAGTTTATTTGTTTGGTACTTGCTGCGGTATTGGATATCGTTGTTGATAATTTTGTGGGTTGTGTTGACGGGAGAGTTGGCGGGAGAGTAGAGAGCGGGGGCAGCGGTGAGGTGCATTGCTCGCTCCAAGGTAATTGCTCCACAGGGAGAGCGGTTGGTGTATTTGGCGTTGCTTGTAAAAGCGCGAGTTTCAGCTTCAGTGTCCTAAAATTCGTTGAAGGGGAAATATCAAAAGTTGCTAAGCGGGTGAATTTCACCCAGTGTGTGCGTTGTGTTCCAAATTCCACGTAAGTACAGACATCGTGTTATTTTGAAATTTTAATTGTAGACCCCCTTTTTCGCGTTTTTACATGTGACATGTCATTGTTTTCATAGAAAAGGCGCCAATATGCTGACGCGGGCCCTTGTGAAGCCATTTCTGATTAGGAGATTGTTGTTACCATCGTTGCAAATGCAATTGCGGTTGCAAATTGAACAATTCGTAAACTACCAAGATAGGCCTTAAATGGACGACCCAAAAGACTTTTCACTTGAGAACAAAATGTCTAAACACAAAAAACAAAGAATTTGAGCCCCAAAATGCATTACTCTATACTACACTTTACCCGCAACAACGAAAAAATTTACCCATTTTCAAATGACTAAAAAAATATACTTTTTGGAGAGTACGGTAAAACTGCCATTAAAATCTGAAATTTCGTACCCTGAACTCTCGAAAAAATGCTTTCTTTTGTAGACTGATCACTTTTTTCATTTTAATAACAATTATTGAAAAAAAGTGACTTTTTCATGAACACCAATCAGTCTTTTACGAATTAAAGTATAAAAAATTGAATTTACAACTTCACAGCTTATACCATAAAATTCTTGAGAAAACTCTCCATATTACAAAAAAAAAGTTTTTGAAAATCGGACAATTACAAGTAAAGTTATTAACGGGCAAAGTCGAATGGGTGAAAAACACCCAGTGTGTGCGTTGTGTTAAAAAACAGAGGTGTGTGCGCTGAGGGTTAATAAGGTAAACACAGGGTTTTTTTTTGTGTGGGAAAGCGTCTTTTCGCTGGGGTTTGTTGGGTTTACTAGTGGGGCTATATTTTCGCAGTTGGATGCTGGTAAAATAGGAGTTTTCACTGAGCGATTGAAAAACACGTCCATACGCGGCGGCGTTCGAACTCGACTCTGAATACATGTATTTCTCTTTATCTTAGTTGAACTCTCCTTCGAGGGCCCTTAACTTGATTAAACACGATTTGCGGATTGGAAAGGGACCTCAGGATGAACTTCTTGCACCTCTTCAATTAAATCGCATACGGAAATTAAGCGATCTACATTCAACGAACAATCTTTGCTAGAATTGGAAATGATAACAGGAGAACTCTTAATGCAAAGAAAGCAGCTGACTTTGATCCATAAATAACCGTGTATAGTTTCTAAGCACTCAACTCATCCATTGAATTTTCTTTCCAAACGATACACTGCAAATAGTCATACCGGTAACAAACACGTTCGCAGAAGTACATCTTGCAGATGTCTCTACAAACAGCAGCTTGCAAAAGCTGAAGCGAAACAATGTATTTAAGATTTTTTGTTGTTTTACCAGCCCTGCGAGAAATAAGTCGTTCAAACAGTTATCAGAAGATGTTTTAGCAGACCCATTAAAAAGAATACGAAACTTATGTAAGCAATCGTGAGGTGGGAAAAATTATGGTTTCTTAGGGTCCGCAATAGATGCGAGAGATATGGCCTAAGTTGATGTAGTTCTGCAGAAATGCCGAACTATGACAAGCCATTCCATAGGAATCACATACAGATTGTAACGGCCGTTGGTCGTTAGGGTTTTCTTTTTGATCAAAACAATTTAGAAAAAAAAAACAAATCAAATGGCAAAATCAAGCTTTTGCATAAGCCCATGCATCGGCTGATCTTAAGCTTTCGCTCTTCATTCAGCACCACGGGCTTAATTATCTACACTGACCAGCGCAGCCAACTTTGCTCGAAACTTCCAATGGAAGTTTTGGAAATTTGCACTATATAAACACCACGCGGCGTCATTCCATCTCTTCTGATTGACTGAAAGAACACTCCGCTTGCCAGAGAGTAATATAAACCAGAATAAATCAAAAATTTTCCATACAACCCGCACACGTGTGTCTTCGCCGAAGTGATCGAATCAAGTAGTGAATGCCGACAGCCAAAACCATACCTTTCAGTGCTTTGGATGATTGTTGCTTCCTAAAATATCATTTATTTTCGGGAACAAAATCGTTTCCCAAATCACGTGGTGCCTAGACCGAAAACCCTGAGAAGAATCGCAGCTGTATTTTAGTTGGTGTTAGCAACGTAGACTTTATCTAAAGGTATGTAGTCAATCTAACTAGTTTCGTTAGTCTGAAAGTGAATTTCTATTTAGTGTTGCCTGTACGTCGGAAACTTTGTCCGCCCGTATCCGTCCACGGCAATATTGCTGCTGGACGGATACAAATTTTATATCGTGGATTTCGGCATAACTACAACTTTGGAGAATACCCTATGTGGATGCTAGTGTGCTTATAATTGTCCTCCAATTCAGGCCCCTCGGCTGTTGAGTCCGCTCCTGGGCTGAAGCAAAGCCGTATCAGGGC
Organism: Drosophila ficusphila; assembly: GCF_018152265.1. Classification (NCBI taxonomy): domain Eukaryota; kingdom Metazoa; phylum Arthropoda; class Insecta; order Diptera; family Drosophilidae; genus Drosophila; species Drosophila ficusphila. The sequence continues at coordinate 27,487 of NW_025064156.1, forward strand.
AGCGCAGTAGCCAAGCAGCGCAGTCGCCAAGCAGTGCAGTAGTAGCAGAGGCCGTAGCAAAGCAAAGGCGCAGTGGCAAAGCAGTAGCAAAGCAGAGGCCGAAGCAGCGCAGCGGCAGAGGCAGACAAAGGAGAATGCATCGATCGAGTTAAGGGAGTAGAAAAAGAGTAGTAGGAATGACGATTGTGAGAATGTTGCAAAATTACATGTGTTAACCAATATGTGAACCAAATAATTAAAGTCTTAAATTTTTAGAAATTAAGCTGTCGTACGCTCATGAGAATTGAAATGCAATAATAAGCTCTCCTTTTTGCCCATTCAACATGATGATCAGCATCAACCTCACCACGTTGGAAGGCCTTTCATCGCTGGAGTAAACAATTAAGTTTGTGAGTACTATACGAAAGTTGTCTACCGCTTATTTGTATTTATCTTCTCAAAATTATTGAGCCGATCCCAAAGTAATAATGAGGAAAAAAAAAAATAAATAAACCCTTTGATGATAGCTATTTCTGAATAGGCAATTCTATTAAGTTCTTGTTATTAAAAAAACAAAAAAAAAAAAACAGTATTTAAACATGCCTTGCGCTTTCGAATATAAACAACAATTTACTACATTTATTCTTGCACATATTATATTAAACCTAGAAAAATAAGAACCATGATTTAAACATTAAAATATTATTGCACATTCTCCCCAATTATAATGCTTCCCTGAAACAACGTTATGAAGCCACTGAAATAATTAAAACGTTAAGAAAATCTGTTAAGAAAAATTTAGAACGTAATCAGAAACACCACTCACTAGGAGATAAGATGACTTATCGCTATTCCGTATTGTTAAATTTGATTATGAAAGGTATTGGATATATTAAATTGTGAATTTTGGAATCTGAAATTATGAAGTGCTAAGTTTTTTTTATGCTTTCCTGGATTGACATGGCAACTTAAAGAAATTCGGAGGAATCTTTGGGTATCTTCTAAAAGAAAAATTGTTATAGAAGATCATGGTTGGGTTGGGTAGAGAGCGACAACGAGAGACGAATAACATCTGAGACCTCACGTCGATTTTCATATTTAGTAGTCCACCTTTTTCTGCTATTATTTGAATATTAGTACTTGTTATGGACCTTTGAGATATATTTTTTTGTGAGAGTTAAGTTCTCCTTTTGTAGTTTCCGCAGGAATCCTAAAACTAAAAGTTATGTGAATATGGTAAGGGACGGCAACAACCCACCCCACTCGCCGAATGAGCTTAGGCACCAGAGGTTTCCGCGCGCCGATATTCCCAAACCAGGATAGTGTGTGAGAGAAGGGCTAACTGTCCAGTGGATAGCATAGGCCCTGAGCATTCGTCATATACCGCTCCCCTCCACAGACACGTCGCGCATTACATATTCTTTTTGGCGCCCAACGTGGGGCTGCTAAGGCTGCACAGGCAGTCGCGGAAGTCTTGACAAGATAATGTCACCCCACTTATCCCGAATTTTGTGAGTTATTTTCATTTTTTAATATCCGTGTTTCACTACGGGTGAAGTAAGTTAGACTAGCGAGGTCTTTTTACCGCCTGATAGCGTGCATGGAGGAAAGATCTGCACTAGTTTTTTGAATCTGATTATTCAGACTAGGATAACAGACGAGATTCAGTAAAAGACCTAAGTAATAGAAGCTAGAGCACCAATGGCCTAGACCAGATATGGAAATTCAGAACTCATAATAATTGCTCGTTTGCTTTCGTGCTTGGGATATTAGTTCAGTTGGTTTTTAGTGAACGGATAAGATTCCTAGCTTAGATAGTCTTGAGAATATTGCGCATTCGGCTGAGATCAGATGCCAGTACTCGATTACCTTGTTAGGTTATACTTTCCCTTTATTATAAAACGAGACAAAGACTGATTCCCAAACGCAACCGTTAAGATGAATTTTTATTGATGATTGGAGATTGAATTTTTTTCGCTTAGGTAACTGTTGTCTGGAACTCGTAAATATGTCACCATACTTTACTTGCCGAACAGAAACTGATAGTGAGAATGACATCTGGGTAGTTAAATTCATCAACGCTTAGTTTCAATAGCCCGGAAGATTTGTTTCAAATTAAGTGGATACTGCTAGATTTTGATACCACCGAATTTTTTGTTGTTGCCAATTTAAGTCAAATTCAGGAAAATAAAGTTATTTAATGCCAGTTGGTCATACCCCTCCTCATGCCTCATCGGCAATTGAGGACAATAATTGCTCTTTATGTGCTACTATAATTGATAACACGCATCCGTGTTATTTACTTTCTTGTGGACATGGTTTTCATAAAAATTGCATAGAAGCATGGTTAACGGAAACTACTACATGTTTTACTTGTAGGGTTATCATAAATAGAGATGAGCTTAGGCTAGTGGTAGGCAATTGTTCGCCACCAAGATCTCAGCAAGTTGCGCCTCCAGCTGAACCAGCTAATCAAGGTGTTAGAACTCGTGCCAGAGCATTGGCATTTGGCGAAGATACCAATATACACGAAAATCAAAACCGTCCAAATGGCGAAGTTAGTCCTTCAGCCTTTGATGGTAGTCAAAGTACCAATCCGGGAGATGGTGTTACGACCAGATCTTCTCGAGGTAGACCCAGAACCGTAAGGACGAATCGTCCTATAACAAATAGACGTAGTCAGCCGGTAAACTATAATACCGTTCAAGAAATAATAGAACAAACGATCACTAGAGTCATGGCGTCCATGTCGGTGAACACACCACAATCACAACCAAGCGCTCCTCTAAATGCATGTCAAGTTGGAAACTCACCCACACCCAGTAATTCTCAAAGCCATTCTCGATATACAATCGATACCATGCAGAAATGGGGTGTACAATTTGATGGATCCGCAGATGGTTTAGGAGTTGAGGAATTCATTTATAGAATTACCTTACTGACCAAGAAGACGTTAGACAATGATTTTAACAACATGTGTAATCACATCCATGTATTATTTACTGGAAAAGCTAAGTCATGGTATTGGAGATACACAAAAGACGTAGATCCAATTGTTTGGACCCATATAAGTGCCGCTCTTCGTCAACACTATAAAGGTCATCGATCCTCGTTCATGAGTATGGAGTTGATAAGAGCACGCAAACAGAAAACCGGAGAAAAGCTTTTCCGTATTTTATGAATCAGTAGCGACCCTTATTGACAAAGCATCTATTTGAATTGATGAAGGAGAGCTTGTAGAAATTTTAAAGAATAATCTGCTGCCGGAAACCCGAGACAGATTACTTTATCAGCCAGTCCATTCGGTAGGGCAATTACGTCGCTTAGTTCAGATGAGGGAGAACTTATCTTATGAGATAAACTCTCGATACGAATCCTTGCCCAGGCAGAAGTCAGTAGTTAATCGTCGACAGATCTGTGCTGTTGAAGAAGAAAACTTGAACTTGTTAGAAGACTCGCAAGCAGAAGCGGAAGTAGACGCTATGTATAGCTCTAAAATCAAATGCTGGAACTGTGAAGCGATTGGCCATATTTGGCAGAACGGGCAATCACCGCCGCGTATCTTTTGTCACGGTTGTGGAAAGGTAAATGTATACAAGCCACAGTGTCCCACATGCGTAAAAAAACCATCGGAAAACCGCAGAGCGGGGGTCTCCCAAAACGCTCGGAGTCCCCTGCCAACGTAATTGAGCATGAACCCGAGACGAATAAGAATGTATTAATCACAGTACGTTCTATTGCATCTTAGACAATACAAGACTCGGTGGATTCCAGAATAACCAATCCTCCCGAGCAAGTCCATTTAGTTGCGGATTCTGTTCCGTTATATTTGCTTCCTTACGAAGATAGATTAATTAATTATAAGAAAGTTCGGAATCGTATCTTCAATGATCATGAAAACAAAAGAAGTAGACGTATACGTAGGTTACGGTTATATTATGCGGAAATTAAGAGAAACAAGAAACTACAGATTGCTACTATTTTTAATAACTCCAAAGATTTGCGAAGTTACGCAGAAGTGTCATTTTTGAATTACACAGAACTAGGTTTGTTAGCCACCGGTGCTAACATAAGCTGCATTGGAAGTGACTTTGCACTGCAGGACTTTACGAACTTTTCCCAATATAAACCCATTAGATCCAGCGCTAAAACGGCTGGCGGGTAAAACCAAGCTATTATAGGTTTGCTCGATGTCGAATTACAATACAAAAACGACAAGCGATTTATAAAACTGTATATAATTCCTAGCATTAAACAGAAATTAATATTAGGTCATGATTTTTGGAAAGCCTTTGAACTCGCCCCTAATATTATTGGATCTTTAGAGATTAATAGTAGAGGAGATAACGGTATGGATAATGCATATCCCTTGAGTCCCAACCAATTGCAACAATTACGCGTAATCCCGGACCTTTTTCCTAAAGCATCAGAGAACTTAGGTCTTACCACTTTAATTGAACACCACATTGAAGTTGAAAACGTAAAACCAGTGAAACAACGATTTTACATAGTCAGTCCAGCAGTAGAAAAACTGCTTTATGAAGAAATCGATCGCATGCTTAAACTAAAAGTAATTGAGCCCTCTTCTAGCCCATGGAGTTCTCCAATGAGGTTAGTAGTTAAGCCCAACAAAATTCGACTTTGTTTAGACGCGCGGAAGCTAAATAATGTAACCAAAAAAGATGCCTATCCTTTGCCGAGCATCGATGGCATATTTTCTCGATTACCGAAAGCCAACCTTATTTCGAAACTTGATCTTAAGGATGCCTACTGGCAAATTCCACTTAGTACAGAATCTAAACCCTTAACGGCATTTACAGTACCAGGAAGACCTTTATATCAATTCAGAGTCATGCCTTTTGGACTTTGCAATGCACCCTCCACCATGTGTAGATTAATGGACCAGATCATTCCACCAGATCTGCGTTATTGTGTCTTTGGGTATTTGGATGATCTTTGCGTTATTTCAGAAGACTTTGAATCTCATATTGCAATCTTAGTCAGACTTGCAGAGCAATTTCGAAAAGCTAAACTTACTCTTAATTTAGCTAAAAGTCAGTTTTGTGTAAAAAGCATCAATTACCTAGGATATGTCATCGGTAGCGGAGGCATTTGTACTGATCCCGCAAAAGTATCTTGCATTGTGAATTGGCCATCGCCAAAGAATCTTAAACAAGTACGAGGCTTTTTAGGAGTCTGCGGTTGGTACCGCCGATTTATCAATAATTTTTCAGATCTTACTTGTCCGATAACTGATTTGTTATCCAAAAAGAACAAATTTGAATGGACCCCGGAAGCACAAATAGCGATGATAAATTAAAACAAGTTTTAACATCGGCCCCCGTGCTAATAAATCCAGATTTCGAGAAGAAGTTTTATCTTCACTGTGACGCCAGCGATTTCGGTATTGGCGCTGTATTAGTGCAATTGTCAGAAGATAAAACCGAAAATCCTATCGCATTTATGTCAAAAAAATTAAGTCGAGCCCAACGTAACTATAGTGTTACTGAGCGTGACTGCTTAGTCGTGCTAGCAATAGAAAAGTTCAGATGCTATCTAGAACTCCAAGAATTTGAAGTCGTTACAGACCATTCTAGTTTACTTTGGTTGATGCGTCAGCAAAATGTATCAGGTCGACTGGCCAGATGGATTTTTCGACTGCAACAATTCAAATTTACATTCTTGCACAGAAAAGTTTGTTATTAAAAAACAAAAAAAAAAAAAAAAACAGTATTTAAACATGCCTTCCGCTTTCGAATATAAACAACAATTTACTACATTTATTCTTGCACATATTATATTAAACCTAGAAAAATAAGAACCATGATTTAAACATTAAAATATTATTGCACATTCTCCCCAATTATAATGCTTCCCTGAAACAACGTTATGAAGCCACTGAAATAATTAAAACGTTAAGAAAATCTGTTAAGAAAAATTTAGAACGTAATCAGAAACACCACTCACTAGGAGATAAGATGACTTATCGCTATTCCGTATTGTTAAATTTGATTATGAAAGGTATTGGATATATTAAATTGTGAATTTTGGAATCTGAAATTATGAAGTGCTAAGTTTTTTTTATGCTTTCCTGGATTGACATGGCAACTTAAAGAAATTCGGAGGAATCTTTGGGTATCTTCTAAAAGAAAAATTGTTATAGAAGATCATGGTTGGGTTGGGTAGAGAGCGACAACGAGAGTCGAATAACATCTGAGACCTCACGTCGATTTTCATATTTAGTAGTCCACCTTTTTCTGCAATTATTTGAATATTAGTACTTGTTATGGACCTTTGAGATATATTTTTTGTGAGAGTTAAGTTCTCCTTTTGTAGTTTCCGCAGGAATCCTAAAACTAAAAGTTATGTGAATATGGTAAGGGACGGCAACAACCCACCCCACTCGCCGAATGAGCTTAGGCACCAGAGGTTTCCGCCCGCCGATATTCCCAAACCATTCCAGTGGATAGCATAGGCCCTGAGCATTCGTCATATACCGCTCCCCTCCACAGACACGTCGCGCATTACATATTCTTTTTGGCGCCCAACGTGGGGCTGCTAAGGCTGCGCAGGCAGTCGCGGAAGTCTTGACAAGATAATGTCACCCCACTTATCCCGAATTTTGTGAGTTATTTTCATTTTTTAATATCCGTGTTTCACTACGGGTGAAGTAAGTTAGACTAGCGAGGTATTTTTACCGCCTGATAGCGTGCATGGAGGAAAGATCTGCACTAGTTTTTTGAATCTGATTATTCAGACTAGGATAACAGACGAGATTCAGTAAAAGATCTAAGTAATAGAAGCTAGAGCACCAATGGCCTAGACCAGATATGGAAATTCAGAACTCATAATAATTGCTCGTTTGCTTTCGTGCTTGGGATATTAGTTCAGTTGGTTTTTAGTGAACGGATAAGATTCCTAGCTTAGATAGTCTTGAGAATATCGCGCATTCGGCTGAGATCAGATGCCAGTACTCGATTACCTTGTTAGGTTATACTTTCCCTTTATTATAAAACGAGACAAAGACTGATTCCCAAACGCAACCGTTAAGATGAATTTTTATTGATGATTGGATATTGAATTTTTTTCGCTTAGGTAACTGTTGTCTGGAACTCGTAAATATGTCACCATACTTTACTTGCCGAACAGAAACTGATAGTGAGAATGACATCTGGGTAGTTAAATTCATCAACGATTAGTTTCAATAGCCCGGAAGATTTGTTTCAAATTAAGTGGATACTGCTAGATTTTGATACCACCGAATTTTTTGTTGTTGCCAATTTAAGTCAAATTCAGGAAAATAAAGTTATTTAATGCCAGTTGGTCATACCCCTCCTCATGCCTCATCGGCAATTGAGGACAATAATTGCTCTTTATGTGCTACTATAATTGATAACACGCATCCGTGTTATTTACTTTCTTGTGGACATGGTTTTCATAAAAATTGCATAGAAGCATGGTTAACGGAAACTACTACATGTTTTACTTGTAGGGTTATCATAAATAGAGATGAGCTTAGGCTAGTGGTAGGCAATTGTTCGCCACCAAGATCTCAGCAAGTTGCGCCTCCAGCTGAACCAGCTAATCAAGGTGTTAGAACTCGTGCCAGAGCATTGGCATTTGGCGAAGATACCAATATACACGAAAATCAAAACCGTCCAAATGGCGAAGTTAGTCCTTCAGCCTTTGATGGTAGTCAAAGTACCAATCCGGGAGATGGTGTTACGACCAGATCTTCTCGAGGTAGACCCAGAACCGTAAGGTCGAATCGTCCTATAACAAATAGACGTAGTCAGCCGGTAAACTATAATACCGTTCAAGAAATAATAGAACAAACGATCACTAGAGTCATGGCGTCCATGTCGGTGAACACACCACAAACACAACCAAGCGCTCCTCTAAATGCATGTCAAGTTGGAAACTCACCCACACCCAGTAATTCTCAAAGCCATTCTCGATATACAATCGATACCATGCAGAAATGGGGTGTACAATTTGATGGATCCGCAGATGGTTTAGGAGTTGAGGAATTCATTTATAGAATTACCTTACTGACCAAGAAGACGTTAGACAATGATTTTAACAACATGTGTAATCACATCCATGTATTATTTACTGGAAAAGCTAAGTCATGGTATTGGAGATACACAAAAGACGTAGATCCAATTGTTTGGACCCATATAAGTGCCGCTCTTCGTCAACACTATAAAGGTCATCGATCCTCGTTCATGAGTATGGAGTTGATAAGAGCACGCAAACAGAAAACCGGAGAAAAGCTTTTCCGTATTTTATGAATCAGTAGCGACCCTTATTGACAATGCATCTATTCGAATTGATGAAGAAGAGCTTGTAGAAATTTTAAAGAATAATCTGCTGCCGGAAACCCGAGACAGATTACTTTATCAGCCAGTCCATTCGGTAGGGCAATTACGTCGCTTAGTTCAGATGAGGGAGAACTTATCTTATGAGATAAACTCTCGATACGAATCCTTGCCCAGGCAGAAGTCAGTAGTTAATCGTCGACAGATCTGTGCTGTTGAAGAAGAAAACTTGAACTTGTTAGAAGACTCGCAAGCAGAAGCGGAAGTAGACGCTATGTATAGCTCTAAAATCAAATGCTGGAACTGTGAAGAGATTGGCCATATTTGGCAGAACTGTCAATCACCGCCACGTATCTTTTGTTACGGTTGTGGAAAGGTAAATGTATACAAGCCACAGTGTCCCACATGCGTAAAAAAACCATCGGAAAACCGCAGAGCGGGGGTCTCCCAAAACGCTCGGAGTCCCCTGCCAACGTAATTGAGCATGAACCCGAGACGAATAAGAATGTATTAATCACAGTACGTTCTATTGCATCTTAGACAATACAAGACGCGGTGGATTCCAGAATAACCAATCCTCCCGAGCAAGTCCATTTAGTTGCGGATTCTGTTCCGTTATATTTGCTTCCTTACGAAGATAGATTAATTAATTATAAGAAAGTTCGGAATCGTATCTTCAATGTAGATGTACAAAAGAAGTAGACGCATACGTAGGTTACGGTTATATTATGCGGAAATTAAGAGAAACAAGAAACTACAGATTGCTACTATTTTTAATAAATCCAAAGATTTACGAAGTTACGCAGAAGTGTCATTTTTGAATTACACAGAACTAGGTTTGTTAGACACCGGTGCTAACATAAGCTGCATTGGAAGTGACCTGCACTGCAGGACTTTACGAACTTTTCCCAATATAAACCCATTAGATCCAGCGCTAAAACGGCTGGCGTGTAAAACCAAGCTATTATAGGTTTGCTCGATGTCGAATTACAATTACAATTACAATTACAATACAAAAACGACAAGCGATTTATAAAACTGTATATAATTCCTAGCATTAAACAGAAATTAATATTAGGTCATGATTTTTGGAAAGCCTTTGAACTCGCCCCTAATATTATTGGATCTTTAGAGATTAATAGTAGAGGAGATAACGGTATGGATAATGCATATCCCTTGAGTCCCAACCAATTGCAACAATTACGCGTAATCCCGGACCTTTTTCCTAAAGCATCAGAGAACTTAGGTCTTACCACTTTAATTGAACACCACATTGAAGTTGAAAACGTAAAACCAGTGAAACAACGATTTTACATAGTCAGTCCAGCAGTAGAAAAACTGCTTTATGAAGAAATCGATCGCATGCTTAAACTAAAAGTAATTGAGCCCTCTTCTAGCCCATGGAGTTCTCCAATGAGGTTAGTAGTTAAGCCCAACAAAATTCGACTTTGTTTAGACGCGCGGAAGCTAAATAATGTAACCAAAAAAGATGCCTATCCTTTGCCGAGCATCGATGGCATATTTTCTCGATTACCGAAAGCCAACCTTATTTCGAAACTTGATCTTAAGGATGCCTACTGGCAAATTCCACTTAGTACAGAATCTAAACCCTTAACGGCATTTACAGTACCAGGAAGACCTTTATATCAATTCAGAGTCATGCCTTTTGGACTTTGCAATGCACCCTCCACCATGTGTAGATTAATGGACCAGATCATTCCACCAGATCTGCGTTATTGTGTCTTTGGGTATTTGGATGATCTTTGCGTTATTTCAGAAGACTTTGAATCTCATATTGCAATCTTAGTCAGACTTGCAGAGCAATTTCGAAAAGCTAAACTCACTCTTAATTTAGCTAAAAGTCAGTTTTGTGTAAAAAGCATCAATTACCTAGGATATGTCATCGGTAGCGGAGGCATTTGTACTGATCCCGCAAAAGTATCTTGCATTGTGAATTGGCCATCGCCAAAGAATCTTAAACAAGTACGAGGCTTTTTAGGAGTCTGCGGTTGGTACCGCCGATTTATCAATAATTTTTCAGATCTTACTTGTCCGATAACTGATTTGTTATCCAAAAAGAACAAATTTGAATGGACCCCGGAAGCACAAATAGCGATGATAAATTAAAACAAGTTTTAACATCGGCCCCCGTGCTAATAAATCCAGATTTCGAGAAGAAGTTTTATCTTCACTGTGACGCCAGCGATTTCGGTATTGGCGCTGTATTAGTGCAATTGTCAGAAGATAAAACCGAAAATCCTATCGCATTTATGTCAAAAAAATTAAGTCGAGCCCAACGTAACTATAGTGTTACTGAGCGTGACTGCTTAGCAGTCGTGCTAGCAATAGAAAAGTTCAGATGCTATCTAGAACTCCAAGAATTTGAAGTCGTTACAGACCATTCTAGTTTACTTTGGTTGATGCGTCAGCAAAATGTATCAGGTCGACTGGCCAGATGGATTTTTCGACTGCAACAATTCAAATTTACATTCTTGCGCAGAAAAGGGAAAGATCACGTTGTTCCGGATGCCTTATCCCGACTTTTCGAAGCAGAAGTGGCAGGAATAGACATGAGCCCAGTAATTGATCCCCAATCGGACGCATTTCTAGAAGATTCTTACGTAGCCTTGAAAAGGAACTATACTGACAATCAAGCTAAATTTCCCGATATAAAGATAATAGATAAATATTTATATTTTAGAACCGAACACGCTGAAGGAAATGCAGAGCAAGATAAACTATCGTGGGAACTATGGGTTCCGGAAAGTTTACGAGCTAATACTCTTAAACAGGCCCATGATAGTTTGACATCCGCCCATGCGGGAATTCACAAGACGATAGAAAAACTGAGACGTCAATTATTTTGGCCAGGTTTATCCAAGGATGTTAGAGATTATATCCGTTCTTGCGATTCCTGTAAGGCCAATAAAGCGACAAACCAGACGCTACGTCCACCTATGGGTTCTCACATACCGACCGTTCGGCCATTTCAAAGACTTTACATTGATCTCCTTGGACCGTATCCACGAAGTAAGAAAGGCCATGTAGGCTTACTAATTGTGCTGGACCACTTTAGTAAATATCACTGGTTGCAGCCATTAAAAAAATTCACGTCGATAGCCATACAAAAATTTCTTTTAACCCAAATTTTCCACTGTTATGGAGTCCCGGAAACTATCGTTAGTGACAATGGAAGCCAATTTAAATCGTCAGATTTTAATGCATTCTTAACCGAATTAGGTATTAATCAGGTTTATACTGCTCTATACTCTCCTCAGAGTAATGCAGTAGAACGTGTAAACAGATCCCTGTTAGCAGCTATTCGGTCTTACTTAAAACATGATCAGCGAGAATGGGACTTGCATCTCACTAGTATATCTTGTTCACTAAGATCGGCGCTTCATCAATCGTTAGGTTGTTCCCCGTATCGCGCACTTTTCGGCCTAGATATGATCACCCATGGGTCCGATTACAAGTTGCTAAAGAAATTGTCCCTACTGGAAGAGCCAATGGTACCGCTTTCTCGAACAGATAATTTGGTCTTGATACGTAAAGACATTCAAGCTAATATACGTCGAGCTTATGACCGTAATGTTGTCCAATATAATTTGCGAGCCAAGCCTGTTTCCTTCCGAGAAGGACAGGAAGTCTATTGTCGCAGTTTCGCTCAAAGCAAGTTTTCTGATAACTTTAACGCCAAACTGGGACCGAAATTTATTAAATGTCGAATTAAAAGGAAACTTGGAAATTGTTATTACCAACTTGAGAATTTGAAAGGTAGAGATATAGGAACTTTTCATGCCAAAGATATGCGAAGCTAATTCCCACTAATATTTCATCTAACGAAGAAATATTATCGGGTGGTGTAACGGCCGTTGGTCGTTAGGGTTTTCTTTTGATCAAAACAATTTAGAAAAAAAAAACAAATCAAATGGCAAAATCAAGCTTTTGCATAAGCCCATGCATCGGCTGATCTTAAGCTTTCGCTCTTCATTCAGCACCACGGGCTTAATTATCTACACTGACCAGCGCAGCCAACTTTGCTCGAAACTTCCAATGGAAGTTTTGGAAATTTGCACTATATAAACACCACGCGGCGTCATTCCATCTCTTCTGATTGACTGAAAGAACACTCCGCTTGCCAGAGAGTAATATAAACCAGAATAAATCAAAAATTTTCCATACAACCCGCACACGTGTGTCTTCGCCGAAGTGATCGAATCAAGTAGTGAATGCCGACAGCCAAAACCATACCTTTCAGTGCTTTGGATGGTTGTTGCTTCCTAAAATATCATTTATTTTCGTGAACAAAATCGTTTCCCAAATCACGTGGTGCCTAGACGGAAAATCCTGAGGAGAATCGCAGCTATTTTTAGTTGGTGTTAGCAACGTAGACTTTATCTAAAGGTATGTAGTCAATCTAACTAGTTTCGTTAGTCTGAAAGTGAATTTCTATTTAGTGTTGCCTGTACGTCGGAAACTTTGTCCGCCCGTATCCATCCACGGCAATATTGCTGCTGGACGGATACAAATTTTATATCGTGGATTTCGGCATAACTACAACTTTGGAGAATACCCTATGTGGATGCTAGTGCTATAATTGTCCTCCAATTCAGGCCCCTCGGCTGTTGAGTCCGCTCCTGGGCTGAAGCAAAGCCGTATCAGGGCAGCGCAGTAGCCAAGCAGCGCAGTCGCCAAGCAGTGCAGTAGTAGCAGAGGCCGCAGCAAAGCAAAGGCGCAGTGGCAAAGCAGTAGCAAAGCAGAGGCCGAAGCAGCGCAGCGGCAGAGGCAGACAAAGGAGAATGCATCGATCGAGTTAAGGGAGTAGAAAAAGAGTAGTGGGGATGACGATTGTGAGAATGTTGCAAAATTACATGTGTTAACCAATATGTGAACCAAATAATTAAAGTCTTAAATTTTTAGAAATTAAGCTGTCGTACGCTCATGAGAATTTAAATGCAATAATAAGCTCTCCTTTTTGCCCATTCAACATGATGATCAGCATCAACCTCACCACGTTGGAAGGCCTTTCATCGCTGGAGTAAACAATGAAGTTTGTGAGTACTATACGAAAGTTGTCTACCGCTTATTTGTATTTATCTTCTCAAAATTATTGAGCCGATCCCAAAGTAATATTGAGGAAAAAAAAAATAAACCCTTTGATGATAGCTATTTCTGAATAGGCAATTCTATTAAGTTCTTGTTGTTATTCTTGCACATATTATATTAAACCTAGAAAAATAAGAACCATGATTTAAACATTAAAATATTATTGCACATTCTCCCCAATTATAATGCTTCCCTGAAACAACGTTATGAAACCACTGAAATAATTAAAACGTTAAGATCTGTTAAGAAAAATTTAGAATGTAATCAGAAACACCACTCACTAGGAGATAAGATGACTTATCGCTATTCCGTATTGTTAAATTTGATTATGAAAGGTATTGGATATATTAAATTGTGAATTTTGGAATCTGAAATTATGAAGTGCCAAGGTTTTTTTATGCTTTCCTGGATTGACATGGCAACTTAAAGAAATTCGGAGGAATCTTTGGGTATCTTCTAAAAGAAAAATTGTTATAGAGATCATGGTTGGGTTGGGTAGAGAGCGACAACGAGAGTCGAATAACATCTGAGACCTCACGTCGATTTTCATATTTAGTAGTCCACCTTTTTCTGCAATTATTTGAATATTAGTACTTGTTATGGACCTTTGAGATATATTTTTTTGTGAGAGTTAAGTTCTCCTTTTGTAGTTTCCGCAGGAATCCTAAAACTAAAAGTTATGTGAATATGGTAAGGGACGGCAACAACCCACCCCACTCGCCGAATGAGCTTAGGCACCAGAGGTTTCCGCCCGCCGATATTCCCAAACCAGGATAGTGTGTGAGAGACGGGCTAACTGTCCAGTGGATAGCATAGGCCCTGAGCATTCGTCATATACCGCTCCCCTCCACAGACACGTTGCGCATTACAAGATTAACCATTTTGAAGTCTAGTGCAGTTTTCATTGAAATGTTGTTCGCATCGCAAGACTTCGGGCAACTGCTGGCTTTGCTGATCTAAATTCCTCAGTTTCCCATAATTTCTTAATACTGGCAGCTAAAAAAGATTTATGATTTAGCTTATTTTATTTCCCTCCAGAAATGATCCACCCAAGTTTGGTGTTCTGAAATGTCCGGGGTCATCTATACTAATACTAGCAAACCCGGCGAACTTTGTTCTGCCTTTTTTGGGAAAAATTACAAAAATAATCAAAAACCTACATTAATAATTAATTTTTGTTTCTGTATTTTGGTACATAGGCGTCGATCAAGTTTTTCTTCCATGTTTCATTTCTTAATGATACATCTGCTGAAGATTTCTCGAAGCAATTGCTGACTATCGGCAATGGTCAAGTACCTGTCGATGAATCGAGCGGATTAATATCATTTCCAAATAATTTTTGTAATTTTGTCTCATTAAAAGAGGAACTTATCAACAATGTATTTTCAAACATTATTTCTAACTACAAAAATAAGGAATGGTTGAGTGAGAGAGCAATTTTAGCGGCTAAGAATAAAGATGTTGACGACCTGAACTACATAATTCAAAATAAGATCATTGGAACAATGCATTCATTCAAATCTATTGACTGCGTCACAAATACAGATGAAGCCACCAACTATCCAATTGAATTTTTAAACTCTTTGGACGTGCCTGGTGTAGATCCAAAAAGGGGTCTACTGCTAATGTGGCCCTGTGCCACAAGCAACTTCAGAGCAAATATCAATAATATAATTGAAGGCCAACTTGCATAAGCGGACGGGACAGACAATGTAATAATAAGTGCGTGTGCTTCGTTTCAGTTCTTTTCTCAAGTGATCGTTATAATTTTCCATATTTGTTCTTAAGCTAAGCGCTGGCATAATTGCGCTTGTATATGTAAGCATGCAAATCGTAGATAACAATAGATAAATTTTGATATGCAAGAGAGATTCAAGTGAGAGCGACTATTTAAGAGCGTAATGTTAGCTTAAGAGTAGTACTTCAATTCGAGCGTAACATAAGAGTATTGGCTTTGGCTATAATTACATATAAATATATATCTACTAAGTAGGACTTCATGAAATGACTTAACATCGGCCGCGTTGAACGACTGCAAGGCTTCAAAATTCATTCACAGGCAAAGGAGCTAATCGACGTATTGATCGCTTAAAAACGCCAGATTTAGTTCTGACGACCGCCACGCGAACTTTTCCATCCTCGCCTTTGATGGCCTCCTCGATGACTCCTATTAGCCACTGTTGAGGCGGACTGTTGTCCTCGTGGACCACGACGATGGTTCCGATTTGTATATTGTGGCTCTCGCTTAGCCACTTCTGTCGTTGTTGCAGGCTCAGGACGTAGTCTTTTTGCCAGTCTACCCAAAACCGTTGCTTGACGGCGGATATCAGTTGCCATCTCTTCAAGTAGCTCAGTTTGCCGTCTGTTACTGGCTGACTTGACACGAATGGCAGCGCAACGAGCGTTGTTCCGACCAGCAGATGAGCTGGGGTTACTGCTTCGCCGTCGTTTGGGTTGGAGCTGTCCACGACGATGGGCCTCGAATAGAGAATGGCTTCGACTTCTACCAAGACGGTGTTCAACTCGTCCTGTCGGAGCACTGCGCTGCCCACGGCCTTGACCATTAATCCCTTTGCTGATTTCTCGGCCGCCTCCCATAGGCCGCCAAAATGGGGCGCTCGGGGCGGGATGAACGAGAAGGTGATCCCACGCGTGGCTGCGAACTCCGTTATGGCATCCTGGTTGGCAATGAAATGGTCCCTGAACTCCTGCAGCATTCGGGAAGCACCGACAAATTTGGTGGCATTGTCGCAGAAAATTTTCTGGACACGTCCACGCCGGCCAACAAACCTAGACAAACACATAATAAATGATTTAGATGTGAGGTCTGAAACAAGTTCTATGTGAACAGCTTTAGAGGAAAAACAAACAAATATGGCAATATACATCTTTACCGCTGACTTCCCTCTAATTCCTAAGGTTACGAAAATTGGACCACAAAAGTCCACTCCTTCGAACGGCTTCGAAGGCCTATTGCCGTGAAGACGATCAGCAGGTAAATTTCCCATTATTTGGGTTGCCAAGACTGGCTTATAGTGAAAACAATGTACACACTGCCGTACAATGCTATTACACGCTTGACGAGCGTTCACCAACCAAATTTGCTGCCGAAGAATAGCCATCAAAGCACGTGGACCTGCATGACAATTTGAACGATGCAAATATTGTAGATATATTTTAACGAAACGGCTATCTTTTGGCATGAGCAACGGGAACTTAGCATTGTGTGGAACAGGAGCTTTCAACAAACGACCGCCGACTCTAAGCAGCCACCACACATGCTTGCCATCTTGATGAGGATACAAGAATGGATTTAGTTTCTGAAAACTTGGTTGTAACGTCAAAGATTTATTTAGCCTCGCAATTTCATTTGCGAACTCGATTCGCTGCAATGCAGACACCACTGCTAAAAACGCTGAACTCAGTTCTTCCGCTGATGGCACGAGTGAAGTCTGTTTGTGCGATTTTCCATTGATAAATCGGAGCATATATGATACGATGCGCAGAATTTTCAAATATGACGAAGATTTGTCAACGAGGTCCAAAAAGGATTATCCAGTGCATCGGCCGCGATCAAGACTGTGGCATCCTTCCGCATCTCTAGCACAGAGAGATCGTTGGGGGGTTCTAGGTGGTAGTTTACTGGCCAAGAGGTTTTATTTTCCTGTAAGAAGTTTGGGCCCGTAAACCAGATTGATTCCCTGAGCTCACTAGTTGAGCAACCACGTGAAAGGATGTCCGCTGGATTCGCGTTGGTAGGCGCATGACGCCAGACAGCTTGTGAAGTCAATTCTTGAATTTCTGCTACACGATTCGCAACAAATGTATTTAGGTATGATGGGTGCTTCTTGATCCAATACAGCACCACCTCAGAGTCCGACCACAAAAAAACGTCGTCCACTGGTGAGTTCAACAGATCCCTTATTTCACTCCATAGCTTCGCCAGTAAGTGAGCAGCGCATAATTCCAACCAAGGCACAGACTTGGTTTTGAGAGGTGCCACTCTCGACTTGGCTGTGAGCAATCGTGTAAACGTTCCCTTCCGATGCTCCACTCTGACATAAATGCAGCAGCCGTATGCTCTCTTTGACGCATCGGCGAATCCGTGAATTTGGTATTTAATATTTTTTCTAATTCCGATATGTCGAGGTATGTTAAGCGAGTCCCTTCCGATGCTCCACTCTGACATAAATGCAGCAGCCGTATGCTCTCTTTGACGCATCGGCGAATCCGTGAATTTGGTATTTAATATTTTTTCTAATTCCGATATGTCGAGGTATGTTAAGCGAGTCTAGATTCGAGAAGCAATTAGTCACCGATTTTAATTGCTCAATTAAATCTGTGGGCAATGCTTCATCCCAATCTAACTTATGCAGCCAGATTTCTTGAATGAGAATTTTTGCACGAGTAACAATTGGACACAATAATCCAAGTGGGTCATACAAACGTGCTACAAACGATAGAATAGACCTCTTAGTCGGCACAAAATCGAGTGAAAGATGGTCTGCGGAGTATTTGAACACATCACTTCTGGGATTCCAAATCAAACCCAAAGTTTTGGTGTCTTCTTGCGACCCAATTGTAATGGACGCATCAGAAACTTGGAATTGTTGGCAGTTTGAAGACCATTTGGCTAAACCAAATCCAAATGGTTTTAATACAGAGTCCAACTCCTGCTGCAGTAGCCCTAATTCCTCTGGCGTTTCTGCTCCCGCTAATAAATCATCGACATAAAAATCATTCGCAAGTGATTTCGATGCTAATTTTTGCGATGTTGCGTGTATTTCACTCAAATATTTCAGGCACCGGATAGCCAAAAAGGTGCTGACGCAGTGCCGTATTTAACAGTGTTCAATTGATATATTTGTAATTGATCTTTCGGGTTTTCTCTCCAGAGGATTAATTGAAAACATCTCTGGGTCTCGTCAATTTCCACTTGACGGTACATCTTAGTGATGTCTGCAGTAATTGCGTAAGGATTCAATCGAAAACGAAGCAAAGTTGCGTAGAGAGATGGTTGTATCGTTGGACCAACCATAAGCGTGTCATTAAGCGACATTTGTGATGACGTTTAGCTTGACGCATCGAAGACGACTCGCAACTTTGTTGAAGAGCTTTGCGGTCTGAGCACACACTGGTATGGGATAAAATAATGTGGCTCACTCGGGACTGTGTTACTGATTGCACTCATATGACCAAGAGAAATGTATTCTTTCATAAAAGAAATATACATGTCTCGGACTTCCGCTTGTTTTTCCATTCGCCTCTCCAGGCCAAGAAATCGCCTCTTAGCTGTCTCAAAGGACGAGCCAAGACAAGTCGGACTAGATTTAAACGGCAATTTAACACTTAGCCTGCCCGAAGGTAATCTGTTCACAGATTCAGTGAACGATTGCTCGCAAAGTAGCTGTTCTGGGGTATATAAATTTGGATTCGCAGTATTTGGAGCTTGCTCCAACTCCCAGAACTTTTTAACAATTGAGTCTAACGACGATTCACCAGTTGTACTTAATAACGTCGTTGAGCAAGCATTTGCATCTGGTGGGGCTTTACAACGACCAGACACGATCCAACCAAAAACTGTTTCACGTAAAGTTAAAGACTCTTGTTTACACCTCAGACGCCCATCTTTAAGAAGATCGAAGAAAGCGTCTGCCCCAAGCAGCAAGTCTACGCGTTGCGGCTTATGAAAAAGGGGGTCAGCGAGATCAATATGACTTGGAATGTCAACATTTTCTACAAGCCTTTCGGGTTGATAGGACGTGATAGATTTTAATATACTTAATTCAGTCATCGTTTCAAAGAAATTCAAACGAGAGGCAATATCAGTTTGAACTGCATGCCGAATGGCAGATTTTGTCTTGCCTTTGCCTACTAAATTTATATCTTTGCGCGATTTGGGTAATTTCAAAATATTGGCCAGGTTTTCGGTAATAAAATTGACCTGGGACCCAGAATCTAAGAGTGCTCTGGCCATATGGTAAGATCCCAACTGATCTTTTATTTTTACAACTGCGGTAGCTAATACGACTTGGTCAGAATCACTAGCAGCGAGATTGGCGGACGACACTTGACTAGATGTCGAAGTTTGTGCTGGTGGAGCTTGAGATTCTATTGCATACCTATGCAGTAAAGTATGATGCGGCTTTGAACAGACTCTGCAAGTGCTCGACTTGCAGGTAGTAACTGTGTGGCCTTTTCGTAGGCAATTTATACACAGGGGGAACGATTTTACAAACTTAAGGGGTTATATACCTTTATCATTTTCAAAAAATTCGAAAAATTTTTTATTGCTTTATCTTAAAGAACAACTCCTTGAGAACATTTTCCCAAATTTTCATAGAGATTCGAGCAGTAGAAAAAAGTTACAGCGCTCCTAACCGCGCGCCTCGTAGCGGCCCGAAACTGAACTTGAAACTTTAAACGCGAATATCTCGAAATGGTGTTTCTTGAAAAATGACTTTGCGGTGATAACGATTGGCGGAAAACTACTAAGCCGATTTACTTCAAATTTTTTTTTAAATGTTCGTAATGAAATTGTCTTGTGCTTGAACGATCGACTTTTCACGCAAAAATTTTTTTTCGCCGAAATGAATTTTTTAGTGAAATTTCTAGAGACCAAAAAGCTCATTTTTAGCATAAAACGTTCCCGTATGCATAAAAAAATAAAAAATTTTTAAATCGTTCGTTCAAGCACAAGATATTACTCTAAACTAATGAAATTTTTTTACTTTTATGGTCTCAGTTGACCGGTTGGACCAGGAGCGTTATCACCGCAAGGCTCTAAAAAAAAAGGTCTCTAAGGGAAACAGCCACCCCTTAAAAACTAATTGATATTTTTCCACAAAATTTTGCACAAACATAGTTAATAAAGTGTACTATCAAAAAATGAAAACACCCGTGTAATTAAATTATTGCTACATACCTAAAAAAAAATCCGAACTTTCCTCTTTTTCTTCGACAAAAAAGGTATATAACCCCTTAAAACGATTATTGCATGGGATAGCAGCAAAGGAGGAACAAGATTGAATGAAGTGATCATCCGATTTGCAAAACGAGCATTTTGGATTATGCTGTTCATTTGGCTTAGCCACTGTTAGCGACGTTTTTCCTCCCTTTTTTCCACCATTGCGATCATATTTTTGAGAGGTGCTGGTACCTTTTATTAAGGGCCTTTTCGCAATAATCCCAAAGTGGCAGTTTTGTATAATCTAAATTCTCCTCCCATTTTGACCTAGTCGTAGAATCCACCTTGCCCATAACTAAGTGTATTAGCATAGCGTTGGAGATCTGTTTGTCATTTCCTAAAGACAACAACGACTCATACACCGCTGTTACTGTGTCTATCAACGAACGCAGTGAAGACGCAGATGCTCCATGCATTTTTGGAAGGTCGAATAACTTTGAAATACTCTCAAACACAATCAAGCAACTGTTATCGTAAACGTTTTTTATGGCAGCTAATGCTTTTGGGTAATTAGCATCGGTTACTTGATACGATTTCACCGTGCCTAAAGCCTCTTTCTCTAAGCAAGACAACAAATAGTTAAATTTTTCAACATTTGAAAGAGAAAGGTCATTTTCAACGAGGTTTTCGAACAGTCCTATAAAATTCTTATATTCCGAATACTCCCCACCAAACCTTGGCAGTTTCATATGGGGCAGTTTTTTGCTCTGAGCAGGAGTTGACCCTATCATGGTTGAATTCGCATGATTGTCTTTAATAACGTGTTGACTAGTGCCTTTGCTTTTAAGCAGAGCCTTTGTAGTTGCACACAGGTCTTCTAGATCAGCTCGAGAAACAAGCTCGGTATTAATGTCATCCAAATCCTGTTGAATATTAAAGGCTTTTCCTACATATCGATCCAGTATTTCCAAGCGGCAATCAATTTCAATTGGGTCGACGTACCCTGAGTAATTTTTAACTGTAGTTTTAATACGCTCAATATCAGCAACAACATTTTTGTATTGATCTAGCAATGTATCAAGGCGACCCAAAGTGGTTTCCCCTAGCGATTTTTTTTGACCTTTTCCTTTTTTACCCGTCATAATTGTACAACTCTGCTCCAATAGCAGCCAACAATTATACAAACAATTTAAATGTAAAAAAAAAACAAACAAAAAAGGAATTGATGCAACAACAAGTGTGGTCAAATGCTAGTAAGCGATGCACACGCCTTATGCCAATTTAGGTATGTGTGTGTGACGAGATGTTAAAATTTAAACTTAAATGGCCGAATACCACTAAGCAGTACACGGACTATATATAACCTATGTGTGTATGGCGAGATGTTAGAATTTAAACTAAAGCGGCTGAATACCACTAAGTACTACGGACTATATATGTGTGTGAAAAACAATAAGCGTTTTTATTGCCGAACGAAAACTTGTGCGAAGGCAGTGGTTAATTCTTTGATGTTTTATTTAAGTCAAAAAAAGACGAAAGCGAACGAAAGTTGCGGCGGTGCGCACGAAAAGGAGTTCTGATTTCAACTGACTTTAATTTCATATAATTCTCTTATGCTAACATAAAGTAATGAGCGGGAGATCGGCGGCCGAATTCGCCTGAGCGAGAAAGCTTTATTTACGCCCCGATCCCCGCTTTACACGAACATCAGAGAGAAATCTCCAAACACCGCCCCCTCTGAAGGGACGACGTCCTTCAGGACAACGTTGGAAGAAGCGCCAGCCGATGGATGGCTCGCCTGAAGGTTCCCTCTGCCGTCTTGATGTCCGCCACTCGGACCTTCCCGTCAGCGCCGACGTGCACCGCTACTACGCGCCCGATCCTCCACTGCTGGGGCGGCAGATTGTCCTCGCCGACGACGACGAGAGCTCCCACGACGACGTTTTGGACCTCCTGGTTCCACTTTTGCCTCGTCTGCAGGCTGGAGACGTACTCCCGGGACCATCGCTGCCAGAACCTGTGCCTGAGCGACGAGACACTGCGCCATCTTCGCAAGCAGGTCGGGCTGATCTGGTCCGGGAGTGCCGACGGTGGTGGAGCGACCAGCGGGCCGCCGATCAGGAGATGTCCGGGTGTGAGAGCTTCGCCGTCGCTGGGGTCGCTGCTTAGCGCTCCTATGGGCCTCGAGTTCAGCACCGCCTCCACGCTGGCGAGGAGAGTTCCGAGCTCCTCCGCGGTCAAGAGGTCGTGACCGACCGTCCGAAGGAACAGGTGCTTTGCAGACTTCACACCTGCTTCCCATAGACCGCCGAAGTGAGGTGCTCTGGGCGGTATGAACGCAAACTCGCATCCTTTTCTTGACGCGAATGCTTCGATACCGCCCCCTGCTCCTCCAGACGGGCCCGGAACTCTCTCAGGTGCCGATCCGCGCCGACGAAGTTGGTCGCGTTGTCGCACCACACCTTCTCCGGAATCCCGCGACGACTCACGAACCTTTGGAAAGCCAAGAGAAATGCATCAGTGGTAAGGTCAGACACTAACTCTAAGTGGACCGCTTTGGACGCAAAACACACAAACAAGGCCACATATGACTTGTACGGTGGTTTACCACGGATGCGATACGTTGTGCTAAATGGCCCACAAAAATCGACGCCACAGATATTAAAAGGGCGGAGAGCTCGGAGTCTGTCTGATGGCAAGTTCCCCATAATTTGCGTCAAGAGCTGCGGCTTGCATCGAAAGCAGCGCATGCACGAACGAACTGTTCTGCGACATACGTCTTGAGCATTGACCAACCAGACTTTCTCTCGCAGGAGACTCACAAGAGCTCGAGGGCCAGCGTGACAATTTGTAACGTGCAGATACGACACGTAGGTTTTAACAAACTGTGAGCTTTTTGTTAGCAACAACGGAAACTTGGCTTCGTACGGGATAGGAGCATTCAATAACCGACCACCAACTCGCAATAATGTCGAAGAGCACCAATCTAATTTATTTTCCTGCACAAAAGGATTTAGCTTTTGAAGCTGCGTTGATACCGGTTTTTTCTTTCGAATTTTGCCTATGTCGTCACTGAATTCGTGAGATTGGATGACTTCTACGATTTTCTCGAACGCAAAATTTAATTCTCTTGGCGTAATGATTTTTTCGAAAGGCTGTAAAACTTCCTTACACTTCCGAATAAATCTGAAAACCCACACGAAAACTCTCAGCAGCTTCAGGTGCGACGAAAAGGACTCGATTTTCTGAAGCAGGTAGTTGGGCTCTGGTGTGACAACAAGAGTTAACGCCGACTTGCGTAACTCACTCGACACAACTTCTGCAGGAAGTTCGAAATGCTGATTTACAGGCCAACTACTTTCTGTGTCGAGCAAAAATGACGGCCCAGCGAACCAAATGGACGTTAAAAGATCTTCAACGTCACATCCTCGAGACACTATATCCGCTGGGTTAACTTTCGTGGGAACGTGTCGCCAAATTGCGTTCTCCGACCACTCTTGGATCTCAGCTACTCGGTTTGAGACGAAAACGGACAACGACGAAGGATGAGTTTTGATCCAATGCAGAGTGATCTCGGAGTCGGTCCATAAGACCACTTTTTTGATAGGGCAATTTAGTAATGGCCTTACACGATTCAGAAGATCTGCTAGAAGGTGAGCTGCACACAGCTCAAGGCGAGGCAAAGTTTTCGTCTTGAGGGGAGCTACTTTGGATTTGGCAGTCAGTAATGACACTTTCAAACCTTCAGCAGTTTGAGTGCGAACGTAGATGCACGCTCCATATGCTCGCATGGAAGCGTCAGCGAAACCGTGGATCTCAATCGGGACTTGCGGATCTGTATGAACGAATCGCGATACCTTAACTTTGGGCAGTTGCAGCAGAGTTGCCTTGAAGGCTTCCCACGACGTTTGTAGCTGCATCGGTAGCGACTCGTCCCAATCTAATTTTCGAAGCCACAGCTCCTGTAGAAGCATCTTCGCCTTCGTGACCAAAGGACACAACAGGCCCAGTGGATCGAAAAGTCTCGCAGTCACGGAGAGTATGTTTCGTTTTGTCGGACGAAGATCCTGGAAAGAGTCATCCAACCGGAATTGGAAGTAATCTTTACCAGGTAACCAAACCACTCCAAGGGTTTTAGTCACATCTGAGTCAGCCAATAATGGCATGATAGCGCTGTCAGATGCGGAGATCTCTGGGCAGTTCGAAAACCACTTTGCCAATTCGAAACCTGCCTCTTGCAAAACCTGAGAAACTTCCTCACGAAGGCTTTGCAGGTTCTCAACGCATCCGGCGCCTGTCAACAAATCGTCAACATAAAAATCATTCTGAATGACCTTTGCGGCATTTGGATACATAGCTTGCGCCATCTCTCCAAGCCGCATTAAACACCGGATTGCCATGAAGGGTGCTGGCGATGTTCCGTATGTCACGGTATTTAATCTAAAGATCTTCAGAGACTCAGAAGGATCTCGTCTCCACACTATGAGCTGATAGTTTCGGTCAGCTTCGTCCACCATCACTTGGCGATACATCTTTTTAATGTCCGCTGCAAGGGCGAACCTGTGCATTCTGAACCGAAGTAGCGTCGAATACAGCTCCTCTTGAATAGTGGGGCCAACCATCAAGATATCATTCAACGCAACCTGCGTCGATGTGCGGCTTGAGGCATCGAACACCACTCTCAACTTGGTTGAGGTGCTTTGAGGCCGCAGCACGCATTGGTGCGGAATAAAATAGTGTGGACCATCTGGAATTCTATTATCAGTAGAAGACATATGGCCCATTGACGCATATTCCTCCATGAAGTCCAGATACATTTTCTTTAAGGAAGGATCTTTGGACAATCTCCTTTCCAACGACAAAAATCTACGTTTCGCAACTTCATACGAAGAACCAAGAGAATTCGGGTCAGATTTGAACGGCAGACGAACCGAAAATCTCCCGGACGACAGTCTTTGAGTATTCTTCTCAAAGTGTTGCTCACAAAGTTGCTGCTCAGGAGTATGGACTTTAGCCTTAGGCGGCAAGTCCTCCACAGACCAAAATTTCTGCAGGGTTGTGTCGATTGACTCCAACGGTTCTTCCTGGCAGCTGAGATGTACCGAATTTTCTGCCTTAATTTTGGTTTCCGAGGTACATCTCCCTGACACTATCCAGCCGAGAACAGTTTTTTGTAAGATGGGAAGTTCAGGCCCCTGCTTTATCTGGCCGACTGACAGAATTTCAAAAAATGAATCTGCGCCGATAAGCATGTCTATTTTTTGGGGCTTGAAGAAGAATGGATCTGCCAATTTAATATTTTCCGGCACCCTCCACCCGCTGGTGTTCACCGCTTGATCCGGATGATAACCAGAAATATTCTTTAAAATATAAAAATCGGACGACAACTGGCTGCTCCCTACCCGCGACTTCACTATTGTATTTATTTTCTTTGTTGCTTGGGCATTAGTTTGACCAATGCCCCGCAAGCTCATACACACATCCTCTCTTTTAATTTGTAGTCTCTGAGCGAGCTCGTCGGTCACAAAATTTATTTGTGAACCAGAGTCAAGCAACGCTCGAGCCACAACAAATTCGCCACTTTTCGATAATACGCTCACGATAGCTGTGGCAAGAATGACTCTATCCGAAGCAGTCGCATGCAAAACATGTGAAGTGGATGGAGTCTCTTGCATGAGCGTGGGCTGAGGAGGAGGCGGCAACGCGAGATTTGTCTTAGGCGAGTATATGTGCAGCAAAGTGTGGTGTGAAGATTTGCACACCCTGCACCTGTTCGATTTGCATTTCTTCACCGTGTGACCCTTGCGAAGGCAGTTAATGCATAAGGGCACTTTCTTGGCAAAATCGAACCTCTGCTGCACTGTTAGAGCTGCGAAAGAAGCGCAGTTTCCTACTTGATGCTCTGCTGATGTGCAAAACACACATAAAGAAGCGTCGTCCCTGGCAGCGATCAATGAAAAACTTTTATTTCCATTCTTCTTCGGAATAGTCTGGCTTGGCTGAACATTTTTCGGCTTGGAAGCCTCTTCGGCGACCATGTGTTGGTATCGCCTGTCCAGAGCCGACTCACATTCGCTCCAAAGCGGAAGCGAAGTATAGTCCAACTGTTCTTCCCACTTTCTTTTTGTCCCTGCATCGACTTTGCTCATGATTAGATGAATGAGGATGGCATTCGTTATACGTTTGTCATCCCCAATGGATAGCAACGAATCATACAGAGCTCTGACTGTGTCGATCAGCTTTCTCAAGGCTGTAGCTGATGGCTGGGACATTTTTGGCAGATTAAAAAGTGTCGATATATTGTCGAAGAAAATCAAACAATCATTATCGTACACCCGCTTCAGGCTAGCCAGGGCCTTGGGATAGTTAGCCGCGGTGACTTGAAATGCCCTGACTGTGCCTAAAGCGTCTCCAGCTAGACACGATATCAAATGGTTAAATTTTTCGATATCGTGCAGAGTGTCATCTTTGCCGACAAACGTTTCGAAAAGGCTTATGAAGTTTTTAAATTCGGAGTGCTTTCCGCTAAATGTTGGAAGAGACACGCTCGGTAGGCGGCATTGGGGAGTGCGCCTTGCCGGTGGAGCGGATTCATCGACGCTCGTACGCCTGGTTTTGTTTATTAAAGAAATTAGCAGGGA
This sequence comes from Drosophila ficusphila, assembly GCF_018152265.1. NCBI lineage: Eukaryota > Metazoa > Arthropoda > Insecta > Diptera > Drosophilidae > Drosophila > Drosophila ficusphila. The sequence goes on from NW_025064156.1 coordinate 54,444, forward strand.
CTTGGCCAATACAGCAGTCTCTTCCAATTCTTCCCGAAACAAATCCTCCGGGTCTCTCGCTTCGATTTGGTTTTGGATTGTCGAAGCATTTTCGATGTGCGAACTTAAAATTTCTAAACGACATTCCAATTCGACAGGATTCAGAGATAATCTACCCTCATTCAAATACTGTTGAGTTCGGGATATACTTCGCATAATTCCGTCTCGTTTATTTTTTAGCGCTTCGATTTCCTTGTTGCTCATTTTGATTTGTTATTTAATTAAATTTGGTTGACAATCGAAGGCTGGGAATTTAGTTTTTTATTCAAAAAAAAAAACAAAATTAAAATAAAAAATTTTATTTTATTTTTTATTATTGAAACAAATAAAAAAATAAACGAGTGGTATATGCCGAACGTCTGCAGTGTAGGGGATTTGTCGAACAAATTTAACGAAGTCGTTTAGAAGAATAATAATTAATTTATTAATTCCTTACGGAACTAATAAGCCCCACGCACAAATTGTAGAGGAGCACACGCTCAGCGCAAATACCGAAACACAGCGATAACACAAAAAACGCTCGCAATAGTCCAGCGACCAAAAACGAAAAGCGCGAAAGCGAGATCAAAAACACTGGCAGCGCTGCGTGGGTGAGAGTGCGTGTGTGTGTATGTCTGTATTTGGCTGGCGGCTCACTCTTTGGAAATGCCGACTAGCGGAAAATGATGCACTGACCGATATATAAGGGCAACGAATACAGTTCGTTTCATTTGGATAGGACACCTAGCAACTTTTATGGTTAATCGCTCGTAGCGAAGACAAAAATCGTTGAAAGCTAAAATTTTTTTTAAAGTTATAATCTCTGTTCTATTGTGATTCTAAAATGCAGTTACATTTTTTCATTATTGCTTTCCACACTTTTTATTTGAGCTTTTGCACTGCTGCATGGTTTTTGCATGCTGAAAATCGTTTCATTTGGATAGGACACTTGTCAGAAATCACTTTTGTACAGTGCGCAGTTTGTTTAAAACGTTTTTTTTAATCTGATGCTATTATTGATCAAATGGAACTAAAATAGGCCTTGGATCGGCACTCCAGGATAAAGATGGGAAAATTATGGGGGAAAATTGATGCATATTTGGACTCAGGCCTTAATGTGACCCAAATCGCCACGAAAATAAAAAAAATCGCGAAATGTTGTACACAATTTATTAACAGATAATGAAAACTATAAAAAAAAATTATAAAGGGCTCCAAAAAACAAAGTTAAACGTTCGAGATAAGCGGCTTCTAGTGAAAAAGGCCTCCAATTTCCCCATGTCCTGCCCCGTTTTGGCTCATTATGAGGCCAACAAGGCGTCTAAAACCCCATTTGGCGGACTTTACACACTTGCTAACACTTGGGGCCATCAAAAATGGCAAGTTCTCCAAGAATCACAGAGATCCATCGTCAGGCGCGGGACAATTTTGGAAAATACAACTTTAAAACGAATTGGCGCTCAGTAAGCTATTCTTAAAGGCTCCTGCTAAGCTCTATTTTAATATTTTGTAATGTTTGGATTATAATTAAATGGCCCGGATGGGCTCAAATTAAGTTTTTTTCATCGAAAAATATAATCCAAACATTAAAAAATATTAAAATAGAGCTTAGCAGGAGCCTTTAAGAATAGCTTACTGAGCGCCAATTCGTTTTAAAGTTGTATTTTCCAAAATTGTCCCGCGCCTGACGATGGATCTCTGTGATTCTTGGAGAACTTGCCATTTTTGATGGCCCCAAGTGTTAGCAAGTGTGTAAAGTCCGCCAAATGGGGTTTTAGACGCCTTGTTGGCCTCATAATGAGCCAAAACGGGGCAGGACATGGGGAAATTGGAGGCCTTTTTCACTAGAAGCCGCTTATCTCGAACGTTTAACTTTGTTTTTTGGAGCCCTTTATAATTTTTTTTATAGTTTTCATTATCTGTTAATAAATTGTGTACAACATTTCGCATGATTTTTTTTTATTTTCGTGGCGATTTGGGTCACATTAAGGCCTGAGTCCAAATATGCATCAATTTTCCCCCATAATTTTCCCATCTTTATCCTGGAGTGCCGATCCAAGGCCTATTTTAGTTCCATTTGATCAATAATAGCATCAGATTGAAAAAAAAAAGTTTTAAACAAACTGCGCACTGTACAAAAGTGATTTCTGACAAGTGTCCTATCCAAATGAAACGATTTTCAGCATGCAAAAAACCATGCAGCAGTGCAAAAGCTCAAATAAAAAAGTGTGGAAAGCAATAATGAAAAAATGTAACTGCATTTTAGAATCACAATAGAACAGAGATTATAACTTAAAAAAAAATTTTAGCTTTCAACGATTTTTGTCTTCGCTACGAGCGATTAACCATAAAAGTTGCTAGGTGTCCTATCCAAATGAAACGAACTGTATATAAGCGGGATGCAGAAGCGCGGGAAATGGCGCTAAGGCTTGGGAAAATGGCGGAAAAGCGCGGCAAATTTGGTAATGAAAAATGCGCGCACAAGTGTTTTCCGCGATTTTCTTTGCACAATAGTTCACTCGATGCACTATTAAATCACTTTATTTTCGGCCTTAATTTTTAACCCTAAATTGGTGCTCTCTACGACAAATTGGGGGATTTAATTTGCACTTATTGGGTCAACGAATATTTATTTATAAAGGTCCAAAGCGATTCACTTTCAGTTTAATATAAATATATGGGTATATCAATATAATATATATTCGAATCAAAGTTGTTAGTGCATGCGAAAATCAAATTTTTTGGTTAGAATGCTCACTATCTACCGATTTTACACGAATGCAAAAAGTTGAAAGATTGGCCGAACACAATTTTAACAACACGCCACAATCAACTTTTTACACTCTATACCTGGCTGGCCGATTCGGTCTGATCAGCGACTTCCCTTTTGGTATCCATATGCCTGGGTATATAGGGTCCGATCAATCTTCTCCAGCGGCGACGACGAAAAGGGCTTCTTGGCAGCAACAACAAAATTTTCTCCAGCGGCAGCGACGACAAGGCTTCTTCAGCAGCAAAGTCCAACGACGATAAATATTATTTATTGGCACTTTATATATTTTAAGCCGACGCGGAGAACTGTTTTTGGTTTTTTTTTTTTTTAATTGTTGTCACACACCAGAAAAAAATGCGAAAAGAACGAAAAACCAACTGCTGATCACGTCGGGGTCACCATGAAAAACAATAAGCGTTTTTATTGCCGAACGAAAACTTGTGCGAAGGCAGTGGTTAATTCTTTGATGTTTTATTTAAGGGGTTATATACCTTTTTCACCAGAGAAATACATGGTTTTTATTTATTTTTTTTTAGCATGTTACCATTGTTTTATTTAAATTCAATAAAAATTTTATCAAAGTACGTGTCCTTAACTTAATTCGTATAAAATTTCGAGTGAAAATTTTGAGTATTGTGGAAGTTATAGTCCTTCCCGCAGAAGTCCTTTTTTCATTAGAGGCTTGCGGTGAGCATGAAAACAAGAAAACGGCTCAACTTAAAAAAAAAATGAAAAAAAACTACGTTAGTATATAGTGTTACCTAGTTCGTGAACGAAGGATTTTACGAAAAAAAATTTTTTACAGTTACAGTGACTATTTTTTCAAAAAAACCGATTTTTCGAGGTCTAATAATTTAGTTTTTCGCCCCAAAAAAATAGAAAAATTTGTCGAAAAAAAATTCCTTCGTTCACGAACTAGCTATTGTATCTACAAACAATCCCCCAAAATTTCAAATCGATCGATGTAGTGGTTACCGAGATATCGTGCTCACCGCAATGACCTTTTCTCAAAAATGCGACTCCGAGATAATCGCGTTTAAAGTTTTAGGTGGGCATTAGGTAGTCATGTTCACCGTGCGGTATGAACGGCTGTATCTTAGGTTCTAGTGCCCCGATCTCTAAAAAATTTTGCAGAAAAATTGTTGATAGTATGTACATCAAAAAAAAATCATAAAATTTTTTTCGATTTTTTGAGTCTGAAAAAGGTATATAACCCCTTAAGTCAAAAAAAGACGAAAGCGAACGAAAGTTGCGGCGGTGCGCACGAAAAGGAGTTCTGATTTCAACTGACTTTAATTTCATATAATTCTCTTATGCTAACATAAAGTAATGAGCGGGAGATCGGCGGCCGAATTCGCCTGAGCGAGAAAGCTTTATTTACGCCCCGATCCCCGCTTTACACGAACATCAGAGAGAAATCTCCAAACAGTGTGTGTGTATGGCGAGATGTTAAAATTTCAACTAAAGCGGCTGAATATCACTAAGTAATACGCGCAATATATATGTATGTATGTGTGTCGAGATGTTTAAAATTTAAACCGAAAGTGGACGAATACCACTAAGCAATTCGCGCACTATATATATACATATATGTATGTGTGTATATGAGATGGGCATCCAAATTCACTGCCCAAGCAGCGATAGAAGTAACACAAAATCAAACGCAAATCAAACCAAAGTTCACTGCCCAAGCAGCAATAAACGGGAACAATGCAAAGACAATCGAAGTCAATGCACCAACAAACGAAAGTTCGCTGCCGACGCAGCGCAAGTGACGAAAGAGAGAACTGAAGAAAATTGTACAGCAAAATTTGATAACTGTACCGACAACGATGCGCACTTTTCTATTAGCATAAATTCCAAAGGGACCTCTTTTTTCTTTTACTGGTTTCCACGGAAGTAAGGCACAAGAAAACACCAACAATTTTCGCGCTCAACAGCGGCTTGTGCAAATCAATTAGGGTGATCCAAATAAGTTACCACACAAAAATTATATTTTAATATTTGTATATTGCCAAATTTATGTTTGTATTTTATATGCCGGAAATTTTGAGTTTTGAATAATATAAGTTTTTACACCGAGTGATAAGTGAACTACGGTCCACTCTTTGCTTTAGTGCATATGTACATATGTGTGTATGCGCGTAGGCTTGAACATTTTTTTATTTTTCCCGCACAATATTTTTCACCAAATTTATTTATTAAATATTCACACACTATATGCCTCGTAGTTCACTTTTACTCGTTACCTGTGTATTCCTAGCCAATGTAAAATCCATAGGTAAATTTTCCAAAACGTCAACTTCCCAAAAAGATCCAAGTTAAAGTCCAATTAGAGTTCCGAAGTCCAACCAAGTCCCAACGAAAACGCCTTGCAAAATTGTCCACCTGGGGGGCGCCAAAAAATGTAGATCCAAAAAGGGGTCTACTGCTAATGTGGCCCTGTGCCACAAGCAACTTCAGAGCAAATATCAATAATATAATTGAAGGCCAACTTGCATAAGCGGACGGGACAGACAATGTAATAATAAGTGCGTGTGCTTCGTTTCAGTTCTTTTCTCAAGTGATCGTTATAATTTTCCATATTTGTTCTTAAGCTAAGCGCTGGCATAATTGCGCGTGTATATGTAAGCATGCAAATCGTAGATAACAATAGATAAATTTTGATATGCAAGAGAGATTCAAGTGAGAGCGACTATTTAAGAGCGTAATGTTAGCTTAAGAGTAGTACTTAAATTCGAGCGTAACATAAGAGTATTGGCTTTGGCTATAATTAGGTACATATAAATATATATCTACTAAGTAGGACTTCATGAAATGACTTAACACCTGGCTTACCACCGCATAATTTACGTCTAAAGGTTGGATCCGTAGTAATAATGCTTCGAAACATAAACCAACCAAAACTGTGTGTTCAGGCCTCTCCCGCTCTTCCTCTCCCGGAGCTTCTCCCCACACCGCACTCTCCCTCTCCCGAAGCTTGGAGCATGTCGCGCTCGGCCGTCCAGGCTCTCCACTCCCCGAGCGCGAGAAGTCTCCGCTGCGCCTCCAAGGGCCTAGCTTAGAATAGCTTAAGTTAGTTCCAATACGTCAACGCACTGAATAAACGCCCGGCCGGTCCGCGCTATACCCGAAATTTCCAAGTACTTTTATTTTCGCGATCGCCGAGTGTGGTTTTTCTCGCCCCCACAGCCTACCCCGCCAGCCGTCGCTGACCAGGAGTTTTGCTGCCTTCAAGAAGGACGCTCCGCCACTTCATTTTTTGATCCAATCGAGCCGGATTGGCCCAACGCCCGAAATTGCTCAAGATAAGTACGAAGATCTACATATGTATATTAATTTGCCGGTCTGCAGTCAGCCACTCGAAAACACTGTTTCGTTTGACTTTCTGCATGATTTTTTCTAAAAATCCAAGTCCGATTTAATCCGAAAACGGCAATTATTAAGATCTCTTCCATTTTCCGTTTTTCTTTGATCGTGCCGCCATATTCCTCCAATTCCTCTTTGGCCCGTACATCAAAGTACACATACATCAAGTACATCAACCGTACACATATGTATGTACATACAAGTATACATACATCAAATGAGCAAAATTCCAAACTTTAATAAAGAGCTAAAATTGCAAACTTTAATAAAAAGTGAAAATTCCGAAATTGAATAAAAGTGAAAAATCCAAAATTTAACGACAAGTGTAAAGTGTGCAAAATATTCGAAGTGAACAGTGAAGAAATAATTTCTGTGAAAAAATTCCAAGTGTTCTGCCGAAAAAGGGCCCCCAATTTCAAAGTGGTTTTTTTCACTGCAGTCCTACGCTAAATATTTTGCACACCTTTTCTTGCAATACAGTCCACTTAATTAAAATCGAAAGCTCAACACATACCCGCCGGCAATAATTTAAATAAATTTTCCGCCAAAAAAAAATACATACATATATTCTCCAAATATATTCCGTATACATCATACATATTTTCTACTTCCTACAGCGAAAATATACCAACATTAAAAGTTTTCCGTCGGCCTCCGTGTAGCATAAAATAAATAATTACAATCCACCACCGACTAGGAAAACTTTGTTGGTTTCAGTGTGTTTTTTTTTATTTCCAACATTTTTTGCGTGAGCGCGAATTGCACAAACGCACATACATAAATATATCTCCAAATATATTCCATATATCCATACATATTTTCTACTTCCTACAGCGAAAATATACCAACATTAAAAGTTTTCCGTCGGCCTCCGTGTAGAATAAAATAAATAATTACAATCCACCACCGACTCGGAAAACTTTGTTGGTTGCAGTGTGTTTTATTTCTAACATTTTTTGGCGTGAGCGCGAACTGCACAAACGCACATATATACATATATACACTTATATCCAAATCCAGCATACCAATATACACATATACACCCATACCCATTAGGGAGCCGTTGCACGACATCCAGTGCAATTTCTTAAACATATAAAATTTTTCCAAAGACAAAATAAATTATTTCTGAGCTGCAATAAATAAATTCCAACTCCAATAACAACACATAATTAATATTCCAGTCAAATTAAAATTAAAAAAAACCAAAATAATTGGAAATTAATTTTTTTATTATTTGATTTGTTTTTTTTTTTTTTGTCCAGCAACATACAATAATTAAAAAAAAAAAAAAAAATTATTTCTTTGTCTGGTTCCAAAAAATTTAAGTGTGAACGTCACTCCGTACGGCACACCGCTTGTTGATAGCTCAGAAATTAAATATTTGCAAATAAATTATTTTGGATAAATAATTAACTTCCATTCTTCGAACAAACTACCCGTTTTGGTTTTTTTTGTCTTTACCACAGTTGGTATTATTTTCTAAAATAAAGTAAATAAATACCACACAAAATAATAATCACATATCCGTATTATAAATATACTAATTATAATACAGTCGACTCTCGTTAATTCGAAACTCGAGGGACTCTTGAAATATTTCGAATTATCGAGTGTTTGAAATATCAAATGGTTCGAAATTTCGAAATTTTCGAAAAACTTTGTTATACTGGCTTGCTTTAAAGCACAATTCTGCTGCTCACACTGCTCAATAACTTTTTTAAAGAGAAAAAGTGCATGAAATACTTTTTCATCACTTTCGTTTTGTAGACATAAGCTTTGTAAGGTATCAAATGAGGATCTTGCTTCCTTAACTTACACCTCTGCCAAAGGTTCTTTATACTTTCTAGGGCTCATAGCTAACACTAACTTTTAATATGCATACCAACGAAAGAGTAACAGTAACTGAATAACTACACAAACCAATTCGTAAGAAGTGTGTGCGTCAAAAACTACATAATCAAAACAAAAACAAAGGCAAGTTTGAACTTGTCGCAAAATTTTTTCTCTGCAACTTTGAATGGTCGAGTGTTAGACGCTGATAAGTTCGAATTAACGCGTGGTTTTGTTAAATATCAATGATTTTTTCGTTCGAATTACCAAGTGTATGAAAATGTATTGATTTAGTTCGAAATATAAAGAGATTTCGTAGGGACCTCGTGATAACTTTGAATTATAGAGATGTTCGAATTATCGCAGGTTTGAATTAACGAGAGTCGACTGTATTCTTAATAACATTAAGAATAAATATTATTTAATTATTCTGGTTTTTTTTCGCTCCTGGGCATATATTCCTTTTTAACTTATCGTCGCTTCCATAGACCGTCTCCCTTTAGCGAGACAAATTCCACAAGTCAGCTAAATACAAATTTTTTCAAGAGTGCAATTCCAGCAACGAAGGTCTAAAATTTGTTTCTCACGACCAGCACACTCGTTTTCCAACCGAGGCACAGTGGTCGGCCCCATAGGCCAAAAATCAAAAAATCAACTTTGGAATTTTGATTTCAAATTTGGCGCATCTGTTTATCAATAGAACAAGGCTTAAAAAACAATTATTAGTTTTGTTTTGCTCCACACCTTCGCGGAGTAATTGGCGCGCAAAGTGAGCGCGCAAACCAAGCAATAAGCTGAAAGCAACTGCAGTGGAGTGCATACGCAAATTTTAAAAATTTAAATAAATTATAAAACGCTGTTAAACCAAAAACGATTGTAATGGATATTGTATATAATGGTATAAACTTTATTTTTAAAGATAAATATATAAATAATTTGTCCTGTGTTTCGTGTAAATCTTTGTTAAAAAAGTGCAACTTTTTTGTTCATGTATGTTGTGCGTTACCAATGTTTATGTAAAGTTTTAAGTATTTTCCCCCCGTTGCCCCCAAATGAAATGTATGTGCCGTTATTTACTAATATTTCAAGATTATAAATATGTTTACTTCAGCTGCGGAAGCCTGCAGATGCACTTTTGCCATAACAAAATGCAACCTAACCTCGTTTTCCAGTAGCTCTATTTAGGAGGGAGGCATGTTTTTGTTTTGTGCCTTCGTTTGTTTTTATTTCATATTACTGTTATATTACTTTAAATTTATGTTAGTCATCATTTTTTGTTATCTTTTGTTAATTTTTTAACCAAAATTATGTGTTTAATAATTATAATTTTTGTCAGTTACGCTCTAAAAAAAGTGTAGTGTGCATTTGGGAGTCAAATTTCCTATCGTTCCTATGGAAGCTATAGGATATAGTGGAACGATCCGGTCAATTTTTTTATAATGTATTTATAATATTTTTATAGATTTTTTGTGAAAGTTTCATAGCGATAGCACATCTAGAAGTATTTATGGCCGCGGTTCCATACAAGCCCGACCACTGTGCGAGGGTTCGTTTTTTTGGCATGTCCAGTGAGGGTGGGAATAAAAAATCTCCCATTCCACCAACAAAAACTCCGAAAATTGTTGTCAAGCCGCCCACACCTAAACCTTCCAGTAAGACTCCTTCTCCCCAAGGAAGGCTCACTCGTTCCGATACAAAAATGGCTCTAGCTGCGTCCGATCTTGCGCTGAATCAGTTCAGTGAGGTTTCAGATCGACTTAGTGAATTCGAGAAAGCGAGACGCAACACTCCGGCGCCGACTCCCCCGAGCATGTCCATGCTAAATATCCGACGCGAAGAGGTCCGAGCATTGTGGGAGCGCATCAAAAAAGAGTACGATGAGTGCAATGTACGCTTGATTTCAGCCGGAGACAGTGCAGCTGACAGCTTGCCAATTCTCCGAGCGAAGTACAATTATTGCTACGGCGTCTACGAAAGGTGTGGTGCGAACATAGAAGATCTTATTGCTCAAGCTCCACGAACACCCCAAACACAAGCTGATCCGTCCCAGACCTACGTTCCTTCAGGTTGTCGGCTACCTCCGTGCGATACCGAGGTCTTCTCCGGCGATTATCTTCGCTGGCCGACGTTTAGGGACCTTTTCACGGCGATCTACATTAATAATCCCAGATTGACGCCGGTCGAGAAATTGTTCCACCTGAATTCCAAAACGAGTGGCGAAGCACACTGTAGCGAGCGGAGTATATAATTTTAATTCTATTTTAATTACATAAATATATCCGTTGTATGGGCACATGCAAATGATTTCAATTCATATTTTAATTACATAAATACATACATTGTATATGCCCATACAAACTAACACATTGCTTCTCAAGTGTCCGGCCAGCGAGCCGGCCCTAAAATGCTGACCATGCATTCCCACGGAGACGACTGGCCTTCACACCAACTAACACTTAAAGCCAGCCGTCTCGTGGTATATATAAACATAGGGAAAATATGCCAATGCAAGTATATACTCCTATCGCTGCTCACTTCAGTTTTTAGCCTTTAAGAATATATGTTTGAGAATAAAGTTCAGTTCAGAATACCACTCACAACGGCACAGTGTTATAATTTGTATCGATCTTACAATCTAATTGTACATGGCGACCGTGACAGGACACGAAATTTTTTTTTTTTATGTCAAGTACTAAATGAACGATACTAAAGAATAAATGAGAAAGTGAATTAAAAAAAAAAAAAAAAACGAACAATAATGATATCCACTGACAACAAAAATCTGAAATAAAACAGAAAGACAATTAATCAGTACAAAAAAAAAAAAAAAAAACGCAAAGAACCATTTACAGCAGGGAGCGTCAGCGAGGGAGCGTCAGCGAGCCCAGGACAGGGACAACCGGTTAACGCAAATACCGAAAACTACACCCCAAAAAAAACAAAGGGGAGGCAAGCGGGCGAAACTACTCAAAGAGCGGGCGGTGATCATCGGGGACTTGAAGGAAGGAAGACCCCAAACCAACCAGGAAAAACTAAAACAGCGACTAAAGGAATTAAATTGCCTTCTCCACCGGGAGAAGAAGAAGCGGACTAAGTAATTAGTTCACCGCTTGATTTTTTTAGCACTTGCAACGCGTTTACGCGGGGTGCGCTAATTAAGCTCACTAACAACTTATTTTTTTCACATAAACTCATGTACTAACACACAACTTTTGGTGTAAACTTAATATAAGTAAAGCTATTGTAACTTGTATATTGCCGATATGTAAACTAAAAGTTGTGCACTTAATAACCTCATCATTTATAGATTTACTAAACAGCTCATTCCCCTACTCACAAAAAAAAAAATAATTAATCACATTATAAAGCAAAAATGGGTCTGTGGAGCTCAAAAGAGGAAGAAATAAAAGACAATACGGCTAATGTCGTGAACAATGTCATTGTCGACAACACTCCTCTTTTTAACTCCATGTATATTCTTTTAATAATAATAACTGTAGCTCTATTGATACAAGTAGTGCTTAAAGTGCATTACATTTATAAAAAATGTATCAAAAGGGAACATTTGTATAAAGAACACATGAGCCGAGCACAAGACCTCGACAAAATTTAAAAAAAAAAAAGAGAACAACTCAAAAATATTCTTCACGAAAATTAATAAAACGATTATATATGCATATATAAATATTTAAAAAAAAAAAAAAATGTATGTATATATATTCCATATCTTTGCTTACATGAGGAAATGAAATACAAACTTTTAAAACTAAGGGAAATATTTTATCATAGCGGTATAGGGAAATGGCTACAACTAAGGAGACTTTAGAGAGAGTAATTGTAGAACACCCAGAGTTCGTTAACAGAAGTAAGTTCATTTTAGGAAAATATAATAAGCCGATTACAATATATGATTTTGAATATAAGTACATGGAAGAGTTTGGCTTACGGTTTTCACCATTGATAAGCTGCTCAAGTACACAAAAGGCAAAAATACTATCAACTATTCCTCAAGTCAAAGTTGAATCTGTCCTAGACCGCAACGAAATGCTGGCAGGAAATATACAATTCAAAATCAGCCTAAATATTGCTAATCAGGCTAATGAGTAGCCAATGGTTAAGACTAGAAAAATTCTTGGCTAATAAAAAGACCGAGATTTTGAGAAGTTATAAGTGTGTTAATAAAAATACACACATAAGGAAAGAAACGCTCGAAAAACATTTGGGCGAAATTATCATTAACGCCAACAAAGTAAGAAGAGCGATAGCAGTAAGTCGAGAATCAGTATCTACTTGTCATGAAAGTCAAGTAATACTTATACATAATCAGATTATATCTATTGTAAGAAAAGCTCTCGAAAAGTATGAGATTGTTTTCCATATACCAGAGAACCTTAAAGAACCAATAGAGGCAAATATAACAATTGCCAACACAGACGTCCACGATAATTCGTTGGCTGATATTTTTAAGGAAGATACCTGTGAAGATTTCTTAGGGCTCGAAAGGCCATTAGAAGTCTGCAAAACAGAAGTAAAGGTGGATCCAGCTAACATTAATAACATAGCTGAGGACTTGGAAGAGACAACAATGGCCCAAACCAATGTCCAATTCTTAAAAACTGCGGCTTCACTCATTCCTGAGTTTGATGGCAAAGCAGAAAATCTACGGAGTTTCATAGATGCCTTGGAGCTTGTAGATGGAATAAAGGAGTCATATGAAAACACGGCAGTCCAATTAATAAAGACAAAATTAAAAGGACATGCTCGCAACCTTATTGGAGAGGAAAACACAATAGCAGCAATTGTGGCAAAGCTGAGTAAATCAGTAAAAGGGGAGTCGGTTGAAGTTTTATCAGCCAAACTTATGAATTTACAGCAGAAAAACAAAACGGCAAATGCATATGCCAAAGAAGTAGAAGATTTGACCAGAGCATTACAAGGGGCTTATATAAACGATGGTTTATCATTAGAATTAGCATCTAAATATAGCACCCAAAATGCAGTAAAAGCAATGACAACAAACTGCTCAATCGATAAGGTAAAACTTATCATGCAGGCGGGAACGTTCACAAACATGAACGAAGCCGTAACTAAATTTGTCAACAGTTGTACCGAAGCAACAGGACAGTCAAACGCCGTATTATTTTATAATAATCGGTATTACCATAACAATTCCCGAGGAAATAATACATACCGGGGCAGAGGAAACCGTGGTGGTGGACGTGGTAATTACAATAACCGTGGCTATTATCACAACAACACCACACCGCAGGGAGTCCAAAACTCCTCAAACCGCGGAAATAACTCTAATCGGAGTGTTAGGGTCACACAGGAAAACGAGGAGGACCCCTTGACGGTAGAAGAAGAACAGTAAAAATATATAAAATCAATATCAGCCTCAGTTTTTTCATAAAAGTTAAAAATGAAAAAACCAACACAAATTTAACATTGTTAGTAGATACGGGAGCCGAGATTTCATTACTCAAACAACGTAATCAAGAGTACCCCGAATTAGACAGTTCTAAAATTTCGAATATAACGGGAATTGGACAAGGTTCTATAAAATCCTTGGGTTTAGCGCTAGTGGAGCTTAAAACAAAAAATGTCATTATACCACACGATTTTCAAATAGTTCCACCTGATTTTCCGATTCCATGCGATGGCATTCTGGGGATAGATTTCATTAAAGAGTTCATTTGCATCCTAGATTTTCAAGACTCACAGGGTTCTTTAGTATTAAGACCTAATAACCTGACTTTTTCAATACAAATTCCAATGCACAATTCGGTTTCCGAAAATACTCTCTTACTGCCATCTAGAGCAGAAGTAGTTAGAACAGTGAAAATTAACTCAACAGAATCGTCCGTTTTTATTCCGAGTCAAGAACCATTTAAAGGTGTGCTGGTTCCGAGCACATTAGTTAACACGGGTTGTGCAACAGTCCGATTTTTAAATACAAACTCCGAAACAATTAGTTTAAATGTTAACACAATAAAATTCGAGTCGTTAGAAAACTATGATATACAAAAGCCCAAGGTACTCAAACCCAAGTTCAGTAATGATAGAACAAAAGAAGTATTGAAAAAACTAAGTTTCCCCTCTCAATTCCAAACAAAATTATCAGAACTGTGTACAACTTATAGTGATATATTCGGTCTTGAATCGGAACCGATATCAGCTAACAATTTTTATAAACAAAAACTTCGTTTAAGCGATAAAACACCACTATATATAAAAAATTATAGAAATGCAGAAAGTGAAAAGCCAGAAATAAACAAACAGGTTGACAAATTAATAAAGGATGGTATAGTCGAACCTTCAATTTCAGAATATAACAGTCCATTATTGTTGGTTCCAAAAAAATGTTTACCAAATTCAACAGAAAAACGATGGAGACTAGTGGTTGACTATAGACAAATAAACAAAAAATTATTAGCTGACAAATTTCCTTTACCACGCATAGAAGATATATTAGATCAGTTAGGACGGGCTAAATACTTTTCTTGCTTGGACCTTATGTCCGGATTTCACCAAATAGAGTTGTCCGAAAGGTCTAGAAACCTTACATCATTCTCTACAAATAAAGGTTCATTTCGTTATACGAGATTGCCGTACGGATTAAAAGTGGCACCAAATTCGTTCATGAGAATGATGACCTTAGCATTTTCCGGTCTCGAACCATTACAGGCGTTCCTATACATGGACGATCTAGTAGTCATAGGATGCTCCGAACAACATATGTTTAACAATTTAACAAAAGTATTTCAGTTATGCCGTAAATTTAACTTAAAACTTCACCCAGAAAAATGTTCATTCTTTATGCACGAAGTTACATATCTGGGTCATAGGTGCACAGACAAGGGTATATTACCAGATGAAAACAAATACGAAGCAATCAAAAATTATCCAGTGCCCAAAAACTCAGATGAGGCGCGTAGATTCGTAGCATTCTGTAATTACTATAGAAGATTTATAAAAAATTTTGCAGATTACTCTAGGCATATAACAAAACTTTGCAAGAAAAATGTCCAGTTCGAATGGAATAAAGATTGTAATGACGCATTTAATTATTTAAAAGAGGCCTTAATGAGCCCAAAACTCTTACAATACCCAGATTTCAACAAAGAATTTTGTATAACAACAGATGCTAGCAAATACGCTTGCGGAGCAGTACTTACGCAGGAACATGGGGGCGCGCACCTACCAATTGCATATGCATCTCGATCATTCACGAAAGGAGAATCCAACAAGTCAACCACTGAGCAAGAATTAGCAGCCATCCAACTCGTAAAAACCAGGATCAGAAATCAGAAAAGGAACCCTTGCAGAAGCAAGAGCTTCAAGAGCCCAGAGTCTACGACGTTGTCAATAACAATGACATCAGGAAATATGTGAAACTTAAATTCGTCAAACATAAGTGTTTGTTTAAACGAGGAAAACGAATAATTTCACAATTTGAAATTGATGATTTGTACTCTAATGGGAAAATTGATTTAAAACAATTTTTCCAAAGGCTTGAGATACAGGCCGGAGTGCAAAACATAAAACAATTCCAAATGGCACCAAGCGCACTGATTCTAAAGTCAGTATTACTACGAGAATTTAAAGAAATGGGCAACCGTACATTACAAAAAGTACAAATAGCGCTACGTTCTGAGGTGACCATAGAAGACAAAAACAATGAAAAAAGTATAAGAGAAATCTTAAAAAAATTTCATGACGATCCAATCGAGGGAGGTCATTCAGGAATAACAAGAACATTATTAAAAATAAGGCGACATTACTATTGGCCTAACATGACAAAAGTAGTCACCAAATACGTAAAAACATGTCAGACCTGTCAAAAATCTAAGACAATCACTCATACAAAAACACCAATGACCATTACCGAGACACCTACATCAGCTTTTGACACAGTATGTTATTAATTGATACTATTGGCCCATTACCGCGCTCGGAGGAGGGAAACGAATACGCAGTCACAATTATTTGTGATTTAACTAAATACTTAGTAACAGTACCGATTCCGAATAAAAGCGCAACTGCCGTTGCAAAAGCAATTTTTGAAAACTTTATACTCGTTTACGGCCCAATGAAGGTTATTCTAACAGACATGGGCACAGAGTATAAAAACAGTATAATAAGAGACTTATGCAAATATATGAAAATTGACAACATTTCATCGACTGCACACCACCATCAAACCTTAGGGACTATTGAACGCAGTCACCGAACGTTTAACGAATATGTCCGTTCATATATTTCAAGTGACAAAAGTGATTGGGACATATGGTTGAAATATTTCACCTATTGTTTCAACACTACACCATCAGTCACGCATAATTATTGCCCATACGAATTAGTGTTTGGGAGACCTGCTCGAAAATTTATAGATATTTCTAAAATAAATCAAATAGATCCTATATATAACATATATGATTATGCTAAGGAAATTAAGTTTAGGTTAGAATCAGCATACAAACGGGCAAGAGCCATGCTAGAAAGGGAAAAAGAAAAGCGAAAAACGCTATACGACAAAGACGTAAATAACTTCGACCTAAAAATCGGAGACCAGGTCTTACTCAAGAACGAAACCGGTCACAAATTAGATCGGAATTATTTAGGACCATTTAAGGTAATAGGAATAGACGATAGGAATAATGTTAAAATCATAGACAGTAAGAAAAAACAACAGACAGTAAGCAAAAATAGATTAAAACCATTTTTCGAATAATACAACGTAATTAAACAAATATATATGTATATGTAAGAACATACAAAGTTTTTCTATATCCTTTAATCAATTCTTAATTCCTTTTTAACTTTCAATTATATTAACATTAAAAAAAAAAAAAAAAAAAAAAAAATTTTTGAAAATTAAAAATAAGACCCACATAAAAACAATTCAACACCCAACATATATGCATCATCATATCATTACATACATTTGCATTCAATTTTATTTCTTTTTAATTTTATATTCATTCTTTTAAAAAAAAAAAAAAAAAACTATTTTAGAATGACTTCATAAATATACGTCATTCATTTTAACGGGGGAGGTGTAGCGAGCGGAGTATATAATTTTAAGTCTATTTTAATTACATAAATATATCCGTTGTATGGGCACATGCAAATGATTTCAATTGATATTTTAATTACATAAATACATACATTGTATATGCCCATACAAACTAACACATTGCTTCTCAAGTGTCCGGCCAGCGAGCCGGCCCTAAAATGCTGACCATGCATTCCCACGGAGACGACTGGCCTTCACACCAACTAACACTTAAAGCCAGCCGTCTCGTGGTATATATAAACATAGGGAAAATATGCCAATGCAAGTATATACTCCTATCGCTGCTCACTTCAGTTTTTAGCCTTTAAGAATATATGTTTGAGAATAAAGTTCAGTTCAGAATACCACTCACAACGGCACAGTGTTATAATTTGTATCGATCTTACAATCTAATTGTACAACACACAATTGTGGCAAAGTCGCCTTTAACTAACGATGGTTTTCGCTCAGCCTGGGATAACCTAACTAAGCGTTTCGAAAACAAACGGTTGTTAGTAAACAGTCATTTGAAAATACTGTTCAATGTGCAGTCCATCACTCAGGAATCTGGGCCAGCTTTGCGAGAGCTTCAAGACACCATCCAGAGTTGCCTTACCGCTTTAGAAACGAGCGATATTAGCACCGACAATTGGGATTGCCTTTTAGTTTATATGGTCTCCGCCAAACTTCCAAAGTTGACACTTTCCCTCTGGGAGCAGTCGCTCCACAACAAGGTCGATGTTCCCACGTGGCAGGAGTTAAATAACTTCCTCACTGAGCGTCACAGGACACTAGAGGCCATAGATGATGTCCGTCCGTCAGGCTCTAGTCAGCCTTAGCCCAGAGCGGCAGCCTCTAATTCCACGGCACGCAGAATCCACTCCTTTGAAGCAAGAGTAGTACCCAGAGGTAGAGGGTGCGACTTGTGCAATCGAGAAAACCATCCAGTGCGGACATGCGCACGGTTTCTCCGGATGTCTGTCGATGAGCGGTCCGCGTATATCAAAGGCAAAAAAGCTGTGTCTGAACTGCTTTGCACGAGGACATCAGCTACGGGACTGTGACAGCACTCATAGTTGCTTCACGTGCCGCGGCCGCCATCACACGCTTCTCCATCGAGGTAACGCGTCTCCAACGCTCTCGACTCCAACTCCAACTTCTTCGCCCAGGTCAAGACCAACTACGACCGCTCCAGCGACTACCAGTGCCGCAACCTCCACGGTGCAAAATTATCTTGCCACGGGTCATAGATCCGTCTTGCTGGGCACCGCCATTATTGACGTTTGCCATTTGGGATCAACCTTCAAGGCTCGTGCCTTGATCGACTCTGGATCGGAGGCAACATTCATGACCGAGCGGCTGTTCAACTTGATTAAGTTGCCTCATCAGATCATTCGAGCCCAAGTCTCCGGCTTAAGCCAAACACTGGCAGCAGAGTCCAAAAAGCTCTGCCAATTTTCAATTCGATCTCCGACCAGGCCTGGCCTGCAACTAGACGCGACGGCGTATGTCCTTCCGCAATTAGCTGGTCAACTTCCGTCCTGCTCAATTCCGCAGCATTTCCTACGGGAACTTCCCGAATTTTCTTTGGCAGACCCGAAATTCTATGAGAGTGCACAAATAGACGTGTTAATCGGGGCTGATCTGCTGCCTTCCATACTCCTAAGCGGCACCCGAGCAAACGTCTGTGGCTCTCTTCTTGGTCAAGAGACCATATTCGGTTGGATCCTTACCGGACCAATACCAGCTGCTAGGCAAGAGCAAATTTCCGCTTTCTCCACTCGAATCTCCCATATATTTGATTCAAACCTGGATCAACTTCTCACCAAGTTTTGGGAGGTGGAGGATCTGCCAATAAAAATGGCAAAAGATTCCGATTTGGCTTGTGAGGAAAATTTCCTCCGGACAACCACGAGAGACTTTAGTGGAAAATATATCGTACACCTTCCATTCCGTGATCCAGAGAACGTAAAGTCCGCCCTGGGACACTCCAGATCCTTCGCGTTGGCTCAATTCTTAAGAAACGAGCAGCGTTTAAAAAGGGACAGCCAACAGAAAATGAAGTACGATACCGTCATTCAAGAATATCTTGATCTCAACCACATGAAAGAGGTCTTTCCTACCCATGATTCTGCGAGTTATTATCTTCCGCATCATGCCGTGCTCAAGCCGGAAAGTACGACCACCAAGCTTCGTGTGGTGTTCAATGCCTCCAGCCCTTCAGACAATGGGGTCAGTCTTAATGATATCCTTCATGCTAGCCCGGTCTTACAGTCCGATCTGACCATTCAAATTCTGAAGTGGCGATATTTCCGATACGTTTACAGTGCCGATATCGAGAAAATGTATCGACAGATCTGGGTAGACCCGAAGCATACCCCGTTCCAACGCATTTTATTCCGAAACAGCGAGGGGTACATTCGAGATTTTGAGTTAAAGACGGTAACTTTCGGGATTAATTGTGCGCCCTTCCTGGCGATACGAGTCCTACAACAGCTGGCGACTGACGTGCAGCTCAGCCATCCAAGAGCGAGCAAAGTCATTCGTAATGCAATGTATGTAGACGATGTCCTTTCGGGAGCTGACTCTGCTGAAGATGCTCAGCTCACAATAAAGGAGTTACAGAGTGCCCTAGACTCCGCGGGCTTTCCGTTAAGAAAATGGACGTCCAACAACAAAGAGGTGTTAGCTCATATCCAAGCCGGTCATCTTCTGAACAGCGATTTCCTTGATCTCGACACTGAAAGTACAGCCAAGACTCTCGGTGTACGGTGGAGAGCGACGTCCGATGAGTTTTTCTTCGTCCCCCCAGATCTACCCACAGAAATCTCCCCCACAAAACGCCAGGTGCTTTCCCAAATTGCCAAACTGTTTGATCCAGCAGGCTGGCGCGCTCCATTTGTTGTGTGTGCCAAGATCTTTATGCAAGAGATTTGGCTTCAGGAGCTGGGGTGGGACGATAAGCTGCCATCTGAGTTGTGCCAAAGGTGGCACAGTTTTCTTCAGAGCTATTCGGTCCTTGATCAGGTCCGGATTCCAAGATGGGTTTCCTTTCGCCCAGAATTCCGCTTAGAGCATCATGGATTTTGTGATGCCTCGCAGAAAGCCTACGGCGCTGCGATCTACGTGCGCGTAGAGATGGGACATACCACGATGGTACACCTGCTCACCGCCAGGACGCGTGTTGCGCCAGTCAAAACTGTGTCGCTTCCTCGCCTAGAGCTGTGCGGAGCTTTACTGCTAGCCGAAATGGCTGAAGCGATTCTTCCCAGCATGCCGATGCTGAATTCGAGCCTCCACTGCTGGACCGATTCCACCATTGTGTTGGCATGGTTAGCAAAACCAGCTTGCCATTGGACTACGTTCGTTGCCAACAGAGTGACGAAGATCACTCAGTCCACAGAGGCAGCCAACTGGTCGCACGTTCAATCCGAACATAATCCCGCTGACTTGGCTAGTCGAGGGGTAGCCCTTCCAGAGCTTGTCGGTAGTTCTCTCTGGTGGCATGGACCCACTTGGTTGCAAAAGCCACGCAGCCAATGGCCTAGCCAGGGGACCGACCTTCCCGTGACCGAGATCGAAAAGCGAGCAGTCAAAGCCCACGTAGCATATATTCCGAACGAAGATTTCCTTGATCGTTTTTCCAAATTGGATAGAGCGTTGCGGGTCCTCGCGTATGTCCAGCGTTTTATCAATCGGTGCAAGAAACAATCGCCGCTTTCAGAGATCCGTCTGGAGGCCAAGGAACTTGTCGCCGCCGAACGGCTCATGATTCTCTGCACTCAGCGCAGGTATTTAACGAACGAGTATCGCTGTTTGAGTCAGAAGCTTCCGGTGCCCCCTTCCAGTTCGATCCTCTCCTTAAACCCTTTCCTAGATCAGGAGGGGCTGATAAGGGCATGTGGCCGTGTCACAGCCTCTGAAAGTTTGCGTTACGATGAACGACACCCGATAATCCTCCCGTACGAATGTTCACTCTCTCGGCTTCTGGTAAAGTTCACCCATCTCATTACGCTACACGGGGGTAATCAGTTGGTGGTACGTCTCACCCGTTCCAGATATTGGGTTCCGAGAGCTAAAAACTTGGTGAAGGCAGTTATCAATGCCTGCAAGGTCTGCGTGATCTACAAAAAGAGATTGCAAAGTCAGATGATGGGAAATTTGCCAAGAGAACGAGTGTCATTCTCCCGTCCATTCACGTACACGGGTATGGACTACGCAGGGCCCTTCGACATAAAGAATTACACTGGCAGAGCCTGCCTTATTACTAAAGGGTATGTGTTGGTTTTCGTTTGCTTCTCCACCAAGGCTATCCATTTGGAGCCTACTTCAGATCTGACGACCGAGAAATTTCTTGCGGCATTCGCTCGGTTCGTATCCAGAAGAGGGTGTCCTCGCCAAGTGCAGTCGGACAATGGGAAGACCTTTGTTGGCGCTGCCACATTACTGTCCCGAGATTTTCTCCAGGCCGTTAAAGAGTTTGTGACTGATGCGTATAGTCATCAGCAGCTCGACTAGCATTTCATTCCGCCAGGAGCACCCCATATGGGAGGCCTATGGGAAGCTGGTGTCAAGAGCTTCAAGGCATTGTTTTATAAATGCACAGCTACGCGGAAATACACCTTTGAAGAACTTGCCACTCTGCTAGCGAAGATTGAAGCTTGTCTAAATTCCAGACCGCTATCTCCCATGTCAGAGGATCCCACTGATCTTCTAGCGTTGACACCAGGGCACTTTCTTGTCGGCGGCCCTCTTCTATCCATAGTGGAGCCCGAAGTAAAGGGAGAATCTAAGACCATATTAAACAGGTGGCAACACTTGAAAGCGCTCCATCAGCAATTCCGCGCTCGATGGAAGGATGAATACCTAAAAGAGCTCCACAAGCGCAACAAGTGGAAGTGTCCCACCGAGAATATGCGTGTCGGGGACATGGTCGTCATCAAAGACGACAATCTGCCCTCAAATGAGTGGCGACTCGGTAGAATCGACTCCGTCCTTCCTGGAGCCGATGGCAATGTCCGCGTAGTCGACATCCGGACGGCGCGCGGCATTGTCCGGCGTCCAGTAGCCAAAATTGTTCTCCTTCCCGGAGAGGCTCCCCAAACTTCTACCCAGTAATCCATACTTCGTTGTCCGTAGTCCGTAAGGCCCGAATCTTTCCATTATAAAACATCTTCCTGTGTTTTTTTTCTTTTTCATGATCCAACGCCGACATCCGTAGACAATGGCTCCGCGTAAGCAGAACGCTCAAGTGTTGGAGAGCAGGCGGACTCGAGGCACGCAGTCCTACCGGTGCCGAGTCTGCCGGGGGATCCACCCTCTAAAGAGGTGCCAGAGGTTCCTCAAGCTGAGCGCGGAGAAGCGGCTACGGGCAGTTCTGGTTAATAAGTACTGCGCAAATTGCCTTGCCCACGAGCATTCGCAAGGGGACTGCCGTAGCGGTGACCGGTGCAGAACGTGCGATGAGGAGCATCACACGCTGCTCCACATCACCGAGCCTTCCAAGCCTTCCAAAAGGGGCTCCGCTTCTCAGCAGCGTTCGCGCCGGCAAGATCCGCCAACTCGCAGAGCTCTTGCTTCTCCACCGCGCTCAGCATCCTCGACACCAGAGCCCTTGACTCGCGCACGCGCGCTGCTCCGACGCTGGCAACCCTCCTTCAACACCACGTCGTCAACGTCCTTCCAACGGCTTTGGTCACCCTGGAGGCGGGTCCGAAGATCGTGGACACCGTGGCTCTCATAGACCCCTGCTCGCCTCAAAGCTGCATCGACGCCACCCTGGC
The DNA here is from genome assembly GCF_018152265.1 of Drosophila ficusphila. Classification (NCBI taxonomy): domain Eukaryota; kingdom Metazoa; phylum Arthropoda; class Insecta; order Diptera; family Drosophilidae; genus Drosophila; species Drosophila ficusphila. The sequence goes on from NW_025064156.1 coordinate 77,275, forward strand.
GTCCAGCCTTCGTCTGCCGACCACCAATGTCGGAAAGGAAAGGGTGTGCACGGCGATCCTCTGATCGAAGGTCGTCGAGGGAGCTGCGTTGGATGTCGTCCTAAAGATCGAACCCGGCGTCGGCGTCCGCACCCCCATCCGAGCGATCGACGAGTCTGTCGTCGGCCGCTACAAGGACCTTCCGCTGGCCGACAAGCGGTTCTATCTGCCGGCGTCGATTTCCATGGTCCTGGGTGCGGATGTCTACGCCAAGGTCATCCAACCAGGATTCCACCTGGTCGCCGAGGGATTGCCGGTGGCCCAGAAGACCATCTTCGGCTGGATCCTGTCCGGCGCCTGCAACCAGGGCTAATTATGTTGCAACGCCAGCGGTTGCAAGGGGGGCGGAATGTTCAGGCCTCTCCCGCTCTCCCTCTCCCGCAGCTTCTCCCCACACCGCACTCTCCCTCTCCCGAAGCTTGGAGCATGTCGCGCTCGGCCGTCCAGGCTCTCCACTCCCCGAGCGCGAGAAGTCCCCGCTGCGCCTCCAAGCGCCTAGCTTAGAATAGCTTAAGTTAGTTCCAATACGTCAACGCACTGAATAAACGCCCGGCCGGTCCGCGCTATACCCGAAATTTCCAAGTACTTTTATTTTCGCGATCGCCGAGTGTGGTTTTTTCTCGCCCCCACAGCCTACCCCGCCAGCCGTCGCTGACCAGGAGTTTTGCTGCCTTCAAGAAGGACGCCCCGCCACTTCACTGTGCAACGGTACGCGTTAATGGCAATAAATAAGCAGATTGTTTTTTTTATAGGAAAAAATTACAACAAAAATTAAAAACCTACTAAATAGGTTTCTCTTCACTTAAGTGCCTTGTAATACACGACATTTTTTGTTTTATTATCAGGCGCAAAAACAAACAACGCAGATGGTTTTCCGACCCGTGAACATGCCACGTATAATTGACCATGTGAAAAACATGGATGTTCTAGATTTAAACCACAAACTTTTAAGGATTGGCCTTGTGATTTGTTGATGGTCATGGCAAATGCAAGACGTATCGGAAATTGAATTCTTTTAAATTCAAACGGCATATCGGTTGTATCATCGGTATTCTCGGTATGAGAACTTCCTCACCTTTGAATTTTCCTATCATTATCGTAGCGTAAATTACATTGTTCATTAGTTTTCTAACCACCAAACGCGTACCGTTGCACAGTTTTGGTTGGTTTATGTTTCGAAGCATGATTACTACGGATCTAACCTTTAGACGTAAATTATGCGGTGGTAAGCCAGGCACGTCCAAAGAGTTTAAAAATTCAATTGGATAGTTGGTGGCTTCATCTGTATTTGTGACGCAGTCAATAGATTTGAATGAATACATTGTTTCAATGATCTTATTTTGAATTATGTAGTTCAGGTCGTCAACATCTTTATTCTTAGCCGCTAAAATTGCTCTCTCACTCAACCATTCCTTATTTTTGTAGTTAGAAATAATGTTTGGAAATACATTGTTGATAAGTTCCTCTTTTGATGAGACAAAATTACAAAAATTATTTGGAAATGATATTAATCCGCTCGATTCATCGACAGGTACTTGACCATTGCCGATAGTCAGCAATTGCTTCGAGAAATCTTCAGCAGATGTATCGTTAAGCAATGTAACTCTCATGTTTGACGATTTCAGGCAAGCGTTTATTTCGTCGGCAGCCGTAGATCTTGGAATTACTGGCAGTATTTGGCGGAAATCGCCAGACAGTAAAATCATTGCTCCTCCAAAACATCTCGAGTCATTCCGTAAATCCTTTAATGTTCGGTTAAGTGCTTCTAATGCACGTTTATGCGCCATTGTGCATTCGTCCCAGATGATGATTTTCGATTCCATTAAAACTTTGGCCATTGCTGAGTGTTTTGCAATATTACACGTTGGTTCTTCAATAATTTAAAGATTTAACGGTAATTTTAATGCTGAATGAGCCGTTCGGCATCCTTCTAACAATGTGGCTGCTATTCCAGAAGAAGCAACTGCAACAGCTATGTTGGATCTCGCCCGAACAGTTGCTAAAACTAATGACATAAGGAATGTCTTGCCAGTTCCACCAGGGACATCTAGGAAATATAAACCACCATTTTCTTCATCGATTACCTTCATTAATGTATCATAAACTTTCTTCTGTTGGGAATTCAACAGGGGTACATTCGTTTGAACTAATAAATTTAATTCTTGGTGATCATATTCACGTTCCCGTTCTAATTCTCGATTAAATGCCTCATTCATTTCACGATATGGCGCTGGCATTCCTAACCTGATTAATAAAGTAAAGCCCGATGATGTATCTCCTCATTCATCTCAATGTCGTGATTTCTGGAACTGACACGAATTTGATGTAAAATATCTTCTGACATATTATCCTTGTATTTGTGCCACAGGTTACATGGGTTTGAGGGAGTACATGTCGAAATTATGATAGCGAATAATGTGCGTATCTGACTTGGAGATGCAGAGATAATGGCTTAAGCTATTGTCGTATCCCAATGGGTATCGTTTTCTAATAAGTTCAATTCTTCACATGCAGCACGATATGTTGGGAATATTACACCATTAACAGTTCGTAGTGTCTCAAATGATGTTGGCCCACGCACATTTACCAGCAACAACCGCAAATAGAAACATTCTTCATTCTTTGGATGAACTGTATACATACGACCAAGAGCATCAGTAGAACGCACATCTGGATACCCAGGAACCGCTTCCCCTTGTTTCCGTCTTTGAAATTTTTTCGATGAAGCATTCCAAGTATAATAACGTGGCATCTCCGAGTAAAACAAAGTTCGTGCAAACTGATCGCTTTGGCAGATTGCAAAAAAACTGGTCAATGTAGTTGCTGGAGGTGTTTCAGCACGTTGCATAGCATTCGAAGCCGTGAAATATACTCGTTGACCATTCTCCAGATGCACCGCCAAATGCATTACAGTAGGATGTCGTTCGTGAATGGCAAATGCGAATATACGCCAAATAGCTTCATTACTGTTCACATAACGACCAACTTGATAGCGAGAAATTTCATCGTTGGTATTCGAGGATTGCAATCCAAAAACCGCCATATCACTGCCTTTCGTGACATATTTGGAAATATATTTTATGGACTTAACTGAATTGCAGTATTCAACGTTGCAATGTGTCTTGAACGTTTTAGAAATAAGTGGCGAATATGGAACAATCTAACTGTTGTCGACAACGAAATCCATTCTTTTCACTTTCGTTGTGACAGTTCGACCGTTGTCATCTGGTGATCGACGCCGATACAGCGGATAACCATCATTGCCAGTGACAGTCTCCGCCGTTAATTTCCGTGGATATCATTTAGAGCACTTACCATTGACCATGCAAGGCGATTGGGGATTGATGGCACCACACGGTCCATGAATCATATTTGTAGTAATAACGTCATGTAGGTCTGGATTGACTTCATAATCAGGAATCTCGGCACATATAATATCATCTATTTGGTCAGGTTGAATTCTTTCCACTAACCAAATAAGAATGTGTGCGTGCGGCAGGCCTCGCTTTTGCCATTCGATTGAATACATCCAGCATCGAGTATCTCCAAAGACGCGTTGTTTAAATTTGATGTTTATCCGGGAAGCAGCAATTGAGTAATTTCTATCCATTTTGGATTAAAGGTAAAAGTAATAAAAAGATCTGGCCGACCGTTATGACGAACATATGTCATTGCATCTTATGCATATTCATGCATATGACGTGGACTACCAATGTACGTCGCTGGCAGAATAGTTAGTCGTCCAATATTAGCTGCATTTTCTTCAGTACTAACTGCATCACGTAAATGGATGTACTCATCAGAACGCAGTTTGGATTGGTTCAACCTAATGAATGTTAAACGTTCAGTTTCTATTTTTACATACATGTCAACGCAGTACTGCTGAAACAATCGACGAAACCGCAGCAAATAGTTGTCAGTATTTTGACGAATCATCAAACGATGCGTAATAATTCATTGAGCTAACTTTCTTTGTAGTTTCTTCACCTGAAATTAAAAATTTTATAATAAACCATTTCAAATGCAAATCTTAAAGGCAAAGAATACAGACATTAGCCATTTTTTTTAATAAGCATTATTTTAAATCAGTGTCTTTTAGAAATAAATGAAATAAATTATGATACTAATACTCACCATTCAATGGATTAATCATTTTAATATTAAAATTATATCCATCTTCTCCTTGCCAAAACATTAGCGCGTATTGCAATGCGTCATAAGATCGATGAGTTTCAGATATTTGTTGCAGTTGCCCAGTATTCACCAACAATCAGGATGGCGACTTCGTCTATTGTTGGAGCATTAAATGTCCTTTCGTGTGTTCCAGATGGTCGTTTATCTGCTTTTATGACAACTTTATAGTCATCATTTGGTATGCGCTCTAAAGCACTCTTAACAACCTGACCATCGCATGATGTTCATGAAGCAGACTGCAAGTTTTAAAGAATTGCTCGCTTCATCCCTTCATTGATCGCTGGACGTCGATCAAGTTGTTCTTCCATGTTGCCCATGAATATATTTGTAAAAATTTTTTTTGTGTATCTTCGAAAGGTAGTAATGATCCAATTCGATGGTGAATCTGCCCTTGTATCTAAGATAAAGTAAGTTATTCTTTAACTTATTCTATGTAATACAAAAAAAAAAAAAAACCTTAAATACAATACAATGGCTCAGGTGGCGGAGTCAACAATGGCAATTTAACTTTACCATTAAATCAGCATAATCCAGGCGTTTCTCCGGAAAACTTCAGTGCACCGCAATACTCGCAAACAACGTCCATTTGCCCAATGCAAACGCTAGGATGCAAGCTGTAATCAGTGATGCAATCGTATTGAAACGCTGCTCGATTCAAATCAGCACTTGATAAATTTCTTCTGCGTCGCAAATGATCTATTTCTTGACCTCTGTTGTAAGCTCGACGATTCTGCATTGTCAACCGAGCCGTATTACGGATTGCCTCTCTTTGCTCTGCTGATTGAGAAGCACGAAGTCGACCCATACTAACGCGGTTCTGTTCACGTTCAATGTTTTGTTCTTCTTCAGACCTTCCATTTGCAGTATTTCGTAGTCTTCTTACATTACGGCTTTGTCGGGAAAGATTCGATCGTCTTGGTCGCGGCATTATTAATTAAACTTCCTTTCACTTCAATTCACAAAAAGCACGAAAAACTTCACTTCACTTCAATTCACCAAAATCACAAATAACTTCAATTCACTTCAAAAAAATTGAGTTAAAATGCTATGGTAGTGTGTGCTTGTCAGTGTGATGAGGTAATAACTCAGTTTATATGCGATTTTTGGTATGTCGAACGGAATAAAAAGTACCCTAAGTTCTATTCCGGGCTCTAAGCTACCTTCCTACCAATTTTCAGCCAAATCTGTTCAGCCGTTCTTAAGGGGAGGTTCTTTTTTTTTTTTTTTTGAAAAAATCGATTTTTTTTTTTTTAAATAAAATGAAAGTTACATATGTTTAGAATATACGTGCCAAAGGATATTTCGATACGACGCGTATTTTTTGAGCTAGAGCGTGTCAAACATACCCATGTCACATGCGCTGTGGTACGCTCTAAAAACTTTAAACGCGTTTTTCTCGGAACCATGTTTTCAAACCTCTTGTCGCGCACAGGGGTCGTTCTATTGATCCGATTTCCTTCATTCAAAAAATTTTTGAAAGTATATACTTTTTTGTATGCCTTATACCTAAAATTGGCATAAAAATTGTTTAATTATAATTTTTAAACGAGATCGAAGTAAAAAAAAAAGTCAATTTTTTTTAAATGTCCATAAAATTGGTTTATTTATACCAAAATTGATTCTAGTTAGGTATAAGGCATAGGAAATTCCATCAATTTTAATAAATAATTTACATTTTTAATTTCGGTTCACTACCAGCGGCCCGACACTCGACAAAGCAGAAAAATAGAGGTCTACGAGATCCGCCATTTTGAAGCCGCCATTTTGAATTTCCTGAATATTGAATTTTTTTAAATCGTTAATAAACAACGAATCAAAAGTTCAAAAGCATAAGTTCGTATGTCTTTTCATTTTTCCGCAATTAATTCTCAAAGTTTGCTTAATTTTCGAAAAAAAGAAAAGAACCTCCCCTTAAGTTATAAGTGGTGTAACTAACACAACTTGCTTTTGTATATATGTATATATATATATATATATAATATATAGGTATATATATATATAGATTATAAAGAGGTAAAATTTGTTTGTTTGTTTGTTTGCAGTGAATAGGCTCCGGAACTACTGGTCCGATTTAAAAAATTCTTTCACCGATAGAAAGCTATATTATCGTGGAGTTAAATAGGCTATAATTTATTTTGAAAAGAATTAGGGATCCGTAAAAAAATTGCAATATTGTCGCATATAAAGTGAGTTGCTACCTCATCACACTGACAAACACGCTCCCATAGCATTTTAACTCAATTTTTGTGTTCACTGTGAAATTGTGAAAAAAAAGAATTTTTATTCAATTTAAGTTGAACTGTGAAAATTATGTGGATCGTGCATTTGAGGATAAATTCACCACTCTGTCCATAGTCCAAAATGCTTAGAGGACGACGTGCAAACATTGGCCGCAGACATCCAAACCAGCAGCCAGTATATTCACAAAACTTAAGCGAAGAAAGACAAATGAGCACATGGAGATCATTGGCATCATTCAATCGCTTGGCATTCCAATATGACCCCACTGCGAACTACAGTGATAATGAAAATTTAGATATTAGACCAATGGCGACAATATACCGATATTGCAGTGCGGGCTGGATTGTGATCCGCAAGTGGAAAAGTCAAACTGGAAAAGTGTTAAATCACCATCTTTCTATACTTCCATATATTTGAAAAATGTTGCAACATTGACTTTTATGTTGTTAAATTGTGTTGACCAGCGAAGCGGACACAGGACCTCTAGTATTTAATATGTTCATAGCCTGTTTGACATTAAAGCCCTTTTCTTTAAGTCCAGCTATGATCTCGTAAATAGGGACTGTTGCTTCGACGACTTTTATTACTACTTGTAGTCCTTTGAAACTTTTAAGTTGGTAGGTGTAGTAACTTATTTTTCCGTTGTCAAGGTGTTTGGCAACAGATCGGTAGTCTTGTTCGTTGTTCATTTTTGTTTAATTTATGTTACCCCTTTTAAAGGATTTAACATAGAAAATGTTTGCTCCTATTTGATCAGTTATTTTTTTTTACCAATTCAGAACAATTTACCTGACGTACAAAGATTGGTGGTGGCCTTAGTTGCTTGGTCTGAGGTTTTTGAGCGGTATCATCTTCTTTTGGGACACTCAAAATAGAAAATTGATTTCTTGTTAGCGCATTGTTTGGTGCAGTGGCATCAACTTTCTTCGTGACTTTTCTTTTAATTTGCACGTACCGATCGATTCCGGTTTGAATTAACGATCCATTAACATTTTTGTTATTTTTGGGTTGGGTATTGGCTAGCTTGTCAGTAAGGGCTGACGAAACAGAAACTGCAGTTGATGTGGTTGTTGTAGTGGTTGTTGTCGCCGCTAGTGTCGATGTCATCGTCTTAAACGATGGCATTGTGCCGGTCTTTGTTGTTATCAGCAGATCGGTGGTAATGTTGTAGGGGTCGGGGGTCGGGCATTGGGCACTTCACGGCTGTTTTTGTGATGCGTCGCTTGGAAATAATAAGGCGGGAGAAAGCGAGCGTGCTCACTCCATACTCACTTTTAGTGTTGCAGTTGTTGTTGGTTCTAACTCTTCGGCTCTTATGGAGAAGTAAGCGTTGATTCTAATTGACGAGAGCCGACGTTCGTCTTGTTGTTGTTGCCGAGCCTTGCCCATTATCGCTCTACGTTACAGAGCTGGTGCTCTTAAACGTTGGCTTTGTTTATGATCAGCTGTATTATTGTTTATTTTCGTAATTTGAACACAACTTGAAATAATTACATGGGCAACACGAGTACATGTACCCATGCGTTACCTCAGCGTCTTTTCGCGAAATGGAATTCGGCTATTTACGATGTATTTTTAATTACACGGCGGAGCGATATAAAACACGTCTGTTCTCATTGACAGTAGCAAGACTTCAATCGTATCTGGCATCGTTTCCTTGTGCTATTAGTCGGTAGATGAACATTTTTATGACCACGTGCGAAACATTGATCAGCGACGCCGCATACCACAAGTGTCCACGACGCGCACCAGTTGCGCACATCAGCCCTTAACAGCGCCGCCACCGCGTAAGTCACAGTCCTGTGACCGAGGGAGTACAAGGGTGTCTCCCATTAGCGAATTTCGCCCTGGAAACCGCTGGAAAAGAAGCTTGTAAGGAAAACGACCGTGTTGTTCGGAGTACAAAATAAAAGTGAATCTTTATTACAAAGTGATTAGAGAAAATATCAGTGTTCGTCAGAGTTCTGGCATGTTGGCGGTTTGTTGTTGTCCATCAGCGCTAGGGTTGCCGGGTCTGCTGTTATCCTGTGGCCAGTGACAGGAGTATGTTAACTATGGCATGTTAACTCCGGGTCCGCTGTTATCATGTGGCCAGTGAGAGGGGTATGTTAACTAGGGGTATGTTAACTCCTCCCCCCCCAGTCCGAAGAGAAGGCCAAAGAGGGGAAATGGCCGGATCGGAGTAAGGGTGGCCAGATGTACGCCAAGAACTCCGACGATATTTTAAATTTAACAATTTTTTATCAAAAACGGGTATCTTAATGTTAAACATGAGTGTTGTTTTGAAGGTATAACATGATTTATAAATGTTTTTTATCTAATGTTAACATTATATTTTGTTTTCTTATTAATTCTCTACGTTGTATTTGTTCCTTATTAAATAACAATTTGGGGATAATTCATTGGCTAAGGGGCTGTCAGCTATCGAGTTCATTAATGAAAGAGTTTTGTGCGTTTTTAAAGAGAAAAAACAAATTTCGTTGATTGTTTCTTGTTAATGTAAGTTTTTATATTACTTAGTTTGATAAATATGTCTTTGTTGAATAGTGTTTGTATATTGGAATATTTTCATTTCTTCTAATAAGTTTTACCCGTCGTTGTCATCTAGGTTTCCCGAGGTAGATTTGGGTATGCAACTAGGATGTATTTCTTTTTTACTTCTACCTGTTTGATATTGTTTGGTAGGGCTTCTAATGATACTTTAAGGGTTGGGCGGTCATTTAGTATGTGTCGGTGTTATCATTTGTTGTTTAAGCTTGTCATCCGGTGTTTGTAATTTTTTTAATTGTTTTTCTAATTTTTTGTTTATGTAACTTTTGACCTTTAGTTGTTAGAAGGGTGGTACCCTCGTCTCTATCTACTTTATGTAGTGAAAATCTAGGTGTTAACTTGTTTCTACGGTTTTCTTTTCTAAATACCGTATCATTAGTTTCGACTTGGACTGGTGTCTCTCTGTCCTCATTTAATTTAGTCAATCTCCTTTCTGTGGTCGCATTTAAATGTTCCTGTACTTTTGGGTGTATGTCTTTTCTAAATTCGTTTAATTTCTTAAGGTAATCGTGGTGATTGTCGAATGTTATTGTTTTATTGAATATGTGAGTTCTTCCGTGGAAGAGCTCGAAAGGGTATAGGAAGTGCTTGAGTGTATTGCATTGTTATATGTTGCAACTGCTTCTGTGAGTATTTGGTCATGCCCGCATTCAAGACGTGCTTCCTTTCTTTTGTTCATGATTATCCTGTATAGTTCGGTTAAGGTGGAATGCAGTCTTTCGTCAGAAGCGTTGCCCGTTGATTGTTGAAATGAAGTTGTATGAGCTCTTATTTGAAATTGGGATAAGAGGTCGTTGAATAAACTCCCCGAAAATTCCGCTCCCTGGTCGAAAATTATTTCCTTTGGTGTGCCGTAATGACTTATGAATTGTAACAGGGCGTCGGCGATTTTTATTGTATTCCTATTGCTAAGGGGGTAGGCTTGCGCTAGCTTGGAGAATTTGTCTACAATGGTGAGGTTACAAGTATTGTTAATGAAATATATGTCTATATGCACGACCGCCAATGGTCCCTCTGGGGCTGTTGGGGCTTGCAGTAATGGTCTATGGGGGTGTCTATCGTACTTGAGGGTTAAGCAGGTATCGCAATTTTTTATAATTTTTGTGATAATGTCTTTTAAATGTGGAAAATAAATGTCTCTTTTTAAATGGTTATATGTTTCATCTATCCCCCTATGATTGGTATTAAAGTGGTATGCACGAATTTTGTTTTCCTGGTCGTGGGGATTAGTGATATCGGTTAGCCATATTTTGCAGCGGGAAATTTTGTACAAGTCATTTTCGAAAAAATAGTTATTATAGGACTCTTCTATTATTTTGAAAATATCGTCTGGTGCAAATATTGCAAATGTTTTATTGGGCTTCAGGATTTTTTGAAGAGTGTTTGTAACGGAGTCGAAAGTATGCACGGGTTCTGTGATTGTGTGTCTTGTTTTATGTACAAATAGTGTTTCTACTTGTCTTGAAGTTGTTGAACCGGTACGAAATATTATTTGATTATTGAAATGATTTATTGGTTGTGAAACGATCGGTATAATTTGTGGGTCTTCGTTTATGTTTAAATTTGGCTCGATTCTGCTGAGTGCATCGGCAACTACGTTTTGCGACCCTTTTTTGTATACGACTTCATAGTCGTAAGACGCCAGGATAGTTTTCCATCGGAGTAGTTTTGGATTCTGGCCTTTCAGATTTTCTAGCCATATTAATGGCTTGTGGTCCGTGACTATTTTGAATCTACGCCCGAAAAGGTATGGTCTAAAATGACCTACAGACCAAATGATAGCTAGCATTTCTTTCTCTATCGTAGAATAGCGGATTTCCGTGTCCGATAATGTCCTGCTAGCGAAAGATATGGGTCTGTCATTAGTGTCTGGGCCTTGTGACAGCACAGAGCCAATCGCATAATTGCTTGCGTCTGTGGTCAACGTGAACGGTTTGTTAAAGTCAGGGTATATGAGTATGGGGTCGTTACAAAGAAGGTCTTTCGACGTTTCGAATGCTTGTTTAAATTCATCGTCTATTATTATAGATTTTTTTCCTTTTAACTGTCGCGTTATGGGTTTAGTTATTTTTGCGAAGTCCTTTATGAATTTTCTGTAATACCCTAATAGTCCTAAAAATGATTTAATTTCCCTAGATGTCTTTGGGCAGGGAAAATCCTTGATGGCTTGAATCTTAAGTGGGTTTGGTTTGACTCCTTCTTGGGTGACAATGTGTCCGAGGAAGTCGATTTCCTTCCTTAAAAAATTACACTTGCCCGGTTGGATTTTTAAATTTGCGTTTTGGAGTTTTGTGAAAACAGATTTAATATCTGATATATGTTTTTGGAGTGACGGTGAGAATACTATTATGTCGTCGAGATAGACGAGATAGACGTTACCGACTAAGTCACCTAAGACGTTGTCCATAACGCGTTGGAATGTGGCAGGAGCATTCTTTAAACCGAAAGGCATTCTCGTGAACTCATAATGACCATTTTCAACGGTGAATGCTGTCTTGCTTGCGTCGCGTGGGTTCATTTGAATTTGGTGAAAGCCACTTGCTAAGTCTAGTGTTGTGAAATACATGGTCTTTCCTATGCTGTCCAGTATATCTGCAATGTTCGGTATAGGGTATCTATCGGAGACAGTTTTTTCATTTAATTTCCGAAAATCGATTACCAAGCGCCATTTTTTTTTGCCTGTGGCGTCACTTTTCTTTGGTACGACCCACACGGGTGCACTCCAAGGGGAATGGCTGTTTTTGATTATGTTTTTTTCGAGCATTTTTGAAATTTGTTTTCGAACTTCGTCTTTATGCACAAATGGGTAACGGTAAGATTTCGTGTGAATCTGTATGTTATCTGTTGTTGGTATAGAGTGTTTGACGGCGTTAGAGAACGTTAGTTGATTGTTTTCGTCATGGAAGAGTTTTTTGTATGATTTGCATAGTTTGAGTATTTGTTGTTTTTCCTCGTTGTTGAGGTGTTCTGTCTGAATGTTTAATTGCTGATCGTTTGGGCATTCTGTTTCTGTTGCCGCGGACATGCAATTTAAGTATTGGTGGGTTCTTGGGGAAAATTCTTCTGCTTGTAACGGTTCTTCGAGGTAAAGTGTTTGGGTTTGACTTGAGTTATTGCAAACTTCAAAATAGGCGGATCCGGCGATTGCGGTGTATAAGCCGCCTGTTATGGATATTTGATTATCCAAAATCGTGGTTTCGCATATAAAGTCTCCCTGCATGAAGTTTACTGGGAGCGGTAATCGCATTTTAGTATTTTCTGGTAGAGTGTGTAGTGTGTCTACAGGGTTTGCTCTTGTGAGAATTGGGATGGCGGTTTCTGGTGTTTCTAGTATGGAGTCGGCAAAGTTTATTTTTGCATTTAGGCCGGATAGGAAATCCATGCCTAGGAGGCCATTGAAGTGTGGGTGGAAATTAAATAGTAAGAACTTGAAATTGGACATTTTTTCGAATTGTTTGAAATTTATTCTATCTGTATATTCTTGAATTTTGAATGTATTGAGAACAGTGTGGATATTGATATCAGAGGTTAGTTTTTTGATGTAGTCTCCCTTAATAAGTTCTGGATTTATGAATGAGTAGGTAGATCCAGTGTCTATTAGGAATTTGAGAGGGTTTGACAAAATTGAGTTTGGTGATAGGAAAACAAATGGCAAGGAAGATCCGTGTGACTTCTAGCTTATGTAACCGACTGGCTTCCCGAGGCTTCTAGTAAAAAATTTTCATCATCGTTGATGTTACATAGGGGAGCACTTGGATTATGGTTGTTCCTGTCTTGGTGGTTTAGGGCCTGATCTGGTTTGTTGTTGTTGAGGAAGGGGTTCCTGCCCAAAGTTTGTCTATCGTGTCGACCATTACCATCATTTTTGAAATTCTGTTGAGGTGTGAAGCGTCTTTCATTATTATGGTTGTTAAAGTTCTGTTGGCGCAGTGGAAAATTACCACTATTATCTTTGTTGAAATTGGGTTGTAGCTGTGTAAAGCGACTATTGTTGTAATTGTTGTTGTTATCATGTCGTTGTACATGACTATAGTTCTTTTGTCGTGGTATGTAGCGGCTATTGTAGTCACTATTGTTTGGTTGTCCTTTCGCGTATGGGTGATTCCTGTACATCGAGCTGTTGCGAAGTCGGTTTTCTTGGTTTTTATTCAAGTTTTTAGAGAAGTTTATTTCAATCTGCCCGTACTCGTACGCTTTCTCGATTGTCTCTGGCCTTTGGTTCCTGATGGCTGACCTAAGTGGGTCCTTTAAGTCAACTAAAAATGTATTCAGGCAGAATCTGTCATATTGGTCACGTTTGGCCGTGAGGGAGTGTCCACTTGGGTCTGCTTCTCTGGCCAGTGACATTAATTCGCTTCTTATTTTCGTAGCTGTAAAATATAGTTTTCCCATACTGAGTCCGTCCGGAAGGTTGTGTAGCTCTCTAACAAGCATTTCTTCAGTTTTCTTGCTAGAGTATAGTCGCTTAAGATTTATTTTGATGTCATCCCAACTGAGGAGTACATCACAAACACTCAGCGCTTCATCCGCCCTACCTTTAATTTTGTCACGGATAGTTCCAAGTAAGTACTGTCCGCATGCTGCTTGGCCCACTGATTCGGCTAACGAAAGTAGCTGCTCTACTCTATTTATAAATCTATCAAGATTGTCAGGCGGTCCTTCGTAGGTGGGTAGCTGATGTACGAGGGCTAGTATTTGTTGTAGATTCAGGCTTGTGTTTGTATAAGTTCCGGAATTGTTAACGGTGGGACTTAGTGGCCCTGATGCGTTACCGGAATCCATAGCGTTGGAGGGGCTATTACTTTGGGATTGATCTAATTGGTCTTCTCTTTCCTTACTACCGCTTCTCTTATCTCGGACAGTCTAGACCCGCTCCTTAGCCCTAGTCTGCCCCTAACTGTGTTACTAGTGGTGGCTTTTTTTTTTAAAGGAATTTATATTTACGTTTGCAAATAATCGCGAAAAACTTATATATAAGGGTATGGTAATGGTATGTATATAGGTTGTAATAATTTCTTAAGTTGTAATTATATATATGTCTATATTAATAATATGTATGTGTATTTTTGTAGTATAGGAATATTATATGCTGTGTTAAAATATTTGATACTATGTATGTATCTATGTTTGTGTGTTAGTAAATGTATGTATGTATGTACGGGGCTTCTTCGTATATATATGCCCTGCAGTTCTGGCTGTTCACAAGTGAATTGTGGCAATTACCAATCATGTGTGTAGGAAAGGAAAAGGGATGTTCCTAAGTTTCCCTCTCTTGCTCACTCTTAGAACACATGTATACCGAAAACGGCAATGCCATATAAAATGTCTCTATGAAATGGCGCCGTTGCGGCAACGGTTCCTACCCCCGCTGTCGTCGGTGCGGCTTCGCACATTTCATCGACGACAAAGCAGTTTTGGAACTGCAGGGTGTTTATATTTATTTTACGGGGATTTTATTTGCGTATGTCTATTTTTCTAAAATAAAGGAAAACCTGTGTGTGTGTATCCGCTACGCAGTTTCCTCTTTTCCTTGGTTCCCTGTGTTTAGTATTCGTTGGTTGTGTAGTAGTGCTGCGTTGCCTTCCACCTCTCCCGGTTATTTTTCATGGATGTTATCGAGTTCAACTGTAATATCTTTGATTTAAATAAATATTAAATAGAGTGTTTTTTAGAGGTTAGTGAACAAGTGACAACAATATGCGTTAAGTTGTTTGTGGATTGTTCTGTCGTTTCTTTCTTTTCTTTTAATTTTCTTTATTCTATTTTTTTTTTTTTTTTTTTTTTAAACATATAATTAAATTTTTATTCATTTTATTGATTTTATTTTATTTTTCTTTATGTGTTTTTTTTTTGTTGTTCGTAGTGTTCAAAAAATATTTCAACAGCGTATAAGCCAACGTCAGGAAAAGGTTTTTACTGTTACCTGATTTTTTTCTTTTTTTCAGCAGGTTTAATTTAGTAATTCCTTTTTTATAGTATTATTGTTTTTATTATTTTTTGTTTATTATTTACTTATTATTTTTATGCGTTTACGTAAGTTGATATATGGAAACGATCCCGGTGCCTTAACAGCGATTGTTGTACACATATACGGTCGTTAATCACTCAACTTACTTTTGTCTTCGTAAACCACTGTGTGCGGGACCGTCCGGTGTTTTGTCGGCGATTTAGGGGTTTAAATATTCACTAGCGGGTCGGTGATTTTCCGGCGAGTTTTGGTAACAAATCAATTCAATGTTCCACTTATTTAACTTCTTACTTTTTTCACAAGTTTGGGTCACAAGACAATTTAATGTTTCACTGATTTAACTTCTACTGCTTCCGACGGGTTCTGTTCACAAGGATATTTAATTTTCGACTGATTTAACTTCCTTTTAGAGGCATTCTTTTAATACTTTCTTATTTACGCACACCAGGTGCTTTTCGACGCAAGGTTATCGCTGCGACAAAAACTTCCTCACAAAGCCACAAAACACATACTACGACATCGACGCCAGGCTGTCTATACACAGTGCATCTATTAGTCGGTGTGACATTACCATAGTGGTGAAAGTGCTATCCTGATGAAATGCCCAAAAATAGGCATGATTTTACCCTTCTCTCACATAGGTATGCCAAGTGCTCTCCGACACACACACACGGTCACCACACACGGCAGTTTGAGACGTCTAATTTTAGATTTCTTGACCATATTTGGTGTGCTTTCTTTTTTTTTTGTTTTAGAGTTGCTATGTATAGATGGTCCCGGTGCCTTTTCAGCGATTGAAGTACACATATACGGTCGTCACACATAGCAACTTGTTAGTATAATTTTTGTAAGTTGTTCCGCACACACGGTCACCACACACGGCAGTTTGAGACGTCTAAAATAGATTTCTTGAGCATATTTGGTGTGCTTTCTTTTTGTTTTGTTTTAGAGTTGCTATGTATATACGGTCCCGGTGCCTTTTCAGCGATTGAAGTACACATATACGGTCGTTACACATAGCAACTTGTTAGTATAATTCTTGTAATTCTTGTACACATATACCGTCGCTTGTGTGGCAATTAGAAATTGATTTCGTTTGTTTCGTGTTTTCTTTGTCTGTGGATATATGATTTTTGCACATCTTTGTGTGTCATCCCCTTATGTTAACTGGTGGCCACGCTGCTTGCTGTGCCTTCCTTTCTGAACTCCCATTTGCACTACTAAAATTTTCACCACAAACGCTGTCACCTGTTCCCTCACCTCAAGAAATTGGAACGATAAGCGTAGTGGGCATTGTTAATCCCTTGTTCGTAGTCCGGCTGCGCCAGTCACAGTCCTGTGACCGAGGGAGTACAAGGGTGTCTCCCATTAGCGAATTTCGCCCTGGAAACCGCTGGAAAAGAAGCTTGTAAGGAAAACGACCGTGTTGTTCGGAGTACAAAATAAAAGTGAATCTTTATTACAAAGTGATTAGAGAAAATATCAGTGTTCGTCAGAGTTCTGGCATGTTGGCGGTTTGTTGTTGTCCATCAGCGCTAGGGTTGCCGGGTCTGCTGTTATCCTGTGGCCAGTGACAGGAGTATGTTAACTATGGCATGTTAACTCCGGGTCCGCTGTTATCATGTGGCCAGTGAGAGGGGTATGTTAACTAGGGGTATGTTAACTCGTACACCAGAGCCCAACTGCTTAAAAGCCCGCGGGTGCGGGCCGAGCTATGCAAAGCTAATTGGTGGGAAAGTGTCGGAAGACGTAGAGCGGAAACCAGTTCCGCTGGAAGAAAGGAAATTTTCGCCCACGCCCGGCAGGGAATCTACGACCACAATTTTGGGGGTAAAGCTAAAAGCTCTACAAAAGGATTTAGGACTTAAGCCAAATGGTCAAGTAGACGAACTACGACCACGATTTATTGGAGGAGCAAACCGCGCTGGGGGACATTTATCCGGAGGCACTGACTCTGAAGACAACACCAGTCGGTCCACCTCACCGATGCCAGAAGCAGGAGGCTCTGCTGGCAGAAGCTTGTTTGATTAACGAATCTGTAGGCACGACCCTGTTGATCTTGTCAACTATCTTAGATAGTTTGATCCTCGGCCTTGACTTTCTCTGCAGCATCCACGTAGCCCTGATCTGCAGACAAGTCTGCAGTTGGGTATTCAAGAAGGTGCCCCAGGATCGGAAGGCCATACCACGGAAAAGCAAGGAACCCCCACACCCGCACTGAGGTCCTATGTCCCATTGGACAAATCGGGACGGCAGACAAAGTCGGACCCTGTAGAAGGCCATACCACGGGAACCCAAGGAACAGCCATCCCAGAGGCAAAAAACACACAGCCGCAAGTGAACACCGCTAGCACTAGGACCAAGAACACCTCTCGCTGACGCCCCACAGGCGGAGGCAAGTGGACGACTACGATAGGAGCAACCCATAGCAACAATACCTCATCCATCTGCCCATCGCATCGGAGGACTCATCCCAACCACTGGCATCCACCCACTTCCTACAGTGTGAGTTACAGCTTTCCGACAAGTTCAGCGGACCTACGATAACTGCGGAACATACCATCACTCTCTGCGTTAAAAAGTTAAAAAGTGGTATTATCCGAAAAGCTCGGCCATGAGGAGGATCACCAATGAACAAGTGGATGAAATACAACGAGACGACCCAATCGAGCCATCAAGAAGTCCACACAGCGCTCCATTGGTACTAGTCCGGAAGAAGACCGGAGATATACGGATGTGCGTCGACTATCCGATGCGTACCCACTCCCGTGCACCAATCACATCCTGGAACGCTTAAAAAACGGACGTTTTATCTCCACGCTGGATCTGAAGAATGGATATTGGCAGATTGCCGTGGCGGACGCTAGCCGTGAATGCACAGCGTTTCCCGTGCCCGGGTGTGGACTGTTCCCCCGGAAAGTCATGCCTTTCGGACTCTATTCTGCACCAGCGACATTTCAAAGCTCTCTCGACAGCGTCATTGGACAAGACATGAAGCCGCACGCCTACGCCTTTTTGAATGAAATCATCGTCATCGGTGCGACTTGGGAAGATCATACCAAGATCCTCCGGGAAGTCTGTCGACGACTGCGTGAAGCAAAAATAAGGAACTTCGTTGCCACCTGGGTATCGCATCCTGGTACCGGTTCTTTGTCCAGGATTTCACTTTTACCGTCCAGTCTATGTCCCGACTCCTAAGGAAGCGAGTTAAGTGGCACCGGTAGAAACCCCAACATTGTTTTAACAACGTTATTGTATTAAAAACTGTGAGCCTATATCTGTCATTTTACTTTTCCACAAGGAGCATGAGAGAGGGAGAGGGAGACAACGAACCGATTGATATACTCCAAACATGAGCAAAGGCATTTTGACAGAGATTTTCCGTTGGCCGTTGTGGGGGATCGGTGGTACGTAGAGCGCTGGACTCCGATCCGGAAGGCCCCCGAGAAAAAGAAACGGCCTCTTTTTTTCAAATCTCCACCACTTTTATGCTCTATCGCTCACTTAACAATAGTAACAAATTTCGGCTCCCCGACTCCGCACACCCCCTTGTCCACGTTACTATGGACACAATAATAGAACTTTCGTCCCTCCTAGATGGCGCCAGGTGGCAACCCCACCGCTGGGATAAAACGCTACTGGCTAATCACCAGTTCGATCGAAAGTCATTGATTATTGAATCCTCTACAAAAAATTGTAGAGGCTCTATGCTCCCGGGTGGAGTGAAAAATTGTAAATTTTTTCCGTTGGCCAACCACTTTTGGGTATTTTTAGCTTCGCTTTTCCACCAACAGACCTTTCCTATTTTTTTTTGTGTTTTTTTTTTTTACTTTATTTTTAGCTATGAAAATTGGCTTTAAAATAACTGACACAACTCTTTAAAGTTTCGTTCAAATTAAAATGGAAATTTTTTGCATTGTGATTGATGTTTGTTAATTTGGTTGCTCAGCGGGAATGTCAGTGGGCGGTTGGCGGTGGGCGGGGGTTCGTCCAATTGGGGGAGGGGCGGGCAAGGCGGGCGATGAAAAGTGGTAGATGAAGAATTGCTGGATGATGGAGAGATAAAAGTGAATGGAAAATTAACAGCAATCGGAGAAGGATTTTAATTTCCTTGTAAGATGAGGAGTGTTGGATTGGCTTGAGAAATTAAAAATAGTCAAAAGAGAAATTGACCAAATAACACTAGTTATACATTAAAACTTATATTATAAACAAAACAGAATAGAAAAAGAAAATATCCATTTTTAATAAGCAAATAATTTCCTAAGTTTAAAATACAAGCTAAAGTAATTGGAGAATAATGAGAAAATGTAAAAAATTTTTCTTATGCAAAACCAAAAAAAATATAGTTTTTACCCCTTTCTTTCAAAGATTTTTGCTACCCCTCTTTTTCCCCCTTCACCATCGATTTATTGTGTTGTGTTTTTGTTCACATTACTTATACGCCGTGTGTGTTGCACATTCAAGGCGAGGATAAAATAACAGATTCATGCCTACGTTCCAGCCAATGACACTCCAACTAGCCGCCACCGAGCCAACAACAATGGCAACAACAACAACAAAAAGAACAAGGACGAAAACTGTAAAAAAACAGCAACAAGAAGCGGGCAAATAAAGCTTTGACATTTTTATGATGCTAAGCGGGGAAAACAAAAAAAAAAATTGCCAAAAATTGTGACAGATAGAAGTTCACCTGGCCATGGCGACGCTTGAGCCAGGGCCGAACGTTCTTTACCAGTCGCCTAGTCCAATTTGCGTTTGGTGCTTGCCAATGCACAATTGTAGCATCTATTTGGTCCTGATTGACTATGGTGCCGCGACTTCTTTCAGCTGCCAACAGATCTAAAGGAATCATCCCAGCAACCAGGAGGGCTGCTGTCTCGGATAGAGTTCGAAAACAGCAGGCAACTCTAAGGGCACATCTCCTGTATACCCCTTGGCACTCCCGGCTGTAAGAAGGAGTGTTCAACGCTGAAGCCCAGACCACCGAGCCATATAATATGGTGGAGGTGACTACTCCAGCTAGGAGTTGGCGGCTTTGCTGTTTAGGGCCTCTGGTTTTTGCCATGATCCTGCTTGTGGCGGTGGTTACTGTTGCCGCCTTACGGCTAATATATTCCAGGTGTTGGCTAAACTTAAGCCTGTGGTCAATCACTATCCCCAGGTACTTGATGAATGTTTCTCTACCTTCTTTGTGCTGCTTATCACCACTGCTTCTGATTATTGTTCAGCAATAATATTCCAGAGGAGGGGGCCAAGCACAGAACCTTGGGGGACTCCACCGGTTATCTGCTGTTGTTTCTCACCCGTGTCCGTGTCGTCAACAGTGTGCGCTGTTCAAAGTAGCTTTCAATTAGCTTTATCAGATACGGCGAGATTTCTTTTTGTATCAGGGCCTCAATGATTTTGCTCCAGTTCGCTGAATTAAAGGCATTTTGTATATCCAACGTGCATACTAGGCAGTACTCCTTTTTGTTACGTTCACCTTCAATAGCGGTACTAGCAATCCTAACTAACTCACCAATGGCATCGGTTGTACTCCGATGCTTACGGAAGGCGTATTGATGGTTTGAGAGTCCTTGCCCGCTTTCAAGCTCGTCCTATATACGGTTGCAGATCAGTCTTTCCAGGATCTTGCCAATCGTGTCCAGCATAGGCTGACGGGTCCTCGTGCTGTTTTCCCGGCTTGGGAAATCCAATTCCATCTTCGCGGAATTGTGCATTCACCAATCCATTTGATGAATGTATCTGGACGTGCGGCAATTATGGTCTTTAGGGCCGTGTTGGGTATGCCGTCAGGCCCAGGTGCCTTCTTCGCCTTGAGCTTCGCCGCTATTTCCAGCACTTCGTTTGTGTTAGTAAGCGCCCAGTCTTCTACCTCGGGGGTCAGGCCCATAAGAGGTATAAGTGGTGCCTGCCGGGGGAACAGTGTGGTAACGATGTGTTCCAGCTGCGTTGGGCATGTTGGCATTGGCTGTCTACTAAGTTTGCCTATGGGCAAACTTATGGAAGCATGCCGATTTGCTTCGCTTGATCAGGTGACTGAGCAGCCTTCGTTTCCCTCTGAGGATACCTAGGTTTTGGTCAAAATGGGGTCTTCCTCTTGATCTCTGCAGTCGTCGCTTTGCTGAGTGGCATTCATTTCGAGCACGCGATATTTTCTCATTCCACCAAGGGACCGGACAGCGCCTGTTACCTCCAGTATATGCCTTTTCCATTGATGCATCACATGCTGATTTTATGACGTCTGCCATGTTAGCTGCACAAGCGTTTGAGTCACCTGCCATACTGATTTCCTGAAAGCTGCTGAGGAACACATTTCTATTGAACGTGCTGTCTTTGTACCCCACCTGGCGCAAGGGCATCAGGACTCGCAAATGTTATGTCTATGATGGATTCGCGTCCTGCACTGCAGTAGGTGCTCGCATTTCCAGAGTTCAGTAGGCAGACAGGCGATGCCAGCGATGATGACAGGAGATTTCGCATTTGCATCTTGAGCTATTTCTTGTAATATTCTTTGGAAGTCTGGCAACGGGATTCTTGGGGGTATGTAGCAGCTATAGATATAGGTGCTCTTATATCGGGCTCTTGCAAAGCAATGGGATGCTTTCCTATGGGTGAGCTGTGCTGGCGGTTGACTACAGCTCCAGATGGCTGCTCTGTCTTCGCTACTTTGGTGCCAGACACCTTCCTGCTTTGGTGAGTAGGCGTCGCTTAAGATGGCAATGCACCGTGGTCGGGCTTGTATGCAACCGCGGCCATAAATACTTCTAGATGTGCTATCGCTATGAAACTTTCACAAAAAATCTATAAAAATATTATAAATAGAGAGAGCAGTCCTATAGATCAGATCAGGCTAATAATCATACTGTAAGTTATTTACAAGCACTTCACTCTTGTCAACAATATAGCCTTTTTTTTATAATATTCGCTTCTATACCCTCAATCAATTTTGTTCGCCTTTCGACGGCGCTACCCTCTTCGCTGCACCATACATTAAAAACATATAAACGTGAGAATAATAATAAAAATAAAAGGAACCTATTCAATTTTTAAGCAAGGGAGTAAACAAAAAGAAAAAAGAAATCAAATAAAAAAGAAATCAATAAATGAAAAAACTGTTAATAAACACAAACTCAAAAGACGAAGACAGGGCAATACGAAGAACAGCACAACAAGCCCACGAGCGAAAACAAATTTTTGTAGTGCAAAACTGACCCTAAAAAAGTTAAGACGGTGTTAGAATTTTTACGATTTTAAGCACATCTGCAAATTTCTGCAAAAAAAATTTACACATTTATTATCTTTAGAGTCAGGCAAACACATTGGTATACAACTTATTTGTGGATTTTTGTGGCGTCACTACTAAAACTTTAGCTAAACATAAAAAAGACGTTCGAAATATAGACAAAAAACATGTATTATTTCAAATTTATATAACAAGAACAGTTTAGCAAGTACGTTTTTTTATTGTCGGGTCATCCAGCCGCAGCAGATATTTAGGATCTCTTAATGCTAGCTCTTAGCTTATCTGCATAATTACCATCGCTCTCTCTCTCTTTATCTTTCTATTTGCTCTCTCTCGTTGCTTGTCGGCTTCTACTTTGGGTCAGCAATCGGCTGATCCGCGTCTCAATTTGAATTGCATTACTTCTTTTCGATCTCGCGGAACATTTATAACTCATTTTCGTCGAAATAAAATCGCTGCTACAGAATTCGAAAACAAAATTTTCTTCGTGCATAATTACTTCAACAGCTAATAAAAAGCTTATTAGCTCAACATTTGGTGAGCCCGACGTGATTTGTGCATAAAAATACCCAGTGCAAGTCACAAGAATTAATTTATTTTACCAGCTGCATATCTCTTTTTATCGGTGCTGCAGTGGTTGGCCGGCCATAAACAAATCAAATTTGTATAAGTTGATTTGTGTAAATAATATTACTCAAGCTTGTGCGTAAGGCGGTACATAGACCAGTAGCGAACTGTTTTCGGTATTACTCTTTGCGCTCATCTTCCCGCTAAGCCGAATTTTGCCGACCGAGTCTGCTGCAGTTTTTGTAGTTGTTGTTGCTGCTTAACATGTCAACAGAAAATTCGGTAAGCGTCACCGGCAATAGCAGCTCAAACAGGGTGACGTTTCTGAAGCGCAAGGCAAAATCATTATTTAATAGAGTGGAGCGTTTAATAGAATCTCTGTCAAGTTCGGCGTTGAATTCGTTTGACGATTCTAGCCTTCATGTGAGGTTGGAGCTTATCGAGGAGCTTCAAGGAGCATTTAAAAAGATTCTCAGCGAGCTTGAGGAATTGGATTTCGACGAAATTGAAAACGACTTGGACGAGAAATTTGATGACGTCGTCGTAATTCTTAAGTCAACGGTTCGATCAGAGATCACAAAGCGCTCCTCGCAATTGCTTCAGCAGTCAACCTTTGCTGATGGTAATACGTACGGTTATTTCGGCCATCAACAGCGACAAGCTCTGCGCCGAGCTATTCCACTTCCCGCTCTTGAACTTCCGAAATTCGCTGGAGGTTATGCGAATTGGGCAGATTTCTATTCTTTGTTTACAACCATCATAGATAGTCATCCTGACCTGACCAACATAGAAAAGCTGCAGCATCTACGTTCATGCCTGAGGGATTCTGCGTTGGAAACCATCCGCTCTCTGGAAATTTCGGATAGAAATTATTCTGTGGCATTGGACTTATTGCAAAAAAGATTTGATAATCGTCGTTTAGTTTTTCAGGCACACATTACTGAGATCCTGGGGCTTAAGGCAGTGCAGAGTGGTTCCGTCTCGATGCTTCGTGAGCTGTCCGATAAGTTTAACGCTCATATTCGTGCTCTAAAGGGATTGGGCACTACGGAACAAATCGCAGGATGCATCATCGTTCAAATACTGCTTCAAAAGCTAGATCCTGCGAGCCAGGCCAATTGGGAGGAGCGTTTAGAGGATCCAGTATTCATCAATCTAATTCCGACGTGGGAATCCATGGCATCATTTTTGGAGCAGCGATGCAGAACACTGGAGACTATGGATTTCGCCATGGCAAGCTATGCGTCTGGCAATCAGGTGGGACACAACGGAACATCTAATTCTCGTAGATCCGCTTTTGTTGCCACAAATATTAACCCTTGGATTGTAATGCTTCTGGTCACTCCATTCATTACTGCCAAGATTTTAATGCCCTGCCCCCTGCAAATCGGCTTCAAGAAGTAAATATTATATCTTTAACTTCTGTAGTTAAAAAGGACAGTAAATTCGCAATATTTCTTAGCAAATCAAACTCATGTTTATTCACACTCTTCTACAGCTTTTTAGGTTATAATTTGTAGGGATGTATTTAACTCGATACAATCGATATATTTAAGGAGCCCTTTAACTTGGCGGATATTTTTGAATTCGTAACACTTAACTTCAACACTTTCCCTTGTAAGAATTTAAAAATAACATTTCAATTGACAAACTTGAAAATCTTGTGATTCTATATAAAGCAAAGTAAATAGTGGTTTTCTCCTTCAGAAGAGTCCAATCTTGTTGCAAAGAATCCGGAGACGAGTATTAAGGAGCGGCTTTGTCATCATATCTGCAAGTTGTTCCTCAGTCGGGATTTGCTCGATTCCAAATTCTCCCTCAGCAATTCTTTCCCTGATAAAAAAAATGCTTGTTGGCTATGTGCTTCGTCCGACGATGGAATTCCGGGTTTTGAGCCAACCTCATGGCCGCAGCATTGTCGACCTGAAGAATTGGTGCTCGGTCCAATCTGTCAATTTCCTGAAACAATCTTTTAAGCCAAATTATTTCTTTTGCAGCTTCATTGGCTGCTACTATTTCAGCCTCTGTAGTAGAAATAGCCACCATTGCCTGTCTTTGACTTTTCCACGATACAGCTCCTGAGGCAAACATGATCAAGATACCTGATGTAGATCTCCCAGTCTTCGTGCAGCCACCAAAGTCTGCATCGCTGTAGCATTCGAGGATTCCCTTCTTCTGTTTTTGATAGACTATTCCAACGTTGATAGTTCCTGAAATGTAACGGAAAACCCTCTTAACTTGTGCAATACTTTCTTTTGTTGGATTCTCAAGCGTTCTTGAAAGAAATCCGATGCTGAAAGCCAAGTCTGGTCTACTTCCAAGCATGAGGTACATGAGAGCTCCGATGGCTTGGCGATAAGGGAACTCAGTCGCCTCCGATTCTTTTCCTTCTGTCGAAATTTCCAAACTCTTGAGAAGTGGCGTTGTAACAGCTTTGCAATGAGAAAATCTGAATCGTTCCAAAATCTTTTTGGCATATCCTTGTTGACTTATTTTGAGTCCATTTTCTTGTTTCTGAATTTCTAGTCCCAAGAAACACTCAGCCTTGCTCGAGACAATTTTGAACTCCGATTTTAGCTCATCCAAAAATTCCTCCAAATCTTGAGTATCTGTTGCTGCGACGAGTCCGT
This sequence comes from Drosophila ficusphila, assembly GCF_018152265.1. NCBI lineage: Eukaryota > Metazoa > Arthropoda > Insecta > Diptera > Drosophilidae > Drosophila > Drosophila ficusphila. Next base: position 102,713 of record NW_025064156.1, read on the forward strand.
CATCTACGTAAACGACAAGTAAAATCTTTTTGCCATTTCTTTCCCTGATGTAAAGACACGGATCCGCCTCGCTGACTTTAAAACTGTGTTTCCGCAGGAAACCTCCGAAGCGTTCTTGCCAACATCTTGGCCCTTGCTTAAGCCCGTAGAGACTCTTCTTCAGTCTGCAAACAAGCTCCTGTCCTTTCTCGTATCCCTCTGGTTGTTGCATGTAAATTTCCTTGTCGTCCAATTCACCGTATAAAAAAGCTGTTGAGACATCAAACTGGAACAAAAACATATCATTTTTGGCTGCAACGCTCAACACTGAGCGGATTGTTTCCATTCTCGCAACAGAGCTAAATGTTTGGTCGTAATCGATCCCTTGTCTCTGAGCGAATCCTTTGATGACCAAGCGATACAAATATTTATCAATACTTCCGTCAGAATGGGTTTTGACTCGATAGACCCATTTGCATGGAAGTGCCCTCGATCCTTTGGGCAGTCTGGTTAAGCTCCAAGTTTCATTCTGATGCAAGGAATCAATTTCCCTATCCATTGCCTTTTTCCATTCGACGTTGCTGTTGATGGCTTCCTGGTAGGATCCTGGACTTTCCAGCACAAAATTCTCAGCTGCTGCTATGTAGTTATCCGGTCTCTTCAACTTCGAACGATCCCGCAACCGCATCGAGTGTAAGTTTCTATTGTTGCTTTCTTCGTCAAAACTTACTTCTTCTCCGGTTTCGTAATTGTCTTCACTTTCTGTTTCGGCTGCATCTTCTTTTAAGTCTTGCTCCTGAAGTGTGTCTTCGTCCTCGCTCTGGTGCAAATCTGCGTCTTCTTCTTTCTTGTCTTCTACGACTTCCTTGGAACTAAGATCTTGAAAAGGTAGGTTGATGCCTGGTTCACAATTGCTGAACTTTTCTTGAAATTTTACGTCCCTCGACAAGACTACTTTGTGTTTCTCTGGTAAGTAAATACGATATCTCTCATCGCCGTCGTAACCCACTAGGTACCCCTTTTCAGCTTTTTCGTCCATCTTCTTCCTTTTTTGGAAAGGAATGTGTACATAGTAGCTCGTCGATCCTACGATTCGAAGATGTTGGATTCTTGGTTTCTTGCCCAGCCAAAGTTGGTAAGGGCTCACACCCTTCAACGAAGATTTGCCCGTCCTATTGAGAACGTAGACTGCTGTGCTGACCAACTCGGCCCAAATTGCTTCTGGAAATTTGATTTCTGGATTAGAATATTTAAAAGTTCTCGCCAATTTGACTATCGTTCGATTCTCTCTCTCTACACCGCCGTTTTGTTCTGGAGTATAGGGAGCAGTGAGTCGAAATGTAATACCACCTTCCTGGAGAATTTGTCTCACTCCTGCACAGTCGAATTCTCCTCCGTTGTCAGTCAGGAATTCCCGAATTGTGTGCCCTTGTTGCTTGGCATGAGAAACCATGTGTCGTAGTACGTCCTTGACCTCTGACTTCTGCTTAACGATGTACCCGTATCGAAACCTGGTGAAATGATCTTTAAAAACTACCAGGTACCTCTTCTTTTGGAAAGAATCCTCAAACGGGCCGCAAACATCGCCTGACATCAGCTCCCCTGGCTTCGCTGCTGGTTTCCTCGTTCCGAACGGCAATCGATGCGCCTTCCCAAAGATGCAAGGCTCGCAAAAGCTACTCTCAAGCTTGACTTTAATGCCCATTTCTCTTTTGAGCATGTCCTTGATGTGGTTCTTATCCTGATGACCCCACCTCTCGTGGTAGAGTTGGAGAGTAGAAGTTCCTGAAGTTGCGACGTTGACATCGACATTTCGTTCTGGAAGAATGGGCTCGATCCCTGCTCTGTAAAGTGTTCCTCCGACTTCTCTGGCTCCAACGAGGACAATCTTGTCATTAATTTTGAGAGTGCACTGTGTTGCTGACGACTCAAAACGACTAGTTGGATTATTGTCTTGGGCAGCCAAAACTGAAAATAGATTCTTCGTTATATTTGGAACAAACCACACATTTTCTAAAGAAATAAAAAGAATTTTTCCATTGACAAACGTTTTAACTTTGATTGTGCCTTGTCCCAAAGCTGATAAGGTTTCGTTTCCAGCTGCTCTGATCCAACTCGGATTCTCAAACTTCTCAAAAAACTCGAAATATTTTGCAGTCTTCACAACATGTTTTGTTGCACCGTTGTCTATCCACCAGTCGACCTCTGAGTTTGCCTCTGCTGCAAACACGCCGTTGTGGACTGAGACGAGAGTTAACGTTGGTTCTGCGCAATTTCCTTGTTCAGCATTCTGCTTGCTCGGCTTCGGACATCCATCCTTCTTCCATTTTATACAGTTCCTGACCCAGTGCCCCTTTTTCTTGCAATAGTGACAGGTATCAAATCTCCGACCAGATGCTCCTGTATCCTGACGATGGTCCCTTTTTGCTGTAGTAGGAAAAGCCTCCTGGCTTTCCTTTTCATTATTATCTTTTGATCTAAAATTTCTCTCAAACATTACTACTTGATTAGTTAGTTCATCGAAAGTCTTTTCTTCTTCTTTTGTTAAGAGCATCCAACTTTGACGGAACGTTTCGAATGTCTTTGGCAAAATGTGCAGCGTTTTGCAAACAAGTATTAGATCTGGCAACTCATTTTCGTTTTTAACCTTCAAAGCTTGATTTAACTCGTTCCAAAGACTACGCAATTTTGCTATGTGAGTTGATACATCGTTACCTGGATTCCAAGAGAAAGCAAAAAACTCATTGCAGATCCTGAATACCTGGTCCTTTGCAGTTGCTTCAAACTGATTTTTCAATGCTTCCCATGTATCGTGAGCTGTCTCCTTGTCCATAATCTTCTGGTACACTGAGTCCGTGACCGCAGTGGTAATCATGGATTTTGCGTAGCTGTTGGCCTTACGAAAAAAATCACTCTGCTCCTTGTGCTTCTTTTCTACTGCTGTTGAGGCATCTTCTGGCAATGGTTCCGGTTTGACGATCTTACCGTCCAACGCATCGAGAGCACCGTCGTGATAATCTATCAGGTCCCTAATTTTTCTTTTCCAAATCGGCCAATCGGTCGCACCTGAGAGCTTCGTAACGTGCTTCGCCAAATCCATCGCAATCGAGCAAAATAAACCTTTTTCTTTTACTTTAAACTGAACAAAACGTTCCTGGGCCCATAACCTATTATATCTTTAACTTCTGTAGTTAAAAAGGACAGTAAATTCGCAATATTTCTTAGCAAATCAAACTCATGTTTATTTACACTCTTCTACAGCTTTTTAAGTTATAATTTGTAGGGATGTATTTAACTCGATACAATCGATATATTTAAGGAGCCCTTTAACTTGGCGGATATTTTTGAATTCGTAACACTTAACTTCAACAGTAAAGAGGCTCTCTCTTTGCATAAACTGCCTTAAGATAGGGCATCAATTGAGGGGGTGCAATTCCAGCAATTGTCGTGCATGCGGAGCTAAACACCAAACCCTCCTTCACTTGGGAAATTTAGCCTCCGCTTCTTCACAGGCAGGATCACAGCTTCCAGAAGCTCTTGCCGCTGTCTCACTCAATGCTGTCGAAGAACCATCTGCCGTGCCTTCCACATCCACTGCTCTTATTGCTCAGGATTTCAGTACTGACATTGTGCTCCTAGCCACTGCCACCGTTCTCGTAAAAAATCGGTCTGGAGTTTTCGTTCCATGTCGAGTCCTTCTTGGTTCGGGCTCTCAACTGCATCTAATAACATCCCGCTTTGCAGATCAGCTTCAAACAAAGAAGATGAAGTCCTCGGCATCTATTACTGGAATCGGTGATTCGAGCTTTGTTACAAATGGGCACTCAGTTAATATTACGATGCAGTCCCGAACGTCTGAATACACGGTGAACCTAACCGCAGTTATTCCCCCCAACATAACTGAGCTACAGCCTAGTTTCAATGTGGACGTCGGCAGCTGGAAAATACCGCAAAACATTAAATTAGCTGACCCTACATTTTATATCCCTCAGCGTGTGGATCTTTTGATTGGAGCCAGTTTGTTTTACGAGCTGTTGTGCGTTGGACAAATTAAGCTCGCACCAGGATTACCGCTTATTCAAAAGACTCGACTGGGGTGGGTTGTTTCCGGAGGATATGGCGTCTCCAATGGTACTTCATTTATCTCGCCCCTTGCTGTACCTCTCGTTAGTAAGGAGAATAGCTTGGATCGCCTTGATGATCGTCGAAAGGTTCTGCTAATAAAATCACCATACGCAGACATCGTAGCCTGTTCCAAATTTGCAAATTCCTTCGCTGCCCTTCAAAGGATTTTCGGATACGTCTACAAGTTTATCAATCGCATTCGTCAGCCGGATCTTAATGCGTCGGATATCCAAAGCGACATAAAGTCCTTGCAGTCTAAAGGAGTAGGAGCCCCATCTAATTCGGTTGGATCTCCATTTTCCTTTATGGACCAATTTGGACTTTTTAGAGTGGATGGCCGACTAAAAAACTCGTCGCTGGACTTCAATGGTCGTCATCCAATCATATTGTCACGAAGCCATCCTGTCACTGCCTCCATCATTACTTACTTTCATGAGCGTAATCTGTACACTGGACCTCGCGCCCTATTCTGCATAGTTCGATCCCAGCATTGTCCTATTGGGGGGAGGAAGACGGAACGATTGGATGGATGGCAACGTGTGGCCTATTTGCAGCAAGTCCGCTGGACCCGATGGAAAGAAGATTACCTGACGCTACTGCAGCAGCGCTCTAAATGGCGTACCCCGAAGCCTGGCCTTGTTGTCGGTGACGTGGTGCTGGTCAAGGACGAGAACTTGCCTCCGAAGAAGTGGCCCCTAGCGAGAGTCCTTGAGTTTCTGTGTGGTGCAGATGGAGTTGCTCGTGTTGCAGTCCTCAAGACAAGATCAGGAGTGACAAAACGAGCAGTTAATAAGCTGTGTCTGCTGCCCCTTAAGGATGCTGTTGAAAGCCAGGCTTCCAACGGGGGGAGTATGTCGGGTTATCCAGCCGCAGCAGATCTTTAGGATCTCTTAATGCTAGCTCTTTGCTTATCTGCATAATTACCATCGCTCTCTCTCTCTTTATCTTTCTATTTGCTCTCTCTCGTTGCTTGTCGGCTTCTACTTTGGGTCAGTAATCGGCAGATCCGCGTCTCAATTTGAATTGCATTACTTCTTTTCGATCTCGCCGAACATTTATAACTCATTTTCGTCGAAATAAAATCGCTGCTACAGAATTCGAAAACAAAATTTTCTTCGTGCATAATTACTTCAACAGCTAATAAAAAAGCTTTTTAGCTCAACATTTATAATATCTCAAATTTTAGAAAATACCTTCAACTTCAAAATCCATTACAAATATTTTAAATTTGGACACGTAATAAATGAACTGACCACTTCAAAGTTCGGTTTTGCTATGAAATGTTCGCGATGCGCGCAAGCTGCGCTGTGCAAATTAACACCTTCTTACAACTTTAATTCTATTTTTAGAAAGAACCGTTAGATTTACAGAAAAATATAGTGTGCCATCAAGAAGCTTGGACAGTTTAGAAACGAATAGTTTACTTTTCGTACATTTTTGTTGTTATGACTTTTTTTATTTTTGGCCTATGGGCGCAACCACTGTGCGCTGTGCAAATTAACACCTTCTTACAACTTTAATTCTATTTTTAGAAAGAACCGTTAGATTTACAGAAAAATATAGTTTGCCATCAAGAAGCTTGGACAATTTAGAAACGAATTGTTTACTTTTCGTACATTTTTGTTGTTATGCCTTTTTTTTTTGTTTTTGGCCTATGGGCGCAACCACTGTGCAATGCCTATCTTTTCTTCCCGGACCGTTTGTGTTGAGAGGTCCTGGGCCGCTCGACAATGACATAGGTTGAGTTGATAAAACATAATATTGGAGCGTTTTCAGCGCCTTCTGATATATCGGGCACATGTGAGTCTTATTTGGCTCGGCAGTCCTACTACATAGGATGCAGGCAGGTTTTTCCTTGCCCTCTTTAGATGCATGGGAGCTGGCGCCACAGTTAAAGCACTGCTTGCTCGCATCATGTTTACTTCTGCATCTTGGCGCGATATGGCCAAAGTTTAGACACTTAAATCATCTTCTGGGCTTGATTTTTGCACGAACTCGGCAGATGGACCAACTAATGCGCAGGTTCTTCTGACCAAGGAGTTGGTCTGCTACAATTTTTTGGAGCGTCATCGAAGCAATTTGGGTACCGCTGTAGCCCTTCCTTAGTTTGGGCGCTGCATCTGCGTTCAGATCGCAATCCAATTGCGCGAACACTGCCTCTAAAACTTCATCGGCTGTGGTCCATTCGGCGATGTTGCAGATCTCAACTACCACCTTGTCTGAAACTGACTGAACCTCAGCGTTTTCTCCAAGAGCATTTTGGACTGCCTTTTGGAGGCCTGGGGTGTTTTCATCCGCAGCTTTGTTCATCCGTAGCAAGATTTCGCCTGCCGCAGTGCGCCTAATAACCGTTACACTTTGCTTGTACGACTGCAGCGAGCTTTCGCTCTGTACCGCCTTTAGAACGTCAGCATATGCAGCTTTATCCTTGCATTTCACCAGGATTGCATATGGCCGGTTTTTGCGCCTGGGTGGCTGCCTTGCTCGTGACTCCACTTTCTTCCAGTCACCGTCTTTGGCTCCTGCTGACGGTGCTTTTTTTGCCTCGCCTTTTTGGGCAGTGCCTGGTTCAGCACATGGCTTTCCAGGTTTGGTGGCCCTGTCATCTTCAGGAAGAGGGAGCGGTGATGTTTGCACACCATTTGATACCCGTCGTGGGGGGCTGCGTCCTTCCGCAGTTTTCTGGCAGCAGCTGTGATGCTCAGCATCCTTCGGGGAACTCTGCAAGTAGGAACTAACCGACTCTTGGAGCTCGCGCAATCGGGCCATGGAGTTTTTCATCTCCTGGTTTATATGCCTTACTGGCTTTTTGGCGTTGACCATGGTCAAGAGCTCATCCAGGATGCGGCCAATCTCACTTATCGCTTCAAGGGGTATAGGAGAGCACTTCGATTTTTTGGGGGGCGTTTGCCTTTGGCCAGCTGTAGGGCTTACAGAGTCCCTGCCCCTTTTCGGGGTCTCGGCTTCATTTGTTGCGCAGAAGGCGAAAACTTCGCCCACTCTGACTATCGGCGGCGAAGATGCCGGAACGCCAGCCATAGCCGGTGGTGTCCTCATCAACTTACACGACTTGGCAAAAACCAAGTCGGCAACGCCTGCTTCCTTACGGGAACCACCTAACTCTCTCCTTGCCTGCGTAGTGGGCTCCCTCGGTGACCAAATGTTTCCTTCTGGTGTTTGACCGATGGAGGTTATACCGCCACGGCTCGGTCAGCAGAGCCTCGTTTAGTAGCACCAATAATAATGGGGAGGTTGGCAGTCAGCCAGATCCGCGACCTTTGCTACTTTTATACCCACGCAGGAGGCAAGAAAAGTTAGTTCCCACTCCAATAAAAATTTCCAAATAAATTTTCAAATAAATTTGAGCGCCAAGATAGCCAAAAGGAGCCAAAAGAAGCCAATGGCGATAAAAGGCTAAAAAAAAAGCCAAAAAAGTTTATAAACGCCCAAGTTGGCAGCCTCCGAAAGCTTCGAGTTGGTAATCAGCTGATCACCTCTGGAAAGCAGATCGGAGAAAACTTAAGGAAGGAAAAAACTCGGCCAAGATGGTGCCGAGTGAAAACTCGGAAGATGCTCTCCTGGAGCCCCTCCGTCCCCTCGCCGTCAGTTGGAGGACGCCTGCTGGACCAATTATCCACTGGGATTCCGCCCAATTGGACCGGGCTTGTTGTAGCCTCGATCACGTGAGCAGCGCAGGTCCGATTGGCATCACAATTTTTACTCTCTAACTTTTTTCGCGCAGGAAAACTTAGGAAATAGACTCGGAAGTAGAGCGACGCATAAAAACATGACCGGCGGTTTTCACAATTTTCGCACTCCTCTGTGGGGTGTGTGTATGTGTGGCAGTTTAATGTCGAAAATCTTGTGGCAGCTGCAGCGACTGACCTTTGCATGTTGTGAGGAGTTGGATAACTCCCCACAAATGGTATTGAGTTGGCTAAAGGAATAGCAGAACTGCGTTGGACCTTGGACCCGTTCACGCGATCAAATTAAAAAGTAACGGGATCGCGGTGGACCTTGGACCCGGTCACGCGATGCAGTCAAAGAAATAACGTGATCGCGGTGGACCTTGGACCCGGTCACGCAATCGAACCAAAGAAAAGTAACGAATCGGCGTTGGACCTCGTACCCGGACGAAAGGGAGACGCCGAGGATTAACGGGACCCGTAGCCCTATATAAGCGGGGCAGCAGGCAGTCGACAAGAAGTCAGACGCGAGTTCAGATCAATCAACAAGAAGTCAAGCGAGGACGAGAAGTCAAACACGAGAAGCAGGACGAGAATCAGGATCAACGGCGTGGACAAAGGACACCAGGATCCTCAAGCAAGTGATATACAAGGAGCAAGATCGCTACGTCGAGACGTTCAGGACTTTAATTTGCAAGTCTCAGAATTGAGACACAGGTAACTGATGTTCTGTAGGCAGCACACAACATTATTGAGACTGGCATATTGGCCGACGGGTCCTGACCAAGTCTACACATACGAGGCCTTATACCGTATACCGTAGATTCTGTCAGATTGTGATCCGGCCTACGCTTGGTCCGCCTCGTGGCGAGGGTTGTGGTGCGACAAGCCGCGAAGGACGCGCAGTTGAACTGCACGGGTGTTTTCGCCGAGAACCCTGCGGTGTCTGCCAGAGTCCAGGAGCAGCAGAACCCCGAGAGTCGAGGATTGAACAGCCCCAGCACGGAGTAGTAGAGACTAGGGTGGAACATACATACGCCTGGAGAACACGGCACCTGTTTACCCTAGTCTGAAAACGGTGACGTTTCCCATACCTCAATTAGTCTAACTCCCCTCGAGAAATACCCGAAATCAACGGCGACAATCGAGCGGGACCATTGGAGTGGCAGACACACCAGAGGAGGCGCCGCGGGAATCATACCGAAACTAGTTTTATATCAGATATTCGGATTCAGAGATCGAATAAGTAAGTTTGAAGTCAAGAAATCGAAGTTGTCTTCTCATTCACTGGTTGGGCAATCACGAGATATACATTTGGTGGGACAAACGAACAACAATTACTGAGCTAGCAGCACAATTTCGTAGCGAGCACAATAAAACAATAAAATCAGTTCGTTATATCTGGCGCCCAACGTTTAGATAGCATAAGAGAATCAGGCAAAAGCAGGAGCACCGGGCGAACAAGAGAGGAACAAGGAACCCCAAGGCCAAGCCTGCCAGACTACGCAAAGGTCGCAAAACAGGTTAGAGAGTGGTCGTTCAAGTTCGACGGAACGGAAAAGCCACTAGAATTCTTGGAACAAGTAGAACATGGTTCCTCGAGCGATGCCAGAGCTACTACAGGGGAAGGCCTTAAAATGGTTCATCTCAAACATCTCTCATCAGCGAAAGCTTCCAGACATACTTCCTACCGAGGGATTTCTTTACCAAATTGGCAGACAAAGTGAAGCAGAGGAAACAAGGTTTCAGAGAATCGTTTAAGGACTACATGGTCGACATGCAAACATTGATGAGGCCTCTCTGAGAGTATCCGAGAAAGAAAGAAAAGAAGCCCTCGAGACGATAAAAGAAAACTGCACTCCAGATCTTAGGATCTGCCTATGAACGTATGTAGTACGTAGTACGTACGTAGATCGACGACCAGGAGACACTGATGATCCTGGCGGACGAGTACGAGGAACTCGAAAAGGAGCGAGAGGCGTTCGTGCAGGAGAATAGTTTCTGCAAAAGCAAAAGACCATTTTAAGCGCAAGTCACCTGCAGAAGATGCGAAGAATTGGAGGCCCCGGTGACGTCTACAAGAGGCCAATGGACACCACAGACTGCAAGCCCGCGAACCCAGCAAACGAATTCACATTGGAGACCGCCGAATACGATGTGGAGGACATGGACACTGGGCGCAAGGGTGCCGACAGCAGCGCTTGCTTTTCTGCTTCATCTGCGATAAAGTGGTCTTTAGAAGCGTAGAATGCTGTCAAAGCATGGGAAACGTAGGGGTCGCAGACAGCAGATATCAGCAATAGTGGCCATCGGACAGCAGAAATACAAGGCCACTATCGATACAGAAGCCACAGCAAGCATTATAAGCGAAGCATTGGCAAAAACACTGGCAAAAACACTGGCTGAAGTAGGGAAAATCGAAGACACAAGACGGCAAGTTAGGTTGACAGACGGAAAGTGCAGCGAGATATCGTCGCGGCTCAAGGTCATGGTCAAATTCGGAAACAAAAGACTGGACATGAGCCTGCTGGTACTCTCAGGAGTGTTAGACGCATTGGTACTAGGATGGAGTTTCCTAACAGGCATAGGCGCTGGCCACAAACTACGCATTCCGGCGAGAAAACGGCACAACGGGTGGCTTGAAGAAAAGTTGTCAGTGGCGGTGGTTACGAGAGCTTTTTAAATTCAGAGCTAAAAGGTTTTCAAGGGATAAAAAATCCGAAGGTCCAGGGAGAAATCAACTAGAAAGTGGACGAACTGCTCAAAATGGGGTGCATAGAACACTCGAGAAGCCCGTACAGCTCACCCATAGTTATGGTCAGGCAGAAGACAGGAAAATGGAGACTACGAGTATGAAAAAACAATATCCATTTATATTGACAACAAATACGCGTTACTTGTGATGCAGTGGTTTATTTCTTTGGCGAGATTTAGCGAAAAACGAAAACGAAAGCGAGAGTTACGCAATGCGTACGACAGGGAGTTCAATTTTCAACTAACTTTAATTTCAACAAATTCTCTTACATGCTAACCTAATAGTAATGAGCGGGAGAGCGGCGGCCGAATTCGCATGAAAGCTTTATCAAGGCCCCGATCCCCGCTTTACACTAAACCAAGCAAATCACCAAACACCGCCCCCTCTGAAGGGACGACGTTCTTCAGGACAACATCGGTAGGAAAGCCAAACGATGGATTGCTCGCCTAAACGTCCCCTCTGCCGTCTTGACGTCCGCCACTCGGACCTTCCCATCAGTGCTGACGTGCACCGCCACTACGCGCCCGATCCTCCACTGCTGGGGCGGCAGATTATCCTCGTTTATGTTGTGCTAAATGGCTCACAAAAATCGACGCCACAGATATTAAAAGGGCGGAGAGCTCGGAGTCTGTCTGATGGCAAGTTCCCCATAATTTGCGTGAAGAGTTGCGGCTTGCATCGAAAGCAGCGCATGTACGAACGAACGGTTCGGCGACATACGTCTTGAGCATTGACCAATCAGATTTTCTCTCGCAAATGACTCACAAGAGCTCGAGGACCAGCGTGACAATTCGTAACGTGCAGATATCTGTTTCTTTTTTAGAATTTTGCCGTCACTGAATTCGTGAGATTGGATAGCTTCTACAATTTTCTCGAAACCAAAATTCAGTTCTCTTGGCGTAATGCTTTTTTCGAAAGGCAGTAAAACTTTCTTACACCTCCGAATAAATCGAAAAACCCACACGAAAGCTCTCAGAAGCTTCAGGTGCGACGAAAAGGACTCGATTTTCTGAAGCAAGTAGTTGGGCTCTGGTGTAACAACAAGAGTTAACGCCGACTTGCGTAACTCACTCGACACGACTTTTGAAGGGAGTTCGAAGTGTTATTGTTACAAGCCAACTACTTTCTGTGTCGAGTAAAAATGACGGCACAGCGAACCAAATGGACGTTAAAAGATCTTCAACGTCACATCCTCAAGACACTATATCCACTGGGTTGACTTTCGTGGGAACGTGTCGCCAAATTGCATTCTCCGACCACTCTTGGATCTCAGCTACTCGGTTTTAGACGAAAACGGACAACGACGGAGGATGAGTTTTGATCCAATGCAGAGTGATCTCGGAGTCGGTCCATAGGACCACTTTTTTGATAAGGCAATGGCCTTACACGATTAAGAAGATCTGTTAGAAGGTGAGCTGCACACAGCTCAAGGCGAGGCAAAGTTTTCGTCTTGAGGGGAGCTACTTTGGATTTGGCAGTCAGTAATGACACTTTCAAACCTTCAGCAGTTTGAGTGCGAACGTAGATGCACGCTCCATATGCTCGCATGGAAGCGTCAGCGAAACCGTGTATTTCAATCGGGACTTGCGGATCTGTTTGAACGAATCGCTATACCTTGACTTTGGGCAGTTGCAGCAGAGTTGCTTTGAAGGCTTCCCACGACGTTTGTAGCTGCATCAGTAGCGACTCGTCCCAATCTAATTTTCGAAGCCACAGCTCCTGTAAAAGCGTCTTTGCCTTCGTGACCAAAGGACACAATAGGCCCAGTGGATCGAAAAGTCTCGCAGTCACGGGGAGTATGTTTCGTTTTGTCGGACGAAGATCCTGGAAAGAGTCATCCAACCGAAATTGGAAGCAATCTTTACCAGGTAACCAAACCACTCCAAGGGTTTTAGTCACATCTGAGTCAGCCAATAATGGCATGATAGCGCTGTCAGATGCGGAGATCTCTGGGCAGTTTGAAAACCACTTTGCCAATTCGAAACCTGCCTCTTGCAAAACCTGAGAAACTTCATCACGAAGGCTTTGCAGGTTCTCAACGCATCCGGCGCCTGTCAACAAATCGTCAACATAAAAATCATTCTGAATGACCTTTGCGGCATTTGGATACTTAGCTTGCGCCATCTCTCCAAGCCGCATTAAACACCGGATTGCCATGAAGGGTGCTGGCGATGTTCCGTATGTCACGGTATTTAACCTGAAGATCTTCAGAGACTCAGAAGGATCTCGTCTCCACACTATGAGCTGATAGTTTCGGTCAGCTTCGTCCACCATCACTTGGCGATACATCTTTTTAATGTCCGCTGCAAGGGAGAACCTGTGCATTCTGAACCGAAGTAGCGTCGAATACAGCTCCTCTTGAATAGTGGGGCCTACCATCAAGATATCATTCAACGCAACCTGCGTCGATGTGCGGCTTGAGGCATCGAACACCACTCTCAACTTGGTTGAGGTGCTTTAAGGCCGCAGCACGCATTGGTGCGGAATGAAGTAGTGTGGACCATCTGGAATTTTATTATCAGTTAAAGATATATGGCCCATTGACGCATATTCCTCCATGAAGTCCAGATACATTTTCTTTAAGGAAGGATCTTTGGACAATCTCCTTTCCAGCGACAAAAATCTACGTTTCGCATTTTCATACGAAGAACCAAGAGTATTTGGGTCAGATTTGAACGGCAAACGAACCGAAAATCTCCCAGACGACAGTCTTTGAGTTTTCTTCTCAAAGTGTTGTTCACAAAGTTGCTGCTCAGGAGTATGGACTTTCGTCTTAGGCGGGAAGTCCTCCACAGACCAAAACTTCTGCAAGGTTGTGTCGATTGACTCCAACGCTTCTTCCTGGCAGCTGAGATGTACCGAATTTTCTGCCTTAATTTTGGTTTCCGAGGTACATCTCCCTGACACTATCCAGCCGAGAACAGTTTTTTGTAAGATGGGAAGTTCAGGCCCCTGCTTTATCTGGCCGACTGACAGAATTTCAAAAAATGAATCTGCGCCGATAAGCATGTCTATTTTTTGGGGCTTGAAGAAGAATGGATCTGCCAATTTAATATTTTCAGGCACCCTCCACCCGCTGGTGTTCACCGCTTGATCCGGATGATAACCAGAAATATTCTTTAAAATATAAAAATCGGACGACAACTGGCTGCTCCCTACTCGCGACTTCACTATTGTATTTATTTTCTTTGTTGCTTGGGCATTAGTTTGACCAATGCCCCGCAAGCTCATACACACATCCTCTCTTTAAATTTGTAGTCTCTGAGCGAGCTCGTCGGTCACAAAATTTATTTGTGAACCAGAGTCAAGCAACGCTCGAGCCACAACAAATTCGCCACTTTTCGATAATACGCTCACGATAGCTGTGGCAAGAATAACTCTATCCGAAGCAGTCGCATGCAAAACATGTGAAGTGGATGGAGTCTCTTGCATGAGCGTGGACTGAGGAGGAGGCGGCAATGCGAGATTTGTCTTAGGCGAGTATATGTGCAGCAAAGTGTGGTGTGAAGATTTGCACACCCTGCACCTGTTCGACTTGCATTTTTTGACAGTGTGACCCTTGGGAAGGCAGTTTATGCATAAGGGCACTCTACTGCACTGTTAGAGCTGCGAAAGAAGCGAAGTTTCCTGTTTGATGCTCTTCTGATGTGCAAAACACCCATAGGGAAGGGTCGTCCCGGGCAGAGATCAATGAAAAACTTTTGTTTCCACTCTTCTTCGGAAAAGTCTGGCTTGGCTGAACATTTTTCGGCTTGGAAGCCTCTTCGGCGACCATGTGTTGGTATCGCCTGTCCAGAGCCGACTCACATTCGCTCCAAAGCGGAAGCGAAGTATAGTCCAACTGTTCTTCCCACTTTCTTTTTGTCCCTGCATCGACTTTGCTCATGATTAGATGAATGAGGATGGCATTCGTTATACGTTTGTCATCCCCAATGGACAGCAACGAATCGTATAGAGCTCAGACTGTGTCGATCAGGTTCCTCAAGGCTGTAGCTGATGGCTGGGACATTTTTGGCAGATTAAAAAGTGTCGATATATTGTCGAAGAAAATCAGACAATCATTATCGTACACCCGCTTCAGGCTATCCAGGGCCTTGGGATAATTGGCCGCAGTTACTTGAAATGCCCTGACTGTGCTTAAAGCGTCTCCAGTTAGACACGATATTCAATGGTTACATTTTTCAATACCGTGTCATCTTTGTCAACAAATGTTTCGAAAAGGCTTATAAAATTTTTGAATTCGGAGTGCTTTTCAAAGAATATTGGAAGAGAAACGCTCGGCAAGCGGCATTGGGGAGTGCACCTTGCCGGTGGAGCGGATTCATCGACGCTCCCACGCCTGCTTTTGTTTATAAGTGAAATTAGCAGAGACTTGGCCATTACTGCGGTCTCTTCCAATTTCTCACAAAACAAGTCTTCTGGGTCTCTCACTTCTATTTGATTTTGAATTGTCGAAGCATTTTCTATGTGCGAACTTAAAATCTCTAAACGACATTCTTATTCGACTGTATTCAAAGATAATCTGTAACATTCGTATGACAGCCTTTCGTATATAAACATCAAATATAACAACCTTTGTATAACGGACATAAACCACCCTCAAAAGCTTCAAAGCTCCTTTGACCGATCAATGTAACTAAACTTCAAAGCTCCTTTAATTACCATATGTTTCATATTAACTAATGTAAGATTACGATAAGAACATAAGAACAGTAAGGATGAAGCTTATGCATAAGAACCAATGTAAACCGAAACGTGTAAAAGACGGGCCTTGAGCTCGAATAAAGTCATTCAAACATTACGCCTATTACAACACAGGGATTGAATTTTGGGAAGTCGTCATGGATGTGGAGCTAAATCGATGCTTAGCGGCCCAACGCAAATTCCAATTTGCTGGTGCCACAGCTGTAAATTCCACATATCTGGAAATCGTTTTACCATGGTCCACTTCTGATTCCAAGAGTATCGATGACTCTCGCAACTGGTGAAAGGCCCGTAACTCGTACGGAAACATTGTCTACGTGTCGCGAACGGTGTTCACCCCTTACAACTTCGAACCCGGAGTAAATGGCAGGGATACGGACTGGCATCAGTGGCTCTCACGGAGAATGGCGGCGAGGATGTCAATCCTCACGGGTACCGTAACACAATGGCGATGAACACCGCCCCCCTGGAACGGGACTTGCAGGAGCCACTGGCCAACATCAAGGTCATGTCGCGTGTCTACAGGGTCCGGCACTCGAAGTGTAACCAAATTTCAGACCGCTCGTGCAACTTATGTAAGGGCATCAGCAGACTGTATGTTTGCCAAATGGCAGTTAAATATATTGTTTACAAACACTTAAAATCATTTTACCGAGGGGGGCGCGCGAAAAAAATATTCGCTATGAAATTCAAACGTAATAGTGTAATTGCATTAGATTTAGCTGGAAAATCACAACCAGAGATTGTTCTTGAGCTCAAACCGCTTAATGTGATTAAAGTTTTCGTTTATCGCACCATAACCCGTTACAATGATACTGGTAGCATCGCAAAACGCCATGGAGGTGGTCATCAAAAAACTGCAACGTCATGTGAGAGGGTTAAAAAAGTGAAGAAGCAACTTGAGCGAAATCCCCGACGAAGTGCCAATCAAATGGCGAAAAAACTAAAACTATCTGATCGTAGCATCCGCCGCATACTCAAAAATGATCTCGAAGTCAAGCCTTATAAGATCATAAGAGCTCATGAACTTACACCGAAGCAAAAACAAGTTAGGCTTAAGAGAGCAAAGGAGTTGCTTCGCTTGGCCGCAAGTGGGCAATTTCCGAACATTGTGTTTTCTGATAAAAAAATTTTTACAATTGAGCAATTCGTAAACACCCAAAACGATAGGGTTTACTTGACTGACTGTTCGTACGAGAATTTAAGCCAGCGATTGGCAACCAGGAGCCACCACCCGCCACAGGTATTGGTTTGGGCCGCTGTGACCCAAGATGGGCGCTCCCCAATCGTTTTTATCGAGCCTGGCGTCAAGGTAAATGCAAAATTTTATCAGGAAAGTGTTCTGAAGGTTGTCTTGAAGCCGTGGGCAGACAAACATTTCGGTGGCAGACCATGGATATTTCAACAGGACTCAGCACCGTCTCATAAAGCCAGAGTGAAGCAAGAATGGCGGGAAAACAATGTTCCGAACTTCATAACGTCCACACGATGGCCCTCGAATTCACCAGATGCGAATCCGCTGGATTATTCTCTTTGGGCCATTTTTGAGAGCAAGGTCCGAACTAAAAAATACAACAGTCTCGAGGCGTTGAAAAAAGCCATTGCCCGCGAGTGGGCCAAAATACCGGCAAGTCACGTTCGGCCAGTTGCGATTTTTTCTTCGACCGTCTCAATGCTATAGTCAAGGCAAAAGGTGGTCATATCGAGCAAAAATGAATTTTTCTTAAATTTAAGATTATTTTTACACATATTGAGCTGGGAATTAAATAAAACAAAATTTCCAAACTTAATTTATAACCATTTTTATTGGTTACACTTCGAGGGCCGGACCCTGTACTCCACCAGACAGACAAGGCCTTTACAATTCCAAGATTAGAATATTCAGCATCACTTTTATTGGCTGAGCTTATCGTAAACGTCAAGGAATCCATAGATCTCGATTGGGCCGTTCTGGTCTGACTCCTCTATCGTGTTGGCGTGGATTCAGCAACCTCCGAGGGAGTTTAACGTGTTTGTATCCAACCGAATCACGTTCCAAACAATCTCAATCCGGCAAATTACTGTACCCCTGGAGAATTACTGGATCATTTCCTTTGGACTAAAGTACCTCCATTTCTTTTGCAAAACTCATCGGAATAGCCTTCCCTGCCAGATGTAGTAAAGGATCTTCCGGAGTGTCGTTCCGCGACTCTAATTAGAACCGTTTGCGTTAATATTTCTATATTTCTATTTTGATACATGTATCGTTTTATTAAGAATTGCAGAGCCAAAGATTTATCTTCAGATGTCCATCTTTCCGTTGAGGAGATCAACTCGGGGACCGTACATCTTCTAAGGAGCATCCAGCAGGTTCACTTAGCCAAGGAGTATGGATTTCTTAGCCAGAGCAAGCCGTGTCCACAGAAGACCAAGCTGATTTGGACGCCATTTGGACGAGTTCAAGAAATCATACCCGGCGAGGACGGCATCGTCAGAGTAGCTATGGTCCGTTCTGCCCATCGATAAAGTTGGAACCGTACCTCTTCGAACTGGTGCGCATAGGTGTAGAGATTTATAATCCGCTTTTCAAGCCGCTCTTATGTTTGTTTACTTTTGTTATCTATACTCAAAATCGTCGAATCGTCGTCGCATGCAGACGTGTAGAGCGAGAGAGCGCATTCTTGCTGCCCCTCGCTACCATCGATGTCTCTGCAGCCAAAGAGTGCAGTATCTAGCACCGCAACTTCTTTGACAACGTCAACCGTAACAACAACAACAACAACCGCAACTGTAACGACAGCGCGTTTAACGACGTCATCAGGTAGCAGCGCAAACATTAATACTTCTGCCGCTGCGCTGCCCGAAAAAGAGAACAAAAACAAAGAAGATATTAAGCCGGCTGTGCAGACTGGTATGGATCGGTACATCCAAATCAAAAGGAAGCTGAGCCCCCTAAGCTCTCAACGCAAAATAACCCGTGGCAATGCTAACATAGCTGCAATAGAAACGCCCACGAACTCAAACCGTTTTAAAATCTTGGCAGACTATGAGGATGACGCCGAATCTACAGAAGTCGAAAAAAGGAAGCCGAAGCCCCCGCCAATTTACATACGAGAAAAAAGTTCCAACGTTCTTGTCAACAAAATTATAGAGCTTATTGGCAAGGACAACTTCCACATAATACCACACGTGAAGGGCAACATCTAGGAAACAAAAGTTCAAACGAAGTCTGAAGATAATTACAGAGTATTATCGAAATACCTCAACGACAAAAAAAAAATAACTTTTACACATATCAGCTAAAAAGCAGCAAGGGCCTGCAAGTTGTACTTAAGTCCGAAGTCTCGCCTGCAGAGATAACAAAGGCGCTACAAGAGAAGGGATTTAGCGCTAAGACAGTCTTCAATATCCTAAACAGGGATAGAAAGCGACAGCCACTCTTTAAGGTTGAGCTCGAATCACAAATTAAGCCCCTAAAGAAATACGAAGTGCACCCTATAAACAATCTTCAGTTCCTGCTGCACCGCAGAATTACAGTTGAGGAGTCGCACAAACGCAATGGCCCGGTACAATGTGCGAACTGCCAAGAATATGGCCATACAAGGTCTTACTGTAAACTGCGCCCGGTGTGTGTAGTTTGTGGTGAGCTTCATGACTCCGCACACTGCCCAGCGAGCAAAGATGACCACACTGCTAACTATAGAGGTTGCCCAGTTTATAAGGAGCTGAAAAGTCGCATCCACCAGAGGGGATTTACTGCCCGCACCCAAAATAATCAGTTCATAGCCTCCAGGTCAAACCCTGAAGTCTTCTTCTCGGCTGCAGCCAGATCCTCACTAGGACCCATAAACTCTGCCAAAAATGTCACATCATAATCAGAAGCCATATTAAGCACCATTATCATACGAAATTTGCTAAAAACTACCTACAGGCCACATCAATAAATATACACCTAATTACTGACAAGCAATTAACTCTAGCCGCCGTGTACTGCCCCCCACGCTTCACCATAGCCAAAGATGAGTTTATGCAGTTTTTCAACTCACTCGGAGACCACTTCATAGCAGCAGGAGACTACAATGCCAAGCACACACACTGGGGATCTCGTCTCGTGACCCCAAAAGGAAAGCAGCTCTATAATGCAATTATCAAAGCTAAGAACTCTAGCTTGTTCTTAGCTGTGATAATTGCATTATGTTTCTTCTGGCACTCCAACACACTGGACGGCAGACCCAAAGAAACTTCCCGATTTAATAGACTTTGCGATTACCAAAAACATTCCTAAAAATATGATAAGCGCCGAATGCCTTTCGGATCTTTCATCTGATCACTCGCATGGCCGTTTTACTCTACTCCGACACCCAGGAACATGGGATCACTCATCAAAACTGACCTCACATAAAACCAATTGGGTAAAGTACAGGAAGTATATCAGCTCACACATTGAGCTGAGTCCTCAACTCAGCGACGAAGCCAACGTAGACAGTTTTATTAATTCACTGGAGTCTGTACTCGTCTCTGCAGCTCGAGTTTCAACACCTCAAACTACAAACACACAATGCATTCAAAAGAAGACAAATCTACAAATCGAACAGCTCGTCCTCGAAAAGCGACGCTTACGTCGAGAAAGGAAATGTCACAGATCGCCATCTGCTAAGCAACGCTTAAAACATGCCTCACGTCAACTTGATCAAGCTCTACAGCAAGAAGAAACGTATGTCCACCGCCGCTACATAGAGCAATTGTCAACTAACAGCACAAAACACTCACTATGGAGAGCTCACCCAACTCTGAGCTCACCGAAAGAAACCGTGATGCCTATTAGAAATTTCACAGGCGGGTGGGCGCGCAGCGACGCAGACAGAGCCTGCACGTTTGCCAAACACCTTAAAAATGTCTTCCAACCAAATCCTGCCACCAATGCGTTTACTTTGCCGACACTATCACATGAGCCCCAGCCCCAACATGAGCCAATTGAGTTTCGCCCAAACGAAATCGTTAACATCATCAAAAGACAACTGAATCCGAAAAAATCCCCGGGCTGCGACCACATAACTCCCAAAATGATCATTGAGCTCCCATACTGCGCCGTTTGCACTCTCACCCAGCTATTTAACGCCATAGCAAAACTTGGCCACTTTCCAATGAGATGGAAAAAGTCAATTATAATAATGATAGCAAAGCCGGGGAAAGACCACACTATCCCCACATCGTATAGACCTATAAGCCTACTCTCTTGCCTATCTAAACTCTTTAAAAAATGCCTAATGACTCGGATAAACACATACCTGAGAATCCAGGAAAGAATCTCATCACACCAATTTGGGTTTCGTGAAAAGCATGGAACAATTGAGCAGGTCAACCGGATAAAATCCGAAATTCGGAACGCGTTCGAAAAACGAGAGTGCTGTACTGCCATAATTTTAGATGTCTCTCAAGCATTTGATAGAGTCTGGCTAGAAGATTTTAGAGTATTACCTTTACGACAGAAAATTTGTCGTGAGGTGCAACACTGCTATATCTGATGATTACACTGTTGGAGCTGGAGTTCCTCAAGGTAGCGTGCCAGGGCCAATATTATATGTCTTCTACACAGCAGACATCCCGACAAGCACACGTCTAACAACATCCACGTTTGCCGATGACACAACTATTCTTAGCCGCTCAAAATGCCCGATTCAAGTAACTGCGCAGCTAGCTCTTCATATGGTCGATGTTGAAAAATGGCTGTCAGATTGGCGAATTAAAGTGAACGAACTAAAATGCAAGCACGTTACGTTCACTCTGAACAGGCAAAACTGCCCGCCGATTACATTAAACAACACTCTACTCTCACAAGCAAACAAAGTAACATACCTAGGAATACATCTCGACAGAAGACTCACATGGCGCTGGCACATTGAAGCCAAAAGAACACACCTAAAGCTAAAAGCCATCAGCCTTCATTGGCTTATCAACGCTCGGTCACCTCTTACCCTTGAATATAAAGTCCTGCTGTACAACTCGGTCCTAAAACCTATATGGATGTACGGCTCCCAGTTATGGGGGAACGCCAGCAATAGCAACATTGACATAGTTCAAAGAATTCAGTCGAAGATCTTGAGAACAATCACCGGGGCACCGTGGTACGTTCGCAACGAAAACATACACCGCGACTTAAACATTCTACCAGTCAATGAAATGATCGCTGAACAGAAGGTAAAGTACTTAACCAAGCTATCGGTGCACCCTAACCACCTGGCGAGAGGTCTAACAAGGTTGAGCAACCAATCACGCCTTCGTCGCAATGACTTACCCACCCAGCGACCGACCTGAGGGACGCGCAACCAGAATGCAGTCTTAGTATACTGTTAGTTAAATTTTAATGTTAAGGGAATGTTCTCTTTGTTTTGGATCAAAAAATCGATTTTTTTTTTTTGAAAAATTGAAAGTTAGATTTTGTGAATGAGAGCGTCTCGAATACACCTGCGTCACGCGCGCGTCATACTTTTAAAAAACTTGAAATGCGTTTTTCTCGAAACCATGTTTTTCAACAAAATTACGCGTCCACAGCTTCATCCTGTGAACCGATTTGCTTCATGTAAAATTTTTATGAAAGTATATGCTTTTTTATTGGGCACTAAGCTACCCGGAAATAAACAATAATTTATTTATAATTTTTCATTTTTTTTTTTTTTTTTTTTTTTTTTTTAAATAACAAATAAGTTTTATTTACGTCGATCAGCCAACCTAATGGCTATAATACGTAGAGCATAACAAAGAACAGATAACATGAAAACAATAACAGGAGATGTACAGTAACAATTACTGTTTCAGGACTCGGGAAACCATGCGTCCTCTTGTCCAGAGGTCGCCGGGGTGTCTCCGTTTCAGTCTTCTTCGGATAGCTTGATTACGTAGAGACGTTGCTAGTGCCTCACAAAAGTATATTAACTTTAACTAATGATAACAATTTTCTATTTCAGTTGACTACAAGAGGCTGCAGGCTCGTACTTTTTGGACGATGTTTGCCGCGCGGAGGCAGACGAAAGCCCCCATTTTGCAGCCGCCATTTTGAATTTCACCATCAAATAAATTTTTTAAAAATCTTGAATAATAAACGAATTCAAAAAGCAAAACCCGAAGTTCGTACGCCTTTTCATTATCCCACAAAAAATTGACGAACTTTGCCTTCATTTCGACCAAAACAAAGAGAACGTCCCCTTAAGATTCGCCAACTTATTGTTAGTCTCAAAGTTAAGAGTAGATTCAATAAATAAAAACAAGGCTATAAAAAAAAAAAAAAATCTATACTCGGGAGAACGACTGTATAAAGAAGCCGCGCTTTTGGCTGGCACCACAGTTAAGCATACCAATTATCTCGCCGACATACATTGTACACATATTTCAAAAACATAAAACGAAAAGTTGCAGCTCAAAAATATATACTTTAATTAACTAAACCTACTCGTGCGGTTGGTTATATACAAGGGTGGCATATTCGGTGTCTTCCCACAAACAAATATATTTCAAAAACATGTTTATGTTTCATTATGACAATCAATTCAAAGCTAACAAATAGTAACAAAGTTTATAATATAGTATGACATAAGTATTACTTTAAAAAAAACTTTCTTCATTTTAGTGCAGTAGTCTTATCAACTTCTTCATTTGGTTTCGATAAAATCTTTCCTTCATCTGAGTCGTCATGTGTAGGAAGCTCCTTGTTCCAAGACTGAATCTCAGCCGTTCCGAAAATTTGATAAACTACAAAGGTCAATATGGAAATAATGGCTGATAGTTCAAAAACACTTCGCCACTGATCAATAGAGTCCTGAAAATACAAAAAAAAAAATTAAGGTTTTTATATAAAATATTTTCATGTAAACGAAAAATATACATAAAACCACAGTTACCGCATGGCTGCGGTAGTGTCATGGTATGGGCGTGTATGCCAGCAGCTGGCGTCGGAAGGCTGGACTTTATAGAGTCTTCGACAGACAAGGTTCAAAATCATAAAATTTTGAAAGCCAAAAAAATTATTCCTGTGCCCAAAGGACGAAGTTGTGAGTTCAGGCCTATATCGATTTTGCCATTTTTATCGAAGGTGTTCGAAAATGTAATGGCTATTCAAGTAAACAAGTTTATTTCCGATAACAAATTAATAACCGATCTGCAATCAGGGTTCAGGAAAAACAAAAGCTGTACCTCAGCAGTCATTAAAATATCCGAGGAAATTCGAGAACACCTAGATAAAGGCGAAGTCACTATTTTAACACTTCTTGACTATAGCAAAGCGTTCGACACTGTTGACCACATGATACTTTGCACAAAGCTTCGTTCACTGTTTTTCTTCTCTGATACGGCAATTAAACTTATTTCGTCTTATTTAAGTAATAGATGTCAAGCTGTTGTAACGTCCACTTGTTCTTCGTCTTTTAAATATGTGAAACGTGGTGTACCCCAGGGTTCTGTTCTTGGTCCATTGCTTTTTGTGATATATGTCAATGACTTAGTCAATGTTGTGTGCGATGGTCCACTGATTCACTTGTATGCTGATGATGTACAAATGTATGTAAGTCGTCCACTACATAGAATCAATGAATGTATTGAGTTTTGTAATGAGCAGCTTAAAAAAATAAGTGTATGGGCAAAACAAAATGGACTTGGTTTAAACCCATCAAAATCAAAAGCATTGATAATATACAAAAATAATATCGACACTTCCAATATAAAAAAACTCAATGTCAATAATTCACCTATTGAATATGTGAACCATACGGCTAACTTGGGCACCATATTTAATAAAACATTAACGTGGAACAATAACATAAATCAAGCAACTGGCAAGACTTATGGTCTGCTAAGAATGTTACATACAACAAAAAACTATCTACCGATGAACATTCGGCTATAAATTGCCAAAACCTGTCTTGTCCCAACTTTAATGTATGGTGTTGAAATATTTGCAAATTGTGATTCAGTTAGTTTCCGTAAAATCAATGTTTGCTTCAACAATATTGTTCGATATGTATACGGTCTGAGGTTGTATGATCATGTCTCGACACTAGCATGTAATATATTAGGATTAAGTATAAAAGACTATATGCAATTTAGAACTTTAATATTACTGCACAAGATTATCTATTCAAAAGAACCGGCGTACCTGTACAGTAAACTTCAGTTTGCCTCATCAGAACGAACGAAAAACATTATATGTAGTTAAAAGGCACAGAACATTGACATCAGAAAGGCAATTTTTTATTCACGCTTTCGCATTTGGAATCAACTACCTTGTTCAATAAACTAATTGGGAATGATACGCTCTTCAAAAGGGCGGTATTAAGAATATATCAAAATACAGCATAATGAAAATGAAAAATAAAAATGAAAACAAAAATAAAAAGAAAAATAAAATTAAAAATGAAAAAAAAATTAAAATTGAAATTAAAAAGTAGATAAAACTAATAATAATTCAATAATTAGATCTTAAATTCAAGCAAAGACTTTTTAATTTTTAGTTTTTAATTTCTAAATTATAGTTTTAAGCTACTTTAAGCATATATACAGGGTGCGCCATCTAGACAGGACCTAATGAAATGTTGAATAACTCCTCCATTTTTTAGCCCATTTTGGAAAATAAACAAGATTCATTTAGGGTATAGAATGCCATTTATTGAAAATTCACTCAGAATACAATATCGATCAAATGACCGCCTTCATTAGAAACATAAAAAGCGGCCCTTTTTTGGGCATTTCGCATTGTATTTGACAACATTTCGGGCGTGATAGCAGCAATTTCCGCTTTGATATTAGCTTTTAGTTGTTCAATAGTCTTCGGTTTGCTGACATACACCTTACTCTTCAAGTAGCCCCACAGAAAAAAGTCCGGTGCCGTCAAATCCGGCGAACGAGGAGGCCACTCCAAATCACCCTTTTTTGACACAACGCGTCAACGCACAGTTTTCACAATTGAACGATTGCATTCGATGTACAGCGCTACAATTTCAGCCCGATTTTTTGCTGTGAGTCGATCCATGTCTAAAATGGCATAGGCTGACGTTTCAGAATCTGGCTGGCTTGTCAAAATAGGCTGAAAAATGGCGGAGTTATTAAACATTTCAATAGGCCCTGTCTAGATGGCGCACCCTGTAGTTACCGTAAAATGGAAGGCAGTAGTCTATCTTGGACATTATAAGGGAATTAATAGTGTTAATAAGACTCCTGACATCGCAGTTGTATTTTTGGTTCCCTAACCATTTTATAATGTTTATCTTAATATAAATCCGTATATTTTAAAAGCAAAGGCGTTAATTTTAAAAATTTATTTAATTAATTTTTAAAATATAACAAATTTTTGGCCGCTCCGACATCAATACGTAAGTGCAATAGAAAGACAGCTGAGAGACTAGTTTGCGTAAAAGCGGACAGATTGCCATGTTTATTTATGGATGGGAGATGCTGATCATTAGCTAACACATACACTGGTCGGCATATATATTTTGACAAAATAAAAGTGAAATATACTCGAAACTTGAACTTGCTTCTTTTAACTTTTGGTATCGTAATTTAAATGCCGTTTGAATGATGCCATACTTTTCTAAACTCATTCGATATTTATTGAAAAGGGCTGTTGAGCTAATAAGCTTTTTTATTAGCTGTTGAAGTAATTATGCACGAAGAAAATTTTGTTTTTGAACTCTGTAGCAGCGATTTTATTTTCGACGAAAAAGAGTTACAAATGGTCCGCGGGATCGAAAAGAAGTAATAGAATAGAATTGAGACGCGGCTCAGCCGATTGCTGACCCAAAGTATAAACCAACAAGCAACTAGAGAGAGCGAATAGAAAGATAAAGAGAGAGAGAGAGAGCGATGGTTATTATGCAGATAAGCTAAGAGCTAGCATTAAGAGAATCTACATATCTGCTGCGTCTGGATGACCCGACATACTCCCCCCGTTGGAAGCCTGGCTTTCAACAGCATCCTTAAGGGGCAGCAGACACAGCTTATTAACTGCTCATTTCGTCACTCCTGATGTTGTCTTGAGAACGGCAACTCGAGCAACTCCATCTCGACCACACAGAAGCTCAACGACTCTCGCTAAGGGCCACTTCATCGGAGGCAAGTCCTCGTCATTGACCAGCACCACGTCACCTACAACCAGGCCAGACTTCGGGGTACGCCATTTAGAGCGCTGCTGCAGTAGCGTCAAGTATTCCTCCTTCCATCGGGTCCAGCGGACTTGCTGCAAATAGGCCACACGTTGCCATCCATCCAATCGTTCCGTCTTCCTCCCCCCCATAGGACAATACTGGGATCGAACTATGCAGAATAGGGCGCGAGGTCCAGTGTACAGATTACGGTCATGAAAGTAAGTAATGATGGAGGCAGTGACAGGATGGCTTCGTGACAATATGATTGGATGACGACCATTGAAGTCCAGCGACGAGTTTTTTAGTCGGCCATCCACTCTAAACAGTCCAAATTGGTCCATAAAGGAAAATGGAGATCCAACCGAATTAGATGGGGCTCCTACTCCTTTAGACTGCAAGGACTTTATGTCGCTTCGGATATCCGACGCATTAAGATCCGGCTGACGAGTGCGACTGATAAACTTGTAGACGTATCCGAAAATCCTTTGAAGGGCAGCGAAGGAATTTGCCAATTTGGAACAGGCTACGATGTCTGCGTATGGTGATTTTATTAGCAGAACCTTTCGACGATCATCAAGGCGATTCAAGCTATTCTCCTTACTAACGAGAGGTACGTCAAGGGGCGAGATTAATGAAGAGCCATTGGAGACGCCATATCCTCCGGAAACAACCCATCCCAGTCGAGTCTTTTGAATAAGCGGTAATCCTGGTGCGAGCTTAATTTGTCCAACGCACACAGCTCGTAAAACAAACTGGCTCCAATCAAAAGATCCACACGCTGAGGGATATAAAATGTAGGGTCAGCTAATTTAATGTTTTGCGGTATTTTCCAGCTGCCGACGTCCACATTGAAACTAGGCTGTAGCTCAGTTATGTTGGGGGCAATAACTGCGGTTAGGTTCACCGTGTAATCAGACGTTCGGGACTGCATCGTAATATTAACTGAGTGCCCATTTGTAACAAAGCTCGAATCACCGATTCCAGGAACAGATGCCGAGGACTTCATCTTCTTTGTTTGAAGCTGATCTGCAAAGCGGGATGTTATTAGATGCAGTTGAGAGCCCGAATCAAGAAGGACTCGACATGGAACGAAAACTCCAGACCGATTTTTTACGAGAACGGTGGCAGTGGCTAGGAGCACAATGTCAGTACTGAAATCCTGAGCAATAAGAGCAGTGGATGTGGAAGGTACGGCAGATGGTTCTTCGACAGCATTGAGTGAGACAGCGGCAAGAGCTTCTGGAAGCTGTGATCCTGCCTGTGGAGAAGCTGAGGCTAAATTTCCCAAGTGAAGGAGGGTGTGGTGTTTAGCTCCGCATGTACGACAATTGCTGGAATTGCACTGCCTCAATTGATGCCCTATCTTAAGGCAGTTTATGCAAAGAGAGAGCCTCTTTACTTCTTGAAGCCGATTTGCAGGGGGCAGGGCATTAAAATCTTGGCAATAATGAATGGAGTGACCAGAAGCATTACAGAACGAACAAATCCAAGGGTTAATATTTGTGGCAACAAAAGCGGATCTACGAGAATTAGATGTTCCGTTGTGTCCCACCTGATTGCCAGACGCATAGCTTGCCATGGCGAATTCCATAGTCTCCAGTGTTCTGCATCGCTGCTCCAAAAATGATGCCATGGATTCCCACGTCGGAATTAGATTGATGAATACTGGATCCTCTAAACGCTCCTCCCATTTGGCCTGGCTCGCAGGATCTAGCTTTTGAAGCAGTATTTAAACGATGATGCATCCTGCGATTTGTTCCGTCGTGCCCAATCCCTTTAGAGCACGAATATGAGCGTTGAACTTATCGGACAGCTCACGAAGCATCGAGACGGAACCACTCTGCACTGCCTTAAGCCCCAGGATCTCAGTAATGTGTGCCTGAAAAACTAAACGACGATTATCAAATCTTTTTTGCAATAAGTCCAATGCCACAGAATAATTGCCATCCGAAATTTCCAGCGAGCGGGTGGTTTCTAACGCAGAATCCCTCAGGCATGAACGTAGATGCTGCAGCTTTTCTATGTTGGTCAGGTCAGGATGACTATCTATGATGGCAGTGAACATAGAGTAAAAATCTGCCCAATTCGCATAACCTCCAGCGAATTTCGGAAGTTCAAGAGCGGGCAGTGGAATAGCTCGGCGCAGAGCTTGTCGCTGTTGATGGCCGAAATAACCGTACGTATTACCATCAGCAAAGGTTGACTTCTGAAGCAATTGCGAGGAGCGCTTTGTGATCTCCGATCGAACCGTCGACTTAAGAATTACGACGACGTCATCAAATTTCTCGTCCAAGTCGGTTTCAATTTCGTCGAAATCCAACTCCTCAAGCTCGCTGAGAACCTTTTTAAATGCTTCTTGAAGTTCCTCAATAAGCTCCAACCTCACATGAAGGCCAGAATCGTCAAACGAATTCAACGCCGAACTTGAAATAGATTCCATTAAACGCTCCACTCTATTAAATAGTGAATTTGCCTTGCGCTTCAGAAATGTCACCCTGTTTGAGCTGCTATTGCCGGTGACAATTACCGAATTTTCTGTAGACATGTTAAGCAGCAACAACAACAACAAAAAAATGCAGTTTGGTGGGAAAAATTCGGCTTAGCGGGAAGATGAGCGCAAAGAGTAATATCGAAAACAGTTCACTACTGGTCTATGTACCGCCTTTTGTACATGCTTGTGTAATATTATTTACACAAATCAACTTATACAAATTTGTTTTGTTTATGGCCGGCCAATGCACAATGAAGCTGCAACACCGATAAAGTGAGATATACAGCCTGGTAAAATGAATTAATTTTTGTGACTTGCACTGGGTATTTTTATGCACAAATCAAGTCGGGGTCACCAAATGTTGAGCTAATAAGCTTTTTTATTAGCTGTTGAAGTAATTATGCACGAAGAAAATTTTGTTTTTGAATTCTGTAGCAGCGATTTTATTTTCGACGAAAAAGAGTTACAAATGGTCCGCGGGATCGAAAAGAAGTAATAGAATAGAATTGAGACGCGGATCAGCCGATTGCTGACCCAAAGTATAAACCAACAAGCAACGAGAGAGAGCGAATAGAAAGATAAATAGAGAGAGAGAGAGCGATGGTTATTATGCAGATAAGCTAAGAGCTAGCATTAAGAGAATCTACATATCTGCTGCGTCTGAATGACCCGACAAGGGCAATTTTTAAAAAATTTACTTTTTAAACTTTTTCCCTCGTCTTGAAAACTAAAATTTTTGGATGCAAAAAGTTTCTTTAAACAAAAATAATAGTAACTGCAAAAATAATTTTTCAAAAGAAATTTTTCTTTTATTTTTTATGAGTCCCAAAAGTTTTGTAGTTATTGCACGCAGTATATAAGTCGGAACGGGCCGGATCGGCCGACTATATCGGATAGCTCCCATACGAGGGAATGGAATAAAAAATTCTAGCGCCGTTGTTTTTAATCAGATTGACTTGATTTCTTGCAGATGGCGTTTTATAACTACTATTGAATTTCGGATTAAATTTTATCAAAATCGGATAACTCTATAATATAGCTGCCATAGGAAAGACCAAAAAACGCGTTATTTTTAATTCCACGAGCATGATTTTTAGAACATCAAGTTTTTTAAATGCCCTGGAATCGAGAAAAAAATTTCATAAAAATCGGACTGCTATATCATATAGCAGCCATAGAAAAGATCGAAAAATCTATATAGAAACTAGCTGACCCGGCAAACGTTGTTTTGCCACCAGATGACTTTATAATTTCTGTACAAAATTTACTCAGTTCTAGACTTATGTAGTATAAAGTCATCTGGAGCGCTGTAAACCATGAGGGAATATAAAAATAACAAAAAGCAAACATTATTTTTAAGTTATTTTAATTTATTACTTATAGTTATATATCATTAATAAAACAATTATGACAGTAACACTATTAGACAATATCAGTAAGAATTTATGTGGTTCATTTGGCATTGGCAGCAGTGAGCCCATTTTATGATATACTTGGCCTCTAATTTTGAATGTAGAATTGTAATTTTGACCATTTGCATTAGTATTTCGAACTATTTCTGTTGCTCCGAACGATGTCATTTAAAAGCATAAATTAAATGTTCGAATTGACTTCAGGAACACGTTAGAATCTGGATCCGGGCCGATAAGTAAGCCGTTCAATGGTTCAGGTGGTGTTTCAATTTCTGGTAGTTGCACTTTTCCTGACTCGCTGGTTTATTTTCAAATTTCAGAGCATGACAATGCGGACATTCCTTGTCCATAGCACCACTTTTGAGTGAGCATAATACTCAATATCGGGCTCATTCTGGAATGCTAGAGGCAGTAATGAGTCATATATAAATGCTCGATGTACCTGTTGTCGTTGTTGGTCATTTGTTCTGCGTCTATTGACTGTGAAACGACGTTGTTGTCGTTGTTCTAATCTGATTTCTGACTTCATTGCGTTCAGCTCGTGTATCTTCTGGCTCTTCTTGATGCAATTGCGCTATTCTTTCGGATCTTCTATTTCGCATGTATCGAGATCTACTTGTATCATGGCTCAAATCTCCCCCTTTGCGTTTTCTTGGCATTGCTCACTGGACAAAACACTCATAAATAGAATTAATGATTTTACTTAATGATGAATGATTTTTGCCGCAGTTTAAATTGATTTAAAATGCTATGTTAGCGTGTGTTTGTCAGTGTGATGAGGTAGTAACTCATTTTATATGCGATTTTTGGTATGTCGAACGACATTTAGGGGGGATGAAAAATAGATGTTGGTTGATTCTCAGACCTATGCAATACGCTTAGAAAATTTCATGAGAATCGGTATAGCCGTTTCGGAGGAGTATGGTAACAAAAACTGTGACCCGAGAATTTTATATATTAGATAACAGAAATAAAATGATACCATCGTTGTTTTCCATCAGACAATCATGATTTTTGGAATATAGAGTTTTCTAACGACTTTTGAATAACAAATAAAATTTCATCAAAATCGGACGAATATATCATATTGCTGCCATATAGAAAATAGTCGAAAATATGGAAAATTAATAGAATAGTTCGTCGTAGCTTCGATGTTGTTTAGCCTTTGTGTATTTTGTTCGACATATTTGATGGCTGCAAGGGTATATAAGCTTCGGATTGCCGAAGCTAGCTTCCTTTCTTGTTTTATTTCCGTTAATTCTGTATAGATTTTTAGATCTTTTCTATGGCAGCTATATGATATAGTTGTCCGATTTTTATGAAATTTTTTTCTCGGTTCAAGGATAGTTTAAAAAAGTTGTTGTTGTAAAAATCATGCTTGTGGAATAAAAAACAACGATGTTATAATTTTTTTTTCATTATTTAGATATATAAACTAGTAAACCCGGCGAACTTCTTTTCACCACCAGATGTTGATAGTTTTATGTAAAACTTCGTTTGGTAATTAAGAAGATAAACAGAAATGTTTTTGTTTTCTACATATATGAAAAGGAAAAATATTATTTCATTTCAAAACAGTAATGAATTCATTTCGATTACAAAAATCAAGTGTTATTTAGTTGAACCTTTCAAAGTAAATCAAAGTGAATCCAAAGTAAATACTGAATCTAAGCGTTACACATGTCCGCAAATTATCTGTTTCATTAAAGTGCTCTTTGGTAAACCACACTTTTTTGTTTTTTGGTCTGACGTTAACACAAACAAAGCGGTTCCCAACTCGTGAATACGCAATGTATAACTGCCCAAGTGAAAAACAATGATTTTCTAAATTTATCCTGCAAACACTAAGCGATTGGCTTTGCGACTTGTTGATTGTCATTGCGAACGCATGGCGAACTGGAAATTGCCAACGTTTGAAGTCAAAAAGGAAGATCAGTCTAAGTCATTGGTATTCGAGGAATACAAACGATTTTCCTGCGTACTTTCCGTTAATAATGGTTGCCAGATTCAAATTCGGTATAAGTCTTTTGTCTTTTTACCAAAGTCCTGTCCTGTTAACTTTTGGAAATTAGCTGTAACAATTAGACCATTTGTTCTGTTACGTTGAAATTGCATGTCACGTGTTCTTCTACTGTTTGATTTAATCAACGGTCACGGACCAGTTGCGCATAATAAGTAAGTCGCCCAATATGTTTCGCTCCTCTGCGAAGACGCGGCATTTCATATATTTGTAAACGTACTCTTCTGGCATTCAACATGACTTTTTAATTTCTGTACAAAATTTACCCAGTTCTAGACTTATGTATAATTACCTACTGAGTTTGCAATGTATAAGCGGAAAAATAAAATTATTAAAACATTAAAAACCTCAAAAAAAATAAATATTTTTTTGTAACCCGTGTTACGGGTTGCCTCACTTATAGATTTATCCGATTTTATTTTTTTAATTTAATCCGAAATTCAATAGCTGTTAGAAAACGCCATGTGGAAGAAATCAAGTCGATCTGATCTAAAACAACGGCGTGAGAATTTTTCATTTCATTCTCTCGTAAGGGAGCTATCCAATATAGTCGGCCGATCCGGCCCGTTCTGACATACATACTGCGTGCAATAATTACAGAACTTTTGGGAAAGTTTCGGCAAGATAGCTTTAAAACTGAGTATCTAGTTTGCGTAGAAACGGACAGACGTACAGACTTATTGCGATTCAGATCGTGATGCTGATCAAGATTATATGTACTTTATGGGGTCTGAGGTGTCTCCTTCGCTGCGTTGCAAACGAAACGTTGCAAACGAAACGAAAAGTGAAATGAAAGGTCTTTCGATCATTAAATCATTCGAGTTGTTGCTTAGGATTTTGGTACATTCCTTTTTGAGAACTGCAGCACAAGGACGAAAATATGGACAACCAATTAATAAAAGAAGCCAAAATAAATTAAATAAAAAAAAACCATAAATATAGAGCGTTTTCGAACTCGAAGAAAATTCACTGCATTTAATTTGTTTTTATTTCTTTTTATTTCAACGTTCTGAATTCATTCAATTCGTGTCCTTTTTCCTATTTCTTGTGTAGATGAGTAAGCGTAGGAGAACCAACTCTCTCACACCAGGTTGGCTTTGCTTTCAATTCACTCAATAAATTCAAAAATTCAAATTGTGCATTTGAATGTGTGTTTTTTGCCACTCATACAGATGTCTATTGTATACTAATGACTCTTGAATTTTGAATGAAATATCATGAAAATATAACCACTAAATCACTAAACTTACAGAACTTTATCAATGGCCCCTGCAACATTGTCTGTGGAGATTAAATTTAAAAAATTTGCAAATATATCGGCTATATCATATAGCTGCCACTACATCATGTTGCCTACTTATAAATCACAGTTTTTCTGAAATACTGGCTCTGTATAAGTTTAAATTTTATATTGACAACATTGTGCTTTCTCAAAAACTATATTTTTTGTTTTGTTTTTTGGTGCGTAAATAAACAGAAACAAGAAAGGAAGCTCGGCAAGCCGAAGCTTATATACCCTTGCAGTCGAACAAAACACATAAAAGCTGAACAGAATCGAAGCTATAACGTTTTTTCTATTAATTTTTTATGTTTTCGACTATTGTTTATATGCAGCTATATGATATAGTCGTCCGATTTTGATGAAATTTAATTCGTTATTCAAGAGTCGTTAGAAAACTATAAATTTAAAAAATCATGATTGTCTGATGAAAAACTACGATGTTATCATTTTATTTCCGTTAATTCTATATAGATTTTTCGATCTTTTCTATGGCAGCTATATGATATAGTTGTCCGATTTTTATTAAATTTATTTCTCGGTTTAAGGGTAGCTAAAAAATCGTTGTTGTATAAATCATGCTCGTGGAATAAAAAACAACGACGTTATAGTTTTTTACCTTTCATTCATTCATCTTTCCTATGGCAGCTATATGATAGTTATTCGATTTCGATAAAAATTAATCCGAAATTCAATGTGGAAGAAATGAAGTCGATCTGATCAAAAACAACGGCGCACAGTAGGCCGGATTGCCAAATAAGCGGCTTAAAATCGAAAATTTTATTGAAGCAAATCTTAATTTTTATTAAACTTTTTAATATTAAATTCCCTGTAAAGAAAGTATTAAAAAGTATTTTTAGTTCAAATGCAACCTTGCAATTTTTACTGAACTTCAAAGTCAAGTGATTAAACAGCTGATTTGAGTGATTGAGTTGGCGGGAAACTCTTCTTGACTTTCTTTCTTTTGTGGAGAAAAAAAAGTCTTCTGCTTATTTCTGCAATGGGTAATGTATGTTTAAAAAAAGTAGAAACTTTTTAGTAAAATATAATAACAATCCGATTTGCGGCTATCCGATGATTACATTTTCTAGATGTGCATGAGTTCTGTCATGCAACTTTGCTAGACGTATGGATTGACAGCGCTCGCGGCTCTACCGCGCTTGCTGAATGGATATTTGGCCAGATAAATGAGGGTAAGCTGACTGTCGACCAAAAGGGCGAACTTCACAAAAAAATTAAAAGCTTTGAAAATTATACAAAATCAAATCTACAAAAGTGTAGCCGTAATATGCGAACATTCAAGAATAAACATTCAGAGTGGCTATCAAAGTCTTTAAAAATAGTTAAAAAGTATTATTAAATTATTAAAAAATATTAAGAAATAAGCCTGTGGCGGTTGATCTTCCGAAGCGCCTAAAGAAAAAGTTGTTTTGCGGTGAACATACGCCCTATGATACGGATCATCTTAAGGGGCACAACTAGTGTTACGGCCTTAAAAAAATGGTGATTTTTTGGAATTTTTATAAAAAAACTACTTAATCAATTCTTTTCAAATTTTCAAAATATATTTATACATGTTTTTAAGAATGTATAGTGAAATTTTTAAAGAAAAAGTTAAATATAATAGTCGATCTCCAAAAAAAAGTGCCTTAACTGCTGCAGTGATTCCGGCCCTCTCCGTGGACGAAATCAAAAAATTAAAAATTCTCGTTAAACTAAAAAAAAATATCGAAAAATGGCAAAATGGCAGCGTTAAAAAAAAAAAATTTGTTATTTTTAAAGATGTAATCTACCGAAATATGAAAAAAAAAATTTTTTGGTTTTTTTAAAACTTCACAATAGTTGTGCCCCTTAAAACTAAAATGTGATATGCGTTGTAAAGATAATGCATTTCCCGAGGTAATCAGGAAGAGTTTTTTTTAAATTTATTTGTTGTCTATTTTTGGAAGCACTTGAAAGTGAAAAGTACGATTTTAGCTTATAAAATCGCTGTTAATTTATTTTTTAAAAATAGAAAAAAAATTAAAAATTAAAAAAAACTCTTCCTGATTACCTGCGTATTTATATTAAGAATTTGTGTTAAAAATTTAAAAAGGATCGGTTCAGTAGATTTTGAGTTCTGATGTTCACCGACTTTCAAAATAACGGCTTCGGCAAAATCGATTCAAAGTATTTTTATACGTGAAAATACGTCCAAATACGGTTGTTTAAAACGCTGTAGCTCCGTTAGTTTGACTTTAATTGACTCAAAATTTTTACACAATGTTCTTGACATATTGGTCATTTAGAAAAAAAAAAAAAAAAAAATGTAAAAAAAATTTTTATAAAATTTCTGTTTAAAAAAAACCTGCCTTCAGGTAATAAAGCCTGAGCAGGGTAAACTCACTTGTTGGCTTTGTGACAGGATAGTGCACACTAAGTGCGCTGGATTCACAGGGCGGACAAGTGACGATCTAAGTAAAGGCCTTGGTTTGCAGTTCTGCTGTGAAGCTTGTCGCGAAGTTGCGAAGGAAATGAAGTCCTTCATGAGCCAAACTAAAGGCGGCCTTAAGGGACTGATCACTAGTTTTGGCATAGTTAGAGATAGTTTTGCACAGGCTCATGATCTACTCTTAGCGCTGGACTCGCAGTTTAATAGCCTTTAGCTGTTAGAGGAGTCCCCGAAGCGCAAGAAGGCTGCTGGTGGTAGGCCAAAGGGAATCGTCCCGCAACTCCAAAGCGACCAACAGAACTCCTCTGCGGATGAGCAGCCGACTTTAGCAACCCCTCAAATGTTGCTAAGATCGGCAGCTAAAAAAGATTCGGACCCCGATCAATTCACAGTGGAGTGTATGAGACCAACGCCTATAAAAAGTTCCGATTTGTCCGAGGGTGGTTCTCAAACTGTAATTCCACCTAACCAACCAAATATACCCCCACAGGAGGCATCTGAGACCGGACTTCCGGCCCAAATTGTCACCGCAGTCCCACAGCCTGCAGTAGCAAAACCTCTCACAGTGGTTCCACAAATGAGACAAATATTTGTTTCTCAGCTGCACCCTGATCTCACATCCTTTGATGTCTCGTCTTACTTCAAAGACAAAATAAATGCCGATAAAGTGAAGGTGGAAAAATTTAACTTTTCATATGCTAGGAAAATTTCATCCTTCAAGATAAGTGTTCCTGACGAACTTTTTAACACCATATGCTCGAGCGATTTTTGGCCGGCAAAATTGGTTGTTAAGGAGTTCGTAGCAAAAATAAAAAGAAAGGCCCTACGGGAATTAAACTCCCCGGCCGGGACCAACAAACTGCGCCGTCCTTAGCTCCTTCCCCAAAAAACTAACCACTTACTTCCTAATTAGCTATAAGAGTACAAGAGGTTTGCGTAGCAAGCTAACCAAATTGTATGTTTCTCTCCAGGGTAGCACCAATAACTCAACCTGAAGATCCATATCATCCTACTCTTAAGGTGA
Source organism: Drosophila ficusphila (assembly GCF_018152265.1). Classification (NCBI taxonomy): domain Eukaryota; kingdom Metazoa; phylum Arthropoda; class Insecta; order Diptera; family Drosophilidae; genus Drosophila; species Drosophila ficusphila. The sequence continues at coordinate 139,730 of NW_025064156.1, forward strand.
CAATCGACACAGGTACCATAATAAATGAGCAATATTTCAAGTCTGCTAAACGAATTTACTGTTTTCGCAAGGCAGACTTTTTGAGGCTAAGAAATTTAATATCTTGATTTAATTGGTCCGATCTTTACACTTGCAATAATATGGCGGATGCCATAAATATATTTTATACTGTAATACAGACTTTTTTTAATGCTTGTGTTCCGAAATACTATCCATCTATCTCTAGTAAACCTCCTTGGTTCAATAAAGAGTTAACACACTTAAGAAATGTAAAATCCAGACTTTAGAGGAAATTTAAAGATACCGGTTCTCAATCTATCTTTTCAAAATATTTAAAAGCTCGGTCAAATTTTACCGTGCTTAATGCTCAGTATTACAAAAACTATTTAAACCGTTGCAAGGTCCAGTTTGCGCAGGATCCGAAACAGTTTTATAATTTCGTTAATACTAAGCGTAAAACATATTCTCTTCCTTCCTCGTTATCATTTGAAAATACTACGGCAACATCGGATCAGGCAATATCCGATTTATTTTCGGATGCAAGCAATTATAGAGGTATCTCTAAATTGTCTGCCATTCCTAAGCTTTTTGAAAAATTTTTTACCCCTAACTTGCAGCACCTGTGTAGGTCAATAATTTCACCGTGTCAACACGGTTTTATAAAACAAAGATCAACAACCACTAATCTCTTGGAGTTTACTTCATTCGTGATTAGGGGTTTTAAACACAATTTTCAAACAGATGTCATTTACACTGACTTTAGTAAAGCATTTGACTCTGTAAATCATTCACTTCTTATAAGGAAACTTGACTTATTAGGTTTCCCAGTTGATCTTCTAGAATGGATCTTAAGTTATCTGAATGGCAGGACACAAAGGGTCCTTTTTAAGAATTCACTTTCTTGTGTTCTCCGAGTCACCTCGGGCGTCCCTCAAGGGAGCCACCTTGGCCCGCTACTATTTACCTTATTTATTAATGACCTTCCATTAGTAATAACTCACTCTCGTGTACTTATGTACGCAGATGATGTTAAATTGTGCTTCCAGTATAAGGACATTTTTTGCAGTTCGAATTTACAATCCGATCTAGATAGCTCTCAAAAATGGTGCAGTGATAACTTACTCAAGTGGATGCTCTTTGGACAGAAAAACTCAGGTGGATGACCTTGGTGTTCTTCTGGACCCAAAATTAAAATTTTCTATCCATATTTCGTCTATGGTGAACAAAGCCAGGAGTGTGCTTGGATTTATAAAAAAGGTGGTCAAAGGAATTTGACGACCCTTACATAACTAAAAATTTATTTATTTCGCTTGTCCGTCCAATTCTTGAATATGGATCACCGGTCTGGAGTCCCCAATATGAAGTTCATTTGGATCGTATTGAATCGGTCCAAAAAAATTTTTTACTTTTTGCCCTACGGCGCCTAAATTGGGATGCAAACCTTTTATTACCCTCCTACTCTAGTAGACTACTTCAAATTAATTTACCCTCCCTAGCCAACCGTAGAACGATGCTTGGAACAGTTTTTATGTTTAATCTTATTTGTGGTAAAATTGATAGCCCCGACTTAGATAGCAGGCTAAACTTTGTTCCAAGTAGATTAACCAGAAATTACATCCCCCTAATTTTAAATCAATGTAGATCTAACTATGAACTGCATGATCCCTACAGAGTATTGTGTTCTGACTATAGTAGACTTTATCCTATTATATCTATTTCTGACTCTCTGCCGCTCTTAAAGCGATCTCTTATAGCTCATATAGCTCATAATTAGATCTAATTGTGTTCCTCCTCATTTTCCTCGGCCTTTTTCTTAGTTTTCATTATCTGCCAATAGATCGTGTGCAACATTTTGCGATTTTTTTTATTTTTGTGGCGCATTAGCTCACATTAAGACCTGAGTCCAAATATGCATCAATTTTCCCCATCCATTTTCCCTTCTTTATCTTGGAGTGCCGATCCAAGGCCTACTTTAGTTTCATTTGATCAATAATAGCATCAGATTGAAAAAAACGTTTTAAACAATATGCGCACTGTACACAAGTGATTACTGAGAACTATCCTATCCAAATGAAACGATTTTCCACATGCAAAAAACAATGCAGCAGTGCAAAAACTCAAAAAAAAAAAGGGGGGAAGCAATAATGAAAAAATGTAACTGCTTTTTAGAATCACAATATAACTGTTTGAGCATCTATTAAGAGTAGTTCGTAGGAGACAAAGAGTGTGCTTGACGCAGTTTTCTACGCTCTCGAGACGTCCCAGCTGCACAAAAGACGAATGCCAAAATGCGACAAGCCACTCTTGGGCAAGCGGTTTTCGGTGCTGGTCGGCCTGTGTCTCTTTGATTTTTATACCTTGAAGAACCTTAAAATTTTGATATAACTTAACCTTCGGAATTAAATTACTGTAGAATCCGGTTATAACGACTTTCAAGGGACCGGCGGTTTTTCGTCGTTATGCCCGGAAGACGCACTAAGCAAAAGGAGCAAAAAAATAAATTTGTTTTGATTATTTTATGGTTGCTGTGTTTGTAATAGGTTTTTAAAATAAATCAAATTAATTTTTTAATTAAAACGAAAAATTTAATAAATTAAATTCAAAAACATAGGTTTTTCTAAATACTGAAAACTGAATGAGCTTATTATTGCACATATCATATTGCATTTAGCAAATTAAAACATTCAGTTTTACTCGGAAAAAAAAAAAAAAAAAAAACTAGAAATATAAGGGATATCTCATGGAATAGGCTATGAGTATGAGGTCTGCACACGCAGTGTGACGTCGGCATTGCACTTCGACTCTCTCTCTCTCTCTCTCTCTCGCAGCAACGTTGTTAAGGCGACAGCTAAAACTAACAAAAAGTAGTGACAGTGTAAGATTCTTTTGTGTCGCTGCTACGCACACAAACAAGGGTGCCGATCACTAATAAATAATGCTAAAATTTGGCTCTATTGCAATGTATTTTTTTTTCTGCACGACGTAATATCCGGTTAAATTGTTCAATTTTCTCGAAAAATTTCGTTCGTATAAGCGGTTTGTCGCTTAAAGCGGAAACGCTCTAAGCGGAAGCCCTTTCATATAAGTTAGTATGGGGACCAACTAAACCATCGAGTTTTCGTCGCACAACCCGGACGGACACTATAAGCGGAGTCGTTATAACAGGATTCTACTGTAGTTTGTTTTGATATCTAGTGAAATTTGTTAAATAAAATTAATCTTGAAGTTACTTCGGTATATTTTTTTCTTGTGGAATGAAAGTCCCCAGAGCGGTAGACGCTCAACACTGACAATTTAGCATTTGTCACATTTTTAGAATCACAATATAACAGAGATTATCAGGCAGGCTCCGGTTTTCACTTTCACAAGATTCTCTCGTTTTCGTTATTGAAAACGAGAATTTGTGCTCTCGTTTTCACTTTCACAAGACTTTTTCGTTTTCAAAAACGGGCAAGTTTTTTTTGTCGAAATGAAAAGTAAATGCCTTTTTCTATATTAAATCGGTTTTTAATTGCAAAAGGAAAAAAATAGTTCACTCCGTGGTCTATTGATGTTCATTTCACATCATTAGTAGGTCAATCTAATTCGTATTTACTTTTTAAATAATTCTTTTCTGACACCATCTTGATTTCATACATAAAATATTTGCCGTCGGCAACAACAACTTTCGTTTTGCTATGGGGCCGATAAATCTATTGCGAAAAGTTATCGTCAATGCTGCCGTACTTGTAGTGGAACAAAATAACCACTTAAAAATTCTTATAAAATGAAAACGAAGCTAAAATATTTGTAAAGAAAAGTTAAATAAGCTTTTATAAATGAACGATGAAAAAATGAACCATTCCGATAATGAAACGATGACAAAAAGTTTGTGAAAACCGGAGCACCTAAAACGAAAACGTACGTTTTCGCTCAAAAACGAAAACGAGAAAAAAAGTGAAAACCGGAGCCTGCCTGTACAACTTAAGGGGCACAACTAGTGTGACATTTCAAAAAAATCTTTTTTTTTTTTCTTTCATATTTCGGTAGATTACACCTTTAAAAATAACATATTAAAATTTCAAATCGATATCTTAAATAGTTTTTGAGTTATAGCAATTATAAGAGCAGCCGCTCGTATAGCAGTGAATACGATCATTTTATCTTTAAACGCGTTTTTCTCGAAACTGCATTTTCCGAATTTGCTGCAGTGATAACTCAAAAACTAATGATCCGATCACTATCAAATTTTTTTTAGATGTTCTATATATAGTCCTCCCTACAATGACCTATCGGTTTCTTGATCCGATCAAAAATCGAGTTTTGGCAGGCCAAAAACGACCCAAATTTTGGGTAAAATTCGATGTTTTTTTTTTAAAACGCCGCCATTTTGTCAATTTTTGATATTTTTTATTTATCGTAGGTCATTGTATGGACAATATCATCTAGTTTAACGAGAATTTTTCATTTTTTGATTTCATCCACGGAGAAGGCCGGAATCACTGCAGCAGTTGGGGCACTTTTTTTTTTTAGCGCCGTTGGAGATCGGCTCTAGCTTAAAAAATATTTAATTTTTTTCTTTAAAAATTTAACAGTATATTCTTCAAACATGTATAAATATATTCTGAAAATTTGAAAAGAATTGATCAAGTAGTTTTTTTTATAAAAATTCCCAAAAATCACCATTTTTTTAGGCCGTCACACTAGTTGTGCCCCTTAAAAAAAATTTTAGCTTTCACGATTTTTGTCTTCGCCATGAGCGATCAACCATAAAAGTTGTTAGGTGTCCTATCCAAATGAAACGAACTGTATATAGAACATGTAAAAAAATTTGATAGTGATCAGATCATTAGTTTTTGAGTAATCACTACAGCAAATTCGAAAAATGCTGCTTCGAGAAAAACGCGTTTACAAATAAAATGATCGAGTGCACTTTTATGAGAGCGGATGCTCATAGGCCATATGTCTAGACTGGTTTGAGGACTGTAGTATACAATGGCAGTTCATAGTCGATTTTAAATGAAGGACGGAAATTTAAAAGCCAGTGGAGAGTATTAGATGTTAACTTCAACTGGTTCTTTTTGGCCTCAATGTGTTTAGGGCAAGTAAGTCGTCTATCAAGGTGGACCCCAAGATATATAACATCTGTAGTTTCAGAAAAAGACAATAGAGTCAGTTTTTAGAGTAAACGGAACATGTTGCACTTTTTCTCATTTATATATTAGGTTGTTTGGTAATGACATACCGGTTTCTTTATTGATTTTTGACGACGATTTTAACATAGTTAGCATTCTCCGATTTAAGTGCTATATGTACCGTTGTCTTCGATGATTTTCTGCCATTTTGATGGTAACCTACTGGCAAAAAACTCGGCGATTCGATTTTCACAATCCTCCCTTGAACTCAATTTTTGTCCATCAAAAAAAAATTACATGGCCAAAAACAGATGGTAATCGCTTGGGGCAATGTCCGGACTATAACCATTTATATGGCATAAACTCCGATTTTGATGCGGTTTTTGTTATTAGATAGATACGTAAAAATAAAAAATACACTTTTTTTTGTTTTCCCAATTTTTTGATTCTTACACTTTTATAAGGGATAAAGGATATGTTGCATAAATACATCAAACATGCTTGGGCTCAAAATTAAACTTTATATATTCCAAAAATTCATTTAACAGAAATCCATTTATTTGTAATGTTTTTAGTGCATTAAACAAAATATTTGATTTCATAATACATTTAATATGTAGTTTCAGTACTCAGCTTAGACCGATATAATGTTAATTTTATTATAACATTTGCTATGAAGCGCTCAAATTACCGTTTCATTTAAGAGCAAATTTTAGAAACAATTATTTCTTTTATTGAAGCATAAAGCTACTCCACATTTGTTGCACATGACCTGAGAATATCCTGCACAGTTTAGAAACTTGCGTCTTATTCTTTTGTCTGCCCAAATTGGCCAATGTGATCCTGTCGTACCATTTCCTTTGGTACATGCTGAGTTAGACCTTTCTGCTTTTTTAGCTGCAATTTATTTTCAATTTTGTTTTAGTGTTAACTTTTGTTAGCACTTCTGCGATATCAAGCCGAAAATCTGATGAACCTAAAACTTTTCCAGGATATCCATTTGCCTTTAGAGCACGTTTATACCACAACCATGCGTTGCTGATTGTAAGGTCTAGTAAATGGTTAAATATTCGAGCTTTCCAACGTTTGCTACTCAATAATATTTTATATCATCCGATTATACTGTCGATCAGATCAACGCCTCCCATATAACTGTTGTATTGCGCTACAGCGAAAGGACGTTCAATTTGTATATATTCTGTTTTGGCCTTGTTGAATCGGCGCGCAGTGTCTGTGGGAACTATTCCAGCGAAGTTCGATACCAATGAAACTATTTTATTATCAATCCGTGAGGTGCAAGATATGTCTAATCCACCAAAATCATCAACATACTCCACAGATGTGCCGCAAGGATATGTATGTTGCATACATACATCAAAACAGAGACTGCACAAATGAAGTCAGAAAAGCAGTTTGATGTATATCTGCAACACAACGATACCCACTATTTTCTCGTAACATATAACACATAACATAATAACTCGACTACACATGCATTGTTAACATAAATACCTTTTTAATTGTGCAGTTTGGTTTAAAAAAATAACTTATAGTTTAAGAAATATTTGTAATACATAGTTTGGAACGAAGGTCACATGCGTGTTTCACAAAGTTGGCGGGAAAAGTTAACATATCTTGTGAAAACACATAGTAAAGTGGCACTATGTCATAGAATAAAAAAAAAGCCTTGTTGCATTATGACATCAAATTAACACATGTCACTTTCTTGATATACATTAAGAAATAATTGAATTTAAACGGTATGTTGCAGATATGCATCACGCCCATATAAAGGGATAAGACGGATGCATTAACACTTCCCAACCAAGCTCCCGTAGCTTGTCAAGCGTCACCAAAGATGTATGTTGTCATGATGGAACGCAACGCCCTTACTTCACCATGACTGGCCGCTTCTGTTCAAGTGCCATCTTCAACCGCTCCAGTTGTTCACAGTAGAGGTCAGAATTGATGGTTTGGTCTACGCTTTATGTTGTCATATGCGATCCATTTTTCATCACCATTGACTTACCGATCCAGATATAATATCCAGATATCCAGAAATGAGTCGAGTTTATTACGGTGCAACAAAGACTCGCAGATTGATACACGGTCGAATAGGTTTTTTTGGGATAACTCATGAGGCACCCATACATCGAGCTTTTTTGTTAAATTTTTCGACTTTAAATGCCTATGGACGGTTTTCGTGCTTAGTTGCAGCTCCTCTGCGATGGTTCTAATAGTCACATAACAATTTCGATCCACTATTTCCATGATTTTATCCGTATCAACGGTCACTGGTTGTCCGGAAGGCTTGGGTGTTTCGGTATCAAAATTGCCACTTCGGAATCGCCTAAACCACTGTTCGGCGGTTTGAATCGAAAGTTTGTTATATCCTAGGACAGTGTTTCCCAAACTTTTCGGGACCGCGACCCACCTACACAAAAAATTGCAATATCTATATGACAATTAGTACCCAGCAAAAATCTACCCGCGACCCACCAGTGGGTCGCGACCCACACTTTGGGAAATACTGTCCTAGGACATCAATAATCTGTCTGCGAGATTCCGCAGCAGTTTTTCCCTGTGTTTCTGCGTTTGTGAACTTTATTTCAATCGATTCTAATTTTTTAACGTGGAAGCTCATGTAAACAAACAACATGTAAAAGGTGATGCCAATACCTTTCAAACGATATAGAGCATTGCCAGATACGATTATATTTGACTTCACAAGCGAAGCGCGAAATTTGAATGTAAAAACCGGTATGTAATTACCAAACAACCTAATATATCTGCTATCTGCTGCATAAATTATGTACAGATTTGGTCCAAGTATGCTGCCCTGGGGTGCACTGACTTCAATTGGGTAGTAATCGGATGTACAGTCTTTGAATTTTTCCTTCTCTTTTCGCGCAGCAACTTCTCGATGTGTGTTGTTACTTGACAGTTGTTGTGGTACTGTTGTTGGGGTTGAGTGTTTCTTCTGCGATATCTATACTGTCTTCTCAATTGATAATTGGACAGATATAAATATGAGAACTTACGTATTTCTTGAAGGTAGTCGAACAGGCGAATAAAGACAGGCGAGTGATCATTCATTATATGGGCATGGGGAAACCTTCTTGTAATTGCAAAGTCAAATTTCAAGCTTGTGTTGTGGAGTCATTTATGCGTTGTACAGTTGGCATCCTTTGGGGTTAACGAGCCGGGATCCCCAGTGGGTGTGTTTTGCGTTGTAGTCACCCGCTGCTCTGAAGTGATTAGGCAATACATTTAAAAAAGATATCAATACTGCTTCAGTTATAATAAAGCGTGAAGGGCAGTACACAGCGGCTAGGTTGATGTAACTGCTTTGCATTTCAACTTGTATTGTTGTACCAGAAGGTAATTCGAAACATATACATAAGTGTAGAGATTGCTGCCTAATCCATTGCTTTTATTTATTATTAGGTTTTTATTTATTATTAGGATGCCTGAGCTGCCATGAGCTTTACGATCAGGTTGATTTGTATGATAATATGTGAATCCATTTATATGGAAGTTATTTTTATACCCTTGTAGAGCAAAGGATATTATAATTTTGGCCAGAAGTTTGCAACGCAGTGAAGGAGAAAACTTCAGACCCCATAAAGTATATATATTCTTGATCAGCATCACGATCTGAATCGAAATACGTCTGTACGTCTGTCCGTCTGTTCGTCTGTTCGTCTGTCCGTCTGTCCTCCTGTCCGTTTCTGCCCAAACTAGTCTGTCAGTTTTGAAGCAATCTTGCTGAAACTTTCCCAAAAGTTGTGTAGTTATTGCACGCAGTATATAAGTCGGAACGAGCCGGATCGGCAGCTCCCATAAGAGAGATTGAAAAAAAAAAATCTCACTCCGTTGTTTTTAATCAGATCGACTTGATTTTTTCCAGATGGCGTTTTCTAACTACTATTTAATTTCGGATTAAATTTTATCGAAATCGGATAACTCTATCATGTAGCTGCCATAGGAGAGATCAAAAAATATAATATATATAGTATTAATGGAAATTAATTGATAACGTCATTGTTTTTCATGACACGATGATGATTTTTTGAGTATCAAGTTTTTTTACTAGCCTTGATTTATAAAAAAAAGTTCATAAAAATCGGACAACTATATCATATAGCTGCCATAGGAAAGATCGAAAAATCTATATAGAATTAACGGAAATATAATGATAACATCGTTATTTCTCATCAGAAAATCATGACTCTTAAATAACAAATAAAATTTCATCAAAATCGGACGACTATATCATTTAGCTGCCATATGAACAATAGTCAAAAATATGGAAAATTAATAGAATAGTCGTCGTAGCTTCGATGTTGTTTAGCCTTTGTGTATTCTGTTCGAAATATTTGATGACTGCAAGGGTATATAAGCTTGCCGGCTTGCCGAAGCTAGCTTCCTTTCTTGTTTTGATAGTTTTTCCACATTTATACCGCTTGTTCCTATGACAGCTACATATATGATAAAGTCGGACGATTTCATGAAATTTAAGTTAAAAGAGTTCAAGAGTTTTAAGAAAACTCTATATTCAAGAAATCGTAATTTTATGATAAAGATCGAAAGTATTATTTTGTTTCATAAATTACATATGGATTTTTCGATTTTTTTTTGGTCGGTATATGACATAGTTATCCGATTTTTACAAAAAACTCACTCAAAAAATCATAGTGGTGTGTTAAACAACATCAATTGTCAATTTAATTCCATTAATTCTTCATTGATTTGTATACCCTTGCTGAATAATAGGTATTATAATTAAAGTCAGAAGTTTGAGGTATCTCCTTATACCTCAGACCTCATTGTGTATATACAGTAGAATCCGCTTATAGCGACTTTCAAGAGACCGACGGGTTTTCGTCGTTATACCCGGAAGACGCACTAAGCAGAAGGATTTAAGTGTATAAGTCTGTCTGGGGACCAATCAAGCCATCGAGTTTTCGTCGCAATATCCGGACGGACACTATAAGCGGAGTCGTTATAACAGGATTCTACTGTATATTCTTGACCAGCATCAGTTTAAGACATCGACATTCAATCAGATGGGCGGTAAAGTAAGGGTGGTAAAATAAAAAAAAAAACTAAATATATTACACTGTGCGACAAAATTTAACAAAATGTTTGTTTAAGTTACTTTTTTGATTGTTTTCGGTTAAGATGCATAAATTATGCACAAAAATATCTATGCCACCTTCTAAGTGATAGGATTTCTTTTTTTATGATAAATTTTATGAAATTATGATTATGAAAATAATTAACACAAAATATTATTTTTTTTTTACTTCCAATAAACTATTATTTTTTTTTAAAGTGAATTTTTTTCCAGATTTTTTTGGCTTTTTCAGAGGTATCCTCGCGTAACAAGTTCCATACGAAGTCGCCCAGAGTATAGAGCTGGGAGAAAAAAATTTTAAAGCATTGTTATAAAAGCCTAACGGTATATTTGCTTAATACATTAATAGATATTGAACTTGCATAAAACGCTTATAACGGTGAAAAATATTTTCCCAATATGTGATTTGTAGTGGCCAGTTGAGCTTTTACGATAAAGAACTATTCACCCCACCCTCGCATAGATAAATGTAACTTCACAGGTCCGAAGGCCTAGCTTACTCTCTACCAATATCAATGCAAATAAGCGAGATAAGCACCAGTCACGCTTGCAAAAATCGTACGATTCAACCGTTGATCAGAACTGCAGTTGAAAGCTTTTCAAGAGCGGCTTATCTACACTTCGTTTTCAACCTTGCATTCAATACCTGATCTGCGCTCTTGGTGGAAAGTTCGATCGTTCAATTTTTGGCTTAGGCCTAATTAATAAACCTCGTGTTACCCTTATCTTATATAATCTCGATCTGTGGTGTATTAATATAACCAGGAGGTTATTAATAATAACTAGTGAATTTGTGATAGTGAGTGAAAGGTAAACAAATGCAGAATTTGTGGGTCTCCAATTTAACCGAATTTTTCTTAGGGATCCGCATAAGAAGGCGAGGCGTCAGACGTATATCAGTAGATCCCGTTGAGGGAGTCTGCTCCTACATTAGGCCGAATACAGTCTGATCGCCCTACGCCTGCTCAACAAGATTGCATCAGTTCCAACTTGCCCAAATTCTTGATGAAAGTGGCCCAGAGGAAAACATAACCTCCGGTGGCGAGATTACGCAACCGCCACGTAGGTTGACATTTGGACACCGGTCGCAAGATCATTATTATTCAACGCGGAGTACCTACCCATCGACACTCAGGATCGCTTTACTACGAAGGTGCAGAAGGTGTAGCCACATCTGGCCTATACACCTGGCCCTAGCACCAGCCCAGCAACAACTCGGATCGAGCCACTGTAAGGAGCTGCCAAGACGACCATAAGTCGGCCAACGGCTGAGGACAACGTCCAGCCCGTCCAGCGATCTATGTCCGGCCATTAGGAGTCTCTATTTTGTATCCCTTTAATTTGTCTTTGACAACTTGCTAATTGGCATGAGTGCGGTATTTGTATAGGTCATTTAAAGTAGATTTTATTAAATATTTTGACCAACAGCTCATCAACGGACATGTGAACTTGGGCCCAACTTTACAACTCGTATCATGGAGCAGAAATAAAAAGGTCGTGAGTACTAATTAAAACGAATATCTATTTTAAAACCTATAATTGCCGCCCTATTGTCATTAAATGCATTATTAAACTCATAGCTTAAATTCATAAATATATAAATGAAAGATTGATCGTTCTTACTTAATTAATTGTGAAATGAAATTTTATTGAATATGAAATGCAACTTTAATTCTTATGTTAGGAAATTCTTAAATTGTTATATATATGAATCAATGGAACATAGAGTAGATAAATATGATTATAAATGAAATATAGGATTTAATTAAAATAATGAAGTTTGAATAAATAATAATAATGGTCTGTCGAGTACTTATGTCGAACACTTCGTTAATAATGTGGTAGAGATCGTTTAATCTTGGCCAAGGGACAATGCAAGAATTTAAGTAACATTGTCATGGAAGGGAGGGTAAAGACTTAAGGGATAATAACATCTAGATTCCCAAAAGAAAGTATCGGATCCTCAGTTGATTTTCAGTGTGTCGGCGCACTACAATATTAAATTAATTGTTTTATGGCTTAACCATTAGTCTTGATTGTTTGTCCTTTTGATTATTACGCACTAGTAAAGTGTGGTAGCGTGCAACCGTACCCTCTCAAGCAAGGAAGAACTCCGACATCCGGCGAGCTAGAACCGAGCCTAGCAAGAGTGCGTATCCCAAGCTTGAAGGTATAAGGTCCTCTCTAATAGTATCTTCCATCCGCTAATAGACGACCGACTATCGAAAGATAGAGATAGATTTTGCTCACCAGCACCCCCGTACACTACACATTTTTGGCGCCCAACCCGTGGAGCTCGACAGCTTGCATACTTGGTTGAGTACACAAGCTCTAAGACTGAACCATCCATTTTTGAAACACAATAAAACTAACTTCATTAAATTAACATATTGGATTGAGAGCATCGATTTGGAGGAGATAGTCAAATTTAGGAATACGCGATTTCATTTCAGATTAGAATTGATCGACCTAAACATAGCCATCAGAAAACCATAGGAGTTCATCACCATATGTTTCTTAACTCTGATTTGTTTACATTTTGATTTTCTTGGAATACAGTATACTCCCACTTTAACGTCTGTATATTGTCCGATTTCTTAGTGAACAAAACTAGAGACCATAGACCAAGTACAACCCAATTCTGAGGGAAGTGATCGACATAAAGAAAGACAGACCAAATAACTAAATAAATATATTTTGATTATAAAAAGAATAAATTAATATAAAATGGCAGCAAAACATAGCTCGGAAGGGGTACCAGAAATACCACAAGAAACCGAAAACTGCTGTTCTATATGTAAAGAAAAATTTACACCAACAGTTTTGACAGCAACAGCACCTTGCAGACATACATTTCACAAACAATGTGTTCTTGATCACCTAAAGAGCACACAGACGTGTCCTATTTGTAAAACTGATTGCAATGAAATGAATTTATCTTATTCGAATAACACTTTGTATGCTGAAATAAATGCCGCAACAGCTGGACCATCTAGCATAAGCGAATATCAAGATAACAATGACAGCGCAAGTTACCAAGTAAGGAGAAACACCAGATCAACCAGAAACCGTGGTACACCTCCAAGACGAGGAATGACAACTAGAAATACACAAAGAGGACATCTAGATAGAATCCTTGCAGAGCCACCAGCCATGTCCGGTATGACATTAAGTACTCAAGTAGAGATTACCAACTATATACAGTCTACCATAAGTTCACAGCAGGCACAACTTGTTGATCAACTCACCTCTTACCTGGCGAAGACTATTGAAACATCTATAAAAAGTCAATTGGAAAACTTACAATTATCTCAGCCCACTCAAACAAATTTCACACCTGGTATTAATCCACCGCTTAGGGAGAACCTTAGGAACCACCCAGAACAACACCAACACCATTCCAACAATTCGGGGGATAATTTCGAAAGAATAGGGTTAAACAGAAGCAACACAAGCTCATATGTTAGCCCAGAAAAGGTGTCAGGAATTATTCAAAAATGGGGATTAAAGTTTGACGGCAGCAAAACCAGCCTCAGGATGGACGAGTTTTTGTACAGGATAGGCTCACTTACCAAACAGAATCTAGGTAATGATTATGCTTTACTGTGTGACCATTTGTATCTTTTGTTTTCGGGGAAAGCCAGTGATTGGTATTGGAAATTCCATCGCAACAATCCAAATTTCAATTGGAATGAGTTTTGTTTCAAGTTTAGGAAAAGATTCGAAGATATTGAGACAGACTACGACATTTGGGAGGGAATAAGGAAACGTAGACAAGGCGAAAACGAACCCTTTGAAGATTTTCAAGAGTCTATGGAACGTCTAGTAGATAGACTTCAGAATGGAGTTTCTGAGGCACAACTAGTCGAATTATTAGTTCGGAACGCAAAGCCTAGCCTACAACATGAGTTGCTGCATCTTAAAATCGCTAATAGAACACAGCTTAGATTCGAAATCCGCAGACATGAGCAGTTTTATAATAATCTTAGAACGTTTAAGCCAAAACCTTTTCGTTCTTACGTAAACGAGATAAGTGCGGAAGACGAGGAGACAGCTATAGTAAACGAGGGTGAAGAAGTAAACCAAATTCAACGTAGGCCTATCACTTGTTGGAACTGTGACAAACAAGGTCACAGATACGATGATTGCATGGCTAAAAAAACTATCCGTTGCTTCGGTTGTGGAGCTAAAGAACAATACAAAACAACTTGTCCGAATTGTAATCCGGGAAACCAGCAGAAGGATGTTTCTCTGAGCAACAAGGAGACACATCCATAAAATCCGAAGTTGCAAAACCAAATCCAAACACCCAAATCAGTGACTGTCAGGAAACAGAAAATTTAAATCAGTCTGAGATTCATTTTTCCTTTGTTCCTTTACATATAAGGATACAAAATTACATGAATAAACGCAAAGAAATATTTGAAAAGGTAGATATTATTGAAGCTAAATTAAAACCCAAACGATCAACTAGGAGATTAAGAGAGTTTTGGAAGAAAGTTCATCATGATCGACGGAAGTTAGTTTCCGCTATAGTTTTAAGCTCTGATCAGAGACTTTACACGGATATTCCTATAGAGGGTAATACTTATAAAGCGTTGTTGGATTCAGGAGCTACAATTAGTTGTGTAGGCGGCTTAGCTGCGCAGAACTTATTAAAACACAAAAACGTAAAAAAATGTTCTGGTGTAATTAAAGCTGCAAACGGAACAGAAAGCAAGGTAGTTTCAAAACTTATAACTTCTGTAACATATGGGAATAAAATAGAAGATCTCGAATTATTCATAATTCCCGATCTTAAACAAGACGTATATTTAGGTATAGATTTTTGGCAAAAGTTCGGTTTGCTTAATAAAATTACGAATAGTAGTAAGATAGTTTCGGAGCTAGATCTAGGAACATTAGACGATAATGAAGAGCCTCCAAATTATCACCAACTGAATGAAGGTGAACGACTTAGACTTGAGACAGTTATCAAAAACTTTCCGTCATTTGCATCTGAAGGTTTAGGTCGCACTAGTTTGGCCACACACAGCATAGATGTTGGGAGTACTAGTCCTGTTAAGCAGCGGCATTGGCCGGTTTCACCAGCTATAGAAAAGCTGATGTTCGCTGAAGTAGATAACATGCTAGCCTTAGATGTCATTGAGGAATCAACGAGTGCATGGAGTAGCAACTGTGTTTTAGTGAAGAAGGGGGACAAAAATCGTTTATGCCTCGATTCTAGGGAAGTAAACAAGGTTACAAAGCGAGACGCGTACCCACTTCCACATATAGACGGTATTTTAAGCCGATTACCGCCAGCTAAATTTATAAGCGGTATCGACATGAAACATGCATACTGGCAGATTCCATTAGATGAGAACTCACGACAATATACTGCATTTACGATACCAAACCGTCCTTTGTATCAGTACAAAATGATGCCCTTTGGTCTCTGCAATGCGGCCCAAACTCTTTGTCGTCTGATGGATTGAGTGATACCAGCTCATCTCCGTAATAGGGTTTTCGTATATTTAGACGATCTATTGGTTTTGTCCGAGGACTTTGAGTCTCATTTGCTGTTACTACAAGAAATAGCCTTATGTTTGCGTAAAGCCAATCTTACTATCAACGTTAGCAAATCAAAATTTTGTATGAAAGAAATCGTATATCTAGGTTTTATAATTGGAAATGGACAGATAAGAACTAATCCAGATAAAGTAAAGGCAATTGCCGAATTCCCAGTGCCAACATCGGTTAAGCAGTTAAGAAGATTTCTAGGATTGTCCGGTTGGTACCGACGTTTCGTAGAAAACTTTGCTACTATAAGTTTTCCTTTGACTGAGCTTCTGAAAAAGAAAAAGTTGCTAGAGTGGAATGAAGGGGCGCAGCTCGCTTTTGAAACCTTAAAATCTTGTCTTACAGCTTCACCCATACTCATTACGCCTGACTTTTCTAAGCAATTTGTTTTGTTATGCGATGCCAGCTCTTATGGTATTGGTTGCGTGTTAGCTCAAGAGCGCGAGGGAGTAGAACTACCGATTTCGTATATGTCCGAGAAGTTGTCTAAGGCACAGCGTAACTATTCTGTGTCCGAATTAGAATGTCTTGCTGTAATTAAGGGGATAAAAAAATTCCGTGCGTATATTGAGGGTCAGGATTTCTTAGTCATAACGGATCACGCCGCGCTTCAATGGTTAATGCGACAAAAAGACTTGTCAGGGAGATTAGCTCGATGGTCAATGAAGTTAAGAACGTTTACATTTACCATCAAACACCGTAGCGGTTCTCAGAATGTCGTAGCTGACACTTTGTCTCGGCAAAACGATCCAAGCATTGATGAGTTTTGTCAGAATGGTCCGATAGTGGACTTAGACTCTGCCCACTTTAAATCTTCAGAATACACGGACTTACTAGAAAATATATCCGCCAACCAGTCCAAATTTCCCGATCTGCAAATCAGGGATGGGTACATTTATAAGAAAACTTCGTTCCCATCAGACGAGGCCAACCAGGAAAACGTCTGGAAACTCTGGGTTCCTACAGCTTTGGTACCAGATATTTTATACCAGGCTCATGATTCACCTAGTTCAGCTCATTGTGGTATGAGCAAAACCGTGGAAAAACTTAAGAGATATTTGTTTTGGCCATACATGGTCACGCAAATACGCAACTATATATCTGACTGCGTAGTTTGCCGAACCACAAAAAGTCCAAACACTATTCTTAAACCACCAATGGGGAAACCGTTGACTTCAGATGGGCCATTTCAAAAGCTATATATTGACCTGTTGGGGCCATATCCTCGCACGAAGAAGGGCAATATAGGTTTACTCATTGTAGTTGACCATAACACTCGTTTTCATTTTCTGTGTCCGCTTAAAAAGTTCACGGCTCCTAAAATTTGCGAATATTTGGAGGGGGCTATTTTCTATACTTTCGGGGTTCCAGAAGTAATACTTTCTGATAATGGTAGTCAATTTAAATCGAGTTATTTTCAGGCTTTTCTTACCAGTTTTGGAGTACAACAAAAATTCACAGCCATATATTCCCCGCAGGCTAACGCCAGCGAAAGACTTAATAGATCAGTATTGGCAGCAGTAAGGGCTTATATTGGGAATGATCACACAATTTGGGATGACAACTTAAATGCCATTAGTGGTTCATTAAGGGCATCTCTTCACAGGAGTACTGGTTCATCGCCGTATTTCCTGGCATTTGGGCAGAATATGATTCTTAACGGCAAGGACTACAGCCTTCTACGTAGTTTGAACCTGTTAGCAGATGACACTAGGCTACAAAAGCCAGATGTTTTGCAGCTGCAGAGATGGAAAGCTAAGCTGAACATAAACAAGTCTCATGAAGAAAATGCAAATAGATACAATCTGCGAGCCAGGGAAATACAGTTTAAAGCTGGCGACCTAGTTTACGCTAGGAATTTTACTCAAAGCAACGCCATAAAGAAATTTAGCAGTAAACTAGCTCCCGTGTTTATCCCAGCCAAAGTTTTTAGGAAACGTAGTCCATATTACTATGAATTAGTGGATGAAAAAGGGAAGAATTTAGGCGTATTTCACTTAAAAGATATACAGAACAGGAAAATTTCAGATAATGCTTCCAAGAAATAATCTTGTCTCCATTATCTGTGGGTGTAGTGGCCAGTTGAGCTTTTACGATAAAGAACTATTCACCCCACCCTCGCATAGATAAATGTAACTTCACAGGTCCGAAGGCCTAGCTTACTCTCTACCAATATCAATGCAAATAAGCGAGATAAGCACCAGTCACGCTTGCAAAAATCGTACGATTCAACCGTTGATCAGAACTGCAGTTGAAAGCTTTTCAAGAGCGGCTTATCTACACTTCGTTTTCAACCTTGCATTCAATACCTGATCTGCGCTCTT
Organism: Drosophila ficusphila; assembly: GCF_018152265.1. NCBI lineage: Eukaryota > Metazoa > Arthropoda > Insecta > Diptera > Drosophilidae > Drosophila > Drosophila ficusphila. The sequence continues at coordinate 157,870 of NW_025064156.1, forward strand.
GGTGGAAAGTTCGATCGTTCAATTTTTGGCTTAGGCCTAATTAATAAACCTCGTGTTACCCTTATCTTATATAATCTCGATCTGTGGTGTATTAATATAACCAGGAGGTTATTAATAATAACTAGTGAATTTGTGATAGTGAGTGAAAGGTAAACAAATGCAGAATTTGTGGGTCTCCAATTTAACCGAATTTTTCTTAGGGATCCGCATAAGAAGGCGAGGCGTCAGACGTATATCAGTAGATCCCGTTGAGGGAGTCTGCTCCTACATTAGGCCGAATACAGTCTGATCGCCCTACGCCTGCTCAACAAGATTGCATCAGTTCCAACTTGCCCAAATTCTTGATGAAAGTGGCCCAGAGGAAAACATAACCTCCGGTGGCGAGATTACGCAACCGCCACGTAGGTTGACATTTGGACACCGGTCGCAAGATCATTATTATTCAACGCGGAGTACCTACCCATCGACACTCAGGATCGCTTTACTACGAAGGTGCAGAAGGTGTAGCCACATCTGGCCTATACACCTGGCCCTAGCACCAGCCCAGCAACAACTCGGATCGTGCCACTGTAAGGAGCTGCCAAGACGACCATAAGTCGGCCAACGGCTGAGGACAACGTCCAGCCCGTCCAGCGATCTATGTCCGGCCATTAGGAGTCTCTATTTTGTATCCCTTTAATTTGTCTTTGACAACTTGCTAATTGGCATGAGTGCGGTATTTGTATAGGTCATTTAAAGTAGATTTTATCAAATATTTTGACCAACAGCTCATCAACGGACATGTGAACTTGGGCCCAACTTTACAACTCGTATCATGGAGCAGAAATAAAAAGGTCGTGAGTACTTATTAAAACGAATATCTATTTTAAAACCTATAATTGCCGCCCTATTGTCATTAAATGCATTATTAAACTCATAGCTTAAATTCATAAATATATAAATGAAAGATTGATCGTTCTTACTTAATTAATTGTGAAATGAAATTTTATTGAATATGAAATGCAACTTTAATTCTTATGTTAGGAAATTCTTAAATTGTTATATATATGAATCAATGGAACATAGAGTAGATAAATATGATTATAAATGAAATATAGGATTTAATTAAAATAATGAAGTTTGAATAAATAATAATAATGGTCTGTCGAGTACTTATGTCGAACACTTCGTTAATAATGTGGTAGAGATCGTTTAATCTTGGCCAAGGGACAATGCAAGAATTTAAGTAACATTGTCATGGAAGGGAGGGTAAAGACTTAAGGGATAATAACATCTAGATTCCCAAAAGAAAGTATCGGATCCTCAGTTGATTTTCAGTGTGTCGGCGCACTACAATATTAAATTAATTGTTTTATGGCTTAACCATTAGTCTTGATTGTTTGTCCTTTTGATTATTACGCACTAGTAAAGTGTGGTAGCGTGCAACCGTACCCTCTCAAGCAAGGAAGAACTCCGACATCCGGCGAGCTAGAACCGAGCCTAGCAAGAGTGCGTATCCCAAGCTTGAAGGTATAAGGTCCTCTCTAATAGTATCTTCCATCCGCTAATAGACGACCGACTATCGAAAGATAGAGATAGATTTTGCTCACCAGCACCCCCGTACACTACAGATTATAAGGCTGTGAAATATGCAAAAACACGCGTTTTTGGGACATTTGAATGTGCGTAGAAGCTGATTGGCTATTGATATTAACAAATCCAAAAACTTATATTCTTATTTTGACTAGTAGAAGTAAAAAATAAGAAAAAATCAACTTAAACATTTTTTTGTCGCACAGTGTTATTGAACTCGCTGTAACGTCTGAATTAGCTTGCGATGCATCCATGTATTTGAGCTCTTATAGTTCTCGAGATCCAGACTTACGGACAGACAGCAACAGTTCATTAGGAATAGGAAAGGATAAGAGGATAAAACATAAAAAAATTATGTTTAAAAAAAATCAAATTTTAAATAAATATAGTAAAAATATATTTTTTTTTTACTTTTTCCAAGTTTAAGGGGCACAACTAGTGTGACATTTCAAAAAAATCTTTTTTTTTTTTCATATTTCGGTAGATTACACCTTTAAAAATAACATATTAAAATTTCAAATCGATATCTTAAATAGTTTTTGAGTTTTAGCAATTTTAAGAGCAGCCGCTCGTATAGCAGTGAATACGATCATTTTATCTTTAAACGCGTTTTTCTCGAAACAGCATTTTCCGAATTTGCTGCAGTGATAACTCAAAAACTAATGATCCGATCACTATCAAATTTTTTTTACATATTCTATATATAGTTCTCCCTACAATGACCTATCGATTTTTTGATCCGATCAAAAATCAAATTTTGGCAGGCCAAAAACGACCAAAATTTTGGGTAAAATTCGATTTTTTTTTTTTAAACACTGCTATTTTGTCAATTTTTGATATTTTTTATTTATCGTAGGTCATTGTATAGAAAATATCATCTTGTTTAACGAGAATTTTTCATTTTTTGATTTCATCCACGGAGAGGGCCGGAATCACTGCAGCAGTTAAGGCACCTTTTTTTTTAGCGCCGTTGGAGATTGGCTCTAACTTAAAAAATATTTAATTTTTTCCTTTAAAAATTTCACTGTATATTCTTCAAACATGTATAAATATATTCTGAAAATTTTAAAATAATTGATCAAGTAGTTTTTTTAATAAAAATTCCCAAAAATCACCTTTTTTTTGGCCGTCACACTAGTTGTGCCCCTTAAATACTTTTTGAGCAACTTTTGAAGGTTTCGTGAAAGTCACTCCAAATAAATACATTTTGTAACTTCTGGCAGTAGCGGCAGTTGCTTTTGAAAGACATTTCTTCGTAACTTTTGAAAGTGTCTCTAAGGTGGCTAAATCCTTCCCAAAAAACGGCAATTCCGTTATCGGAAAGCAATAATGCAGACGATAGTTTTCAACATCCAGAAATCATTAAATTGTGTATTCCGCGTTAAAAAATAAATATATAGCCGAGTTTGCGTAGAACCGGATAGACTGATGTTAAATTTTAATATACTTTTGATGATATGTTGTTGATATACATAGATGCTAGAATGTCTGCTTCATTGTGTTACGAACAAAATATGTCTTCTTAAAATAGTCGTACAAGAAAATGCTTGGTGTATACATTACCTCTCGAGTTACAATAAATCCAGCAGTCAACGGGGAAATAAAGGACGCAGACATGTGAATTGTTTGGCAAAATGCCAGAACGGCAGCAGAATGTCCATAGTTTGGTGCTAAATCAATTATATTGGCCATTGCTCCTGCATAAGATGCAGTTATAAATATCACCGCTATAAACCATACCGTTAACAAAATGTGTACATTATCTATATATCCAATACAATATATTAAGAGCCCTGGAATAATTTGCGAAAGAGCCGTAAATAATTTTCTTACATTAGTTAAATTTAAAACTTTGTACATTACAAATTTATCAGCAATATAGCAAAAAAATACCGATGAAATATATGAACAAATAAATGGCATTCCTGACAGAAAGCCATTTGTTTCAAAATTAAACTTTAAAACCTTCCCCATAAATGTAGGGCCACTAACAATAAAAACATAATGAACGAATATTCGACCAAATGTTGTTATCGCAATCGCCCAAGCAGGTAAAGACCTGAATATTTTAAGCCAAGGGATTTTAACTTTGGCTGCATTGATAACCTCTTTTCTTACGTTAAGTTCTATAAAATTAAGTTCCTCCTCGGAAATACGTGGATGTTCTCGGGGTGTATTGAAAGCTAGTAAATACCATAATAAACACCACCCAAGTCCTAATGTGCCAGTTGTATAAAAAACATACGGCCAACTAAACTCTGACAAAATAAATCCACATAACGGGTAAGTTAAACCGATTCCTATACTAAAACCTTGAAAGCTTGACATAAAACGTGAACGTTCTGTAAGTGGTATCCAATAGCCAACTATTGCATACATCGCAGGCCAAGTCAACCCAGAGGCAAAACCCTGAATAGATCTTAACACAATAACACCTATATAATGAAATTGGGCTGCGAACGGCATCAGAATACTACATATAGCTGTTGCCAACTGTGACCATCCAAATACGCACTTGGTTCCAAACAACTCTGTGGCTATTCCTCCAGCCACCTGGGATAAAACGTAGCACCAGTAGAATGAACTAATTATTATAGATTTTACAATAGATAATTGGTCTTTAGTGCCACCAGCCTAAAAAAAAATCGATTAATTTACTTTAACTACTTTGTCTGTAAGAATATTACCAAAACTGCTTGCGATCCATTATGAAATTGGTTGTGAGTAAAATTTTCATTTGAAATCATAGCTACCAAAGCGAAATTCATATCGTTACGCATCATAAACGATACCAGAAAACCCGACCAGGACAAAAAATAAAGCACCAATCGGGCCGGAATCTTGTCTGTAATTAAAAAAGTAAATGTTTATATTACACATTTACATTATTATATTTATACATACTTTAAAATAATTATTAATTGTCGATTATAATTAAAGTTTTCCTTTGAATTCATAACAAAAGAGGAAGCTAGCTTTGGCAAGCCGAAGCTTAAAAAAAGCTTGCCGATGCTTAAATACCCTAGCAGTCTTCAAATATGTCGAACAAATACATAGAGGATAAACCACATGGAAGCTTTTACGATTTTTTCTATTCATTTTCCATATTTTCGACTATTGTTCATATGGCAGCAATATGATATATTCATCCGATTTTGATGAAATTTAATGTGTAATTCAAGAGTCATTAGAAAACAATATATTCCAAAAATCATGATTGTCTGATGAAAAACAACGATGTTACCATTTTAATTCCGTTATTTTCTATATGTGGCAGTTATATCTCGTAATTTGTTTTTTTTTTTTTTAATTTTTTCTCGATTCAAGGGTATTAAAAAAAACTCGATGTACCAAAAATCATGCTTATGGGATTAAAAACATCGACTTTATAATTTTTTTTTCCATTATTTATATATACAGTGGTGGCCGTAAGTATTTTGTCAAAATAAAAGTGAAATATACTCGAAACCTGAACTTGCTTCTTTTAACTTTTGGTATCAATGGAAAGGTAATTCAAGTGCCGTTTGAATGATACCATACTTTTCTCAACTCATTCGATATTTATTGAAAAAGGCAATTAAAAAAAAAAAAGTAAAAAAAACTTTTTCCCTCGGCTTCAAAACTAAACTTTTTGGATGCAAAAAGTTTCTTTAATCAAAAATAATAGGAACTGCAAAAATAATTTTTCAAAAATAATTTTTCTTCTATTTTTAATAATTTTTTGAAAATGACTGGAAATACGCATTTCAGCCATATTTTTCTCAAACTGTGCTGGGAGCACAATGCCACGAATGATCGTACCTCTTCCTGGTTGCAGAGCTGTGGCCAATCGACTACTTTTTGAATTTTCTCGGGGCATGCCTTTAATCCGTTGTGGCTTACAGTGTGACCTAGGTAGTACACTTCGGGACGGAAGAAAACACATTTTCGCGGACTCAGCTTGAGGCCGGCGGTTGCCAAACGGTCGAATACTTGGTCTCCATGAACCACGTGCTCCTCGGCTATGCGGGAGTGTACGATTATGTCGTCTAAGTACACCAGTGTTGATTTCCAAGGGAGACCGGCAAATAGGCCGTCCATCAGGCATCAGACCGAATGGCATAACAATGAATTCGAACAACCCCACGTCAGAAGTGAATGCAGTTTTGGGGCGCGATTCCTGGTCCAATTCTACTTGCCAATATCCACTTTGCAGATCCATGGTAGAAAACCAGCGGGCGCCATGCAAGGAAGTAAAAATGTCGTCCATTTTAGGCACCGGGTACGCCGCCGTAACGTCGTTCAGGCGGCGATAATCCACGCAGAATCTGGTGGATCCATCCTTTTTTCGCACTAAGACTACGGGCGATGCCCAGGCTGGTATATTAGCGATTAACTGTTCTACCTCCGATTTTCGGGATTTTAGGAGACAGTTCAGCCGGTAGACGGAGCTCACGCCCCAACATTAATAGTCCTGTTGAGAATCCAGTGGCTTCATGCGGAGCTGAGCGATAAGCCCACAGGGCTAGCGGTAGGAGTTGGTCCCAATCCCGCTGATCGGCTGCAACAAATTTAGCTAAAAAGTCCAGCAAGGTACGGTTAAACTCCTCGACCATGCCGTCTGATTGAGGGTGAAGCGGGGTCGTTCGGTTTTTTTCCACATCTAGAAGGCGCATGCTGGATTAAAATACCCCGGACTCAAAATTGCTCAAATGGCACTCCATAATGGCAGATAATATCTTGCACAAGGGCCTTGGGTACGGTTTCAGCCGTCTGATCAGGAAGGGCGATGAATTCGGGCCATTTAGTAAAATAACACATCACCGCGGCAATGTACCTGTTGCCAAGCGAAGGCCCCAAAATGTCAATGGGGGCTTCCACCGCAAATCTGGAATTTGAGGGGTCGTTTTCCATTTTCCAACCATGATAGGACCAATGCTAAATTTGGGTCCTGTCGTTGAAAATGGGCATAATCGACAGCTTCGATTTGCATGAAAAGGACTCCAGATCTGTCGGACTGCTCAGCTTCTTCGCACACCGTGCATTCACCACAGGGTCGGCGTGAAAGAGCGTCAGCTCTTTAACAATTCGATATTGAAAGTCCATATGGTACTGCTGCAGGCGCTCGATCCAGGGAGCTAGTTGGCCTTCCGGTTCCTTAAAGTTGAACAGCCAGCGGAGCGATGTATGGTCCGTCCCCAAGACAAACTTTTGTCCGTACAGATAATGATGAAAGTGTTTGGTGGAGAGAACGGCGGCTAATTGTCTTCTGGTAACGCAATAGTTGCGCTCTGCTGCGTTAAATGTTTTGCTGTAGTATTCCAAAACACGCTCCTGACCTTCCTGACATTGGCTGAGTACAGCTCCAGCGCCGTGATTGGATGCGTCAGTGTCGAGAATGAGCAGGCCATCGGGATCTGGGAAAGTGAGTACGGGCGACGTTGTCAACTTTACGAATGCTTAAGCAGACCACGTGAAGGGGCGGCGGGCCTCAGTTAACTCATGCAGCAGCCGGGCTGTTGTCACAAAAGCTGGGAGCACAATGCCACGAATGATCGTACCTCTTCCTGGTTGCAGAGCTGTGGCCAATCGACTACTTTTTGAATTTTCTTGGGGCATGCCTTTAATCCGTTGTGGCTTACAGTGTGACCTAGGTAGTACACTTCGGGACGGAAGAAAACACATTTTCGCGGACTCAGCTTGAGGCCGGCGGTTGCCAAACGGTCGAATACTTGGTCTAAATGAACCAGGTGCTCCTCGGCTATGCGGGAGTGTACGATTATGTCGTCTAAGTACACCAGTGTTGATTTCCAAGAGAGACCGGCAAATAGGCCGTCCATCAGGCATCAGACCGAATGGCATAACAATGAATTCGAACAACCCCACGTCACAAGTGAATGCAGTTTTGGGGCGCGATTCCTGGTCCATTTCTACTTGCCAATATTCACTTTGCAGATCCATGGTAGAAAACCAGCGGGCGCCATGCAAGGAAGTCAAAATGTCGTCCATTTTAGGCAACGGGTACGCCGCCGTAACGTCGTTCAGGCGGCGATAATCCACGCAGAATCAGGTGGATCCATCCTTTTTTCGCACTAAGACTACGGGCGATGCCCAGGCTCGTATATTAGCGATTAACTGTTCTACCTCCGATTTTCGGGATAGTGGTACCCGACGTGGTGGTTGCTTAATAGGCCGGGCCTGGCCGGTGTCGATGGTGCGATGGGCAAGGTAAGTTTGCCCCATATCATCGTCCCGTTGGGCAAACACTGTCTCATAGTGTTGGAGTAATTTCTGCTAGTCTACGTGAAGGTTTGTGGGTAAGTCTGGCGGTAAAGCCAGTGACGTCCAGTTTGTACTGTCGGGCTTCCGCAACTTCGGAGCGACCGGCAGTACTTCGGCTGATTCCACTTGGCCCAAAATGGTGAATATTGGTAATCGGCATTCCCTGGAACTCCCTGGAAATCAGCAAGTGCTGAATTGTAGAGTTCTCTGTAATATTCACCACCATACTGCCCAAGATTACCTCAGTAGGTAACTGGGAAAAGGCACCACGCTCCAAGACTGCCACGGGCCATCGATCCCGTAATAGGCATCTGACTTTCAGAAAGGTGTTGCTGTAAGGTGGAATTCTGGTGGCGACTGTGGAATAAAGTAGGCTAGGCAGCGTCACACCTGGGGGCGTAGAGGGAAAAGTTCTCTGTACTTACCGGGAAAAACTTCGGAGCTAAAGATCTCCGGCTTTAACCAGGTTTCTGTGAACACAATAACTTGGGATGCAAACGAAAAGCTATCAGTATACAATTTGGTTAGCTTTCTACGCAAACCTCTATTCTGATAGATAATTATGAAGTTAGTTGTTAGTTTTTTGGGAAAGGAGCTAAGGACGGCGCAGTTTGTTGGTCCCGGCCGGGGAGTTTAATTCCCGTAGGGCCTTTCTTTTTTATTTTTGCTACGAACTCCTTAACCACCATTTTTGCCGGCCAAAAATCGTTCGAGCATATGGTGTTAAAAGTTCGTCAGGAACACTTATCTTAAAAGATGAAAAGTTCCTAGCATATGAAAAGTTACATTTTTCCACCTTCACTATATATTTTGTCTTTGATGTAAGACGATTCATCAAATGATGTGAGATTAGGGTGTAACCGAGAAACAAATATTTGTCCCATTTGTGGAACCAATGTGAGGGGTTTTGCTACTGCAGGCTGTGGGCCTGCTGTGACAAGTTGGGCCGATAGTCTGGTCTCAGAAACCTCTTGTGGGGGTATATTTGGCTGGTTAGGTGGAATTACAGTTTGAGAACCACCTTCACACAAATCGGAACTTTTTACAGGCGTTGGTCTCATACACTCCACTGTGGATTGATCGGGGTCCGAATCTTTTTTAGCTGCCGATCTTAGCAACATTTGAGGGGTTGCTAAAGTCGGCTGCTCATCCGTAGAGGAGTTCTGCTGGTTGCTTTGGAGTTGCGGGATGATTCCCTCAGGCCTATCACCAGAAGCCCTTTAGCGCTTTGAACGCTTAGAACTTTCGAGTTTGTTAGTACAAAAGGAGAAGAGCGGGAGAGCGAAAGAGCGGGGACAGTTAATGTGCATGCACTTGTAAGAACAACACTACTGTTGACGGACAAAGCACAAAAAAAGTCAGTAAGGCAAAAATTAAATCGTTAAATAAACACAATATGCACAAAAATTTACTCGCGAAGCGAACGGTTTCGAACACAAGGGTATTTAAGTAACTAAATATTCAAATTTAAGAACAGAACCACCGCTGGTTGTATCAATAAAATAAAAAATTCGGAGCGCACAAAAAAACACGACCGTTCGCTTGAAAAGAGAATCAAAAATTAATGAGTTCAGTTTGAGGCTTCTTAATAACAAGCCAGTGAATTTCCTTTTAATAGAATTTTGTGTAACACAAAAAAGGGAAATAAAATTTTATTTTTTTCTTTATCGGTTACGCGAAATTCTTAATTGGCGCAGTCGGTAGGATCTTGATTAAAAACAAGAAAGGAAGCTAGCTTCGGCAAACCGAAGCTTTTATACCCTTGCAGTCATCAAATATGACGAAAAAATTACATAACGGCTAAACAACATCGAAGCTAAGACGATTTTTCTATTCATTTTCTATATTTTCGATTATTGTTCAAATGACGGCTATATGATATGGTCGTCTGATTTTGATGAAATTTAATTCGGTATTCAAGAATCGTTAGAATGAAAAACAACGATGTTACAATTTTATTTCCGTTATTTCTATATAGATTTTTCGATCTTTCCTATGGCAGCTATAAGATATAGTTGTCCGATTTTTATGAACTTTTTTCTCAATATAAGAGTTTTTAAAAACTTGATATTCAAAAAATCATGGTCGTGGGATAAAAAACAACGATGTTATCAATTTATTTCCATTAATTCTATTTATATTTTTCGATCGCTCCTATGACAGCTATATGATAGAGTTATCCGATTTCATTCTCTCGTATGGGAGCTATCCGATATAGTCGGCCGATCCGGCCCGTTCCGACTTATATACTGCGTGCAATAACTACACACCTTTTGGGAAAGTTTCAGCAAGATAGCTTTAAAACTGAGAGACTAGTTTGCGCGGAAACGGACAGACGGACAGACGTATTCTGATTCTACTCGTGATGCTGATCAAGAATATATATACTTTATGGGGTCTGAGGTGTCTCCTTCACTACGTTGCAAACTTCTGACTGAAATTATAATACCCTTTTGCTCTGCAAGGGTATAACAAATATTGTAAGAAGAAATATTTATTTATCACATTATTTACCCATTTTACAAATAAAAATCAAATTTTAAATATTCACTCTTACACACTTTGGGGGCCCGCTTGGCCCGGGGGCCCCATATAATTGATACGGTGTATACGGCGGTAGCTACGCCCCTGGGTGGAATACCTGCTATAACTATACCCAACGCAAGACGAAAGGAAAGCGCATGTGATATTTGGAGCCATCAGAAGACTAGTGGTGGATGCCGCCCAGGAAGCAGTATCACAAGCCGGAGCGAACAACGGGCCTTTTATGAAAGAAGCTCTTTCCACATCCCTCAAGGACCACCGCCCATATGAAACTCTTATAAAACACCTTGGAGACACCGAATACCATGTCGAATACCGGTCAATAAAAGAAACTATCGAAAAATGTTAGACAAACCCATTTTCGTTACAATCGACAGAAAGCTTCCCGTTATAATATATTATACATGTCATTAGCCAGAAAAGATATAACTACCATACCTAAATTAAAAGTTACAGAAGAAAAATATTGTAGAAACCAAAATAATCATGGGAACAGAGGAAATACGAATCAGGGAAATAATCAAAAAAATTATAAACAATGAAATTACAAATCGTATTATTCTTCAGCTCTTCAAAATTCACATAATCAAAATCAACAAAAATCGAATCCCTCAGATCAGCAAGCAAACTATCAAACCTTTAGGAACAACCAAAATCAAGGAAGACAACAAAATTTTTTAAACTTCCAACCTTTAACATCTAGTAGAGCAAATACTTCTCCAAATGCTCCAGTAAACAGACAGAAAAAAGGCCAAAGCGAATAAATGTATATTTTCATCAAATAGCCTCGGAAACAGAAGAAACCACCCATATGTGAAATGTAAAATGTAGTAATGAAAAGTAAAATGTACGTACCCAAAACTTTAACAGATCGCACCATTGTTATTATAATTTCAGTCAGAAGTTTGCAACGCAGTGAAGGAGGCACCTCAGACCCCATAAAGTATATATATTCTTGATCAGCATCACGATCTGAATCGAAATCCGTCTGTACGTCTGTCCGTCTGTCCGTCTGTCTGTTTCTATGTAAACTTATCTCTCAGTTTTGAAGCTATCGTGCTGAAACTTTCCCAAAAGTTGTGTAGTTATTGAACGCAGTATATAAGTCGGAACGAGCCGGATCGGCCGACCATATCGTATAGCTCCCATACGAGAGATTGAAAAAAAAAATTGCCACTCCGTTGTTTTTAATCGGATCGACTTGATTTCTTTTTTTTAGATGGTGTTTATTAACTACTGTCGACTTTCGGACTAAATTTTATCAAAATCGGATTACTCTATAATACAGCTGCAATAGGAGATATCGGAAAATATATATAGAATTTTTTTTTTCAACGCGCGGAGTCCCACGGCCCACTACCCGCCCAACCGACCGAGGGGTGACCGCCTTGTATCGTACGGCACGATTCGCTATAATTTTGAAGCGATTTTTAAAAAGAAAAAAATTAAGGAAAGAAAAGTTTAGTTAAGTTAAATTAAATTTTAATTTTAAATTTAACGATCTAATTTCGTGCCAGAAATGTTAGTATTAATCGTTTTATGAGCTCCAGAGAGTCAGAAGACGATACTATAGAATACAGTCTATTGTAGTCCGAACAAAGTACCCTGAAAGGCTCATGCACGTCATAATTAGATCTACAAAAATTTAAAACTAAAGGAGCATAATTTCTAGTAAATCTACTTGGAACCGAGAAATTTAGTCTACTTAACAAGTAAGCATCGTTCTACGATTAGTAAGGGAGGGCAAGTTAATAAGGAGCAATCTATTAGGATAGGAGGGTAGGAATAGGTTTGCATTCCAGTTTAGGCGGCGTAAGGCAAAGATCAAAAAGCTTTTTTGAACTGATTCTATACGATCATTATATTTTATATTACCTACGTATATAAATATTAGATGATGGCAATGCCGGCAATTTTTCACCGCGCCGCAGTCAAGCAGGAGACTCTTTCCTTTTAAAAGGTATCAGGACTTTTGCACTAGACTTGTTTCTCAAATGAATCATAATATTTTACACATATCTAATATATCTTTTGATTAGTAGAAGCCAGATCCAATATATATGTATATATCTGATCTACACATCAATACCTTTCAGATGGTATATAATAAGTATGTATATATGTATATGTACCTATATAGATTCAATCTTTATTTTTAATTTTTAAAATAAAAGTTATCGAATAATTTTTATTTTTCAATTTATATAATACAAATTGAAAATAAAAGTTATTGCGTAATTTTTATATAAAAATTGATACTTAATAATTATTACTAATTTTTTATTATTAAAATTAATTTTAAGTATTAAAAATCTATTTTTTTCGTAAAAATTGAAAAAAAAAACATTTATCTTGTTTTTGAATTCGCCATGAAAATTTAACTTATGACAATTTTTTCCAATTTTTTTGGAGAATGTTTTGTGATCCATTTAAAGCACATTCAGAAAGTCCGAAAGCCATGGTAAGGCTTTTTCAGAACTAAAAAAGTGGTCGATAAGAAGGGGCCCCGGCGGGGCCCCTTCACTTCGGGGGCCCTGGGGCACCGCCCCACCTGCCCCACCTGCCCCATGCTAGCTACGGCCCTGGTGATGATTGCAAGGGTATATAAGCTTCGGCTCTCCGAAACTAGTTTCCTTTCTTGATTATTCATAAATGTAATTAAATAAAAAATTAAATTTTTGCAATTGGTTGAAGAATTTTAACTACTTTGTTTGGAGATTTCTCTCTGTTATGTCTATGTAAAGCGGGGATCGGGGCTTAATAAAGCTTTCTCGCTCAGGCGAATTCGGCCGCCGATCTCCCGCTCAGTACTTTAGGTATAGGCATGTAAGAGAATTTTATGAAATTAAAAGTTAGTTGAAAATCGAACTCCTTTTCGTGCGCATCGCCGCAACTCTCGTCTTGCTTTTCGTTTCGACTTAAATAAAAACCATCGCAAAAAGAATTACCACTGCAATCGCAACAGTTTTCGTTTCGACAATAAAAACGCTTATTGTTTTTCATGGTGACCCCGACGTGATTAGCAGTTGGTATTATTCTTTTTTCGCATTTTTTTTGGTGTGTGATAAACAATTCAAACAACAAACATTTCCGCGTCGGTGTTTCTACAACAATTAAAAAACCAAAAACAATTCTCCGCGTCGGCTTAACATATAAAAGCAAAAGTGCCAATAAATCATCATTTTCGTCGTTGGACTTGTTGCTGCCTTTTCGTCGCTGCCGCTGGAGAAGATTGTTGTTGCTGCCAAGAAGCCCTTTTGTTGCCGCTGGATTTGTTTGATTGCTGCCAAAGGCCTTTTCGTCGTCGCCGCTGGAACTGATTACACAATTCGCACCCTATATACCCAGGCATATGGATACCAAAAGGGAAGTCGCTGATCAGACCGAATCGGCCAGCCAGGTATAGAGTGTAAAAAGTTGAAAGTTAATTTGTGGCGTCTTGGTAAAATTGTGTTCGGCCAATCTTTCAACTATTTGCATTCGTGTAAAATCGGTAGATAGTGAGCATTCTAACCAAAAAAATTTGATTTTCGCATGCACTAACAACTTTGATTTGAATATATATTATATTGATACCTATACCCATATATTTATATTAAACTGAAAGTGAATCGCTTTGGACCTTTAAAAATAAATATTCGTTGACCCAATAAGTACAAATTAAATCCCCCAATTTGTCGTAGAGAGCACCAATTTAGGGTTAAAAATTAAGGCCGAAAATAAAGTGATTTAAATAGTGCATCCAGTGAACTATTGTGCAAAGAAAATCGCGGAAAAAACTTGTGCGCGCATTTTTCATTCCCAAATTTGCCGCGCTTTTCCGCCATTTTCCCAAGCCTTAGCGTCATTTCCCGCGCTTCACCAGCATCCCGCTTATATATTCGTTGCCCTTATATATCGGTCAGTGCATCATTTTCCGCTAGTCGGCATTTCCAAAGAGTGAGCCGCCAGCCAAATACAGACATACACACACACGCACTCTCACCCACTCAGCGCTGCCAGTGTTTTTGATCTCGCTTTCGCGCTTTTCGTTTTTGGTCGCTGGACTATTGCGAGCGTTTTTTTGTGTTATCGCTGTGTTTCGGTATTTGCGCTGAGCGTGTGCTCCTCTACAATTTGTGCGTGGGGCTTATTAGTTCCGTAAGAAATTAATAAATTAATTATTATTCTTCTAAACGACTTCGTTAAATTTGTTCGACAAATCCCCTACACTGCAGACGTTCGGCATATACCACTCGTTTATTTTTTTTATTTGTTTCAATAATAAAAAATAAATTAAAATTTTTATTTTAATTTTGTTTTGTTTTTTGAATAAAAAACTAAATTCCCAGCCTTCGATTGTCAACCAAATTTAATTAATTAACAAATCAAAATGAGCAACAAGGAAATCGAAGCGCTAAAAAATAAACGAGACGGAATTATGCGAAGTATATCCCGAACTCAACAATATTTGGAAGAGGGTAGATTATCTTTGAATCCAGTCGAATTAGAATGTCGTTTAGAAATTTTAAGTTCGCACATCGAAAATGCTTCGACAATCCAAAACCAAATCGAAGCGAGAGACCCGGAGGATTTGTTTCGGGAAGAATTGGAAGAGACCGCAGTATTGGCCAAGTCCCTGCTAATTTCTTTGATAAACAAAACCAGGCGTACGAGCGTCGATGAATCCGCTCCACCGGCAAGGCGCACTCCCCAATGCCGCCTGCCGAGCGTGCCTCTTCCAACATTTAGCGGAAAGCACTCCGAATTTAAAAACTTTATAAGCCTTTTCGAAACGTTTGTCGACAAAGATGACACTCTGCACGATATTGAAAAATTTAACCATTTAATATCGTGTCTGGCTGGAGACGCTTTAGGCACAGTCAGGGCATTTCAAGTCACCGCGGCCAATTACCCCAAGGCCCTGGCTAGCCTGAAGCGAGTGTACGATAATGATTGTCTGATTTTCTTCGACAATATATCGACACTTTTTAATCTGCCAAAAATGTCCCAGCCATCAGCTACAGCCTTGAGGAACCTGATCGACACAGTCAGAGCTCTATACGATTCGTTGCTGTCCATTGGGGATGACAAACGTATAACGAATGCCATCCTCATTCATCTAATCATGAGCAAAGTCGATGCAGGGACAAAAAGAAAGTGGGAAGAACAGTTGGACTATACTTCGCTTCCGCTTTGGAGCGAATGTGAGTCGGCTCTGGACAGGCGATACCAACACATGGTCGCCGAAGAGGCTTCCAAGCCGAAAAATGTTCAGCCAAGCCAGACTTTTCCGCAGAAGAGTGGAAATAAAAGTTTTTCATTGATCGCTGCCAGGGACGACTCTTTCCTATGTGTGTTTTGCACATCAGCAGAGCATCAAATAGGAAACTGCGCTTCTTTTGCAGCTCTAACAGTGCAGCAGAGGTTCGATTTTGCCAAAAAAGTGCCCTTATGCATCAACTGCCTTCGCAAGGGTCACACTGTCAAAAAATGCAAATCGAACAGGTGCAGGGTGTGCAAATCTTCACACCACACTTTGCTGCACATATACTCGCCTAAGACAAATCTCGCGTTGCCGCCTCCTCCTCAGCCCACGCTCATGCAAGAGACTCCATCCACTTCACATGTTTTGCATGCGACTGCTTCGGATAGAGTTATTCTTGCCACAGCTATCGTGAGCGTATTATCGAAAAGTGGCGAATTTGTTGTGGCTCGAGCGTTGCTTGACTCTGGTTCACAAATAAATTTTGTGACCGACGAGCTCGCTCAGAGACTACAAATTTAAAGAGAGGATGTGTGTATGAGCTTGCGGGGCATTGGTCAAACTAATGCCCAAGCAACAAAGAAAATAAATACAATAGTGAAGTCGCGAGTAGGGAGCAGCCAGTTGTCGTCCGATTTTTATATTTTAAAGAATATTTCTGGTTATCATCCGGATCAAGCGGTGAACACCAGCGGGTGGAGGGTGCCTGAAAATATTAAATTGGCAGATCCATTCTTCTTCAAGCCCCAAAAAATAGACATGCTTATCGGCGCAGATTCATTTTTTGAAATTCTGTCAGTCGGCCAGATAAAGCAGGGGCCTGAACTTCCCATCTTACAAAAAACTGTTCTCGGCTGGATAGTGTCAGGGAGATGTACCTCGGAAACCAAAATTAAGGCAGAAAATTCGGTACATCTCAGCTGCCAGGAAGAAGCGTTGGAGTCAATCGACACAACCCTGCAGAAATTTTGGTCTGTGGAGGACTTGCCGCCTAAGGCTAAAGTCCATACTCCTGAGCAGCAACTTTGTGAACAACACTTTGAGAAGAATACTCAAAGACTGTCGTCCGGGAGATTTTCGGTTCGTCTGCCGTTCAAATCTGACCCGAATTCTCTTGGTTCTTCGTATGAAGTTGCGAAACGTAGATTTTTGTCGCTGGAAAGGAGATTGTCCAAAGATCCTTCCTTAAAAAAAATGTATCTGGATTTCATGGAGGAATATGCGTCAATGGGCCATATGTCTTCTACTGATAATAGAATTTGTTGACAGGCGCCGGATGCGTTAAGAACCTGCAAAGCCTTCGTGAGGAAGTTTCTCAGGTTTTGCAAGAGGCAGGTTTCGAATTGGCAAAGTGGTTTTCGAACTGCCCAGAGATCTCCGCATCTGACAGCGCTATCATGCCATTATTGGCTGACTCAGATGTGACTAAAACCCTTGGAGTGGTTTGGTTACCTGGTAAAGATTACTTCCAATTTCGGTTGGATGACTCTTTCCAGGATCTTCGTCCGACAAAACGAAACATACTCTCCGTGACTGCGAGACTTTTCGATCCACTGGGCCTGTTGTGTCCTTTGGTCACGAAGGCAAAGATGCTTCTACAGGAGCTGTGGCTTCGAAAATTAGATTGGGACGAGTCGCTACCGATGCAGCTACAAACGTCGTGGGAAGCCTTCAAAGCAACTCTGCTGCAACTGCCCAAAGTCAAGGTATCGCGATTCGTTCATACAGATCCGCAAGTCCCGATTGAAATACACGGTTTCGCTGACGCTTCCATGCGAGCATATGGAGCGTGCATCTACGTTCGCACTCAAACTGCTGAAGGTTTAAAAGTGTCATTACTGACTGCCAAATCCAAAGAAGCTCCCCTCAAGACGAAAACTTTGCCTCGCCTTGAGCTGTGTGCAGCTCACCTTCTAGCAGATCTTCTTAATCGTGTAAGGCCATTACTAAATTGCCCTATCAAAAAAGTGGTCCTATGGACCGACTCCGAGATCACTCTGCATTGGATCAAAACTCATCCTTCGTCGTTGTCCGTTTTCGTCTCAAACCGAGTAGCTGAGATCCAAGAGTGGTCGGGTAACGCAATTTGGCGACACGTTCCCACGAAAGTTAACCCAGCGGATATAGTGTCTCGAGGATGTGACGTTGAAGATCTTTTAACGTCCATTTGGTTCGCTGGGCCGTCATTTTTGCTCGACACAGAAAGTAGTTGGCCTGTAAATCAGCATTTCGAACTTCCTTCAGAAGTTGTGTCGAGTGAGTTACGCAAGTCGGCATTAACTCTTGTTGTCACACCAGAGCCCAACTACCTGCTTCAGAAAATCGAGTCCTTTTCGTCGCACCTGAAGCTGCTGAGAGTTTTCGAGTGGGTTTTCAGATTTATTCGGAGGTGTAAGAAAGTTTTACAGCCTTTCGAAAAAAGCATTACGCCAAGAGAATTAAATTTTGCGTTCGAGAAAATTGTAGAAGTCATCCAATCTCACGAATTCAGTGACGACATAGGCAAAATTCGGAAAAAGAAACCGGTATCAACGCAAATTCAAAAGCTAAATCCCTTTGTGCAGGAAAATAAATCAGATTGGTGCTCTTCGGCATTATTGCGAGTTGGTGGTCGGTTATTGAATGCTCCTATCCCGTACGAAGCCAAATTTCCGTTGTTGCTAACAAAAGGCTCACAGTTTGTTAAAACCTACGTGTCGTATCTGCACGTTACAAATTGTCACGCTGGTCCTCGAGCTCTTGTGAGTCTCCTGCGAGAGAAAGTCTGCTTGGTCAATGCTCAAGACGTATGTCGCCGAACAGTTCGTTCGTGCATGCGCTGCTTTCGATGCAAGCCGCAGCTCTTGACGCAAATTATGGGGAACTTGCCATCAGACAGACTCCGAGCTCTCCGCCCTTTCAATATCTGTGGCGTCGATTTTTGCGGACCATTTAGCACAACTTATCGCATCCGTGGTAAACCACCGTACAAGTCATATGTGGCCTTGTTTGTGTGTTTTGCGTCCAAAGCGGTCCACTTAGAGTTAGTGTCTGACCTTACCACTGATGCATTTCTATTGGCTTTCCAAAGGTTCGTGAGTCGTCGCGGGATTCCGGAAAGGGTGTGGTGCGACAACGCGACGAACTTCGTCTGCGCGGATCGGCATCTGAGAGAGTTCCGGGCCCGTCTGGAGGAGCAGGGGGGCGGTATCGAAGCATTCGCGTCAAAAAAAGGATGCGACTTTGCGTTCATACCGCCCAGAGCACCTCACTTCGGCGGTCTATGGGAAGCAGGTGTGAAGTCTGCAAAGCACCTGTTCCTTCGGACGGTCGGTCACGACCTCTTGACCGCGGAGGAGCTCGGAACTCTCCTCGCCAGCGTGGAGGCGGTGCTGAACTCGAGGCCCATAGGAGCGCTAAGCAGCGACCCCAGCGACGGTGAAGCCCTCACACCCGGACATCTCCTGATCGGCGGCCCGCTGGTCGCACCACCACCCTCAGCACTCCCGGACCAGATCAGCCCGACCTGCTTGCGACGATGGCGCAGTGTCTCGTCGCTCAGGCACAGGTTCTGGCAGCGATGGTCCCGGGAGTACGTCTCCAGCCTGCAGACGAGGCAGAAGTGGTCCAAGGAGGTCCACAACGTCGACGTGGGAGCGCTCGTCGTCGTCGGCGAGGACAATCTGCCGCCCCAGCAGTGGAGGATCGGGCGCGTCGTGGAGGTGCACGTCGGCGCTGATGACAAGGTCCGAGTGGCGGACGTCAAGACGGCAGATGGGGTCTACAGGCGAGCCATCCATCGGCTGGCTCTTCTTCCGATCTTGTCCTGAAGGACGTCGTCCCTTCAGAGGGGGCGGTGTTTGGAGACTTCTCTCTGTTATGTCTATGTAAAGCGGGGATCGGGGCTTAATAAAGCTTTCTCGCTCAGGCGAATTCGGCCGCCGATCTCTCGCTCAGTACTTTAGGTATAGGCATGTAAGAGAATTTTATGAAATTAAAAGTTAGTTGAAAATCGAACTCCTTTTCGTGCGCATCGCCGCAACTCTCGTCTTGCTTTTCGTTTCGACTTAAATAAAAACCATCGCAAAAAGAATTACCACTGCAATCGCAACAGTTTTCGTTTCGACAATAAAAACGCTTATTGTTTTCCATACTTATAGGTTGTTTTTGCAGAAATCTCAAATACTTTTATAAGTGTGAACTCTTATTAAACGCTATGGCCCTAGAGAATTTTTGCCGCAAGTCATCCCAAATGAGAATACGTAGTTGTTCATATTACCAACTAGCTGGGTTGTTGCGCAAATAATATTTTCTCATCATAAGTAAGTTATTACAAGATAGCCGTTACTCACACACACATTCGTTCGACCCTGAAAATCTTGACTTCTATACGAAGAGTAACCTTTTCCAATAGGTGGGAGAGCGTAATTTATTGCCGTCCAAATAGATAGAAAAGCTGATATGCTAGTAGTATTAATATACATATGTCGTAGATTCGTAAAGCTAGTTATGTTAACTTCGAATATAACCTAAATTGAATAAAGGAGTATGTTAAGATTCTGTTAAGATGAGTGGACATCATTGGTATGTAAGCCAAATGAGCATGGCGCCTGGTATTGTTCAGCTGAAGAGCGTAAAGCAAGAGCATGATAGATGGGTTGTGTTGAATGAGAAGATGGAGAAAAAAGCGAGAGGATTAAAAGGACTGCTTGTGGGTCGGTCACTTTGGAAAAACACGCGACAGTGAACAACACGCAGGCGACTTGCTGTGCCACACTCTATTAAGAAGAATCATGGAAGAAGATACACCATTGTCTCCGACGCCTCCACCATGTCCTCCGATAAATATATTAAAAAAATTAAAGACCCAAAGAAGTTTTTTGTGCTCATGGATATATGGTAAAATAACAAACTGCTTCTTTTGAAGGTTTCAACGTTATTTTACAAGAGACCTTTATTAATTTGGTTGAACAATTTTTATATGCCCCACTGTACATCTTCTTAAAGTTTTGGATTGCTTGCGGTAGCTCTTCAGTCTCTAATACAAAGTCAAAGCATATAGGAAATAGGCGAACAAGTTTTAAAACTTATGCATATAAATTGAAAAGATTAAATAATTTAAAATGCGTAAATTCATTTAGCAATCTTGAGTAGAAAAATTGAACAGAGACAATTATAGTTTGTGGGCAATGCAAATAAAAACTCAAAACTTTGGTTCGTTGTGTGCATTCGAGAAATTAAAAACAAAAATAGTAGGTAAGTTGTTTTGATATTTTAACAAGAAAGGAAGCTAGCTTCGGCTTGCCCTTGCAGTCATCAAATATGTCGAACAAAATGCATAAAGGTAAAACAACATCAAAGCTAAGACGATTTTTCTATTAATTTTCCATATTTTCGACTATAGATCATATGGGAGCTATATGATATAGTTGTCCGATTTTGATCAAATTTAATTCGTAATTCAAGAGTCGTAAGAAAACTCTATATTCCAAAAATCATACTTGTCGAGCCGATCCGGCTCGTTTCGACTTATATTCTGCGTGCAATAACTACACAACTTTTCGAAAAGTTTCAGCACGATAGAGAGGCTAGTTTACATAGAAACAGACAGACGGACAGACGTACAGACGGATTTCGATTCAGATTGTGATGCTGACCAAGAATATATATACTTTATGGGGTCTGAGGTGTCTCCTTCGCTGCGTTGCAAACTTCTGACTGAAATTATAATACCCTTTCGCTCTCCAAGGGTATAAAAAACCAACGGAAAGACTATTAGCCACCAAAAACGGTTTCCGCGATGCGAATATTATCGAATTATTCGAAATAGACGCCTTTAATCCAAAAAATATATAACATTTATAAAACAAAATCATAACATCATTGTCTGTTTTTTTTACATTCATGCAGATGTTTATTCTGTATGCCCCAAAGGTAGTACCAGTGGAAACGGCAAGTGTTCTTTGATAAAAGAAAAACTAAGTAACAAAATTGCTGGAAAAAGATTTAGTAATTTAATTTTATTATGAGAAATTGGCGACAATATTGTTAAGATTTCCAGACTATTTCTACAGTGCAAATATCACAATTTAATTTAGAAATTTTGTTTCATGTCGCATTAGACAATTATTTAAAGCATGATACCATGATTGGACAAGAAATACATATTTCAGTTTGGTTTTGGTGTTATCATTGATACAGAGAAATTTAATATTAACAAAGCTAAAATTATTAATGCTATACATGAAGATACATCCAGTTTTGAAGATTTACTTGAAACTAACATGGAATTACGTGAAATTGATAAATGCAAATTAAAAAAATATTGGAAAAATATTCTGACCATGTTATAAATGGAATCCCAACTAAGCGCGTAACCACAATAGCATTAGAAATTCTTTTGATAGATGTTCAAAGACGCCCTTATCTGCTCAGTCCAGATGAAAAGATATTTATTAAAGGATAAATAGACCAAATGATTAAGTACAATGTGACTGTCCAAGCAATTCGCCATTTGCAAGTCAAATGCTTTTAGTTAAAAAGAAAGATGGCAGCGACAGACTGTGCATCGATTTTCGTGAGCTAAACTCAAACACAATTTCCGATAAGTACCCATTTCCATTGATTTCAGATCAGATAGATCGCTTTCGAGGCGGAAAATATTTTTCTATTATAGACATGGCCAACGGATTTAATTAAACACCGAACCACCCTGACTCCATAGAAAGAACAGCATTTGTCACCCCAGACGGTCAGTATGAATATCTGGCCATGGCATTTGGGCTAAAAAATGCATCTTCTATTTTTTACCGTGTCGTAGTGCGAGCCCAGGGTGACTTAGCTTACTCCTACGCAGTGGTCTACATCAGAGAGCTCCAACGATCACAATTTTTTCGATCATACTCGATCATTTACTCGGATTTTTTGTGATTGAAAACATTGGTTTAACAAAAACGTATAATCGTAAGCGGTCTTTCTCAAAGCGAACATTTAGTTCCAATCACTCAGGCTTGATTCCTAATGATTTTGTTCGATCGAACCGTTTTGTGTAAGCGGCAAAGAATGTTCAAGAATGTTGCTTACATTCAGTTCGAGTACAATCATACCAACTGGTCATGCTGGTTGGTGTTTGGATTCAAGCTATCGAACTATTTATTTTGTGCACTTGCTAAGAATTTGTAGTTTGATCTCTAAAATCTCAATAATAATTATGGAAATGGTTTAAGTTTATCTCAGTGAAGTTTGTGCTCTTTAATATTTGAAGCATTCATTTTGTTGATAAATTTAAGTATTAATTCAATTTTAATTTTGAGCTTTAATAATGAAGAAATAAATGAAGTTTTGTATTTTGAGTAAATTAATGCATCGCAACTTGTTTCCTTTAAAATAAATATATCTACATAAAAACTATGCACACATTTTCGATCTGATTCGTTCACTCACATTCAATTCAAGTGCAACATGATCGAAGTCTGAGCGGTTCGCGCGTCGTTGTACTTGATCGTCTTTTTCGGTACGATCATTTTCGATCATCATAACGAAGCCAACAAATCAGTTTGAATCAGTAAGCAGAACACTCAAGTTCGAACTTCGTTCGTTTTGTGCACGAAACTCGACTCGAACTTCGTAGCGAAGCGCTGTGTTTAGTTGTGATCGGTTTGAGCAAGTTTGATCGAACATGAACGATCATACTCAATGCAGTTCTCTGAGTCTGGACTAACACGTACAAGACAGTTCTTAAAGCAGTTACTGTAAATCAGGATGACAGAGTCGGACAGTGATCATTGTGAAGCGTCGAAAAACAACAAGAATTTTTGAATTATTGAATCTTCTCCTTACGAGACTAACAATAAGTGTATCAAATCTTATACTATAACCTAACTATCAGTCATATAGACTGGAACAGTAAAAAATGGCCCTGAAAAATTATGGCTGGGTTGGAAGGTCGTTGCGATGCAGGCGGGTTCTTCTGGAAACCCGAGTCAGATTCCTTGCGAGAGGATTTGGATGGGCTGAGAATTTTTCCTTGTATGACGCTTTTTGCTTTACTATTTCACCTCTGATGTTATTCTGTTGACTTGCTCGATAGTTCCATGTTTTTCTCTGAAGCCAAATTGATGGACTGGGATAATGTTATGAGCTCCCATATATGGTAATATGCGTGTTAGAAGGCATTTTTCGAACAGTTTGGACAGGCACGACAAAGTCTTAATGGTCTGTAAGAGGTCGGAATCGTGTGATCTTTTCCGGGATTCGGTATCATTAATATTATTGATTTTTTCCATTTTTTTGGGTAGTAGCCAAGACCTATGATTGAAGAGTTTACAGATGACCTCAATAGCACAGTTTGGAAGTTCAATTATCATTTTTGGAGTTATTTGGTCACCGCCGGGACCCTTTTTCGGTTTTAGCCTCCGGATGACTTTGGTGATCTCGTTCGGTCGAAACGGTGTTATCGTAGATTCACTTTCAGTTTGGATTTGCGGTAGGACAAAAGGATTTGCAGTGGGATTAGGCTGGAAGATGCCCCTGAGATGTGAGGCAAATGTTTCGGCTCTGTCTGTGGCGCTGCGCGCCCAGCCACCTGCAGAGTTTCTTATCGGGGAGACGGTTTCAACCGGAGAGCTTAGGTTTGGGTGAGCCCTCCACAAGGGATGCTGTGAACTAGTTGGAGAGAGTTTCTCAATATATCTCATGTCCTCTTCGATATTGAGCTGGGTGGTCAGCTCAATGTGGGAACTCACGTACTTCCTGTATTTCATCCAGTCAGTTCTGTGCGACGTCAGGCTGTAGGGGTGGTCCGTTATTTCTGGGCTTTAAAGAAGGGTTATCAATAATGGAGAGTGGTCTGATGAGAGATCCGGTAGGGCCTTGGCGCTTATTAGGTTGCGTGGGATTTTTTTGTCACCGCAAAATCAATTAGATCTGGAATCTTTCTGGGGTCTGCTGGCCAATATATGGGGCTACCAGGAGAAACGTAGTCCAACTTATTTCTCACATTTATAAGTGCATTATAAAGTTGCCTTCCCTTGGGAGTAACGAGGTGTGATCCCCAGTGCGTATGCTTGGGGTTGTAATCTCCAGCAGCTATGAGGCGATCCCCAAGTGAGTTGTAGAAATCCATGAATTGACCTTCAGAGATTGTAAAGCGAGTTGGGCAGTAGACAGCGGCGATGCAAAGGTTTCCTGACTGCACTTTTATGGACGAGGCTTGCAAGTAATTGGTTTCAAACTTTTGGAATGGTGTTTGATGCGTTCTCTAATTAAGATGCCGGTGCCGCCGTTGGTTTTTCCATCGAGATGATCTGTGGGGTAGAAGGTGTAACCCCGTATGTGGAAGTTATATCTGCTTGTGAGGTGAGTTTCCACCAGCAGCCTAGCGTCAATGTGATTTTTTTTTTTTTGTCGACGCACGTGTCCCACGGCCACACCTCCCGTCCAACCGACCGAAGGGCGCTGCCGTGTATCGTACGGCTCGGTTCGCGAGAAATGAGTCGCGACTTAGAAAAATAAGAAAAATGAGGAGGAACACAAAAGGATCTAATTATGAGATTAAAAAGTCAGAAGAGATCGCTTTAAGAGTGGCAGAGAGTCCGAAATAGATATAATAGGATAAAGTCTATTATAGTCAGATCATGCAGTTCATAGTTAGATCTACATTGATATTAGGGGGATGTAATTTCTGGTTAATCTGCTTGGAACATAAAAGTTTAGCCTACTAACTAAGACGGGGCTATCAATTTTACCACAAATAAGATTACACATAAAAACTGTTCCAAGCATCGTTCTACGGTTGGCTAGGGAGGGTAAATTAATTACCTAGGAGGGTAATAAAAGGTTTGCATCCCAATTTAGGCGCCATAGGGCAAAAAGTAAAAAAAATTTTGGACCGATTCAATACGATCCGAATGAACTCCATATTGGGGACTCCAGACCGGTGATCCATATTCAAGAATTGGACGGGCAAGCGAAATAAATAAATTTTTAGTTATGTAAGGGTCAAAATTTTCATCCCCGACCAGCGCAACAATTTTGTTGACCAGGGCGTTTGAGCTTTTTTCCCTAATATAAATAGGTGGGGGTTTTGGTTTCTTTTGTAATGGGCTAAAGTTCTCAAACAAGAAAATGGAGAGATGGAAATGCAAGAAAACATTATCGAATCGGTGGATGTGTTTAATCTTCTGGCTAACTTCATTTGTGTGCCAAATATAACGAATAAGGGTTTTGAACTGTTTTGAGAAAAAACGTCAAAAACAAAGAAGGTGCTAATACCAAACAAAAATAATGTATTATTTATTTTTAAATATGAAAACAAAAAAGCCGTTGCTGCAATCGGAAAAGTAATTCAAGTGGTAATTTGGCATTGCACTCCTCAAATTCAATATTGAACGATTAAAATCCATGACTGGAAAAGAATTAATGAATGGTCTGCGTGGGATCACCGGCAAACAAATGACTTTGTTTCCGAGACTTGTGCAAAAAATCGTTTGAGTAATGAATGTGTTTTCAATGAGTACGGTATTTGTAGGAGAAGCTCTTTATTTTGCTATGTGTGGTAGTTTGTACCGCCGATTATCTCTGAGAGCGTGTCAAGATGATTCTCATTAACATTCCCCTTTTACTTTCATTTAATGTAAAGTAAATATAATTGTGGGAGCCGAAACAGAGCTCAGCGGCAAATCTTAACATATATATATATAATTTTTGTGTCACAGTTTTCGTTACCACACTCCTTCGAAACGGCTATACCGATTCTCACCAAATTTTGTGAGCCTATTGAGTAGGTCTGAGAATCGGCAAACATCTATTTTTTATCCCCCTAAATGTCGTTCGACATACCAAAAATCGCATATAAAATGAGCTACTACCTCATCACACTGACAAACACACGCTAACATAGCATTTTAAATCAATTTAAACTGCGGCAAAAATCATTCATCATTAAGTAAAATCATTAATTCTATTTATGAGTGTTTTGTCCAGTGAGCAATGCCAAGAAAACGCAAAGGGGGAGATTTGAGCCATGATACAAGTAGATCTCGATACATGCGAAATAGAAGATCCGAAAGAATAGCGCAATTGCATCAAGAAGAGCCAGAAGATACACGAGCTGAACGCAATGAAGCCAGAAATCAGATTAGAACAACGACAACTACGTCGTTTCACAGTCAATAGACGCAGAACAAATGACCAACAACGACAACAGGTACATCGAGCATTTATATATGACTCATTACTGCCTCTAGCATTCCAGAATGAGCCCGATATTGAGTATTATGCTCACTCAAAAGTGGTGCTATGGACAAGGAATGTCCGCATTGTCATGCGCTGAAATTTGAAAATAAACCAGCGAGTCAGGAAAAGTGCAACTACCAGAAATTGAAACACCACCTGAACCATTGAACGGCTTACTTATCGGCCCGGATCCAGATTCTAACGTGTTCCTGAAGTCAATTCGAACATTTAATTTATGCTTTTAAATGACTTCGTTCGGAGCAACAGAAATAGTTCGAAATACTAATGCAAATGGTCAAAATTACAATTCTACATTCAAAATTAGAGGCCAAGTATATCATAAAATGGGCTCACTGCTGCCAATGCCAAATGAACCACATAAATTCTTACTGATATTGTCTAATAGTGTTACTGTCATAATTGTTTTATTAATGATATATAACTATAGGTAATAAATTAAAATAACTTAAAAATAATGTTTGCTTTTTTGTTATTTTTATATTCCCTCATGGTTAACAGCGCTCCAGATGACTTTATACTACATAAGTCTAGAACTGAGTAAATTTTGTACAGAAATTATAAAGTCATCTGGTGGCAAAACAACGTTTGCCGGGTCAACTAGTTTCTATATAGAATTCAACATCTCTTGCTACTGTCAATGAAAGCAGACGTGTTTTTATATCGCTCCGCCGTGTAATTAAAAATACATCGTAAATAGCCGAATTCCATTTCGCGAAAAGACGCTGAGGTTACGCATGGGTACATGTACTCATGTTGCCTATGGAATTATCTCAATTAGTGTTCAAATTACTAAAACAATAATACAGCTGATCATAAACAAAGCCAACGTTTAAGAGCACCAGTTCTGTAACGAAGAGCGATAATGGGCAAGGCTCGGCAACAACAACAAGGCGAACGTCGGCTCTCGTCAATTAGAATCAACGCTTACTTCTCCATAAGAGCGGAAGAGTTAGAACCAACAACAACTGCAACACTAAAAGTGAGTACGGAGAGAGCACGCTCGCTTTCTCCCGCCTTATTATTTCCAAGCGACGCATCACAAAAACAGCCGTGAAGTGCCCAATGCCCGTCCCCCGACCCCTACAATATTACCAACGATCTGCTGATAACAACAAAGACCAGCACAATGCCATCGTTTAAGACGGTGACATCGACACTAGCAGCGACAACAACCACTACAACAACCACATCAACTGCAGTTTCTGTTTCGTCAGCCCTTACTGACAAGCTAGCCAATACCCAACCCAAAAATAACAAAAATGTTAATGGATCGTTAATTCAAACCGGAATCGATCGGTACGTGCAAATTAAAAGAAAATTAAGCCCACAAGCAATTAAAAAAACAAATGCATCAAAAGTAACGAAGAAAGTTGAAGCCACTGTACCAAACAATGCGCTAACAAGAAATCGATGATAGCGCTCAAAAACCTCAGATCAAGCAACTAAGACCATCTTTGTACGTCAGGCAAATTGTTCTGAATTGGTCAAAAAAAATAACTGATCAAATTGGATCAAACAATTTCTATGTTAAATCCTTAAAAAGGGGCAACATAAATGTGTTACGAACTGCTTTCTTGGGTGGGCAGTGCCGCTAGCTCAGCGATCTCATTTGGGCCAAGTTCTCCCCAATGCCCGCAGGCCGACAACATAAAAAGAAAAAGCAATTCATCATCATTATAAACTGGTCTTTAATACTTCAGGTAAGTTCAGGTATATTTAACATTTCGCATCTAATTAATTTCATCAAAATCTATTTGTTCATTAGGCCCTAGACTCACTAATTAACCGCCGGATAAATATTTAGCGGTCAAAGCGGGATCTAAGAAGCAAGGATCAGACACTCACCAGTAAAAATGTTCTGCCCCCTTGTATTGGCAGAACTCACTTCGCTAATACGGCTGAGTTGTTTGGTCACCTAATCCTAAGGAGCTCCATGGGAATAGAAAGGACGCCGAAAGGTATGGGAGATTCACTACACTAATCCTCCATCCTTTTTATTTATCGCGACCTTGTTTTGTTTTAGCAAAACCAGAGCTCGCAAATAACAGTCGACCGTTTCTCGTTGTCTGCTAATAACAGTCTTCTCCTGACTCTTTACGAAAAGGCTCAGAGAACGACCGATTTATGGGTTCGTAAATGGGTTCGGTTGCGCTCAGACCGAAACCGTTTTTTTCTATTCGGTTTTGTTCTGGTTTCTCCAAGACCGTTTTGTCGTTTTCATTGAAGCAAAAGGTCTTTTGCATATGTATTGATATACAGTGCACTTATAGGCAAGCAAATCGTTAAACATCGGTTTTGCGGACGAAATATATTAATCGTCTTCGCGAATTGAACATGTGTGTGTAAATGCGAAGACCGTTTGCGTTGAGTTTTTCGGTCAATCGGTCTTTTGCTGACTCTCATTGTGCGAGCGTTTCTCGATCTGCTCCTTACGCACTGCTCATTGAAAGACCGAAATACAAAGAGCTCAACGAAAAGCGCTCAACAGAAAACCCAAATGATGACAGAAAGGGTCTCTTGCTCAGAGCGAGAGCGAGATAGTATGAACTTTTTCGGTTGTGCTCGCACCGAGAGCACAGGAACAAAAACGGTTGACTGTTATTTGCGAGCTCTGGATTTAACAAACAAGGTATTAAATGTCTTACATACTACACATTTCATTAATTGATTTTGAATTTCAGCAGGTGGTGCTTGGGCTCAGCCCACCAGAGTATTGCACTACAAAAAACTTGGAGGCGTATAGAGACTAGCTGGCCAACCTCGTGGTAGAACAGCCGTTCGCGAATAAGTTGGCCACTATCGGAGGCACTCCGACACGGAACGAACTCACCGGAGATCTCTAGTCTGTCACCGTTGATTTGGTCGTTGATGGCGAGTTATGTAAGCCAATTGGAGAACATCCCAAATTGGTTCTCCTCCGAATGTATGTATTTTCTCCTCGGAACAACTTGTGCCTCCTCCAAAAAGAAATAGGTCCTCCTCGAAAAATGTCGGTGTTTTTAAACAAATGTCATATTTTCTGCGAAGTAATATAATCTTCGAAAAATAATTTGTGACTTCTTTAGAAATTTTGGTTCCTCAAAAAAAATGTAACTTCTCCAGAAATATATTATGTAATTCGGCCAACTCAAGAAAGATTGTTTTCTTCAAAAAAGATGAACTCCTCGAAACAATTTGTGTCTCCTCCAGAATAATTATGTTTTCCAAAAGGGTTTATGTTCCCTTTTTTTTTAAAAAAGGTTATATTTTCTTGAACGAAAAAGAATCCCGGGGCCCTTTGTTGTGGGACCCCGGGTTCCTTCACCAAAATTTTCACAGAAACACTACGAGTTTAAATCGCCACGTCTATCTTGTCCGTTTTTTCGAGTACCACTCGCGGTGATCGGTTCTATCACGCCACGTTCCTCGCCATCTTCCCTAATCTCTCTCTAAAATGGGTCATTGGATATCCTCAAGGCCATCTAAGAGAATCCCTAAGCCGAGGTTACATGTTTACATTTTACATATTAGAGGATCTGCCCAAGGCCCAAAAGGTGGTGCTGCTCTAACCATCGCTACTTGTCTAAAGTATCGATAGCGTCCTCCTGGAATCGACTCCAACTGCAACATCAACCAAGGATTTCGAGAGGTGCTATCCAGAGGTTTGGCGGAGCGAAGAAATTCTTGGTAGCTTTTGGAGGAGACCAGGAATACAGGCACTCCGATATTCCGTGCAGTTCGTACGGCGCCCTACGCGGGGCCCACGCTTGATGGAAAGTATATTGATTTATCTCTGTGCGCTCGTATACTTTGTGTACCCTTTTCATCTCACAGCCGGATGTTTTTGGCGTGGTAAACTCGCCAGCTCTGTGGTCTTCAACGCGCCAGGTTCGGCCATATCCATCCTGCCGTCTGTGCTGCTCGGCCTCGGGAGGAAAACCTGGACTGCTGTTGCCCCAATCCGATGATGCGTCCATCCTTCGCTGGGGCTTCGGCGGGACCAATGGCGCTGGCCGACATGGTCTGCTTCCTTTCGAGATTGCGCCCTGCCTGTGATGCAACGAGGACTTGGATTCCGCTGCTGGCTGATGCTGCCCGTCCGTTTGTTCTTTTTCCGCTGGAGAAGGCCTTGCATCTGCTGGCCTGAGAGCGTCGTTCAAGAGCTTCATCATCTCCAGGAAGCCTTCACGGATTTCATCCCGTAGCGACTGACTCACTTCCGCCTCCTGTGCCTTTCGGTACGTCTCAGCCGCCTGCGCGATCGCCACATTTGCTGCCGACTTCTCCTCCGAAGCGAGCCGTGATTTGGCCGAGTTCACGCCGCCTAGCTCGAGCAGTTGCTCGCGCTCTACTCCAGCAGCACCCTCTACGTCCGTTGACCGAAGAGCATCTTCATCTCCTCCAGGAGGACCCATCGACATCAGCTGGTGATCGTGCCTACTCTTAAGATCCCTATCCTTGGACATCACTTACGAAAAAAATAAATACTTCCTATACTAATACCACAAAAGGAATACATAAACAAACAGAGATATCAACGCGACCAAAAATTAATATTAAAAATATAAATAAATAAATAACGAAATAAATAAATAATGACAAAATAAATAATGCAATAAATAACAATAAATTAATAAATAAATTATGAAACGACCGAATAAATAATACCTGAAATAAATAACCATAAATACCAAAAAAATTGCACTAAATATTCGACTCTTCGAGACACCAGATAAACTAATTGCTTCTATTCTTTTATTTCAGCTAATACTGTGGGGAGATGGAATCAATCGTCGCCGGTGGACTTCCGACCTGTTAACATCTACGCATCGCCAAAAATCTTCAAAATTTCCGCCCCTCTCGCAGCCGCTCGTCAACTGGTCTAGCTATCACATTAAGTGATAGCTGCCAATTAAGGACTCCAGCTGCTCCTGGACTGATGTTGGTCTTCTTCCTCATCTGCAGTTCCCATCGCAAATCGAGGGAACTCGTGCATCGCGTGTGCTTCCACGGGCCACGAGTACCAAATAAGTTTTTCAAACCGACAGGAAATTGGAAACCCACAGACGGAAGAAAAACCTAGAAATCCATACACCATTTACAGACAAAAAAAAAAAAAAAAAAAAATATATATATATATAAATAAATAAATTACTGTTACATAAATAAACGGCAAAGAAAATGAGACTATCTAACTATGTATCACAGTATATATTTTAATCACAGCTCAATAACTTGATACTACGACCAGGGAGCAATTGGCCAGCATATTTCTGGACAAGCCTCCCACTTCCTCAGCTGATCTCTAGTTCCCGAGTCTCCCTTCCCAATGCAATTGCATTCGTCTACAAGCCAACGTTCAGAGTGACCGGAAACTAGGCCAGCTCGTCGCCTCAACCATTTTCATAATTTAATTGTGCGACCGGGAGCAATTGGCCAGCACTCTGGACAAGCCTCCCACTTCCTCAGCTTCCCCTTAGTTCGCCAGTCCCTCATCCCGATGCAATTGCAACTTCCTTGCAAGCCACCGTTCCGAAGGACTGACCAACTAAGTCAGCTCCTCGCGAGACGTCGTCGCCTCGGCCATATATATATATATATATTTTTTTTTATTTGGGCGCCAATATGTTACGAACTGCTTTCTTGGGTGGGCAGTGCCGCTAGCTCAGCGATCTCATTTGGGGCAAGTTCTCCCCAATACCCGCAGTCCGACAACATAAATAATGTAAACATGTAACCTCGGCTTAGGGATTCTCTTAGATGGCCTTGAGGATATCCAATGACCCATCTTAGAGAGAGATTAGGGAAGATGGCGAGGAACGTGGCGTGATAGAACCGATCACCGCGAGTGGTACTCGAAAAAACGGACAAGATAGACGTGGCGATTAAAACTCATAGTGTTTCTGTGAAAATTTTGGTGAGGGAACCCGGGGTCCCACAACAAAGGGCCCCGGGATTCTTTTTCGTTGAAGAAAATATAACCTTTTTTAAAAAAAAAGGGAACATAAACATTTTGGAAAACATAATTATTCTGAAGGAGACACAAATTGTTTCGAGGAGTTCATCTTTATTGAAGAAAAAATCTTTCTTGAGGAGGCCGAATTACAAAATGCCCACCCAAGAAAGCAGTTCGTAACAAATGAAACAAAAATACAAGTGAACAACGAACAAGACTATCGATCTGTTGCCAAACACCTTGACAATGGAAAAATAAGTTACTACACCTACCAACTTAAAAGTTGCAAAGGACTACAAGTAGTAATAAAAGGTATCGAAGCAACAGTCCTGAGTAAATTTTGTACAGAAATTATAAAGTCATGTTTGGAAGACGACGTTAGGTCGTAGTACAGTGAATGCCGTCTTCTCAGGCGTCTTCTTCTATTATGCGCAACTGGTCCGTGACCATCGATTAAATCAAACAGTAGAAGAACACGTGGCAAGCAATGTCAACGTAAAAGAAGAAAATGTCTATTGTTACAGCTAATTTCCAAAAATTAACAGGACAGAACTTATGCCGAATTCGATTGATGCAACCATTATAAACGGAAAGTACGCAGGTGAAAATGTTTGAATTCCTCGAATACCAATGATTCCGACTGATCTTCCGTTTCACTTCAAACGATTACAATTAACAAGTCGCAAGGCCAATCGCTTAGAGTTCGCGGGATAAATTTAGAAAATCATTTTCACTTGGGCACTTCACTTTGTTTGTGTTAAAGTCAGACCACAAAAAAAATTTGGTTTACCAAAGAGCACTTCAATGAAACGGATAATTCGCGGACACGTATAACGCTTCGATTCTGTATTTACTTTGGATTCACTTTCATTTACTTAGATAAGTTCAACTAAATAACACTTGATTTTTGTAATGGACATGAATTCATTACTGTGTGAAATGAAATAAAATTTTTCGTTTTCATATATAAAACAGAACAAAAATTTTCTTTATCTTTTAAACACCAAACGAAATTTTACATAAAACTATCGCCATCTGGTGGCGGAACGGAGTTCGCCGGGTTTACTAGTATTAAATAAAAACATAGTTCCGCAGCCAATGTTCAAGGTAGAGTCGGAGCCGGAAACTATGAAACTAAAAAATCATGAAATCATGAAGCTTCAATATCTGCTGAACCGTAGGATCACCATTGATGAGCCCCACAAGCGGAATGGGCCCGTGCAATGTATGAATTGTCAGGTCATACGAGGACTTACTTCACTCTACATGCAGTCTGCGTTGCCTGCGGAGATGCAGACTCAACGGAGGCTGCCCAATAAATAAGGATAACCATTCTGCCATAAAATGTAGTAATTGTGGGGGAAACCACACTGCAAATTACAGAGGTTGTCCTGTCTATAAAGAGTTGAAAAGTCGACTAGGCCAACACATAACTGCAGCTCGAAATCCTGTAACCCGAAATAGTTCTCCATTTATATCAACGACCACGATCCCGGAAGTCTCTTTTGCAAACGCTGCAGGAACTTACGCGCTCTCAAAATCTCCCTTTGGAGCTATTAATTAAACAAAAATCGTTTTAGATGGTGTTCGGAGCAGACAGTCAGCACCTAATTGGATGCACATGGGTGTAGGGAGTTAGGAGCCGCTCTTCAAGCCTCTCTTTGTTTTATCTATGTTATCTATAATCGTGAGAACGACAGTATAAAGAATCCGCGCTTTCGGCTTATCTCACCTCAGATCAAACATACACTTATCTCGCTTACATCTCCTACTTTTGTTACATATAATCAAATGCATTGTGTGCAAATGCATTGTGTAAACCCCTTCTCAAGCTGTTTACCCTATCCCTACAAACTTGTCAGTTTCCCCTTATTTGGAAGGAGTCATTTGTTATTCCCCTTCATAAAAAGGGAAGCAAGTCGGATGCTTGCAATTATAGAGGTATTTCTAAATTGTCAGCAATTCCAAAGCTTTTCGAACGTGCAGTAACCCCCCACTTGCAGCACCTTTGTAGATCAATCATATCTCCATGCCAACACGGATTTATGAAACGCAGGTCTACCACAACAAATCTTCTAGAGCTCACATCCTTCGTGATAGATGGCTTTAAAAATAATTTCCAAACTGATGTCATTTACACAGACTTCAGTAAAGCATTTGACTCTGTAAATCACTTCCTAATGATTCGCAAACTTGACATGATGGGGTTTCCAGCAGATCTGTTAAGTTGGATCTTTAGTTATCTCAGTGGCCGAACTCAAAGAGTCCTTTTCAAAAATTCCTTAAGCGGTCTCCTCAGAGTTACCTCTGGTGTACCACAAGGAAGCCATCTGGGACCATTACTTTTCACTTTGTTCATTAATGATCTTCCATCGATCATTACGCATTCCCGCGTACTTATGTACGCGGACGACGTAAAACTCTGTCTGCAGTATAATGATTGCTCCCGTCATTTAAGCCTTCAGGCAGACCTAAACAATTTTCAAAACTGGTGTCACGACAATTTACTAAAATTAAACAGCTCCAAATGCAAGCTGATGACGTTCTGTCGGGTCAATCCGCATAACGTCACCTATTCGCTAAGTGGTGGTGCCTTGGAAAGAATAGCGCTTGTTGACGATCTTGGCGTCCTATTGGACCCCAAACTTAAATTCACTCTGCATATTTCGAGCATGGTTAATAAAGCTAGGGGAATGCTTGGATTTATTAAACGATGGTCGAAGGAATTTGAGGATCCTTACGTTACCAAGGCTTTATTTATATCGTTGGTCCGGCCAATCCTCGAGTATGGGGCACCCGTTTGGAGTCCTCAATACGGAGTACATGCTGATCGCATTGAATCAGTACAAAAAAACTTTTTAATTTTTGCACTACGCCGCCTTAACTGGAATGCAAACCTATTCCTACCCTCATATTCGCATAGATTGCTCCTCATTAACCTGCCCTCCCTTACTAACCGTAGAACGATGCTTGGTACTGTATTTATTCATAACCTTATACGTGGTGATATTGACTGTCCTTATTTGCTGAGTAGACTAAATTTCTCGGTACCAAGTAGATTAACTAGAAATTATGTTCCTTTAGTTTTAAATCAGTGTAGACGTAATTATAACGTGCATGAGCCTTTCAGAGTACTTTGTTCTGACTACAATAGACTTTTTCCTATTTTATCCTCTTCTGACTCTCTGCAGCTCCTTAAGCAATTAGTTTTAACATTTCTGGCACAAAATTAGATTGCTAAATTTAAACTTAAATTAAATTTAAAATTTTTCTTCGTTTTTAATTTTTTTTTCTTAATTAACATCGCGTCAAATTTTCCGCGAATCGTGCCGTACGATACACGGCTGTCGCCCCTCGGTCGGTTGGGCGGGTGGTGGGCCGTGGGACTACGCGCGTAAATTTAAAAAAAAAAAAAAAAAAAAAAAAAAAAGTAGAATCCCAACATAAATAAAAAAAAAAAATAAAATTAATTTCTTCTTTTGTTTTTTTTTTTAGTATTTTTTTTTTTTTTTTAAAAAAAAAATATAATTTTTTTTTTAATATTATAAATAAAAAATAAATTTAAAAAAAAAAAAAAAAAATTTGAACTTTATAAATAAATATAAAAATAATACCATATTTATATAAAAAACAAACAAAACAAAAAAAAAAAAAATAAACTTAAAAATATATTTATTTTTAAAAAAAAAAAAAAGGAAAGGAACCTGGCGGCCATAAAAAAAAAAAAAAAAAAAAAAAAAAAAATTTTAATTTTTTATAATTAAAAAAAAAATTTTAAAAAAAAAAAAAAAAAAAAAAAAAAAAAAAAAAAAAAAAAAAAAAAAAAAAAAAAAACACCCAACCCCTTTCTCCATTTCCGAAGATGAATTTGTACAGTTCTTTGACCTATTATGTGACCTTTTTATAGCGGCTGGTGATTACAATGCGAAACACCCCCATTGGCGCTCTCGACTCACCAATCCGAAAGGAAGACAGCTGTACAACGCTATAATAACACCAAAAAACAAGCTTGACCTTATCTCTCCAGGTAAGCCTACATATTGGCCAACAGATCCTAACAAGAAGCCTGACCTGATGGATTTTGCCGTCACAAGAAGAGTGCCTAGAGGTCATGTTCATGTGGAACACTTATCAGATCTTTCATCGGATCACTCGCCCATTTTATTTCTTCTCTACGACTATCCACAGCTTTCTAAACGAACACATCTTCAAAATTCCATTAAAACAGATTGGCTTAAATACAGAAAGTATGTAAGTACCCATATTGATGGTTTCCCAAACATGTACCAAAAAGAAGAGATTTACAGCTCAGTTGAAGCACTAGTGTCTGTTATGTCACTAGCAGCTCAACACTCCACACCTATTAAATCGGCTTGTAATTTTAATTCTAATTTTAACAACAGTCGAGCTTCTGGGCATATGAACGAACTGTTACGCAATAAGGGAAGGCTTCGGAGGGAGTGGCAAGCCCACAGATCGTCTGCCTCGAAGGAGCGGCTTAAAACAGCCAACTATCTTCTACGCACAGCCCTAGAAGATGAAAGTAATCGATCTCAATTATTCTATTTGCAGAATCTCTTCCCTAACAGCAAACGATATTCACTGTGGAAAGCTAAATCGGGTATATGTCCACCAATCGAAAGCGAATCGCCATTACACACACAAACAGGAGAGTGGGCTCGCAGCAACGAAGAGAGGGCGAAAGTATTTGCTGCGCATCTGAAAAACGTTTTCAAACCGCTTCTATCAACAAATAGCTTTGTGCTCCCAATAATCATCACTCCAGAGGCTACCCTGCCTATCACATTCGAATCAAGGGAAGTGACAAGAGTGATAGAGGCTCAGGAAAAAAAGAAAGCGCCAGGACACGATCTAATCTCCCCTAAAATGATTATGGAATTGCCGAGCTGTGCAGTAAATCTTCTCAGCACGATATTCAACAGCATGATGAAATGGGGCTATTATCCACAACAATGGAAAAAGTCTGTCATCACTATGATCCATAAAGCTGGAAAGGAGAAGTCCCAGCCTTCATCATATAGGCCAATCAGTCTTCTGCCGTGCCTATCAAAGATATTTGAAATTTGCATGATACTGCCGTTCTAAGTCGATCTAAGTGCCTCATGAGAGCAACGCAATATCTATCAGCTCAATTCTGGCTTTTGGAGAAATGGCGCATAAAGGTTAACGAGGAAAAGTGCAAACACGTTACTTTTACCCTTAATAGACAAACTTGCCCCCCACCATCTCTGAACAACATCCATATTCTACAAACAACGGAAGTAACGTATCTTGGAGTCCACCTTGATAGACGGCTTACCTGAAGAAGGCACATCGAAGCCAAGAGAACAGAACTAAAATTAAAAGCAAGAAGCCTACACTGGTTAATAAATGCTCGCTCTCCGCTTAAATTGGAGTACAAGGTACTTCTGTACAATGTAGTTGCCGCGGTCTTTAACGTGAAACACTAGCCACACACGACTCCTGCGAAGATGTCTCCCCACCCAGCAACAATAGCTAGGGCCGGCATACCAAAAAAACTTAATTTGAATTAATTAATTATGTATTAGGCTAAGATTTGAATACTTGTCGTTAGTCTTGAGAGATATTTAAATACCGTAATTAAAAAAAAAAAAAATTTTTGGAAGACGACATTGGATGTTGGAACATAGGTCGTAGTGAATGCGTACGTTGTACGGTACGGTACGTTGCCATCGGTGGCAAAACGAAATTCGCCGGGGTTTGCTAGTATATGTATAAAACGATAAACAATTATTTGTATTATTGGTATAAATACCGGGTACCCAAACCTATGTAAACTGTTTAGTCTGCGAGACTTTTTGATTACTGTTAAAAATCAGTATGTATGGTAAAAAGCAACGATGTTAAAATATTATTAAAATAATTTGATGTAGTTTTTTCAATCTAACAGCTATAAGATATATGATATGATTTCGATTTACATGAAACTCAATTTAAAATTCAATAGTTTTTAGAACACTCTATAATAGTTTATAATTTTAAATTTAAATTTAAAGATAGTTGAAAAGCATGAAACTTAAAAAAATCTTGGTCGTTTGATAAAAAACAACGAATTATCATGTAATTTCTATTAACTTTATATTGATTTTTTGGTCTCTATTATTGCAACTGTATGATATGGTATTCCGATTTTATAAAATTAAATTCGAAATTCGATAGTAGGTAAAAATACCATCTGGAAGAAATCAAGTCGATATGATCAAAACAACGGATTGATAATTTTTTTCAATCTCTGGTATGGGAGCTACCCTATATAGTCGACGATCCAGCCCGTTACGACTTATATACAGCGTGCAATAACTACACAAATTATGTTAAAGTTTTAGCAAGATCGTTTTGAAACTGAGAAACTATTTTTCATAGAAATAGACTGACGGACCGACGAATACACGTACGCACACGTCTAGATCGATTCACATCCTGATGCTGATCAAGAATTTATATATATTATGTGGTCTGATGTGTCTCCTTTACTACGTTCCAAACTTCTGACTGAAATTATAATGCCCTCTGCAAGGGTATAAAAAGAGTAAAAATGGTCCGATTTAAAGAAGCGTTTATTGCAAAGCGAGGGCTAGCGACTGCACTGCTTGGGAAAATAAAATCTCTGCAAAAAGCTTTGTTTGTATAGTGTTGTTGCCAGTGATGCCGATCAAGTGCATACAGAAATTAGTTGATGATTATTTTGAATGCTTTTAATGACTGCTCCTGACGTATGGGGGGAAGTTGGAATAGCCAAGCTTCCAAGGTTTCAAGGGGCAGGGCAGATAACTTTCTTGTTCCCGCTTGTATAACCCAGAGTAAGTTCTAATAACTGCAACTCGATCAACGCCGTCTTCTCCGGTGATGGTGCTTTCTATCCGGCATTTGGCACACACGTTGCCAACGACTCACACGATCAATGTTCAGATGGCTTATGCCAGGCTCGTCCGTTGAAGTGAATATGAACCCAATAAGAAAGTGAGTAGGTGTACGAACGTTGATGTCATTCCGATTTTCTGAAATGGGACAAAGATTAACATTGCGAAAATTTTACAAACTTAAGTGCGCAGTTCATGATATGTCACGATCGACTTTCCAACGACGCGGACGAAATGATGTTTTGCGGGATAATGACAGAGTCAGCAAAATTTTTAAAGCTGTTACTAGTGTTTTATATGCCTCTAAGCCCAACGACGAAATGTATAATAATACTCTTTTTGGAGTGAGATCAAGAGTTTCGGCCTTTTTTTCGGCTCTTTTTAGAAGAAAAATAACATCTTTCATGTCGTCAAACAATTCCTTCCCGTTCAAATCGTTTGAGTAAATTTTGGCCAATGATTCACATTTTTCGTTCACTTCCAATACTTTCCTTTCCAAACTTTTTGTATCGTCATCAAGATATTTCTTGAAGTCGAAGAAAAATCCGAAGCGTTCATTGAGCACTCTCAAGCTAACAAAGCGAGT
This sequence comes from Drosophila ficusphila, assembly GCF_018152265.1. Taxonomy (NCBI): domain Eukaryota; kingdom Metazoa; phylum Arthropoda; class Insecta; order Diptera; family Drosophilidae; genus Drosophila; species Drosophila ficusphila. The sequence goes on from NW_025064156.1 coordinate 198,150, forward strand.
AGAAACTTCGATCGAAAGGCTGTCCAAAATTTCAACTAAAAAGCGTCTTGTTTCTTGGTACATATCGAGAGCAGCGTCATCAGCAAGTTCACCTGGCATCTTACGCTTTCGAATTATCCTTTTCGAAATCGTTACGCCCATTTCTTCACAAATTTTTTTTGCTTTCAATACCACTATGTCGCAAAGATTAACTCTCCATTCTTCTATGTGATCCGACAATGACTCCAGTAACTTTACCGCTTCATAAATGCTGATTCCTTTGGTTTGAAGCATTATCTGCATTCTGTCAACAGAAGAAAGGATCTCTCCCCATAAAAGGAGCAGAACCAGGAAATCAAATTTTTCAACAGCGCCGATGATATGTAAGTGCTGCGTCTTGTCTCGTATACACGGTTTCAGAAGACGTATCTCGGAGTATTTCTAAAGCTGTTAAAAGTAAACAACATAGAAGCTATGACGATTTTTCTATTAATTTTCCATATTTTCGACTAATGTTCATATGGCGGCTATATGATATGGTTATCCGATTTTGATAAAATTTAATTCGTAATTCAAAAGTCGTTAGAGAACTCTATATTCCTGTATGCTGCCCTTGATCCTTGCTGCGACTTTGAACCTGTATATGTATCCGAAAACTTTCAATAGAGACTGAAAAAAATTAGAGGATAGAAAGGAGAAATTCCTGAAGAAGTGACAAGATCAATGCAACTTCTCTACAAAAGGAGGTAGGGCTTAAAGACACAGGAGCTTGAAAGCTCAAAATACCGGTTCAGCCTGATTCCAGATTTAATTGTAATTAGGCTTGAAAATGTGTGTGCCTAAAATGTTAGTTATTTGATATTTTCACCACGTTTTTTTCTTTTTTTCTTAGTTAATACAGACGAAATCTTTTTAAAATCTGTAGTGTTTATTCTTCTACTCCGAAAAAGGTCGAATATTGTCGAGCGCGTTTGACAATTTAAAATATACATTTCTATTGGTAAGACAAACATAAACATAAACTAAAGATTGTCCAGACCAAGTAAATTAGTATCAATATTTTTTCATAGGTTTTGTATATTTTCTGAAAGGCTTACCATTTAAACGCCATGATCTTGAAACTCTTCTGTCTGGATCATCATCTAATGGTGCAGAATAAGAGCCCCTCGAATTGTGCATATTACTTAAATATAAAAAGAACATTTTATTTTTGTAAGAAGACACAGGTATACTTACTGGAATGTTTGTCAGACTATCTGCAGGAAGACGAAAAGAGAAAAAAAGGTATTGTTTAAGTCTTTTTTAAATGTTATGTCGTAATTAAATAAGTATTAATAAAATTGTAGCTCCCCCAACAGTAATTTCTTTGTATTTGCCCACATGAAATTACAAATATATACTAATCTAATCACGTTTATGCAAAACCATTTTAAATTCTACTTTGAATACTTGTTTTGGAGTTAATTTCTAAGCAAACCACTAAACAAATTTTATAAAAAATGATTTTAAGAAGGTCGAATCTGACGAAATTCCGGGGGGTGTTCTTAAACACTGCGCTAATGCATTGTGTAAACCCCTTCTCAAGCTGTTTACCCTATCCCTACAACCTTGTCAGTTTCCCCTTGTTTTGAAAAAGTCATTTGTTATTCCCCTTCAAAATAAGGGGTATGTTTAAATCGTCAGCAATTCCAAATCGTTTAGGACGAGCAATAACTCCTCACTTGCAGCACCTTTGTAGAACAGCCCTATCTCCATGCCAACACGGATTTATTAGGCGCAGGTATAGGTACTATAACGAATTTTTTAGAGCTCACGTCATTAGTGATAAATGGCTTTAACAATCATTCCCAAAATGATGTTATTTACACAGACTTCAGTACAGCATTTGACTCTGCAAGTCTGTTCCTATTGATACGCAAACTTGGCATGATAGGGTTTCCAGGTGATCTTTTAGGATGGACTTTTTGTTATCATAGTGGCCGGACACAAAGAGTCCTTTTCAAAAATTCTAATAATAATAATAAGGAGCAATCTATGAGAATAGGAGGGTAGGAATAGGTTTGTATTCCAGGCGGCGTAGGGCAAAAATTAATTATTTTTTGTACCTACTTATTACACTGTGCGACAAAATTTAACAAAATCTTTGTTTAAGTTACTTTTTTGATTGTTTCCGGTTAAGGTGTATAAATTATGCACAAAAATATTTATGCCACCTTTTAAGTGATACGATTTCTTTTTTCATGGTAAATTTTATGAAATTATTATTATGAAAATAATTAACACAAAATAATATTTTTTTTTACTTTCAATAAACTATTATTTTTTTAAAAGTGAATTTTTTTCCTGATTTTTTGTTTTGCTTTTTCAGAGGTATCCTCGTGTAACAAGTTCCTTACGTATTCGCCCATAGTATAGAGCTGGGAGAAAAAAATTTGAAAGCATTGTTATAAAAGCCTAACGGTATATTTGCTTAATACATTTTAATTAATAGATATTGAACTTGCATGAACGCTTATATCGGTGAAAAAATATTTTCCCAATATGTGATTATAAGGCTGTGAAATATGCAAAAACGCGCGTTTTTGGGACATTTAAGTGTGCGTAAAAGCTGATTGGCTATTGATATTAACAAACCCACAAACTTATATTCTTATTTTTATAAGTAGAAGTGAAAAATAAGAAAAAATCAACTTAAACATTTTTTTGTCGCACAGTGTTATATGCGATCAGCATGTACTCCGTATTGGGGACTCCATACGGGTGTCCCATACTCAAAAATTGGTCGGACCAACGATATAAATTAAGTCTTGGTAACACGTACTTACGTACGTGAATGATGTAAAATTGGGTCTGTAATATTATGAATATTCCCGAAATTTAAACCTTTAATCAAACCTAAGAAATTTTCAAAACTTAATTTAAACAGCTTTAAGTGCAAAATAATATCATTTTGTCGAGTCAATCCGATTGTCACCTATTTGCTAAGAGGAAATACCTTGGAACAGCTTTAAGTGCAAGCTAATATCGTTTTGTCGAGTCAATCCGATTGTCACCTATACGCTAAGTGGAAATACCTTGGAAAGAATAACGCTTGTTGACGATCTTGGCGTCCTCTTGCACTCTAAACTTAAATGCTCTCTTCATATTTCGAAAAACGTTAAAAAAAAGTTAGGAAAGTGCTTGGACTTATTAAACGATGGTCGAAGGAATTTGATGATCCTTACGTTACCATTTATATCGCCAATCCTTGAGTATGGGACACCTGTTTAGGATCGTATAAAATCAGTCAAAAAAATCTTTTTACTTTTTTCCCTAGGCTACCTAATTTGCAATGAAAACCTATTATTACACTCCTATTCCAGTAGATTTCTCCTTATTAACTTGCCCACTCTTAGTAATCTTAGATCGATGCTTGGAACTGTATTTATTTTAAACTTTATACGTGGTTAAATTGACAGTCCTGACTTGTTGGGTGGACTAAATTTCTCGGTTCCAAGTAGATTAACTAGAAATTATGTTCCTTTAGTTTTAAATCATTGTAGATCCAATTATAACTTGCTTGAGTCTTTCTGGGTACTTTGTTCTGATTGCAATAGACTGTTTTCTATAGTGCCTACTACTGACTCATTGCAGCTCCTAAAGCAATTAATACTCATATTTCTAGCACAAAATTGGACCGTAAAATTAAAAATACAATTTTTTCCCCTTTATTTTTGCATAGTTTTTTAATTCCTTTTTTTGTCTTCTTCTTAATATCGCTGATACCTGATGGTTTGATATGGAGCCCTTCGTTGCGGCGGTGACTGGCATTGGCAAAGGTGCCTGCTTTGTCTAAAGGGCCCCCGTTGGTTACGGTGCCTGCATTGTGAAGGGTTTAAGTGCTAAGTATGAAGGCGGACACTTTTATACAATTGTAGAGGGTATTATAAGAGGTCGGAAAAGCTCCCAAAGAAAATAAAGAACAAATAACTTTAAAAAAAAATTATAAAACTGTTGTTTTTATCAAACAGACTTAATTTTTGGCCGATTTCGAATTATATTTAATTTAAATCGGATGAATTTTTTTAAAGTTTCCATAGGAATTATCTAGAAATCTATATTAAATTAATGAAAAAAAAAAACACCGGTAGCACTCCGTGTGTGCCGGCAGAAGTGAAAACTTCAATATTAACGTTGTGTTTAATTATAAGTATAAAAGTACTATCATTTATGAGAGAGGTAGAATACAATGTATATTTATTGCGCTATCGTACACAAATATGGCAATTTATATGTTGTTATTTATAATATTATATCGTTATTTATATATTACATTAAATTTTATCTCTCAGAAAAATCAACTTCCATCCATAATTTCGACAACTTTTACACCATCGTTATTATCAGAATCATCATCGCAAATTTTTTACAACTGATACAATTGGTTTATGATAACTGAAGTAAGAAACAAACAGTTTTGATTCGAACCTATTTAAGTGTAAGTACAAGGTAGTCTCGTCGGCTTTTTTTTTCCCCTATTGGCCACTACAATGAGTGCGAGTGAGAGGGTGTTTTCTCGTAAGTGCAAAAGAAACAGAAGAAGATGATGTCGTTTTACCCTTATGCTGTGCACGGGGTTTAAAAAGGACTGTTATATGACAATGAGTATTAATTTTTCCAAAATTTTTGGTTTTTACACAAAGCTGCCCTTCAGGACTCGCTCCCATATTGTTCACATTTCACAATATTTTTTTGCAATATTACATGTTACGCCTTGTATGTGCTTGCTGCAATAATTGCATATATATATATATATATATATATATATATAAATTTCATTAAAATCCGACAACGTTATCAACAGGAAAGATCGAAAAATCTATATCGAAATACGGGAAATAAAATTATAACATCGTTGTTTTTTATCAGAGAAGCATAATTTTTGGAATTTAGAGTTTTCTAACTACTCTTGAATTACGTATTAAATTTCATCAAAATCCGACAACTATATCATATAGCTGCCATATGAACAATAGTCGAAAATATGGAAAATGAATAGAATTGTCATAGTTTCGATGTTGTTTAGCCCTTATGCATTTGATGAGCATTCATCAAATATGACTGCAAGGGTATATAAGCTTCGGCTTGCCGAAGCTAGCTTCCTTTCTTGTTCTGTTTCTTACTTACACAAAAACACTCTTTCACTCGTTGTAGTGCGCAATAGGGGACTGACGCCGGCGTCGGGACTACCTTGTAGTTATTATACCATGACTCAGGCACGGTCATGGTACAACTATACAAGGTAGCAGGGGCGCACAGAGGGGGGAAAGGGGACAATTTGCCCCGGGCCCGGGCTTATGGGGGCCCCGCGCGATATGATATATGATATATATGATGATATGTAAGGATTAACAATCTCCCAAAATTGAATTTTTAGCCCGGGCCCCAGACTACCTCTGTGCGCCCCTGCAAGGTGGTCTCGACGGCTACAGAATTGTTCGGGTTTACTCCCCTATCGACCCGAACGCTCGGGTTTTCGTAGGAAAACACTCTTTCTCTCGCTCTAATTGTAGTGTCGATAGGGGACTGACGAGCCGACGAGACTACCTTGTATAATTGTACCATGACTCAGGCGCGGTAGAAAGAGTGGGAGATACTAGTTCCTCTCCCTTTCCCACGATCTTACGCTTTTTCGATCAGCATAACGGGAATCTGACGCGAGTTTGAAAGTTTTTACCCATACAAAAAAGTGCTCAGCGCCGCTAAAGAAGTTTTCACTTCAACAAGAAAGAAAGCTAGCTTCGGCAAGCCGAAGCTTATATACCCTTGCAGTCATCAAATATTTCGAACAGAATACACTAAGGTTAAACAACATCGAAACTACGAAGACTTTTCTATTAATTTTCCATATTTTTGACTATTGTTCATATGGCAGCTATATGATATAGCCGTCCGATTTTGATGAAATTTTATTTGTTATTCAAGAGTCGTTAGAAAACACTATATTCCAAAAATCATGGTTTTCTGATGGGAAATAACGATGTTATCATTTTATTTCCGTTAACTCTATATAGATTCTTCGATCTTTCCTATGGCAGCATATGATATAGTTGTCCGATTTTTATGAAATTTTTTTTATAAGTCAAGGCTAGTTAAAAAACTTGATACTCAAAAAATCATCATCGTGTCATGAAAAACAATGACAATTAATTTCCATTAATACTATAGGTATATATTATATTTTTTGATCTCTCCTATGGCAGCTATATGATAGAGTTATCCGATTTCGATAAAATTTTGAAATTCAATAGTAGTTAGAAAACGCCATCTGCAAGAAATCAAGTCGATTTGATAAAAAACAGCGGCGTTAGAATTTTTTATTTCAATCTCTTGAATGGGAGCTATCCTATATAGTCGCCCGATCCGGCCCATTCCGACTTATATACTGCGTGCAATAACTACACACCATTTGGAGAAGTTTCAGCAAGATAGCTTCAAAACTGAAAGACTAGTTTGGGCAGAAACGGACAGATTTCGATTCAGATCGTCATGCTGATCAAGAATATATATACTTTAGGGGGTCTGAGGTGTCTCCTTCACTGCGTTGCAAACTTCTGACTGAAATTATAATACCCTTTTGCTCTGCAAGGGTATAATAAAAGGAATGGATTAGGCAGAAATCTCTACACTTACTTTACGCTTTATTATAACTGAAGCAGTATTAATATCTTTTCTAAATGTATTGCCTAATCACTTCAGAGCAGCGGGTGACTACAACGCCAAACACACCCACTGGGGATCCCGGCTCCTTAACCCCAAAGGATGCCAACTGTACAACGCAGAAATCACTCCACAACACAAGCTTGAAATTTGACTTTGAAGGTTTCCCCATGCCCAAATAAGGGGCTGTCCATATATTACGTAATCACTTAGGGGGGAGGGGGTCAAGGAAATGATTATGTTTGATTACATGGGGAGGGAGGGGTCTTGGATATTGATTACGTAATCATTTTATAAAAATTTTGTTGTTAAAAGTATATATTAAAAAGTTGGTTTCGCGCCGCTTACTCCGTCAATAAGTACCGAATGCAACTCTATAATTAAGTCGATATACATATTCTATTATTTGTATAGACTATGTAGACGACGAAGACAAAGATAATACCTGCGGAGATAAACAGATTTTGACAAGCCAACTTCCAGTAATAAATAATATTGCTGGAATCTCCTTTTGAAAATATAAAATAAAAGAACAAATTTGCATATCTTTTTTTTTTTTGTGATAACGTAATCATTGTAGGGGGGAGGGTGTTCATTAAATGATTACTTTTTTTTTACCAGGGGGGGGAGGGGGTCAAAAATCGCAGAAAACGTGATTACGTAATATATGGACAGCCCCTAATGAATGATCACTCGCCTGTCTTTATTCGCCTGTTCGACTACCTTCAAGAAATACGTAAGTTCTCATATTTATATCTGTCCAATTATCAATTGAGAAGACAGTATAGATATCTCAGTAGAAACACTCAACCCCAACAACAGTACCACAACAACTGTCAAGTAACAACACACATCGAGAAGTGGCTGCGCGAAAAGAGAAGGAGTCATACTTGCAGTAAAATTCAAAGACTGTACATCCGATTACTACCCAATTGAAGTCAGTGCACCTCAGGGCAGCATACTTGGACCAAATCTGTAGGTACATAATTTATGCAGCAGATAGCAGATAGGTATATTAGGTTGTTTGGTAATTACATACCGGTTTTTACCAGAGCTCGCAAATAACAGTCGACCGTTTTTCATCTAGTGCTCTCGGTGCGAGCACAACCGAAAAAGTTCATACTATCTAGCTCTCGCTCTGAGCAAGAGACCCTTTCTGTCATCATTTGGGTTTTCTGTTGAGCGCTTTTCGTTGAGCTCTTTGTATTTCGGTCTTTCAATGAGCAGTGCGTAAGGAGCAGATCAAGAAACGCTCGCACAATGAGAGTCAGCAAAAGACCGATTGACCGAAAAACTCAACGCAAACGGTCTTCGCATTTACGCACACACGTTCAATTTACGAAGACGATTAATATGTTTCGTCCGCAAAACCGATGTTTAACGATTTGCTTGCCTATATGTGCACTGTTTACCAATACATATGCAAAAGACCTTTTGCTTCACTGAAAACGACAAAACGGTCCTGGAGCAACCAGAACAAAACCGAATAGAAAAAATCGGTTTCGGTCTGAGCGCAACCGAATCCATTTACGAACCCATAAATCGGTCGTTCTCTGAGCCTTTTCGTAAAGAGTCAGGAGAAGACTGTTATTAACAGATAACGAGAAACGGTCGACTGTTATTTGCGAGCTTTGGTTTTTACATTCAAATTCCGCGCTTCGCTTGTGAAGTCAAATATAATCATATCTGGCAATGCTCTATATCGTTAAAAAATTACAATCGATTGAAATGGAGTTGACAAACGCAGAAATTCGGGTAATTTTGAAATTTTATTTCGCACAGGGAAAAACTGCTGCGGAATCTCGCAGACAGATTATTTCTGTCTTAGGAGATAACAAACTTTCGATTCAAACCGCCGAACAGTGGTTTAGGCGATTCCGGAGTGGCAATTTTGATACCGAAACACCCAAGCCTTCCGGACAACCAGTGACCGTTGCTACGGATAAAATCATGGAAATAGTGGATCGAAATTGTCATGTGACTATTAGAACCATCGCAGAGGAGCTGCAACTAAGCACGGAAACCGTCCATAGGCATTTAAAGTCGAAAAATTTAACAAAAAAGCTCGATGTATGGGTGCCTCATGAGTTATCCCAAAAAAACCTTTTCGACCGTGTATCAATCTGCGAATCTTTGTTGCACCGTAATAAACTCGACTCATTTCTGGATTTCTGGATATCATATCTGGATCGGTAAGTGATAAAAAATGGATCGCATATGGCAACATAAAGCGTAAAAGATCCTGGTCGAAGCACGGTGAGTCGTCTCAAACGGTGGCAAAGCCAGGACTGACGGCTCAGAAGATGTTGCTGAGTGCATGGTGGGATATCAAAGGAATTATCCATTATAAAGTGTTGCCCTATGGCCAAACCATCAATTCTGACCTCTACTGTGAACAACTGGAGCGATTGAAGATTGCACTTGAACAGAAGCGGCCAGCCATGGTGAATCGTAAGGGCGTTGCGTTCCATTATGACAACATACATCTTTGGTGACGCGTACAAGCTACGGGAGCTTGGTTGGGAAGTGTTACGGGGACGTTCTCTTTGTTTTGGATCAAAAAATCGTTTTTTTTTTTTTTTTTGCAAAAATTGACAGCCACATATCCTTAGAATATGTGTGTGAAAGGATATTTCGATACGACGCGTATTTCTTAAGCTAGAGCGTATCAAACATACCCATTTATACCATGTATACCCAAGAAAGTTATCTTTAAACGCGTTTTTCTCGAAACCATGTTTTTCAACAAAATTACGCGTCCACAGCTTCATCCTGTGAACCGATTTGCTTCATGTAAAATTTTTATGAAAGTATATGCTTTTTTTTCTTGGTCCTCGAGAACTAGTGGAATGTTCAAGAGGGGGCTTAGCTGGGGCCGCCAGGCGGGTCGCAGGTTGCGGATAGCGAACGGCCTTCTATAAGGTTAGTTGCGAATAGGCGTAAGCTAATAAGCAACCCCGGACAAACAGCGGGTACACCGGAGTCGGTGTACTGATGAGACGTTTGTTTGGCCGTCTTCGAAAGTATAGCCTCACACACTCCTCTTCCCTCACGACTACCTATCAACTCCCCTCCCCACACAATCTCACTCCGGGCCGTACTAAGGTGTCATCCGACCCGTGCCGATAGTCAGCCTGGCTGGGGGCCCGGATTAACAAATAGCCCAGTCTCTCACGGAGGGTTCAGGCAAGTGGCGACCGCCTGTCCTAACTGCGCCTTACCCGGGTATGGCGGATCTCTGCCCGGGCGGACCATATATTCTCCGCAACTCGTGGGATTAGATCATGAAGAAGATTAATACCAATAAATTACCGCAGGATATCCCTGCCTCAAGTGCCGCAAGGCTCCTTGAAGAAAGACTCCTTGACGGAGTGCGACCCCAGGTGGGACCAGCCCCACCCAGGAGCGCAGCTTCCATCAGGAGTGCGTCACGGACGCAGAATGTGGGACAACCCCCACAAAGATCGACTGTTCCAGTTCGGGAACGTGGGCTACCGGCAGGACCATCCCGGCCGGCTTGCCCACCCCCCGCGGCTGTACCGAAGATCAAGCCCGCCAATAAGGCAGATGTCCTTCCAGCCAGAGGGCAACCAGGAGGCCTTGGCGACCCCTACAGGAAAGGCCTGTCGGGGTCCAAGGTCAAATGGTACCTCAGGTACCTTCAACAGGGCATGACACCTGTTGAAGCTCTGAAGAAGGCGAAGGAGCCACGACCAGTGGCACAAAACGTTGCCCCTGCCAGCAAGCGGGCAAATAGCACCCTCACCCCTCCGATGGACACCCCGAAGAGGGCCAAGTCAGAGGGCATCAAAGAGGCAGCGGCACCCCACCCCCGTCCACCAAGGCCTGATGAGCCAGCCACATCGAAGGCGGCGGCGACGAGGAGACCCCCCCCTAAGGCATCTGCTGGCACACTCAGCGTGTCGAAGGCGGGTGACAAGGGTGAGAAGCAGCCACCCTCCACTTCCACGGCTCCTCTCACGGGCACCTCCTACGCGGAGGCCGCCAAGAGAGTCAGAGTTGCGGTACTACCTGAGGACTACCCGCAGGTCTACCTGAGCAACGAAGAGCTTGCCGAGCTGGAGGAGGCCATAATGGACGATGTAGTCACGTCTGAATGGGACTCAGCAGTCGCCTTCAGAGGTATCCACTTTAGGGTCGGATACCTCCTGATAGACTGCTTGGACCAGGATTCAGCGGACTGGCTGAGGACTGTGACGCCTCAGCTAAGGACTTGGAAGGGCGTGCCCCTTGACACTAGGGTAGGGGAAGACATTCCTGCGGCATACAATGTCACAGTCTTCTGCCCTAGAAGCGCAGAAAGAAGCGATGAGGAGCTTCTGATGATGCTGGGACGCCAGAATAGAATGGAGGTCGATTCCTGGAAGGTGATCTCCCGAAGGAACGACGGAGGCGGGGCACTCCTCGTTATTGGGATAGACCAACTCACCCGAGATGAGATCGTCTCTAAAGGGCACCAGCTGAACTTTAGATTCGGGACCGTCTCGGTGAGTGGTCTCAGGAAGGCGGCGAAGACGGCGGCAACAGAAGCAGCGCCCCCCGGCCCCAAAGACGGCAAAGTGGAGGCCGAGGAATCCCTCGGAAAGCCACAAGAGCCATTGGGTGCAAAGGAGGAAGCTATCGCCGATATGGACGTGGAGAGTGAGGACGAACATCTCTCACACTCCCAGGAGGTGGCACAAGAGCCCCTCCTAGAAGATATCGACGAGAAGGAGGCCGACGTCACCCTGACCGAAGGCAGTGAAGGGGAATGCCCGCCCCCTTCACAAAACATGGAGCACCCGCTCCAGTAATGGCTGCACATCGCAGCACGCAGCTAGCCCAGGTGAACTTGCACCGGGCCAAGGCGGCATCCGCCGTCCTGGCCAGGTTGTTCACCTCCCAACATCTCGGGCTAGCTCTCATTCAGGAGCCTTGGTGCAATCAGGGCATTAAAGGCCTGTACACCAAGGAATCAAAGGTAATATGCGACCAACGGGGTGCACACCCAAGAGCATGCATATTAATAAGAAAATATATCAACTATAATATCTTTTCAGAGTTCCTAACCAGTGACTGTGTCGCAGTAACGCTGAGCGGCACAGGAAAGTTACCAGCGATCGCCATAGCATCGGCTTATTTCGCTGGGGATGCAGCATGCCCACCACCGGAAATCATCGGACTCGTGGAATGCTGCAGAAGGAAGAAGTTACCCCTAATCATAGGATGTGACGCCAATGCACATCACGTGATATTGGGAAGCACCGACGTCAACAACAGAGGTGAGCAGCTAATAGAGTTTATTGTAAATAGTAACCTAGAAATCGCTAATGTCGGGTCCACACCGACATTCATTACTAGAGTAAGAGAGGAGGTCCTAGACATAACTCTGATGAGCAGGTCTCTAGGACCACTTATCAAGAACTGGCATGTGTCGCCAGAGGAATCAATGTCGGATCACCGAATCATTAGATTTGAAGTAGACTTCAACACCGCTAGGGACGCCCCCAAAAGGAATCCCAAGAAAACAAACTGGGATTGGTTCAAGTCCTCTCTTGAGCTTAATCTCTCTAACGAACCGTCAGGTATACCCAGACATTCCTTAGAATTGGATCAGGCAGTGGATAACCTCTGCTTTTGAGGACAGTTGCCCTCTTGGCAGACGGAAAGCAGATAGAGACGCCCCATGGTGGAATGACAACCTGGAACGGCTCAGAATCTCCACCCGCCGGGTCTTCAACAGAGCAAAAACAAGCGAGGATAACTGGAGACATTATAAACAAAGCCTGACGCTCTACAACAAAGAGATCAGGAAGGCCAAACGGAAGAACTACAGAGACTTCTGTGAGGCAATCAGCACTGCCCATGAAGGGGCAAGATTGCACAAGGCCATGGCCAAAGTTGCACCAGAAAGTAACCTAGCCCTGAGGAAATGTGAAAATTCTTACACTTCCGACGACAGGGATAAACTAGCTTTACTCTTTAAAACACACTTCCCCGGGAGCTCACCCCTGGCGGAAGATACGTCCAACCCAATGGAGGCACCGTCCACTCCAAGACACCTCAGACCAAGTTCAGAGGACTGGGCAATTGCCAAGTCTCTGGTCTCTCCGGAGAGACTTAAATGGGCAATTGGGACCTTCCAACCATTCAAGTCACCTGGTCTGGATGGTATCTCTCCATCATTCCTGCAGCAGGGACTGGATTTACTCCTAACCCGCTTAAGGAGACTGATGCTAAGTAGCCTAGCAATTGGACACATCCCAAATGCGTGGCGTAGAGCTAGGGTGGTCTTCATCCCCAAAGCAGGGAAGAAAGACATCACCAACCCAAAGTCCTTCAGACCTATCAGCTTAACTTCGTTTTGCCTTAAAACGTTGGAAAAGCTGGTAGACTACCATATTAGGAGCACAGTTCTTAAGGACTGTCCGCTGCAACCCACGCAGCACGCATACAGAGCAGGTCGTTCAACAGACACTGCACTGTACCAACTTTGTCACACCCTTGAAGGGGTAGTGGACAACAAAGAAGTTGCAATCTGCGCCTTTCTGGATATAGAGGGAGCCTTTGACAATGCGTCGCATGATGCTGTCTTAGCGGCCCTCGCCAGAAGGAATATAGATGCTACAACAAGAAGGTGGATTGGAGCCTTGTTAAGCTCTAGGCAGGCAATGGCGACCATTGGCAACAGCACAATGATCGTTGCCACAAGCAGAGGATGTCCGCAAGGTGGAGTCTTGTCTCCTTTACTGTGGAGCCTACTAGTAGATGAACTACTAAAGAAACTCGCCGACAGAGGAATACAATGTCAAGGCTATGCCGATGACATAGTAATAGTAGCCAAAGGGAAATTTGAAGAAACGCTTTGCGATATTGTCCAACTCGGACTCAAGATAACGCTCGACTGGTGCAGGGAAGTTGGGCTTAACCTCAACCCCGCAAAAACAGTCATTGTTCCTTTTACAAAGAAGTACAAACTAAAGAAGATGAGACAAATCATACTACTAGGTACTCCCGTAGCAATAAGCCGGGAAGTCAAGTACCTCGGAGTTACCTTCGACAGAAGGCTAACGTTTGCAACCCATATGCAAAAGACAGTGGATAAGTGCCTCAGGGCTCTCTTCACCTGTCGGAAAATTGCAGGGAAATCTTGGGGGACCTCACCCCAAATTATCAGATGGTTATACCTCATAATTGTGAGGCCAATACTCACATATGGGGCAGTAGCCTGGGGTAAACGAGCTAGGCTCGTTACCGCACAGAAACAGCTCCAGAGGCTGCAAAGACTGGCATGTATATGTATGACAGGAGCAATGAGAACCTGCCCCACTGCGGCACTGGAAGTTCTCATGGAACTCACTCCGCTACACTGCGTAGTGGAGTTACAGCGGAATCACTTCTTGTAGTAATGGCAGTGACCGCATCCTCAGTACTAGGGATGCATCAAAACTACTAGTCGAACTTCCCCTGAGCTCACACCCCAGGGACGAAATGACAGTAGAATTCATCTTTGAAAAGAATTTCTCTGCTCATCTGAGCAACAAGAAAGAATGGACCACCATGAAGGAAGTACACTCCATGGCGAGTCACACTATAGCATGGTATACGGACGGGTCTTTAACACACCAAGGCACTGGCCTTGGAGTAGTAGGACCACGAATCAAATACCATGAATCGTTAGGCCAATACACCAGCATATTCCAAGCTGAAGTTTGCGCCATAGGACGGTGTGCAGAGCTCAATATGAAGCGTGGGTACACAAACAAGGACATTGCGATCCTCTCGGACAGTCGAGCGGCTATTACTGCACTATGCAGCAATAGAATCACCTCGAAGCTGGTACGAGAAGTAAGAACAAAGCTGAACCTTCTGGGCAGCAACAACAGGCTGTCATTAAGATGGATTCCAGGACACAAAGATATATCCGGGAATGAACTAGCCGACAGGCTAGCAAAACTAGGGGCGGAAAGACCCCTTATAGGACCCGAGCCTTACTGTGGCATAGGCAGACACACAGTCAAAGATTACCTAAGAACAGAAGAGGTACATATGAGGCAAGCCTGCTGGGCAGACACCACAGGCCAAAGACAAGCCAAAACCCTCATCGTCAATTATGACATGAAGAGGTTTAAGAAACTTATACTACTAGGGAAGAACTCACTTAGGATAGTGACCGGCTTACTAACCGGACACTGCAAACTAAGGAGACACCTATTTAATATAGGGATTACAAACAGGAAAACATGCAGATTCTGTGATAGCGAGGATGAAACCTCCCTACACATAATATCAGATTGCCCAGCACTAAGTAGCCTGAGGTGCAGAACCCTCGGGTCCAGGTTCCTTACACTTGGGACCTCTGGAGGCATCGACCCGATAAAGCTCCTTAACCTTATCGAAGGAGCCGGGTTGATGGGTGAGCTCTAAGCTCAGATAGGGGGTACAATAAATCCAGTTGGGTCGAGGTAACCTTTTCCCCCCCCCTAATAATAATAATATGCTTTTTTGTTGGGCACTAACCTACTCCGGAAATAAAAAATAATTTATTTATAATTTTTCAACGTGGTTTAACTGAAAAAAAATGTACGAAAATCGAACTTTAAAATTCGAACGTTCATTACGCGGTCAATTTATGGCCGCAATTTGATGTCACTAGGTTAGTGCCTCGCACAAGTATATTAACTTTACCTAATGGTAACAATTTTCTATTTCTATTGACTACAAGAGGCTGCAGGCTCGTAATTTTGGGACGATGTTTGCCGCGCGGAGGCAGACGAAAGCCGCCATTTTGCAGCCGCCATTTTGAATTTCACCATCAAATAAATTTTTAAAAAATCTTGAATAATAAACGAATTCAAAAAGCAAAACCCGAAGTTCGTACGCCTTTTCATTATCCCACAAAAAATTGACGAACTTTGCCTTCATTTCGAACAAAACAAAGAGAACGTCCCCTTAATGCATCCGTCTTATAGTCCGGACATTGTCCCAAGCGATTACCATCTGTTTTTGGCCATGTACAATTTTTTTGATGGACAAAAATTGAGTTCAAGGGAGGATTGTGAAAATCGAATCGCCGAGTTTTTTGCCAGTAGGTTACCATCAAAATGGCAGAAAATCATCGAAGACAACGGTACATATAGCACTTAAATCGGAGAATGCTAACTATGTTAAAATCGTCGTCAAAAATCAATAAAGAAACCGGTATGTCATTACCAAACAACCTAATATATAAATGAGAAAAAGTGCAACATGTTCCGTTTACTCTAAAAACTGATTCTATTGTCTTTTTATGAAACTACAGATGTTATATATCTTGGGGTCCACCTAGATAGACGACTTACTTGCCCTAAACACATTGAGGCCAAAAAAAACCAGTTGAAGTTAACATCTAATACTCTCCCCTGGCTTTTAAATTTCCGTTCTTCATTTAAAATCGACTAGGAACTGCCATTGTATACTACAGTCTTCAAACCAGTCTAGACATATGGCCTATGGGGAAACGCCAGCAGCAGTTTAAACATTGAGTTTATACCAAGAGCTCAATCCAAAACATCAAGAACCACCACTGGTGCACCATGGTACACCCGTAATTGTAATACCCACACAGATCTAAATGTTCCACTCGTCCAAAATAAAATAACAAATGCGAAGACTACACATCAGACTAAGCTGCAGCCTCATATTTACAGATCTACACAGTCTTTAACTTCCAACACCACCCGAACGCGTCTCAGGCGAAAAGATCTCCCTAACCAGCATTAAAAGTTAAGGTAGTAACATAAAATTGTTTATTAAAACAAAATAAATAAGCTTGGGTTAAAATATTAAAACTTATTGTTAGTATCTAAAAAAAAAAGTATTTTTCCATTTTCGAATCGATCACGAGCGAGAGTATATAGATATTATATTTATACTCTTTATAACCATTTATAACCAAAAAAAGGCCTGGATGCAAGACTCCGCATTGGAAAATCGGTTGATGATGAAAATTTTTTTTGCCAATATTGCATATATGCAACTTTGCGACATGGCAAGACAGTCAAAGTCATTTTCCACAGACAAACAAAATTACTTTTGTGACATCTGTCTCTATAAAAACCAGCCTACAAGAGGCGGCATTTTGTTTAATATTGCCACCCATTCATCCGTCAGCTTATTTCCAGAGCGTGTCCACGTCGCTGGCTAAATAATTCTTGCTTTAAACGGTTGAATTAAGCGCAGACTCCAGAGAAATTTGTCGCAATTTAGAAATATATACAAAAGAATAAAAATATTAAATGAGAGGTCTGAGAGAAGCTCTATGTGTACCGCCTTTGATGAAAAGCATAGATGGCCACATAATTTTTATATGGCACCTTGCGGTTTATAGGATATGATGTTAAAAACGATCCACAAAGATCTACTGCAGTTACTGTGAACGTTTTGACAGTCTGCAATCGGTCAGAGGGAATCTAAGCTAGCAAGTCTAGGTTTGTATTGATAGCAATCAATAAGCAATCCGATAAGCCTATTGGCTCCGGCGTGCATGTTGATCCGATGGAGGTGATTGACAAACTTCCAGATGAGCTTATAATCCATCGGAAAAGGAAATGTACCTCCTTGCGACCACCTACTCGAAGACGATGATGGTGGGGAAACCGACTTAAATCTTTGAAAAGTAAGGCGAGAGTCCTACTTGACTTCTTTTCTTCTTCTTCATTTGGGCAGGAGACCGGTTGAATGCAGCAACTACGATTGTGAACGACTGCTGCAGTTCTTCGGGAGCGATGGTCTTGGCTTCTTGAATGAAAAACTTCCTGCTGGCTGGAACTCAATTGAATAAGCGAAGAACACGTCGATAGGATAAAACACGAGAAACGATGCATAACATGACGCTTCCGAAATCTGGATCATTCTCAGGTGTGTTGTCATTGGTTCGTCATTTGCAGATCCAATATTACTGAATGTGAACGAAACTGCTTTTAAGGAAACGCAAAATGTCATCAAATTTACAGTCTGTAGGTAATGGCGGCCAGCCTTCACAATCCAATGTTAGGAGCTCCGAACCAGAAAAAAAAAATTGTGTCCGGTAAATCAGCAGCTGCGCATCCTCGTGACACGATGTCTGTTGTATTGTTCTTTCCGGATACATGACGCCAAGAATCCGCCCGGAATTTCTTGATTTTCGGATACTCAATTGGCAATAAAGCATTAGAGTTGAGATGCATGTCGCTCTACCTAGTAGACCACAATTTGCGAATCTGTCCAAAAGAATGTTAAATTGCTTATTTTTGTTATTTGTGTTTTATTTTGCCATACGTCGTCAGAACAGATTTGCCCAACATAATCTCGGTAGCGATAGTGCATTGGTTGACGCGACCCATGACTTTGAAATTATCAATCGCGATATGATCTTACCATTGACTCTCGGGCACAAATAAATATAACAGCCACATGCACGCTCTGATGCACCTGAAACCTGTGCATTTGCCTGGCTGCTGTGGTATTGAGTTAACGAATCTCCGTATTTCAATTTTGGTGATATTATCAAAATCCAATTCAAGTTGATGCCAGTCGGTTTTAAGATTGAATGGTAATGTATTATCACATCCAAGTCCGTGCAGCCCTTATTAGCCTTTAGCTGTTAGAATAAGAGTAGGGATACCGCTCGATCTGTGCCGAGGTCAACTTGTATACTGTCATCCATCGGCGATGCTGTGATGATTTGCTGAGAAGGCTGGGCGAATCGATGCAAGCAAGTGTGGTGCACGGCAATAATAGTTTTGTAAGGTTTAAACGCTCCTCTACACTAAGTGGTAGGCGTGTCTTTTATCTAGATCCACCTTTTTGTTAACTTTGTGAGTAAATTTAGTATATCAGTTTCAGGCCAGAGTGATAGCAATACCCCGCGCAGTGCAGAAACAATGACCAAGATACCGCGCAGAGAATTTGCTTCTGCGGGTTCCATATTGTGTAGATTGTGTTCTCCAGAAAATGATTATTTTCTTGTCATACCTTGAAGCGACTCATGGCCTTGTGATAATTCTCTTCCGAAACTTAAAAAGAGGACACAACACTCAGGGCGGTGTCGGACAAACAGCTGCGTAGATAGTTTACTTTTCACTGTATTTTCCATTTAATTTAGGGAATTTTTATGAACTGATGATGAAAAATTGGTCGCGGGCCTCTTCATCTTTGTTTTCTGGGTCTGTTCATTTAATGATGGTTTAGATTTGTGACGCTTGCTTGTAATGTGCGTCAGTACTTGCTTGCGGGAATCCATCTTTGCGACACCGGTTTCCACTTTTTTCATCAGATTCTTTATGGCCTGAGATAAGCCGGCTTTTTCTTGTATAAGAGTAGTTGAACGCTCTACAGATCTAATCATTTTGTTAAGCACAATAATGTAAACATCTTCCAGGTAATAATTTCCAAGCTGTGATTTGGAAAGCTTTTTTGAATGTAACCGTTCGTGTGAGATACGGAACGTCGGTATTTTTGATTCCACTTTCCGGAAAAAAGTGTTGCCAGAAACAGATTGAAGTAGCAATAGGGGATATAATCTCCGAAGCGCCGAAATATGTAAAAGCGAGAACAGATGCACCAATATTAGTTTTCGCTTTGGTTAACGTTATCGGAACAATGCCAATTGCCGTTTGAAATGATGAAAACAAATTTCATAGCTCCACGATTAAATAATCTGAGCGATGATAAGTTTGTTATAGAGGGAAAAATTTTACGAATTATTATTTTTATTAGGTGGCAGTACAACCCGTTCGGGGTTTGGCCGACCTCAGCGTCTCCCCCGAGGCGCCTCTGCTCTTCGCGCGCCTCCTCCAATCGGATATACTCAGTGCAGTTAGGTTCTCCTCCACTTGGCCCTTCCATAGGAGCTTTGGTCGTCTCCTTCGTCGTCGGCCGTAGTCGACCCTCGCTAGAAATACCTTGTGAGCTAGAGATTCTTCATCCATATTTACGACGTGGCCGAGCCAACGTAAACGTTGTATCGTGAGGCGCCGAATGCGGGAGTCTTCCCTAATCCAAACTTGACCAAAGACCTTGATCCGCCTGCGACATCACCCATGCTTCTGCGCCATGTAAGAGTACGGAAAGATGAGTATCTTGTAGAGTCTCTATTGAACATTTTCTTACTTAGACGAAGGAAGCACCTATTCGCAAGTGTGATTCTTCGCTTAATCTCCAGGCTGACATAAATTTCGGTATTAATGGCAGTGCCAAGGTACGTGAATTCCTTTACCACTTCGAAGGTACCACATGGGAGTCTAGGCGCATCGCCTCCTGCTTGTGGACAGCATATACTTCGTCTTGCCCTCGTTTACCGCCAAAGCCACTTTAGCTGACATCACGCTTGATGCGGCCAATGATGTCAATATCATCGGCATATGCAAGGAGCTGAACACTTTTTTTAGAAAATAGTGCCAGTTCATTATATACCGGCTTACCGTAAAACCCCTTAGATCACAAAATTGAATAGGTCGCACGACAGAGGGTCGCCTTGTCCACACTGATAAGGTCCGATCAGTGTGCTGGTATACGGCTTCAGTCGTTTACATATTACGCTCGATAGGACCTTGAATGAGATGGCAATCCGGTAGATGGGGCAGAGCTGATACATGCATTATCTCTTCGGCGCCAGCCTTAAACAGATGGTGAATCGACCGACGGTGGTGTCAAAGATGTGTTTACGCCCAACCTCTGCATTGGTCCCCGGGGATGATCTTCACGTCGTATTCTGGGCAGCGGTCGTATGTGTCCTCGAGTCTCGCGTATAATGCTTCCTTAACAGCATCGTCTTTCTCCTCCGTCGGGCCGTGCGCGCAAATTAGGTTAAGAATGTGACTAGTTAGGTGTATGAATAGATTCGCGACTAATATCTCGCTACAAACGTTGTGTTGACCCAAACAGTCAAATCTATAGAGTAAATCACTTTCACTTGAACTTAAGCTTTATGTTACGGTCGCCAAAACGTACATTACCTAGAATCTAGGGTGAAATCAATCTCGTGTGCACTATGTTTGTTGGTCTCGTTACAGGTTTTATTGATCGATAGAATAATATCCGAGTCTGTAATATCGGACAAAAGAAGTTTGTATGAGCAAGCACAAAAAAAAAAAATCTGGAAAAACTTGGTAGCTTTAGATCTCCGGCATTACCAAGTTTTTTTTTAACACCACAACATGGGGTGCAAACGAAATGCTATCAATTTAGTTAGTTTACTACATAAAGATCTTGTATTCTGATAGAAAATTAAGAGGATTAGTTTTTTGATAGAGGAACCAAAGACAAATACGGCACAATTTGTTGGTTCAGGCTGGGGAGTTTTAGTACCACATTTTTATTTAATCTGCGAACTCCTTAACCACCGGAGTATGGTGTTCAAAAGTTCGGCATGAACACTTATCTTGAAAGACCAAATGTTCCTAGCGTTAATTTTTTGTACCTTCACTTTATCGGCGTTCATTTTTTTCTTTTATATAACCCAAGCGAGCAAATGCTGTGAGCCGAGAAACAAATATTTATTTCATTTGTGGAATCACCACAAAAGGTTTTGGTACCGCAAGCTGTGTACCAGCAGTGACAACTTGGGCCGTTAGTCCGGTCTCAAAAATCTCTTGTACGGGTATATTTAATTGCTTAGGATGAATCACAGGTTAACAACATTCTTCATACAAATATGAAATATTTACCGGCATAGGGCGCACACACGCCGTTGTGGACTGATCGGGGTCCGAATCTTTTTTAAATGCCGATAGAATAGTGTGCTCATCCACAGACGAGTTCTGCTGGTCACATTGAAACTGCAAGTTGTTACCCCCAGGCCTACCATCGGCAGCCTTTTTGCGCTTCTTGGCGCATGAACGACTTCATTTCCTTCGCAACGTCGCGACATGCTTCATAGCAGAACTGCCAGCCAAGGCCTTTACCAAGTTTGTCACTTATCCGCACTTAGTGTGCACCACGGTACAGTTATACAAGGTAGTCTCGTCGGCAAAAAGCACTCCGGTATTTATTACTCACAACAAGTGCGAGTGAGAGGAGTCTGCGTAGTAAGTGCGAGTGAAACGACAATAGAGCTTGTTGTTTAACCCTTAGATGGTGCATGGGGCTTAAATTGCTTATTTTTAGTAAAAGGAGTTGAAGTTTTTTATAAATTAAGCTATTTTTGGCTATTTTTTTGTTTAGGTTCTTAAATTTACATTCTTTTACTCTACCCGGGAGCTTAGAGCCCCTACAATTTCTTGTAGAGGATTCAATTATCATTGATTTTCGATCGTACCGGTGATAACACAGTAGCGACTTATCCTAACGGTGGGGTTGCCACCTGGCGCCATCTAGGAGTGACGAAAGTTCTATTGTTTGGTCCATAGTAACGTGGACGAGGGGGTGTGCGGATCCGAGGAGCCGAAATTTGTTACTAATGTTAAGTGAGCGATAGAGCATAGAAGTGGTGGAGATTTGGAAAAAGAGACCGTTTCTTTTTCTCGGGGAGCCTGGGGCTCGACTCGAACCCGGGCCTTCCGGACCGGAGGCCAGCGCCCCCTTAATTAAACAAAATGTCACTCTTAAAGTAAATTTTTTTTTATATCTAAATTAATGTTTCTTAGCCTTAATTAATAGTCCCCCTTTTTTGTTATACTAAAGCAATCTGAAATTACATGTAAAAAACAACAAAAAAAGTTTGCATCCAAGGGCAGAACGACATCTTTGCCCAAGGGTTAATACTCTGAAAAAAATCGTCCGCACACATGCTCTTCCTTCAACAAGCACGAACGCACTGAGTAAAAGTCGAAGGATTAGGCAGCCGACGAGACTACCTTGTATAATTGTACCCTGGTGTGCACCATCTTTTCACATAGCCAATAAGTGAGTTTGGCCTGCTCAGGCTTAATTACCTGATGCCAGGTTTTTTTGAACAGACAATATAAGTATCAATGTTTAAACTAATACGGACCACTGTGCCAAGAAAAAACCTAACAACAATCAACAATCTAGCTTAACAATTGCACACCAGGAACTTTCAGTTAAAATGCTTGCAATTCGAACAACAACCCTTTCGTTGACGAACAAAGCACAAAAGACAGTCACTAGAACAAGAGAAAACAAGAAAAGAAGCTAGTTTCAGGAAGCCGATGCTTATATACTCTTACAGTCATCAAATAAGTAAAAAAAAATACATAAAGGCTAAACAACATCGAAGCTATGACGATTTTTCTACTAATTTTCCATATTTTCGGCTATTATTCATATGACAGCTAAATGATGTAGTAGTCGGACTTTGATTTAATTTAATTTGAAATTCAAGAGCCATTAAAAAAACTCTTTTTCAAAAAATCACGATTGTGTGATGAAAAACAACGATGTTATCATTTTATTTCCGTTACTTCTATATAGATTTTCGATCATTCTTATGGCAGCTATATATTTTTTCTCGATTCAAGGGTATTTAAAAAACTCGATGTTCTAAAAATCATGCTCCTGGGATTAAAAACTACGACGTTAAAATTTTTTTTTTCCATTGTTTATATATATATTTTTTTTTTCGATCTCTCCTATGGCAGCTATATGATAGAGTTATCCGATTTTGATAAAATTTAATTTGAAATTCAATAGCAGTTAGAAAACGCCATCTGGAAAAAGTTAAGTCGATCTGATACAAAAACAACGGCGTGAGTATTTTTTATTTCATTCTCTCGTATGGGAGCTATCCGATATAGTCGGCCGATCCGGCCCGTTCCGACTTATATACTGCGTGCAATAACTACACAACTTTTGGGAAAGTTTCAGCAAGATAGCTTTAAGGGGGGAAATACAATTAGAAAATTTTTTTTTTCGAAAAATTTTTTTTTGGCTTAATGTACTCCAAATATATCTGGGAGTAAGCCTTTAAAAGCATAAAGCCGTCCGGTACTTATTTTCAGAGTTATACGCAATTTAGTGAGGGTGTGTCATATGGCGGACATGCACAAAAGTAAACTTTAAACGCTTCTCCTGAAAAGTCGTGTTTTCAAAGTCGCCGTGCAATGTACAGGTCATAGATTTTATTTTAATCGAATGCGGTTTTTTGCATTATGTTTGAAATTAAATTCTCCACACCATGAATATAACGGTTTTTCGTATTTGTTTGTTATAACATGTTTTTTTTACAATCAAAGTAAAAAAAAAATCGTTATTTTTGAAATTTTTTTTTTAACCTAAAATTTTTTAATGGAAAAA
Organism: Drosophila ficusphila; assembly: GCF_018152265.1. NCBI lineage: Eukaryota > Metazoa > Arthropoda > Insecta > Diptera > Drosophilidae > Drosophila > Drosophila ficusphila. Next base: position 222,042 of record NW_025064156.1, read on the forward strand.
TAATTTTTTTTAAATATGGTTTAATTCATGGTGTGCGCTGTACCTTTAAGTTTAAAGCCCAGTTGCTTTTTTTGTTTAAGTCGTGATCCTGGACCTGGAGACTGTACGGCGCAAAGTCCTTCCCTAAAAACACGACTCCACATTATTGATCATAAATGTGCTTAATTACAATATTTTTCAAAAAACTTGACTGATTTTTATTGCTCAATAATTATCTAATAACATGCAAAAAGAATCGCTAAGATTCATTTAATACCCTACTTGCAATCCACTCCCAAAGATAGCCCTCATTTCAGGCCTTCTAATTGTATTTCCCCCCTTAAAACTGAGAGACTAGTTTAGAAACAGACAGGAGGAAACTAGGAATTAAAGTACGTTTAAGATTTCGTCAATATCATCGGCACCATCGGTTGGATAAAAACTCTGCTGAGCAACAAATATGCAAAGCGCTACCTTTGGTGTTGGCGTTTAAGCAAAATGTATTTTATTTTTTTTGCACAAATCCCTCCATAGCAATGCTGTGCTTTTTTGTAGCAGCATGTGCACGTAAGTCGGTAAATTTTGCAGTTATGCTGCACTTACAATAGCTGCAAAATACCCGCGTAAGGTTTGTAGGATCCTTCCTCATCCACTCTTTAAACTACGTTCCCTGTAGCCAGACATCTCTGACTTTTTGCTTGTAGGCTTACTTTGGCATCGTCAATATCTTTCAGCGCACGAGAATTTCACAATTTTAGTAATGGAAGACGCTTCAATTTAGGTGCGATCTTTTGATGGAACTTACTCGATACAAGTAAATATCCATTTTTTTTTGTCGATAGAAATACATTTTTAAAATTTAAGCCGTTAAATTCAATTTAAACATTTCTAAAATTTGAGTTAAAGTAAACTAAAAAAAAAAGCTGCTTAAATTTGCTTAAAAAGCCAGAATTCCCGCTGCCCGCTGTTTTCATATTTTTCCCGCAATCGCACTTAAAAAAAATTCCAAATCTGACGGGAAAAAAGCGGCAATGACACCGCTGATGAAAAAATCAACTTAAACATTTTTTTGTCGCACAGTGTTATTGCAGCAAGCACGTTTTATTTATTATTATTAAATTATTAAGGAAAAATATTTTAATGGGAGAACAATATAGCGAGTCCAGAGGGGCAGCTCTTGGAAAGAACCAAAAATTACGGAACAATAACTACTCATTGTCATATAACAATCCTTTTTAAGCCCCATGCACAGCATAACGGTTAATCGACAAAATCTTTTTTCCTGTTTCTTTCGCACTTCCGGAAAACACCCTCTCAATCGCACTCATTGTAGTGCGCAATAGGGGGAAAAAAAGCCGACGAGACTACCTGGTACTTATTACTTATTATACCATGAATGAAGACAGCAAGAGTCTTTTGCTCAGAGCGAGAGCGAGAGATTATGAACTTTTTCGGTTATGCTCGCAACGATAACACAAGAAGAAAAACAGCCGACTGTTATTTGCGAGCTCTGAGGTATTATATACCCCAAGCAAATGAGATCGCTGTGATATTAGTTGACCAACAACGTCAGGGGGAATATGGTTGTACTATAAACGGGTACCTAAAATGTACACGTTTAATAATATTATTATTTTAACAGGTTAATTGATTGTAATGGCCTGCACTATTTTAGTTCAATCTAAGTGCTAAGGATATGTAAAGAAAATTTTTGCTCAAAACACATCTATATCCGTCATCATTTCATCAAAGAAATTAAACGAATTGGCAAAGTCGAACTGAGTAAACTTGCAAATACAAAAGCTTTATTTAATTTGTATGGTCCTAATTGATAAAGCAAACAAACACAAAAAAATTAAGCCCAATTTAAATATAGCCCAAATGTAAGCAATAAACTTAAGGCAGGTTTTCACCTTGTGGGGACGAAAATTTCGATTTTGCCTTATCGTGTAGATATAGAGTATGTTCCAAAAAAAAAACAATTGTTCTCTATGCTTCGAGAAGTAAAGACGTGTAACTGCGAGCGATCTTCAAACCCAAGTCTTATCATCTAAAAAACAGCAACCACAAAAAAAAAACAAGTGTACAAGTGTGCAAAACAAATTCAAAAATAATAAAAAACAAGAAAGGAAACTAGCTTCGGCAAGCCGAAGCTTTTATACCCTTGCAGTCATCAAATATGTCGAACAAAATGCATAAAGGTTAAACAACATCGAAGCTAAGACGATTTTTCTATTCATCCATACTCCCATACTAATATATAAATGTGAAAATGTTTCTGTCTGTCTGTTACTCTTTCACGCCTAAACGGCTGAACGGATTTTGATGAAATTTGGTATGGTGATAGATATACCTAGAAATCCTAATAGGCTATAAATAATCACGCCATCGTTCTTAGGGGGTAAGCAGCAGGTGGCGAAACGGAATAATCACGCAATCGTTCTTATGGGGTAGGCAGTAGGCATTACGTTTTAAGTAAAAAGGTTCCCTTTATCAAAGTTCTTATAAAAAAATTGTTTTACGTTGTAGTTTTTAAAACTCCCGTTATTGTGTTCGATATGCCACGCAAACGTAAAGCCAATATAAGCAGTAGTTCTAGCAGAGCTCGAGCTGCAAAAGTTGCTAGAGGCCAAGAATCTGAAGAGCAGACTCGGACGCGTCAGATGTTAGATTCTCAGCGTCATGCGACTCAAAGAGCTTCTGAGACCTATACGCAGACTCGGGCCAGTCAGACCGTGGATGCTGAACGCCACGCATCTCAAAGAGCTGCTGAGACAGTGGAACAGACTCAGACACGTCGAGTTTTAGATGCCGAACGTCACGCGCAATTGTTTGCGGCAGAGTCTGACGAAGATTCACACAGAAGACGTATTTTAAATGCTGTGCGGCAGGCAGAAAGAACACGTACATACGTTATCAATGAGAACGTGGGAGGCGTTTAATGGTGCCTCTTTTGAGTATGACCCTTTGATCGACTATGTTAATCACCGATTGGATATCATTGGGAGAATGGATAAAAAATGCAGATATTGTGAAGCAGATGCAGATAGAAAGAAGAAACTCCAGGTATGTGCTGTTCTGGTGGAAAGGTTAAAACTCCATTACTTGGCGAGCCAGAGGAACCTCTCAAATCTTTACTTTTATACGACAGTAACGAATCGCGCCGGTTTTTAAGCAGGATTAGAAGGTATTATTCTTGCTTTCAAATGACGTCATTTGAAGTAGATAAGGAGGTCGTAATGCCTGGATTTTCACCTACTTTTACCATCCAAGGACAGGTGTATCACAGAATTGGTTCCTTACTTCCCGCAAATAATGAACAACCAAAGTTTTTGCAACTTTAAAAAAAAAAACCGGGCGAAGCTGGGACGGGCAGCTAGTTTTCCATATTTTTGACTGTAGATCATATGGGAGCTACATATATGATATAGTTGTCCGATTTTGATCAAATTTAATTCGTAATTCAAGAGTCGTAAGAAAACTCTATATTCCAAAAATCATACTTGTCTGATGAAAAACAACGATGTTATAGTTTTATTTCCGTTATTTCTATATAGATTTTTCGATCTATTCTATGGCAGTTATAAGATATAGTTGTCCGATTTTTATGAAACTTTTTTCTCAGTATAAGAGTTGTTAAAAAACTTGATATTCAAAAAATCATGCTCGTGGGATAAAAAACAACGATGTTATCAATTTATTTCCATTACTTCTATCTTATCTTATATACCTATAAAAATGAATCGCAGAATGTGTTGGTAAGCGCATAACTCAACAACGCCTGGACCTATTTTGATGAAATTTTTTGTGTGTATTCCAGGGGGTTTGAGGAGGGTTTAGATTCACAATATGTTAAAATAATATTTATTATTTTTGAGGTGTTTAATAATTTTATTTTTTCGCCTATACATTACAAACTTAGTAGGTAACTATACAAAAGTCTAGAACTGAGTAAAATATGTACAGAAATGATAAAATCATGTTTGGCAGACGACGTTGTTGGAACATAGGCCGTAGTACAGTGAATTTTAGAAGAGTACGTTGCCATCTGGTGGCGAAGCGGGAATCGCAGCAACTTTGCTTGAAGGTGGTCGAACAGCCCATTCAGCACTAAAATTGCCATTAAATATGCAAAGCAATGAAACTCCAACCTGCAACGTTTCGAAGAACTCTGCAATGGCAAAGGTTTTGCAGCAATGTAAATTGATTGTTTGGGATGAATGCACGATGGCACATAAAAAATCTTTGAAGGCTTTAGACAGAACCTTAAAAGATATACGGAGCAATAATAACCGATTTGGTGGTGCAATGATTTTATTAGCAGGAGATTTTCGTCAAACATTGCCAGTGATTCCACGATCAACGCCAGCTGATGGACTCAATGCATGTCTAAAGTCCTCCAATTTGTGGAAACATGTCAAAGTACTTCATTTAAGCAAGAATATGCGTGTCGAGTTGCAAAATGACCAATCTGGAAACATATTTTCTAAACAACTCATTGACATTGGTAATGGCAAATTTCCTATAGACATGTTCACTGCTGCCAATGCCAAATGAACCACATAAATTCTTACTGATATTGTTTAAAAGTGTTACTGTCGTAATTGTTTAATTAATCTATACTTCTATACTAATATTATAAAGAGGTAAAATTTGTTTGTTTGTTTGCAACGAATAGGCTCCGGAACTACAGGGTCCGGCACTCGAAGTGTAACCAATAAAAATGGTTATAAATTAAGTTTGGAAATTTTGTTTTATTTAATTCCCAGCTCAATATGTGTAAAAATAATCTTAAATTTAAGAAAAATTCATTTTTGCTCGATATGACCACCTTTTGCCTTGACTATAGCATTGAGACGGTCGAAGAAAAAATCGCAACTGGCCGAACGTGACTTGCCGGTATTTTGGCCCACTCGCGGGCAATGGCCATTCGAGGGCCATTGTGTGGACGTTATGAAGTTCGGAACATTGTTTTCCCGCCATTCTTGCTTCACTCTGGCTTTATGAGACGGTGCTGAGTCCTGTTGAAATATCCATGGTCTGCCACCGAAATGTTTGTCTGCCCACGGCTTCAAGACAACCTTCAGAACACTTTCCTGATAAAATTTTGCATTTACCTTGACGCCAGGCTCGATAAAAACGATTGGGGAGCGCCCATCTTGGGTCACAGCGGCCCAAACCAATACCTGTGGCGGGTGGTGGCGGGTGGTGGCTCCTGGTTGCCAATCGCTGGCTTAAATTCTCGTACGAACAGTCAGTCAAGTAAACCCTATCGTTTTGGGTGTTTACGAATTGCTCAATTGTACAAATTTTCTTATCAGAAAACACAATGTTCGGAAATTGCCCACTTGCGGCCAAGCGAAGCAACTCCTTTGCTCTCTTAAGCCTAACTTGTTTTTGCTTCGGTGTAAGTTCATGAGCTCTTATGATCTCCTAAGGCTTGACTTCGAGATCATTTTTGAGTATGCGGCGGATGCTACGATCAGATAGTTTTAGTTTTTTCGCCATTTGATTGGCACTTCGTCGGGGATTTCGCTCAAGTTGCTTCTTCACTTTTTTTAACCCTCTCACGTGACGTTGCAGTTTTTTGATGACCACCTCCATGGCGTTTTGCGATGCTACCAGTATCATTGTAACGGGTTATGGTGCGATAAACGAAAACTTTAATCACATTAAGCGGTTTGAGCTCAAGAACAATCTCTGGTTGTGATTTTCCAGCTAAATATAATGCAATTACACTATTACGTTTGAATTTCATAGCGAATATTTTTTTTCGCGCCCCCTCGTTAGTCGAAGACAATTGATACATGATGGTGGAACAATACATTCCAAAGGAACGCGCTCAACTTGTTCAGCTCTACATTGAAAATAAATTCTCAATTGTGTTAACCCAACGTGCGTTTCGTAAAATGAATAAAGTTAAAAGTGCTCCAGTTAAAAACACAATTAAGTCTTTATACGCAAAATTTGTAAACACCGGTAATCTAAGTAATGCCAGTCATGTATCCAGGCAACGAACAAGACGTTCTAATGAAAATATCGAAGCTGTACGAGCCAGTATTGATGAGACTCCTACGACATCGACTTATCGACGATCTCAGGAATTAGGCATCGCTCGCACTACTCTATTATTCGTGAAAATGTCATGGATAACTTCTGGTTTCAACAAGACGGGGCAACTTGCCATACAGCTAGAGCAACAATCGATTTATTGCGAACATTGTTCCCTGGGCGGTTGATATCGAAAAGTGGTAATTTTGACTGGACCCCAACATCACCAGATTTGACGGCACCAGACTTTTTATTTGAAATCCAAGGTATACGCTAATAAACCAAAAACCTTAAGTCAACTAAAAGACAACATTAGACGTGAAATAGCCGCCATATCGTCTGAAACATTGACCAAAGTCATGGAAAATGCTGAAAAAAGAATGCATTCGGCTGTCAGAGCTAAAGGTGCCCATTTACGTGATATCATTTTTAATAATAATTTGTAAAAAATCTCCTTGGACCAAAATAAATGATTTTTGGAATAAAAAAAAAATTGTCCACTTTTTTTGTTTTTCTTTTAAGAATCAAGTGGGTCAACTTTAAATGGCCCACCCTGTACATTAACCTCCCCAGTGATGCCAAAATTTTTTCGAAAAAAAAGGACAGATTGAGAAAAAAAAAAAACAGGGAAAAAAGGTTAAAAATATTATAAAAAAGATAGAAAAAAGGACAAAAAGTTAGATTAAAGTTATTTTATTTTTTATTATTAAGATAATAGTTTTAAGGCATCTTTGATTACACAGTCTTACAAAATTCAAAAAATTTTTGCAACGGGGATGGGGTATTTTTTTTGGGTTGGGGGTGACGAAAGACTACAAAAAACATCAAAAAAAAAGGGATAGTTAATTGTAGAAATTTCGCAGTAGAGGCAATTTTTCATTTTTCCCATTTTTCAAAAAATGACTCCGACTTTCTTACAAGTATTAGCTACAATTTTTATCCGATAGAGTTTATCATTACTTTGTTTTAAAGGTAATACTATAACGCAACTTTTAAGTCCATTTGACGTTGTCTAGCTCATCACGAGTTATGGCCAAAAGTGTAGGAAATTTTGTTCAATAAAATCGCATTACCTGATTTTCGTTTTTTTTTCTTAAAACTGCAACTGTATTGAATTTCTTTGGTCGAATGAAAGTTCTGATGACGGAGGCTTGTTCAGCAACCTCGAAAACGTAGGTAAAATAATTTTGAAGCGTCTAATACTTTAACTTAATCTACAACAAAACAGCTAACTGTTTCGGTTGATAAATGAAACAATAACGCAATTTTTCACCTTTATGCAAAAACGAACGTTAAAATTGAATAATTATACGTAGTGAGATATATGTAATATATCGTAATAGAATTCGCTACGACACCAAAAAGGAATTTTTTTACATTTCTTGCCCCACGGTACCGTTATAAAATTTCAAAGGTGAATAAAAATAAAAATGCTAAAAATGCGATTTTATTGAACAAAATTTCCTACACTTTTGGCCATAACTCGTGATAGCAATGAGCTAGACAACGTCAAATGGACTTAAAAGTTACGTAATAGTATTACCTTTAAAACAAAGTAATGATAAACTCTATCGGATAAAAATTGTAGCTAACACTTGTAAGAAAGTCGGAGTCATTTTCTGAAAAATGGGAAAAATGAAAAATTGCCTCTACTGCGAAATTTCTGCAACTTACTAACCCTTTTTTTGATGTTTTTTATAGTCTTTCGTCACCCCCAACCCAAAAAAAAATATCCCATCCCCGTTGCAAAATCTTTGTAAGACAGTGTTATTTTTCCTTCGTCATTATTGCTGTCCTCATAAGTTGCCATGGAGCCAATTATGAGATACTTTTCGGGCAAGTTATAATTATAACAACATAATTTATGGCGATGCAATCCGAACCTGAAGAATGAATACATGTACATGAATGAATAGCTATCGCAGCTTCTTGGCGACAAGTTTCTGAAGATTTGACCGGCTCGAAACTAATTTTACTTTATTTCACTAAACTTGATGTATTTTGCGCTTGTTTTTTATCGTCATGTGCGCTCTTATTTGGTCAATTTTACAGTTAATACTGCATTTGCAGTATTTGCAATAAGCCTTGTTAATGACTGAATTATATCGGCTAATCCATTCTTTAAAATCGGGCTGCAGTAGCCAGACAACCCGAAACTTTTGCTTATACATTTCTTTTGGCATTTTTAATTTAAAAAACAAATTTTGAAATTGTGTGTTCAGTACCGAGAGAGTGCAAGTAAATCATAAAAGATTTGTTTTTCGATGAATTTCGATATAAGCATAAGCATATAAGCATCGATATGTAAGCATGACAGACGAAAAGTTGCCACCTGTTTCATATTTTACAGCTCATAATAAATTTAAATTAGAGCGCGAAAGCAACTATTTTAGAAAAAAAAAAAAATTATTATTAGATTTTAAAAAAAAGGACAGATTTCCGGATGAACAATCTAAAAAACGGACAGATTTCAGGTATGCGGATGCTTTTCAATTTTTTCCGGATGAAGCGTTAAAAACAGGACAGATGTGTCCGGAAAAATGACAAATTGGCATCACTGGTCCTCACTTATAATTCTCAATAATGCCTCACCAACTCACTTTTCCACCCATACTCTCACCCACATAGACCTTTCCCTCGCATCTCCCCCTCTCTATCAGCTCTAAATGGCATACAGATAACTACCTAGCTGGTAGTGATCACTACCCCATACACATAGACATTTTTGATGAACACAACACCCTCCCTATTGAAAGACCCAGATTCAACCTTAAAAAAGCGAATTGGCCACTATTTCAGGAAATTTCCGAAAAATGATCCATCAAAAGACCTCCCAGCTCAAACGTCAATAAAGAAACAGCCAACATATCTAAAAAAATTATACAAGCAGCTAACGAAACCATCCCCCAAACACAGACATTTAAGATACAGAAATCTGTCCCATGGTGGGACCAAACCCTTCAAAAATTTAAAAACTTTTGTTGGCAGAGTCTTAAAAGAAACATTATTGTGACAACTATACTTGCCTACAAAAAAGCGAACGCCAGATTTAAGCGGGAAATTAAGATTAGGAAACGAAAATCATCTATCTCCAAAATATGGTCAAACATAAATCGATTTTGCGGCTTGCAAATTCGACACGATATCCATTGCATCACTGACCCTAATAACCCAACACAAAACATTCTCGACAAAAATAAAATTTCCAACATTCTTTCTAACCATTGGCCGAATTCAACGCTAGACAGTAATCTTCACTCAACCTTCATACAACCCAAAAATAATCTAAACCCTAACATATCTCACACCCCATTTCAAATAGCACTGAGTATCGAAAAGGACATTACCATGATCGAAATGTTAGCCTCCATCAACCAATTAAAGGAAAAAACCCCGGCCGAGATCGTATTAGCTACCCCATGAAAAAAAAACCTACCCCCAAGCCTAATGCTAAGACTCCTCAAACTTTTCAACAATATCATTAACTTAAAAAGACCTCAACAGTTTAAATTCAGCACTGTTATACCCATACCCAAACCAAATATGGACAAGACTTCTACCAACTCTTACCGCCCTATCTCCCTCAACCCGTACATAGCCAAAGTTTTAGATAAAATCATTTCAAAACGGCTTTGGTGACTTGCTACAAATGGCAAGCTGTTAGACAGCCGTCAATTTGGATTCAAAAAGAGAAAATCAGTATCTGATTCACTAGCTATGCTAGATTACCAGATAACTTCCTCCCTATCAAATAAAAACCACGTCTCCATGACAGGGTAGCCATCCACACCATCATCGATGAACTCAAAGTTTGGAAAATAGGGCCAATGATAGCAAAATACATATTCAAATCAGTATCTGATTCACTAGCTATGCTAGATTACCAGATAACTTCCTCCCTATCAAATAAAAACCACGTCTCCATGACAGGGTAGGCATCCACACCATCATCGATGAACTCAAAGTTTGGAAAATAGGGCCAATGATAGCAAAATACATATTCAAATCAGTATCTGATTCACTAGCTATGCTAGATTACCAGATAACTTCCTCCCTATCAAATAAAAACCACGTCTCCATGACAGGGTAGGCATCCACACCATCATCGATGAACTCAAAGTTTGGAAAATAGGGCCATTGATAGCAAAATACATATTCAACTTCCTTACCAATAGAGAAATTAGAGTTGTTACCAACAAAGTTTATTCAAATTCCCGACCATTAGACAACGGAATACCGCAAGGCTCACCCTTGTCGGTTATCCTTTTTGTCATAGCCTACAATAAACTCAACCAAATAATACGCAGACAAAATAACTGTCAATTCACGGCCTACGCAGACGATTACACTATTACAGTCGAATCCCGATAATTCGTACCCCGCTAAATCGAAAATCGCGATAATTCGCAAAAAATTCTGTCCCCTTGAAAAAAACTCGTTAATTCGTAAAAATTTCATACATTTTGGTCCCCTCGTTAATTCGTAGTATTTGGCGCAACGCAAAGAATATTGAACCTCTTATAAATCGTAATTTTGTTTCGTAACCTCTTATTAATCGTAATGCGATGCGAAATTTTTTGTAGTTAAAGCACCGTTAGATTTTGTACATAGCTATGCCGCATTTATACCGCTATGCATTATGAATTTTGTGTTTCTCTCGCATTATAATTTTATATTATTGTTTAATTTTCCTTTAATTTGAAAAACGTACAAATGAATGTACATACTTATAATGTTTGTTTAATTTTAATAAAGTTAAATACATATGTAAACATGATGTGAAATGTAAAAACCTCGTTTATTCGACTCTTTCATTATTGAGCCCCGTTAAATAGAAATCTCGATAAATCGAATTCCCGTCTAAATCGTAAAAAAAAGTGATCCCCTTGCCATTTCGAATTATCGGGACTCGACTGTATTTACAAATTAAACAAAAAAAACTAATAACCTTAATATAAATCCACTTTTAAGAGAAATCCAAAGATGGTGTGAATACTCAGAAGCCCCACTATCAGAAACCAAATGCAAACACTTACATGTATGCAGGAAAAGAAACTGCAACTTTTCATTTCAAATACACAATATGCCATTGCATACTAAAACTGCTAGGAATAACAATAAATAAGAAATACAAATGGAACAACCACATTGAAAACTTAACTTTGCAACTAACTAAAAGGCTTAATATAATCAAGTGTCTATCCAACAACAGGTTCGAAACCAATATTACCACAATTCTTTACGTGGTAAAAACCATTCTAATGTCTAAAATTGACTATGGAATACACTTATACGGAAAAGCCCCAAAGTCTAAACAAAATAAAAACTTTCTACCACACAGACATCCGACTTGCATTCTCTGCTCACCATACAACACCAATAAATAATCTCTTAATAGAAGCAAATATAAGCCAAGGGGGGTTTATAGAGATGCATGCTACCCAAAAAAAACTTTAAAATTATCTTAAACTTAAAACACTCACCAATCGAACAAATATATCAGCATATTATTAATTCAAAAAGAGTGCCAAAGATACCCTCCTCCCTTTACATTACTTTTCATCTATGTAACAAACTAAATATTTCACTCTTCCCAATAACGGGCAAAAAAGAAAAAACACCCCACTGGCTAAATAAGCAGCCAATCACCAATATCTCCTTAAGTTCAGTCAACAAAACAAACACACCCTCTGTTGCCTATCAACAGAAAATTTAAGGAAATCCTAAATTCTATGGAAAACCATACATTTCTGTACACCGATGGCTCCAAGTCACCATTAGGCGTATCATATTTTGTCGCAACTGATACCGAAATAATTCTTTTCAAACTGCTCCCCGAATTTCCTTCCATTTTTACTGCGGAAATTGCGTCAATCCTCGCCGCATGATTATATCCCAGCCAAAATAGAGGGAAATACGTTATATGTACCGACTCCCTATCCTCTCTAAAAGCAATTAATAACACCAACAACCAAAACTATTACACAAACTCAATTCGAATCATAGTAGGGAAATACAAAACGGACAAACTGACACTGCACTGGATCCCCGGACACAGCGGAATAATAGGATATGATATTGCAGACAAAACAGCTAAAAACGCCCGCAACTTCCGTCTTATCACTGAACATAACTACAACCCGTCAGATATAAATGAATACATCAAACAAAACTCACAAATACTAAACGTAAGCACATTAAGAAAAACATCACCGTACTACAAATTAATTAGCCCCATAAGAGCTTCTCCTGAAATAATCAATAACACCTTACGTACAGACTTAAAGAAATTTAGCAGAATCAGACTCGGACACACCAATTTAACCCACAACCATATCCTCAATAAATCCCCCCCTACACTCTGTCCCAATTGTAACATAACCCTTTGCATTCCCCCACAATGTTTCACGCCGTTGTTTTTGATCCGATCGACCTGATTTCTTTCAGATGGCGTTTTCTAACTTCCTATTGAATTTCAAATTAAATTTTATCAAAAATAACTATATCATGTAGCTGCCATAGGAAAAGAAAAAATTTATATCTATAAATAAAGGAAAAAAATAAAACGTAGTTGTTTTTAATCCCACTTTTTTTCATTAAAATACGACAACGTTATCATATGAAAGACCGAAAAATCTATATAGAAATAACGGAAATAAAATTATATAATAACATCGTTTTTTTCATCAGACAATCATCATTTTTGGAATTTAGAGTTTTTTCACGACTCTATTATACAGAAGTCATATGAACAAAAGTCGAAAATATACAAAACTAGCGGACCCGGCGAACTTTGTCTCGCCCGCTCGGTGGTGAATTTGCCCTTGAATCTTAATGTTGGGATGCAATTTTGAAAAAATGGGAGTTGTTTATTTTGTTAAAAGAGAGACGCCATTACCGCATAACTTGGATTGTAGCCTGGTTGATGAACAACCTGAGCTCCAAATGACGTCATTTGAAAGCATCCGTTATATTTTTGTGCAAGCTTTAGGAACCTGTTTGATTGGGCTAAATTTCCATATACAGTCGAATCCCGATAATTCGTACTTCGCTAAATCGAAAATCGCGATAATTCGTAAAAAATTCTGTTTCCTTGAAAAAAAACCCTTGAAAAAAATCTCGATAAATCGAATTCCCGTCTAATTCGTAAAAAAAAGTGATCCCCTTGCCATTTCGAATTATCGGGACTCGACTGTAGTAGCGAATACAATGGCTCTGGTGGATGAGCCAAAACGGGCAATTTAATTTTGCCACCTGCACAGCATAAGCCGCGGGTTTCCAATCGAAACTTCAGTGCATTGTAATGCTGACATACGACAGATAATGAACCAATGACAACGCAGCTATGAGCTTTGTAGGGTGTTTCAGAATTGTGTGCGAATGCAGCGCGATTCAAGTTTTCATTTGCGGTTCGTCTTCCTCTATTATTTTGTCGGGCTTGAGGGGGGTTTGTGCAGCGTGAAGCTGTGCCATTCGGGCACGTTTCGATGCATTTATTTCTGCACGTTCCTCTTGCGTCCGACTATTACGGAAATTCTGACTATTTATTACATTGCGCAAACCCCTTATCACGAATGAAGTAAACTCCAAGAGATTAGTTATATAAATACGACTATCGGGAAGCGACAGCTTTACGCATATAAATTCTATGCTATTGAGCTCATCAAAAAGCACCTCTTCCGAAGTGAGGGTGGACTCAACCGCAATTAAGACTCCACCACCCCACTTGGAAGGCCGGTCATGCCTGTATATTGTGTACATACCTGGAAAAACTTCGGAGTTAAGAATCTCCAACTTTAACCACGTTTCTGTAAACACAATAATATGGGATGCAAAAGAAAAGGTATCAGAATGCAATTTAGTTAGCTTGCTACGCAAGCTCCTTGCATTTTGATAGGAAAGAAGAAGGCTTGATGTTAGTTTTTTGAGGAAGAGGAAGAAGAGGAAGATGTAGATGAAGGTTTAGTGGTTTTGCCACTCGAAGGAAGTTTTATTCCCACGGGCCTTTTTTTTATTTTTAATCCTAGCTTCGAACTCTTTTACCACCATACTATCCGGCCAAAAATTGCCCGAACATATGGTTGAAAAAAGCTCGTCCGGGACAGTGATCCTGAAAGATGAAATATCCCGAGCGTAAGAAAAGTTAAATTTTTCCACTTTAATGTTATCGGCCTTTGTTTTGCCTTGTATATAAGACAGTATATCGGATGATGATTGATCAGGGGAAAGCCGAGAAACGAAAATCTGTTTCTTAAGTGGAACCACTGAAAGGGGTTTTGGCACTACAGTTTGTATTTCTGCAACACCAACTTGAGCCGGTAAACCGGCCTCAGAGTTCCCTTTTGGCGGTAAACAATTTGGGGCAAGTGGAATCACTGGTTGGATGACCAGTGCGGACGAATCGGATAAGCTAGGGGTGCCGGTATGAACGCTCTCCACTGAGGATTGATCGGAATGATCCGAATCTTTTTTTGCTGCCGATCTGAGCAATATTTGAGGATTTGTTGCGGTTTTCGCAGTCCCACTGCGTGGGGCTGCGGGGTGCTCCCCTTCGGCTGCCTTCCACCAGCGGCTTTTTTGCGCTTTGGAGACTCATCCAATAGCTTATAGCCATTGAATTGAGAGTCCAGCGCTGAGAGGAAATCATCTGCTTGGCGAAAACTATCTCTAGCCACGCCAAAACAGCTGATCAGCCCCTTTAAGCCACCTTTGGTTTGGCGCTTGAACGATTTCATTTCGTTCGCAACCCCAAGACATGTATCACACAAGTACTTCAGGTTTGGACCCTTAGCTAGGTCATCACTTGTTCGGCCGTTAAAACCAGCGCACTTAGTGTGCACTATTTTATTACACAGCCAACAAGTCATTATTGGTTGATCAGGCTTTATTACCTGACAACATTTTTGATGACAACAGACCACATTTAGTTCCATAATTAATTAACTTCTTGCCACTGTATGAAGAAAACAAAACAAAAACTTTTAAGCGAGCAGTTAAACAAAAACAACACTGCGGATAGGGAGAAATGCAAGACACAGATCAAAAAAAAAAGAAGCACAAGAAAAATTAATATTTATTTATAGAAATAGAACCCAGTCAAAAACAGATTCACTCGCGAAGCGAACGGAGTTTAAAGGTATATAGGCTTAAAAGCCGAAATTTTAATGAATTGATTTAAAAGCACCGGTGGCTTTAGCAAAAACAAATAAAAATTCGGAGCGCACAAAAAAAACTCGACCGTTCGCCTTGAAAGTCAAGAGAGAGTTTCTCGCAACAAACGAAAAACAACTCTGAATAATTTGATAATTACTGTAAAATCCTAAATAATTAAATAAATGAACAAAATAATGTCAGATTTACCCTAATTCAATTTTATTCCACCACGTTACGATATTGTCAACGATTTTCTGAAGGTGGCCCAACCCTGACTACATGGCCCAACGCTGACTATATAAGATTAATCACAAGTTTGAAACGCAGTGGTGGAGATTGCATTAATTAAATTGTATTAAAATCGGAAGAATATTCAATTCAGCTGTGATAGTTACCATCGGTGACTATTTAGAAAATGGAAAGAAAAATCGTTATAGCTTCGATGTTGTAAAACGATTATGCATAAGCAATAAAAAGTTATTTTTATAAAGATCAAACTAGTACATGGTATAGCTGACATAAACCTGAGGAAAAGAATAAAAAATTCCCAGAACTTGAAATGAACTGTACAAGGTGTCTTCAAATAGTAAGGTTTTCAATTTTCTCAAGCAAAGTATTTTCGATTATCTATGGATTTTTCCCATAATTTGTCCGATTTTTTGAATGGGAGCTTTATGATACAGTCGTCCCAAGGTTTTAGCGACCTTTTCGGCACTTTTGGAGGTTTCCATTAAGGGGGGCTTCTCATGTAAAATTTTAAAAAAATCGAAAAATTTTTTTTTTCATAAATCGATAGAATAACGTCTTGAGAGTATATTCCCGAAGTTTTATAACTCAACTCTCAATGTTATGGAAAATATCAGTGATTGAACGAGCGCGCTCAAGTTCAAGACCCACACTAACTCAAAACTTTAAATCGTTTTTTCTCAAAACTATGTTTTAAAAAACGCGGTACACGATTACGGAAAAACTACTGAACCGATTTTTGATTTCTAAAAAAGTGTTTTGCAGATTATACATTGAACGAGTGCGTGAATATCTGAAATTGTGAAAAAAAGTTATTTTATACACTTTTCAGCCCAATTCAGCAAAAAAAAAGACGAAAAAAATGGCACTTTTTTTTCAAGACGTGATTTCAATATTTTAAAATCGAATTTTTTGAAGTGGCTGACATTCACGCACTCGTTTGAACCTGGCTGCATACAAAAAAATTTTTTTGTTTTTTTCAGATGAAAACTTTTTGCTCCACACTGTACCGCAATAAGTCCCTCAGCCGCGTCGAGCCACACGCGACCTTGAATAAGTCCGCCATTTTGTTTTTTAGAATTTTCAAAAAATGTTTTTCTCATACTTTAAACATGTCTTCAAATATGTGCAAAAAATTATTCGTGTAAGTTTTCATTTTCCAAGTGAAAAAAATTCCCAAAAAAACACTACTTTTTGGCATGTTACATGAGAAGCCCCCCTTAAGAATATCTAAATAGAAACTTTTTCCATTCCTTCGACACCTTGCCGACACCTGGAACGGACTTGCAGCCCCACACCATGACGCCTCCTACACCAGGCTTTACTGACACAGCAAGTTTTTCTTTTAGGTGTTCCGTATAAGGCTTTGTTCAAACAGTTGGCTGACCGTCAGATTATAATATTATACAAAGTTTTTTTTTCATCAGAAAAGATGAAATTAGTCCAAAAATCGAATGGCTACTTCAAACACTCATTTGCAAAGTCGAACCGATTCTTTTTGTTGACCCGATACGTATAGTTAGCTGCGTAAAGTGTCCTCCAAACAGTTAAGGAAAGAAATTCTTTCAACAACTTCTCTTTCACCTCAGCTATAATGTTGGCCCGCTTTCGGTTGCTTAAAGCCTTGGGTCGACCTGTGCGCTTACCAGTTTTGAAGATAAAGAGCCCTTAAAACGCTGTATGATGGATGTAATGGGTGTAGCGGCTTCTGTCCATCAATTCTTTTTTTTTTTTTTTTTTTTATAGCTTTGCTTTTATTTATTGAATCTACTCTTAATTTTGAGACTAACAATAAGTTGGCGAATTTTAACATTAAAATTTAACTAACAGTATACTAAGACTGCATTCTGGTTGCGCGTCCCTCAGGTCGTTCGCTGGGTGGCTAAGTCATTGCGACGAAGGCGTGATTGGTTGCTCAACCTTGTTAGACCTCTCGCCAGGTGGTTAGGGTGCACCGATAGCTTGGTTAAGTACTTTGCCTTCTGTTCAGCGATCACTTCTTTGACTGGTAGAATGTTTAAGTCGCGGTGTATGTTTTCGTTGCGAACGTACCACGGTGCCCCGGTGATAGTTCTCAAGATCTTCGACTGAACTCTTTGAATTATGTCAATGTTGCTATTGCTGGCGTTCCCCCATAACTGGGAGCCGTACATCCATATAGGTTTGAGGACCGAGTTGTACAGCAGAACTTTATATTCAAGGCTTAGAGATGACCGAGCGTTGATAAGCCAATGAAGGCTGCTGGCTTTTAGCTTTAGGTGTGTTCTTTTGGCTTCAATGTGCCGGCGCCATGTGAGTCTTCTGTCAAGATGAACTCCTAGGTATGTTACTTCGTTTGCTTGTGGGAGTAGGGTGTTGTTTAATGTAATCGGCGGGCAGTTTTGCCTGTTCAGAGTGAACGTAACGTGCTTGCATTTTAGTTCGTTCACTTTAATTCGCCAATCTGACAGCCATTTTTCAACATCGACCAAATGAAGAGCTAGCTGCGCAGTTGCTTGAACCGGGCATTTTGAGCGGCTAAGAATAGCTGTGTCATCGGCAAACGTGGATGTTGTTAGACGTGTGCTTGTCGGGATGTCTGCTGTGTAGAAGACATATAAAATTGGTCCTAGCACGCTACCTTGAGGAACTCCAGCTCCAACAGTGTAATCGTCAGAAATTGCAGTGTTGCACCTCACGACAAATTTTCTGTCGTAAAGGTAATACTCTAAAATCTTGTGGGTGCTGTAGGGGAGCATTGCCTTGATCTTGTACATTAGACCTTCTAGCCAGACTATCAAATGCTTGAGAGACATCTAAAAACATGGCAGTACAGTACTCCCGTTTTTCGAACGCGTTCCGAATTTCGGATGTTATCCGGTTGACCTCAATTGTTCCATGCTTTTCACGAAACCCAAATTGGTGTGACGGGATTCCTTTCTCGATTCTCAGGTATGTGTTTATCCGAGTCATTAGGCATTTTTCAAAGAGTTTGGATAGGCAAGGAGTAGGCTTATAGGTCTATACGACGTGGGGGTAGTGTGGTCTTTCCCCGGCTTTGCTATCATTATTATAATTGACTTTTTCCATCTCACTGGAAAGTGGCAAAGTTTTGCGATGGCATTAAATAGCTGGATGAGAGTGCAAACGGCGCAGTATGGGAGCTCAATGATCATTTTGGGAGTTATGAGGTCGCAGCCCGGGGATTTTTTCGGATTCAGTTGTCTTTTGATGATGTTAACGATTTCGTTTGGGCGAAACTCGATTGGCTCATGTTGAGGCTGTGGCTCATATTATAGAGTCGGCAAAGTAAACGCATTGGTGGCAGGATTTGGTTGGAAGACATTTTTAAGGTGTTTGGCAAACGTGCTGGCTCTGTCTGCGTCGCTGCGCGCCCACCCGCCTGTGGAATTTCTAATTGGCATCACGGTTTCTTTCGGTGAGCTCATAGTTGGGTGAGCTCTCCATAGTGAGTGTTTTGTACTGTTAGTTGACAATTGCTCTATGTAGCGGCGGTGGACATACGTTTCTTCTTGCTGTAGAGCTTGATCAAGTTGACGTGAGGCTTGTTTTAAGCGTTGCTTAGCAGATGGCGATCTGTGACATTGCCATTCTCGGCGTAAGCGTCGCTTTTCGAGGACGAGCTGTTCGATTTGTAGATTTGTCTTCTTTTGAATGTATTGTGTGTTTGAAGTTTTAGGTGTTGAAACTCGAGCTGCAGAGACGAGTACAGGCGAGTGGTCAGATGAAAGATCCGAAAGGCATTCGGCGCTTATCATATTTTTTAGGAATGTTTTTGGTAATTGCGAAGTCTATTAAATCGGGAAGTTTCTTAGGGTCTACCGGCCAGTATGTTGGAGTGCCAGAAGGAACATAGTCTAGCTTATTCTTAGCTTTGATAATTGCATTATAGAGCTGCTTTCCTTTTGGGGTCACGAGACGAGATCCCCAGTGTGTGTGCTTGGCATTGTAGTCTCCTGCTGCTATGAAGTGGTCTACGAGTGAGTTGAAAAACTGCATAAACTCATCTTCGGCTATGGTGAAGCGTGCGGGGCAGTATACGGCGGCTAGAGTTAGTTGCTTGCCAGTATTTAGGTGTATATTTATTGTTGTGGCCTGTATGTAGTATTTAGCTAATTTCGTATGGTAATGGTGCTTAATACGGCTTCTGATTAAAATTCCAGTCCCGCCGTGTGCTTTACCATCTGGATGATTTGTTCCATAGAATGTATATCCTCGTGGTTGAAAATTGTATTTGTTTGTAAGATGTGTTTCTGAAAGCAGCATTACGTCGATTTGATTGTCTAGAAGGAATTGCGCTAACTCGAGTTTGTGCTGCGAAAATCCGTTAGCGTTCCACGTAGATATTCGTAGGGAAGTCATTATTTGGATTGTTGTGAAACCAGCATTTGTATAAGTAGATTTTGGTTTCGCTTTAGATCTTGCATAGTTGTACGCATAAACGACATAAACTCCGTAAGGCTTTGTTGTAGACTGCATATCAAGTTACTTTTTGGCTGCTCCGGCGGTTGATGCTGCTCCGGCGGTTGATGCTGCTGAGCCGTGTTCGGTTCTTGGTGTGCTGATTGCGGCAGTGAGATTTTTGGGGCTGGGGTAGCCAGTCCTGATTTTAAAGCGCTTGCGTATGTGACATTTTTGGCAGAGTTTATGGGTCCTAGTGAGGATCTGGCTGCAGTCGAGAAGAAGACTTCAGGGTTTGACCTGGAGGCTATGAACTGATTATTTTGGGTGCGGGCAGTAGATCCCCTCTGGTGGATGCGACTTTTCAGCTCCTTATAAACTGGGCAACCTCTATAGTTAGCAGTGTGATTTCCACCGCAGTTGCCGCACTTTTTCGAGTTCTGGTCATCTTTGCTCGCTGGGCAGTGTGCGGAGTCATGGAGCTCACCACAAACTACACACACCGGGCGCAGTTTACAGTAAGACCTTGTATGGCCATATTCTTGGCAGTTCGCACATTGTACCGGGCCATTGCGTTTGTGCGGCTCCTCAACTGTAATTCTGCGGTGCAGCAGGAACTGAAGATTGTATATAGGGTGCACTTCGTATTTCTTTAGGGGCTTAATTTGTGGCTCGAGCTCAACCTTAAAGAGTGGCTGCGGCTTTCTAAGTACGACTTGCAGGCCCTTGCTGCTTTTTAGCTGATACGTGTAAAAGTTATTTTTTTTGTCGGTGAGGTATTTCGATAATACTCTGTAATTATCTTCAGACTTCGTTTGTACTTTTGTTTCCTGGATATTGCCCTTTACGAGTGGTATTATGTGGAAGTTGTCCTTGCCAATAAGCTCTATAATTTTGTTGACAAGAACGTTGGAACTTTTTTCTCGTATGTAAATTGGCGGGGGCTTAGGCTTCCTTTTTTCGAATTCTGTAGATTCGGCGTCATCCTCATAGTCTGCCAAGATTTTAAAACGGTTTGAGTTCGTTGGCGTTTCTATTGCAGCTATGTTAGCATTGCCACGGGTTATTTTGCGTTGAGAGTTAAGGGGGCTCAGCTTCCTTTTGATTTGGATGTACCGATCCATACCAGTCTGCACAGCCGGCTTAGTATTTTCCTTGTTATTGTTATCTTTTTCGGGCAGCGCAGCGGCAGAAGTATTAATGTTTGCGCTGCTAACTGATGACGTCGTTAAACGGGCTGTCGTTACAGTTGCGGTTGTTGTTGTTGTTACGGTTGACGTTGTCAAAGAAATTGCGGTGCTAGTTACTGCGCTATTTGGCTGCAGAGACATCGAGGGTAGCGATGGGGAGCAAGATCGCGCTCTCTCGCTCTCTACGTTTAAGAAATCGGTTAAGTTTGGGGCAATTGACCGTGTTTGTGATGAGCTTGCATTACTTTCGGTTGCTTTGAAAGTGAAGTAAGCGTTGTTTCTTTGTACTGAGAGCCGTCTCTCGTCTTGCTCACGTTGACATTGTGTGCGAACGTCGTTTAGACTCATTGCAATCGAGGTTGAGATTGTTCGAGTTTTAAGTGTTATGTTTTATATTAATTAATTAATTAATCAATATAAACATTAGCGATTTCATCGCTAAAAGCGTCTTTTCGCGTTGTTGATTTACGAAACCAGTCACTGCACTTTTTGATATTATTGAATACTTTTTCCCGGAGCACAATAAATACACGTCTGCATGCGACGACTAGTTAAATGGTTAAAATCAATTCTCCGAAATAAAAATTATAACATAGTTGTTTTTTATCAGACAAGCATGATTTTTGGAATATAGAGTTTTCTAACGACTCTTGTTTATTCGTAATTCAAGAGTCTTTATCTAATTCGGACATCTATATCAAATAGCTGCCATATGAACAATAGTCGAAAATATGGAAAATTAATAGACTAATCGTCATAGCTGCGATTTTGTTTAGCCTTTATGTATTTTGTTTGACATATTTGATGACTGCAAGGGTATATAAGCTTCGGCTTGCCGAACCTAGCTTCCTTTCTTGTTTACCTTTTATTTTATCAAAAAATGGTCTAAAAACGGGCAATTCGACGCTTTTAACTGGAAAACTTTAGATCCTGCCAGTCAGGGAATAATAACTGTGCTTATAAAAAAAAGTGACCTAATTGATGAAATTGTGCCAAAGATTTAAATTAGAAGCAAGTGTGTCAATAATTTTGTTCAGAAAGATTCGATACTTGTTTTCGTTATTTTAATTTAAAAACAAGAAAGGAAGCTAGCTTAGGCAAGCCGAAGCTTATATACCCTTGCAGTCATCAAATATGTCGAACAAAATGCATAAAGGCTAAACAACATCGAAGCTATAACGATTTTTCTATTCATTTTCCATATTTCCGACTATAGATTATAAGGGAGCTATATGATATAGTTGTCCGATTTTGATCAAATTTAATTCATGATTTAAGAGTCGTAAGAAAACTCTAAATTTCAAAAATCATACTTGTCTGATGAAAAACCGCGATGTTATAATTTTACTTCCGTTATTTCTATATAGATTATTCGATCTTTCCTATGACAGCTATAAGATATAGTTGTCCGATTTGTATGAAACTTTTTTCTCAATATAAGAGTTGCTTAACAACTTGATATTCAAAAAATCATGCTCATGGGATAAAAAACAACGATGTTATCAATTTATTTCCATTAATTCTATATATATTTTTTTGATCTCTCCTATGGCAGCTATACGATAGAGTTATCCGATTTTGATTAAATTTAATCCGAAATTCAATAGTAGTTAGAAAACGTCGTCTGGAAGAATTCAAGCCGATCTGATCAAAAACAACGGTCTGAGAATTTTTTATTTTATTCTCTCGTATTGGAGCTATCCGATATAGTCGGCCGATCCGACTCGTTCCGACTTATATACTGCGTGCAATAACTATACATCTTTTTGGAAAGTTTCAGCAAGATAACTTTAAAACTGAGAGACTAGTTTGAAGAGAAACAGACAGACGGACAGACGGTCAGACGGGCAGACATACAGACGTATTCTGATTCTACTCGTGATGCTGATCAAGAATATATATACTTTCGGGGGTCTGAGATGTCTCCTTCACTGCGTTGCAAATTTCTGACTGAAATTATAATACCTATTTGCTCTGCAAGGGTATAATTAACTATAAAATGCAAAATATTAAAAATAACTTAATTGTGTGGTTAATTAATTATATTATATAAATAAATATTAATTTATTTAAACATCCCTATCAGGGGGGAGAAACTGAGTCTCTAAGTTTAACCAGCCATATTATAAGATTTGCAACGGCTAGAAAACTTCTGGTAAGATTTCAGCAAGATAACTAATAATGAAAATACTTTTCGTAGAAGCACGCTAACGGACAGGCATACATACATCTCAGATGGTGATACAGATCAAGAATATATATACAAGCATGTATACTTTTTAGAAACGGAGGAGTCTTCTTCACAGCGTTGCAATTTCTGACTGAAATTAAACATTCTCTGAAAGGGTATAAATTAAATTTAAAAAAAATATTCTAGAACGCCGTTCTACAAACGTTTAGATCAAATTTTTCTAAGGTTTTAAGGGCCAAAAAAAAGGGCTATGTTTGATTTTTTTATTGAGCTTAATTACATGTTATTGTTCAACTTTTAAATAGTATTAGAAAAAAAAAATTATTAAAAAATATTTAGAAATAAGCCTTTGACTGTTATCTTCCGAAGCGTCTTAAGAAAAAGTTGTTTTGTGGTGCGTTAACGCATCATCTTACAAAAAAAAGGTGATATTCGTTGTAAAGATAATGAATTTCCCAAGGTAATCAGGAAGAGTTTTTTTTAATTTTTCTTTTGTCTATTTTTGGGAGCACTTGAAAGTAAAAAGTGCGATTTTATCTTAAAAAATCGTTAATTAATTTTTAAAAAATAGAAAAAAATTAAAAAAAAAAGGCTTCCTGATTATCTGCGTATTTATGTAGAGAATTTGTGTTAAATATTTGAAAAGGATCGGTTAAATAGATTTTGAGTTCTGATGTTCACCGACTTTCAAAATAACGTTTTCGGGAAAATCAATTTAAAGTATACGTTAAAATACGGCCAAATTCGGTCGTTTAAAACGCTGTAACTCCGTTAGTTTGACTCTAATTGACTCAAAATTTTTACTCAATGTTCTCAACGACAGAAGTGAAACTTCTAGTATTCCTCTCTCTCTTATCCTTTCATTATCTCTTATTTTCTGTTTTAGGTTAGTTTGAAGATTATAGGTTAAATAATTCAAGGACGAAGCATGGATTTTTGTATCTAATATTTTCTTATAGATGAATGACGATCGATTAATGTATAGTTCCAAAAATGTTCAATTTATTTACAAGTATACAATATTACATAAATAACAATATTATAACAAGAAAGGAAGCTAGCTTCGGCAAGCCGGAGCTTATATACCCTTGCAGTCATTAAATATGTCAAACAAAAAACATAAAGGCTAAAAAATATCGAAGCTATGACTATTTTTCTATTAATTTTCCATATTGTTTATATGACAGCTATATGAAATAGACGTCCGATTTTGATAAAATTTAATTTGAAACTCAAGAATCATTAGAAAACTCTATATAATAATAATATATATCTACATATATATAATACTAGAGGTCCTGTGTCCGCTTCGCTGGTCAACACAATTTAACAACATAAAAGTCAATATTGCAACATTTTTCAAATATATGGAAGTATAGAAAGATGGTGATTTAACACTTTTCCAGTTTGACTTTTCCACTTGCGCAGCACAATCCAGCCGTTTCTCTTTTAAACTTTAACGCACTGCAATATCGGTATATAGTCGCCATTGGTCCAATATCTAAATTTTCATTATCACTGTAGTTCGCAGTGGGGTCATATTGGAATGCCATGCGATTGAATGATGCCAATGATCTCCATGTACTCATTTGTCTTTCTTCGCTTAAGTTTTGTGAATATACTGGCTGCTGGCTTTGATGTCTGCGGCCAATGTTTGCACGTCGTCCTCTATGTATTTTGGACTATGGACAGAGTGGTGAATTTATCCTCAAATGCACGATCCACATAATTTTCACAGTTCAACTTAAATTGAATAAAAATTCTTTTTTTTTCACAATTTCACAGTGAACACAAAAATTGAGTTAAAATGCTAAGGGAGCGTGTTTGTCAGTGTGATGAGGTAGCAACTCACTTTATATGCGACAATATTGCAATTTTCTTACGGATCCCTAATTTTTTTCAAAATAAATAATAGCCTATTTAACTCCACGATAATATAGCTTTCTATCGGCGAAAGAATTTTTTAAATCGGACCAGTAGTTCCGGAGCCTATTCCCTGCAAACAAACAAACAAACAAACAAACAAACAAACAAACAAACAAACAAATTTTACCTCTTTATAATATTAGTATAGATAATAAAAAATTACAAAGAAAATACAATGACATTTTACCTATCATGTGACCTTTTCATTATCAATTTCATGAATATCATTTCCTAATGTCGTGATAATTGGGTTATGGTAACTAAAGTGCGAGATATATATATGAGCACTCAAATTCTTAACGAATCGTGCAAAAACTGCATCGATTGTTGTCCCGTGTCTAGTCGTTTCCTATCATTAACAATATCCAACTTTAGGGTGTTTTTGAAAAAGTTCAAAATCTCTACAGATTCCTCCCTCGCGAAATTCACATTAAAATCTCCCGAAATAATCATAGGAATTTCGTGATATTTCTTATTCAATAACCTCGAACCATCCTCTGAGTATGGCAGAAGCACGTGGTGGATAAAATCTTTGATATCAGTAATCGATTTACCTGGTGAGATATAAATTGACACCATAATAATTTTTTTCCCGTAAGCCAGAGAGCATTCTGCAGCACACAAATTCCCAACGGAGGATGTATGACTAGAAACGAATTCATGGTTACGGGCATGAACGTCATTATGTTTTACCACAACATGTTGGAGTCTATTTACATTTTGATATATACCTACACCGACCGCTCTAACATTGGGCCTCTTGTATTGTACAATGCAACCAAAATTTGTAAGATTAACATGCCTGTCATCGTCAAGCCAAGTGTCGGAAAGCATCAATATGTCCGAATTTTTAAGAACATTACCTCGTAATGATGCATGTTTGTTAACACTTTGACAATTGAATGAAAATATCGTCATATCTCAGGGGCGTAGCTACCGCCGTATTTGCCATATCCATATCCGGTCCACGGGGGCCCCCAAAGTGAGTAAGAATGAATATTTAAAATTTGATTTTTATTTGTAAAATGGGTAAATAATGTGATAAATAAATATTTCTTCTCACAATGTTTTTTTTCTTTTGTGAAAAATCTTTACCTCCATATAAGGGCCTCCAAAAAATTTTTTATACGGGGCCCCGACAAGACACGTAAGGGGGGGTAAGGTTTTAAAGGCCAAAAAAAAAGGGCCATGTTTGATTTTTTTTTGCGGCGAAATGAGTAAGTTTATTTTATTGAGCTTAATTACATGCTATTGTTTAACTTTTGAAGAGTATTAGAAAAAAAAAATTATTAAAACTTATTAAGAAATAAGCCTGTGGCGGTTAATCTTCCGAAGCGCCCAAAGAAAAAGTTGTTTTGCGGTGAACATCATAGGGCGTTAACGAATCATCTTAAAAAAAAAACGCGATATGCCTTGTAAAGATAATGAATTTTCCGAGGTAATCAGGAAGAGTTTTTTTTAATTTATTTGTTGTCTATTTTTTGGAGCACTTGAAAGTGAAAAGTACGATTTTAGCTTAAAAAATCGCTATTAATTTATTTTTTAAAAATAGAAAAAAATTAAAAATTAAAAAAAAAACTCTTCCTGATTACCTGCGTATTTATATTGAGAAGTTGTGTTAAAAATTTGAAAAGGATCGGTTCAGTAGATTTTGAGTTCTGATGTTCACCGACTTTCAAAATAACGGCTTGGGCAAAATCGATTCAAAGTATTTTTATACGTGAAAATACGTCCAAATACGGTTGTTTAAAACGCTGTAACTCCGTTAGTTTGACTTTAATTAACTCAAAATTTTTACACAATGTTCTCGACACATTGGTCATTCAGAAAAAAAATAAAAGAAAAATGTAACAAAAAATTTTTAAAACCTCACTTTTGGTTATGACATTGACAGTTTGGTACTCCTTCCGAGGTCTCCCACGCCGGCCAGTACGAACAAGTTTTGGTCTTCCAGGACCCCGCTTTTCGCTCAGCAACACTTCAGCTTCTGGCAGCACGTCATCATCAGAAAACACCTCGGTTTCTGCTAGCACATTGTCATCTTGAAACACCTCCGCTTCTGGTAGTTCTTCTTCTTTGCCTTCGTTGCTGAAATCGAACTCATTTTCGTCATACGCTGCTTTCTCTTCAATTTGTGGAGCGAAGTTAATTTCATTTTGTTCTTGCTTCTGAAAGTACTCCAAAAATATTACATCACGTGACTCTATTAATTTTCCTGTACACGGATTATACAAACGGTAAGCAGCAGCCGTATTTGAGTATCCCACAAACACATACTCAATTCCTTTTGGTTGGGACTTACGAAAATGTTTCTTGTTCAAGCCGATCGCTTTAACTCCGAATGTCTTGAGGTGAGATACACTCGGTTTCCGTCCAAACCAAGCTTCAAACGGCGTCATGTCCATCAGTGATGATGACTCCGATCTGTTCCGTAAGTATGCTGCAGCAGCTACTGCTTCCGCCCAAAATGCTTCGTCCAAGTTAGCATACTGCAACATGCTCCGAGCCATCTCAACCAGTGTCCTGTTGGCTCTTTCCGCCACACCGTTTTGTTGAGGTGTATTCGGCACAGTAAGCTCTCTTTTTATTCCATTGCTTACCAGGAACTGTGTAAACTCACCACTCAAGTATTCTCGTCCATTATCACTGCGCAGGATTTTAAGCTTCTCTCCAGTTTGCTTCTCCACCAGGGCTTTAAACTCTTTGAATTTGTCAAAAACTTCATCACGCGTCTTCAGGAAGCAAACATGCATATAACGCGATTTATCGTCTATAAATGTCACGAAATACCGAGATCCACCGTTTGATCTTTTGCTCATCGGTCCACAAATGTCTGTAGCACACGTTGCAAAATATTGTCCGCTCGATTTTCTTTACAGTAATTTTACATTTAGCACACGTTTCGCACACATGATCTCGCATGTCGCACTGATTTGCCTTTAATCCACGCACCATGTTATTTTTAATCATTTTGTTTAGGCTTCCAAAATTCAAATGTCCAAACCTGTGATGCCACTTTATTATTTCTGAGCCTTTCGCTTCTGCCGCAAAACATACACTTTTGTTGGTTTCTAATAAGAATAAGTCATTTTTCTTATCGGCACTTAACACAACATTTCCCTTTTCATTTATGATTTGGGTTCTATTTCCAGAAAACTCTGCACGAAATCCATTTTCAACTGCCCTCGCTACGGATAAAAAGTTACACTGCAAATCTTTTACATACAGTACATCCACCAGATCGATCGTGCCTTTCCTCCATTTATGCGTACATTTCCTCGACCTTCCGCCATGATGCTATTAGTGCCAGCCAACATTATTTTCTCTTGGTGTTCCTTTATAGTTGTAAAACTAGAGCGATCACAACAAAGATGCGTCGTAGCACCACTGTCCACACACCAAACACTCTCTCGGCGTTCTCCGAACTCATTTGATCCATAAGAGAAAACAGAATAATTACGATTATTCTCCTTCTTTCTGTTCGGTCTGTCCCTTTTCACGACAGTTTACAGCAATATGCCCTTGACGTCCACACGTCCAACACGCTCTCTTGTTTTTATCCTTGTTCTTCCATTCGGTTTTTGTACCAGCTTTTTAAGTTTTTGAAGTGAAACTTCTTTATCGGCGTTGGAAAAAATTTAGCGTCACATTTTTTTTGGTTACGCGTCACATTTCTCGGTTACGCGTCACATTTCTCGGTTACGCGTCACATTTTTCGGTTACGCGACACATCCCCATCCCTCTCTAACCACTGACGAACGATCTCTCTATCTTCTTCTATCCTCTCTCGCTCTCAGCGCGCTCGCACAAAGTTGAGAGCGTAAAAATTTAAAACTAGAATACGGTTGCGTGTGTGAGAACAAGTAAGTGCGTATGTATGTATGTATGTATGCTTACTTGAGCAAGAAGACGATTTTTAAGCCGAAATCCTTTCTGTGCCAAAACGAATTAATTTACAGCAGTAGAAAAAAGGGTAAGAGGTGTGAGTGTCAAAAGAAATTCTAATTGAACAGGTTGCATACAGATATTAACAGTTTAATTGATGTATTAGCTTATTACAGCTTAACTATGCATTAACTATTTTTGATTGGCACCTTAATTCTTATCCATTTTTTTCATCAGAGAAGCATAATTTTTGGAACATAGAGTTTTCTAACCACTCTTGAATTACGAATTAAATTTTATCGAAATCGTATAACCATGTCATATAGCTGCCATATAAACAATAGTCGAAAATATGGAAAATTAATAGGAAAATCGTCATAGCTTCGATGTTGTATTTTGTTCGACATATGTAAATACATATGTATGTATTTGATGACTGCAAGGGTATATACATAAGCTTCTTTTCTTGTTTAAAAATAATATAGTAAAATCTCAGATGTTGAATATTAAATTAAATTCCTCGTGATTTTTTGTTAATAGTAAAAATACCTGACCTCAATATAAATTTATACAAAATCATTGTAAATTAATGATAACTATAAAAGTTCCAGATTTTAACTTATAACTGTTAAAGTTGCGCTTTAGGGGCTTTTGCTAAAAATGGGCTAGGAAATTTATTCTTTTTTAAAAATGCTACCTTGTTATTTGTTAAAATAGCTGCGAGACAACCCGTTTTTAGAACATTGCCATGTTTTTCAAGCGAAAAACTTTACCGGAAAGAATTTATTGTCTTCTCAGATGTTTTTACTATATTATTATACTCTTGCAGAGCAAAGGGTATTATAATTTCTGTCAGAAGTTTGCAACGCAGTGAAGGAGACACCTTAGACCCAATAAAGTATACATACATATTCTTGATCAGCATCACGATCAGAATCGAAATACGAATGTACGTCTGTCCGTCTGTCTGTTCCTATGTAAACTAGTCTCTCAGTTTTAAAGCTATCTTGCTAAAACTTTCCCAAAAGGTGTGTAGTTATATATAAGTATATAAGTCGGAACGGGCAGGACCGGTCGACTATATCTGATAGCTCCCATACGAGAGAATGAAATAAAAAATTCTCATGCTGTTGTTTTTGATCAGATCGGCTTGATTTCTTCAAGATGGAGTTTTCTAACTACTATTGAATTTCGGATTAAATTTTATCAAAATCGGATAACTCTTTCATATAGCTGCCATAGAAGAGATCGAAAAATATATATAGAATTAATGGAAATAAATTGATAACATCGTTGTTTTTTATCCCACGAGCATAATTTTTTGAATATCAGGTTTTTTAATAACCCTTAAGTTGAGAAAAGAGTTTCATGAAAATCGCACAACTATATCTTATAGCTGTCATAGGAAAGATCAAAAAATTATATAAAAATAACGGATAAGCTCCAAAAATCAGAATATAAAGTTTTCCCACGACTCTCGAATTACGAATTAAATTTGATCATATAGCTGCCATATGATCTATAGACAAAAATATGGAAAATGAATAGAAAAATCGTCCTAGTTTCGTTGTTGTTCAGCCTTTATGCGTTTTGTTCGACATATTTGATGACTGCAAGAGTATACGGCAAGCCGAAGCTAGCTTATTTTCTTGTTTTTAAAAACAATACTCATAGGAAACGTGTCGAATAGTGTAAATATTGAAGAAATAAATTTAAAAAACTAAATTTATAATTTATATTAATTTTCAACACTTTTAATATTTTAATGAAAATTAAAATCCTAACATTTCTTCCTTTTTCCCTTTCTTTAAGTCTCGGAAATCTAAAGTTTTAGATTTGTATAAATATAGACAAGACTGATAAATTAGTACGCCAAAGAAGTTTCACTTCTGACATGTGTACTTTGTACGCACACACTTTTTTTTTTTCTTTTTGTTTCTTTCTCATGAACCGTTTCGTCGCTCTTTCGTCTCTCTCCTTACTCCATCAATTTGATTTTTAGCAGATGGATCGACGGCAATCTATCGCGTGTCTCAACCGCGACAACAAAATTTTCGAAGGCGTCAACTGCCCACAGATCTGCGTATATTAAAACGCTCTTCATCTGCACAGCCCACGCGCTGTAATTTTCATCGCCAAGTTTTTCTATTGAATTCATACCCGGATTCATCTTTCGTGTTTAATTGCGAAGCCACCAATTTAGCCTTAAGTCCAGAATTTTCCACGCAGGAAAAATTCACTTTTTACCGCAACAATCACACGCACACAACCGCAACCGTGTTTAACGCGAAGCCACCAATTTAGCCTTAAGTCCAGAACTTTCCACGCAGGGAATAGTTCACTTTTTACCGCGATTATCAAACACGACCGTCAAAAACTCTTTATGTATTCTTTTCGCGCATTGAAGTCACTCTGGGCCCATAACCTATTGGAAATGTGAGTGCTTTATTTTAGGGTACTTGGAATACATAAAGGAAACACGTCCGTTCGTTGTGAAGTTACAAAGAGAATCAAACTTAGAACTTATCGATCTACAGTTGCTCGCAGAAAACTATCGCAATCAGCTGACAAACGGCGTTGCCCTACTATTTCATATTTCTAACACACTTCAAAAATCAAGAACTTTTGACAATTACATGAAGATGCCAAAAATGAATAACAGAATTCTAATGAGCCAAGTGCAGTCGGCCGCATCTCAAACGAAAATATTGACGAGTCGCTGCCGAATCGACATATAGTGGCTCGCAGCTTATTTAAACCAACACCTCAAAAAAACTTTAAGGCCATTATCTAGCAACCCCTAAAAACTAATATACAAATTCAAATGAAGGTTTGCAGTGTGAGCCGTTAACATAAAATTTTTGTTTCTATTTTTTTTTACCATTTTTTAAATATTTAATAACTATTTTAAAACAAAAATACTGCAGCAACTTATTTCAACCAGCTGTTTTTTAACTAACTTAAAGGAAGACAAGAAAAAATGGCTTTTGAGCTCTGAATTTGACTTACGCTAAACATATCTGGCTCCATCAGACACGGAAATATTAAATTTGGACTCCTTGCACAAGTGGTCGTTGGCAAATTTTATGCGAAGAGTCTAAACACTACAGTTAAGCATGGCTGCGGTAGTGTCATGATATGGGCCTGTATGTTGACAGCTGGCGTCGAAACGCTGCACTTTATAGAATCAACGATGAACAAAGTTCAATAACTTGAACTGGAACTTGGAAATCGGGAGGATTTCCGGTTCTACCAAGGCTATGACTCAAACCACAAATCAGGCACCACAAATGTACAGGCTTGGCAGATTTGGAATCGCCTTCATGTGATGGAACCCCCCGCCCAGGCACCAGACATAAACGTAATGAAAAATTTCTGGGCAATGCTGGACCAAAATATCAGAAAACGCAAGTTTCCTAACAAATCTGCTCTTGAAAACGCTTTGGTGGCAGAGTGTGGAAAAATAGCCCTAGAAGAGATAAAAAGCTGGTGGAATCGAGGCCAAAACGATTAAAATGGTTATTGACAACAAGGTTGAAAAACAAGTATTAATTTTTCTTGTTTTATTCATTTTCATAATTTGTAGGGCCAAAAAATGGACATTTTAAAAAAAAATTGCTTTGAGAAAACGGTTAAAGATAAAAATCTGAAATTTGTAACTTTATTTGAAAACATATTTATTTTGCGAAAAAAAATTTCAAAATTGAAAAATCAAAAAAGGGGCGGGAGGGGGCGTTCCCCAGTTGCAACATTTCGGCAAAAAGGTGTCCCGCTTACGGAAGTGATTCAGCCAAAACGGGTTATCGGAAACACAAAAAGCGAAAAGATTCTTAAAGTGTACAGTACTGTGCATTAAATGAACTGGGATCAGAAAAAAAAAATGAAAATTGCAAAAGTTATTAGCTTTAGAAAAAAATTTCGATTTTTGCGCTTTTTTTCTCACTAATTATTTTCTCAATTAAACATTTTTCAATATTTTTAAATAATCCTAGTTCATTAGTTAAAGGAAACAATTAGGAACATTTAAAAAAAAATTTGATAACGATTGGTTAACCCCAACGCCTTCAATTACTTCCGTAAGGTCCGAAAACGTGGTTCCGATATAAATGCGTTTAAAGTTTTGGCTTCCAATGGCCGATGCTCGACATGTGCTCCATGTAAGGGCCTGTAACTTTTGTAATATTTCAAATTTGGATCTGAAATTTGTTGAGAACATTTTCGGAACATATATCTATACGATAAGCCAAAAAAAAAAAAAGAATTTTTTTTTTTGCCACAAGGTGAGAACCTGCCTTAAGTCAGTTAAAAAACATATTTTCTCATATAATCTGCTGCAGTATTTTTGTTAAAAAATAGTTATTAAATATTAAAAAAAAAAAAAAAACGTAAATTTTATGTTAAAGGCTCACATTACAAACCTTCATTTGAATTTGTATGTATATTAGCTCTCAGGGTTTGCTAGATATATGGCTTTAAGGGGGGAAATACAATTAGAAGGCCTAAAATGAGACCTATCTTTGGGAGTGGATTGCAAGTAGGGAAGTAAATGAATCTTAGCGATTCTTTTTGCATGTTATTAGGAAATTATTAAGCAATAAAAATCAGTCAAGTTTTTTGAAAAATATTGTAATTAAGCCCATTTATGATCAATAATGTGGAGTCGTGTTTTGAGGGATGAACTTTGCGCTGTGCAGTCTCCAGGTCCAGGATCTCGTCTTAAACAAAAAACAGCAATTGGACATTAAACTTAAAGGTACAGCGCACAAGATGAAATATTTCCTATTTGAAAGAAAAAAATTTTACATAAAAAAATTTGAGGTTAAAAAAAAATGTTTAAAAAAAAAACACTTCTTTTCGACTTTGTTCGTAAAAAAAACATGTTATAACAAACAAATATGAAATACCGTTATATTCATGTTGTGGAGAATTTCATTTCAAACATAATGCAAAAAACCGCATTCGATTTAAATAAAATCTCTGACCTTTACATTGCACGGCGACTTTGAAAACACGACTTTTCAGTAGAAGCGTTTAAAGTTTACGTTGTGCCATTTCAGCCATTGACACGCACTCAATAAATTGCTTATTACTTTGATAATACATGGGTGGCCATAAGTATTTTGACAAAATAAAAGTGAAATATACTCGAAATTTGAACTTGCTTCTTTTAACTTTTGGTATCAATGGAAAGGTAATTCAAATGCCGTTTGAATGATACCATACTTTTCTCAACTCATTCGATATTTATTGAAAAGGGCAATTTAAAAAAAAAAATAATTTATTTCAATTTCCGAGACTTAAAGAAAGGGAAACAGGAAGATATGTTAGTATTTTAATTGTCATTAAAATATTAAAAGTGTTAAAAATTAATATAAATTATAAATTTAGTTTTTTAAATTTATTTCTTCAATATTTACACTATTCGACACGTTTCCTATGAGTATTGTTTTTTAAAAACAAGAAAATAAGCTAGCTTCCGCTTGCCGAATACCCTTGCAGTCATCAAATATGTCAAACAAAATGCATAAAGGCTGAACAACAACGAAGCTAGGACCATTTTGCTATTCATTATACCCTTGCAGAGCAAAGGGTACTATAATTTTGGCCAGGAGTTTGCAACGCAGTGAAGGAGACACCTCAGACCCCATAAAGTATATAAATTCTTGATCAGCATCACGATCTGAATCGAAATATGTCTGTGAGTCTGTCCGTCTGTCCTCCTGTCCGTTTCTGCCTAAACTAGTCTCTCAGTTTTAAAGCTATCTTGCTGAAACTTTCCCAAAAGGTGTGTAGTTCTTGCACGCAGTATATAAGTCGAAACGGGCCGGATCGGCCGACTATTTCGGATAGCTCCCATACGAGAGAATGAAATAAAAAATGCTCACGCCGTTGTTTTTAAAAAGACAAGGATAAGTTTTGGAATTCATCATTTTCTAACTACTCTTGAATTACTTATTAAATTTCATCAAAATCGGACAACTATATCATATAGCTGCCATACGAACAATAGTCGAAAATATGGAAAATTAAAAGATAAATCGTCATAGTTTCGATGTTGTTTAGCCCTTATGCATTTTGTTGGACATATTTGATGACTGCAAGGGTATATAAGCTTCGGCTTTCCGAAGCTAGCTTCTTTTCTTGTTTTCCATATTTTTATACCCTTGCTGAGCAAAAGGGTATTATAATTTCAGTCAGAAGTTTGAAACGCAGTGAAGGAGACACCTCAGACCCCATAAAGTATATATATTCTTGATCAGCATCACGATCAGAATCCAAATCCGTCTGTACGACTGTCTGTCTGTCCTCCTGTCGGTTTCTATGTAAACTAGTCTCTCAGTTTTAAAGCTATCTCGCTGAAACTTTCACAAAAGGTGTGCAGTTATTGCACGCAGTATATAAGTCGGAACGAGCCGGATCGGCCGACTATATCGGATAGCTCCCATACAAGAGAATGAAATAAAAAATTCTTACTCCGTTGTTTTTGATCAGATCGACTTGATTCCTTCCAGATGGCGTTTTCTAACTGCTATTGAATTTCGTATTAAATTTTATCAAAATCGGATAACTCTATCATATAGCTGCCATAGGAGAGATCGAAAAATATACATATAAATAATGAAAAAAAAATTATAATGTCGTGGTTTTTAATGCCATGAGCATGATTTTTGGAACATCAAGTTTTTTAATTCCTCTTAAATCGAGAAAAAAATTTCATAAAAATCGTAGTACTCCGATTCATATAGCTGCCATAGGAGAGATCGAAAAATCTAGATATAAAAACGGAAATAAAATGATAACATCGTTGTTTTTCATCAGACAATCATGATTTTTGAAATAAAGAATTTTCTAATGAGTCTTGAGTTACAATTTAAATTTCATCAAAATCGGACGACTATATCATATAGCTGTCATATGAACAATTTGGAAAATTAATAGAAAAATCGTCATAGCTTCGATGCCGTTTAGCTTTTATGTATTTTGTTTGACATATATATATAGTTGTCCGATTTTGATCAAATTTAATTCGTAATTCAAGAGTCGTGGAAAAACTTTATATTCCAAAAATCATGCTTATCCGTTGAAAAACAACGACGTTATAATTTTTTTTCCACTATTTATATATATATTTTTCGATCTTTTGTATGGCAGCTATATGAAAGAGTTATCCGTTATTGATAAAATTTTATCCGAAATTCAATAGTAGTTAGAAAACTCCATCTTGAAGAAATCAAGCCGATCTGATCAAAAACAACAGCATGAGAATTTTTTGTTTCACTCTCTCGTATGGGAGCTATCAGATATAGTCGACCGGTCCTGCCCGTTCCGACTTATGTATATACTGCTTGAGATAACTACACACCTTTTGGGAAAGTTTTAGCAAGATAGCTTTAAAACTGAGAGACTAGTTTACATAGGAACAGACAGACGCACAGACGTACATTCGTATTTCGATTCTGATCGTGATGCTGATCAAGAATTTGTATGTATACTTTATTGGGTCTAAGGTGTCTCCTTCACTGCGTTGCAAACTTCTGACAGAAATTATAATACCCTTTGCTCTGCAAGAGTATAATAATATAGTAAAAACATCTGAGAAGACAATAAATTCTTTCCGGTAAAGTTTTTCGCTTGAAAAACATGGCAATGTTCTAAAAACGGGTTGTCTCGCAGCTATTTTAACAAATAACAAGGTAGCATTTTTAAAAAAGAATAAATTTCCTAGCCCATTTTTAGCAAAAGCTCCTAAAGCGCAACTTTAACAGTTATAAGTTAAAATCTGGAACTTTTATAGTTATCATTAATTTACAATGATTTTGTATAAATTTATATTGAGGTCAGGTATTTTTACTATTAACAAAAAATCACGAGGAATTTAATTTAATATTCAACATCTGAGATTTTACTATATTATTTTTAAACAAGAAAAGAAGCTAATGTATATACCCTTGCAGTCATCAAATACATACATATGTATTTACATATGTCGAACAAAATACAACATCGAAGCTATGACGATTTTCCTATTAATTTTCCATATTTTCGACTATTGTTTATATGGCAGCTATATGACATGGTTATACGATTTCGATAAAATTAAATTCGTAATTCAAGAGTGGTTAGAAAACTCTATATTCTAATACATCAATTAAACTGTTAATATCTGTATGCAACCTGTTCAATTAGAATTTCTTTTGACACTCACAGCTCTCACCCTTTTTTTCTACTGCTGTAAATTAATTCGTTTTGGCACAGAAAGGATTTCGGCTTAAAAATCGTCTTCTTGCTCAAGTAAGCATACATACATACATACATACGCACTTACTTGTTCTCACTCACGCAACCGTATTCTATTTTTAAATTTTTACGCTCTCAACTTTGTGCGAGCGCGCTGAGAGCGAGAGAGGATAGAAGAAGATAGAGAGATCGTTCGTCAGTGGTTAGAGAGGGATGGGGATGTGTCGCGTAACCGAGAAATGTGACGCGTAACCGAGAAATGTGACGCGTAACCAAAAAAAATGTGACGCTAAATTTTTTCCAACGCCGATAAAGAAGTTTCACTTCAAAAAGTCAAAAAAAACTTTTTCCCTCGGCTTCAAAACTAAAATTTTTGGATGCAAAAAGTTTCTTTAAACAAAAATAATAGGAACTGCATAAAGAATTTTTCAAAAATAATTTGGTAAAATTGCGCTTTAGCGGCTTTTGCTAAAAATGGTCTAGGAATTTTTTTTTTTTTTTAATAGATACCTTGGGGCCTAAACATTAATAAAAAAGTGGCGGAAAGCTTGATTTCTAAGTATTTATTTGTAAAAATAGCAAAAAAGCAACTGGCCATAGCTTTTCTGGGTATTCACTCAGTACTATAAAATCACTCTGAGTCATTTCGCAACCTTTACAGCGTTCAGTAGTAAAATTGGCAGTGCCAGACATGGTAAAATTGTTTAATTTCTTTTGTTTTTAAATTTGCACACAATTGCAGCACTCTTCATCCACAACACATTCTCAACGGTAAAGTTTTTCGCTAGAAAAACATGGCAATGTTCTAAAACGGGTTGCCTCGCGGCAGTAATAATTGCAATTTTAACACATAAATAATTAAAATTTAAGCTTTCCGCCACTTTTTTATTAATGTTTAGGCCCCAAGGTATCCATTAAAAAAAAAAAAAAATTCCTAGACCATTTTTAGCAAAAGCCGCTAAAGCGCAATTTTACCAATAATTTTTCTTCTATTTTTTATGATAAATATAAAAATTACATATGTATGTACACATTACTCCAATCAACACCGCTACCGACATAGCAATTAAACGTTTGCTGAAGTTTTTAGCATGATAGCTTAAGTTTCAGCATGATAGTTCAAATAAACTGCGAAAAATAAGTCAGGCTGGGTCAGACTGACATTGTATTGTATTTAGAAAAATAATTAGTTTCTCAGGTTAAGCAATTAAAACGCAAAGAAATAAAAAAAAACATATGTACATATGTATGTATGTAAATATAAAGATAATTCCACTATAAATAATTATATTATATTATGAATTTATTTTTCACCTTATGTGAACCGTTTCTTCAGCTTAAGCGCAGTATTAAAATTTAATTTAACACTTGGCATTCTTTTATCTAAGAGTGTATGATTTTGTTACTCTACTGATTGTTACATTTATTTGTTTGTTTTATATTGTTGTGTTTAGGGGCTTTATGTCATTATGGCTTTATGAAACTAATAAACCAAGTTATTTTAACAATGATATCTAACAATGCAATTAAACTGAAGACTATCTGCAATTAAAAGGAATCCTTTCTTAAAATTTATTACAAATATTTTCATGAGTAGAATCATACGTACATGTACATAGGTTTAGTTGAATGTTGAGTGTGTCAGCTGAAATCCATTTCTCGTGGCACTTTCGCATGTCAAAATAGCGACAAAAGGCTAGCGTTAAAAATGGGTTCATTATGACTGATATCCTTTTCACCTGGTAATCCATCCAATTTTGGATGATACAATAGCTTTTCTTTCATAATAGCTAAAGCACACTAAGACGAGTTTCATATCAATTACTGAGATGGACCCTACTATTTTGCCACTGCGGAACTAAAACATATGGTTATAATCAGGGCTAACAGAGTTATGTTTTTAAATGAAAAAATATTTATTTCCATTTTATCGCCTTTTTTTTCCTATAAATCCATATTTTTACAATCACTTGAATAAATCCATATTTTGAGCATTAAAGTGTCTGAAAACCTATAGAAAGATATGTTTGGCTCAAATATTATGAAATTTCTGTCGTTTGCCTTATACTCGATAATAAATAATGTAAACAAAACATCGTTGCGTCGTTAATCAATCAAAATATGTATCATCGAATGTAACAATTATGATGCAGTTTATATTTTAAGATTCAGTTTTTATTCCATATTTCATGTTTTCAGTTCT
Source organism: Drosophila ficusphila (assembly GCF_018152265.1). Classification (NCBI taxonomy): domain Eukaryota; kingdom Metazoa; phylum Arthropoda; class Insecta; order Diptera; family Drosophilidae; genus Drosophila; species Drosophila ficusphila. Next base: position 261,505 of record NW_025064156.1, read on the forward strand.
TATTCTTCAGGACATATCGCAAATGTTAGCAGGAAATCTCATTGATAGTTCTACAGAAGGTGACGATCTTATCCTGAATTTATCAGCTGCAGAACTGAATGCATATGCAAATGCTCCTGTTACATCTTGCGATGTTGAGCGTTCATTTTCATCATATAAACACATATTGAGTGACAAACGCCGTAGTTTTGTTTTTACTAATCTGACACAACATGTCATATTGTTCTGCAATGATCTTTGAGACAAACGGCGCACTTTTGTTTGTAGCGATTTCTAATTGTTCATTGTCATAAAAAGTTAATATGATCGATATAATCGTCTACGTTTATCCATTTTTTTTACTTATATTTATCCCTTTTTTCGTCTATACTACCTATATTTATCCATATTTATCCATTTTATTCCATATTTGTCAACTTTTTCGTCCAAATTTCGTCCATATTTCTCTATTTTTTCGTCCATAAATCCATACATATTTTTACGTTTTTAAGAACATAACTCTGTTAGCCCTGGTTATAATAAAGAAAATGACAGACGAGTAAGGGGCTTAAAAACACTCCAGTTCATCCTTGTTGTTTCATTCCTTGTAGATCCCCATCTCCCTATTTTTTGTGTTATTAAATTTTACAACAGTTTTACAGATAGAGACAATAGAAGGTGCACGCTCTAGGTTAGTTCGAGCCAGCGCTTACAACTTTAAACGCTGCTCACTCAAGACTTATCTAAAAATATTGAAAACAGTTTATTTGAGAAAATAATTAGTGAGAAAAAAAGCGCGAAAATCGTAATTTTTTTTTTTGAAAAAGCTAATAACTTTTGCAATTTTCATTTTTTTTCTGATCCTAGTTCATTTTATGCACAGTACTCTACACTTTAAGAATCTTTTCGGTTTTTGTGTTTCACTTCCGCTAACGGGAAACCTTTTCGCCGACATGTCGCCTTCTCCCGCCCTTTTTTTGATTTTTTCAATTTCGAAATTTTTTTCCTCAAATTAAATATGTTTTCAAATACAGTTAAAAATTTCAGCTTTTTATCTTTAAATTGCCCCACCATTGATGCTTGGCGTTAAAGTCGCCTCCAGCCAAGAATTTCGGGCCCAGAGACGTTAGTAACTGGTCAAATCGTTCTTTGTCCAGGAAGATACAATGACGCTATTTTAAGGACTCCTCCATTTGTTGGAATATCGAGACTAGTTAGCTGTAACTCAGCTCGCGTTGTGGACTCGGTCTGAGTGTGGATAATGTTTGTCTTGATAAAGATAGCAGAACCATCTTTGGTGGTGTTGCTAGGGTGATTGGCAAAGTACTAGTTATAACACATTTTTAGACCGGGACGCATATGAGTGTCAGTAATGAGCATTATGTCTATTGAGTTGTCAATAAGGAAAATACGAAGTTCTTCGCTTTTGTTAACTATTCCTCTTGCATTCCATAATCCGTTTTTAATAGCTGATTCTGTCATTTCCTAGAAATAAGAACCTGAACTAAATCGAGAAAAGCCTTGTTCGACTAAATCGTTTCCATGACTTCAAAAGTTGATCCAGCCTAGCGTTTATATCAAAGATTGGCTTCTCCAAGGAAGACAAATCTCTGTTTGGGATGCGGTTATTTCCAGGTACATGTTCAATAGACTGCCTAGCTGCAGCGCTGCTATTGCTTGGGAGGCTATTTATTGCCATATCTGCATGAGATACGCCATCTCTGGTCGCTGACGTGGAGAACAGTATACCGTGTCAGCTTTCGTTCGTCCAATTATTTATTGTGTTTCTTAGACTTACTCCTTTTAATTTTTTGCTTAGTTCCATTCAAACTTTGCAGCCCATTAAACATGCAGGCTGATTTTCTCCACAGTTTGCACACAAGCATTTGTTGTTGATATGTGACTCACACTTTTGGGAGTTGGTAGGATGATCTCCAGCCCGATTTCCACAAACAGGTTTGTTTTATATTTTTTTGAGGGTGTCTAAAATTGTGGCATTTATAAAACTGGACGATATCCTTATTGCGAGTAGCCTTTTCCACGGTAACTCTGTGCCTTCCAATTTGCTTAATTTTTAACGACTCGGCGACATTCAGCGTCATTTACATAAAACAAATTTTGCCTATCATCATTATATACTTCGGACATAGTCCCGCGCATGCCATTAAAGATTTTTTGGGCAGTAAATATTTGCAGGACTCAGCGGACTGGCTGAGGGCCGTTGTGCCCTTGCTCAGGACGTGGAAGGGCGTGCCCCTAGAAACCAAGGTGGGAGAAGATATCCCCGCGGCATATAACGTCACGGTCTTCTGCCCCAGAAGCGCGGAAAGAGAGAATGAGGAACTCCTCATGTTGCTCGGGCGCCAGAACAGGCTGGAGACGGACGCCTGGAGAGTGGTCTCCCGGAGGAACGATGGAGGCGGAGCACTCCTTGTCATCGGGATCGACCAGCTCACCCGAGACGAGATCGTAGCTAGAGGGCATCAGCTCAACTTTAGGTTCGGTACCGTCTCGGTGAGTGGGCTGAGAAAGGCAGCAAAGGTGGCCGCAACGGAAGGAGCGCCCTCTGGTCCCCCAGATGGCAAAGTGGAGGTCGATGAATCCCTCGACGAGCCACAGGAGCCTATGGGCACAGAGGAGGACCCTAGCGCCGTTACAGTTGAGAGGAATGAGGATAAGGAGCATCCTACGCCCTCCGACAGTAACGACGATATGGAGGCCGACGTCACTCTGACGGATGGTAGTGAAGGGGAACACCCGCCCCCTTCACCAAAGATGGAGCATCCGCTCCAATGATGGCTGCACACAGCAGCACGAGGCTAGCCCAGGTGAACCTACACCGAGCCAAGGCGGCATCAGCCGTCCTGGCCAGGTTGTTCACCAACCAACATCTCGGGCTAGCTCTCATTCAGGAGCCTTGGTGCAATCAGGGCATTAAAGGCCTGTACACCAAGGAATCAAAGGTAATATGTGACCAACGGGGTGCACACCCCAGAGCATGCATATTAATAAGAAAAGATATCAACTATAATATCTTTTCAGAGTTCCTAAGCAGGGACTGTGTCGCAGTAACTGTGAGCGGCGCAGGAAGACTACCAGCGATCGCCATAGCATCGGCGTATTTTGCTGGGGATGCAGCATGCCCACCACCGGAAATCATCGGGCTCGTGGAATGCTGCAGGAGGAAGAAGATGCCCCTAATCATCGGGTGTGACGCCAATGCACATCACGTGATATGGGGAAGCACCGACGTCAACAACAGAGGTGAGCAGCTAATAGAATTTATAGTAAATAGTAACCTAGAAATCGGTAATGTCGGGTCCACACCGACATTCATTACTAGAGTAAGAGAAGAGGTCCTAGACTTAACCCTGATGAGCAGGTCTCTAGGACCACTTATTAAGAACTGGCATGTGTCGCCAGAGGAATCAATGTCGGATCACCGAATCATTAGATTTGAATTAGACTTCAACACCGCTAGGGACGCCCCCAAAAGGAATCCCAAGAAGACAAACTGGGATCGGTTCAAGTCCTCTCTTGAGCTCGATCTCTCTAACGAACCGTCAGGTATACCCAGACATTCCTTAGAATTAGATCAGGCAGTGGATAACCTCTGCAAGAAGATAACCAATGCTTTTGAGGACAGTTGCCCTCTTGGCAGACGGAAAGCAGATAGAGACGCCCCATGGTGGAACGACAACCTGGAACGGCTCAGAATCTCCACCCGCCGGCTCTTCAACAGAGCAAAAACGAGCGAGGATAACTGGAGAAAATATAGACACAGCCTGACGCTCTACAACAAAGAGATCAGGAAGGCCAAACGGAAGAACTACAGAGACTTCTGTGAGGCAATCAGCACAGCCCATGAAGGGGCAAGATTGCACAAGGCTATGGCCAAAGTTGCACCAGAAAGTAACCTAGCCCTGAGGAAATGTGACAACGCTTACACTTCCGACGACAGGGATAAACTAGCTTTACTCTTTAAAACACACTTCCCCGGGAGCTCACCCCTGGCGGAAGACACGTTCAACCCAATGGAGGCATCGTCCACTCCAAGACACTTCAGACCAAGCGCTGAGGACTGGGCAATTGCCAAGTCTCTAGTCTCTCCGGAGAGACTTAAATGGGCAATTGGGACCTTCCAGCCATTTAAGTCACCTGGTCTGGATGGTATCTCTCCATCATTCCTGCAGCAGGGACTGGATTTACTCCTAACCCGCTTAAGGAGACTGATGCTAAGCAGCCTAGCAATTGGACACATCCCAAATGCGTGGCGTAGAGCTAGGGTGGTCTTCATCCCCAAAGCAGGGAAGAAAGACATCACCAACCCAAAGTCCTTCAGACCTATCAGCTTAACCTCGTTTTGCCTTAAAACGTTGGAAAAGCTGGTAGACTACCATATTAGGAGCACAGTTCTTAAGGACTGTCCGCTGCAACCCACGCAGCACGCATACAGGGCAGGTCGTTCAACAGACACTGCACTGTACCAACTTTGTCACACCCTTGAAGGAGCAGTAGACAACAAAGAAGTTGCAATCTGCGCCTTTTTGGATATAGAGGGAGCCTTTGACAATGCGTCGCATGATGCTGTCTTAGCGGCCCTCGCCAGAAGGAATATAGACGCGACAACAAGAAGGTGGATTGGAGCCTTGTTAAGCTCCAGACAGGCAATGGCGACCATTGGTAACAGCACAATGACCGTTGCCACAAGCAGAGGATGCCCGCAAGGTGGAGTCTTGTCTCCTTTACTGTGGAGCCTACTAGTAGATGAACTACTAAAGAAACTCGCCGACAGAGGAATACAATGTCAGGGCTATGCCGATGACATAGTAATAGTAGCCAAAGGGAAATTTGAAGAAACGCTTTGCGATATTGTCCAACTCGGACTCAAGATAACGCTCGACTGGTGCAGGGAAGTTGGGCTTAACCTCAACCCCGCAAAAACAGTCATTGTTCCTTTTACAAAGAAGTACAAACTGAAGAAGATGAGACAAATCATACTACTAGGTACTCCCGTAGCAATAAGCCGGGAAGTTAAGTACCTCGGAGTTACCTTCGACAGAAGGCTAACGTTTGCAACCCATATGCAAAAGACAGTGGATAAGTGCCTCAGGGCTCTCTTCACCTGTCGGAAAATTGCAGGGAAATCTTGGGGGACCTCACCCCAAATTATCAGATGGTTATACCTTATAATTGTGAGGCCAATACTCACATATGGGTCAGTAGCCTGGGGTAAACGAGCAAGGCTCGTTACCGCACAGAAACAGCTCCAAAGGCTGCAAAGACTGGCATGCATATGTATGACAGGAGCAATGAGAACCTGCCCCACTGCGGCACTGGAAGTTCTCATGGAACTCACACCGCTACACTGCGTAGTAGAGTTACAGCGAAAGGCCACCCTACTAAGAATCACTTCTTGTGGGAATGGCAGTGACCGCATCCTTAGTTCTAGGGATGCAGCAAAACTACTAGTCGAACTTCCCCTGAGCTCACACCCCAGGGACGAAATGACAGTAGAATTCATCTTTGAAAAGAATTTCTCTGCTCATCTGAGCAACAAGAAAGATTGGACCACCATGAAGGAAGTACACTCCATGGCGAGTCACACTATAGCATGGTATACGGACGGGTCTTTAACACACCAAGGCACTGGCCTTGGAGTAGTAGGACCACGAATCAAATACCATGAATCGTTAGGCCAATACACCAGCATATTCCAAGCTGAAGTTTGCGCCATAGGACGGTGTGCAGAGCTCAATATGAAGCGTGGGTACACAAACAAGGACATTGCGATCCTCTCGGACAGTCGAGCGGCAATTACTGCACTATGCAGCAATAGAATCACTTCGAAGCTGGTACGAGAAGTAAGGACAAAGCTGAACCTTCTGGGCAGCAACAACAGGCTGTCATTAAGATGGATTCCAGGACACAAAGACATATCCGGGAATGAACTAGCCGACAGGCTAGCAAAACTAGGGGCGGAAAGACCCCTTATAGGACCCGAGCCTTACTGTGGCATAGGCAGACACACAGTCAAAGATTACCTAAGAACAGAAGAGGTACATATGAGGCAAGCCTGCTGGGTAGACACCACAGGCCAAAGACAAGCCAAAACCCTCATCGTCAATTATGACATGAAGAGGTTTAAGAAACTTATACTACTAGGGAAGAGATCACTTAGGATAGTTACCGGCTTACTAACCGGACACTGTAAACTAAGGAGACACCTATTTAATATAGGGATTACAAACAGGAAAACATGCAGATTCTGTGATAACGAGGACGAAACCTCAATACACATAATATCAGATTGTCCAGCACTAAGTAGCCTGAGGAGCAGAACCCTCGGGTCCAGGTTCCTTACACTTGGGACCTCTGGAAGCATCGACCCGATAAAGCTCCTTAACCTTATCGAAGGAGCCGGGTTGATGGGTGAGCTCTAAGCTCAGATAGGGGGTACAATAGATCCAGTTGGGTCGAGGTAACCTTTTCCCCCCCTAATAATAATAATAAATAATAATTTGCAGCGTTGAAACCTTGTCCATGAAACAACGCTCTATATCCTCCTTAGGGACTGTGGAGTGTATGTTCCTTAGCACCAGCTTAAATGGCTTGTCTTCGCGGAGTTGATGATGCCAAAACTCGCAATTTAATGCAGTCAGGCTTCTTCCGGATCGTCCAACGTTACAGACGTAAAAAAAGTGCAGCTCCAAAAATTTAAAAGAAAAACCCAATGAGGTTAAGTTTTTTGTGGAAGTTTATTGAAATACCCGTCCGCCACCATCCATATATATAAAAGGAGAGAAATCCCTCTAGCCTTCTGGCCAGACCTTTATTGGTAATTATTTTGATAAAAAAAATGCCATTTTACATAGTTGTTTTTAATTTTTACGTCTTATACATAGATCTGGCACCATGTGCTATTTTGCACAAAATAATCTCGCCAATCTTGGCGCACTTCTATTTCCATGTAACCTAAATTCTCAGCCGCTGCTGTAGCCTGGCTAACTGACTAAAAGGAGTAGCAGAAAAAAAAGATAAACGTTTCTATTCCCGAATTATATATACCCGATGAAATAATTAAATAAAGCGTGCAAAAACAAAAAAAAAAAAAAAAAGTTGGTAGTGGCTCAAGAATATCAGATACAGTGAAAAAAAAACACGTGAAATCGGTGCGCCCAAAACCACGCGGTTATAACCCCAATTTTTATATTTTTTTTCTGGTGCCTGAACAAAAAGAAATGCTACAGTGCGAAAAATTGGTCGCAAGACTTCCCCGGATTTGCATCGATACCTTATTTTGTTCCTGATTTATTTTAAGGTTATTATTTTTGTTATTTTTCAATTTTTTGGTTATTTTCAAAGTTATTATTTTGTAATATTGTTAGTTTCTTCTTATTTTTATTTTTTATTATTTTTGGCTTATTTTCTTTCTCTCATTTATTGTTTTATAATTTTTTTATTATTTTCAAATTTATTATTTTGTAATATTGTTAAGTTTCTTCTTATTATTATTTTTTATTATTTTGCGTTTCTTTTATTTTTTCTTTCATTTGTTGTTTCATAATTTTTTTTTAATATTCAAGTGAAAGATGGTGGATGTAAAAGCCATTATTTTTTTTGAGTGTACCACAAGTGCAGGAGAGTGAAATAAAAGTGCAGAAAAATACAGTTACGTGAAACCAAAACCACCCTAAGAGTAGAACAAGTGAAACAAAAACAAACAAACAACCCAAACACTTTTGACTCCCCTACAGGTCGGCGAAAGATCTTTCACCGATGGAACCATAATAAAAGTAAGTGTTAAAAATTAATAATTAATAATAAAAAAAAAAAACAAAAAATTTCTGGTGATTATGCCTAAGTACTGTTTGAGTCTCTCACTTGTTCTTAATTTACAATTTTTTTTGGCCTCCGCCTTTCTGGCTCATGCGCCCGTATCTACCCACGCGCCGATCGAAACTGTACTTTTTATATTTTCTTTTGTTTTGCTCTTCCGTCCGATCAGAGCTTTGCTGACCTACCTCAATGCATACTGAAATTGCATTCATACAGTGCAGGGCACTTAATTAGGTACACTAAATAATTAACTTGGTTTTGAAATTGAAATTAATTTGAATAAATTAAAATAAACTAATATTATACAGTGCAGGCACTTAACTAGGTACACTTAATATATTTATCTTGGTTTTAAAATTGAAATTAATTTGAATAAAATTAAAATAAAATAATATTATGCAATGGAAGGCACATTATTAGGTACGCATTTTTATTTACTTTACTTTCGTTAACATTTAATTTTTTTTAAATTAAAATTAATTTAATTATTTTCAATTCCTACATTAGAGGTAAAATTATTAGATACATTCATACTCTACAAACAATACCCTACTTTTGATAATGAACATATACCTTTAAAATTAATCTTGATTACTATTATATTTTCTTTATAAATTCATTTATTAGTTATATATATATGTTCTACCCCTTTACAGCCAAATCTTAAATCACTTGAATATTATGAAATTAAACCGAACTATTGAATATTGAAAAAAAAAAAGGTGAATAAGCATTGAATTTAAAATAGGGAGCGAAATAAAATGAAGAAAGAACGCAAATAAATAATGAAATAATAATTAAAACCAAATGCATTAAAGTAACTTAAAAATTCTTTTGGTCTAAACCAATAAAATTAAAATATGTTAGCTATCTAAAACTACAATTATGTTTAAAATAAATGTTTATATTATGAAACCGAACTAAAACCCTGATTATTCCGGAAATCATGGGATACAGAAGTGTAGCAACGAAAATCATTTAAATACTTTAGCGACCGTAAGGGATCACTACCAAATGGAGTCATACTGCAATATAGTGATCATGGTAGGGTGGGGTATAAGACCACTAGCAAACATCTTAGTGTGTCGAAATGTCGCTAAAGGAATTTTTCTATCTATCCTGTTCTAACCCCTATATTCTCATATCTCTTCTTCTTCTTCTTTCGAGGCTAGTTGACAGGCTTTTCTCCTTATTCCTTTTTCTATACCTAACACGCGAAAATTAATTATTACTAGCATACTTTCGTGAGCACGTAAAAAGAGTATCCTCTATTGACCCTCACCCATAATGCCGACGAAGATGAGCCGGAACCAGCGCGTGTTTCCCAACTCAATTTACACTAACATCTTAATTATCAATAATTTAAAACGTTATATGCTACAGTAGGCTGTCTTAATGCCGTCGAGACAAATCTCCGCAAATCATAGCTCGAAGTTCCGGTGGAGATTGGCCATCGACTTCTTTCATTTTCTCGAATCCAGTCAGCTCTTTCAAGAGCAGCGGATGGGAAGGTGTGTTGATATCCATTTGTTTTCCTTTTTGTGCGGTTGCGCGCATTGAAGGGGTGTCATTCAAACGGGCACAGAAAGCAGTCTTAATTCCACTACAGATATGATTTTGTAGTTGAACGTCTGCCGACACTGCACTAGACAGCGTCCAAATTTAACAAATAGTACATGAAGCGTGTGCAAAAGATGAACTCACGTTCCTCTTCCTTTTTTTTTTTTATTGACTTTGGTTGTTTATTTTGAATCTTCTCTTACGAGACTAAGAAAATGTGTTAAAATCTTCAAGTACTACATTATTCTAACAATTTGTTAAACTGTATTTATGTTAGACTGTCCTAATAATTATTGCTGGATGGGAATGTCGTTACGACGAAGGCGGGAGCGGCTACATACCAACGTCAATGCTCTAGCGAGGTGGTTTGGATGGGTTGACAGCTTTGTGTAGTAATTTTCCATGTGCTGCGCTATCACATCTCGGACGGGGAGTACATTCAAGTCTCTCTGAATATTTACACTCCGAACGTACCACGGTGCCCCAGTGATAATTCTTAGGATCTTAGCTTGGGCTCTCTGCATGATTTCTACATTGCTGTTGCTGGCGCTGCTCCACAACTGGGAGCCATAAGTCCAGATTGGTTTCAAAACCGTATTGTAGAGGAGGACCTTGTAGTCCAGACTGAGTGGGGAGCAGGAGTTTATAAGCCAATGGAAACTATTTGCCTTCAGCCTTAGGTGAGTACGTTTAGCTTCAATATGCGTGCGCCAGGTAAGCCGTCTGTCGAGATGTACGCCAAGATATGTTACATCATCTGACTGGGAAGGTTACTTGTTTTCATTTTTGCTCATTTACTTTTATACACCAGTCTGAAAGCGATTTTTCCACTACATCTAGATGGGCCGCAAGTTGCGCTGAGGCTTGTTGTGGACATCTAGATCGGCTGAGGATCGCGGTGTCGTCGGCAAACGTAGACATAGTCAGTTGTCTGCTCTTAGGAATATCAGAAGTGTAGAGTAGGTAAGTTATCTAGTTTTTCTGTAGAGGTTCCCTCGCTGCTGTCTCCGTTCTCTCCAATGGTGAAATATGAAGTTTAGGATGGAAGGGTAACTTTCCTTCTTAACCTGCTGGCCTAGAGACTCAGTCAGGGTAGAAATAATAAAATAGTTAACGGCAGTTGCCGGAGTTAAATTGAATGAGCTTGTGCTCTTTATTATGCTTTTATTTAACAGTAGGGTGCTTAGCCGGCAGGCCGACTGCATGACAGTGGGAAATGCTGACGATCGCAAAATGAGCATAACTCACCATACCGGGAACCAATGGGATACAGGCACGGCCCCCAAAGGCGGGTATGCTGAGTCGGCATTTAGAAGGACTAGGGTGATCCAAGAATCACCCAAGATTTCTACCGACTGTTTGTTACCCCTCAGAAGTGTTAACTACTCCCCCTTAGGAGTAAGACCGTCCTCGGTCGCCTTGAATGTTTCGGCAACCTATTGCATTTCCCATGCATCTCGCTTTCTCCTCCACACGAGATGGAGCAGGATGAAATTACTGATCAAAAAGCTTACTCCCACGCCGACAGCGATCCAGATGTCCGTTGATCCAGCCGACTTTACTTCGGTTTTGAGGGTTTGGATCGTTTCCCGGTTTTGGTTGTTCATCCTCTGAAGCATTGGCATACTAAGCACGTGGTTATGCCCGATAATGTTTAGCAGGGGGGAGGCCGCCACGCCCGCAGTCTTTCTTATGCTTTCGCGCCGGTTCAAGTATTTTGTGCCGTTTACAAATGCAAGTCGCTTAAATGTTATTAGATGCGTGCCATTTGTTTCTATATTGGGGCCGTCATCCGTGCTGACTATTGCCGGACACTCATTGACTATCATTATACCATCGTCTACCAGCGTTATGGGGCTTAGGTGGCTGGCTTGCGTTTCGCAATGCGCCGTGACCCCTGCGTGCAGACCTCGAGCCCAAGTGTCCTGGATTGCCAGTTTGCAGAATGCTCCGTACATCGTCGACACGCAATCAGTGATCGCCAAGACTTCTTGGTTGCACGCAGCTACCACGTTGTCCCGTAGTTGGAGAACGGAGTGTTGGTGAGAAACGGGAAAGACGGTGACCATTTTACAGTTAAATTTTATCTTAGGGTATGCAATGAGCACGTGAATAATATTGTCGGACTGAAGGACCTTAATATTAGATGCCTCTATTAGGCTGATAACGGGGAACTCTGTGGGATGATCAACTAAAACGGACTTCAAATCTTCATGGTTAAAAATGGCAGGGTTTATGATATTTGATTTTGCAAGTGTGACCGTGAGCATCAGATTCTATATCTCTGTAATTAGCATTCTATTTCTGGCCAAAAGAACTTCGTATAAATGTGGTGTGTCAGCCAGGTTATTCTTTTTTGCCTTAATGATTTCGTTGACAGCATCGGTAAGTTTGTTAATCTGCTTTTGCGTTTCGGTGTTAATAACTACTTGTCTATTGTTTGATTCGATTAACCGGGACTCGGACATTTTTAACATCTCGAGGTCAGCGGCATCAGGTGTGCCCGCTACCACTTTTAACGCGGTGCCTAAAAAGTCTAGGCTTCTGGCAATTCAGTGGTGTACCTTTAGTACGTGTTCGGAGCAGAACTTGTAAATTCTATCCTAAATTCAAATTCTAACTGCTAAGGTAACGTAACGTAATGTAAACGTAAAGTTGTTTACCAACACCCGCATAATTGCAATCGCGCCTAACTTTGCTTATCTTGTTTTATCTATCTTCATTATCATCTCATTCTTTTCGCAACTCTTAACCGATTTACATACTTTCGTTCGTTCTCGCAAAACCCTCGCAAGCAAGTTGTCGGTCGCGATCTTGTAAACGCAAAACACACAAACATTGTACACAAGAATAACCAAATACTACTCAGAAACCCAAAATACAAAAACACATCTCATCTAATCATAAAACATTGGCCTTTTTTTTGGAAGTGCACAAAGCGGTAACAACAAATTAGTTGCATTCCTCTGAACATTTGGTGACCCCGACGTGATCTACGTGGGGTGTGTTTTTTATTTCGTTTTCACAAATCGGTGAAAAGGCCTATCAGTGCATTTGGACACCACTTTGCAATTCGGTGAAGAGGCCTACAAACATACATACATATATTCCTGTGCTTGGGTATTATTTGGCGCGCTTTCTTTTGTGATCTTGTTCGTATACATAACCACAGTTTGAACTTGGTTATATAAAGTGCAGTGCATATATAAGCCGTGTTAAGCGAGGTCAGTGAACGCTTGCGAATTTGTTCCGTTGCATTTTCGTCTCTTGCATTCAAATTCGTGCAGTTGCATCGGCAGCTTACGGTGATAGTGTCTTTCGTATACTCTTTTTGAAAATGATGGCTGAAAGTGATTCGGTTGGTGCAAGACTCGCGGCGGTACCAAGTGACTTGGACTTTTATAAAGCAAAGGCTGTTGCTACCTTAAGACAGGTAGAAGCTTTAAAAAGCTACCTGGAGTCAGATGAGGCGGTCAACTTCGACGTGACTGATCTTCAAGTGCGACTTGATTTTGTCGATCAAATGCAAGTGGACAAGTGTTAACATTTAATTTTTTTTTAATTAAAATTAATTTAATTATTTTCAATTCCTACATTAGAGGTAAAATTATTAGATACATTCATACTCTACAAACAATACCCTACTTTTGATAATGAACATATACCTTTAAAATTAATCTTGATTACTATTATATTTTCTTTATAAATTCATTTATTAGTTATATATATATATGTTCTACCCCCTTTACAGCCAAATCTTAAATCACTTGAATATTATGAAATTAAACCGAACTATTGAATATTGAAAAAAAAAAAAGGTGAATAAGCATTGAATTTAAAATAGGGAGCGAAATAAAATGAAGAAAGAACGCAAATAAATAATGAAATAATAATTAAAACCAAGTGCATTAAAGTAACTTAAAAATTCTTTTGGTCTAAACCAATAAAATTAAAATATGTTAGCTATCTAAAACTACAATTATGTTTAAAATAAATGTTTATATTATGAAACCGAACTAAAACCCTGATTATTCCGGAAATCATGGGATACAGAAGTGTAGCAACGAAAATCATTTAAATACTTTAGCGACCGTAAGGGATCACTACCAAATGGAGTCATACTGCAATATAGTGATCATGGTAGGGTGGGGTATAAGACCACTAGCAAACATCTTAGTGTGTCGAAATGTCGCGAAAGGAATTTTTCTATCTATCCTGTTCTAACCCCTATATTCTCATATCTCTTCTTCTTCTTCTTTCGAGGCTAGTTGACAGGCTTTTCTCCTTATTCCTTTTTCTATACCTAACACGCGAAAATTAATTATTACTAGCATACTTTCGTGAGTACGTAAAAGAGTATCCTCTATTGACCCTCACCCATAATGCCGACGAAGATGAGCCGGAACCAGCGCGTGTTTCCCAACTCAATTTACACTAACATCTTAATTATCAATAATTTAAAACGTTATATGCTACAGTAGGCTGTCTTAATGCCGTCGAGACAAATCTCCGCAAATCATAGCTCGAAGTTCCGGTGGAGATTGGCCATCGACTTCTTTCATTTTCTCGAATCCAGTCAGCTCTTTCAAGAGCAGCGGATGGGAAGGTGTGTTGATATCCATTTGTTTTCCTTTTTGTGCGGTTGCGCGCATTGAAGGGGTGTCATTCAAACGGGCACAGAAAGCAGTCTTAATTCCACTACAGATATGATTTTGTAGTTGAACGTCTGCCGACACTGCACTAGACAGCGTCCAAATTTAACAAATAGTACATGAAGCGTGTGCAAAAGATGAACTCACGTTCCTCTTCCTTTGCTTTTTTTTTTATTGACTTTGGTTGTTTATTTTGAATCTTCTCTTACGAGACTAAGAAAATGTGTTAAAATCTTCAAGTACTACATTATTCTAACAATTTGTTAAACTGTATTTATGTTAGACTGTCCTAATAATTATTGCTGGATGGGAATGTCGTTACGACGAAGGCGGGAGCGGCTACATACCAACGTCAATGCTCTAGCGAGGTGGTTTGGATGGGTTGACAGCTTTGTGTAGTAATTTTCCATGTGCTGCGCTATCACATCTCGGACGGGGAGTACATTCAAGTCTCTCTGAATATTTACACTCCGAACGTACCACGGTGCCCCAGTGATAATTCTTAGGATCTTAGCTTGGGCTCTCTGCATGATTTCTACATTGCTGTTGCTGGCGCTGCTCCACAACTGGGAGCCATAAGTCCAGATTGGTTTCAAAACCGTATTGTAGAGGAGGACCTTGTAGTCCAGACTGAGTGGGGAGCAGGAGTTTATAAGCCAATGGAAACTATTTGCCTTCAGCCTTAGGTGAGTACGTTTAGCTTCAATATGCGTGCGCCAGGTAAGCCGTCTGTCGAGATGTACGCCAAGATATGTTACATCATCTGACTGGGAAGGTTACTTGTTTTCATTTTTGCTCATTTACTTTTATACACCAGTCTGAAAGCGATTTTTTCCACTACATCTAGATGGGCCGCAAGTTGCGCTGAGGCTTGTTGTGGACATCTAGATCGGCTGAGGATCGCGGTGTCGTCGGCAAACGTAGACATAGTCAGTTGTCTGCTCTTAGGAATATCAGAAGTGTAGAGTAGGTAAGTTATCTAGTTTTTCTGTAGAGGTTCCCTCGCTGCTGTCTCCGTTCTCTCCAATGGTGAAATATGAAGTTTAGGATGGAAGGGTAACTTTCCTTCTTAACCTGCTGGCCTAGAGACTCAGTCAGGGTAGAAATAATAAAATAGTTAACGGCAGTTGCCGGAGTTAAATTGAATGAGCTTGTGCTCTTTATTATGCTTTTATTTAACAGTAGGGTGCTTAGCCGGCAGGCCGACTGCATGACAGTGGGAAATGCTGACGATCGCAAAATGAGCATAACTCACCATACCGGGAACCAATGGGATACAGGCACGGCCCCCAAAGGCGGGTATGCTGAGTCGGCATTTAGAAGGACTAGGGTGATCCAAGAATCACCCAAGATTTCTACCGACTGTTTGTTACCCCTCAGAAGTGTTAACTACTCCCCCCTTAGGAGTAAGACCGTCCTCGGTCGCCTTGAATGTTTCGGCAACCTATTGCATTTCCCATGCATCTCGCTTTCTCCTCCACACGAGATGGAGCAGGATGAAATTACTGATCAAAAAGCTTACTCCCACGCCGACAGCGATCCAGATGTCCGTTGATCCAGCCGACTTTACTTCGGTTTTGAGGGTTTGGATCGTTTCCCGGTTTTGGTTGTTCATCCTCTGAAGCATTGGCATACTAAGCACGTGGTTATGCCCGATAATGTTTAGCAGGGGGAGGCCGCCACGCCCGCAGTCTTTCTTATGCTTTCGCGCCGGTTCAAGTATTTTGTGCCGTTTACAAATGCAAGTCGCTTAAATGTTATTAGATGCGTGCCATTTGTTTCTATATTGGGGCCGTCATCCGTGCTGACTATTGCCGGACACTCATTGACTATCATTATACCATCGTCTACCAGCGTTATGGGGCTTAGGTGGCTGGCTTGCGTTTCGCAATGCGCCGTGACCCCTGCGTGCAGACCTCGAGCCCAAGTGTCCTGGATTGCCAGTTTGCAGAATGCTCCGTACATCGTCGACACGCAATCAGTGATCGCCAAGACTTCTTGGTTGCACTCAGCTACCACGTTGTCCCGTAGTTGGAGAACGGAGTGTTGGTGAGAAACGGGAAAGACGGTGACCATTTTACAGTTAAATTTTATCTTAGGGTATGCAATGAGCACGTGAATAATATTGTCGGACTGAAGGACCTTAATATTAGATGCCTCTATTAGGCTGATAACGGGGACCTCTGTGGGATGATCAACTAAAACGGACTTCAAATCTTCATGGTTAAAAATGGCAGGGTTTATGATATTTGATTTTGCAAGTGTGACCGTGAGCATCAGATTCTATATCTCTGTAATTAGCATTCTATTTCTGGCCAAAAGAACTTCGTATAAATGTGGTGTGTCAGCCAGGTTATTCTTTTTGCCTTAATGATTTCGTTGACAGCATCGGTAAGTTTGTTAATCTGCTTTTGCGTTTCGGTGTTAATAACTACTTGTCTATTGTTTGATTCGTTTAACCGGGACTCGGACATTTTTAACATCTCGAGGTCAGCGGCATCAGGTGTGCCCGCTACCACTTTTAACGCGGTGCCTAAAAAGTCTAGGCTTCTGGCAATTCAGTGGTGTACCTTTAGTACGTGTTCGGAGCAGAACTTGTAAATTCTATCCTAAATTCAAATTCTAACTGCTAAGGTAACGTAACGTAATGTAAACGTAAAGTTGTTTACCAACACCCGCATAATTGCAATCGCGTCTAACTTTGCTTATCTTGTTTTATCTATCTTCATTATCATCTCATTCTTTTCGCAACTCTTAACCGATTTACATACTTTCGTTCGTTCTCGCAAAACCCTCGCAAGCAAGTTGTCGGTCGCGATCTTGTAAACGCAAAACACACAAACATTGTACACAAGAATAACCAAATACTACTCAGAAACCCAAAATACAAAAACACATCTCATCTAATCATAAAACATTGGCCTTTTTTTTGGAAGTGCACAAAGCGGTAACAACAAATTAGTTGCATTCCTCTGAACATTTGGTGACCCCGACGTGATCTACGTGGGGTGTTTTTTATTTCGTTTTCACAAATCGGTGAAAAGGCCTATCAGTGCATTTGGACACCACTTTGCAATTCGGTGAAGAGGCCTACAAACATACATACATATATTCCTGTGCTTGGGTATTATTTGGCGCGCTTTCTTTTGTGATCTTGTTCGTATACATAACCACAGTTTGAACTTGGTTATATAAAGTGCAGTGCATATATAAGCCGTGTTAAGCGAGGTCAGTGAACGCTTGCGAATTTGTTCCGTTGCATTTTCGTCTCTTGCATTCAAATTCGTGCAGTTGCATCGGCAGCTTACGGTGATAGTGTCTTTCGTATACTCTTTTTGAAAATGATGGCTGAAAGTGATTCGGTTGGTGCAAGACTCGCGGCGGTACCAAGTGACTTGGACTTTTATAAAGCAAAGGCTGTTGCTACCTTAAGACAGGTAGAAGCTTTAAAAAGCTACCTGGAGTCAGATGAGGCGGTCAACTTCGACGTGACTGATCTTCAAGTGCGACTTGATTTTGTCGATCAAATGCAAGTGGACAAGTGTTAACATTTAATTTTTTTTAAATTAAAATTAATTTAATTATTTTCAATTCCTACATTAGAGGTAAAATTATTAGATACATTCATACTCTACAAACAATACCCTACTTTTGATAATGAACATATACCTTTAAAATTAATCTTGATTACTATTATATTTTCTTTATAAATTCATTTATTAGTTATATATATATATGTTCTACCCCCTTTACAGCCAAATCTTAAATCACTTGAATATTATGAAATTAAACCGAACTATTGAATATTTAAAAAAAAAAGGTGAATAAGCATTGAATTTAAAATAGGGAGCGAAATAAAATGAAGAAAGAACGCAAATAAATAATGAAATAATAATTAAAACCAAATGCATTAAAGTAACTTAAAAATTCTTTTGGTCTAAACCAATAAAATTAAAATATGTTAGCTATCTAAAACTACAATTATGTTTAAAATAAATGTTTATATTATGAAACCGAACTAAAACCCTGATTATTCCGGAAATCATGGGATACAGAAGTGTAGCAACAAAAATCATTTAAATACTTTAGCGACCATAAGGGATCACTACCAAATGGAGTCATACTGCAATATAGTGATCATGGTAGGGTGGGGTATAAGACCACTAGCAAACATCTTAGTGTGTCGAAATGTCGCTAAAGGAATTTTTCTATCTATCCTGTTCTAACCCCTATATTCTCATATCTCTTCTTCTTCTTCTTTCGAGGCTAGTTGACAGGCTTTTCTCCTTATTCCTTTTTCTATACCTAACACGCGAAAATTAATTATTACTAGCATACTTTCGTGAGCACGTAAAAGAGTATCCTCTATTGACCCTCACCCATAATGCCGACGAAGATGAGCCGGAACCAGCGCGTGTTTCCCAACTCAATTTATACTAACATCTTAATTATCAATAATTTAAAACGTTATATGCTACAGTAGGCTGTCTTAATGCCGTCGAGACAAATCTCCGC
The DNA here is from genome assembly GCF_018152265.1 of Drosophila ficusphila. Classification (NCBI taxonomy): domain Eukaryota; kingdom Metazoa; phylum Arthropoda; class Insecta; order Diptera; family Drosophilidae; genus Drosophila; species Drosophila ficusphila. Next base: position 280,050 of record NW_025064156.1, read on the forward strand.
AAATCATAGCTCGAAGTTCCGGTGGAGATTGGCCATCGACTTCTTTCATTTTCTCGAATCCAGTCAGCTCTTTCAAGAGCAGCCGGTGGGGGAGTGTGTTTGTATCCATTTGTTTTCCTTTTTGTGCGGTTGCGCGCATTGAAGGGGTGTCATTCAAACGGGCACAGAAAGCAGTCTTAATTCCACTACAGATATGATTTTGTAGTTGAACGTCTGCCGACACTGCACTAGACAGCGTCCAAATTTAACAAATAATACATGAAGCGTGTGCAAAAGATGAACTCACGTTCCTCTTCCTTTGCTTTTTTTTATTGACTTTGGTTGTTTATTTTGAATCTTCTCTTACGAGACTAAGAAACTGTGTTAAAATCTTAAAGTACTACATTATTCTAACAATTTGTTAAACTGTATTTATGTTAGACTGTCCTAATAATTATCGCTGGATGGAAATGTCGTTACGACGAAGGCGGGAGCGGCTACATACCAACGTCAATGCTCTAGCGAGGTGGTTTGGATGGGTTGACAGCTTTGTGTAGTAATTTTCCATGTGCTGCGCTATCACATCTCGGTCGGGGAGTACATTCAAGTCTCTCTGAATATTTACACTCCGAACGTACCACGGTGCCCCAGTGATAATTCTTAGGATCTTAGCTTGGGCTCTCTGCATGATTTCTACATTGCTGTTGCTGGCGCTGCTCCACAACTGGGAGCCATAAGTCCAGATTGGTTTCAAAACCGTATTGTAGAGGAGGACCTTGTAGTCCAGACTGAGTTGGGAGCAGGAGTTTATAAGCCAATGGAAACTATTTGCCTTCAGCCTTAGGTGAGTACGTTTAGCTTCAATATGCGTGCGCCAGGTAAGCCGTCTGTCGAGATGTACGCCAAGATATGTTACATCATCTGACTGGGAAGGTTACTTGTTTTCATTTTTGCTCATTTACTTTTATACACCAGTCTGAAAGCGATTTTTCCACTACATCTAGATGGGCCGCAAGTTGCGCTGAGGCTTGTTGTGGACATCTAGATCGGCTGAGGATCGCGGTGTCGTCGGCAAACGTAGACATAGTCAGTTGTCTGCTCTTAGGAATATCAGAAGTGTAGAGTAGGTAAGTTATCTAGTTTTTCTGTAGAGGTTCCCTCGCTGCTGTCTCCGTTCTCTCCAATGGTGAAATATGAAGTTTAGGATGGAAGGGTAACTTTCCTTCTTAACCTGCTGGCCTAGAGACTCAGTCAGGGTAGAAATAATAAAATAGTTAACGGCAGTTGCCGGAGTTAAATTGAATGAGCTTGTGCTCTTTATTATGATTTTATTTAACAGTAGGGTGCTTAGCCGGCAGGCCGACTGCATGACAGTGGGAAATGCTGACGATCGCAAAATGAGCATAACTCACCATACCGGGAACCAATGGGATCCAGTCACGGCCCCCAAAGGCGGGTATGCTGAGTCGGCATTTAGAAGGACTAGGGTGATCCAAGAATCACCCAAGATTTCTACCGACTGTTTGTTACCCCTCAGAAGTGTTAACTACTCCCCCCTTAGGAGTAAGACCGTCCTCGGTCGCCTTGAATGTTTCGGCAACCTATTGCATTTCCCATGCATCTCGCTTTCTCCTCCACACGAGATGGAGCAGGATGAAATTACTGATCAAAAAGCTTACTCCCACGCCGACAGCGATCCAGATGTCCGTTGATCCAGCCGACTTTACTTCGGTTTTGAGGGTTTGGATCGTTTCCCGGTTTTGGTTGTTCATCCTCTGAAGCATTGGCATACTAAGCACGTGGTTATGCCCGATAATGTTTAGCAGGGGGAGGCCGCCACGCCCGCAGTCTTTCTTATGCTTTCGCACCGGTTCAAGTATTTTGTGCCGTTTACAAATGCTAGTCGTTTAAATGTTATTAGATGCGTGCCATTTGTTTCTATATTGGGGCCGTCATCCGTGCTGACTATTACCGGACACTCATTGACTATCATTATACCATCGTCTACCAGCGTTATGGGGCTTAGGTGGCTGGCTTGCGTTTCGCAATGCGCCGTGACCCCTGCGTGCAGATCTCGAGCGCAAGTGTCCTGGATTGCCAGTTTGCAGAATGCTCCGTACATCGTCGACACGCAATCAGTGATCGCCAAGACTTCTTGGTTGCACTCAGCTACCACGTTGTCCCGTAGTTGGAGAACGGAGTGTTGGTGAGAAACGGGAAAGACGGTGACCATTTTACAGTTAAATGTTATCTTAGGGTATGCAATGAGCACGTGAATAATATTGTCGGACTGAAGGACCTTAATATTAGATGCCTCTATTAGGCTGATAACGGGGACCTCTGTGGGATGATCAACTAAAACGGACTTCAAATCTTCATGGTTAAAAATGGCAGGGTTTATGATATTTGATTTTGCAAGTGTGACCGTGAGCATCAGATTCTATATCTCTGTAATTAGCATTCTATTTCTGGCCAAAAGAACTTCGTATAAATGTGGTGTGTCAGCCAGGTTATTCTTTTTTGCCTTAATGATTTCGTTGACAGCATCGGTAAGTTTGTTAATCTGCTTTTGCGTTTCGGTGTTAATAACTACTTGTCTATTGTTTGATTCGATTAACCGGGGCTCGGACATTTTTAACATCTCGAGGTCAGCGGCATCAGGTGTGCCCGCTACCACTTTTAACGCGGTGCCTAAAAAGTCTAGGCTTCTGGCAATTCAGTGGTGTACCTTTAGTACGTGTTCGGAGCAGAACTTGTAAATTCTATCCTAAATTCAAATTCTAACTGCTAAGGTAACGTAACGTAATGTAAACGTAAAGTTGTTTACCAACACCCGCATAATTGCAATCGCGCCTAACTTTGCTTATCTTGTTTTATCTATCTTCATTATCATCTCATTCTTTTCGCAACTCTTAACCGATTTACATACTTTCGTTCGTTCTCGCAAAACCCTCGCAAGCAAGTTGTCGGTCGCGATCTTGTAAACGCAAAACACACAAACATTGTACACAAGAATAACCAAATACTACTCAGAAACCCAAAATACAAAAACACATCTCATCTAATCATAAAACATTGGCCTTTTTTTTGGAAGTGCACAAAGCGGTAACAACAAATTAGTTGCATTCCTCTGAACATTTGGTGACCCCGACGTGATCTACGTGGGGTGTGTTTTTTATTTCGTTTTCACAAATCGGTGAAAAGGCCTATCAGTGCATTTGGACACCACTTTGCAATTCGGTGAAGAGGCCTACAAACATACATACATATATTCCTGTGCTTGGGTATTATTTGGCGCGCTTTCTTTTGTGATCTTGTTCGTATACATAACCACAGTTTGAACTTGGTTATATAAAGTGCAGTGCATATATAAGCCGTGTTAAGCGAGGTTCGCTTGCGAATTTGTTCCGTTGCATTTTCGTCTCTTGCATTCAAATTCGTGCAGTTGCATCGGCAGCTTACGGTGATAGTGACTTTCGTATACTCTTTTTGAAAATGATGGCTGAAAGTGATTCGGTTGGTGCAAGACTCGCGGCGGTACCAAGTGACTTGGACTTTTATAAAGCAAAGGCTGATGCTACCTTAAGACATGTAGAAGCTTTAAAAAGCTACCTGGAGTCAGATGAGGCGGTCAACTTCGACGTGACTGATCTTCAAGTGCGACTTGATTTTGTCGATCAAATGCAAGTGGACTTTGATAAAAGTCAAACCGCGGTCGAAAGGTTAGACTTGCAGGAGTTGTACAGTGACGCTCAGTCAAAGTTCGCAAACATCTACCTCGCGGTAAAATCGCAAATTTCGCGTGAGCTTGGCAAGCAGCGTAGATTTTCAGTCGTGAATTCTACAGCCCTTCCACATGTCGGTGGTGATTCGAGACCCGCTGCGCGTGCCACAAGGCTCCCAGAGTTCAAGTTGCCAAGATTCAGCGGTGCCTATATCGATTGGCTTGATTTTTACGCAATGTACAACACCATTGTAGGCAATAATGATGACCTGAGCAACGTGGAAAAGTTCCAGCATCTTCGGTCATGCTTGGATGGCACAGCGTTGGACACAATTCGTTCACTGGAGCCCACGGAAGCTAACTATGAGAAGGCTATTGAATTACTAGTTTCGAGATTCGATAACAAACTTTTGCATTTTCAGGCACACATACGGTCAATCTGCGGGATTTCAGGTGTGGAGCAAGGATCGGCAGCAAGCTTACGACGCTTAAGCGACCAGATGCCATGGCAACGACACAGGAGATCATGGACGGTCTTCTGATCTATCTGGTAGCTTCGAAGTTGGGTCGCCACACTCGAGAGAAATGGGAAGAGGGTCTGCAGGCAAACAAGCTGCTGAAGTGGAAGGATATGGCTACATTCCTGGAAAAGAGGTGTCGCATGTTGGAGAATCTTAAAAATGCTATGGTAATCCAGACACCTAGCAAACAGGTGGGAAAACCAAACACTAACAAAAACATTCATAACGCACTCGTAGCATCATCACTAAACACCTCATCATGTAGCATGTGTGAAAGTAGAGATCATTTCATTTCTAAATGCGCTCAGTTTTTAAACCTCAGTCCCACCTTGCGATATAAGAAGGCTAAAAGGCTGCACTTGTGTCTTAATTGTTTGCGCAAAGGCCATGGTATGCAACAGTGCAGTCACTTCTCGTTTCGTTAAGCAGTTGCAACTCACTACTCGTCAAGCTAACACATCTATATCTGGAGTTGGTGAATCATCATTATCATCAAACGCAACCGTCGATCTCGAAGCACACTCCAGGGATAGAAAATATAGCACAGCACTGACAGCAGTAATTAGTGGCAAAATTACGGATTATCAGCCTCATTTCGATTTAAACGCCCTAGGGTGGAACATACCACCAAATCTTGTTCTTGCTGATCCGTGGTTCTACAATAGTCAGCGTATCGATTTGTTAATAGGGGCTGGCATCTTTTACGAATTGCTTTGCGTTGGGCAAATGCGATTAGCCGAAAATCTGCCCATCTTGCAAAAAACGCGACTTGGCTGGATCGCATCTAGAGGGATTTCGTTCTCAAACATTAAGCGTTCAGCACTTGCAGTGACCACTGAGCCCGTCATCCAATCGGAAACCGATTCCTTGCCAGACATTGTCAAACGGTTTTGGGAAATCGACAGCTACTGTGGATCTCCAATGGTCGCAACTGATGAAGATGTATTGTGCGAGCAGCTGTTCCAAAATACCTTTTCTCGACTCAGTTCAGGGCAATACTCGGTTCGTTTGCCTGCGAAACCCAGTTTCGACATGCTCCGAGATTCATACGGTCGTGCCTTACGTCGATTAAAGACGCTAGAGGGCAAATTGCTCAAGGATGTGGAATTGAAGTCGCAATACGCTGCATTCATCAAGGAATACATCGATCTACAGCATATGTCGCTTGCTTCTGAGCAATCAGCAGCCTCGCAATATTACTTGCTCCATTATTGCGTGCAGAAGCCAGATAGTACAACCACAATGTTACGAGTTGTATTCGATGGTTCAGCTAAAACGACCTCAGGTTACTCTCTAAATGATTTGTTGTTTGCAGGTCCCTCAATACAGCCCAAAATCTTTAACACACTGCTTCGTTTTCGCTTTTTCAAAGTTGCATTATGCGGGGACATCTGCAAAATGTATCAATGTGTCCGTGTCACTAGCCCTGATAACCATTTGCAGTCTATCTTATGGCGTGAGTCAAGGCTTATACGCTCGATACGGTCACCTACGGCACTAAGCCGGCTGCATTTCTGGCAATTCGTGCTATGCAGCAGCTATCCTATGATGAGGAAGCTGAGTTCCCGTCGGCAGCCAAAATAGTTCGCAGAGACTTTTATGTAGACGATCTCATATCTGGAGGTGACTCGATCGAGGAGGCAGCTCAAATTCGTGAGCAGGTGAGAAATTGCTATCCAAGGGTCATTTTCCAATTCAAAAATGGTGTTCAAATGAGGCAGCAGCTTTAGATGGCGAGCCAGAAATTGATCGCGAGAAAACGCTAAGGTTTCATGATGGAACTGGTGTCCTCAAAGCACTCGGCTTATATTGGGATGCAAAATCGGATCACTTGCTTTTCTCATTGTCTGGAACTGTGGCAGAAAGTGGTTCAACGAAAAGATCGATTTTATCGGCCGTTGCCAAGTTCTACGACCCTCTCGGATCGATAGCACCGATTGTTACGAAATTGGAAATATTTCTGCAAATTCGTTGGAAAGACAAACTGGATTGGGACGAGTCGCTTCCGCAATCTTTGCACTCCTCATGGCTGGAGCACATGAAGCAGATGTCAGCGGTCAATCATTTAAAATTTCCTCGTTTCGTTATGCAGCCCAACTCGTCGTTGGAGATACACGCCTTATGTGACGCAAGCTTAGCAGCGTATGACGCCTGCGTTCACGTCAGATCTGAAGTGCATGGCTGTGTCTCAACTCATTTACTCTGTTCCAAATCTAGAGTTTCGCCCCTAAAAACCCTCACCATACCCAAATTGGAATTATGCGCAGCGCTATTGTTATCAGAGCTCATCTCAAACATTGCCCTAACCATTTCATCTGATTGCAACTTTTATTGTTGGTCTGATTCAACCATAACGCTTTCTTGGATTCGTAAACCTCCATCAGACTTTAATATCTTTGTATCCAACAGAATTGCGCAGATTCAGGATCGATCCAAAATCAAACGCGTCGCAAAGGACCACTCACAGTCGATGACGTCAAACGTGGCACACATCTACTCATCAAAGGGATCCAGCGTGTTTTCTTCGCAGAGGACAAAGCATTGCGAAAGAACAAGCAGGTTGCATCAAATAGCAAGCTCTCGTCGTTGCATCCTATTCTGGACTCAGGATTAATTCGTGTTGGTGGTCGCTTGCAAAACTCGCTTCTGGACTACTTCTAGACATCCCATTTTGCTGCCAAAAAATCATCCTGTTACTCAAGCAATTGTCGCTCATTTCCATCACAAGTTTTTGCACGCAGGACCGCAAAGTCTACTAGCTGCCTTGCGCCAGAGGTTTTGGCCAATTGGAGGCAGAAAAACAGTCGCAGCTATCGTTAACAAATGCATCAGGTGTTTCAGACTGAAGCCGAGAATGATGGAGCACATCATGGCCCCCTTGCCGGCCAGCCGAGTGCAACCAAGTCGTCCTTTTACAACGACTGGAATCGACTTTTGTGGCCCATTCTTCTCGAAATCGGAAGTCAGGAATCGACCGCCTGCGAAGTGTTACGTGGCAGTTTTTATTTGCTTCGCAACTAAGGCCTCTCACTTGGAGTTAGTAGAGGATTTATCAACCGCATCGTTTCCGCCGCTCTCAAGCGTTTCACCAGCATCAGGGGCAAGCCTAACACGATCTGGTCGGACAACGCAACAAACTTTGTTGGTGCGAGAAACGAGTTGCAGGAGCTCAGGCAAATCTTCCTCGCTGATCCTCCAAATATCGAGCTTCGCAATGACCTGTTGTCTAATGGAATTAATTGGCAGTTCATACCCCCCCGCTCGCCTCATTTTGGTGGCTTGTGGGAGGCCGCCGTAAAAGCAGCCAAATATCATTTTCATAGGGTGGTTGGAAGATCGGTTTTAACTTTTCATGAACTTCGTACTCTCGTTTGCGAGGTGTCTGCCATGCTTAATTCTCGACCACTCTGCCCCATTTCAGAAAATCCTAGCGACTTGGAGGTTTTCACGCCTGGACATTTTCTTATTGGCACTGCTTTCAACGCCATAGACGAACCCGACATCACCCATCTCAGCATCAATCGGCTAAGTCGCTGGCAGCGAGTTTGCCAGATGCAGCAGGCGATTTGGCACAAGTGGAGCACTGCCTACCTATCGCTACTCCAGGAACGTGGGAAATGGCGATCAGAAAAGTCAAATTTGTTGCCCGGCAATATAGTCATCATTAAGGACGACAATCTTCCTTCACTCCAATGGCGGATGGGCAGAGTCGAGAGCATCGTTCTTGGACCAGATAGCGGGGCCCGTGTTGCAGTTATTCGAACAGCTGCAGGCATCATCCGAAGAGCTGTTGGCAAGTTGGCCGTTCTGCCCTTTGAGACCACCTCGTCTGTCAGCGTGACTCTTCCAGCGGGGGGAGCATGTTCGGAGCAGAACCCCTAACTTGTAAATTCTATCTTAAATTCAAATTCTAACTGCTAAGGTAACGTAACTTAATGTAAACGTAAAGTTATTTACCAACACCCGCATAATTGCAATCGCGCCTAACTTTGCTAATCTTGTTTTATCTATCTTCATTATCACCTCATTCTTTTCGCAACTCTTAACCGATTTACATACTTTCGTTCGTTCTCGCAAAACCCTCGCAAGCAAGTTGTCGGTCGCGATCTTGTAAACGCAAAACACACAAACATTGTACACAAGAATAACCAAATACTACTCAGAAACCCAAAATACAAAAACACATCTCATCTAATCATAAAACATTGGCCTTTTTTTTGGAAGTGCACAAAGCGGTAGCAACAAATTAGTTGCATTCCTCTGAACAGTACGGATAATATATTTCTAATATGATCAGTATCAACGTCTAACAATTTTCGCATGTGCGATTGTGGGAAAAAAGCGGACAATCTAGCTGTTTCGTCTATCATAATTGAAAACTCTGTCAAATTGCTCGAATGCATAAAGTAATTCCCATGTTCCCACACCAATGCAGTTCCGTCGGTTATGGGGATGTACCGGGCGTGAGTGTAGTCTGTCACTCTAGCGTTAACTACTGCTAATGTTGTTAATATGATTCCCGCGATCCTGTAAGAAAATGACAGGTTAAATCTATTGGCTATTTTCTAAGTGTGTGTTTGTGTTGGGTGTGTTAAGTGCGTGTAAATTGGAGAAAAAGGTTACTTAAGGTTGTCCTTGTGGACTACCCTCCCTCCAATGAGGACCGCTGTCCCCAGGTCCGCTTCTACGCGTTTTTCCGTGTATAACGGAGTTAACTTATTGCCTAGTCTTTTATTGTTCTTTAAGTAGACTCTTTCTCCTTCCTCAAATATTCTATTTTGTCTTGATGGGTTACACCTGTCAAGATTATCCCTCTGTGCTTTTTCAATATTCATTTTTATTGATTCCTTAACTTTTTCGGAAGCAGAGTGGATTACATCAATGGGTTTTTGGTTAATGACCGAATGTAATGTTTTATTATATTCAACGGTCGCCCGCATAACTAGCTCCACTGTATCATTAATTTGTTTATTCATTTTGATACACCTCGCTATTTCTGTTAGGGTGCTGTGGAGGCGTTGGATTTGTCCGTTTGAACTACTGTGCAGCGGGGGGTGAATTTACAACATCTATGCCATACTGATTCTTGAGTAACGATGTGATCGTTTCAGAGCTGAAAGACGCTTCGTTATCACAGTATATTGTCTTTATATTTGGGAATAAGTTTATTAACTGGAGGATAGGGATTTTCACGTCTACTATTGCATTAGACACTATTGGTTGTACTACCGAAAATTTGGAGAATTTGTCGATGGCCGTTAAAAATAGTTTTTTTATCGGTCGAAAAAATATCAATATGCAGCATTTCGCCGACATATGACGGAATTGGAGTTACCCCAAGTTCTTGTTTCTTGGGGTGTCTGTCATACTTTGCTGTTGTGCATATTTTGCAACTTGTCACTATTTCAGTAGCCAACTTTGACATTTTTGGAAAATAATAGTCGCGGAGGACTTGTTTGATATTTTCCTGAGCAGCTCTGTGTGCACGATTGTGCTCTGCGGTGATTATTTCGATCTGCTCACTTTTATCAGAAATGTCTGACCCAAAGTTCTTGCAGTGCCAAAATTTCCTAACTGGAAAATTTGATACTAATGCATGTTAAATGCTTGCCAATGTTGGCAAGTTACAATGAATAGCGTTGACAACTTTTGGGTTGATGATTGGTTTTAATGTTTCGAAAAGGGTCGATTTTTCCGTGAAATGTATTATATGGCGGGATTTATTTCCGAAAAATATAAAGTATCGCTTTAAGGAATACTTTGCCTCTTCTAGGATTATCTGATTTGTGAAACAATTTAGAGGCTTTTCCGTTGTTTCTATCGTATAAGTGCTAGATTCTTCACTGTAAACTGTTGCACAATCAGATTCGAGTTCGTTTTGAAGTGCGTTGATGTTTTGTCGCGAAAGGGCGTCGGCGACAAAATTTGCTTTGCCCGGAGTGTACATGACTTTTGCGCCGTAGTCATCTATAAATGCTTTCCAACGTTTTAATTTGTCATTTGGGTTTTTGTCGGAGACAGCGAACGTTAACGGCTTATGATCCATACAGATACAGCCTTAATTTTCCTAGAGCCCAGACTATAGCGAGTAACTCTCTTTCGTTAGTTGCGTAACGGGTCTCGCAGTCTTTAAGGGTTCTGGATATCATCGTTATGGGTTTTTTGTCTTGCGACAGTACTGTCCCGATGCCGTAAGCTGACGCATCGGTTGTCAGAACGAACGGTTTCTTAAAATCTGGGTATTTGAGGGTGACATCTTCTGATGCCAAAATGTTTCGCAGCCTATCGAACGCGTCTCTTTGCTGATCGTTAAAATTTATTGGTATTTTTCTAGACATGTGTTTACTTACGGAACCGTTTTCTCCCTTAAGGAGGTTGGTTAGTGGCCTGGCTATTGTAGCGAAATCTTTTATAAAACACCTATAATAGCTGGCAAGTCCTAAGAATAATCTTAGTGTGAATAAGCTTGTCGGTTCTGTGTATTCCTTAATGGCTGCTACCTTTTCAGGGTCAGTTGTAGCCCAGTTTCGGGTTACTACGAAGCCGAGGTATTGGACACTTTCTTTAAAAAAATGGGTTTTCTCTTTCGAGATGGTCATATTGGCTTGGCCTAATTTTTTCAGGACCCAGTCAATGTGACTGACATGCTCTTTTTCGTCAACGTAGACGTAACACGACTTCCCTATCTGCTCTCTCAATACGTCATCGATTGCCCTTTGAAAAATGCTACCAGCATTTTTTAATCCAAAAGGCAAACGGCAGAATTCATACTTGCCTCCGTTGACTGAAAATGAGGTTTTTTCGCGATCTTGTTCCGCGAGAAAAAAATTTGGTGATAACCAGATTTTAAGTCTAGGGTTGTAAAATATTTGGCTTTGCCAAGGTTTGCCAGTATTAACTCGATACTTGGCAATGGGTATTTATCAGGAATGGTTTTTTCGTTCAGTTTCCTGAAGTCGATTACCAAACGCTTTTTCCTACCACCTGTTTCATCTGACCCTTTTTTATCGACCACCTAAGTTGGATTATTATACGGTGATCTCGACGGGGTTATAATATCAGACTTCAGCAGGTCTTTAATTTCTTTATTAACGAATTCTGCGACACCCATTGGGTGCGGGTACGCTTTAGAGTACACTGGGTTGTTATCCTCAGTGCGAATAGTAGGCACAACATTTGTGTTGTAGGGCAAGGTTTGAGTTGCGTCGGAGAAGACTTTAGATCTTTTTTTCATCATTTCGATAAACTCCTTTTTTACTGACTCTGGAACGACTATGTCCTTTACGTTGGTAATGTTTACATCGTCGCAATCAAGAAACTGCAGGTCCTCAGACACGGAACCATACAATATTTGTTTTGTTTGCATATTGAGGGTGGCTCCCACTTGCGTTAGCAAGTTGAAGCCTATGATCCCGTCAAATGTTGTTAGGGAATCTAATATGAAAAATGGGGAAGTTGTTCCCAAGACACTTATTTGGCACTTTTTATTTATGCTGTTGGACCCTTGAATTGTATTCACGCGAAACGGTGAGGCTACTGGCGTTATGTTTTTAAGCTCCTTTACGGGCTTTATATGTTATAACTTTTCGCTGCCCCTGTATCAATAAGAATTTTTAAAGTTCTCCCAGCCAACCGTCGTTCGATGAACGGTAGCCGGGACCGCTCTCTAAAAAATTGAGAAGGTCATGGGAGTCGACCGAGTCGCTGTCGTCTTCGATTGCGCTCATCGCGGCTACCGCAGCACTCTCATACTCTTGGTCTTTGGCACTAGCGGTCTGCTCGATGTTGTTAAGCCGCTGACGCCTTTGATCAGTTATCCTATCAGAGGAGTTGGGTCTTTTTGAATTTTTTTCCTGCATATTTTGAGGTTGTGATACATTTTGGTTTTGTTTAAAATGTGGCTGTTACTTAGTCTTAGAAGACGATGGGTTCCAGTCCATGGGCTCTGCTGCCTGACGTGGGTTTCCACGGTCGGCTCAGTCCTCTGGCTTACGCCCAGAACCATTTTGTTGGTTTTTATCTAGTTTTTCAAAGTAATGAGGGTTCTTTTCGTTTCCTTGTTTATCAGGAGTGCGGTACTGAGTCTTACGGAAGTCAGAATTCAGTGTCTTCTGTTCCATTGCCCTAGCATACGTTGCCGCGAACTGGCTTCTTTCGATGCTGGCTTCAGCCTCCCAAGCTAATGCCAATGCCGAAGGAAGGTCTTTTGGCTGTGCTGGGAATACGACTGCTCTCAGGTTTTTTTTTAGGCCTGAGATAAACACATGTAGGGCGTCCGCCCTTACCTCATCGTTGAGCAGTGTGGCTCTTTCAATGTCGTGGGTCATGACAATTTTGTTCGTGACGAGGGTTAGCTTACGCTCAACCTCGTCATAGTATTGCATGAGGCTTTGGTCACTTTGGCGAACTGCCTCAAGCTATTGTCGCAACAGCCTCAGCGAAGTTTTGTCTGCGTAGGAGCAGTCTAATCTTACCAGAATGGCATTGAAATTAAGTACAGTGTTGTGTGATACCAGCAACGCTCGCGCTGGGCCCCTAATTTTATTCCTGATTATGGTAACGGAATGATAATGGGCACAGCTACCCTGGTAAGGTTTAAAGAGTTCATATGCGTCCGTGGCGGATTGCCTCCACGCTACGTACTCGTCTTGCTCACCGTTAAAATCTGGTACTGACTTAATTACGTGGAGCGGTATGTCGCATGGGGATGCTCCTGGCTGTACTGAGACTCTTTGGTAGGCCTCCACCTGTGGGGTCTCTACGCGCAAGTTTTGTAACTGCCTATTAATGGAATTTATTTGAGCTTCAAATTCAGCTCGGAGCCTAGCTTCCTGTTGCGCTAAGGCGCCCTGAATAATGTTTTGCAATTCGTTCGCGTTCATTATTTCTTCTTTTTCTTCGATTTGAGCTTGTCCTGGTCTAAAACCCCGGATCTCTTCTTCTTCACTATCACTCACAACTTCCTTTTTAATTTCTCTATACGGACCTGGAAAGTTCATTAAAAACTTGAACTTATGCCACCTAATTCATACGAGGTTCAATACATGTAGCCGAATATTCCGTTCGGCTGGCATAACACTTTAATATATTTTATATTTATTTAATTTATTCAAAAATATTTTCACAAAATAAAAAATTTTATATGAGCTGCAGGTCACAAATGCAGCTTTATTATTATATGTTTATTTTTTTTCAACGTGTGCAAGTTATTTTTATTTTCACTTTTATTGTATGCAATTTGGTGTATATTTGTTGAAGCCGTATTAATTAATCAGCCCACTTACATGTTTTTCTTGAAAATTTTGAGGGTCGCTAGTTTATTTTGTTCGTTAGGCGCCAGTTATCTAGTTTTTCTGTAGAGGTTCCCTCGCTGCTGTCTCCGTTCTCTCCAATGGTGAAATATGAAGTTTAGGATGGAAGGGTAACTGCCCTTCTTAACCTGCTGGCCTAGAGACTCAGTCAGGGTAGAAATAATAAAATAGTTAACGGCAGTTGCCGGAGTTAAATTGAATGAGCTTGTGCTCTTTATTCAGTGAATATCAAAATTGAACTGAGGAACTTAACAGTAGGGTGCTTAGTCGGCAGGCCGACCGCATGACAGTGGGAAATGCTGACGATCGCAAAATGAGCATAATTCACCATACCGGGAACCAATGGGATCCAGGCACGGCCCCCAAAGGCGGGTATGCTGAGTCGGCATCTAGAAGGACTAGGGTGATCCAAGAATCACCCAAGATTTCAATCGACTGTTTGTTACCCCTCAGAAGTGTTAACTGGTATAAAGTTGGCCCGAGAACGCTGCCTTGAGGAACTCCTGCTTCGATGTTACGTTCAGCTGACATGGAAGTAATGCATCTCACCACAAATATCCTGTTGTAGAGATATGACTTAAAGAGTTTATGCGTGTTATTAGGGAGCATTATTTTGATTTTATGCATTAGGCCGTCAAGCCATACTCTGTCGAATGCTTGGGAGACGTCCAAAAATACCGCAGTGCAGTATTCCCTATTTTCAAATGCACTTCGAATTTCTGAAGTTATGCGGTTCTCCTGATCGATAGTTCCATGTTTTTCTCGAAAGCCGAATTGATGTGCTGGGATAATATTATGTCTTCTGTAGTATGGTATGATACGGGTTAGAAGGTATTTTCAAAGAGTTTTGATAGACATGAAAGTAAACTTATCGGTCTGTATGAGGAGGCGAGGGTGTGGTCTTTTCCTGGTTTTGGTATCATTATGATAATTGACTTTTTCCACCTCTTTGGGAAGCAGCCCAGTCTTGTCATCGCGTTGAACAGCTGGCATATGGTACCAACGGCGCATAGTGGGAGTTCTATAAGCATTTTTGGAGTTATTAGATCGCAGCCTGGAGATTTTCTCGGTTGTAGCTGCTCTTTTATAATTTTTATGACTTCGCATGGTCGAAATACAATTGGTTCGGCAATAGGAAAGTCATCTTCATTTTGCGATCTTATATTACGCACGTTTTTCCTATTCAGGACACCACCGGATCTCATTAAGAGCCACTTTGTAATATAAATTATTTTTAATCTCTTGTAATAACTTTATTCGAGTCACCAAAATAAATGTAATAAGTTGTTTATTTAGTAGTTTATTTAGTAGTTTATTTAGTTCAGTTAATATGACAGAAGTTGGAGCAGCTAGGTCCTGCTCGAGGAACATCCGATTTTACTCTGTTCTTGGGCATATGCCCAAAGTATAGACATGCCCTCGGCTGCGCTGTCGGAGACGCCGGCAGCGGTGCAGCCGTCGCTTGTGTGTTATTATATACACTGCGTATTTGGCAAGCGCGCAGTGTATAGCGTGAGAGAGTATTATGCTTACATATGATCAGCTCAGTCGCGCATGCTAGGCATGCCGACTTGGCACTTGGGTTGCGCATGTCAAACCTGCAGACTAAGCACATTGGCCTCCCCGTGGCATTCTTGTGTGAGTTGGATAAGCTCGCACTTGAGTTGCTGGGAACGTTTTGTTTATGCTACTCCGCACATTTGGCTTATGTATTAACTCGCAACATTGTAATTGAATATATGTAGCTGGTACAGAGGGTACCCAATATGTGAGTATACTACACTCTATTAAATTTCTATTTGACGTGTGTTCTCCAGTGTTACCATTATCCACACTCAGTTACAGAAAGCTAGTCTTGATATTCCAACAAATCGAGGAGTCCTTAAAATAGTGTCATTGTATCTTCCTCCCAGCGAGCCCTGAACAAAGAACGAGACGGCTGCTAGCGTCTCTGGGCCCAAAATTCTTGGCTGGAGGCGACTTAACGCCAAACATCAATGGTGGGGTTATTTAAGGTCTTGTTGTCGGGAAAAGCGTCTTCAAGAGGCCATAGTTTCTAGCACTAGCCAAATTCTAGCTACTGGAGGACCTACCTTTTATTCTTCGAATACTAGGCTTACGCCAACAGCTCTTGATTTTCTTATGCTAAATGGAGTACAAATCAACAAATTCTCAACCAAATACGAGTTATCCTCGACCTTTTGTCAATTGTTGTAACTCTTAGTCAAACACCGCAGTACAAGCCCATAAGGAAATCACTACTGTAGTATATTCTAAATTTGTTAAATTTGTTGGCTACGATGGAAAATGTTCGCTCCAATGAAAGTGCTATTGGTATGCGCAAAAAGTTCGAAGACCGCAAATGGTCTCCAAGAACTTTAATGATAAAATGATGCTCGCCGATGGAGTACAACTTTCTGAAGACGAATTGATTGAGTATGTGATCTATGGTTTTCCTAACGATCAGATTCGTACGAGTGCATACATAATGCGCTTCAGAACAAAAGATGACTAGCTCTCCGCGCTGGTAAACGTAGATCTACCGGTGCCAAGTAGGGTGGCGCACCCTAGTGCCTCTACTAAAGATGAGAAGCCAGCTGTCCGCTGTTATAACTGCAACTGTGTTGGCCATGTGGCGGTGGACTGACGCAAACCCAAACGTGAGACTGGTGCCTGCTATGTTTGCGGAGAAATGGGCCATTTGGCAGCGGTCTGCGCGCAGCATAAGAAGAAAAGGAAGGACGACCCAAAAGACTTGAAAAGCCTTGGCTATGTAAGTTATTTAGGTCTCCAAATTGAAGGTAGTACCAATCCAAATTTTGCCAAAAAATGCCTCATAGATTCGGGAAGCTCAGTAAGCATTATTAAAAAATCTTTTGTTCCGGTCAGCGTCAATTTCAATTCTGCACCTGAAGTCGAGTATTTTGGTTAAAATAAAAGTAAACTTATTGTCTATGGAAAAATTTTTGTAACCATTCTTTGGTTGTTTCTGCTGAATCTATGAGCAGCCCCGTTTTACTGGGAAGAGATTTTCTTAAAGTCAGTAACATAGAATTAGTATGCACTAAAAATGAATTAAAACCAAAAAATGAATTTAAAGAAATACAAGAATTGTAAATAGAAACTGATACAAATTATATTGATAATTTTGAGGAAAAACTACTTATGATTGATTATGAACCGAATGAATTAACAACTGCAATTTATAGTAGAAGTTTAAGTTTTTAGTATAAAAATCAACTTGAACAGATTTTTTCTGAATTGTATGTCAAACCAGAAAGACCAAAAGAACCCAAAAAAAAATGTAAAATGAAAATAGTAGTAAATGATCCTAAGCCGTTTAGCTGTAGCCCACGACGATTGTCTTATGCAGAAAAAAATGAGCTCCAAAAGATTTTAGATGAATATCTGGAAAAGGGTTACATTAGGCCTAGCGAGTCTGAATTTGTGTCACCAATCGTACTGGTTAAAAAGGCTACAGGTGAACTTCGAACGTGTATAGACTTCAGAAAATTAAACAAAATGACATCTAAGGATAGCTATACCATTCTGTTAATAGATGGTCTGTTAGATCAGTTGGCTGGTAAAGGCTGGTTTACTAAACTTGACCTTAAAATTGGCTTTTACCATGTGTTTATGTAGGAAGATTCTGTGAAATATACTTCGTTCACCACGCCACTAGGGCAATTCGAATTTTTGAGGATGCGGTTCGGGTTGAGGAACGCACCTTCGACATTTCAAAGATTTGTGAATAAAGTTTTCAATGGTTAAATTAAAGAAGGGAAAGTGATAGTATGTCTAGATGATAGATAATAGATAATGTAGCTACTAAAGATTTGGATGAGCACTTTGAAATTTTGAAAAAAGTTTTACGCAGAATGACAGAAAACAAACTGGAATTAAGGATATACAAATGTGAGTTTTTAAAAAAGAATACGAAATACTTAGGGTATACTATTGACGGAAATGGTATAAAACCAGATGAAAAAGGTATTGCAGCAGTCAAGGGTTTTCCTATACCGACTAAAACGAGTGAAGTGCAAAGTTTTTTAGGACTCTGTTCTTATTTCCGTAGATTTATTGAAAATTTTTCAACTATAGCAAATCCCCTGTACGATTTAACGAAGAAAAGTAAAAAGTTTAGTTTTGGAAAGGACGAACGAGAAGCATTTAAAGAGCTTCAACAGAAGTTGATTGACTCTGCAATACTCGTCCTGTATAGCCCCAATGATGACACGGAATTACACTGCGATGCCAGCGCTATAGGTTTCGGGTCAATTTTAATGCAAAAGAAAGAAGATGGCAAATTCCATCCAGTGTTTTTGTTCGAGCATCTATTAAGAGTATTACGTAGGAGATAAAGAGTGTGCTTAATGCAGTTTTCTACGCTCTCGAGACGTCCCAGCAGCACAAAAGAAGAATGCCAATATGCGACAAACCACTCTTTGTCAAGCGGTGTTCGGTGCTGGTCGGCCTGTGTCTTTTGATTTTTATACCTTAAAGAACTCTAAAATTTTGATATAACTTAACCTTCGTAATTAAATAAGTTTGCTTTGATATATAGTGAAATTTGTAAATAAAATTAATCTTAAAGTTACTTCGGTTGTACCTATTTTCTCTTGTCGAATGAAAGTCCTCAGAGCGGTAGACGCTCAGCACTGACAATTTAGCATTTGTCACAACATTTTTGGTGGCCCATGAGGGGAACCATTCGATCATAACTTCGTGATTACATTTGAAAATAATTTTCAACATTTATCTGCCCATAAATTGGCAAAAAGTGGTTCTTTGTGTGTTCATAAAAATCTAAAAGTTCAGTGCCAGCACGCACCCAAAAAGAGTCAGTCATATACCAAACCTAAGTGGTACATAGACGCCGTTCTTAAGTTACCGGTCTCCTTTTATACTTTGTGCTTCGCTGTATGATCGGCCGAGTGCAACAGCCACATACCCGTATATATATCACGTCGCTGGACCGCTAGAAGCAGTGACAAGCTAAATATCAGCGTCTCTCTTTCAACATACTTTGCCTCGTTGGATGGTCGGCCTAGGGCAACGGCCACATACACCCACATATACACACGTCACTTCGCTGGACCGCTGGAAGCGCAGCTGCAGTGATAAGCAGATCACCGTCGCTGCTTTCGCTTCTGTCGCTCTACTTTGCCTGGCGGACGACAACAACAACAAACGTTCAACGCTAACGACTGCGAAACACAGGGTGTTCTCGCACAGAAAGGGTGAGTGTTTTGTTATTTGCATGTTTGTATGTTGGTCATAGATTGAGTGCAATTATTTTTGAGTCAAATGGAGAAAAACGAAAGTGAATTAGAAGTCTCATTGGAGAGAGCTGGTTATGAAGATCTCTGTGCTCTTCAATTCGATATTCTTATACGATTAACACAGCTGCATACGAATTTTAAAAAAGATAGTGCAGCTCCAAAACCAAAGCTTATTTTCAACTCCGTTGCGATAAATTAAAAGAACTTTCTAGACAATTTAATAAAAATCACCAATTGATTGTTATTTCCAAATGTCCGCGTACGCATGCGTATTTTAAAAATGCAATTGAAGATAAATTTGATCAAAGTTATACCACGGTTTTTTGTGCTGTTTTGGATGCCTACGATGCCCTGCTGACAACAACAAATACTGATACAGCAGTTGGAGCTCCGAGCCATAAGCCTACGGTGGTCTCTACAGCAGTGTCCTCAGTTCAGCTCCCTAAGTTACCGGTTCCCACTTCTTCTGGCAAACATACAGATTGGCCAGCATTTTTTAATGTATTTTCACAGCTTATAAACGAGAATACGGCACTTTCTAGCCTTCAAAAGTTTCATTTTCTAAAGCAAGCTTTGCCAGGTGATTGCGATCAGGATGTCCAGCAAATGGATTTGACGGAAGCAAACTATACAGTGGCCTGGAATCTCATCGTTAGAAGGTATAATAACCCAAGGTTATTATTCATGCACCATATGAATGCCCTATACGACTTGCCTGTTATCGTCAAGGAACGTTCAACGGAATTCAAGCACCTACTCAACGTCACCAATGTGTGTATAAACGAATTCAAGCGTCTCAAAATCGCAATCTCAACTTGTGACCATTGGAAAGTGCATCATCTCGCGACGAAACTCCCATCAACTACTTTTCAAGCCTGGGAGCATCACCTGGGGAGCTCAGGAGAAATTCCAACCTTTTCGATGTTCGTAAATTTTCTAAACAATCGCCTTGTCAGTATCAAAATGATAGAAAGTCGCAAAGGGAACCCATCAGCAAAACCCACATCGGTGCAAAATGCATCGCATAAACCGTCATACAAGCTTCCGAACAACTCTAACAACAATAACATACATAAACGCGGCAGCTACCATACCACGAGCGGTACCAATTCCGCAATGCGCTGCACTCATTGTAGTGGCAACCACATTTTACGGCGTTGTCCAGAGTTCCTTTCTAAAGATTGTTTTGCTCGAAAACTGATAGCGGAAAACACCAAGGTTTGTCTGAATTGTTTAAGCCCTTCGCATAATTGGTCTCAATGCAGTAGCACAAAGAATTGTTCTCAGTGTGGCCAACGGCACCACACTCTTTTACATTTTCCTAGTCAGCTTAATAATGCAAGATATAATGTTCCACATCCTTATCGGCAAGCTCATTTCAAGCCAACACAACTCAGCTCGTTAGTGCAATGGCCTCTTATAAGTCATCCACAGTGATTCTAGCGACGGCACTGGTCCGACTACACAACAACATCACTGGTCAGTCCATGATAGTACGCGCTTCAATTGATCATGGCTCCGAGGGAAATGTCGCCCAAGCCCTTGCACTAAAGCGATTCCCTGTTTCTGCTGAAATCACGGGAGTTGGCGAAAACGCAACAAATAAGTGCAAGCATCGCACTGGATTAACATTAAGCTCATGTATACACCCTTAGTTCCAAATGTCAGTGGATACGGAGTTTGTGCTTCGCTCGTTAACATCGACTCTGCCAAGGATGAATATCCACCTGCAAAACTGGTCGCATATCCAAGGACTCGAATTGGCAGATCCTACCTTTACGCGATCCGGTCGAATCGACTTGCTGATTGGCGTGGATGTCATACCTCAGCTCATGCTGTCTGAAGTTCGGAAGAGAGCTCATGATCAACCAATAGCTCAGCGCACACAACTGGGTTGGATTGTATTTGGTAAGACAAACCAAATACTTTCGCATGCCATATCGATTCGATGCCATCAAACAAATTTGGAGTCTTTGGTCCATAAGTTTTTTGAACTAGAGAAAATTCCCGAAACTCGACAGCAGAAGAACAATAGTACAATGGGAAATGTATGGTTCGGCTCCCATTCAAGACGCAGTTCGATTCCTTCCAAGTTCTTGGGAAATCTCGGCAAATAGCCCTTAATTGTTTCAATATGTTGGAGCGCAAGTTCCAAAAACAACGAGCGTTACATCAGCAATATTCAGCCGTCATCCAAGAGTATTTTGATCTCAACCAAATCATTGAAGCTGCAAGCACTGAGGAGCAACATCGGACTCACACGCCATCGGGGCAGTTCGGTTTTGCGGCATGCACTCTGCCACATCACGCTGTACTAAAGGAGGAGAGTACCACCACCAAATTACGCGTGGTCTATGATGCGTCTTGCAAAACTTCCAATGGCCGTTCTCTCAACGATGTCCTTTGTACAGGCCCCGCGTTGCAGAATGATCTTGGGGGAGTCATACTAAACTGGCGCATATGGCGATATGTTTTTGCGGCAGATATCCAAAAAATGTACCGGTGCATAGACATGCACCCGGATGATGCCCAGTTTCAACGGATTTTTTGGTGAAACGAACAGGATCAAATTCAGGAATATTGTTAAACTACCGTCACCATTGGAACTGCGTCGGCTCCATATACGGCCATCCGAATTATGCATCAATTAGCTCAGGATGAAAGTGGATATCCATTGGCACAACATGTACTGCACAAAGAAATATATGTTGACGACGTTCAAAGTGGTCATGACACCGTTGATGGAGCTATCAAAATTCGAGAGGATCTAATTGCTGCACTTCAATCAGCTGGCATGTGTCTCAGGAAATGGGCATCTATTCTTCCTGACTCGACATTCGAGTTCGAACGCCGCAGCGTATGGACGTGTTTTTCAATCGCTCAGTGAAAACTCCTATTTTACCAGCATCCAACTGCGAAAATATAGGCCCACTAGTGAACCCAACAATCCCCAGCGAAAAGACGTTTTCCCACACAAAAAAAACCCTGTGTTTACCTTATTAAACCTATCATAAACAAATAAGCAAGCTCCAAACAAAAATGAGTGAGCGTTGCGCTCAAACTCAGAGCGCGCGCCCTCGCTCAAGCATCAACAACGCTTACTTTACAATAAAGTCAAGCGCCGACAACAACAGTGCACATAGCACCCTCTCAGTGCAACCTCAGAGAGCACGCTCTTGCTCTCCCGCGCTTTTACAAGCAACGCCAAACACACCAGCCGCTCTCCCTATGGAGCAATTACCTTGGAGCGAGCAAAGCACCTCACCGCTGCCCCCGCTCTCTACTCTCCCGCCAACCTCAACGTCAACACAACCCACAAAATTACCAACAACGATATCCAATACCGCAGCAAGTACCAAACAAATAAACTCCAAGCTTTTAACATCGTCTCTGCCACTCTCCACAACATCTGCAACAACTACAACAACGACAGCTTCCCTAACAACAACAACTACAACAAGCTACTCGTCTACATCTTCCTGTTCTATAACAACAACACTTACCGAATTAAACCAACTAAGCCTTAAACGGACTCGTGAGAGACAGTCGCCTGGACAAGTAAACGAGCCAACGAACTCAACCAAAAAACAACGGGAAAAACCAAACAGCCACTCAAAAAACACTCAAAGAGTATTGGCTAGCAGAACCACGCTCAAACAACCGCTTTGAGTTGCTGGCGCATGAGCAAGACGATGAAGCTCAAAGCGACAATGGGACAGACCGGAACCTAATCGCGCAAATATCACAGCGAAAACCCAAACCTCCACCGATCTACGTACAAAATGTAGAAAATATCCACGCACTAACAACTGCACTAAACTCACTGCCAGAGACAAAATTCGAGCTAAAAGCACTCTCAACGAACGAAATAAAAATACAACCGCAAGAAAGTATACACTACACAAACATCCTTAAGTTGCTTAAAGACAAAGAGACAAAATTTTACACGTACAGACCGAAAGATCAGAGAGGATTCAAAGTAATACTCCGCCATGTACATCATGCTACCGAAAAAAACGAAATAATTAACGAACTAGCCGACCTTGGGCATACAGTACTAAACATCCACAACATTCAACGCAATGACACAAAAAAGCCGCTACCCCTCTTCTCAATTGAACTTAAAACGCTGTTGGGTCAATGAGCTTTTTCACTAACCATTACCTTGTCGGTGCCCAAATAAAATAATCCGCAAAAATTTCTCTTAAATAATGCACTTATTTATTATTTGGCACCAAGGCCTTAAATGTACAAAGTTAGTTTGTTGTAGTAGATTTAGTTAGGCAGGCAGACCGAATTGTCTGTGCCTATTTTTCAGCGAAAGGGTATGTTAGGCAGGCAGACCGCTTTGTCTGTGCCTTTTTGCAGCGAAAGGGTAGGTTAGCAGGCAGACCGATTTGTCTGTGCTTTAGACGAAAGTATGATGGGCAGGCAGACCGATTTGTCTGTGCCGTTTTAGTCGCGAAAGTATATAAAGCCGAGATTTGGCAGGCGATCAGCGACCGTGCCTTCTATGTGCGTGTACAAATTCGAACTGAGATGAAGCTTGCCGTTGACTAATGGCAGGAAGCGAAAAGCGATAGAGTGCAAAGGTAGTTAGAAATGACAATTAGAACAGTGTTGCCGTGCAGGGCAAATAGCAAAAACAAAAGGCAAACATCGAGAATTTGAATTACGTTACGATTTGAATTTAGTGATTGGATTTAGGCTGCGGCATGACCAAACAAACGCAAGATAACAATAAAGACATATACAAAATAAGCCATCTATTACACTGCAAAGTTACTTTTGAGCCACCGCACCAAAAACGTATAATACCGCAATGTACAAACTGCCAAAAATACGGACACACAAGAAATTACTGTACGAGAGATCCCATTTGCGTAAAATGCGCTGGTAAACACCAATCAGCCAACTGCCACCTACAAACAACCAACTCTGACAAGAGCCAAATAAAATGCGCTCTCTGTAGCGAGAACCACACTTCCAATTATAAAGGTTGTATTGTCTACAAAGCCCTACAACTTAAAAAATATCCAAGTCTCTGGCAAAAAGAAATACCACAAATCCAGACCCCACCCGAAATTGCCACAAAAAGTACACCTGACCTGATCAATCCTAAAATATCATACGCAGAAGCCCTACAAAAAAACAGTCTGGAATGCAAATGGACTATCGCCCCATATCCTAGAAATAAAGAGCTTTCTACAAGAAAACCAGATTGACATAATGCTAATTTCAGAGACCCACGCCACAGACAAAACATATATCAGCATTCTTGACTATAACATATTCTTCACAAACCAGCCAGACAACAAAGCCCATGGAGGCACAGCAATCATAATCAAAAATGACCTAAAATGTGTAGAAGTAGAAGGCTATAAGGCTGCAAACATACAAGCCACGACAATAACAATTTCGGACCAGTTTGGACAACTTAACATCTCGGCTGTTTACTGCCCACCCAAATTTAATAACACGAAAGAGCAATACCTAGACTACCTAAATTCGCTTGGGAATCGATACCTGGCGGGAGGAGACTACAACGCCAAGAATGCCATGTGGGGATCGCGCCTGACAAATGCAAAGGGAAGACAACTTTACGAAGCTATCAAAGCCAATAATAGCCGTACAATAAGTACAGGAGAGCCAACATACTGGCCAACTGATACAAAAAAACTTCCCGACTTGATTGACTTTTGCATTACCAAAAACTTGACACACCAAAACATAAAAATAAAGTCAAGCCTGGACCTATCATCAGACCACTCACCAATCTTAGTAACTATAAAAAGCACACCAGACCTGACAAGCAACACTCCGAGCCACAACCACAAAACGAACTGGAACCTATTCAGGGAGATATTACTTGATGTAATGTTGGGGGCGTCCTACTTGAAGGCAGCAAACTCCTGTGGTCAGCGACGGCTGGCGGTGTTAGCTGTGGGGGCAAGAAAAACATTCGACGATCGCGGGAAAATAAAAGTACTTGGAATTTCGGTATTAGCGCGGACCGGCCGGGCGTTTATTCAAGCGGTGACGAATTGGGTACTAACTTAAGCTATTGTAAGCTTGGCGCTTGGAGGCGCAGCGGAGACTTCTCCCGCTCGGGGAGTGGAGAGCCTGGACGGCCGAGCGCGACATGCTCCACGCTCCGGGAGAGGGAGAGTGCGGTGTGGGGAGAAGCTCCGGGAAAGGGAGAGCGGGAGAGGCCTGAACATTCCAACCGCTGGCGTTGCAACATAATCAGCCCTGGTTGCAGGCGCCGGACAGGATCCAGCCGAAGATGGTCTTCAGGGCTACTGGCAATCCCTCGGCGACCAGGTGGAATCCTGGTTGGATGACCTTGGCGTAGACATCCGCACTCAGGACCATGGAAATCGACGCCGGCAGATAGGACCGCTTGTCGGCCAGCGGAAGGTCCTTGTAGCGGCCGACGACAGATGAGTCGATCGCTCGGATGGGGGTGCGGACGCCGACGCCGGGTTCGATCTTGAGGACGACTTCCAACGCAGCTCCCTCGACGACTTTCGATCGGAGGATCGCCGTGCACACCCTTTCCTGTCCGACATTGGTGGTCGGCAGACGAAGGCTGGACGCCAGGGTGGCGTCGATACAGCTTTGAGGCGAGCAGGGGTCGATGAGCGCCACGGTGTCCACAATCTTCGGACCCGCCTCCAGGGTGACCAAAGCCGTTGGAAGGACGTTGACGACGTGGTGCTGAAGGAGGGTTGCCAGCGTCGGAGCAGCGCGCGCTGCGCGAGTCGAGGGCTCTGGTGTCGAGGATGCTGAGCGCGGTGGAGAAGCGAGCGCTCTGCGAGTTGGCGGATCTTGCCGGCGCGAACGCTGCTGAGAAGCGGAGCCCCTTTTGGAAGGCTCGGTGATGTGGAGCAGCGTGTGATGCTCCTCATCGCACGTTCTGCACCGGTCACCGCTACGGCAGTCCCCTTGCGAATGCTCGTGGGCAAGGCAATTTGCGCAGTACTTATTAACCAGAACTGCCCGTAGCCGCTTCTCCGCGCTCAGCTTGAGGAACCTCTGGCACCTCTTTAGAGGGTGGATCCCCCGGCAGACTCGGCACCGATAGGACTGGGTGCCACGAGTCCGCCTGCTCTCTTATGCCTGAGCGTTGGTCTTACGCGGAGCCATTGCCTACGGGTTTTGGCGGTGGAATATGAAAAAGAAAAAAAACAAAGGAATATGTTTTATAATGGAATGATTCGGGGCTTACGGACTACGGATAACGACGTTTGGATTACTGGGTAGAAGTTTGGGGAGCCTCTCCGGGAAGGAGAACAATTTTGGCTACTGGACGCCGGACAATGCCGCGCGCCGTCCGGATGTCGACTACGCGGACATTGCCATCGGCTCCAGGAAAGACGGAGTCGATTCTACCGAGTCGCCACTCATTTGAGGGCAGATTGTCGTCTTTGATGACGACCATGTCCCCGACACGCATATTCTCGGTGGGACACTTCCACTTGTTGCGCTTGTGGAGCTCTTTAAGGTATTCATCCTTCCATCGAGCGCGGAATTGCTGATGGAGCGCTTTCAAGTGTTGCCACCTGTTAAATATGGTCTTGGATTCTCCCTTTACTTCGGGCTCCACTATGGATAGAAGAGGGCCGCCGACAAGAAAGTGCCCTGGTGTCAACGCTAGAAGATCAGTGGGATCCTCTGACATGGGAGATAGCGGTCTGGAATTTAGACAAGCTTCAATCTTCGCTAGCAGAGTGGCAAGTTCTTCAAAGGTGTATTTCCGCGTAGCTGTGCATTTATAAAACAATGCTTTGAAGCTCTTGACACCAGCTTCCCATAGGCCTCCCATATGGGGTGCTCCTGGCGGAATGAAATGCCAGCCGAGCTGCTGATGACTATACGCATCAGTCACAGACTCTTTAACGGCCTGGAGAAAATCCCGGGGCAGTAATGTGGAAGCGCCAACAAAGGTCTTCCCATTGTCCGACTGCACTTGGCGAGGACACCCTCTTCTGGATACGAACCGAGCGAACGCCGCAAGGAATTTCTCGGTCGTCAGATCTGAAGTAGGCTCCAAATGGATAGCCTTAGTGGAGAAACAAACGAAAACCAACACATACCCTTTCGTGATAAGACATGCTCTACCAGTGTAATTTTTTATATCGAAGGGCCCTGCGTAGTCCATCCCCGTGTACGTGAATGGACGGGAGAATGACACTCGTTCTCTTGGCAAATTTCCCATCATCTGGACTTGCAATCTCTTTTTGTAAATGACGCAGACCTTGCAGGCATTGATAACTGCCTTCACCAAGTTTTTTATTCTCGGAACCCAATATCTGGAACGGGTGAGACGTACCACCAACTGATTACCTCCGTGTAGCGTTATGAGATGCGTGAACTTTATCAGAAGCCGAGAGAGTGAACATTCGTACGGGAGGATTATCGGATGTCGTTCATCGTAACGCAAACTTTCAGAGGCTGTGACACGGCCACATGCCCTTATCAGCCCCTCCTGATCTAGGAAAGGGTTTAAGGAGAGGATCGAACTGGAAGGGGGCACCGGAAGCTTCTGACTCAACCAGCGTTACTCGTTCGTTAAATACCTGCGCTGAGTGCAGAGAATCATGAGCCGTTCGGCGGCGACAAGTTCCTTGGCCTCCAGACGGATCTCTGAAAGCGGCGATTGTTTTTTGCACCGACTGATAAATCGCTGGACATACGCGAGGACCCGCAACGCTCTATCCAATTTGGAAAAACGATCAAGGAAGTCTTCGTTCGGAATATACGCTACGTGGGCTTTGACTGCTCGCTTTTCGATCTCGGTCACGGGTAGGTCGGTCCCCTGGCTAGGCCATTGGCTGCGTGGCTTTTGCAACCAAGTGGGTCCATGCCACCAGAGAGTACTACCGACAAGCTCTGGAAGGGCCACCCCTCGACTAGCCAAGTCAGCGGGATTATGTTCGGATTGAACGTGTGACCAGTTGGCTGCCTCTGTGGACTGAGTGATCTTCGTCACTCTGTTGGCAACGAATGTAGTCCAATGGCAAGCTGGTTTTGCTAACCACGCCAACACAATAGTGGAGTCGGTCCAGCAGTGGAGATTCGAATTCAGCATCGGCATGCTGGGAAGGATCGCTCCAGCCATTTCGGCAAGCAGTAAAGCTCCGCACAGCTCTAGCCGAGGAAGCGACACAGTTTTGACTGGCGCAACACGCGTCTTGGCGGTGAGCAGGTGTACCATCGTGGTATGTCCCATCTCTATGCGCACGTAGATCGCAGCGCCGTAGGCTTTCTGCGAGGCATCACAAAATCCATGATGCTCTAAGCGGAATTCTGGGCGAAAGGAAACCCATCTTGGAATCCGAACCTGATCAAGGACCGAATAGCTCTGAAGAAAACTGTGCCACCTTTGGCACAACTCAGATGGCAGCTTATCGTCCCACCCCAGCTCCTGAAGCCAAATCTCTTGCATAAAGACTTTGGCACACACAACAAATGGTGCGAGCCAGCCTGCCGGAT
The DNA here is from genome assembly GCF_018152265.1 of Drosophila ficusphila. Lineage (NCBI taxonomy): Eukaryota > Metazoa > Arthropoda > Insecta > Diptera > Drosophilidae > Drosophila > Drosophila ficusphila. Next base: position 308,365 of record NW_025064156.1, read on the forward strand.
CAAACAGTTTGGCGTTTTGGGAAAGCACCTGGCGTTTTGTGGGGGAGATTTCTGTGGGTAGATCTGGGGGAACGAAGAAAAACTCATCGGACATCGCTCTCCACCGTACACCGAGAGTCTTGGCTGTACTTTCAGTGTCGAGATCAAGGAAATCGCAGTTCAGAAGATGATCGGCTTGGATATGAGCTAACACCTCTTTGTTGTTGGATGTCCATTTCCTTAACGGAAAGCCCGCGGAGTCTAGGGCACTCTGTAACTCTTTTATTGTGAGTTGAGCATCTTCAGCAGAGTCAGCTCCCGAAAGGACATCGTCTACATACATTGCACTACGAATGACTTTGCTCGCTCTTGGATGGCTGAGCTGCACGTCAGTCGCCAGCTGTTGTAGGACTCGTATCGCCAGGAAGGGCGCACAATTAATCCCGAAAGTTACCGTCTTTAATTCAAAATCTCGAATGTACCCCTCGCTGTTTCGGAAAAAAATGCGTTGGAACGGGGTATGCTTCGGGTCTACCCAGATCTGTCGATACATTTTCTCGATATCGGCACTATAAACGTATCGGAAATATCGCCACTTCAGAATTTGAATGGTCAGATCGGACTGTAAGACCGGGCCAGCATGAAGGATATCATTTAGACTGACCCCATTGTCTGAAGGGCTCGAGGCATTGAACACCACACGAAGCTTGGTGGTCGTACTTTCCGGCTTGAGCACGGCATGATGCGGAAGATAATAACTCGCAGAATCATGGGTAGGAAAGACCTCTTTCTTGTGGTTGAGATCGAGATATTCTTGAATAACGGTATCGTACTTAATTTTCTGTTGGCTGTCCCTTTTCAAACGCTGCTCGTTTCTTAAGAATTGAGCCAACGCGAAGGATCTGGAGTGTCCCAGGGCGGACTTTACGTTCTCCGGATCACGGAATAGAAGGCTGACGATATATTTTCCACTATCGTCTCTCGTGGTTGTCCGGAGGAAATTTTCCTCACAAGCCAAATCTGACTCTTTTGCCATTTTTATTGGCAGATCCTCCACCTCCCAAAACTTGGTGAGAAGTTGATCCAGGTTTGAATCGAATATATGGGAGATTCGCGTGGAGAAAGCGGAAATTTGCTCTTGCCTAGCAGCTGGTATTGGTCCGGTAAGGATCCATCCGAATATAGTCTCTTGACCAAGAAGAGAGCCACAGATGTTTTGGAGTCTTTTGGATTCTGCTGCCAGTGCTTGGCTTAAGCCGGAGACTTGGGCTCGAATGAGCTGATGAGGCAACTTAATCAAGTTGAACAGCCTCTCAGTCATGAATGTTGCCTCCGATCCAGAGTCGATCAAGGCACAAGCTTTGAAGGTTGATCCCAGATGGCAAATGTCAATAACGGCGGTGCCCAACAAGACGGATCTATGACCCGTGGCAAAATAATTTTGCACCGTGGAGGTTGCGGCACTGGTAGTCGCTGGAGCGGTCGTAGTTGGTCTTGACCTGGGCGAAGAATCTGGAGTTGGAGTCGAGAGCGTTGGAGACGCGTTACCTCGATGCAGTAGCGTGTGATGGCGGCCGCGGCATGTGAAGCAACTATGAGTGCTGTCACAGTCCCGTAGCTGATGTCCTCGTGCGAAGCAGTTCAGACACAGCTTTTTGCCTTTGATATAGGCGGACCGCTCATCGACAGACATCCGGAGAAACCGTGCGCATGTCCGCACTGGATGGTTTTCTCTATTGCACAAGTCGCACCCTTTACCTCTGGGTACTACTCTAGCTTCATAGGAATGGATCCTACGTGCCGTGGAATTCGAACCTGCTGCTCTGGGCTGAGGCTGACTAGAGCCTGACGGACGGACGTCATCTATGGCCTCTAGTGTCCTGTGACGCTCAGTGAGGAAATTATTTAACTCCTGCCAAGAGGGAACATCGACCTTGTTGTGGAGCGACTGCTCCCAGAGGGAAAGTGTCAACTTTGGAAGTTTGGCGGAGACCATATAAACCAATAGGAAATCCCAATTGTCGGTGCTAATATCGCTCGTTTCTAAAGCGGTAAGGCAAGATTCCTGAGTGATGGACTGCACATTGAACAGTATTTTCAAATGACTGTTTACTAACAACCGTTTGTTTTCGAAACGCTTAGTTAGGTTATCCCAGGCTGAGCGAAAACCATCGTTAGTTAAAGGCGACTTTGCCAGGTGGAACAATTTCTCGACCGGCGTCAATCTGGGATTATTAATGTAGATCGCCGTGAAAAGGTCCCTTAACGTCGGCCAGCGAAGATAATCGCCGGTGAAGACCTCGGTATCGCACGGAGGTAGCCGACAACCTGAAGGAACGTAGGTCTGGGACGGATCAGCTTGTGTTTGGGGGGTTCGTGGAGCTTGAGCAATAAGATCTTCTATGTTCGCACCACACCATTCGTAGACGCCGTAGCAATAATTGTACTTCGCTCGGAGAATTGGCAAGCTATCAGCTGCACTGTCTCCGGCTGAAATCAGGCGTACATTGCACTCGGACCTCTTCGCGTCGGATATTTAGCATGGACATGCTCGGGGGAGTCGGCGACGGAGTGTTGCATCTCGCTTCGAATTCACTGAGTCGATCTGAAACCTCAATGAATTGATTCAGCGCAAGATCGGACGCAGCTAGAGCCATTTTTGTCTCGGAACGAGTGAGCCTTGCTTGGGGAGAGGGAGTCTTATTGGAAAGTTTAGGTGTGGGCGGCTTGACAAGAATCTTTGGAGCTTTTGTTGGTGGAATGGGAGATTTCTTATTCGCACCTTCACTGGACATGCCAAAACGAAACCTTTTTGAAAAACGAGTGTGCTGGGCGTAAAAAAAACAAATTTTAGACCTTTGGTATTTTAATTGCACTCTCGAAAAAATTGGTATTTAGCAGAATTTGTTTCGCTAAAAAGGAAACGGTCAATAGCGACGATAAATAGAAAAGAGATATATGCCCAGTGGAAACGGGGTATATTTAAATTGCACAGGAGCGAATATTAATTGCCAAAAAAAACCCCAGAATAATTAAATAATATTTACAGTTTCGGATATGTAAAAATAAAAAACGGGATTATTTTTTTTTTTGGTATGCTGGTATTTATTATTTTCTCTAAAGGAGTTAAAGAAAATATTACCAACTGAGGAGAAGACAGAAAAAACCAAAAAGGCTTGTTTATGCGGAGAATGGATGTTAATTATTTATTCAAAAAATAATTTATTTGCAAAAATTTATTTTATGAGCGATCAACAATGGTGTGCCGTACGGAGTGACGTTGGGATGCTGGATTTGAATATAAATGTGTATATGTATGTGCGTTCGTGCAGTTCGCGCAGTTCGCGCTCACGCCAAAAAAAATGTTGGAAATAAAACACACTGAAACCAACAAAGTTTTCCGCGTCGGTGGTGGATTTTTATTATTTATTTTTATTTACACGGAGGTCGACGGAAAACTTTTAATGTTGGTATATTTTCGCTGTGGGAAGTACAAAATATGATGTATATTCCATATGGAATATATTTGGAGATATATATGGAATATATGATGTATATATGTGTATGTATATGTATGATATATGTTTGTATTTGTGGCGGAAAATTTATTTAAATTATTGCCGGCGGGTATGTGTTGAGCTTTCGATTTTTATTTAGTGGACTGTATTGGAAGAAAAGGTGTGCAAAATATTTAGCGTAGGAGTACAGTGAAAAAAAAACACTTTGGAATTGGGGGCCCTTTTTCGGCATAACACTTGGAAGTTTTTCACAGAAATTATTTTTTCACTGTTCACTTGGAATCTTTTGCACACTTTAACTTTTCGTTAAATTTTGGAATTTTTGGAATATTCACTTTTTATTGAAGTTTGCAATTTTTACTTTTTATTAAAGTTTGCAATTTTTGCTCTTTGTTAAAGTTTGGAATTTTGCTCATTTGATGTATGTATACTTGTATGTACATATGTGTACGGTTTCATTTTGATGTACGGGCCAAAGAGGAATTGGAAGAATATGGCGGCACGATCAAAGAAAAACGGAAAATGGAAGAGATCTTAATAATTGCCGTTTTCGGATTAAATCGGACTTGGATTTTTAGAAAAAATCATGCAGAAAGTCAAACGAAACAGTGTTTTCGAGTGGCTGACTGCAGACCGGCAAATTAATATATGTAGATCTTCGTACTTATCTTGATCAATTTCGGGCGTTGGGCCAATCCGGCTCGATTGGATCAAAAAATGAAGTGGCGGAGCGTCCTTCTTGAAGGCAGAAAACTCCTGGTCAGCGACGGCTGGCGGGGTAGGCTGTGGGGGCAAGAAAAACACTCGACGATCGCGGGAAAATAAAAGTACTTGGAATTTCGGTATTAGCGCGGAGCGGCCGGGCGTTTATTCAAGCGGGGACGAATTGGGTACTAACTTAAGCTATTCTAAGCTAGGCGCTTGGAGGCGCAGCGGAGACTTCTCGCGCTCGAGGAGTGGAGAGCCTGGACGGCCGAGCGCGACATGCTCCACGCTCCGGGAGAGGGAGAGTGCGGTGTGGGGAGAAGCTCCGGGAAAGGGAGAGCGGGAGAGGCCGGAACACTTGACAACATGGATACCATGGCCTCTCTAAAAACTAATGAAGAACTGGACTCTGCTATAATGCACTTAAACGACAACATAATTAAAGCTCTATGGCAATCGACGCCGGCTCTGATCCCCGTAATAACCAAAAGGACTCCATCACACATAAATGACAAAATCAAACATAAGCGCCAACTAAGAAAAATATGGCAGTCCACCAAGCACCCAAATGACAAGGCCAAGCTAAACCGTGCAACAAAAGATCTCAAGCAAACGCTACAAGAGTACAACGAAAGCCAAATCAGGAGTCAACTGGAAAATCTGGGAACAACGACATCTACAAACTACTCCCTATGGAAAGCAACTAAAAAACTGACGAAAGCAATTATACATAAACATCCAATAAAGACAAAGAAAAACTCATGGGCAAGAACAAACAAAGAAAAAGCTGACACACTGGCAGAACACTTTGAGGAAATTTTTACGAACAGTATGGACAACCAAAACGTTGAGCTTCCATCACATTTACCCAAACCCAACTGTGCAATTAGAAGAATAACGAAAAAAAAAATAAGAGAACAAATATCAAAAGTCAAAGACAAAAAGACACCGGGCTATGACCAAATCAGTGGTAAAACACTAAAAGAGCTGCCAGACAATACGGTTAAGTTTATAAGAGACATTTTTAATGCAGTGATAAGACTGAAATCCTTCCCTTCGACGTGGAAAATTGCGCAGATTACAGCAATCCCAAAACCTCATAAAAGTGCATCTCTTGTTAGCTCATATAGACCAATCAGCCTGTGACCAATTTTATCAAAAATCTTCGAAAAAATTTTACTTGACAGAATCAACCCTATCTTAGTAAAACAAAATGTAATCCCACCCCATCAATTTGGTTTTCGAAAAAAACACTCAACGGTGCAGCAAGTGCACAGAGTTATCAACAAAATAACAGAAGACTTTGACAACAAGAAAGTTTGCGTAGCAGTTTACATGGACATTGCAAGGGCGTTTGACAAAGTATGGCATACAGGACTACTCCATAAGCTTCACAACATCCTACCATTTAACCTATTCACTATACTAAAAAGTTACTTGACTAACAGATACTTCCATATCAAATGCGACGATGAATGTTCAGATCTTATGCCTGTGGCAGCGGGTGTACCCCAAGGCAGCGTACTAGGACCAGTATTATACCTTATATACACAGCAGACATCCCAAACCCACTGACCCATGGTTCCATGATTGCAACCTTTGCTGACGATACAGTACTATTGGCCTCTAGTTACACAGAAAAAAGAAAGATATTAACAACAACAATGTCATGGTTTGAAAAATGGGGCATTGAAATAAACAAGGACAAAACCCAACAGGTGGTATACACAAAAAAGAAAATAACTACCCCAACAAGAATAAGAATAGATGACGAAATCCTGAAACTAAGTACTAGCGCAAAATACCTGGGACTCACTATTGACTCAAAACTCACGTGGAAAAAACATATAATAAATAAACGAAACGAAGTAAAAAGTAAATTCCGACAACTCCATTGGCTTCTGGGAAGGCAATCAAACCTAAACGTATCCAACAAGCTACTAATCTATAAAACAATAATAAGACCAATTCAGGACATATGGTATAGAAATATGGGGAACAGCCAGCAAATCCAACCTCAACTTATTACAAAGAGCCCAGTCGAAAATATTAAGAATATAAACTAACTCAGACAGATACACAACAAATGACCACATCCACAGAGAGCTAAGAATACAGACGATCTCAGAGATAATTAAGCAGAATTGCATTATCCACATCCAAAAATTACTTGCGCACCAGAATCATAGCCTAAGAGACATTCCGAGAAGAGAAGCACAACCACGAAGACTAAAAGGGAGAACTCCCACAGCATTAGCGCACCAAGAACAGAATAAAAATAAGTAAATAAAAATAAGCGAAATTAAAAAAGTTATACCAACACAATGGTGTTGGTAATAAGTTAAGCCCACATGTTGTCTTCCAAAACAATTACTTAATATTCTATTGAATAGATGTAATAAATAAAGGGGTTAGAAAAAAAAAAAATTCAATAAAAACACTTGGTTTGTTTATTTATTTATTTATAAAGAGCTAGCAGATAATTTAAATTATGAGCTAGCAATGGTGTTGAGTAATGGCGACATGGGCCTTCAGCTCGAGAAGTACCTACATAATATTATTTTAGGGTTTCTTATAGTTATTTAATTATTTTTTATTTATTTATTAAAATTAGAACTAGTATACAATACTAAACCTAATGAATTTAATGAGTACTAGCTAACAGGGCCTTCGACTCTAAACTTGGGTGTTTTTACCTTATACCATATAATAAATTTAGCCTGGTTTACAAATTTGTTGATATTCATGATATTTGCTTGAGAAGGGTTTTTTAAACAATCTGAGGGGTATTGTGTGCCAAATATTACACTGTGCGACAAAAAAATGTTTGAGTTGATTTTTTCTTATTTTTCACTTCTACTAGTCAAAATAAGAATATAAGTTTTTGGATTTGTTAATATCAATAGCCAATCAGCTTCTACGCACACTCAAAGGTCCCAAAAACGTGTGTTTTTGCATATTTCACAGCCTTATATACCATAATACCATATGTTTAATATCTATAAATTAAAATATATTAAGCAAATATACCGTTAGGCTTTTATAACAATGCTTTAAAATTTTTTTCTCCCAGCTCTATACTCTGGGCGACTACGTATGGAACTTGTTACGCGAGGATACCTCTGAAAAAGCCAAAAAAAATCAGAAAAAAATTTCACTTTTAAAAAAAATAATAGTTTATTGGAAGTAAAAAAAAAAATAATATTTTGTGTTAAATATTTTCATAATAATAATTTCATAAAATTTATCATAAAAAAGAAATCCTATCACTTAGAAGGTGGCATAAATATTTTTGTGCATAACTTATGCCCCTTAACCGAAAACAATCAAAAAAGTAACTCAAACAAACATTTCGTTAAATTTTGTCGCACAGTGTTATAGATCTGATGGTTCGTAATCGGCTGCAGGTGTCGAGGATGTGATCTACGGTAAGATCGTCCCCACATAGTTGACATGTTGACCTAGTCGTTCCCATCAGTATGTGTTTGTGTGTGGATTGTGTGTGCCCTATGCGTAGGCGGATGAAAGTTGCGCATGCTCTTCGGGGTACGTTTGGTGGTGCCTTAAACTTGATGCAGTTTGGGTTTATGGTTTGGTATCTGTGCATAAAGAGAGTTTTTTCTTTGAGGTAAAGCTGAATTTTGCGTTGTATGTCCTTGACATTGAACGGCGTGAATAGAAAGGATGGTGTACGTCTCATATCTTGGGCGGCCTTGTCAGCGAGTTCGTTTCCATTAATTCCTTGATGACTGGGTACCCAAAGAGTAGTGATTTTTGTTGCATGTAGACTCAGAATGTGCCTGATTTCCTGAATTGTGGGATCGTTGTGATTCCATTTTCGCAGGGCGGAAATAGAAGACAGACTGTCTGTACAGATAACAAATTTTCCAGCGCCTTTGGATGCAAAGTGGCAGGCTTTAAGTATGGCAAATGCTTCGGCTGTAAATATGGAGTTGTACGGTGGGAGCCTTCCTCCTGCTATTGTTTTACCTTTGCAGTCGACAACCGCAAAGGTGGTTGAGTTCGCGACTTTGGAGCCATCTGTGTAAATCCAGGTTTTGTCCCCGAGATCCTCTTGTGCACTCAAGAAACGTTGTTGGTATTCCAAATGGGAAGTGTCTTTTTTTGCAGAATTGTATATTTTTGTGTTTATGTTTGGATTTTTGGGGCCCCAAAATGCTGGGGATTTAAAAGTCCTTCTGGGCTTAGGCAGAGCGAGGTCAAGCAGCGTGATGTAATTGGCGCAACGTCGAAGTGTGGAAAGGCATTTCATTTTCCTTTTCTGCTTGAAAATGGTTCCGAAGTCCTTAGCGAGTAGGCAGTTTGATGTGGTGTACAGCTTTGGGATAAGCATCATTGTTGTTTCTACTATCCGTGTTTCAATACTTGGTAGGCCAGATTCTGCCAGTGTACATGCTACTGGAGAGGTGGGAAATGCGTGAATGGCGCGACGAACTGCTCCGTGGTAGGGTGCTTGTATTTTTTTTAGGTGTGATTTGGCACACCAACCGTAGATTGGCAGGCCATAGTCGATTTTAGAGAGGATTAATGCGCGCGTAATTTCTATGAGGGTCTTGGTGTGTATGCAAGAGTATTTAGATGATAGGAATTTAATAATGTTTAATCTAGTTTCAAGCTTTTTTCTTAGAATCTGACAGTGTTGTTGGAAAAGAAGTTTGGAGTCGAAGGTGATGCCCAGAATGTTTAAAAACTTAACATCTTTTATTGTGTGGTTATTCAAGACTAAGTCGGAAAGATTACATTGAATTTTACGGCAAATATGTAGTAACTGACATTTTTCGATAGCAAGAGAGGCCCCAGAGGTTGCTCCCCACAAGTTAATTTCGTGTAGTATTTCTAAAAATTTAGTTCTAACAGTGTTGATATTTTTTATTTTTGTGAAAATGATAGCGTCGTCTGCATACAATGAGACATGTATTTCTTTATAACGAGATGAAATACTATTTACTTTTTCAAAAGCTATCATAAATAAAACCACAGACAGAGGAGAGCCCTGCGGAATTCCGTTGTGTAAAATGTGGGAGTTCGAGGTGACACTGTTTACCCGAACCCTGAAACAGCGATTGGTCATGAAGGCTTTAATTAAATTGTAAAGCCTTGGACCAATGTCCCAGCGCCCGAGTCGACAAAGTACGGCATGAATCCCCACGCGATCGAAGGCTCTTTCAAAATCCGTCGCCAGGATGGAGACGTGGTTTCTGGTCGAAAGAGCGTTCGACGCGAAGTGTTGGATACGCAATAAAGCGTCCATCGTGCTGTGGTTCTTCTTAAATGCAACTTGATTTTGTGAAATAAAATTGTGGCGGTTAGTAAACCAGAGGAGTCTTTGGGATATTATTTTTTTTTAAGTTTTTCCTAGGCAGGATAACAAGGATATAGGGCGGTAGCTATTAATAACAGAGGGGGGTTTGTTAGGTTTTGGGATAGGGATGATGGTGGCTGATCTCCATGAATGTGGATAGTTGCCATCATTCAGCATTTGGTTAAATAATTTCAAAAGTTTTGTTTTTAGAATGGGTGGTAGGTTTTTGAGCATAGGGTAAGATACCCTATCGGCCCCTAGGCTTTTTCCTTTTGCGTTTGCCAATGAGTTTTCTATTTCGAGCATTGTGAAGTTGGAATCTAAGCATGTAGCAGATGGAGACAGTGAGTCCGGGAGATAGGTTTCTGACAAATACCGATTTTTTTCTGCTATGTACTCAGCGGAAAAATTTCTATCGGAAGAGTATTCTGACCAGGAGCTGGCAAACTTTTCGGCAATATTGAAGGACCCAGTAGCGTACCTGAGTCGGATTCTATGTATTTGAAGGGTGTGGGCGGAATGCCAGCTAGACGTTTTATATCAGACCAGACTTTTTTGGAAGAGGAATCGGGGAGATCTTGGAAGTAAATTGCTTCAGCGAGTTACGCTTGGCCGAGAGTACCGTTTTTTTAAAAGAGCGTTTGCTTTTTTGTATTTGATAAGGTTTGCATTATTCATATTTGCCTTATAAAGGGAGAAAAACAGTTGTTTTTGGTCCCTGAGTTGCTGAAGCTCAGGATTCCACCATGGCACTTTGGCTTTATGGGCCACTCTTTTTGTTTGGGGTATGCTGCAGTTTGCAGCTGCACGTATGGCTTTTGTCATTTGAGCGACTTGCTGGTTTATGCAACCCGCTGACCAATTCACGGCAGATTTTTCGCAATTCTCCTGAAAGCGCTTCCAGTTGGCCAGATCTGTCTTGAATTTAGGCAGTGGCAGGATATTATCTGGAGGGTTAGGTGTGGCGATGCAGATGGTTATAGGAAAATTATCGCTGCCGTGGAGGTTATCTGATATAGACCAGCTACATCAATTAGGCTATTTTCTGAGATTGCGCCTTCGATTTTTTTACCTCTTGTGTTTGTACGCGGGGAACCCCATAGAGGACTCCACGAGTTCAAATCGCCGAGGACTACAAATGACCCATTAAGATTTTCTAACATATTTGATATGTCGGAGGATGTAAAGTTTTGATTTGGTGGGATGTAACTATTAATAATGTTGAAGACCTGGCCAAAACTAAGCTGTAATACGGAGCAAAGTATGCTGGAATCTATGTTTTTGTAAGTATGTGGAATGTTTCTTTTAATAAGAACACAAATTCCTTGTTTGGCTGATGTGTTGTGAGGAAAGTTGTGGAAATAACCGACGTATTCTTTGGGGCAAATAAAATTTGTGAAGTTGTATGGCAGGTGTGTTTCCTGCAAAACTAAAATATCGGGGGCTTGGTCTTTTATAAGGAGTGTTAATTCGTTGTAGTTATTGAAAATACCATGAATATTCCATTGTAATATTTTAATTGTCATAATAAGATTTTTTGGGTTTTTATTATATTATTATTATTATTTTTTTGTTTTATTATTATTATTATTATAATTTTTTTTTTTTGTAATATTTTTATTTTTATATGAATGTAAAGATTATATGTCGGAATCCTCCATTGATGTGTCTGAACCTGTGGGGTTAATAGTTGTTTGTGGGTTTGAGGCGTGTGAAGAAATGGAATCGATTGAATTTGATCTTGAGGTCATTAATGTCTCATTGTTGTCGTCGTTTATCTGTTTATCTTTTAACTCGGATCTGAGAGCGCGTGATTTTTTCAGTCGTTTTAGAAGATTGTTTTGGGAGTTCAAGAAAGAGAAATCAGATTGGCTAGAGGAATTTGGTGTGGCTATAAAATTCTCTTCGGGATTCGAAGAGCAAGTACGAGGAGTAAGAATCGATGGTGAGAGTGGAGATGGAGCTTTGGTCGAGTCGGTATTCGTGGTAAAGCAGTACTCGGGAGTCTTATCGTGTTTCGGTGTTTTTATGTTTTCAAGGTCGATGGTAGCGGTTGTTGGGTTTGGTTTTGCGACAGAAGAATAAGTTAACTTCGGGTAAGTTGTTGTATTTTGTTGCTGCTTTAATATTATGCGAGCTTCGCGAAAGCTACATTTTTTGCTCGTTTTTATGTGAAGAAGTTGTTTTTGTGTTTGATATTGAGGGCATGTGGGTGAGGAGGCTGCGTGATCCCCGTTACAGTTTGCACAAGAAATGCGAGTGCAGGGGACGGGAAGGTGGGGAGTAAGATTGCATGAAACACAGGCAGCTGAGTTCTTGCAGTGCTTTGATGTGTGCCCTAATAATTGGCATGATTTACACCTCATAGGGTTTGGAATATATTCAGTAACCTTGACTGTATGCCAGGAAACGTCTAATTTACTAGGGAGAGTGTAGCGGTCGAAAGTTACAAGAATTTTACCAAATGGTTTGGCAGTCCCGTCAATCATTTTGGTAAACTTAAAAACGCTGTGAACATTCTGAGATTTTAGTTCTTCCACAATTTCGTTCTCTGGAATGTTAATTAAGCAAGGTGCGTAAATTGTTCCTTTAACATAGTTAAGAGTGTTGTGGAGTTTGCACTCGATTTCGCATAATCCAGGTAAGGAAGTAACTTTGGTGAATCTGTCACCGACTTCTTTGGAACTGACCAACATCAGAAGGTTACCATCACGGAGAGTTGAGATCGATATGATGTCTTTGCTAATGTTCTTAAGGGCTTTGTGGACTGCAAAGCAGGAATACTCTGATATGGTTTTGGGAGAGTTTTTTGATGTGACTACCAAAAACCTCGGGTTTTTAAGCTGTGTTTCAGGCAGATCAGGGAAATCAACTGGTAGTTTTTGATACTGTCTTTTTTCTTGGCTTTGGGGCTAACGCTAAGGCTGGCAAAGCGATTATCCCCTAAGTTGGGTGGCCCTGGAGCCATGGTTAAAAAGGTTAATTGATTTCAAGATTGTCTTCTGTGTTCACACGAGCGCGTTATAAAGAAGAACAATAGATTGGGCGATAAGGCAGCGATGGAGTTTCGCGAAAAGCACTGACAATTAGAAGGCACAGACGTCCGCACTCGAAGAGAGATAGTCGGTGACTGTGTTATTTAATTATATAGTTTAACTTAGATAGTCTTATATGCGGTGGTATAAATTTGTGTTTTTCAAAAATTGTAGAATTGTTGATATGTTTGGTGGTGTGGAAAGTATTTCCAATGGGTTGGTGTTTTTAAATATTTGTTGCCTTTGGGTGTTAAGCGCGTTGCAAGTGGAAAGTAGATGTCTTATTGATATTATGCCGTTGGAGAATGGGCAGGTATTGTTTTGGTTTGGATCGATATAATGTGTGTGGGTTAATTTGGTGTGTCCAAGTCTGAGTGTTGTTATTTTTATTTGGTCTGCACGTGAGAAGGATAGGTGGTTGTTTTTGGTGATGTGGTAGCTGTTGAGTTGGAGATGGTTAATTGATTGGTACCAGGCTGATGTCTTCGTTATGTATAGAAGTGTTTTTGCTTGGTGTGTGTTTTTTATATATTTTTGTATGTCTTTTGTGTTAAGATTTTCGATAGTTATAAGTGGTTGTTTAATGGCGTTTTTGGCTAGCGTGTCCGCCACCTCGTTACCTGGAATACCTACGTGGCCAGGTATCCAAAGTAGTTTGAATTTGTTTGGGAATTTTTGAAGCAGGTTGCGGGCGTGTGAGGTGTAATATTCGCAATTGTTTGGATTTCTTATTGCGTCGATGGCAGAAAGAGAATCGGAGCATATGCAAAATTTTCATCTTTTATTTTTTAAAAGTTCGATTCCCTCTAATATTGCTAGTAACTCAGCGGAGAACACTGAGGAGTAGTGTGGTAGAAGGCCAATTTTAATGCATTCTGTTTCGGTTGAGATCGCGAGACTAGTAATTGTGTTTGTGTGAGATCCATCTGTATAAATATAGGTGAATTTGTAGTTGTCTTTTGTTTTAATTTCAGTGAATAGTGTCCGAAAGGTTTGTGGTGTTGTGTTTTTTTTGTTGAAGATACATAGCGTCGATTTCTAGCATATCAGTGTTCCAGGGAGGTGTAGCTTGTTTGTGTTGAGTAACTTGTTGATAAGGGAGTTTGTGGGCTTCCGCGTTAGAAGATTGTTTTGGGAGTTCAAGAAAGAGAAATCAGATTGGCTAGAGGAATTTGGTGTGGCTATAAAATTCTCTTCGGGAGTCGAAGAGCAAGTACGAGGAGTAAGAATCGATGGTGAGAGTGGAGATGGAGCTTTGGTCGAGTCGGTATTCGTGGTAAAGCAGTACTCGGGAGTCTTATCGTGTTTCGGTGTTTTTATGTTTTCAAGGTCGATGGTAGCGGTTGTTGGGTTTGGTTTTGCGACAGAAGAATAAGTTAACTTCGGGTAAGTTGTTGTATTTTGTTGCTGCTTTAATATTATGCGAGCTTCATGAAAGCTACATTTTTGCTCGTTTTTATGTGAAGAAGTTGTTTTTGTGTTTGATATTGAGGGCATGTGGGTGAGGAGGCTGCGTGTTCCCCGTTACAGTTTGCACAAGAAATGCGAGTGCAGGGGACGGGAAGGTGGGGAGTAAGATTGCATGAAACACAGGCAGCTGAGTTCTTGCAGTGCTTTGATGTGTGCCCTAATAATTGGCATGATTTACACCTCATAGGGTTTGGAATATATTCAGTAACCTTGACTGTATGCCAGGAAACGTCTAATTTACTAGGGAGAGTGTAGCGGTCGAAAGTTACAAGAATTTTACCAAATGGTTTGGCAGTCCCGTCAATCATTTTGGTAAACTTAAAAACGCTGTGAACATTCTGAGATTTTAGTTCTTCCACAATTTCGTTCTCTGGAATGTTAATTAAGCAAGGTGCGTAAATTGTTCCTTTAACATAGTTAAGAGTGTTGTGGAGTTTGCACTCGATTTCGCATAATCCAGGTAAGGAAGTAACTTTGGTGAATCTGTCACCGACTTCTTTGGAACTGACCAACATCAGAAGGTTACCATCACGGAGAGTTGAGATCGATATGATGTCTTTGCTAATGTTCTTAAGGGCTTTGTGGACTGCAAAGCAGGAATACTCTGATATGGTTTTGGGAGAGTTTTTTGATGTGACTACCAAAAACCTCGGGTTTTTAAGCTGTGTTTCAGGCAGATCAGGGAAATCAACTGGTAGTTTTTGATACTGTCTTTTTTTCTTGGCTTTGGGGCTAACGCTAAGGCTGGCAAAGCGATTATCCCCTAAGTTGGGTGGCCCTGGAGCCATGGTTAAAAAGGTTAATTGATTTCAAGATTGTCTTCTGTGTTCACACGAGCGCGTTATAAAGAAGAACAATAGATTGGGCGATAAGGCAGCGATGGAGTTTCGCGAAAAGCACTGACAATTAGAAGGCACAGACGTCCGCACTCGAAGAGAGATAGTCGGTGACTGTGTTATTTAATTATATAGTTTAACTTAGATAGTCTTATATGCGGTGGTATAAATTTGTGTTTTTCAAAAATTGTAGAATTGTTGATATGTTTGGTGGTGTGGAAAGTATTTCCAATGGGTTGGTGTTTTTAAATATTTGTTGCCTTTGGGTGTTAAGCGCGTTGCAAGTGGAAAGTAGATGTCTTATTGATATTATGCCGTTGGAGAATGGGCAGGTATTGTTTTGGTTTGGATCGATATAATGTGTGTGGGTTAATTTGGTGTGTCCAAGTCTGAGTGTTGTTATTTTTATTTGGTCTGCACGTGAGAAGGATAGGTGGTTGTTTTTGGTGATGTGGTAGCTGTTGAGTTGGAGATGGTTAATTGATTGGTACCAGGCTGATGTCTTCGTTATGTATAGAAGTGTTTTTGCTTGGTGTGTGTTTTTTATATATTTTTGTATGTCTTTTGTGTTAAGATTTTCGATAGTTATAAGTGGTTGTTTAATGGCGTTTTTGGCTAGCGTGTCCGCCACCTCGTTACCTGGAATACCTACGTGGCCAGGTATCCAAAGTAGTTTGAATTTGTTTGGGAATTTTTGAAGCAGGTTGCGGGCGTGTGAGGTGTAATATTCGCAATTGTTTGGATTTCTTATTGCGTCGATGGCAGAAAGAGAATCGGAGCATATGCAAAATTTTCATCTTTTATTTTTTAAAAGTTCGATTCCCTCTAATATTGCTAGTAACTCAGCGGAGAACACTGAGGAGTAGTGTGGTAGAAGGCCAATTTTAATGCATTCTGTTTCGGTTGAGATCGCGAGACTAGTAATTGTGTTTGTGTGAGATCCATCTGTATAAATATAGGTGAATTTGTAGTTGTCTTTTGTTTTAATTTCAGTGAATAGTGTCCGAAAGGTTTGTGGTGTTGTGTTTTTTTTGTTGAAGATACATAGCGTCGATTTCTAGCATATCAGTGTTCCAGGGAGGTGTAGCTTGTTTGTGTTGAGTAACTTGTTGATAAGGGAGTTTGTGGGCTTCCGCGTTAGAAGATTGTTTTGGGAGTTCAAGAAAGAGAAATCAGATTGGCTAGAGGAATTTGGTGTGGCTATAAAATTCTCTTCGGGAGTCGAAGAGCAAGTACGAGGAGTAAGAATCGATGGTGAGAGTGGAGATGGAGCTTTGGTCGAGTCGGTATTCGTGGTAAAGCAGTACTCGGGAGTCTTATCGTGTTTCGGTGTTTTTATGTTTTCAAGGTCGATGGTAGCGGTTGTTGGGTTTGGTTTTGCGACAGAAGAATAAGTTAACTTCGGGTAAGTTGTTGTATTTTGTTGCTGCTTTAATATTATGCGAGCTTCGCGAAAGCTACATTTTTTGCTCGTTTTTATGTGAAGAAGTTGTTTTTGTGTTTGATATTGAGGGCATGTGGGTGAGGAGGCTGCGTGATCCCCGTTACAGTTTGCACAAGAAATGCGAGTGCAGGGGACGGGAAGGTGGGGAGTAAGATTGCATGAAACACAGGCAGCTGAGTTCTTGCAGTGCTTTGATGTGTGCCCTAATAATTGGCATGATTTACACCTCATAGGGTTTGGAATATATTCAGTAACCTTGACTGTATGCCAGGAAACGTCTAATTTATTAGGGAGAGTGTAGCGGTCGAAAGTTACAAGAATTTTACCAAATGGTTTGGCAGTCCCGTCAATCATTTTGGTAAACTTAAAAACGCTGTGAACATTCTGAGATTTTAGTTCTTCCACAATTTCGTTCTCTGGAATGTTAATTAAGCAAGGTGCGTAAATTGTTCCTTTAACATAGTTAAGAGTGTTGTGGAGTTTGCACTCGATTTCGCATAATCCAGGTAAGGAAGTAACTTTGGTGAATCTGTCACCGACTTCTTTGGAACTGACCAACATCAGAAGGTTACCATCACGGAGAGTTGAGATCGATATGATGTCTTTGCTAATGTTCTTAAGGGCTTTGTGGACTGCAAAGCAGGAATACTCTGATATGGTTTTGGGAGAGTTTTTTGATGTGACTACCAAAAACCTCGGGTTTTTAAGCTGTGTTTCAGGCAGATCAGGGAAATCAACTGGTAGTTTTTGATACTGTCTTTTTTTCTTGGCTTTGGGGCTAACGCTAAGGCTGGCAAAGCGATTATCCCCTAAGTTGGGTGGCCCTGGAGCCATGGTTAAAAAGGTTAATTGATTTCAAGATTGTCTTCTGTGTTCACACGAGCGCGTTATAAAGAAGAACAATAGATTGGGCGATAAGGCAGCGATGGAGTTTCGCGAAAAGCACTGACAATTAGAAGGCACAGACGTCCGCACTCGAAGAGAGATAGTCGGTGACTGTGTTATTTAATTATATAGTTTAACTTAGATAGTCTTATATGCGGTGGTATAAATTTGTGTTTTTCAAAAATTGTAGAATTGTTGATATGTTTGGTGGTGTGGAAAGTATTTCCAATGGGTTGGTGTTTTTAAATATTTGTTGCCTTTGGGTGTTAAGCGCGTTGCAAGTGGAAAGTAGATGTCTTATTGATATTATGCCGTTGGAGAATGGGCAGGTATTGTTTTGGTTTGGATCGATATAATGTGTGTGGGTTAATTTGGTGTGTCCAAGTCTGAGTGTTGTTATTTTTATTTGGTCTGCACGTGAGAAGGATAGGTGGTTGTTTTTGGTGATGTGGTAGCTGTTGAGTTGGAGATGGTTAATTGATTGGTACCAGGCTGATGTCTTCGTTATGTATAGAAGTGTTTTTGCTTGGTGTGTGTTTTTTATATATTTTTGTATGTCTTTTGTGTTAAGATTTTCGATAGTTATAAGTGGTTTTTTAATGGCGTTTTTGGCTAGCGTGTCCGCCACCTCGTTACCTGGAATACCTACGTGGCCAGGTATCCAAAGTAGTTTGAATTTGTTTGGGAATTTTTGAAGCAGGTTGCGGGCGTGTGAGGTGTAATATTCGCAATTGTTTGGATTTCTTATTGCGTCGATGGCAGAAAGAGAATCGGAGCATATGCAAAATTTTCATCTTTTATTTTTTAAAAGTTCGATTCCCTCTAATATTGCTAGTAACTCAGCGGAGAACACTGAGGAGTAGTGTGGTAGAAGGCCAATTTTAATGCATTCTGTTTCGGTTGAGATCGCGAGACTAGTAATTGTGTTTGTGTGAGATCCATCTGTATAAATATAGGTGAATTTGTAGTTGTCTTTTGTTTTAATTTCAGTGAATAGTGTCCGAAAGGTTTGTGGTGTTGTGTTTTTTTTGTTGAAGATACATAGCGTCGATTTCTAGCATATCAGTGTTCCAGGGAGGTGTAGCTTGTGTGTGTTGAGTAACTTGTTGATAAGGGAGTTTGTGGGCTTCCGCGTTTTCAATCATGCGGTCTATTGTTGATTTGTATTGTGGTCGCTTTGGGGGTAGGTATGATTTTAGAATTTGTATTATTGGGGAGTTTTTGCCGTTAATCAGAGATTTAATCATTTTTATTGTAAGGAGGTCCCGTCTATCTTTTAGCCGGTCTGCGCTTGCTTCGTATAAAATGTTGTCAATAGGTGTCGTTCGAAGTGCGTCGAGAGCAGTTCTGAAGGCAGTGTTGATTGTTGATTTGACTTTTCTAAGTGTTGCTTGTGGGGAATGTCCGTAGTCTGCTTTTGCGGTGATGGTTGCTTTAGTGACGTTTAGAAGTGTGGATGTGTTGCAGTTGATTTTTGGGCTTGAGAGGCATTTTATTATGTTTATTGATTGTTTGAGGCTGTGTGAAAGTTGTGCTGTGTGCGTTTGCCACCTGTATTTGTTGTTGAAATGTACGCCGAGTATTTTTAGTGATGTTACGTTTTGTATTTGTATGTTGCCCGTGGATAGGGTGCAGTTGCAGTTGTGTTTTCTGCAAACATGTAGGTGTTCGCATTTTGTGGTCGAGAGCTTGGCGCCAGAGTATTCGGCCCAGCCTAGTTGGTAGTTATTATGGGGTTAAGATTTATGTTGATATTGTTCCTGTTTTTTAGTTTTATGATCAAATTAAAGTCGTCCGCGTAGGCGCTTAGACTAATGTTGGGATGAAGGGTGAGTTTTTCTGCAAGTTGGTTATATGCTATTACAAAGAGAATCACGGAAAGTAGAGAGCCTTGAGGTATTCCGTTTTGGATGGGTTGAAAAGAAGAAAGGTCGGAGTTTATACGTACAATTATTTTTCTGTTTGTCATATAGTTTTTTATGTAGTTTGTTATTTTTGGTCCTGTTTTCCAAATGGCAAGTTGGTTGAGTATGGAGTGGATTCCAATTCTGTCGAAGGCTTTTGCGAAATCTAGGGAAATGATGGATGCGTGGTTTCTTCTTGAGATAGATCTTGCTAATAGATGGTCTACGAGCAGTAGATTGTCCATAGCTGATTTACCTTTTCTGTCATTTAATACAAACCACCACAATAGTTTAGCTATAATTTTGTCCAGAATTTTTGAGAGGCATGAGTTTAGTGAGATTGGCCGGTATGAGTTGAGGTTGGTTTTATCTGCGATTATATCACGAGATTACCAGATGTCGAGGCAATTCAAGTACCCCGGTGGTTAAATGTTCAACGTAGCAGTCTAAAATCTCTTCAACTCCATGTATTTATTGCATATGCTGCGTGTGCGTATCTTAGTTCAATGGATGGATACATACCCATTTACTTACTGCACGTAGTCGCGTTACACCCACGAAGCCAATGACAATTTCGAGAGTGGAGCTTTCTGGTGCCCTGTTAGCCACCCAGCTGGCAAAGTGGTGCTGCCAACAGCTACATTTACAAGACCAAGCAATGTCGCTTCATTTTTGGTCCGATGCAATGATCATACTGTACTGGATTAATGGAGATCCAATGCGCTTGAAGACTTTTGCTGCCAATCGAGTGGGACAAATTTTGGAATCAAGCGTACCGTCGCAGTGGCGACACGTGCCCACTGATACGAACCCCGCAGATCATCTTTGTTGTGGCCTATATGCTACGCTTTGTACACAATTCCAAATCAGCAGTAGCATTGCATCAAACAGGCCCAATAAAGACACAGAAATTTCAAGATGCCATGCTTCAAGTCGTTCGATTGGTGCAGCGGGAAGCGTTTCCATGTGAGATTTCTAGATTACAATCAAATAAATCCTTATCTGGCTCTAATAAACTTCATCAGTCATGTCCTTTTGTAGATCAGCAGAATATCTTGCGGGTGCGAGGGAGATTAAAGAATGCTTTCCACATATCTGCCAACCAACGAACTCCGATCATTCTACCCAAGTCACTGAGCTTGTGATCCGAAATACTCATTATAATACACTACATGGAGGAATGGATCTCACACAAGCGACTGTTCAACAGATCTTTTGGATTGTAAACGGAAAACAAGCAATGAAACTAGTCATACGTCAATGCGTTCCCTGTTTCAAACATCGTCCAAAACCTGCATCGCAGTTAATGGCAGATTTGGCATTTCATCGGGTAAACCCCCCAAAACGAGCATTTGAAGCTACTGGGGTGGACTACACTGGCGCTTTGGAAATTAAAGCATCTCGGTTTCGTGGACATCATACCTACAAAGCATATATCGCTGTTTTCGTTTGTTTAGCAACCAAATTAATCCGTTTGGAGGCCGTCACAGGACTGTCTACCCAGCATTTCCTATAGGCTTTGCAGCGTTTTATTGGATTTGGATTGTATTTGGCAGGCATATGGGACATTCTTTTACAAATCGTACACCTTTTTTTGCGTCACAATTCCGATTTATGTCAAAATTTTTTTCCAGGTGTAGGAAGCAAAATAAAAAGACACGTGTATCGGTATTTTGCTTAAAAATTTTTTTTTACAAAGTTATGATTTTTGACAATATCAATGGTTTCCTCTATCCTTGAACACGTTAAATCAATTATCTCTTGTTCTATTAATCGTATCGTTACAATTTTTTTCTATTATTTAGTTCAAGAATTCAGCTTTCAAAAAGTAATTTTATTTTTTTAGCTTAATTTTTTATTTATTTATTAGTAACAAATTAATCATTATATCGACATTTCAATGCCGATCCCCACAACTTATTTAGTTGAAAAAAATCAATTTATTATCTCTATGTTTCGCTTAATAACCAGTAAAAGGAATTAGAGTGGGGTCTTCATCAGATCAAGAGAAATAAAATAATTTTCGACTCTTCGCGCAGCGCCGGCTCCACATGCTGCCGCAGCGCGATCAATGTTATTTTATATCTTATTACCTAATAGAGACCCCACTCTAAATCCAAGTGTTTGTTCTTAGGAATGACGTATAGAATTAAATTGTAATTTTCCTAATTACATATGTTGTGGGGATCAGCTTTGAAACCATTAAATTGTTTATAATTTTTTTTCTGAACAAATAAAAAAATTTCAAGTAAAAAACTTAAAAGGCAACATAATACCTATTGAATAAAAAAAAATTTTCATTATGTGACTACTAGAAAAAAAATAAATAAAAAACTATTTTTTTTGAGTAAAATCCTTTTACACGTGTCGAATAAAATCTTCTATTGTAAATAGTGTAAATATTATATAAAAGATAAGGTAACACTAAGAAACATGAAATGTAATATCGATAAGAATGTTGATCGTCTGGAACAATCGGAAAGGCTGCGATCACTAACGATCGAGTACCGAGCTGAGCAAGACGCCAACCTAATAAAAAAAGACCGAAAATCAAAACTTTATATATCAGGTGTGGGGTAAAAGGCCCAAATAAAACTTAAATCAATTGTTATGAGATACAGTGACATAATCAAGAAAACAAGACCTGAGTTAAAGGCTTTTCTGGAGCGAGAAAAAGTGATTTTCGAAGAAGACGCCACCATCCATCAACTGCGCGCAGCGGCGAAAATTATTATGGACAACCTGGAGAAGCACAACCTGGAGAAGGCGAACCTGGAGCAGTTGGATCTGGAGAAATTAAACCTTGAGGAGCTGTACCTGGAGGAAATCTCGTCTGGAGCTGCAGAAGTTTCTAGAGCAGACAGCGACGCTTGTGTTGGTGGCAAAACGGAATGTGAACACAAAAAGGACGTGAAAGAAGTTCTGGGAAGTTCGAAGATGGCGGCTGCAGACGTGCAGCGCTGTGATCGAGTTGCTGCTTGCGACGGAGTTCTGGAAGTTTCGGAGAATGACGAAATTCTGGAAGTTTCGGATATGGCGGCATTGGAAGTGCAGCGTCGCGAACGAATGTCGGCGAACGTCGAGGCAGAGCTACAATATTTACAGCAGGTCGAAAAATTGTACGCTGCGCGTAAACGTGTGGCTGATTTGGAGAAAGCGCTGAGCCAAAATAAACACACTCAAGAAGCCGACATCGAATTTAGTGATCTGGATGCCCTAGTTCATACCCGGTGCTGCGTTGGATCGACGACTTCTCCAACATCATGGATACGTATGGCGTGTCGGAGAAAAAACGTTTTGTTTTCGCCAAACGTTTGTTGGCCGGATCTGCAAAAGCATTCATGAATGAAACAGCAGCTTTAAATTGGCCGACGCTGCGAGAAGAACTAATAGCAGTTTTTGACCTCAAGCTTACTGCATTGGATGTGTTCCAGCAGCTGGAAGCCAGGAAGAAATTACCTGGAGAAAGTGCCCTCCAATATTTTTTTACTATGTGCGGCATTGGGCGACAGGTGGATCTGGCTCCAGAGGACATCATCCGATTCATAGTGGAAGGATTGGGAGACAAGTCTGGACAGGCGTCTGCGATGGCTTACTGCACTTCCTTGCACGAGCTGCGCCAGAAAATTATGATCTACGACAAACTGAAGAAGATGCCGGTGCAGCAGACTTCAAAGCCGGAGGAGCAGAATAAATTGGGGAAGCCCCAAGTACGTGCGCCCGTCCCTGAAGCCTTTCGCTGCTACAACTGCAGGCAAATGGGGCACATGGCTAGAGAGTGCGGACGACCCAAGAGGCCGGATGGGGCCTGTTTCAAGTGCTTTGGGGTGGACCATAAATACCAGCAGTGCCCTAAGCGAGGGGCGGCAACCAGGACGGCGCTGATGCAGGACGAGGAGGAATCTGGATCCGAGGACCTGACAGCGGTTCAACAGATCGAAATTTGAGGATTGCGCGGTGAAAAGGGAAAATATATTTCTACTGTAAGTCTATTTGATACCGGTAGCCCGGTAAGCTTTATTCGTAAGTCATTAATCCCAAAGAATATTATTTTGAGTTTAAAAAAATCGAAGTACGCTGGTTTAGGAGGACCGCGACTATCAATTTGGGGCATTGTGAAGGCCTCTGTTAAGTTTTATTCGAAAACATACATTCTTTTCTTTAATATTATCGATGATAAAATATTACCATACCCTGTACTAATGGGAAGAGACTCACTTAAAATAATTAAGGTTAAATTAGTTCATATAAGAGACAATAATGTGAAATATAATTCATCTTTAAAATTAATAAATAATAATGCTGGTAAATCCAAAGAATCTCCCCTTTTCACCGCGAAGATAAAACCAGCGCATAACTTAAACAAAAATACCAAAGTACCATCTAATTTAAATCATAATCACAATTTAGGTTTAGACAATGAAAATTCTGGAGAAATTCTAAATGCTGACAGGGATGCGCAAGGATTCTTGAACGCAATAGAACCATTTTTAGACAATTCTTTTGAGATAGGAACTGAGTTTGGGTTGGATTCTGCAAGGATGTGTGAAAAAGTTATTCAATCGCATTATGCTAGTAACCAATACGATTATAAAACAGCACCTAGATATCGGATGTCTATTAGATTAACCGATACCACTCCGTTTTATTGTTCTCCGAGACGTCTGTCTTACTTTGAGAGAGAGAAAGTTGCGGAAATCATTGATGATCTGCTTAAGAAAAACGTAATACGTCCGAGCGCTTCACCTTATGCGTCACCTTTGGTCCTTGTGAAGAAAAAGTCCGGTGAAATTCGAATGTGCGTTGACTACCGTGGTTTAAACAAGCGTATCGTCAAAGATAATTTTCCTTTGCCCCTTATTGAAGATTGCTTGGAGTATTTGGAAGGAAAATGTTGTTTCTCTGTGATTGATTTTAAAAGTGGATTTCACCAAATAGAGGTTGAAGAAAAATCTGTGCCGTATACGGCATTTGTTACTCCTCAAGGACAGTATGAGTATTTAAGGATGCCTCTTGGATTGAAGAATGGTCCTGCAGTGTTTCAACGATTTATTTCGGAAACGTTTTCAGACTTTATAAGAAAGAAGAGCCTTGTAATTTATATGGATGATATAGTTATAGCGACAAAAACAGTAGATGAGCACTTAGAGATTTTGAAAAAACTTTTGGATCGTATCAGTGAGTATAATTTGGAGATAAACCAGAAGAAGTGTGTATTTTTGAAGAAAGAATGTGAGTTTCTGGGGTACAGCATTAGTAAATATGGGATTAAACCTAGTGAATCGCATTTGGAAGCCTTGAGAAATTTTCCTGTGCCACAAAATGTTCATACCCTTCACTCTTGTTTAGGATTTTTTTCGTATTTCAGACGTTTCGTCCTATCATTTGCTCGAATAGCTAAGCCCTTGACAGATTTATTAAAGAAAGGAGGTCCTTTTCCACTAAATAATGAGCAACTAAGTGCATTTAATGAATTGAAGAATGCTTTAGCTAATCCACCTGTGTTAGCCATTTTTAGTCCTGGCCGAGAAACTGAGCTCCATACAGATGCCAGTGCCCATGGGTTTGGTGCTGTATTATTGCAGCGACAAGATGATGGGAAAATGCATCCTATTTCGTTCTATTCAGGTAAAACAACTGCAGCAGAATCCCGATACCATAGTTTTGAGTTGGAAACCCTTGCGATAATAAATGCGTTACGCCGTTTTAGAGTATACCTTGAGCATAGGCCGTTTAAAATAATTACGGACTGCAATTCGTTGGTGCAAACGCTTAGTAGAAAATCTATTAATCCTAGGATTGCTAGATGGTCCCTTGAGTTGGAGAATTACGACTATTCGATTATGCATAGACCCGGTGTGAATATGGCCCATGTTGATGCCTTGAGCAGACAAATAGAAGTGGTAAAGCAGCTAAAGAATAGTGAGCTCGACAATGATGAAGATTTGTTAGAAAACTTTGAGAGGAATGGTAGAGACCACCGTATAGAGAACCCTAAAGACAAACTTTTTGAGAACCTTCAGGATGACCGTAGAGACGAATTTTTAGAAACCCGTAGAGACAACCTTAATGAGAGTAGTGGAGATAGCATTATTGAAAGCCTTTTAGAGATCCGAAGAGACACTCCTGTAGATACTATGTTAATTGATAACTGTGGTGAGGACCCCTTAGAGAAAATACGTGTTATGTTAGAGAATCTTCAGGAGGAAGAACAGGAAGAGAAAGTTAATGGGAATTACATGGACGGTAGTAAAATGGCCTGGGGAGATGATAAATTTGAGTCTAGAGAGGATACTTTTCTAAAATCAATACCTATAGTAGGAGTCGTAGGAGCAACACCTGATGACGTAGACCTGATTCTACAAACGGAGCAAATGAGAGATCAAAATATAGTTCGATTGAGAGAGAAACTAGAGAGAGGACACTTGCGTTACTTTGAGCTGAGGGATGGACTAGTATGTAGAAAGAATGGCGACGAGTCTTATTGTTTATATGTGCCTGTTTGTATGGATGAACAGCTTATTAGAAAATCTCATGAAAAATTAGGACATTTGGCAGCGGATAAGTGCGTTAAGGATTTAAGAAGAACCTATTGGTTTCCAGAAATGAGAACTAAAGTTGAGCATTTTATTAGAAATTGTCTGTCGTGCATTTTGCATTCAGTGCCGAGATCGATTCATGATAGAACCTTGCATAGTATTCCAAAACCTTGTGTTCCGTTTCACACACTCCACATAGATCATTTGGGCCCCTTGCCGAGTATAATTTCGAAGAGAAAGCATCTGTTAGTAGTTATTGATGCTTTTACCAAGTTTGTCAAACTCTTCCCTGTAAATACCACTAGTACTAGAGAAGCAAAAGATGCATTGAGTAAATACTTTGATTTTTATAGTCGACCCCATAGAATCATATCGGATCGCGGTACTTGTTTTACGTCATTCGAGTTCACCACCTTTTGTCAAGAACGGGACATTGAGCATATAAAAGTAGCTACTGGAGCACCTCAGGCTAATGGTCAGGTGGAGCGTGTAAACCGTGTGTTAACGCCCATGTTAGGGAAATTAGCAGAACCTCTAAGTCAGTCTGATTGGTATAAACTACTTAATAAAGTCGAATATGCAATTAATAATGCAGTACATAGTAGCACCCAGGTAGCACCTAGTGTTTTATTGTTTGGAGTAATACAAAAGGGACCTATAGTGGATGAGCTTTCCGAGTATTTGGAGAATAAATTCAATGGTGAACCTAGAGATCTGGTCGGCATCCGTAAGCACGCAGCTGTCAATATTCAGAATTCCCAGAAAAGAAACGAAGAGTTATATAGTAGAAAACATAGAGCCCCTCGAGAATATCAAATAGGTGATTATGTGGCCATCAGAAATGTCGATACCACTGCAGGAATAAATAAGAAGTTTGCTCCTAAGTACCGTGGGCCTTATAAAATAAGTCGTGTGTTTGATAATGATAGATATGAAGTCGTTGATATTGACGATTGCCAGTTAACGCAAATGCCATTTAGAGGTGTTTTTGAACCTGCTAGACTTAAACCTTGGATAAGTAATGTAAATAAAACTGTTGCCCTTTGTTTGTAAAGATCGTGGTCGATCTGTAGTCAGGTCGGCCGAATGTAAATAGTGTAAATATTATTTAAAAGATAAGGTAACACTAAGAAACATGAAATGTAATATCGATAAGAATGTTGATCGTCTGGAACAATCGGAAAGGCTGCGATCACTAACGATCGAGTACCGAGCTGAGCAAGACGCCAACCTAATAAAAAAATACCGAAAATCAAAACTTTATACTATAGAAGCTGAAAAAAAATTTTCATTCAATTCTGAGACATGAAAAAAAAAATTTCTCGAATCCGTACGGTTTGTAAAAGAAGGTCCCATATGTACAGCGAATGCGGCACAAATTTTATGGGTGCGAAAAAATCGCTTCAATTGTGGAAGAAGGAATTTGTAAAAGAAATGACAAAGACTGTGCTGCCTGAATTAACATCTCGCAACATTCAGTGGCATTTCAATTTTCCACACAGCCCTTATTTCGGAGGCTTGTGGGAAAGGAACGTGAAAGCAGTTAAGAGGCATCTGTTTCGTACTTTCCAGGGGGTCAAGATGACCTACGAGCAGTTGAACACAGTTCTTGTGCAAATAGAGGCATGTTTAAACTCTCGACCCTTGTGCCCGTTGACGTCAAATATGGAGGATCTCTCGGCTTTGACTCCGGCTCACTTTTTGATCGGTGATTCCATGATATCTCTACCAAATCCCACCACAGCGGATAAATCTTTGGACTTGCAGTTTTTTGAAGCCCAACGACTGGTAAGGCAGTTTTGGAAGCGTTGGAGCGCAGACTGGTTGTCACATTTACAAGCTCGCCCAAAATGGTGGCAAGTAAAACCCAATCTAAAGGTAAATGATATAGTCATCATAAAGGATGATCGATTCCCCCCGGCAGAATGGAAACTTGGACGAATTATAGAACTGCATCCTGGATCAGACAACCTCGTACGTGTGGCTTCCGTTAAAACCTCGTCAGGAATATATAAGCGATCGCTTTCAAAACTATGCCTTCTGCCTTAAGATAGCAGCTCAGTAGCTAAATGGAAAATGAACATTGGATGACTATCAGGCCTAATGGTCTGGATAAGCACATCCACATTCCAATCTCGCATACAATTGGTGAAAATCTTGTGGTCTTACCGGCTCGCTCAGAGGTAATTAGACAAATTTTTGTAAAAACAGACAGTGAAGGGGTTTATGTACCCCATCAAGAATTGGAGGAGAACGTTTTCGTTGCTGAAACAATAGCATCAGGACAGAATACATACATTAAATTACTTAACACATCTAAAAACAGTAAGGCAGTTTCTGTCGGTAAAATAAAATTTGAACCTTTAGAGAATTATACAATAAAGACAATAGAAAACAAAAGTAGAGAAACAGAAATAATAGAAAAATTAAAGCCAAACTTCCCGATTCAGTTCAAGGAAACACTCACAAAAACACTGTGCTCTCAGTATAGTGATGTGTTTAGATTGGAAAAAGAAGTAATAACTACCAATAATTTTTATAAACAAAAACTTAGGTTGAAAGATGGCACTCCTTCGTATATTAAGAGTTACAGGGTACCTCATGCTCATAAAGAGGAAACACAGGAACAGGTGAAAAAGCTGGTGAATGACGGTATAGTTGAGCCGTCAATGTCTGAATACAATAGCCCATTATTATTGGTTCCCAAGAAATCGCTACCTAACTCAGACAAGAAGAGATGGCGATTAGTAATGGACTATCGTCAAATTAACAAAAAACTCCTTGCGGACACATTTCCACTTCCGAGGATCGAAGACATTCTTGACCAATTGGGTCGAGCAAAATATTTTTCATGTCTAGATCTCATGTTCGGTTTTCATCAAATAGAGCTCAGCGAAGAGTCGAGAGATATAACGTCATTTCCAACGAGCAATGGCTCGTACCGTTTTACACGATTGCCATACGGCTTGAAATTTGCACCAAACAGCTTTCAGAGAATGATGACAATTGCCTTTTCGGGTCTTGAAGCATCGCAGGCATTCCTGTACATGGACGATTTAGTGGTCGTCGGTAACGAATGTGTTCGAATTGTGCCGAAAGCACTGTTTGAAGCTACATCCTGAAAAATGTTCATTTTTTATGAACGAAGTAACATATTTGGGACACAAATGTACTGACAAAGGAATATTACCTGACGAAAAGAAATACGATGCGGTAAAGACTTACCCAAGGCCAACTGACCCTGATAGTGTGCGAAGATTCGTTGCATTTTGCAATTACTATAGACGTTTTATAAAAAAAAATTTCCGATTATTCGCGACATTCGAATGGACTTCTGAGTGTGAAGCGGCTTTTAAATATTTAAAGAAAAATCTATTGTTGCAATATCCTGATTTTCAAAAAGAATTCTGCATAATAACCGATGCAAGTAAATTTGCTTGTGGAGCGGTACTCACTCAAACGCACAATAACAAACAATTCCCCATTGCATATGCATCAAGAACTTTCACAAAGGGAGAATCAAATAAATCAACTACAGAGCAGAAACTAGCTGCCATACATTGGGCAATTAATCATTTTCGTCCATATATTTATTGCAAACATTTTTTGGTCAAAACAGACCACAGACCACCACTGACCTACCTGCTTTCCATGAAGAATCCAAGCTCAAAATTAACGAGAATGAGACTTGACTTGGAGGAGTATGACTTCACTGTTGAGTATCTTAAGGGTAAAGATAACTATGTGAGAGACGCACTGTCACGCATAACAATTAAGGAATTAAAAGACATGAGCATAAAAATATGCTCAATATCGAAAGTAACAACGAGATCCCAATCGAAAGAAAAACTCTGCGCAGAGAATAAAAAGAACACACAGGTTAAAGATAGCATCCAAACAAAAATTAAGCCCACTATCTATGAAGTCATCACTAGTGATGACGCGAAAAAATTCGTTAAACTAATATTGTCTAATTCATAATGTTTCTTGAAACATGGGAAAAAGATATTAGTACGAATTAAAGTTGATGATCTTTACTCTAATGGAACATTTGACTTAGATCAATTTTTCCAAAGGCTTAATACAGAGCCGGAGTTCACAAGATTAAACAACTAAAGATGTCACCCTGCGAACACATTTTCAAATATATATTGCTAAATCAATTTAAAAAACAGGGCAATAAAATTCTTAGGAATTTACGAGTAGCGCTACTCCCAAAGGTGACCAAAATTGATTCTAAAAATTCTGCAGAAATAGATGCCGTATTATTGAGACATCATGACGACCCAGTCGAGGGCGGTCATGCGGGAATCTCAAGAACAATAGCTAAGATTAAATGTTATTACTACTGGACAAACATGACAAGAGACATAAAAAGGTATGTTAAAAAATGCGCTCATTTTCAATTGGGTAAAACAACAATTCATACCAAAACTCCACTGACAAAGACACCAACACCATTGACAGCCTTTGAAAGAGTATTGATTGATACTATTGGTCCATTACCAAAAAGCGAAAGCGGTAATGAATATGCAGTTACACTAATCTGCGACCTAACAAAGAATTTAATCGCAATACCAATACCAAATAAAAATGCTCACACATTGGCGAAAGCAATTTTCAAAAATGTTATACTCACCATTGGTCCGATGAAGACGTTCATTAGTGACATGGGGACAGAGTACGAGAATTCTTTAATGAGAGACCTATGTAAGTACATGAATATTGAGAAGGTGACTACAACAGCACATCACCATCAGTCTATGGGAACGACAGAACGAAGCCATAGAACTCTCAATGAATATATTCGATCCTACATCTCAGATAATAAAAGCGACTGGGATGTTTGGATAAAGTACTTTACTTACTGTTACAATACAACACCTTCAACCACACACGGATATTGTCCGTATGAGTTGATATATAGTCGAACTCCAAACAAATTTTCAAATTTAATTAATAAAGATAGCATAGAAACACTGTATAACGTAGACGAGTACGCTAAAGAAGCAAAATACAGATTAGAAATAGCATATAACAGAGCACGGAAAATGCTTAAACACAGTAAGGATAAGAGAAAAAATAAATTTGATAAGAATATTAAAGATTTTAATATAGAAATAGGTGATTTGGTAGTACTTTAAAACGATACCGGACATAAGTTAGAAAACCAGTATAAGGGACCATATAAAGTAGAAAAAATAAAAGATAGAGATAATATAACAATTAAATCTAAAAAGGGAAAGGCACAAAATGTGCATAAAGATAGGTTAAAAATATACACAGAATAAGAAATAAGAGAAAAGAGAGAGAACGAAAAGAAAAAATATAAAATAGTCTTAAATTATAATCTCTTTTATGAATAACATATATACCTTAAATCATCATCAAATCCCACTCATCAACATACAAAATAACTACATAATATTACGTTATTTTTTTTAAGAAGGGAGGTGTAGTGTGCATGGACACAACAGAGTATACACAATGTATGCACTGCTCGTTTGGAAATTCCACTCCCATCCATATGTTTATACAGAGACATAAGAGACCACTGCTAGCCACTTGGGCAGCGTAGCTACGGTCCCACGACGCTCGTTTTCATTGACGCCGTTTAAACGCGTCAGCATAAACACACAAGTACATGCGCGCTACACTTTTAGTAAATAAGTTCATGTATATCATAAGTTGATAAGCGAATATAAATTCAAACAATAAAGGGATGATCAGTTTGGATTGAACCACGAACTAAAACGGTGTTTCTCTTTCGGTGTGTCCGTCCACTTTTTACACCAGGTCCCTATGGGTATTTGCGTTGCGAATATACCAGGGGACCCCCGTTATTGTTCGGAGTATCTTCGACTGCACTCGTTGGATGATTTCTATGTTGCTGCTGCTTGCGTTTCCCCAGAGTTCAGACCTGTACGTCCAGGTTGGCTTTAGACTTGAGTTATATAAGAGAACTTTGTATTCCAGCGGAAGAGGTGAGCGAGAGTTGATGAGCCAGTGGAAACTGTTGGCCTTGAGTTTTAGGGAGGTCTTCTTCGCTTCAATTTGCCTTCTCCAGGTAAGCCGCCTGTCTAAGTGGATGCCCAGGTAGGGACTTCGTTGACTTGGGGGATTTATTTGTTGTTTAGGGACAGTGGTGGGCAGGTTTCCCGATTGAGTGTAAACGTAATGTGCTTACACTTTTGATCGTTGACTTGTATACGCCAATCTGTCGTGGTCGTGGTTGATGGCTTTACAAAATTCGTAAGATTTTTCTCAGCTAAAACGACTAAATCAAAAGAAGCTATAATAGCTCTCAAAAACTATTTAAGGGCATATAGCAGGCCAAAATGTTTGATCTCAGACAGAGGTACTTGCTTCACGTCTAGCGAATTTGAACATTTTTCTAGAAGACAGTTACATACAGCACATAAAAATTGCGACTGGATCACCTCAGGCAAATGGACAGGTGGAAAGAATAAATCGCAGTATCGGACCAATGATCGCTAAACTTATGGACTCAGGAAAAGACTTTGAAGGTGTATTAGAAGCAACAGAGTTCGCTCTAAATAATACAGTGCATAGAACAATAAATTAACACCCTAGTGTTATGCTATTTGGTGTTGAACAAAAAGGGAAACTAGTTGATTGTCTTAAAGAGAGTGTATAGCAGTTGAAAAACAATGTTATGTCCATTGAAGATATTCGAAGTAGTGCTCAGGAAAAAGAAAGAAATTTACAATTATACAATGAAGCTAAAACAAATCTGAAACGTCAAAAACCGAAAGAGTATGTACAAGGAGACTACGTAGTTGTTAAAAATTTCGATGCTCATGTTGGAGTTTCAAAGAAACTAGTACCTACATACAAGGGTCCGTTCAAAATAATTAAAATGTTAGATAACGACAGGTACGTGGTTTCAGATGTTGATGGATTTCAACAGTCAAGAATCCCATACTCAGGAATTTGGGCGGCAGCCAATATAAAACCTTGGTTAGAAAACTCGAACGATAGGGAAATAGTTGAGGAAACAGATGTCTAATGAAAATGATTGGACAAATACAAATGATAGACCTAATACAAATGACAAAATAAATGAAAGTGATAAAATAAAAGAAAACAGTTAAGCAAATGAAAAATGTAAAACAGAGGTGAAAAACGATAAAACGGTAGAACTAAAGAAAAAAATGTCAAATGTAAACACAAAAAAGAAATGTCTAAAAGAACAAACACACGTATATTGTACAAGAAGTAAAACAAAAAACAAAAAATTAAAAATAGGCCAGGATCAGGAGATCCTTAATCGTCAGAATGGTTGTAGTATATTCTAGTCACCCTGTATATAAATTATAAAGTCTGTTGGTTTAGTTTATATCATTTATTAATCCTAAACTCTTTAGAGTAAAGGATAAATTATTATTTTGTTGATTACAAGTTTGATTAAGCCAAAGGTAATTACTATTTGATTTCGCGTGTGCGTTAGCCTATAGAGTGTAATTAAAACTAATTCGAAGGTCTGATCCGGCCCCAGCTCTAGGCCTTTACTTGGTTGCAGCGCTGTCGCCAGAGTGCAAGGTCAGCACTTGGTATTCGGCCACTCGCGATCATTCGCTGAGCGAGTGTTCCCAGGGCTGCCGCTAAAGCGCCGGGTCAGGACTTGGTATCTGGCCAGCGACGGTCACCTGATGCGTGCGCGTTTCTGGCCGGACTCCGGGCGATGAACCCCAGAGTGTCGATTCGGCAGTTCCCTTACTGCGCGTGTTGGCCACCGGATACGGGCTGCAACTCGACAATTTTGCTTCGTGGGAACTGGTTGTGTTAACTTCTCCCTCTTTTAAGTGGTCACCGTCCCGGTGACCTCCTAATTCCGCGTCATTTCCTGGCTCGCCGTGACGTCTGGTTTTTAGGAGATGGTAGCCGAGCCAAACGGTAGAGCACAGTAGGAAGCAGGCGAGTAGGGCGAGGGAGTAGCTGAAGGAGGAGCCCAAGGTCAGTTCTTCTCTAAGGGTCCCAATGTGGTGCAAGTTCCTCAAACTCAGCTCGTGGAGAAACGGAAGACTCAATCGGTTTTGGTGGTTCGTGATGTTGACCACGGTCATGGCCGACACAGCGGGTTTTTTCATCGAACTTCCTAGCTGATTAATGAACCAGGTTCCGTTTAGGCTTACTTTGTCGGAATAGGTTACCAGGTAGGTTCCGGATATTTTTTGGTCCCGTCCTTGATCGTCGGTCATGGTCATGTTGGCATCATTCACTATGAGAGTGCCGTGATCCACCACAGTGACTGGATCCAGATGGCCTGGGAGTGTGGAGCAATGCGCAACAGCTCCGGAAACTATTTGTTGGGCGCAAGTGCCGTTCTGGAGTTCTCTGCAGAAGGTAGCGCCGACCGTCGTCTTGCAGTACCCGATATTGAGGTTTCGTCCAGGGCACTCGGCGACTAGGGTTCCACTTTCGAAGTCCAGGATTTTATCGTGGTGCTGGACCGGATAGACCGTTATCTTCTTACAGACAAGCTTAGGGTTAGGGAATTTAATAAGAAAATGGAGGATATCGGAATTTTGAAAAACACTTATACTAGATACTTCTAATATTTCAATTAAACTAATGTTAATAGGCTGTCTGCTTTTAAATTCGCCAATATCGGAGCTATCTAGGATTGCCGGACTTACAATATTTAATTTTGCAAGGGTTAAGCCCATTAGGATATTTTCCAAATCTGTAATGACAATTCTATTTTTAGCTAAAATGATTTCTAAAAGATGAGTTTCTTTATTTGTTTCGAATTTTTGAATTTGATTCATCGCGTTCGCGAGTTCGTTTAATCGTTCCTGAAACTTGATGTTTAATTCTGTTTGGCCTTCATCGGCTCTCATTAATTGTTCTTGGTTGAATTTTATTTGTTCCCAATCATTAAAGTCGGGTGTGCCTGCAATAACCTTTAAAGCTGTCCCAATTAAATTAATACTCCTAGCGGCCCTATGGTGTATTTTTAGGGTAGCTACCAACTTGCGAATGTGTTGAAGGTGTTCTGTGGTCGTCTGTAAACGTCTTTGTCAAAGTCTCGGTCTGGTCAGCGTAGTCTTCGTAGGTCGTCATGTTTGTCGCGTGCTGTAAGTATACGTACGATTCCCAGACAACGATGTCACCATCCTCTATCGGGATATAGTCCGCGTTCGTATAGTCATTTAGTCTTATTGTCGCGTCCGTTCCAGCAGTCATTAGTGCCCAAAATAAAATGTATTTTCTTATCCTAGAAAATTAAAAATATTGAAAATATAAAATGTGTAAAAAGGGTCGGAAGTCTAGCGAAGGTTGTCTTTATGGACCACCCTCCCCTTAATTAGGACCGTGGTCCCCAGGTCTGCTTCAATAACCTCTTCCGAACAGAGCGGTGAGAGCTTGTTTCCTAATCGCCTATTTGCCTTCAGGAAAACCTTTTCGCCGACCTGATAATCTTTATAAATCCTATCCTTGTTTACATGGTCAAGGGACTTTTCTTGGGCCTGTTGAATTTTTCTGCTAATTCCCTTTTCGAATTCTGCGGATTTTGAGTGGACTATTTCTATTGGTTTTCTGTCAGTTACTGAGTGAATGGAATTATTATATTTATTTGTTGCCAAAAGGATCAATTCAATAGTATCGTTTAGTTTGCCCTCCAGTTTCAGGCATCTAGCTATTTCTGCCAGGGTGCTGTGAAACCTTTCTACTTGGCCATTTGAAGTGCTATGTAGGGGCGGGGCGTTAGAAATGGTGATATTGAAATGGTTCAGAAGAATTGATTTAATAGTTTCGGAGTTTAGGGATCTTTCGTTATCGCAATATACGGTTTTTTTTTTGAAAAAAATTTATTATGTGTAATAGAGGGGCATTTATGTCCACAATTGCCCTTGATGCGATGGCCTGCACTGTGGCGAATTTCGAGAATTTATCGACGCATGTAAGGAAAAGGGTTCCGTCTGTTGAAAAAATATCAACGTGTAAAATTTCTCCCACAAATGAAGGTATAAGTGTTTCTGCTACCGCTTGTTTAGATGGATGGCGTTTGTATTTTGCCATTGAACAAGTTTTGCAGTTCGAGTTTATCTCCGTTGCTAACCGAAGCATTTTTGGGAAAAAGTAGTCTCTTAGGATTTGTTTCACATTTTCCTGCGCTGCTCTATGAGCCCGGTTGTGCTCTGTCACAACGATTTCCCTCTGCTCGGTTGTGTCCGTTATGTCCTGCACGAAGCTCTTCGTGCGTAATTTTTTTCGCAGTCACGTAGGGCACGTGATATCATTGTGATTGGGCGGCCATCTTGAGATAGTACCGCCCCTAGACCGAAGCCTGACGCATCCGTTGTTAAATCGAATGGCCCCTTAAAGTCTGGATATGAGAGCAATACGTCTTCTGACGCCAAGATTTTTCTCAGTCTGTCAAACGCTTCTCTCCCTTTTGTCGAATTGATCTCAATCTTTCTTGACTGGTATTTACTGGTTTTCCCATTTTCTCCCTTTAGGATATTTGTTAAAGGTCTTGCGATTGTCGCGAAGTTTTTAATGAAACACCTATAGTAGCTGGCTAACCCCAGAAAGGACCTGAGGTCGAAAAGAGTTTTCGGTGGGGGAAATTCCTTTATGGATTTTACCTTTTCAGGTGAAGTTCTTAGCCCCCCTTGTGACACTATAAACCCCAAGTACTCAACGCCCTTTTTAAAGAACTTTGACTTCTCTTGAGATACTCTCATGCCTGCTTCTAAGAGTTTGTTTAAAACCCAGTCTACATCCCTAACGTGGTCCTCTTTTCTTTTTGAGAAAATTATGACGTCATCTACATAGACGTAGCATAACTTGGAAATTCCCTCTCTTAAGACGTCGTCGATTGCCCTCTGGAAGATGCTTGGGGCGTTTTTAAGCCCGAATGGCAATCTACAAAATTCATATTTGCCATTGTTTATGGAAAAAGCTGTCTTTTCCCTGTCTTTTTCCGCCAGTTCTATCTGGTGGAAACCTGATTTAAGGTCGAGTGTCGTAAAAAATTGCGACTCGCCCATGTTCGACAGTATTGTCGAAATTGTAGGGATGGGATACCTATCATCTACGGTTCTTTGATTTAGTTTTCTGAAGTCGATAACTAGTCGCTTCTTCTTGACCCCATTTTTATCAGTGCCTTTTTTATCTACAACCCAGGTGGGGTTGTTATACGGAGACTTGGATGGCCTGATCACGCCGTCCGCAAGGAGTTGTTTAACTTCTGCATTGACGAATTCGGTTACACCCATGGGGTGGGGGTATGACTTGGAATATACCGGCTCCCCGTCAGTTTTAATTGTGGCAATTGTGTTTATATTAAATGGTAGCGCTTCGTCCGGGTCGGCGACGGCTTTATGATTTTTTACAATCATTTTATCAAATGTGGCTTTTATTGCCAGGGGGACGTCTTCATCATCAATTTGAATGAAGTTGACGTTTTCTGCTTTAGTAAACCGGATCTTTTCATTTCCGTTACTTGTGTGCAGGACATTGCCGGTAAAATCGAGTTTCGCGTTCGCTTGTTTAAGCAAGTCGAGCCCGATAATACCGTCAAAGTCTTTAAGGTTTTTTAAAATAAAAAAGGGTGTTTTTACGTTAAACACCGAAACTAAACATTTTTTATCTATTTTAGTAAAGCCATGGATTGACTTCACTGTGAAGGGTTTCTCCGCTGCCACGATGCCTTTCAGCCCCGGGATTGGAGATTGGGCGGCGGAGTCATAATCCTCATCGTCGGTTTTGTCTTCCGGTATGAAGTTTATTTTTTGTTGAAACCGCTTTGACTGCCCTTTTTGCCATGTTGTGGGCTGCCTAAACTTGGAGGAGGAGATGTCGACATCCATTGGTTCCACCGTCTGGCTCTGAATGCTTCCTGTACTATTTTGAGGTCTTTGCCTAGAAGAACCGTTTTGGTTATTGTGTTCCTTCTGAGTCCTAGCGAAGTGAGGGTTTTTCCTCATAGCCCGCTTGCCGCTGGTTGTTTGGCTTAAACGATTTCTCATCATTGTGTCGGACAAAAGTGGCCGCAAAGACACTTCTTTCATGACTTGATTCAGCTTCTTGCGCTAGCGCTAATGCTGATGGTAAGTCCCGAGGTTGCGCCGGAAAAACGGCTATTTTGAGAGATTTTTTTAGACCAGAAATAAACGCGTGCAAAGCGTCTACCCTGTGTTGCTCGTTTAGGACGGCCGCCGTGGCTGCGTCGTCCGTCATAATGGTTTTGTTAGTAAGGAGCGTCAGTTTTCGCTTTATTTCATCATAATATTTAAGCAGGGGTAGTTCCCCTTGTCTTGACAAATTAAGTTATTGTTTAATTACGTGCGCCGGAGTTTTGTCCGCGTACGTAAAATCTAAGCGTGCCAGTATGGCATGAAAATTAAAAACTGTGTTAAAAGAAGATAACACAGCGGCTGCTGGACCCCTTACTTTATTTTTAAGTATTCCTACTGCCTGATAGTGACGGCTACTGCCATCGTATGACTCGAATACCTTATAAGCTGCTGTGGCAGCCTGCCTCCAGGAAACGTAATTTTCCTGTTTGCCATCAAATTCTGGGACTGACTTTACCATGTCCAGGGGTTCATTACATATTACTTCTGGTCTTAATTCAATTTCTTGAAAAATCTGAATTTGTGGGGTGTTATCTTTAATTTTAAATGAGTTTAACTCCCCTATTACCGCAGCTATTTTTTTTATCAAATAGCTCCCGCTGCTCTCTGAGGGCGTTGTTTATGGCGGCCTCCATATTCGCAAGTTGCTCCGGTTCCATTTTAAGTGTTTGTTGTGGAGCTTTTGTATTGAGAACGCTGTCTCGAATAATTACTGCCCTACTGGTAGATGGTTGGCAACCTGCCTCAGTTTCCTGATCTTGTTCAAGTTTTCCCTTTCCTACTCTTGTTTCCAAAAGCTTCCTATATTCCGCAAGAATTTCCTCATCCGATGAAATGTCCCTGTTATTTCTATACATGGGCCCGTATTTACAACGATTTCATTGGTCTAACAGAATTCAACCAAGGGTTTATCGAAAGATTTATTTTTATTTAATTAAATTAATTGATTCGCGACGACACGAGAAAAAATTTACTTGATATTTATTTTATAAATCAAAAGCGTAAAAGTTCCGTACGAATAAAAATTCTATGCTGTCAAGCACCGGCAAAATTTACTTTCCGAATAATTTATTGGCAAATATTAAACAAAAAGCCTACTCACATTTCTTATTTTTTGTCGTTGTCGCTGTTGCTGCTGCTGCCGCCGTCGCTGCTGCCGTTGCTGTTGTTTTCGTTTTCTTCCTTCTGGAGGGGTGATGGAGGGGTGCCTATAGCCCCTATTGCTCAGTTACTCCCACGGAGGGGGGCGAGGGGTTTCCCTACAGCTCCCTGTTGCTCAGTTACTCCCACGGAGGGGGCGAGGGGTTTCCCTACAGCTCCCTTTTGCTCAATATTATTCCCGCGGAAGGGAATTTTGTTGCGCGTTTTATATTAGTTCCACTTTTTTTGTTTTGGATTTTTTTGCAACTTATTTTTTGCAATTTATTTTTTTCCGTTGTATTTGCAATTTTGTTTTGCACTTTTGCTTTTTTTATTTTTTTCGCAAATGTTATTTTTATGTTTTGCACTTTTATTTTTTGAACTTTATTTTTTGTAATTTATTTTTTGCACTTTTATTTTTTTGCAGTTGTATTTGCAATCTGCAAGTTATTATAATATTTTCACTTTGCAATTATTTGCAACTAACTTGTGAGTTTTCTTTTAAACGCACTGCACTGTATCGCGCGAGTATTCCCGAATTGCAAATTACTTTTGCAAATTCACTTTCGATCGCGTGGGTCGATTGGGCGACAATTATAAAGTCTGTTGGTTTAGTTTATATCATTTATTAATCCTAAACTCTTTAGAGTAAAGGATAAATTATTATTTTGTTGATTACAAGTTTGATTAAGCCAAAGGTAATTACTATTTGATTTCGCGTGTGCGTTAGCCCACGGAGTGTAATTAAAACTAATTCGAAGGTCTGATCCGGCCCCAGCTCGAGGCCTTTACCTGGTTGCAGCGCTGTCGCCAGAGTGCAAGGTCAAGACTTGGTATTCGGCCACTCGCGATCATTCGCTGAGCGAGTGTTCCCAGGGCTGCCGCTAAAGCGCCGGGTCAGCACTTGGTATCTGGCCAGCGACGGTCACCTGATGCGTGCGCGTTTCTGGCCGGACTCCGGGCGATGAACCCCAGAGTGTCGATTCAACAGTTCCCTTACTGCGCGTGTTGGCCACCGGATACGGGCTGCAACTCGACAATTTTGGTTCGTGGGAACTGGTTGTGTTAACTTATATATAGTAAACCATTTTACTAATTTTACTAATTTTGGGAGCGATTGGGATATGGATTGTACATAAGTTTGGGAGTAAGAGTGCCGCTCAGGGTGCGACACTTATTGATTTCAAGAATTGTTTATGTTATTGACGAGCGGCGTCGCCTGCTCCGGATGCGGATTGTTTACATTGATTCAGCGTGGGATCCCCTACGCTGCATATTCTTATTTTTTGGTATATAACTGAATATGTGAATATGTCACTTCCCTCCCCTTGAAAAGGGTTGCCTATGCTTGGGCTGGCATTTCAGGGTACAATGTAGGCAACTGGTCTCGTGCCGGTTCTGTTTCTTGTTGTGGTTCTTGATTATTTTTTTCTTGTTTTCTAAATTTTGTATATAAAATGGTGAGTGGATTTAGTGTAAAAAATTTTGATAGGGCAAGAAAAATAATAAGAACAATAACTACAATTATTATAATTACGTAAAGTGTAGTGTTATTTTCTGAAATTAGTTTTAAAACGTCATTGTGTTCTACCATTTTTATCTTGGTTACATTAATCGGTGAATACAATGGTGTTAAATCAAATTCTGGACTTAACGAATTTTCGCTTAAAATAACATTTCCAATTTTAACTCTACATTTTTTTATTCTAATAATTTTGCTTCCATTTATTTTTATATCGCCCTTTAATTCTTGACAATTTTGTGCGATTGTGGTTTCAGTTAGATTCCATGTAAGTATAATATTTGGCTCAACGTATTGAATTATTTCTTTTGATAGAGTTGGTATAAAATTACAGGTTGGGTTCTTGCGCTTAATTATATTTTTAATACATTCATTATTAACTTCTTTATTGTTTTGATTATAAATTTTATTCTCATCTTCAAAATATGATTGCTGTTCTGAATAGTCTAGCTGATACCCATTATGGTCGGGATAAGGAATTATTTTAATGGTGTTAATGTTTTTGTGATTAATAGGGATATGAGAAATAAGTAGTAATTCGTTATTTTTATAGTCAATCCAAGTTGATGTTTTAATTAAAAGTATGTTTTGACTGTCAATGCTTTCTAGTTTATCGTAATTGAGCAACTTTGGGTTAAAAAATCAAAGACGGGAAAGATGCATGCCCATTTCTATATCTTCAATGTACTCAATAAATTGCATGAGTTCATAAACAAGCGTGTCAATACTATTGCGGTTATTTTCGTAATAAGTAAGTTTCTGTAATCCTTCATTCACAAACTTTATAACATCATTTAATTTATGAAGTTGAATTGATTTTTCTGCAATTAGATCTATTTTTTTGTCAATTTTTATTCTATCATTTTCATCAAGTGTGCCAAAAAGAAATTTAAAGGATGAACCTATTATGTCAAATAGTGCACGTTTCTGCCTATTTTGCTGGTGAATAGTTAACATATACCATTTAATTCTTTTAGTAGTTTATTGTACAAGTATTTCATTCTGGGCGAGTCTGTGATTTTTTTACCAAAAGAGTTTGTGATAATATTGATTTCCGTTAAATTAATTCTAAGACAGTGATGTTCATACACTACCGGTATTTGAATTGGAATGCTTGAGAAGAGTAAATAGCCAAGGTCGGAATCTGGGTTGGTTATTTGAATTTGTTGAGTGTGGCCCGTGGTGAATAATAGAAACAACATCATTGTACAGAAGGTTCCTGTGGGAGTTTAACGACATTCGTTATTGTTTATGAGAAGACAACCAATTTGCCACCCTTGTAAATGTTAAACGCACGAGTAGGTTTATTATTTAAATATGTTTATTGGGAGTTGCAGCTCTTATGTTTTTTCGTTTTCGATTATATGTAACAAAGTATGCGATGCAAGCGAGATGAGCGTAAGTTTTATCTGAGACGAAATAAGCCGAAAGCGCGGCTTCTTTATACCGTCGCTTTGACGATTATAGATAATGCAGATAACAAACATAAGAGAGTCTTTAAGAGCGGCTCCTAACTCCCTACACCTATGTACATAAAATTAGGTGCTGGCTGTCTGCTCCGAACATACTCCCCCCCGTTGGAAGAGGCACGGTTCAAACTTGTTGGGAATCGACGGGCAGAACGGCCAGTTTGGCGACGGCTCTCTTGATGATGCCCGTAGCTGTACGGACCATAACTACTCTGACGACGCCGTCCTCGCCGGGAATGACTTCCTCAACTCGTCCAAGTGGCCATTTCAATGATGGAATGTTGTCCTCCTTCAGCAACACGATGCTAGATCCTTCGGAACGCCATTTGCTCCTTTCCTGAAGAAGTGATAAATACTCGCTGCTCCACCTTCTCCAGAATAGTTGCTGCATTTGGGTCACAATTTGCCATCTGCTGAGGCGGCCTTGAAGGAGATGCGTGACATCCGGCTCAGGAAATTTGGTGTAGCTGGAACCCTTTAAGAAATGCGCCGGCGTTAGCACCTCGAGGCTTTCAGCGCTTTCTGAAATTGGACAGAGGGGACGTGAGTTAAGGGTAGCAGAAATCTCATAAGCAAGAGTTCTTAATTCATCGAGGGATAAGATGGATGGACCGACGACTCTGTAGAAGTGAAACTTGGCCGATTTGACAGCGGCCTCCCATAGGCCACCAAAGTGTGGAGCACGCGGAGGTATGAACTTCCAATCTATCCCGTCCGCTAGGCACGAAGAAGCTATCGAAGCTATATGTTGCTCGCTCAAAAATAATTCCTTCAGCTCGCCTAACTCGCTCTTGGCGCCGACAAAGTTAGTCGCATTATCACTCCAGATAGTTCGCGGACTGCCTCTAAGGCTGATGAACCTTCTCAGAGCTGCTATGAAGGAATCTGTTGTGAGGTCCTGGACGACTTCCAAGTGAGCGGCCTTCGTGGAAAAGCAGACAAAGACGGCGATGTAGCACTTGTGCGGTGCCTTGTTCCGGGACTCTGCTTTATGATAGAATGGCCCACAATAGTCGACTCTTGTCGTATGAAATGCTGGGTTAGGTTGAACTCGATTCGCTGGAAGATTACCCATGACGTGCTCCCAAGTCACAGGCCTCATCCGAAAGCATCTAACGCATTTGTTGATGACGCTAGCCACGAACTTCCGACCTCCAATCGGCCAATACCTTTGCCGTAATGTGGCAAGCAACGCCTGCGATCCTGCGTGCATGTATTTTTTATGGAAATACACGATGATTGCTTTGGTGACTGGATGGTCCTTGGGAAGCAATATCGGATGCTTAGTACCATAGTCCAAGTTTGCGTTTTGAAGTCTTCCACCAACGCGAAGTAATCTATCGGTGCCAAGAATTGGCCTCAGCGAAATCAGTTTGCTCTTCTGTGGACACGGCTTGCTCTGGCTAAGAACTCCATACTCCTTGGCTAAGTGAATCTGCTGGATGCTCCTTAGAAGAAGTATGGTCCCCGAGTTGATCTCCTCAACGGAAAGATGGCCATTGGAAAGTAGAGGCTTGGACCTGCAATTCGAAATAAATCGATACACGTACGCAAATACACGCTGCAACTTATCAAACGTGTTAAGGAATTTGCAGTTAACAGAAATGTCAACGCACACGGTTCCAATTAGAGTCGCGGAACGACGCTCTGCAAGATCCTTTACTACATCAAGCAGGGAAGGCCATTCCGATGAGTTCTGCAAAAGAAATGGAGGTCCATTAGCCCAAAGAGAATGCTCCAGCAATTCTTTAGGGGTACAGCCTCGCGACACGACATCCGCCGGATTGAGGTTGGTTGGAACATGATGCCAAGACATTCCTTTCGTCATCTCCTGAATTTTTGCGATTCTGTTGGATACAAACACGTTGAATTCCCTAGGAGGCTGTTTAATCCACGCCAACACGATAGACGAGTCAGACCAGCAATGAAAGGCGCAATCGAGATCTATGGTTTCCTTGACGCTTACGATAAGCTCTGCCAATAAAAGTGCTGCTGAAAGTTCCAATCTTGGAACTGTTAAGGCCTTCAACGGGGCTACTCTCGACTTGGCGCAGAGTAGATAAGCTCTTGTGCCTTCATTGTCCTCCGACCGCAAATATAGGCAAGCTCCATAAGCTGATGTGCTAGCATCACAGAAGCCATGCAACTGGATGGTCGCTTGCGGACGCGTTACGAATCGTGGAAATTTTAAGTTCTGGACGATCGACAGCTGAGAGGTCAACTCCCCCATGACGAAAGAATGGGCTCTGGCAATGCGTCATCCCAATCCACATTAGACTTCCATAGAGATTGCAAGAAGATTTTAGATTTGGTAACAATTGGCGTTATTAACCCGAGAGGATCATAAAATTTGGCTATAGTTGACAATGCGATCCGTTTGGTGACTCTATGACTTCACGATATCTGAGAAAAATTGAACAGGAACTGATCAGAAGAAAGATCCCAAGCTAGCCCCAATGCCTTGGCGATATCTGATCCATCGTGAAATTTAATAAGCTGCTCTTTATCGCAGTCCGACTCTCCTTCGAGGGCAGTTGACTCATTCGAACACCATTTGCGGATTGGAAAGTGTCCTCGCGACAATAGACTCTTTACCTGACGACGAATTTCTCTCACCTCTTCAATCGTTTCGCCCCCAGAAATTAAGTCATCGACATAGAAATCTCTACGAACAATCTCTGCTCCAATTGGAAATGACTCCTCTTCATCATAAGAGAGCTGATGCATGGCTCTTATAGCCAAGAAAGCGGCTGGCTTCGTTCCATAGGTCACCGTGTTTAGTTTGTAAACACTCAACTCATCCGATGAATTTTCTCGCCAAACGATGCACTGCAAAAAATCATCCGGATACGAAACACGTACGCAGCGGTACATCTTGCAGATGTCTCCACAAAGAGCTACTTTAAAGAATCTGAAGCGAAGCAATATGTTAAAGATTTTTTGCTGAATGGTCGGCCCTGCGAGAAGTAAGTCATTCAAGGAGGTACCAGAAGTCGTTTTAGCAGACCCATCAAAG
This sequence comes from Drosophila ficusphila, assembly GCF_018152265.1. Classification (NCBI taxonomy): domain Eukaryota; kingdom Metazoa; phylum Arthropoda; class Insecta; order Diptera; family Drosophilidae; genus Drosophila; species Drosophila ficusphila. The sequence goes on from NW_025064156.1 coordinate 353,261, forward strand.
ACGACACAAAGCTTTGTGCTCGTGCTCTCATGCTTATGTACACAATGGTGAGGCAAGAAAAATTGCGGAACCGTTGGCTCCTTTGCTGCGAGGGACATGTGTCCTAAGTTTATGTACTCCTTTAGGAAGGACGAATACTGAACCTTTAGGGCTGGGTTTCTATCTAGTTTAGCTTCCAAACTCTTGAAACGACGACGAGCCAGACAATAGGAATCACCTAGAGATTCGAATCCTGAAGCGGACAAGAGGCGAACAGAGTATTGACCATTCTCAAGCCTAGTGCAGTTTTCCTTAAAAAGTTGTTCGCACCGCAAGTCCTCAGGCAACAAAACTGGCTTCGCTGAGCTAACGTCTTCTATTTCCCAAAATCGTTTTACAATAGCAGTAAGCGTTTCATCATCAGAATGATTGACTGGATCCTTAATAACGGCAGCTAAAACAGACTTATGATTTGGAATGCTTGACATCCCTCCCGAAACGATCCAACCAAGCTTGGTGTTCTGCAGTGTTGGCAAGTTGCTTTCCAAATGAATTTGCCCCATAGTAATTATTTCAAAGAACAGACCAGCTCCAATTAAGAGGTCAATACGTTGTGAATCGTTAAAATGAGGATCCGCGAGCGAAATGTCCTTTGGAATTCTCCATCCTGCTGCATTTATGTCAAAATGAGGCTGATAGTCAGTGATACTATGAGTCACTACAGCTGTGAATGCTGCACGATAGCCTGCATCCCGTGACTGCGCTAGAATATCAACTGCCCTATCAGCGCTCATGGAAGATTCTCCGATTCCAGAAACGAGTGTGAGCGATCGCCTGTGCTTCAAATTAAGCTGGCTAGCTAGGCGCGAAGTAATGAAATTTAATTGGGAACCCGAATCTAGAATGGCTCGGCAAGGCATGAGAGCACCAACTCTGTTTTTAACATAAACTATGGCAGTTGGAAGCAACACGTATTCCGTCGGCATATTATTTGAGGCACTGGGTGGAGGGTTTGCCAAATGTTGATTAGAATGCGAATGTGAGCGCGAAACTAATGCTGATGAAGCGGAAGGTACTGCCTGAGAGCTCAGGAGTGGGTCGGATGATGGAGACGCCATTGAGTTCGAACTTGAGGGATCCGAGGCCATGTGCAATAATGAGTGGTGCCTCATCCGACAATGTCTGCAATGCGAAGCTTTACATTGTTGCAAACTATGTCCCTTGCGCAAACAATTTAGGCAAAGGTGCATCTTCTTTGCTTCTCTATATCGAATATTTGGACTCAAATTTAAAAATCGCGAACATTTCGGCAGGAAATGGTCCTTACTATTGCAAAACAGGCATACAGTAGAATTTAGGGTCGTAGCAGAGGCAAGAATTGCATTTGAGTGATATCTGTGCAAGTTTTTTCCCACCTGTTGGCCTGGTGTTTGGATTACCAAGGCATGATCCAGGTTCTCCATCATCCTGCACCTCTTCTCCAGAAACGACTCCATGGCAGTCCATGCTGGAAGCTCAGCGATGGGCAAGGTCTCTTCCCATCTTTCTAGAGTCCTCTGGTCCAGCTTGTGAGCGACGATGTGAATAAGAAATCCGTCTAAAATTTGTTCCACACTGGCCAAGGTCCGGATTGCTTGGAGATGTGAATTTATGAAGTCGCTAAGCTCACGAAGACCCGTTGCTGATCCCTCCTCGACACCCTTCAACCCAAATATCGCCTTCACGTGTGCCTGAAAATGCAAAACTTTATTATCAAAGCGATTTATTAACAAATGCAAAGCCTTTTCATAATTTTGGTTCGAAGGTTCTAGCGAGCGTATGGTCTCCAGAGCCACGCCGCCTAAACTAGACCGTAAATATTGCAATTTTTCGATACCAGTCAGCTCCTCATTATTTCCAATCACCGTGCTGAAGGTGGCGAAAAAGTCCGGCCAATCGGAGTAGGATCCATAAAACCGCGCAATCTCTAACGCTGGTAATCAAGGCTTCCTAGACCGCAACGAAAAATCTGGATTATTTGTTAATTCAAAACTCGTCGAATTGGCAGCTGTGGCTCCAGCAAATTGCAATTTTCGCTGAGCCGCCAAGCCTCGATTAAGCTTAGCCTCCACATCCATTACGACTCCTGAAAACTCCATCCTTGTGTCGCCAGTAAGCTCGGCTAAGTCCAGCCTCTCCAGCGCAGTCTGGGCGGAGTCAAACGCCAAGTTCTGTGCCTCGATCCACTTTAACCGCGCATGAATATCGGCTTCGTCGAATTGGTCGATATTGTTGGCCACTAAATAATTTTTGAGCGCGTTGACTTGCCGCAAAATGGATTGCACTTTGGCCCGAGAAAATTCAATTTCACTTGGGCCATTTTGGGGCTGACTATCGTTCACCGAATTTTGCATTTTAGTTATTCACAAAAAAAATAAAAAGCAAAAAGTAATTTCTAATCAAGTTTGCTTTGCACACAACACCCTGTGGTTTAAAGCGCGAAAATTTAGAGCACCAAGCGTCACCGAAAGGTTAGGGAACTTTGTTTTGTTGTTGTTGCTTGTGCACAGTTTTTGCCCGCTTAGCAAAAGCGAAAGAACAGCGCGAAATGTACAAAAATCAAACGCCCGGCTAAATGCACTTTGTATGCGCGTTTGTGTGTTTGTGACCGAATGCCAGCAAACGACGACAAATGTTTAACCGATTTGAACCAAAACGAAAATTGAGTTGCAGACTCCGATTTAAACGAAAATTACGTGAACGAATATCACGTCGGGGTCACCCGACAAGACAACCAATTTGCCACCCTTGTAAATGTTAAACGCACGAGTAGGTTTATTATTTAAATATGTTTATTGGGAGTTGCAGCTCTTATGTTTTTTCGTTTTCGATTATATGTAACAAAGTATGCGATGCAAGCAAGATGAGCGTTTATTTGATCTGAGCCGAAAGCGCGTTTTTTATACCGTCGCTTTGACGATTATAGATAATGCAGATAACAAACATAAGAGAGTCTTTAAGAGCGGCTCCTAACTCCCTACACCTATGTGCATAAAATTAGGTGCTGGCTGTCTGCTCCGAACAGTTATCTTTTGTTTCTTAAATTGTGTTTTGTAGTATTTGGTTTCTCTATTTCGATTAGTAATTTTGTAATGGTCTTCGTCTATTTTTTCTACATTTTTATTTGCTTTCAATGGATTTTCTAGTTTACCCTTTTGAATTGGTCCTTTTCTGTATCTGGTGTCAATGTTAAATTCCTGTCGATCTTCATTTAGTTTATCTATTTTCTGTCATGTCCTGCCTTTTTGCGCGGTGGAGTTGCCGGCTAGTCAGCGTGATCCCAAGGGGGGGGAACAACCACAAATTTTCCACGCAGCAGACACAACAAAAAAAAATAAAACGGAATTTCAAACTTGAACAACAACTATTTTTAACACAACGGATTTTTAGGAATATCCAGACCGGACTACCTCGCCAAATTGGTAGCCCTAGGAGTCCCTCCCAACCATGAGTGCATCCTCGTGCAAATCTCGGACACATCTCCCAAGTATCGTTTTCGTGGAAACATTTTATATCATCTCACCCCCCACTTGAGGAATCTATTCACTTAAGTTCATTATTTTTTTTTTAATTCATTATAAATTCGTTTCTATACTTAAATGCTAGCATATTACACCTACCCACGGTACCGGAGGACGATTACATGGAACATATATAAAAATAATAAATAAATAATAATAATTAGATAAATAAATAAATAAATAGGGCGGATATCACAATTTGAATAAATAATAATTATTAATTATGAGGCGTTAATTATGTAGGAGTTTATAAATAATTTGTAATAAATATAATGGTGAATAACTATGAGTCTGTTTGTAGTTTTAATTTTGCTAATTCCGGTTGACAAAACAAATATACATTTGGGGATAAAAACCTGTAGCCACCCCGGAATGAGTGGCCAATTTTCTTGTGCGAAAAATTGTCTCTTCCGGGTGGCTGATCTTCTTCCTTCCTCCAAAGAATTTCGTCTTCCTCTCCCGTGTTTATTCACTCCGGAATTTTAGGTAGAAATTGAAATTATTATATAATTGAATTTTCTGCTAACCGAACCGTCTTTGCCCACTGATTCTTGCCCTTTCCTCTATCTCCTTGTCGTTTTTTTATTTTTGATCCTCTCTTTTCCAAAATCACTCAAAATCTTCTTCGGTTCATTGGGAGTTATCCGGTCTAAGGAACCAGTTCCGTTGAACACTCGGTTGCCCGACCCCCTGGACTCACGAGTCGTCGATATACTTGTTATCGCAGCCGTTAGTAAACAAACATTGTTTACCTTTTTTGTTTGGTACTAAATTTTATTTTTTTATTTGCCGCACATAACTTTACTATTTTGAGTGTCTAATTTTGGATGCCCAGCGTATAAGAATATTTGAGCAGGTGTTTGTCCAGTAGTGTCATGTTTAATTTTATGGTTGTATGTGTAAAGGATTGTTTCTATCTTACTTAATTTTACTTCTTCATCATCGGATGAATTGATTATTCTGATTTTTTTCATTTATTGTTTTATGAAGTCTCTACGTCTGCTACGCCGTTTTTTGCTGTATTGAGTTGTAATTCAATTCCTTCTGCTTCAAGCCATCGCCTAAGAGTCAAGCTGGAGAAAGCTCCGTCTCTGTCTGCCTTTAGTAATTTGGGTTTACCTAACTGGTTAAAAATACGCATTAGCGCGTTCCTGCATTCTATCCAGTCTTTTGTTTTAATCTGTTCAAGTGTAGCGAATTTAGAATAAATGTCAATGCAACTGATGTAATGTTTTCCCTCAGATGAATAAATATCTACTACAAATTTGTCTTTACAATGTTCAGGGTTGGGTGTGATTTTAAAAGGCATTTTTGTGTTTCTGTGTTCTGTTTTGGCCAGATTGCATATGTTGCATTCATTTATTATGTTCTGAATTAATAATTGGCTATTGGGAAAGAAGTGATTTTCTTTAAATAATTTTGTTATTTTCTGTATACCAGGATGTAAGAGTTTTTCATGTGATTGAAGTATAATTTCTTTAAATTCGGCATATGAACAAACATTCTTTAAAAGATAGAGGCTGCGAATTACTTTAGTGTAGGTGGTATTAATAATTTCTCTGTGTGCTCTTTGAATAAGTTCAAAATCTACATCGCTCTCAATATAAATGGAAATATTTTTATGAATAAAATAATCAAGTAAAATCTGTTTGGCCTTTTCGAATGTCATTTCATTATATTGAATTGAGGTAATGGAGTTACCAAATATTTTTGAATTCTCTATTTTATTTTTATCAGATTTAATGAAAATTATTTGTTTCTTGAAATAATTTTCTGGTTTTTCTGTTAAATGAATAAGATTGCTATTGTCTTCGTCTGCACTATGTTGAGAAACTTCGCTATGATGATTTTCTTCAATTTTAATTCTTGATAATGCATCAGCAACTGAATTTTCCTTCCCTTTAATATAGTCGATTTTAAATTGGTATTCGTTTAATTTAGCTCGCCATCTCTGTAACTTGGCATTCGGTTCTTTTAATGTATGCAGCCATCTAAGAGGTTGATGGTCACTAGCAATGAGGAAATGTCGTCCTAGTAAATAATGTCGAAAAGTTTTAATGGCCCAAACTATGGCGAGTAACTCCTTTTCGATAGCACTGTAATTTAATTCGTGTTCATTGAGTGTTCTGCTAATAAAGGATATAGGATGGCCATTTTGAGAAAGCACGGCTCCAAGGGCTAAATTACTGGCATCTGTGGTTAAAGTGAAGTTTATTTGAAGAATTGGTTCTCTAATAATTAAAGCTTTAAGTTTTTTGAATGGTTCTATGTAGTCGAGATTTTGTGTATCTATCTTTGCTCCTTTTTTTTAAACATTTAGTCATGGGTTTGGCTATGTCTGCGTAGTTTGGGATAAATTTACGATAATAGCCGGTTAATCCAAGGAATGCTCGGATCTCTTTTACTTTTGTTGGAATTGGATATGAAACTATGGCTTTAACTTTAAGTGGGTTTGGCTTGAAGCCATTAGGGGTTACGATGTGACCAAGAAAGCTCGCTTCTTTTTTAAGAATTCACATTTGTCTAACTGCAATTTTAAATTAGCTTCTGCAAGTTTGGAAAAAACTAGTTGTAATGAATTTAAATGTTCGGTAAGGGACGTGGAAAAAATTATAATATCATCTAAATACACTAAACAGTGTTTGTTAAGCAACGGTCGAAGAATATTATTCATGCACCTTTGAAAAGTAGCGGGTGCATTTCTAAGACCAAATGGCATTCGGAGGTATTCATAATGACCGCTTTTGGTGGAAAATGCGGTTTTAGATATTGATTCTGGGTCCATTTCTATTTGATGAAATCCCTTTGCTAAATCAATAGTGGTAAAATATTGGCATTTTCCTAGTTTACCGAGGATTTCGTCCATATTCGGTATTGGATATCTGTCAGGGATGGTTATTTCATTGAGTTTCCTATAATCAATTACTACTCTATATTTAATTTTACCAGAAGCATCAGTTTTTTTTGGTACTACCCAGGTAGGACTATTGTACGGTGAATTACTTTCTCTAATTAATCCCTGATTAAGCATTTCTTGCACTTGGTTTTCGACTTCAATTTCGTGTGCTTGAGCAAGTGGGTACTGTTTTGAATAAATTGGGGAATTATGTATTGTATTTAGTACGTGTTTAATGGTGTTTGTAAATGTTAGATTGTCTCCTTCTTCATATTGAAGATTTTTGAATTTGTTTAATAAACCTTTCAACCTTGTAGTTTCCTCTTGATTTAGGTGATCTAGTCGAAATAATTCAAAATCTATTTTTTTTATTGATTCCTGAGCTGAATTTTTATTTGTTTTTTTCAACAATTTTCTGCCAATAAGTATATCATAATTATTAGAAAAACTGTGTACATAAAATGGTTCATTTGTTTTAAAAATACTGTTGCTGGGTAACATAATCAAGTTGTTTAACGTAATAGGACCATTTGATGTCAAAACTTCACATCTAGTATTTTGTATAGGAAGATGAAATATATTTTTATTGATCATGTTTATTGTGGATCCTGTGTCTATAAGGCATTTGTATGTGCAACCTTTGTATGCTATTTCTATGTACTGGTGTTGTCCGGGGCTGTTAACCGAAAATTTTCGTTTGGCTCTGAGCTATTTTGATTTTGATCATTTGTATTTTGGATGGATTGTACCTGTTGTTGCCCTTCATTAATCATCCCATGGTATTGATTGTAATACTGTTGTTCATAATAATTGGGTTGTAAATTTTCGTATTCGTGCACGTCTTGAAATCTCAATTCGTCAATAGACATTTTAGTTTGCTCACTGTCCGATGGTCTTAGTCGTTTGGTAACCGGAAAGTTAGTGTTTTTAGAGGTGGAGGGTTGTTGCTGTTGAGGGTATGTATTTCCTTTAAAATGTGTTGTTTGAGGAGTTTGAGTTTTATTGGAATGTTTGTGGGAAAGGATTTTTATGAGTTATTGGTTGTGTGTTCATGTATTGGTTGGGACCGAAATGATTTGGTACATGCCACATGGATTGGTTGTAAGGAATTTGTTGTGTATAGGTGGGTCTAAATGATTGCATGTATTGATTATAATTAGGTTGGAATGGTTGGGGATATTGTGGGTAACTTGATTGATATGGGATTTGGGTATTTGTATTAAATTTGTGTGATTTCGAATTCTGCATTTTTATTACGGTTTTCTGTATTTTTATTCAATTCAAAATTAATATGTTCTTCATATATTCCCTCATTTTGTGCTATAGTAATTAATGATCTTAAGTCTGCAATATCATGATGAGCCAAAATAGTAAATAGTTTTATTGGTAATTTTCTAATCAGTATTTTTATGGAATCTTTAATTGCCTGCACATAAATAAGAAAATCTGATTGGTTACCTTCCAGATGCAAATTTGAAATTAGTAGTTGACGTCGTCTTTCTGCTTCTTCGCAGAATGCTCTCAGATTTCCCTTATAAGGCGTCTCCCTGAAGTTCTCCAGTAATTTGTAGTTCGGCGTCTGCGGCTTAAATTCTCCAACTAGCCTTGACCTAAGAGTAGGCCAATCTTCGATGTTTGGAAGGCCTAATGATCGTATTACGTGTCCGTCTAGATTTCTTTCAATAGCTCCAAGTAGAATCCTCTGTTGTCGTACATCATTGTTTGGTAGAGTGACATTACATAGTCCACTCTGCTGATGACAGTGTAGAGGGTTTCTGGATCACCCTTAAAAGGCATGATGTCTTTAAGTTGCCGACGAGCTTCGGCAAGGTTGTTGTCGTTTAACGCCACGATGTGGGGCGCGGCGATAACTGGTGTTGTCATTGTTATTGTAAAGTTGTTGTTTTTTATTTTTATTTTGATTTCACTTATTTAAGTTTTAGTTTTGTTGTACTTAATTTTTCTTTAATTTTTATATATTATACTTATTTCTCTTTTTAACTGCTAGTTGCCTTTGGACTTATTGATTTGTTTTTTTATTTTGATTTCACTTATTTAAGTTTTAGTTTTGTTGTGCTTAATTTTTCTTTAATTTTTATATGTTATACTTATTTCTCTTTTTAACTGCTAGTTGCCTTTGGACTTATTGAGTTGTTTTTTATTTTGATTTCACTTCCACTTTTTGTTGGATAACCGAATTGGAATTATAATCCAAGTTGAAGGGTCGCGTAATTGTTAATCGAGAACTGAATTATAAAATTGAATTTATTTTTCACTCGAGGTTCTTTTTTTCGGATACTTTTTGTATCCTACAGACTGCGCCAGTAAACAATTTTACTAATTTTAAGAGCCGAACTAATGTCCCGTCAGTTGACTAAGGACAACGCTAAGAAGAAGAATAAATTAACGAATAACGAATTTAGTTTCACGTCTTTATTCAAATGAACTCAGCTTAAGACTAATTTCTTGTGACAAAAATCTTTCTTGTGCTGCCCTTTGTTTACAAAAGTTTGGGAGCGATTGGGATATGGATTGTACGTAAGTTTGGGAGTAAGAGTGCCGCTCAGGGTGCGACACTTATTGATTTCAAGAATTGTTTATGTTACTGACGAGCGGCGTCGCCTGCTCCGGATGCGGATTGTTTACATTGATTCAGCGTGGGATCGCCTACGCTGCATATTCTTATTTTTGGTACATAACTGAAAATGTGAATATGTCACTATATATGTAGTATATTCTAGTCACCCAGTACATACCCTGCAGTTCTGGATGTCCACTGTGGACTTTTGGCAAATAAGCAATCATGTGTGTAGGAAAGGAAAAGGGATATTCCTAAGTGTTCCTCTCTTTCTCACTCTTATGACACGAATCGTTGCTTGCAAACGACGGCGCCCCGACACCAAATTTGTCTTGAAACTGAAACTGCAGGGTATAGATAAGCTTATTTGTAAGTATTAGTAATAAGCAACCATGTACGAAAAAAGATAAAATAAAAAATCAGTTGAATGAGAACACCGAAAGTTAGCGGTTGTGTTTGTTGCCACACTACTATCGCTCGGCTCCTCCTTTGAAAAGTTTAAGGAAACCCTCGACAGAAGCATATATCTCAACACTGTGATTAACCATCCAGATGATCTTGAAAATGTGGTAACTGCTTTCATGGAACAAAAATACACTGCTGCGACCCCGAACCAGAGACAACCTCCGAAACAACATAGAAACATTTTGCTCCAACAAAATGCTTTAGTTCTCATCTAGCTGAAAAGAGTTCGTCGAGAATACGCAAGAACAGGAGATATGCGCGTCTACAACATCTATAAAAGTCTTCCAAATCGCCTAAGTAAAGTCTTGAAAAAGAACAAGCAAGATCAAATTGATCATATGTTGGAAAATGCGGGTCCAGATGCAGCGACTAACTACTCTCTGTGGAAGCTGACGAATCGATTTAAGAGACATGTCACCCCAAAGGTTCCTATCAGAAATCCCGCTGGTGGCTGGTGTCGCTCCAGTCAGCAGAAGGCTGATATCTTTGCTGACAATTTAGAGATCAGATTTAAGCCGTTTAACCTAACTACGGTGGAAAATCGAATATTTATAGTCCTGTTGTTCAACAGCGTCTTAAGGCTGAGTCACTACCCAAGTACATGGAAGAGTGCTATTATCACGATGATCACCAAGCCTGGAAAGCAACCCACCGAAGTTGATGCATACAGGCCAATAAGTCTCTTACCTGCATTGGGCAAAATGATGGAAAGAGTGATACTGGATCGGATCCTTAGACTTGAAAGTGTGAGCAGAGCTATTCCAAAGTGGCTGTTTGGTTTTCGAAAAACATGAACAGCTTCATCGCGTGGTAAATTTCGCTCTGGAAGCTATGGAAAGCAAAATGTACACAGTTGCTGTGTTTATGGATATCCAACAAGGCTTTGATAGGGTATGGCACGACGGCCTCCTAAGCAAGCTAAAGATCCTACTACCGCCACAGCTTTTCCTCCTCATTCAGAGCTTCCTATCGGAAAGGAAAATTAGCGTTGTTGTTGATGGCGAAAAGTCCTCAAAAAAAAAGTCCTCCAATCTCAGCCGGTGTACCACAAGGCAGATTACTAGGCCCGACAGTTTACTCACTGTATACGTCAGACATGCCAGATTCCTGGGAATGTACCGAAGTTGACGATAATGACAGACTCATCGCAACATACGACGATGACACAGCGGTTCTGGTCTGAAGTCCAAGTACAGACATTGCAACCTTGGGCCTGTAGGAATACGTTTCACGTTTTGAAAAATGGACAACAGATTTGAATATAGGCGTAAACCGTGACAAATGTGAACTGCCAGGCATTTCTGTGCTCGGTTCGGTACTTCGTCACGAGCGCTACTACAAGTTCCTTGGTGTGATTTTGGATAGACGACTCACTTTCCAGAGGCACACCACAATGGTCAAGCAGGCAGTGCTTTCAAAGGCAGCAAGTATGTCCTGGCTACTTTGGTCAAGAAATAAGCTCTCCTTGTCGAACAAAGTTTGCATTTATAAATCGATTCTCAGTCTAATCTGGAAATATGCATTAAACCAAATACGAATAAGCAAGATTTTGCGATCGATTTGTAATGCCCCCTGGTTCATGAGAACCAGAGATATAGAAAGAGATCTCAAAATCTCAAAGATTGGCGATGTTTGTCGAACGCATGCTGAAAACTACTTCAGACGCCTTGGCTCTCATCCTAACTCCCTGGCGAAGAGGCTAGTTAGGAGACCAACAAGAAGAAGACTTAAAAGATACCACCCACATGACCTTCCATTAAGATATATTATATTATATTTAATACCTTCGAAGTCTGATCTAATTTAATTACTAATGAAGAGAATTAATGTATAATCTTGTATACCAGCTCTTTGTTATCCCCGATATTTACAACCTGTTAATTCTTTTTTTTTTACTTTTTTAATGAAAAAAAAATTTTTATCTTTAACCGTTTTCTCAAAAAAATTTTTTTTTTGACCACAATGTGAAAAATAAAAAAAATTTAACAAAATTTCTGCCAAAATTTACATTTTTTTCGTAAAAACTACTGAACTGCTGAAAAACTTCCGATTATCCAGCTAGGAGTTATGCTGGCATTCAGTTATCCTAGATTAAAAGATTATAACTGTAAGAAAAAAGTTTTAAAAGAATACTTGTGTAATACAAAAAAAAATCTTTATACGTAATTTTCTCAAAGTCATAGTCTCGAGTTTTGATCATGCAATTTAATTTTGTTTTGAGTGAACTTCCGTCAGAAAAGATTCTTGGTGCATCGCGATAATAATATTATTAAGTGTGTGACGAAGTCACAAAATCGCCACCTACCCCACAGTGAAACAGGTTGCCACCTTTAACACCCATAGCGCAGAAACAACAACATAGCCCTTCCACCCTGACGAAAATATGACCCAATTGCAAAATATCAATAGCCCACCGAGAAGATAAAGACCACCCGAAACATTGCAAACGACCACCCGATCGCTACGATCTGGCAAAACCAACAACAACAGCGCAGCCTGCAGCGCGAGGCTCGGACGAAGGCCAGCGAAAAACAATCGGGGAGTCAACGTAGAACTTCCGAAGTGATCAGGTCGAGTCAACTTAGAACTTCCGAGGCGATCAGGTCGCGAGCAAAAGCAAAACAAGTAGCGCGAGTAAAACTAAGAACCAGTGGAAAATTACCAGTGACCCAGAAACACAAGAACAGCAACAACAACAACTCCGGCAGCGACGCAGAAGACACACATGATAATTATTACACATCATCAATAGTTCCTAAAACAAAAACCTGCAATAACCAAATACATACATACCCTACACAAAACCCACCTTACACATCTTGCTACATATTTTATGGGGTAAGCCACACACCTTCGCACACACCCACATGCACAGGAATATCGGAAATAAAGTGGCTGCGAGACGGACGTGTTTTTATATCCGAGTTCGCGAAAACAAGTTTTACCGAAGAAAATCGCGCGGGCGTTACCTGGAACTGAAGAAGTGGGGTTGTAGTGTCCCGAAGTGTTGGAGGCTACAACAACCAGCGTGCGGAAGTCGGCATTGGACCCCAGAATCCTCTGGCTCCAAAGCGTCGGCCCGGAACCTGGATACAGGGGTGATACCCCCCTGCGGGTGAGTGGAAAGCCGTTCTCACTCAATTTTTCCCAAATTGGGCTAGGTCTGCCATCTTCGTGGTCAGTTGACTGATCAGATGCGCTGCAGAGCTACCAACTCTTCGCGAGCGTAAGCTGAGCTGTCAATCCGCGGGGAAAGCTCTAAAGTAAGCTTTACCTAAGCTGACTTAAAGCGTTGCATACCTATAGGCGGCAATTAGGAATACAAAAAAAAAGTTAACAAAATATTAAAGAATGGCGAGCCGTGGCTCTGGCTCGGTTAGCATGATTAAGGAGGCGCCTCAGGGCAAGGCTGAAAGCGCAACAGCCAAGAGCATTGTTGCGCCAGAAGCTGACCCATTTAAGAGGAGCAAAAAGATGGGGAGATCACCGACGAAGGTGCCGAAATCTCCACCCATCTTCTCGCCTGCATTAGAGCAGGAACAGCCGGAAACGGCTCAGGCTGGAGGTCCCACAGAAGCTGGTATCTTCCATTTTAGTGCAATATCAGAGCAGGGACTGGCTCCGCTTATCGCCAATGGCGACATAGACGGAGTCATTGGCGCGATCGGGGCGAAATTGTACCAATTAAATAGTATGATGTTAGGCAAGACGAGGGTGATGGTGACGATTCCTATGAAGGAACTCGTGCAGCAGGTCATCGCCCTCCAAAAGTCAGCATTAAGAATTCTGGAGACGGCTCCAAAGAATCCCAGTGAGCAAAAGCCCACTCCCAAGAGGTCACGTGAGAGCCCTAGAGCCGGTAAGCTCTCAGCGCCAAAAAGGCAGAAGGTGCCGCAGCCTTGCAGCACAAGCAATAAGGTGGTGAAATCCATCACCTATGCTAGTGCAGCGAAGGAAATTTCCGGCCCTCTTCAGCCGAGCCTTGCGGCCAAAGGCACGAAGGAGGGTGCGGAAAAATGGTCGAGGATTACCAAAAAACCGAAGAAGCAGCAGCCAAAAAAGCACCAGCAGCAGAGAAAACTCCCTCCACGCACAGACGCACTAGTCGTCAAGTGTAGCGAGGGCATGCAGTATGCCGAAGTATTAAAGTTGGTAAAAAATAACCCAACTTTGCAGCAACACAAAGACTGCGTGAAAGGCATTCAGAGGGGCGAGCTCCTCATCAAAATGATGAAAACGGCCGACCCAGCCACATCCAAACTACAGAAGGCAATGCAGGAGACTCTGTCTGATAAGGCAGAGGTTAAAGAATTGAAGGAGCTAGTCCAAGTTGAGATTAGGGACAGTGCAGAATTTTTTTTTTCAGCAGCCATCCCTTCCCTAAGGAAGGCATACGGGGGCACACTAATAGCCAGGATGAGCATCCCGCCCGTTCCTGCGGAGAAGATCCTAGCGGAAGGAAAAATCCGCATCGATTGGGCGCACAGTAGGGTGCTTAAAACAGTAGAGCCAAAGCGATGCTATAAATGCTTCGCATTTGGGCACATGGCCTGGCACTGCCGTAGCAAGGTCGACTTGACCAAAGCGTGTTTTAACTGCGGTGGGCTCGATCACGTGTCCAAAAGCTGCACCAAATAGGCGCGCTGCATACTATGCGCAAAAACACACGGCGAAAACTGCAAGCACCACACGCTTAGCTGAAGCTGCCCAGATTACCAGCAGGCTCTCAAAGCAAATGGGAAATGAAGATTCTGCAATTGAACCTGAACCATTGCAGAGCGACTCAGGACTTGCTTGCACAAACAGTGCGAGCCTTAAAAATAGACCCGGCCATTTTGAGTGAGCCATACGCAAGCAAGCACGATGGCATTTGGTTTCAAAACACCCAAGGTGGTGCAGCAATTTGGAGCCTAGACGATTGCAGATCCAATCCGGCATTCAGGTAGAGGTTTTGTCAGGGCGAAAGTGGGTAGCCTTACCATCTATTCGTGCTACATTGCACCCAGCGTCGACTACCAGACATTTGGCAGCATTGTCGACGAAACTCTGGAGGACGCTAGAGGTCGACATCCCATCATCATTGCCGGCGATTTCAACGCCTGGGCAACGGAGTGGGGCAGTCGCCTCATAAACCATAGAGGCCACATATTGTTGGACGCTGTTGCCTGGTCAGGCCTCACTCTGGCTAACACAGGGTCAGCCAACACTTACGAGAAGGCGGGAATGGGTTCTGTGATCGACATCATGTTTATGAGCCCAACCTTAATCAGGACGTCAGCATGGCAAGTCTCAGAGATATATACCGGAAGCGACTATCGGGCCATCACCATGGAAATAAGAGACGGGCGATTCAAACGCAAAAAAACCAATGCGTCCAGTGGGTTCCGAGATTCTACCCTCGACCCGCAAGCCCTGATCTTAATGGCGGAAGACCTCGCTTACGACGAGCGTAAAAACGCCAATGAAAATGCTGAATGCATAAAGAGGGCGACTTGTTCAGCATGCGAAGCTTCCATGCAAAGGAGACGTGCTGGCGAAAATGAATGCCCATCGGTGTATTGGTGGACCGATTCCATTGCCGATGCGCGCAGGAAGTGCCACCACGCACGTAGGCAATATATGCGCTCTCGAGGTAGGCCGAACTTCGCCTCACTCCAACGCCTCTACAAATCCTTGCGGTCGGCTCTTAAAAGGAGATCTCCGTAAGAAAAAAAGCTGCTTCGCAAAACTATGCGATGACGCAGACGAACGTCCCTGGGGTACAGCCTACAAGCTGGTAATGGGGAAGTTGGCGGCCTTCAGCCGGCCCACCCCAACATGTCCTGAGCAGCTCAGCAATATAGGGCGCACCTCTTCCCGCCGAGTGTAGCACTGCAGCCACAGTAAGAGCCCTCCCCGCTTGAAAGTGATAATATTTCCATGTTCACAAATGCTGCAGAAGTCTTGGCTGAAGTTAGGAGAATCAAAGTCGAAAAGGCCCCTTGCCCAAATATGATTCCTAACAAGGCATTAAAGATCATAATGACGGAGAGATAAGAGATCTTCTTCAGGCTCTTCAATGCCTGTTTCGCCCAGAGAACGTTCCCTGAAGCCTGGGAAATGCAGAGACTGGTACTTTTACCCAAGGGCAATCAAAATGATAACTTTGCGGCCTATAGACCACTCTGCATGCTTGATACAGTAGCAAAGGTATATGAGAGGCTCATCTGCAACCGCATCAAAGTTGCACTGTCCGAGGGTCCGGGCTTATCCAATAATCAATTTGGTTTTAGGAAGAAGCGCTCCACAGTGGACGCGATCGGGCTGGTGCACAAACTGGCCTCTGAGGCAATCCAGGGAGCACGTTGGCGAGGCGGTAGGAAAAAATACTGCCTTGTGACTACTCTGGACGTAAAGAACGCATTTAATACTGCAAACTGGGTGCGGATACTTTCGGCCCTGAGACGTTTACAGGTATCTAGCTATCTGGTGGACATAGTCTCAGAGTATCTTAGCAACAGACGGCTTTTACACGATACTGAGGAGGGCCGTCGGAGCTATGCAGCTTCAGCAGGTGTTCCTCAGGGCTCGGTGCTGGGCCCTACCCTCTGGAACTGCATGTACGACGGAATTCTGAACCTACAGCTCCCTGAAGGAGCTACG
The DNA here is from genome assembly GCF_018152265.1 of Drosophila ficusphila. NCBI lineage: Eukaryota > Metazoa > Arthropoda > Insecta > Diptera > Drosophilidae > Drosophila > Drosophila ficusphila. The sequence goes on from NW_025064156.1 coordinate 369,381, forward strand.
ATCATTGGCTTCGCAGACGATATTGCTGTCGTCGCAGTAGCGAAGCACCTAAATGAAGCCGAAGCTGTAACGAATGCGACCATCGAGCAAGCTTCCCACTGGCTATGTGCTAATGGCTTGAAGCTCGCCGAGCACAAGACGGAAGCCGTCTTGATTAGCAGCAGGAAGGCGGTAGAAACCGCCCAAATAATAGTGGGTAGGACAATTATACGGTCCAAGCCCTACATTAGATACCTTGGCGTAATGCTGGATCACCGGCTTACGTACATATTCCACTTAGAGGTGACGGGCAACAAAGCTGCTAGAGTTGCCACGTCCCTAGCTAGAATGTTATGGAACGTTAACGGGCCTAAACAGCAGAATAGGCGCCTTCTTGCCAGTGTGGTTAAATCCACAATTATGTATGCGGCACCGATCTGGGCTCCGGCCATGACCTCGCCTACTTATAGCCGGTCATGTAGGGCGGCATACAGACGCGCCGCACTGCGAGTTATATGCGGCTTTCGGACCATTTCCGAGGAAAGCACGCTGTTCCTAGCCGCCATGACGCCCCTGGACCTGCTCGCAAAACAGGCCCAGGACCTGGCCGGTGGAAATGCATCGATGGAGGAGACCAGAGCCCGTGTGGTCCCAGCGTGGCAAAGTCGATGGAGTAGCAGCTCAAAAGGTAGGTGGAAATTTAAGCATTTGCCCGATGTGGAGCGTTGAACAGAAAGAAAGCACGGACAAGTTGACTTCTACATGACGCAACTATTGACAGGACATGGGTGCTTCAAACCCTATCTTCATAGGTTTGGGCAGACCCCTTTTGCACACACTGTGCGGGGGCAATCGTAGATGCAGAACATGTATTATTTGTCTGTCCAAGATATGAAGCTATAAGGCATGAGCTCAGCTTAGCGATTGGGAAGCCGTTAACGGTCTCTGACCTGATGGATACGCTACTGGGCTCACAAAACAATTGGGATGCCGTTAGCAAAATGACAGTCTTTGTCATGAAATCGTCGCCAGTGCCCTTCCCCCTTTGGTGCCATGCGTCGCGCACCGCCCTCGAACCTCCAGTGTCTCTCCATAGTTTAGTTATAAATTTTCTGTGAGGAACAACCCTGGCACCGCTGTGGCTTCACCCCGACACAGCCACAACATCGTTACAGATGGCGCCCGAACAGGGTCTACTGGGGCCAGTGGTAGCAGTTGGAGATCTCAGAAGATTCACTCACTATTGGTGGACTAAAGACCCACCATGGTGGCGACGCGTGGTTTTTTTCTGTCATCATATATTTATTTGTATATATATTTGCTCTGCCTAAAATTCCGTTTCAATCTAACCCCACCATTAATACCCCCACCCTTTCCCCAGAGCGCATGGTTCCGTACATTCTCTGAAAACGCATGCTTTTCATCGCACATGGTTTTCGTGTAAATATGTACATATAGTTTGGAAGCCCCGACTACTGTCGGGCAGTGCAGTGTACACCTACCTACATATGTATGGTATATACGTACAAATCACGCGGTTTCGAGGAAAAAGAAAATGGTTATACCGATAATGCAGCCAGATAACTTTTCGTTTTTGCACGCTTATTTGAATATATGACCCCCACCCCGCCCTTGCAAGAAAATTATATATGTCGGATCAAATGATACGGGGCCTACTTTATTCTCTTGGTCAGAGCAGGTGAAGCGGAGCCTTCTTTAATGTGAAGCAGGGACTATTAAAAAAGGAAGTTAGAAATTGAGTGAAAGCATGGCAGAGCAGGACAGATTTAGACTGCTGCCAAGTGAGGTCTGTTCGTTAAGCGCTGACATACATGTTAGAAAGAGAGGACTAACAATGTATAAAAATTGAGTAGAAATTAGAAATTTGGAAAGAAGACTCTTGGGAAGTCACTGACTTGGTCAGTTCAGAAAGCGCCTGGCAAACGAACAGAACTTGCTGCTGAGGATTCTAGTTAAAGAAATGGAAAAGACAAACGACTCTCCGACATCAGAAGTGGGATTCGCCTCGCCTACAGACAATACTCCTGGACAATATATGGCAGCGTTGGAAGCCCAGAACAGAACCCTTATGGAGCTACTAAAATCTATGCAGACACCAAGGACTTCGGCAGCGGACGATAAGGCTACGCATGTCACCTTACCAAAATTTAATCCCGATGGTGCCGGAGCAGACGCCTCAGCCTGGTGTACAACAGTCGACCTCAAATTTGCAGACCACGTTCTAGAGGGCAGCGGTCTGGTGATGACTTTAAGCAAGGCGCTAGAAGGCAGTGCATCACAATGGTTATCGCAAGTATGTTTCGCTGGCATAACCTGGGCACAGTTTAAGGAACTGTTCATTCAACGCTTCGTGGGAGTGGAGACAACCACAGCGATTTTACTGAACGTTTTGGATGGTCGACCTAAATCTGGAGAGGGATTCACAGAGTGAGGCAGCCAAATTGTTACGTCACTTATGTACAAGTGGAAAGCCATAGACATGGAGGAAATCGCAGTGTCGGTAGCGTTGGCACATATGGCGCAAATCGACAACTAACAAGCTGTTGTGGGTATATACAACTAACGTTACAAGCCGCAATGAGCTACAACAACAACTGCAGGCTCATGCTTTTAAGAAGCGTAATGCGGAAGAGGATGCAAGTTCAACGGGCCCAGAGCGAAAGAAGATTAAGTTCCAAGTGAAATGTCATCACTGTGGAAAGATTGGACATAAAATCGCGGAATGCCGGAATCGACTGGAAAGATCTGGACACAACGCGAGGGGAAACAATCAGAACGGGAGCAGTGACTTTGGAGTGAAGAACCGGACCAACATACGATGTTTCCACTGCAACGAAAAGGGACACTACGCTAACTCTTGTCCAAAAATCAAAACCAGCGAGAACGAGAAGAAGAAGATGTACGAAAAGCGTGTGGACTTTTGCACTGTGGCCCCGCCAAAGGGAAAAATAAATGTATCCGGTGAGCTCATTCCATTTTGCTTTGACTCCGGAGCAGAGTGTTCATTAGTTAAGGAAAGTGTTACAGAGAAATTTAAAGGAAAAAGACTTAATAATATTGTAAAACTAAATGGCATAGGTAACGACTCCATCTGTAGCACAATGCAAATTCTTTCCAATATAAATGTTGAACAGTATTGCCTAGAGATTTTATTGCATGTTGTAATGGACAAATATTTGAAATACGATGTTTTAATTGGCCGCGAAATATTAAGCCAGGGCTTTAGTGTAACAATTGCCGCAGAAAAATTCAGTATTGACAAAACAAAAAGAGTTGATGTCGTAACTTTTGCTACTTATGATAATATTGTAGATCCGATGGCGACCTGAGTAACTCCGACAAGAAAAACAATTTAAAATAATAAAAAACATTTTAAAACGCTATTCTGACTGGTTTATAGACGTGTAACGACAGGGAATTTGGAAATCAGGTTAATAGATCCACAAAAGACAGTGCAGCGCAGGCCATATAGGCTAAGTGAAGATGAGAAAGAGCATGTTTGTTATAAAATCGACGAGCTTCTTAAATGTAATATTATTCGTCCCAGCTGTTCACCTTTCAATAGCCCTATGATGCTTGTTAAGAAGAAAAACGGTAGTGACCGTCTTTTGTGTTGATTTCCGCGCTTTGAATGAGAACACAGTAGCTGATAAGTACCCATTGCCTCTAATTTCAGACCAACTTGCTAGGTTACGTGGAGCAAGCTACAATATTTCTCAAGTCTCGATATGGCAAGCGGTTTCTACCAAATACCGGTACATCCCGATTCAATTGAGCGTACCGCATTTGTCACGCCTGAGGGTCAATATGAATTTTTGACTATGCCTTTTGGCTTAAAAAACGCTCCGTCTGTGTTTCAGCGCGCTATAAATAAAGCATTGGGTAATCTGGCTCACACTTTCGCAATCGTGTACATTGATGATGTCTTAGTTGTGGCGGAAACTAAAGATGAAGCCTTAGACCGATTGCAGATTGTGCTAAAAACCTTGAGCAAAGCTGGATTTTTATTTAATGTAACGAAGTGTTCCTTTCTTAAAACTAGGGTAGAATATCTGGGATTTGTAGTGAGCAATGGACAGGTTCGCCCTAATCCACGCAAAATTCAGGTTTGGACAGACTGCCACCCCCAAAATCGGTAACGCAATTGAGGCAATTCATAGGGCTAGTTTGTGCCAAAATTTTCAGAGACTTTAAAACCCATGTATTCCCTAACCTCAAGAAAAAACTCTGATTTCGTTTGGCAGTTAGAGCATGAAAAAATTCGCACGAAAATAATATCATTTCTAACCCAGGAGCCAGTGCTAAGAATATTTGATCCTCAACACTCCATAGAACTACACACCGATGCCAGCTCAATTGGCTATGGAGCAATATTGCTACACAGAATAGATAAAAAGCCCCATGTTGTTGAATATTTTAGTAAATGCACATCACCTGTTGAGACTTTGGCATTTGTCAATGCCATTAAACATTTCCGTCATTATTTACAGGGGCGAAAATTTGTAGTGTTTACTGATTGCAACTCGCTGAAAGCTAGTCGTACAAAATTGGACCTATTGCCGAGGGTGCATCGATGGTGGGCCTTTTTACAGTCGTTTGATTTTGACATCCAATATACGAAGGGAGAACGAATGGCACACGTAGATTTTTTTGTCAAGGAATCCCCTGGTTAAGGAGAATAGAAGTGTGGAAAAAATAGTGAAAAAGCGGGTTGAATTGACTGATATAACTGATAATTGGCTAGTTTCTGAACAGATACGTGATCCTGAGGTAGCAGAGATAATAGTTAAGCTTAAAAATAACGAATTGCCGGAAAACTTAGATAAAACCTATGAACTGCGAAAAGGAGTTTTATATAGGAAAATACAAAGAAACGGCAAAACCAAATGTTTGCCTGTAATCCCTAGGGCATTTAGATGGGCAGTGATTAATCATGTCCACGAATCTATTAAGCATCTTGGTTGCGAGAAAACGTTGGATAAAGTTTATGGTTTTTACTGGTTCGAAAAAATGTCGAAGTACGTTCGTAGGTGTGTCGAAAATTGCATCACCTGTAAATTAGCTAAGCCACCAGTTGGCAAAATGCAGGCTGAATTACATCCGATTCCTAAGGTAGAAATTCCGTGGCACACCCTACATATTGATATAACAGGAAAGATGAGTGGAAAAAATGACTTAAAGGAGTACGTTACTGTTTTGGTAGATGCGTTTACAAAATTTGTTTATTTTTATCACACCTTAAAAATTGACACAGAAAATACTATCAAGGCTGTTAGAGCCGTCGATAGCGGATCAGGGCCGTAACTTTGCAAGTTCAGGATTCCGTGAATTTTGTGTTTCTCGAAAAATTGACCTACACTTAATTGCTACAGGTACGAGCAGAGCCAATGGCCAGGTGGAACGTGTAATGAGCACGCTTAAGAGTATGTTGACCGTTGTCGAAACCAGTCAGAGGTCGTGGCAAGACGCCTTACCCGAAGCACAGCTAGCAATGAATTGTACGGCCAATCGAGTCACCAAGGTCAGCCCGTTAGAAGTGCTAATTGGTAGGGAAGCTAGACCTTTTGGCCTTTTGCCGATAGGTGATGAAGAGGACAATTTAGTTGAAAGGGAAAGTTTAAGAAAATAAGCTTAAGAAAACATGGAATCCAATGCTCGTTACGACAAACGCAGATTTGATAAGAACAAGGCAAAAATAATAAAATATAACGTAGAAGACCAAGTATTGCTAAAAAATGAAGAGCATCATCAAACAAAGCTTGACCCAAAGTTTACGGGTCCTTTTGAAATAATTGAACTATTAGATGGAGATCGGTACACTTTAAAATCTTTAACTAGCAAAAGAACTTATAAATATGCGCATGCGTTTTTGAGGGCATTGCCAAATAGACAAATAAATAATGAAGTTGATAAAGATTTAGACGACTCTAGTGCAGATGCGTCTGATTCCAATGTGGGGAATGATGATATGGAAGGCACGGTGGATGCCTTGGAATCCCAAGAGGGGATAGAATAACCGCACCATAAGAGAAGGAATTGTTATGGCGGGGGTTAGAGATGACCGCACCATAACAGAAGGACTTGTTATGGCGGGGGGTCAGTATGTGGGTGTAAAAGGAAATACACCAGTTGATAAAGCTATGCAATTAGTCAAGTCTGAATTGTAAATTATGATTAAAATGAAAATGTAATTTGTGAAATATTATTAAGAAATCAATTTGTTTATTTTGTCTAAATGCCTCAAAACTTATGTGTAGAAAATGTAATGAAATGTTTGTTGATAATAAAATGTAATGAGAACCGAAATTTGAGAATACTGTGATTTTAGGGTAACACACGAGGACGTGTGATTCGTCAGGAAGGCCGTGTCGGATCAAATGAAACGGGGCCTACTTTATTCTTTTGGTCAGAGCAGGTGAAGCAGGGCCTTATTTAATGTGAAGCAGGGACTATTAAAAAAGGAAGTTAGAAATTGTGTGAAAGCATGGCAGAGCAGGACAGATTTAGACTGCTGCCAAGGTCTGTTAGTTAAGCACTGACATACATGTTAGAAAGAGAGGACTAACAATGTATAAGAATTGAGTAGAAATTAGAAATTTGGAAAGAAGACTCTTGGGAAGTCACTGACTTGGTCAGTTCAGAAAGCGCCTGGCAAACGAACAGAACTTGCTTCAGCGGAACGCAGCGAGTCGCAATTATGTCTTTTTGTGTCTGTCCACTCGCGAAGGCTAGCATGACAGCCCTTCTCCTCTGCTTCACACAGTACACCTCTCTTCCTATCCTTACGCCACGCTCAGTAAGGATTTCTCTCCCCTTCCCTACCGCGCTCTCAATCTAAAGCTTCTCTATGTGTCATTCTCTTCTTCTTATTTCTTTTGATTTTTATTCATTTCATATTTCATTCCATTCGAATCGTCGTCGCATGCAGACGTGTATTTATTGTGCTCCGGGAAAAAAAGTATTCAATAATATCAAAAAGTGCAGTGACTGGTTTCGAAAATCAACAACAACGCGAAAAGACGCTTTTAGCGATGAAATCCCTAATGTTTATATTGATTAATTAATTAATTAATATAAAACATAACACTTAAAACTCGAACAATCTCAACCTCGATTGCAATGAGTCTAAACGACGTTCGCACACAACGTCAACGTGAGCAAGACGAGAGACGGCTCTCAGTACAAAGAAACAACGCTTACTTCACTTTCAAAGCAACCGAAAGTAATGCAAGCTCAACCCAAACACGGTCAATTCCCCCAACCTTGACCGAATTCTTAAACGTAGAGAGCGAAAGAGCGCGATCTTGCTCCCCATCGCTACCATCGATGTCTCTGCAGCCAAAGAGCGCAGTAACTAGCACCGCAGTTTCTTTGACAACGTCAACCGTAACAACAACAACAACCGCAACTGTAACGACAGCGCGTTTAACGACGTCATCAGTTAGCAGCGCAAACATTAATACTTCTGCCGCTGCGCTGCCCGAAAAAGATAACAATAACAAGGAAAATACTAAGCCGGCTGTGCAGACTGGTATGGATCGGTACATCCAAATCAAAAGGAAGCTGAGCCCCCTTAACTCTCAACGCAAAATAACCCGTGGCAATGCTAACATAGCTGCAATAGAAACGCCAACGAACTCAAACCGTTTTAAAATCTTGGCAGACTATGAGGATGACGCCGAATCTACAGAATTCGAAAAAGGAAGCCTAAGCCCCCGCCAATTTACATACGAGAAAAAAGTTCCAACGTTCTTGTCAACAAAATTATAGAGCTTATTGGCAAGGACAACTTCCACATAATACCACTCGTAAAGGGCAATATCCAGGAAACAAAAGCACAAACGAAGTCTGAAGATAATTACAGAGTATTATCGAAATACCTCACCGACAAAAAAATAACTTTTACACGTATCAGCTAAAAAGCAGCAAGGGCCTGCAAGTCGTACTTAGAAAGCCGCAGCCACTCTTTAAGGTTGAGCTCGAGCCACAAATTAAGCCCCTAAAGAAATACGAAGTGCACCCTATATACAATCTTCAGTTCCTGCTGCACCGCAGAATTACAGTTGAGGAGCCGCACAAACGCAATGGCCCGGTACAATGTGCGAACTGCCAAGAATATGGCCATACAAGGTCTTACTGTAAACTGCGCCCGGTGTGTGTAGTTTGTGGTGAGCTTCATGACTCCGCACACTGCCCAGCCAGTAAAGATGACCAGAACTCGAAAAAGTGCGGCAACTGCGGTGGAAATCACACTGCTAACTATAGAGGTTGCCCAGTTTATAAGGAGCTGAAAAGTCGCATCCACCAGAGGGGATTTTACTTAAAATCAGGACTGGCTACCCCAGCCCCAAAAATCTCACTGCCGCAATCAGCACACCAAGAACCGAACACGGCTCAGCAGCATCAACCGCCGGAGCAGCCAAAAAGTAACTTTGAATCTTTGATATGCAGTCTACAACAAAGCCTTACGGAGTTTATGTCGTTTATGCGTACAACTATGCAAGATCTAATGCGAAACCAAAATCTACTTATACAAATGCTGGTTTCACAACAATCCAAATAATGACTTCCCTACGAATATCTACGTGGAACGCTAACGGCGTTTCGCAGCACAAACTCGAGATAGCGCAATTCCTTCTAGACAATCAAATCGACGTAATGCTGCTTTCAGAAACACATCTTACAAACAAATACAATTTCCAACTACGAGGATATACATTCTATGGAACAAATCATCCAGATGGTAAAGCACACGGCGGGACTGGAATTTTAATCAGAAGCCGTATTAAGCACCATTACCATACGAAATTTGCTAAAAACTACATACAGGCCACATCAATAAATATACACCTAAATACTGGCAAGAAACTAACTCTAGCCGCCGTATACTGCCCCCACGCTTCACCATAGCCGAAGATGAGTTTATGCAGTTTTTCAACTCACTCGGAGACCACTTCATAGCAGCAGTAGACTACAATGCCAAGCACACACACTGGGGATCTCGTCTCGTGACCCCAAAAGGAAAGCAGCTCTATAATGCAATTATCAAAGCTAAGAACAAGCTAGACTATGTTTCTTCTGGCACTCCAACATACTGGCCGGCAAACCCTAAGAAACTTCCCGATTTAATAGACTTTGCGATTACCAAAAACATTCCTAAAAATATGATAAGCGCCGAATGCCTTTCGGATCTTTTATCTGACCACTCGCCTGTCCTCTTCACTCTACTTCGACACCCAGGAACATGGGATCACTCATCAAAACTGACCTCACATAAAACCAATTGGGTTAAGTACAGGAAGTATATCAGCTCACACATTGAGCTGAGTCCTCACCTCAGCGACGAAGCCAACGTAGACAGTTTTGTTAATTCACTGGAGTCTGTACTCTTCTCTGCAGCTCGAGTTTCAATACCTCAAACTACAAACACACAATACATTCAAAAGAAGACAAATCTACAAATCGAACAGCTCGTCCTCGAAAAGCGACGCTTACGCCGAGAATGGCAATGTCACAGATCGCCATCTGCTAAGCAACGCTTAAAACAAGCCTCACGTCAACTTGATCCTGCTCTACAGCAAGAAGAAACGTATGTCCACCGCCGCTACATAGAGCAATTGTCAACTAACAGTACAAAACACTCACTATGGAGAGCTCACCCAACTATGAGCTCACCGAAAGAAACCGTGATGCCAATTAGAAATTCCACAGGCGGGTGGGCGCGCAGCGACGCAGACAGAGCCAGCACGTTTGCCAAACACCTTAAAAATGTCTTCCAACCAAATCCTGCCACCAATGCGTTTACTTTGCCGACTCTATAATATGAGCCACAGCCTCAACATGAGCCAATCGAGTTTCGCCCAAACGAAATCGTTAACATCATCAAAAGACAACTGAATCCGAAAAAATCCCCGGGCTGCGACCTCATAACTCCCAAAATGATTATTGAGCTCCCATACTTGCACTCTCATCCAGCTATTTAATGCCATGGCAAAACTTTGCCACTTTCCAGTGAGATGGAAAAAGTCAATTATAATAATGATAGCAAAGCCGGGGAAAGACCACACTATCCCCACGTCGTATAGACCTATAAGCCTACTCTCTCGCCTATCCAAACTCTTTGAAAAATGCCTAATGACTCGGATAAACACATACCTGAGAATCGAGAAAGGAATCCCGTCACACCAATTTGGGTTTCGTGAAAAGCATGGAACAATTGAGCAGGTCAACCGGATAACATCCGAAATTCGGAACGCGTTCAAAAAACGGGAGTACTGTACTGCCATATTTTTAGATGTCTCTCAAGCATTTGATAGAGTCTGGCTAGAAGGTCTAATGTACAAGATCAAGACAATGCTCCCCTACAGCACCCACAAGATTTTAGAGTCTTACCTTTTCGACAGAAAATTTGACGTGAGGTGCAACACTGCTATATCTGACGATTACACTGTTGGAGCTGGAGTTCCTCAAGGTAGCGTGCTAGGACCAATTTTATATGTCCTGTACACAGCAGACATCCCGACAAGCACACGTCTAACAACATCCACGTTTGCCGATGACACAGCTATTCTTAGCCGCTCAAAATGCCCGGTTCAAGCAACTGCGCAGCGGTAATTTAATTTAATTTGGCGGGATAATCTCTTTTTCTTTCCTTTAGAGTACCAGCTCTCTTCCGCACAAATCCAACAACTCGGATATTCACTTCACACTCCATCAGACATTGACTTAGCAGGAAACCAATCTATCATCTTCTTAGAGTACAAGCTCTCTTCTGCTCAAGTCCAATCGTCTGGCTATCAATATTTCAAACCATCAAATGTCAGTTGAGTAGGCTATTCTCTTACTCATAGAGTACAATCACTCTCTTCTACATGAACTCGACCATACCAATTCGCTCATACCACAGTTTCGGACTCTTGCCACATTTCTGCGACGCTACGCACCACCGTGCCGCAGGTATACTACGCACACTATCATGTGGGTACTTGTACACTTGCTTTGTAGTTAATGATTTCAACAAATATCGATCTCCATCTAGCAGTTCAGTAATAACAAATGGACCCTTAAATTTGGAATCCAATTTTGTTTGGTGTCGTTCCTCGCTCTTCAACAATACATGATCCCCAATTTTATGCTTCACTATTTGTGCATGCTTCTTATTAACCCTTGCTTTCTCGTACACTGCATTCTTGCCAATATTCTCCTTAGCCTTTTCTCTAGCTTTCTCCAAGTCGACTTGCATTTCTTCATTGATAGTCAACATTCCCATAGGCCTCGCCTCTTTACCTATCAACAACTCTAATGGACTATGTTGAGTCACCCGATTAGTAGTGCAGTTAATAGTCAATTGTATTTCTCCCAATGCCTCCTGACACGAACGGTCGCTAGTCTCTACTGTTGTTAACATGCCCTTCAACACACTCATCACGCGCTCTACCTGCCCATTCGCCCTGCTAGCACCTGACGCTATTGTGTGTAATTCAATTTTATTTGTAGAACAGAACTTGCGAAACTCGCCACTCGTAAAGCATCTTCCTTGGTCCGCTATAATCCTACTGGGGACACCGAATATTGACATGGCAGATTTTACCGACTGTATGCAGCTTATGGAGTCTAGATTCCAAGTATGATGTAAATAGACGAATTTAGTGAAGGCATCAATTTGTACGATGTTGTACTCCTTTTCGTCCTTTTTGCCACTTAATTTCCCACTAATATCGATATGAATTGTATGCCAGGGTATCTCGATTTTGGGAATGGGGTGTAGTTCTAATTGTGTTTTGCCCGATGGCGATTTCGACAATTTACATGTCACACAATTATCTACGAATTTTCGGACATATTTACTCATATTTTCAAACCAATACTGCTCGTAGACCTTATCTAACGTCTTTTGCCACCCTAAGTGCATTATGCTCTCGTGAATGTGATTAATTACCGACCATCTAAACGCTCTCGGAACAACAGGTAAACATCGCGTCTTGCCATTTCTTTGAATAATGCGATGCAACAAACTCTTCCTAATTTCATATGTGTTTGCCATCTCTTTCTGCATTTCATCACTATTTAATTCATTTATAATTCTCTTTATATCTTCCTCGGGCTGCTGTTCGGATACTAGCCAGTTGTGAGTGATAGTTGCCAAGTCAACTCGTACTTCACTTATTTTGTTTGTATTCGTCTGAGCTACTACCGAAACAGGATTTCTTGATAAGCAATCAACGTGTGCCATTTGGCTTCCCTTTCGATACTCTACTTGAAATTCAAACGGCTGCATAAATGACCACCATCGATGCACCCGTGGGGTCAGTACTGCTTTCTCTCGACTCGCCTTAACGGAATTGCAATCTGTATATACGGTGAACTTTCTACCACTAAGGTAATGCCTGAAATGTATGATGGCATTATATACCGCCAGCGTTTCGAGCTCGTATGAGTGATACCTCGATTCTGATAGTGTAGTGCATTTGCTGAAATATTCTACTACCCTGCGTTTGCCGTCTACTTTGTGTATAACCATAACACCATATCCATTGGCACTTGCATCTGTGTGCAGCTCAATCGGAAATTTGGGATCGAATATAATCAATACAGGGTCACTAGTTAAAACTTTAAAGTTTTCTGACGAATTTTTTCATGTTCTTCTTTCCATTCAAATTCATTTAATTTTGAAGTCAGTTGATATAGCGGCTTCATTTCTTCCGAAAAACGTGGAACAAATTGCCTAAAATAGGATGCAAAACCTATAAATTGTCTAATCTGTGTTATTGAAGCTGGTTTAGGGAGTTAAGACAATGCTTGGATTTTTCGTGGGTTGGGCTTTATTTCACCCTCTTTTATAAGAAAACCTAAATATTCAATCTGTGTGTGTAAGAATTGACATTTTTTTACATTAAAAGAAAACCCTGACTTTGATAACACACTCAACACCTCCTCTAGTCTCTCATATGCTTCCTCTTTTGATTTTGAAACAACTAACACATCATCTATATAGACCACTGCATAGGTATTAACTAAATCCCCCAAGGCTCGTACTATGGCTCGTTGAAAAACAGCAGACGCGTTCTTAAGTCCGAAAGGCATTGCTAGAAATTCATATTGACCCTCCGTTGTCACGAATGCAGTCTTTTCTACGGAATCGGGATGGATAGGCACTTGATAAAAACAATCTAGGCTGGAAAAATATTTCCCGTCTCTGAGGCGATCAATTTGGGCCGAGATTAATGGTAGTGGATATTTGTCCGATACTGTATTTGAATTAAGTTCCCGATAATCAATGCATAATCTAATCTATCACTGCCGTCTTTCTTTTTAACTAACAGCATTGGGCTAGCGAAAGGAGAACTACTAGGTCTTATTTCATTTGCTTCTAACATTTGCTGAATTTTATCTCTTACTATCAATTTTTCATTTTCACTGAGGCGATAGGGTCTCCTTTGAACCGTCTTATTTTCAAACAGCCTGTATTTACACGTCTATTAGGGATACCATCGATAAAGAATTTTGAATATTTGGCTGACATGTTGTTTAATTTTAATTTATCACTATCATTTAAGTCTAGGTTTACATTATTCATATAGTCGATCTTATTTGATATGACATCATTGTTTACTGACAATACGGTTTGACTTTTATAAATATCGAATTTATTATTTTCCATCATTACTCCAAAACCAAGTTGAAAAATATCTTGTCCAATTATCATATCATATTTGAGGCAATTGTTATCTACTACATGAAATAAAATTTCAAAATTAAATTCAGAGATTTGTACGGTGGACAAGATTTGCACATTGCTCTTGACAACATTGTCGCCTATGCCTCTCAAAACTACTAGATTATGGCACCTTTTGCCGGCAAGTTTCTCGCTAATTATTTCCTTTACCAGAGAGCATTCGGAACCCGAATCAAAGAAAAATGGAAACCGCTCACCAAATTGTATTGCTGTCCCATTAGGCTGAAGTACCGCACACATGTCCACTCTTCTCTCGATTACGATATTCGGTGATGCTGTCCCTTTCGTACACACTGATGCAATATATCCAGCGCCGCCACATCTATAGCAGGTTATTGCTGATTTGTTGTTGTTGTGACCATGTCTCGTCTCTCTATCGTCCGTTTTCCGCTTGCGACACTCCATTGCCTTATGGCATTTTCATCCTCTTCTTTTCAGGGCCCCGCTCCGATCCAAGGACTTCGGATTTTCTGGCGAACGAGTGAGCTTTGAGTTGTTGTTGTAGCTCTGTTCGTGTTTTTACGTTTGTTGTAAAAACTAGACGTTGCAGTCTGGGATCAATTTGCGATGTATGCGCCAAAACCAATGATATGGCGATTTCTTCATGTTTCATCCCTTTCCACTTGGTCAACAGGGATGTCACCAGACGGCTAGAATACACCGAAAGACATTCATTGGGATTTGGGCGTCCCTTAAGCATGTTGAGCAACAGTGCAGCCGGCGTCTCATTGCCTTCGTAGCGTTCCATGAAGAGCTCCTTGGATTGTACCCAGCTCATTCCAGGAAAGCAAATCTGCGATAGCCATTGTGATGCACTACCGAGAAGCGATTTGCTAAGAGTCATCACCAGTGATGCGCCTTCTTGTGGATGTTCACATAAAATCATGTTAGTTGTCCATGCTGCAGCATCAGCGTCGGCAGCCTCAGGGTCGAACGATGGCAGCACTGCCGAAACTTCTCGAGAGGCCCCGGTCCAGACTGTTTAGCTTTAAGTAATTCCGCTATCACTCTATTTTGTGTTTCTAGAAGAGTGCGCCAGCTATTCTCCGAGTTTTCTTGTAGGGGTGGTGATCCCACTTCTGATGTTGGAGATGAGGGGTCAGGTACATTGGCCATTATGCTCACTAGTTCACTTCTTTTCTTTCACTTCTTTTACTTTAATCCTTTTACTTCAGCGGAACGCAGCGAGTCGCAAGGATGTCTTTTTGTGTCTGTCCACTCGCGAAGGCTAGCATAGACTGCCCTTCTCCTCTGCTTCACACAGTACACCTCTCTTCCTATCCTTGCGCCACATTCAGTAAGGATTTCTCTCCCCTTCCCTACCGCGCTCTCAATCTAAAGCTTCTCTATATGTCATTCTCTTCTTCTTATTTCTTTTGATTTTTATTCATTTCATATTTCGATACACTGAGAGACTTAATACTAATGATTAAATCTGATTATTCTAAATAAACTCCGACATATATATATTTGCTTGATCACCGGTACAGTTGCGAAAAAAAGGCAACTAGAAAAGCCCTCAGAAGGTATAGAACAGACGGACAGACAAGCGACAGGGACCAAAGCAACCAAAGCAACAGACGACGCCAGAGCCAAGGCAGCTCCAATATGAAGTAAGCAACAAGCATCAAGTTAGGTTAAGCAGGCAGGTACAGAGACAGGGACGGCAGGAGAACAAAACGACAAAGCGACAAAACGGCGACAGAGACGTACGGCGGACAGAACCCTGGGTGGGCAGAGCAGTCGAGAGAGGCACCACTGATCATAGTCGGGAAGGAATTAGCAGAGGCTGGCTATATATACAGCGGTTCCAGATCAAACAATTAAGTCAATCCTCATCGATCAAACCGGAAAGTCGATCTTCAGTGAACCAACAGGACAGTCGATCTTCAGTGGACCAACAGTGCAGTCGATCCTCAGTGAACCAACAGCAGAGTCAGCATCGCCGCGAAGAGAGGCACCACTGATCATAGTCGGGAAGGAATTAGCAGAGGCTGGCTATATATACAGCGGTTCCAGATCAAACAATTAAGTCAATCCTCATCGATCAAACCGGAAAGTCGATCTTCAGTGAAAAAACAGGACAGTCGATCTTGAGTGGGCCAACAGTGCAGTCAATATTCAGTGAACCAACAGGACAGTCGATCTTCAGTGGACCAACAGTGCAGTCGATCCTCAGTGAACCAACAGCAGAGTCAGCATCGCCGCGAAGTCAAGTCAACTATAACCATCCTTTCGAATCCTTTCGAAAAGGATAAATATAATAAGCGAAGTGAAAATATACACTAGAACACAGGACACCGTACAAGTGAAACAAAGGAAACAATCCAGGATAATACAATAAATCATATAAAATTAAATTCAAGGATAAAAAAAAAATTAAATTCAAGGATAATAAAATTCAAATTTAAAGTCAAGGACAATAAAATGGAAATAAAAATTAAAATAAAATATTTCAAGTAAATTTAAACTAAAGGATAATAAAATGGAAATAATATTAAAATAAAATAATTCAAAAAAAATTAAAGGACCATAAAATTGAAAAAAAAATTAAAATAAAATAATTCAAAGAAAATTTAAGGATAATTAAACTCAAATAAAATTACACTCAAGGGATGCAAAACAAAATTGAAATAAAATTAAAATAAAAAAATCAAAGGAAATAAAGGATAAGAAAATAAAACAAAATTCGAACGATACTGAAATAAAATAAAATAAAATTTACATAGAAGCAAACCTGAAAAAAAACCAAATAAAAAAAAACACCGGTAGCACTCCGGGAGTGCCGGCAGAAGTGAAAACTTCAATATTAACGTTGTGTTTAATTATAAGTATAAAAGTACTATCATTTATGAGAGAGGTAGAATACAATGTTTATTTATTGCGCTATCGTACACAAATATGGCAATTTATATGTTGTTATTTATAATATTATATCGTTATTTATATATTACATTAAATTTTATCTCTCAGAAAAATCAACTTCCATCCATAATTTCGACGACTTTTACACCATCGTTATTATCAGAATCATCATCGCAAATTTTTACAACTGATACAATTGGTTTATGATAACTGAAGTAAAAAACAAACAGTTTTGATTCGAACCTATTTAAGTGTAAGTACAAGGTAGTCTCGTCGGCTTTTTTTCCCCCTATTGGGCACTACAATGAGTGCGAGTGAGAGGGTGTTTTTCCGCAAGTGCGAAAGAAACAGAAGAAGATGATTTCGTTTAACCCTTATGCTGTGCACGGGGTTTAAAAAGGACTGTTATATAACCATGAGTATTAATTTACACAAAGCTGCCCTTCAGGACTCGCTCCCATATTGTTCACATTTCAAAATATTTTTCTGCAATATTACATGTTACGCCTTGTATGTGCTTGCTGCAATAATTGCAACAAGTATTTCTCTCACTTCGAAATCCCGAGCGCACAGAACCATAGGGAGAAAAAACCCGAGCGATTTTGCAGCCGACGAGACTACCTTGTATAATTGTACCATGACTCAGGCACGGTAGAAAGAGTGGGAGATACTAGTTCCTCTGCCTTCCCCTCGATCTTACGCTTTTTCGATCAGCATAACGGGACCCTGACGCGAGTTTGAATGTTTTTACCCTGCTCAGCGCCGCTAAAGAAGTTTTCACTTCAATAAAATAAACGGAATAAAAATAATTTAGAATTAAAAGGACTTCAAGAAGAAATATACACAGCAAACATGTCCAAGAAGCCCAGCGTAGCCCAACCGCCTATCCCGCGCTCGTGGATAGGGTACAGGAAGAAGTTCGAGCTAGATGCCATCAGTTTGGAGTTCGGCCTAGACGCAGTAGGTACAGTTGAGGAACTTCGCAGCCGGTTCTCAGCCTTCGTCGGTCAAACTGACCACCCCCCAGAGACCTACGACAAACTCAATGACTTGGCCATTGAATTTTCGCAGCCGTCTCGACCCTCATCCCCACGTGCCGAGCCCAAGCCCCAACTGGGGGGCCAACGTCGTCGAAACGGAAGTTCCGTTCTCACCCCAACCGGGCACCAACGGAACAAGCATGGACCCACAACTCAGTATACCAGTTCCCACCAGTAGTATCACTAGACATCTTTCGGCAACATCGCCAATGCGCCTAGGCTACGACAACCATTTACCAAGACCGGAGACAGGGTCGAACTACAGTTTGATGGTGTGTCTGACCCTGTGTTGTTTGTCGAACGCCTGGAGCAGCGGGCCATGGCCCACAACATCGACACCAACCACATTCCTCAGGCCTTCCCAGAGTTGCTGGTTGGGCGAGCTGAACAGTTTTTTTCGTGTCAGCCGACTTCAGAACTCGTCCTGGCCAACGTTTCGTGAGTCCTTCCTCACCTTTTTCCTACCACCACGGTATTTTGAGACCCTCGAAGACGAAATCCGTAGGCGAGTCCAAATGGAAGGAGAAAATTTCAAGGATTACCCGGTGGCGATCCAGTTGCTCCTCCATAGGGCCCACTACAGCGAACGAAAGGAGCTGGAAGGGGTCTACGACAACCTCTTACCCGAAATCCAGTTGTATATCCGTAGACAGGAGGTCATGTCGCTGGCTCATCTGAGGGAACTGGCAGTCAACTACGAAGTGGTGAGAGACAAATATCGACGGCAACCAACGGCAGGAATTGGCCCCTATCGAGGCGCTGCCTCCTTTTTACCGACGACGATCAACATGCCACCAGGATCGATGTCACCAGCAGCAACGCACCCCATAGGTTGGATGCCCGCTGGCATGGACAACGAAGTACCATATGGCACAGCCTACTCAGGACCACCATTCGTGAACCCAACCATGAGTCATGCAGTGGTTTCCACCCCCGGGGAGATCGCAAATGGCATGATCACCCACGAGCCGGAGCAGCCCGTTGATGTCAGGCGAGCCTGCAGAAACTGCGGTACCCATGACCACATGGCCCGTGAGTGCAAGAACGCCGCGGTCTTGTTCTGCTGGGAGTGCGGCCGCTGTGGTGTTCAAACAATCGAATGCTGCAAGTCGAAGCCGGGAAACGCATCGCGGCCCCGCCTGAACAGGGATCAGTCGGGGCCAGGACAGGCAACAGCATGGACACAATAGACACAATGAGGTTGGTGAGTGGCCGAATCGTGGCAGCCGAAGGACAGCCATTTGAAGCGACGGTGGACACCGGGGCGACTAGGAGTTTTATTAGCGAAAGGGCAGCGGCAAGATTTCGCAATCGGGAAAACCACAGAGATGTATGCCCCAGGGTGAGGTTAGCAGACGGCACAGCGAAGGAGGTGACGCGAGCCCTGATGGTGAGAGCAAAGCTGGGGACGCTTTGGATCCGAATGCCGTTCCTCATCCTCCCTATAGTACTAAAGGACATCATACTGCGCATCGATTTTTATTGCGCTGCTCAAGCCAGAATTATCTGTGGCCCAGTACAACTGAAACTCGAGTATCCGCCCCCGCGTGCGCCTCTGGTGCAACCTGAAATGCCTGCAGTAACTCGTCTAACGCCAGATACGACCCCAACTTCGACACCCACTACACTTCGCCGGACACCGCCCACTCAACAGACTATGCTGACCACCGCGAAACGGACGCCAATAACGCTAAGTTTTAAGCCAAACCCCCTGACCCAAGACCAGAGTTTAACGAAAATACAGCCCTTGGGGCCTTCTTAATGCCACAACCCAGAGTTACCCAGATCTGGCCACGCAGGACGCCAAACCCAGCAGCATAGAACCCTCGAAGCCATCCTCAGCCGCAGCACCAAGAATGGAGCACAACCACCAGGAGAACACAACCAGAACACAACCACATCCCTTGAGCCAGTCAAGGGATACCAGCAACCGAGACCACGGCAGCGTCACAGAAGGAAGACCGAAGATCAACGTAAGAATTTAAGCAACGCAACATAGGAACAACAGAGATAGTATTAAGCAACAACGACGAGCAACGCAACACAGGCACAACAGAGATAGTATTAAGTAACAACAACGAGCAAGCAGAGCAGGAAACTTCTACGTCTTTTTCGAGCGACGCCGGGCCAGCAGTGCCCAACGCGTACCTTTTACCCCGCATCAACCACATTCTTGAGCGCCTCAGGAATGCCAGCTTTATGTCTACGCTGGACCTCAAAAATGGCTATTGGCAGATACCCGTCGCCCAAGACAGCCGTGCATGTACAGCATTCACCGTGCCAGGCCGTGGCTTGTTCCAGGGGAAGGTTATGCCATTTGGGCTGCATTCAGCTCCTGCCACCTTTCAGCGTGCCCTCGATAGCGTCATCGGGCCAGATCTCGAGCCGTTCGCCTTCGCGTATTTAGACGATATCATCGTGGTGAGCGCATTTTTACAAGAACACATGGACCACCTGCGCGAAGTCTTCCGACGAAGAGGTTACGGGTAAACTTACGGGTAAATCAAGAAAAATTGTCTTTCTTTCGACGACGTCTCGCTTATCTTGGCCACGTAATCGGCAATGAGGGGATACATACGGATCCAGACAAGATAGCAGCAGTGCGAAACTTGCAGGCCCCAACTACCCTCAAGGAACTTCGGAGATGCCTAGGCATGGCATCATGGTACCGCCGATTCGTCCCCAATTTCGCCATGGTAGTGCAACCGATGACTTCGTTGCTCAGGAAAGGCCGTACTTGGACATGGGGTCAGGCCCAAAGCAATGCCTTCGAGACACTAAAAACACTTCACACCGAAGCCCCTATCTTAGCGTGCCCAGATTTTCTTACCAAGTTTACACTACAGGCAGACGCTAGCGACTACGGCCTAGGAGGGGTACTAACTCAGGGGACTGATGAAAACGAGAGAGTCATAGCCTACGGAAAGGTTACCTCAACCCAACTGGATCTATTGTACCCCCTATCTGAGCTTAGAGATCACCCATCAACCCGGCTCCTTCGATAAGGTTAAGGAGCTTTATCGAGTCGATGCTTCCGGAGGTCCTAAGTGTAAGGAACCTGGACCCGAGGGTTCTGCTCCTCAGGCTACTTAGTGCTGGGCAATCTGATATTATGTGTAGGGAGGTTTCATCCTCGCTATCACAGAATCTGCATGTTTTTCTGTTTGTAATCCCTATATTAAATAGGTGTCTCCTTAGTTTGCAGTGTCCGGTTAGTAAGCCGGTAACTATCCTAAGTGATCTCTTCCCTAGTAGTATAAGTTTCTTAAACCTCTTTATGTCATAATTGACGATGAGGGTTTTGGCTTGTCTTTGGCCTTTGGTGTCTACCCAGCAGGCTTGCCTCATCTGTACCTCTTCCGTTCTTAGGTAATCTTTGACTGTGTGTCGGCCTATGCCACAGTAAGGCTCGGGTCCTATAAGGGGTCGTTCCGCCCCTAGTTTTGCTAGCCTGTCGGCTAGTTCATTCCCGGATATGTCTTTGTGTCCTGGGATCCATCTTAGTGACAGCCTGTTGTTGCTGCCCAGAAGGTTCAGCTTTGTTCTTACTTCTCGAACCAGCTTCGAGGTGATTCTATTGCTGCATAGTGCAGTAATTGCCGCTCGACTGTCCGAGAGGATCGCAATGTCCTTGTCTGTGTACCCACGCTTCATATTGAGCTCTGCACACCGTCCTATGGCGCAAACTTCAGCTTGGAATATGCTGGTGTATTGGCCTAACGATTCATGGTACTTGATTCGTGGTCCTACTACTCCAAGGCCAGTTGAAGACCCGTCCGTATACCATGCTATAGTGTGACTCGTCATGGAGTGTATTTCCTTCATGGTGGTCCATTCTTTCTTGTTGCTCAGATGAGCAGAGAAATTCTTTTCAAAGATGAATTCTACTGTCATTTCGTCCCTGGGGTGTGAGCTCAGGGGAAGTTCGACTAGTAGTTTTGCTGCATCCCTAGAACTGAGGATGCGGTCACTGCCATTACCACATGAAGTGATTCTTAGTAGGGTGGCCTTCCGCTGTAACTCTACTACGCAGTGTAGCGGAGTGAGTTCCATGAGAACTTCCAGTGCCGCAGTAGGGCAGGTTCTCATTGCTCCTGTCATACATCTGCATGCCAGTCTTTGCAGCCTTTGGAGCTGTTTCTGTGCGGTAACGAGCCTAGCTCTTTTACCCCAGGCTACTGCCCCATATGTGAGTATTGGCCTCACACTTATAAGGTATAGCCATCTGATAATTTGGGGTGAGGTCCCCCAAGATTTCCCTGCAATTTTCCGACAGGTGAAGAAAGCACTGAGGCACTTATCCACTGTCTTTTGCATATGGGTTGCAAACGTTAGCCTCCTGTCGAAGGTAACTCCGAGGTACTTAACTTCCCGGCTTATAGCTACGGGAGTACCTAGTAGCATGATTTGGCTCATCTTCTTTAGTTTGTACTTCTTTGTAAAAGGAACAATGACTGTTTTTGCGGGGTTGAGGTTAAGTCCAACTTCCCTGCACCTGTCGAGCGTTATCTTGAGTCTGAGTTGGACAATATCGCAAAGCGTTTCTTCAAATTTTCCGTTGGCTACTATTACTATGTCATCGGCATAGCCCTGACATTGTATTCCTCTATCGGCGAGTTTCCTTAGTAGTTCATCCACTAGTAGGCTCCACAGTAAGGGAGACAAGACTCCACCTTGCGGACATCCTCTGCTTGTGGCAACGGTCATTGTGCTGTTGCCAATGGTCGCCATTGCCTGTCTGGAGCTTAACAAGGCTCCAACCCATCTTCTTGTTGTCGCGTCTATATTCCTTCTGGCGAGGGCCGCTAAGATAGCATCATGCGACGCATTGTCAAAGGCTCCCTCTATATCCAGAAAGGCGCAGATTGCAACTACTTTGTTGTCCACTGCCCCTTCAAGAGTGTGACAAAGTTGTTACAGTGCAGAGTCTGTTGAACGACCTGCCGTGTAAGCATGCTGCGTGGGTTGCAGCGGACAGTTCTTAAGAACTGTGCTCCTAATATGGTAGTCTACCAGCTTTTCTAACGTTTTAAGGCAAAACGAAGTTAAGCTGATACGTCTGAAGGACTTTGGGTTGGTGATGTCTTTCTTCCCTGCTTTGGGGATGAAGACCACCCTAGCTCTACGCCACGCATTTGGGATATGTCTAATTGCTAGGCTGCTTAGCGTCAGTCTCCTTAAGCGGGTTAGGAGTAAGTCCAGTCCCTGCTGCAGGAATGATGGAGAGATACCATCCAGACCAGGTGACTTAAATGGTTGGAAGGTCCCAATTGCCCATTTAAATCTCTCCGGAGAGACTAGAGTCTTGGCAATTGCCCAGTCCTCTGCGCTTGGTCTGAGGTGTTTTTGAGTGGACGATGCCTCCATTGGGTTGGACGTATCTTCCGCCAGGGGTGAGCTCCCGGGGAAGTGTGTTTTAAAGAGTAAAGCTAGTTTATCCCTGTCGTCGGAAGTGTAAGAGTTGTCACATTTCCTCAGGGCTAGGTTACTTTCTGGTGCAACTTTGGCCATAGCCTTGTGCAATCTTGCCCCTTCATGGGCTGTGCTGATTGCCTCACAGAAGTCTCTATAGTTCTTCCGTTTGGCCTTCCTGATCTCTTTGTTATAGAGCGTCAGGCTTTGTTTTTATTGTCTCCTCGCTCGTTTTTGCTCTGTTGAAGAGCCGGCGGGTGGAGATTCGGAGCCGTTCCAGGTTGTCATTCCACCATGGGGCGTCTCTATCTGGTTTCCGTCTGCCAAGAGGGCAACTGTCCTCAAAAGCATTGGTTATCTTCTTGCAGAGGTTCTCCACTGCCTGATCCAATTCTAAAGAATGTCTGGGTATACCTGACAGTTCGTTAGAGAGATCGAGCACAAGAGAGGACTTGAACCGATCCCAGTTTGTTTTCTTGGGATTCCTTTTGGGGGCGTCCCTAGCGGTGTTGAAGTCTAATTCAGATCTAATGATTCGGTGATCCGACATTGATTCCTCTGGCGTCACATGCCAGTTCTTAATAAGTGGTCCTAGAGACCTGCTCATAAGAGTTATGTCTAGGACCTCCTCTCTTACTCTAGTAATGAATGTCGGTGTGGACCCGACATTACCGATTTCTAGGTTACTATTTACAATAAATTCTATTAGCTGCTCACCTCTGTTGTTGACATCGGTGCTTCCCTATATCACGTGATGTGCATTGGCGTCACATCCGATGATTAGGGGCATCTTCTTCCTCCTGCAGCATTCCACGAGTCCGATGATTTCCGGTGGTGGGCATGCTGCATCCCCAGCAAAATACGCCGATGCTATGGCGATCGCTGGTAACCTTCCTGCGCCGCTCACAGTTACCGCGACACAGTCACTGCTTAAGAACTCTGAAAAGATATAATAATTGATGTCTTTTCTTATTAAAATGCATGCTCTAGGGTGTGCACCCTGTTGGTCGCATATTACCTTTGATTCCTTGGTGTACAGGCCTTTAATGCCCTGATTGCACCAAGGCTCCTGTATGAGAGCTAGCCCGAGATGTTGGTTGGTGAACAACCTGGCCAGGACTGCTTATGCCGCCGCAGGTTCACCTGGGCTAGCCTCGTGCTGCTGTGTGCAGCCATCATTGGAGCGGATGCTCCATCTTTGGTGAAGGGGGCGGGTGTTCCCCTTCACTGCCATCCGTCAGAGTGACGTCGGCCTCCATTTCGTCGTTATTGTCGGAGGGCGTAGGATGCCTTCATCCTCATTCCTCACGTCTGTAACGGCGCCAGGGTCCTCCTCTGTACCCATAGGCTCCTGTGGCTCGTCGAGGGATTCCTTTGCCGCCTTTCTCAGCCCACTCACCGAGACGGTACTGTACCTAAAGTTGAGCTGATGCCCTCTAGCTACGATCTCGTCTCGGGTGAGTTGGTCGATCCCGATGACAAGGAGTGCTCCGCCTCCATCGTTCCTCCGGGAGACCACTCCCCAGGCATCCGTCTCCAGGCTGTTCTGTCGCCCAAGCATCGTGAGGAGTTCCTCATTTTCTCTTTCCGAGCTTCTGGGGCAGAAGACCGTGACATTATATGCCGCGGGGATATCTTCTCCCACCTTGGTTTCTAGGGGCACGCCCTTCCACGTTCTGAGCAAGGGCACAACGGCCCTCAGCCAGTCCGCTGAGTCCTGGTCCAGGCAGTCGATGAGGAGGTATCCTACCCTGAAGTGGGTGCCCCTAATCGCGACTGCCGTGTCCCATGCCGACGTGATTACGTCGTCCATGATGGCCTCCTCCAACTCGGACAGTTCTTCGTGGCTCAAGTGCACCTGTGGGAAATCCTCAGGTAACACCGCCACTCTGACCCTCTTGGCGGCCTCCGCATAGGAGGTGTTTGTGCCAGTGAGAGGGGCTGTGGAGATGGAGGTTGGCTGCTTCGCACTCCCTTCACTCTCCTTCGGTACGCTGAGTGTTCCAGCAGATGCCTTAGGGGAAGGTCTCCTTTCTGTCGCCGCCTTTGAGGTGCAAGGCTCTTCAGGCTGTGGGCAGGAGGGAGTAGCCTTAACCTCATTAGTGCCCTCTGACTTCGACCTTTTTGGGGTGTCCGTCGGAGGGGTGAGGGTGCTGTTACCCCGCTTGCTGGCAGGTGCACTACTTGGGGCCGTTGGTCGTGGCTCCTTTGCCTTCCTCAGTGCCTCGTCAGGTGACATGCCCTGCTGGAGGTATCTGAGGTACCATTTTGTTTTGGACCCCGGCAGGCCTCTCCTGTTGGGGTCGTCTAGGCCTCCAGGTTGTCCTTTGGCAGGCCTGGTCCTCTGTCCAGCCGCGGGGGGTGGGCGAGCCAGACGGGATGGTCCTGCTGGTCGCGCACGTTCCCGGACTGGAACAGTTGACCATTGTGGGGGATGTCCCACATCTTGCGTCCGAGACGCACTCCTGGCGGTGGCTGCGCTCCTGGGTGGGAATGGTCCCACCTGTGGTCGCTCCCCGTCGAGGAGTTGATTTTCGAAGTGTATTGCGACACTCGAGGCAGAGATGTCCTGCGGTAGCTTGTTTGTGTTGTTCTTTCTCATAGTAGATCACACGAGTCGCGGAGAATGTAGGGTCCGCCCGGGCAGAGATCCGCCATACCCGGGTAAGGCATAGCTAGGACAGGCGGTCGCCACTTGACTGAACCCTCCGTGAGAGTCTGGGCTAGTTGTTAGTCCGGGCCCCAGCCAGGCTGACTATCGGCACGGGTTGGATGACACCTTAGTCCGGCAGCGGAGTGAGATTGTGGGAGGGGAAGTTGGTAGATAATTGTGAGGGAAGAGGGGTGTGTGAGGCTATAATTTGAAGACGGCCAGACAAGCGTCTTATCAGTACACCGACTTCGGTGTACCCGCTGTTTGTCCGGGGTTGCTTATTAGCTTGCGCTTATTCACAACTAACCTTACGAAGAAGGCCGTTCGCTATCCGCAACCTGCGACCCGCCTGGTGGCCTCAGCTAAGCCCCCTCTTAAACATCTCACTAGTTCTCGAGGAACAGGCCGCTGGGCCTTAGAACTCCAGCAATACCGGTTTGATGTCCAGTATGCGACAGTTGCCAACGGTTTAAAGTGAGTCAACAGAAGCCATCAGGACACATGCTCACCCGGCAAGCGGAGGAACCATTTGGCATCCTCTGTGGAGATTTCGTCGGACCCCTGCCCCGTTCAAAACATGGGAACACAAGCTTGTTAGTGTTCTTCGACCAATATTCGAAATGGGTCGAATAGGTTCCACTCCGCAAGGCCACCTCAGCGCAGCTGATTCGAGCGTTTCGGGAGAGAATCCTCTCCAGATTCGGTGTCCCAAGACAGTTAACTTGCGATAATGGCACCCAGTTCACCAGCCGCGGTTTTAGACAATTCTTGGAAAAGCTGGAGTGCAAGCTGCAACACACTGCGCCGTACAGCCCTCACCAGAACCCTACCGAAAGGGCAAATCGGACTGTAAAAACAATGATAGCCCAGTACCTGCAGGAATCACAACGCACCTGGGATGAGCTGCTACCAGGAATATCCCTCGCCATCAACAGCAGTATTTCCAATTCGACCGGTTTCAGCCCCAGCTATCTCGTGCTGGGCCGTAAACCACATCTGCCAAGAAACCTCTACGACGAAGTCACGCCTGGGATAGGAAGCGAGACGAGAGGACCCGAAGATCAGGCACATCACCGCAACGCAGTCATCCAAGCAGCCAAGGAAAATATGCAGCAAGCAACCGAAGGGCAGCGTCGACACTACGACCTCCGAAGAAGGGAATGGAGACCTCAGCTGGGAGCGGTAGTCTTGGTAAAGCAACACCATCTTTCGAAGGCAGCGGATGGATTCTCTGCTAAGCTGGCCCGAAAGTTCAATGGGTCATTCAAGGTCGTAAGATTCATCTCCCCGAACATAGTCAGACGGCAAACATCAGTGACTTGAAGGAGTACCACCAAGCAGCGGCTGACCCAGCCGAGAGCACCAAGAGCCTCAAAAATGACCAAGCCGTGGAACCACACCCCTACTCCCATTCCCTCCACTAACAACGTAGTAACTTTTAGAACTCTTAATTACATACCCAAATCTCCCGCAGCCATGAAGCGAGCAGCAGAGAAAAAACGTCGCGAAGCCCGCACAGCCGAGTGGGTGGCAACAAACCAGGCTGGAGGCCCCACCGAGCCAGGCTGAGTGAACCCCACCAGAGCAGAGTGAAATGGCCGCAGCACACCGGACCGAGGGGACTCGCCAGGTTGGTGGTAACACTTGGACCTCACCAGACCAGGCAGAGGCAACCTCGGCGAATCAAGCCGATCCAGCCCCATCGGGCCAAGATGACACTCCCACCGGGACCACACCACGACGGTCCGCGGCAAGCCTGCCACGCCCAGTGGAGATAAGTCCACCCCATCCGAGCAACTACCGGCCCGAGGTGGACGACGTGTCGGACGAGGATGTGCTTCCAAACCCGGCAAATACCCAGGAGCCCCCGATCGGAGTTGGCGATGCTAATGGCCGTCGACGAGGATGTGGCCAGCATCCAGGGCACCGAAGGCGACGACTCACAAAATCGCCACCTACCCCACAGTGGTTGCCACCTTTAACACCCATAGCCCAGAAACAAAAATAGCCCTGCCACCCTCACGAAAATATAACCCAATTGCAAAATATCAATAGCCCACCGAGAAGATAAAGACCACCCGAAACATTGCAAACGACCACCCGATCGCTACGATCTGGCAAAACCAACAACGATCGGGTTGCGACGCCAGCCGTAGAGCCTGCGCAAGCTAAAGTCGGCAGCGCAGCCTGCAGCGCAGCCTGCAGCGCGAGGCTCGGACGAAGGCCAGCGAAAAACAATCGGGGAGTCAGCGTAGAACTTCCGAAGTGATCAGGTCGAGTCAACTTAGAACTTCCGAGGCGATCAGGTCGCGAGCAAAAGCAAAACAAGTAGCGCGAGTAAAACTAAGACCCAGTGGAAAATTACCAGAGACCCAGAAACACAAGAACAGCAACAACAACAACCCTGGCAGCGACGCAGAAGACACACACAATAATTATTACGCATCATCAATAGTTCCTTAATTAAAAACCTGCAATAAAACCCACCCTACACATCTTGCTATTTTATGTGGTAAGCCACACACTCTCGCACACACCCACATGCAGTTGCAGTTTCAGCAGGAGTTCCTCAGGGCTCTGTGCTGGGCCCTACCCTCTGGAACTGCATGTACGACGGAATACTTAACCTACAGCTCCCTGAGGGTGCTACGATCATTGGCTTCGCAGACGATATTGCCGTCGTCGCAGTAGCGAAGCAGTTAAATGAAGCCGAAGCTGTAACAAATGCGTCCATCGAGCAAGCTTACCACTGGCTATGTGCCAATGGCTTGAAGCTAGCCGAGCACAAGACGGAATCCGTCTTGATTAGCAGCAGGAAGGCGGTAGAAACCGCCCAAATAATAGTGGGTAGGACTACTATACGGTCCAAGCCCTTCATTAGGTACCTTGGCGTAATGCTGGATCACCGGCTTACGTTCAAATTCAACAAAGCGGCCAAAGTTGCCACGTCCCTAGCTAGGATGTTAGAGAATGTAAACGGGCCTAAACAGCAGAGTAGGCGCTTTCTTGCCAGTGTGGTAAAATCCACTATTATGTATGCGGCACCGATCTGGGCTCCGGCCATGACCTCGCCTACTTATAGCCGCTCGTGCAGGGCGGCATACAGACGCGCCACACTCCGAGTCATCTGTGGCTTTCGGACCGTTTCCGAGGAAAGTGCGCTGTTCCTATCCGCCATGACGCCCCTGGACCTGCTCGCAAATCAGGCCCAGGAACTGACCGGCGGAGTTCCATCGATGGAGGAGACCAGCGGCCGAGTGGTCCCAGCGTGGCAAAGTCGATGGAGTAGCAGCTCGAAAGGTAGGTGGAAATTTAAGCATTTGCTCGATGTGGAGCGTTGAACAGAAAGAAAGCACGGACAAGTTGACTTCTACATGACGCAACTATTGACAGGATATGGGTGCTTCAAATCCTTTCTCCATAGGTTTGGGCACGAGACAGACCCCTTTTGCACACACTGTGCGGGGGGCAATTGAAGACGCAGAACATGTATTCTTTGTCTGTCCGAGATTCGAAGCTTTAAGGCATGAGCTCAGCTTAGCGTTTGGGAAGCCGTTCACGGTCTCTGACTTGATGGATACGCTACTGGGCTCACAAAACAATTGGGATGCCGTAAGCAAAATGACAGTCTTTGTCATGAAATCCATGCGTCGCGCTGAACGTCAGCGCAATCGACTTCAAACCTAGTTTAATTACTAGTTGCGGCTTTCAGGCCATCTCCCCTCTCATGAAGTAATACCCAAGGTTAACCCCCTGAGGTTGTGCCGTGAGAGGAAAACGGAGAGTAGGTTCAGGGTTTTAGTGGGTGAAAGACCCACACTTCGGCTCTTCAAACTTTCCCCCTATACAAAAAAAAAAAAAAAAAAAAAATCACCCACATGCACACAGAGACGAGTGGAAAGTCGTTGCGTACCGGACGTGTTTTATATTCGAGTGCGCGAAAACAAGTTTCCTACGTTGTGATCCGCGTGTGCGACATCTGGAATTGAAGAAGAGGGGTTGAAGCGACCCATAGTTGTGGAAGGAGCAACATACCAGTGTGCCGAGGTCTTCCCTGGACCCCAGAATCTGTCTGGCTCCAGTAGCGTCGGCTCGGCACTGGGACGAAGGGGTGATACCCCCCTGCAGGTGAGTGAAAGCCCTTTTCACTCAATTTTCCGAATTGGGTGATTGGGTCTGCCATCTTCGTGGTCAGTTGACTGATCAGCTGCGCTTCAGAGTTGCCAACTCTTAGCGAGCGTAAGCCGAGCTCTCAACCCGCGGGGAAAGCTCTAAAGAAAGCTTTCCTCCGACCTTAAGTGCAGCATACACATAGGCGTTAGGTAGAAACAGGAAAGGAATTATTAAGAATGGCGATCCGTGGCCCTGGCCCGGTTAGCATAACTAAGGAGGCGCCTCAGGGCAAGGCTGAAAGCGCAGCAGCTAAAAACTATGCTGCGCCGGCAGCTGACCCATTTAGGAAGAGCAGCAAGATGGGGAGATCACCGACAAAGGTGCCAAAATCTCCACCCATTTTCTCGCCTGCAGTAGAGCAGGAACAGGCGGATACGGCGCATGCTGGAGGTCCCACAGAAGCGGGGGTCTTCCATTTCAGCGCAATTTCCGAGCAGGGACTGGCTCCGCTTATCGCCAATGGCGACATAGACGGAGTCATTGGCGCGATCGGGGCGAAATTGTCCCAATTAAATAGTATGATGTTAGGCAAGACGAGGGTGATGGTGACGATTCCTATGAAGGAACTCGTGCAGCAGGTCATCGCCCTCCAAAGTCAGCAGTTAGAATTCTGGAGACGGCTCCAAAGAATCCCAGTGAGCAAAAGCCCACTCCCAAGAGGTCACGTGAGAGCCCTAGAGCCGGTAAGCTCTCAGCGCCAAAAAGGCAGAAGGGGCTGCAACCTTGCGGCACTAGCAATAAGGTCGTGAAATCCATCACCTACGCAAGTGCAGCGAAGGAAATTTCCGGCCCTCTTCCGCCGAGCCATGCGGCCAAAAGCACGAAGGAGGGTGCGGAAAAATGGTCGACGGTTACCAAAAAACCGAAGAAGCAGCAGCCAAAAAAGCAGCAGCGGCAGAGAAAACTCCCTCCACGCACAGACGCACTAGTCGTCAAGTGTGGCGAGGGCATGCAGTATGCCGAAGTGTTAAAGTTGGTAAAAAACAACCCAACTTTACAGCAACACAAAGATTGTGTTAAAGGCATACGGATGACTGGTAGGGGCGAGCTCCTCATCAAAATGATGAAAACGGCCGACCCAGCCACATCCAAATTACATAAGTCAATGCAGGAGACCCTGTCTGATAAGGCAGAGGTCAAGGAACTGAAGGAGCTAGTCCAGGTTGAGATTAGGGACATAGCAGAGTTCTCGTCGAAGGACGATATCATTCAGGCGGTTTTCGCCAACTATGAAAGCGATACTCCACCAACGGCCATTCCTTCCCTAAGGAAGGCATACGGGGACACACTAGTAGCCAGGATGAGCATCCCGCCCGTTCTTGCGGAGAAGATCCTAGCGGAAGGAAAAATCCGCATCGACTGGGCGCACCTTAGGGTGCTTAAAACAGTAGAGCCAAAGCGATGCTATAAATGCTTCGCATTTGGGCACATGGCCTGGCACTGCCGTAGCAAGGTCGATTTGTCCAAAGCGTGCTTTAACTGCGGTGGGCTCGATCACGAGTCCAAAAGCTGCAGCAAAGAGGCACGCTGCCTACTATGCGCAAAAACCCATGGCGTAAACGGCAAGCACCACACGCTAAGCAGAAGCTGCCCAGCTTACCAGCAGGCTCTCAAAGCAAAGGGGAAATGAAAATTCTCCAATTAAATTTGAACCATTGCAGAGCGGCTCAGGGCTTGCTTGCACAAACGGTGCGAGCCTTAAAAATAGACCCGGCCATTTTGAGTGAGCCATACGCAAGTAAGCACGATGGGATTTGGTTTCAAAACACCCAAGGTGGTGCAGCAATTTGGAGCTGCAGCCCGAGACGATTGCAGATCCAATGCCGGCATTCAGGCAGAGGTTTTGTCAGGGCGAAGGTGGGTAGCCTTACCATCTATTCGTGCTACATTGCACCCAGCGTCGACTCCCAGACATTTGGCAGCATTGTTGACGACATTCTGGAGGACGCCAGAGGACGACACCCCATCATCATTGCCGGCGATTTCAACGCCTGGGCAACGGAGTGGGGCAGTCGCCTCATAAACCATAGAGGCCACATATTGTTGGACGCTGTTGCCTGGTCAGGCCTCACTCTGGCTAACACAGGGTCAGCCAACACTTACGAGAAGGCGGGAATGGGTTCTGTGATCGACATCATGTTTATGAGCCCAACCTTAACCAGGACGTCAGCATGGCAAGTCTCAGAGATATATACCGGAAGCGACCATCGGGCCATCACCATGGAAATAAGAGACGGGCGATTCAAACGCAAAAACACCAATGCGTCCAGTGGGTTCCGAGATTCTACCGTCGACCCGCAAGCCCTGATCTTAATGGCGGAAGACCTCGCTTACGACGAGCGTAAAAACGCCAATGAAAATGCTGCATGCATAAAGAGGGCGACTTGGTCAGCATGCGAAGCTTCCATGCAAAGGAGACGTGCTGGCGAAAATGGATGCCCATCGGTGTATTGGTGGACCGATTCCATTGCCGATGCGCGCAGGAAGTGCCACCAGGCTCGAAGGCAATATATGCGCTCTCGAGGTAGGCCGAACTTCGCCTCACTCCAAAGCCTCTACAAATCCTTGCGGTCGGCTCTTAAAAAGGAGATCTCCGCGAGCAAAAAACAATGCTTAGCAAAACTATGCGATGACGCAGACGCACGTCCCTGGGGTACAGCGTACAAGCTGGTAATGGGGAAGTTGGCGGCCTTCAGCCAGCCCACCCCAACATGTCCTGAGCAGCTCAGCAACATAGTGGCGCACCTCTTCCCGCCGAGTGTAGCACTGCAGCCACTGCAAGAGCCCTCCCCGCTTCAAAGTGATAATATTTCCATGTTCACAAATGCTGCGGAAGTCTTGGCTGAAGTTAGGAGAATCAAAGTCGAAAAGGCCCCTTGCCCAGATATGATTCCTAACAAGGCATTAAAGATCATAATGACGGAGAGATTAGAGATCTTCTTTAGGCTCTTCAATGCCTGTTTCGCCCAGAGAACGTTCCCTGAAGCCTGGGAAATGCAGAGACTGGTACTTTTACCCAAGGGCAATCAAAATGATAACCTTGCGGCCTATAGACCACTCTGCATGCTTGATACAGTAGCAAAGGTATATGAGAGGCTCATCTGCAACCGCATCAAAGTTGCACTGTCCGAGGGTCCGGGCTTATCCAATAATCAATTTGGTTTTAGGAAGAAGCGCTCCACAGTGGACGCGATCGGGCTGGTGCACAAACTGGCCTCTGAGGCAATCCAGGGAGCACGTTGGCGAGGCGGTAGGAAAAAATACTGCCTTGTGACTACTCTGGACGTAAAGAACGCATTTAATACTGCAAACTGGGTGCGGATACTTTCGGCCCTGAGACGTTTACAGGTCCCCAGCTATCTGGTGGACATAGTCTCAGAATATTTTAGCAACGGACAGCTTCTATATGATACTGAGGAGGGCCGTCGAAGCTATGCAGTTTCAGCATGTGTTCCTCAGGGCTCTGTGCTGGGCCCTACCCTCTGGAACTGCATGTATGACGGAATACTTAACCTACAGCTCCCTGAAGGTGCTACGAACATTGGCTTCGCAGACGATATTGCCGTCGTCGCAGTAGCGAAGCATTTATACGGTCCAAGCCCTTCGTTAGGTACCTTGGCGTAATGCTGGATCACCGGCTTACGTATAAATTCCATTTAGAAGTGACGGGCAACAAAGCTGCCAAAGTTGCCCCGTCCCTAGCTAGGTTGTTATGGAATGTTAACAGCAGAGTAGGCGCTTTCTTGCCAGTGTGGTAAAATGCACTATTATGTATGCGGCACCGATCTGGGCTCCGGCCATGACCTCGCCTACTTATAGCCGCTCGTGCAGGGCGGCATACAGACGCGCCACACTCCGAGTCATCTGTGGCTTTCGGACCGTTTCCGAGGAAAGTGCGCTGTTCCTATCCGCCATGACGCCCCTGGACCTGCTCGCAAATCAGGCCCAGGAACTGACCGGCGGAGTTCCATCGATGGAGGTGACCAGCGGCCGAGTGGTCCCAGCGTGGCAAAGTCGATGGAGTAGCAGCTCGAAAGGTAGGTGGAAATGTAAGCATTTGCTCGATGTGGAGCGTTGAACAGAAAGAAAGCACGGACAAGTTGACTTCTACATGACGCAACTATTGACAGGATATGGGTGCTTCAAATCCTTTCTCCATAGGTTTGGGCACGAGACAGACCCCTTTTGCACACACTGTGCGGGGGCAATTGAAGACGCAGAACATGTATTCTTTGTCTGTCCGAGATTCGAAGCTTTAAGGCATGAGCTCAGCTTAGCGTTTGGGAAGCCATTCACGGTCTCTGACTTGATGGATACGCTACTGGGCTCACAAAACAATTGGGATGCCGTAAGCAAAATGACAGTCTTTGTCATGAAATCCATGCGTCGCGCTGAACGTCAGCGCAATCGACTTCAAACCTAGTTTTATTACTAGTTGCGGCTTTCAGGCCATCTCCCCCCTCATGAAGTAATACCCAAGGTTAACCCCCTGAGGTTGTGCCGTGAGAGGAAAACGGAGAGTAGGTTCAGGGTTTTAGTGGGTGAAAGACCCACACTTCGGCTCTTCAAACTTGTCCCCCTATACAAAAAAAAAAAAAAAAAAATCACCCACATGCACACAGAGACGAGTGGAAAGTCGTTGCGTACCGGACGTGTTTTATATTCGAGTGCGCGAAAACAAGTTTCCTACGTTGTGATCCGCGTGTGCGACATCTGGAATTGAAGAAGAGGGGTTGAAGCGACCCATAGTTGTGGAAGGAGCAACATACCAGTGTGCCGAGGTCTTCCCTGGACCCCAGAATCTGTCTGGCTCCAGTAGCGTCGGCTCGGCACTGGGACGAAGGGGTGATACCCCCCCTGCAGGTGAGTGAAAGCCCTTTTCACTTAATTTTCCGAATTGGGTGATTGGGTCTGCCATCTTCGTGGTCAGTTGACTGATCAGCTGCGCTTCAGAGTTGCCAACTCTTAGCGAGCGTAAGCCGAGCTCTCAACCCGCGGGGAAAGCTCTAAAGAAAGCTTTCCTCCGACCTTAAGTGCAGCATACACATAGGCGTTAGGTAGAAACAGGAAAGGAATTATTAAGAATGGCGATCCGTGGCCCTGGCCCGGTTAGCATAACTAAGGAGCAAGGCTGAAAGCGCAGCAGCTAAAAACTCTGCTGCGCCGGCAGCTGACCCATTTAGGAAGAGCAGCAAGATGGGGAGATCACCGACAAAGGTGCCAAAATCTCCACCCATTTTCTCGCCTGCAGTAGAGCAGGAACAGGCGGATACGGCGCATGCTCGAGGTCCCACAGAAGCGGGGGTCTTACATTTCAGCGCAATTTCCGAGCAGGGACTGGCTCCGCTTATCGCCAATGGCGACATAGACGGAGTCAGTCGGGGCGAAATTGTCCCAATTAAATAGTATGATGTTAGGCAAGACGAGGGTGATGGTGACGATTCCTATGAAGGAACTCGTGCAGCAGGTCATCGCCCTCCAAAGTCAGCAGTTAGAATTCTGGAGACGGCTCCAAAGAATCCCAGTGAGCAAAAGCCCACTCCCAAGAGGTCACGTGAGAGCCCTAGAGCCGGTAAGCTCTCAGCGCCAAAAAAGGCAGAAGGGACTGCAACCTTGCGGCACTAGCAATAAGGTCGTGAAATCCATCACCTATGCTAGTGCAGCGAAGGAAATTTCCGGCCCACTTCAGCCGAGCCTTGCGGCCAAAGGCACGAAGGAGGGTGCGGAAAAATGGTCGACGGTTACCAAAAAACCGAAGAAGCAGCAGCCAAAAAAGCAGCAGCGGCAGAGAAAACTCCCTCCACGCACAGACGCACTAGTCGTCAAGTGTGGCGAGGGCATGCAGTATGCCGAAGTGTTAAAGTTGGTAAAAAACAACCCAACTTTACAGCAACACAAAGATTGTGTTAAAGGCATACGGATGACTGGTAGGGGCGAGCTCCTCATCAAAATGATGAAAACGGCCGACCCAGCCACATCCAAATTACATAAGTCAATGCAGGAGACCCTGTCTGATAAGGCAGAGGTCAAGGAACTGAAGGAGCTAGTCCAGGTTGAGATTAGGGACATAGCAGAGTTCTCGTCGAAGGACGATATCATTCAGGCGGTTTTCGCCAACTATGAAAGCGATACTCCACCAGCGGCCATTCCTTCCCTAAGGAAGGCATACGGGGACACACTAGTAGCCAGGATGAGCATCCCAACCGTTCTTGCGGAGAAGATCCTAGCGGAAGGAAAAATCCGCATCGACTGGGCGCACCTTAGGGTGCTTAAAACAGTAGAGCCAAAGCGATGCTATAAATGCTTCGCATTTGGGCACATGGCCTGGCACTGCCGTAGCAAGGTCGATTTGTCCAAAGCGTGCTTTAACTGCGGTGGGCTCGATCACGAGTCCAAAAGCTGCAGCAAAGTGGCACGCTGCCTACTATGCACAAAAACCCATGGCGTAAACGGCAAGCACCACACGCTAAGCAGAAGCTGCCCAGCTTACCAGCAGGCTCTCAAAGCAAAGGGGAAATGAAAATTCTCCAATTAAATTTGAACCATTGCAGAGCGGCTCAGGGCTTGCTTGCACAAACGGTGCGAGCCTTAAAAATAGACCCGGCCATTTTGAGTGAGCCATACGCAAGTAAGCACGATAGGATTTGGTTTCAAAACACCCAAGGTGGTGCAGCAATTTGGAGCTGCAGCCCGAGACGATTGCAGATCCAATGCCGGCATTCAGGCAGAGGTTTTGTCAGGGCGAAGGTGGGTAGCCTTACCATCTATTCGTGCTACATTGCACCCAGCGTCGACTCCCAGACATTTGGCAGCATTGTTGACGACATTCTGGAGGACGCCAGAGGACGACACCCCATCATCATTGCCGGCGATTTCAACGCCTGGGCAACGGAGTGGGGCAGTCGCCTCATAAACCATAGAGGCCACATATTGTTGGACGCTGTTGCCTGGTCAGGCCTCACTCTGGCTAACACAGGGTCAGCCAACACTTACGAGAAGGCGGGAATGGGTTCTGTGATCGACATCATGTTTATGAGCCCAACCTTAATCAGGACGTCAGCATGGCAAGTCTCAGAGATATATACCGGAAGCGACCATCGGGCCATCACCATGGAAATAAGAGACGGGCGATTCAAACGCAAAAACACCAATGCGTCCAGTGGGTTCCGAGATTCTACCGTCGACCCACAAGCCCTGATCTTAATGGCGGAAGACCTCGCTTACGACGAGCGTAAAAACGCCAATGAAAATGCTGCATGCATAAAGAGGGCGACTTGGTCAGCATGCGAAGCTTCCATGCAAAGGAGACGTGCTGGCGAAAATGGATGCCCATCGGTGTATTGGTGGACCGATTCCATTGCCGATGCGCGCAGGAAGTGCCACCAGGCTCGAAGGCAATATATGCGCTCTCGAGGTAGGCCGAACTTCGCCTCACTCCAAAGCCTCTACAAATCCTTGCGGTCGGCTCTTAAAAAGGAGATCTCCGCGAGCAAAAAACAATGCTTAGCAAAACTATGCGATGACGCAGACGCACGTCCCTGGGGTACAGTGTACAAGCTGGTAATGGGGAAGTTGGCGGCCTTCAGCCAGCCCACCCCAACATGTCCTGAGCAGCTCAGCAACATAGTGGCGCACCTCTTCCCGCCGAGTGTAGCACTGCAGCCACTGCAAGAGCCCTCCCCGCTTCAAAGTGATAATATTTCCATGTTCACAAATGCTGCGGAAGTCTTGGCTGAAGTTAGGAGAATCAAAGTCGAAAAGGCCCCTTGCCCAGATATGATTCCTAACAAGGCATTAAAGATCATAATGACGGAGAGATTAGAGATCTTCTTTAGGCTCTTCAATGCCTGTTTCGCCCAGAGAACGTTCCCTGAAGCCTGGGAAATGCAGAGACTGGTACTTTTACCCAAGGGCAATCAAAATGATAACCTTGCGGCCTATAGACCACTCTGCATGCTTGATACAGTAGCAAAGGTATATGAGAGGCTCATCTGCAACCGCATCAAAGTTGCACTGTCCGAGGGTCCGGGTTTATCCAATAATCAATTTGGTTTTAGGAAGAAGCGCTCCACAGTGGACGCGATCGGGCTGGTGCACAAACTGGCCTCTGAGGCAATCCAGGGAGCACGTTGGCGAGGCGGTAGGAAAAAATACTGCCTTGTGACTACTCTGGACGTAAAGAACGCATTTAATACTGCAAACTGGGTGCGGATACTTTCGGCCCTGAGACGTTTACAGGTCCCCAGCTATCTGGTGGACATAGTCTCAGAATATTTTAGCAACGGACAGCTTCTATATGATACTGAGGAGGGCCGTCGAAGCTATGCAGTTTCAGCAGGTGTTCCTCAGGGCTCTGTGCTGGGCCCTACCCTCTGGAACTGCATGTATGACGGAATACTTAACCTACAGCTCCCTGAAGGTGCTACGATCGTTGGCTTCGCAGACGATATTGCCGTCGTCGCAGTAGCGAAGCATTTATACGGTCCAAGCCCTTCGTTAGGTACCTTGGCGTAATGCTGGATCACCGGCTTACGTATAAATTCCATTTAGAAGTGACGGGCAACAAAGCTGCCAAAGTTGCCCCGTCCCTAGCTAGGTTGTTATGGAATGTTAACAGCAGAGTAGGCGCTTTCTTGCCAGTGTGGTAAAATGCACTATTATGTATGCGGCACCGATCTGGGCTCCGGCCATGACATCGCCTACTTATAGCCGCTCGTGCAGGGCGGCATACAGACGCGCCACACTCCGAGTCATCTGTGGCTTTCGGACCGTTTCCGAGGAAAGTGCGCTGTTCCTATCCGCCATGACGCCCCTGGACCTGCTCGCAAATCAGGCCCAGGAACTGACCGGCGGAGTTCCATCGATGGAGGAGACCAGCGGCCGAGTGGTCCCAGCGTGGCAAAGTCGATGGAGTAGCAGCTCGAAAGGTAGGTGGAAATTTAAGCATTTGCTCGATGTGGAGCGTTGAACAGAAAGAAAGCACGGACAAGTTGACTTCTACATGACGCAACTATTGACAGGATATGGGTGCTTCAAATCCTTTCTCCATAGGTTTGGGCACGAGACAGACCCCCTTTTGCACACACTGTGCGGGGGCAATTGAAGACGCAGAACATGTATTCTTTGTCTGTCCGAGATTCGAAGCTTTAAGGCATGAGCTCAGCTTAGCGTTTGGGAAGCCGTTCACGGTCTCTGACCTGATGGATACGCTACTGGGCTCACAAAACAATTGGGATGCCGTAAGCAAAATGACAGTCTTTGTCATGAAATCCATGCGTCGCGCTGAGCGTCAGCGCAATCGACTTCAAACCTAGTTTAATTACTAGTTGCGGCTTTCAGGCCATCTCCCCCTCATGAAGTAATACCCAAGGTTAACCCCCTGCGGTTGTGCCGTGAGAGGAAAACGGAGAGTAGGTTCAGGGTTTTAGTGGGTGAAAGACCCACACTTCGGCACTTCAAGCTGTCCCCCTATACAAAAAAAAAAAAAAAAAAAAAAAAAACCCACATGCACACACTTGCACATACTCACATGCACCTACGCGGTCCGTGTGGGTAGCGGACTTAGAATAATCCCTCAGCCCGTCCCTGTTTGTCGTAAAAGGCTAAAGGTTGCAAGGGGAGACTAAAGGTTGCAAGGGGATGTTTCTGCCCGGAGAGGGCCCCTATGGTGGCACGATTGTGACCTCCACTAAGTTGGTAACGGTCGGATCAACTCCTCTCTGGTGCAGTTAAAGCAGCTCGTAACCTCCGACAAGGCGTCAGGTATCCCCGGACAGACCATCCACGCTGTGATGCGTCTAGGAAATACGAGAAGGCGACTAAGGCCGAGACCAGTAAGGCCCTAGGCCCTACTGAAAACTGGACCCCCGACATGGAACGACGACCCATGGGCTAACGATAGCAGTATTCTAGCACCTCAGTAAGCGGAGTGAAATCTTGCTGAAATGGCTGCTAGGCAAATGCTGCTACCGGCAAGTCTCCTAGAACGCTCTCTAATTCGGCACCATTCATTTGGCGGCACAGGTTCAGATGTAACATTCCTGATCTACGCGGATTCGGCTCTGTACATCTAACCCCATAAGGGCAGATGTCAACCCTAGCATGGCCTCCCTGCTTTGCATAGATAACCATGGAATCACTCAACGCGACTGTGCAACGATTAGAGACAACGACTAGGAGTTGGGACCCAACAGAATGAGCGATAATTACGCAACACCCAAAGAAAAATCCAACGAGAAAGAGGAAGAGTTTGCATTCCGAAGGAATAGCAAAATCCTTAGATCGCCAGTGGGCGACAAGCCCAGAATAAGAATCAACAAGCTAACCAAAAGAGAAATACAGAATCAGTCTTAAAGTTGAACTCAAACCATCCGGGCGTTTTATTCAAAATCTTGTGAAGTCAAAAGTGATTCCCAATCAAGTACAACATTCCATTTCGAACCTATCATAATGGCGCAGTCGGTAGTCTTCGCCCACGAACGGATTCTACAAAGGACCTTTGGACAATCAAGGACGAGCAGGATCCGAGACGACGAAGACCGAGAAGGATGTTTAGGATCCTAATTATTATTATGTAAGAAAGTGAGTAGAGTGAAGTGTGTGACATGGAGTGAATAGTAAAGTAATAGTAACAAAGGAAAAGCAATAATAATGGAGAAAAGAGAGCCTATAATCAAGAAATATGTTAAGATCGGTAAAAGGAGTGAAGTACAGCGGGATCGAATCGAACCCTCAGGAAAAAGAAAATTAATAAAGACTAAAACTAGTGGGTATGATATTGAATGCGAGGTGTATTAATATAAAAGAAAGAATATGATAAAAAGAGGTAGAGAATTATAGTATTGAGCAGTTGAGTGTGCAAGTAATTGATTATAAGTAAACGAAATAATGTTGATGTAGGCGAAAAGTCAAACGAGGTCAAGTTGAATAACAGAATGTATCGAGCATCGACCTAGTCATGGGTACCAACAGTTTGACGTTAAATAGGTCGGTGCGATCAACGGTGGTTGTAGGTCAAGCACTTCGATCGGCGTTGGCAACAGGTCGAGGGTTTGATGCGCACCGAGTGGTCCGGTCGAGCGGCTCGATCGGCGACGTTGTGGTTATAGTTAATACACAATGGGTCGACCGAGCAAGCTCGGGCACCCTGCACAGTAGGAAGTTAACTGAACAAGTAAATAATGATGGATGAATACTAGACAAACGGTGCACAATGTCAATAAGAAATGCGCTGAGCATGGAGAGTAATGTTCAGTTGTGAGTGAATATTTTATTTCGGTTGGACTTTCAGTTGTATTAAATGGCGAACTGTAGAGCACAGAGCGACTGTTTAGCAAGGGAAGTGTTAATTCGAAGTAAAACTGAGTAGGAGGAAAGAAATCCATTGGCATGTATTAGACTGCGCCTTGTAACGCACAGGGCGGTCGTTTAGCATGAAGGTGGAAGGATTAGAACAAGGAAAGAATATATAACAGAAGACATAAGGTACACGATTTGGTCATTTACACGTAGTAGGTGACACACTGTGGTCACTTAGCGTAGGAATGACCGAAGACAATTATAAGACCAGGAGCGGTAAAAAGGAAATTAAAGAGGAAACTGGCAATGACTGTCCGCAATTAGTTGTTTAGCTGTAGCTCACAGCTGAACAACTAGCTTCAGCATGCTAGGTGCAGCAAGTGCTCGAAACAATAATGTTGGGGACGAAAACGGCTACTTTACAGATGATAGCAGAATAAATATTAATAGGAAGTCCATTGTTGCTATTGAAAAAAAAAAAAGAAAAAAAAGGAAAATCTTTTTGAAGTTTAACTTACGATAATTAATTACAGAACTCCAAGTCTCCACACGGAAACTCACGAAGCCACTACACTATAACAACAACAGAAGATAAGAATAACATTGAGATAACCAACCAGCAGAACATATAGTAAATAAGAACACACATAATACTTACCTATTAATTATTATTACATCACTAAAAGATTAAGCTAAGTATTATAAGAAAATTACGAATAAGCAAGATAGACTTTGGAAATTCCAAGAAAGTTAAGTCCAAAAAGTAATGCAGGTAGAAAAAAAACCCGTAGCAATGGCAACAACAAGCGTATTAGAGGCGATTAAGGTAGTAGACCTAGTGGAGATTATTCCAAAGTATGAGGGGGAGTCTGGAAAATTAAACGGATTTATAGCAGCGGTAGAGCAGGTGCTAGGTCTTATTAAAGGGGAAGAAAGGTCGAGTGTAGGACTAATAGCATTAAGGGCCAT
Source organism: Drosophila ficusphila (assembly GCF_018152265.1). NCBI lineage: Eukaryota > Metazoa > Arthropoda > Insecta > Diptera > Drosophilidae > Drosophila > Drosophila ficusphila. The sequence goes on from NW_025064156.1 coordinate 411,526, forward strand.
TAGGAGCAAGATTGTAGGAGCAGCAGATAGGGCTCTGGATCTAGATGAATCGGAATTGAACTGGGACCGTATCAAGGAAACGCTAATAACACATTTCAAAGACAAGAGGTCGGAACAAGACCTAATTATGGAGTTAACACACCTGAAGGAAAAGAAATTGGATTTAGACACTTTGTACACGAAGGTTATGGCCTTGAAGAAAGCCCTCGTTAACCAGAACAAGGCCTCCGAACGGGGGATGATACTCAGGGAGAGAAGCCCAAATGGTATGAGGAGATAGCTTTGAATGCCTTCATATCAGCGCTGGACGGACCAGTAGGTGTGACCATTAGGAACATGAGTGTGCCAACTATAGCAAAGGCATATGAAATAGCTTGTCGAGAAAGGAACTTAGGAGATATGGATAAAAAGAACCTGGAGCTAAGGAATTAGGAACTGACCGAGTCGCAAAAGAAGGAGGTTAAAGAGATTCCGAAACAGGAGCACGAGGAGGTGCCGATTCCGATAGCAGAAACGCAAACAGGCACCTGGGCACAGTATCGATGGGGAGACAATGCCCAACCACCATTCCCAATGCCGTTCGCAATGCCAAATATGAATGGAGGGCCAGGATTCGGGTTTCCATACCCAATGATGGGCAATTCATTTGGGCCAAACAATTTTGGTCAAGGAGAGACATCCGTGTACCCAAGGCAGTATCGCAACTACCAGAATAGGAACGCTAAATGGAATTATGGACAACAAAATCGAGACAGGCATGGGAATAATAACTATAACTATAATAATGGCAAGCCCAGAGGGGGAAGTCAATTAGCAATTCAGGCACCAAAAGATACGCAAGGAAGTGGGCAATCGAGGATGTCTGGGAATTCAAACTATTCAGGGCAATCATACAACTCCAACAACTCCAGACAGTCGAATTTTTCAAACAATTCCAAGCGATCATATAATTCGACCAATAATTCTAATAGAGGCGAAAACAGATCGGCAACTGGGGGGCAGCTACATAACATCCAAGAGGAGGATGGAAATTTTCAGCAGCTAGCCTCGAACAACCAACAGGATATCTAGGGACGAGGAAAGGTCACTCCACTCTACCGTATTTAAAGATCAGAGGTACCTCATGAATAGTTAAGATATTAATTGATACAGGATCCACCTTTTCTTTTATCCGGCCTGAATTGGTACAAACACAAGATATAAGAGAATTACGAGAGCCAATAAACATTAAAACAATAACCCAATCTCACGCAATTTTAAGAGAGGCGTTTATTCCAATGTTTAAAGAACTGGGAGGAGTAGGGGAGATGAGAATGCTACTATTCAAATTTCACCAGTTTTTGAAGGATTAATTGGAATAGATGTTTTACAGCAACTAGGAGCCATTATCGATGTAGAAAAGGGGTGGTTCCACACGGCAAGCGGAAAGTTGAAGATTCATTTCGAGATATATAGACCAACGGATGTATACACGATAGAAGCAGGAACAAAAAGAGTTGTTTCCGTCCCGGTACAAATGCAGGATGGGGATTTCTTGTTGAGAAGGACGTCAATAAAGGAGTATATGGTTATCTCGGAAGGTATTTATACAGCGGTAGCCGGACGGAGCCTAGTGGAAGTGACGAATTGTTGCCTAATATACATGGACGATATAATGGTATATTCAACATCCCTACAAGAACATATCACGGACCTGGAAAAAGTCTTTAGGAAACTTACAGAAGCCAATTTCAAGCTGCAACTAGACAAGACGGAATTTTTAAGGAAAGAAGTAGAATATTTAGGGCATGTAGTAACCCAACAGGGCATCAAACCGAACCCGGGGAAAATCGAGGCGATAAAGAAATTTGAAATTCCCAAGACTAGAAAACAGATTAAGTCCTTCCTAGGATTACTAGGATATTACAGGAAATTTATAAGGGATTTCGCAGCCATAACAAAACCAATGACAAGACAATTGAAAGGGAAAAAGGCCGTACAAGTGGACGAAGAATTCAGAGAAACATTTGAGGTGTGCAAAACCTTATTATGTAACGACCCGATATTACAATTCCCCGATTTCGAGAAACCGTTCATCCTTACTACAGATGCCAGCAATTATGCAATTGGAGCCGTCTTGTCCCAAGGGAATTTGGGGACAGATAGGCCAATAGCGTATGGTAGTAGAACGTTATCAGGAACAGAGGTAAATTACGCGACCATAGAGAAAGAAATGCTGGCCATTATTTGGGCAATTAAACACTTTAGACACTACCTGTTTGGTACCAAGTTTAAAATAGTGACGGATCATAGACCATTAACCTGGCTTATGAGCATCAAAGAACCTGATTCTAAACTAGTAAGATGGAGGCTCCAAATGCTGGAATACGATTACGAGATAGTGTATAAAAAAGGATCCCTGAATGTGGTGGCAGACGCGTTGAGCAGGATCCAGCCAGAGATTAATGTGTTAGAAAATGTCTCGGAGGTAGCAACGAACGGTGAAACGATCCACTCTGCAGGAGAGGACTTACAGCTTGGGTTTCCTATATCGGAAAAAACATTAAATGAATTTAACATTCAGGTAGTTGTTGAAGAAGGGGGACAATCGAAAATAAAGAAACAAATTCCATTTAGGAATAAACTAAGAATAACTTTCACAGAAAATACTTTCAATGAGGAAAATATTGCCCGGAGATTAAAGGAAATTTTAAAACCAAAAAGAACAGCAGCATTATTAATACCAGATAACTTAGTGATAACAATCCAGGACGTATATTGCAAGTACTTTGCATGTGTACGATGTGTACGATGTGTAATATTATTACCGGACATTACAGAGAAAATACAACAAGAACAAATTATTAAGGATTATCACGAAAGAAGTAATCATAGGGGAATAGATGAAACTTTAGCCCATCTAAAAAGAAGGGTGTTCTTTCCGCACATGAGACAGGCTATAGCACAAACAATTAATAACTGCGATAGTTGTCAAATACAGAAATATGACAGGAACCCACACAAAATTAAATACAGCATGACGGAAACTCCACAGGGACCCATGGAAGTAGTGCATATAGATTTGTATTTTATTAATAAGAAAAATATATTAACCATCATAGATAAGTTCTCAAGATATGCGTGGGGAAAAACGATTCCAGCAAAAGAAAGTATAAACGTAGTAAAGGCGATAAAAAATTTCATGGCTTTGTTCGGGATACCCAAAAAGTTAGTATGTGACCAGGGAGTGGAATTCTCTTCCAACCTGTATAAGGACTTTTGTAGGCAGTACGAATTAGAACTGCATACAACCTCCTTTCAACAGTCGTCAAGTAATTCCACAATCGAAAGACTGCACTCTACCTTGACAGAAATATATAGATTAATAATCGAGGCAAAGAAAACAAATAAAATGGAAATTAAGCATGAGGAGATATTGGACGAAGCATTCATAACATACAACAATGCTATTCATTCGGCTACAAAGTTAACACCACAGGAATTATTCACGGGTAGAACGCATAATTTTCTGAATAACATAGCGTTTAACAACGAGCATGATTATTTGCAGAAAATCAATGCGTTTCAGGCCGAATTATACCCAAAAATCAGGGAGATGGTGGAACAGAGGAAAAATAAACGAATAGAATCAGCAAATACAAACAGAGAGTATCCGAACCCAGTAGAACCAGGGGATACAATATTTAGGAAGGAGAACAGGAGGGACAAACTTACCCCTAGATTTTCAAAACACAAGGTGCTGGAAGACAACGGATTAACACTAACATCTACCAAACCCCAGAAAATTCACAAAGATAAAATTAGAAGACTAACCAAACCAAATGAACAATAACAATTACAGGTGGTCAGTGACCATGGCCGAAGGAAGGAGTCTCGGGATTTGGGAGTTACAAGGAGACGAGCCGTTAGCACAAATAAACTTAGGCCCTGCAAGAATAATACAAACACATAGGAATTTGATACACATAGTAATGTTGCAAGAATATCAGGAAGCAATAGAAAACATAGGAAAGACACTCAGAGACATAGCTGACGATGCAGAAACAAGAGACCTCGTGAGAGCATTACAGAACAAGTTACATATGATTAAAACAAGACTAGAGACAATATGCCCTAAGAAAAGGAAACCAAGGAGACTAATTAATGGGTTAGGATCAGTTGTTAAGTCCATAACAGGAAATCTAGATGCAGAAGATGCAGAGAAATTAGATCAGGAAATAAGAAAAATACAGAACGAGGAGGAGACATTACGAGAGGCCGTGTCCGCACAGGAGAAAACAGGTAACAAGTTCGGCATAATGTTTAAAAATTTGACGAAATATATTAATGAAGAACAAAGCAGGGTAGCCACGTTTATTAATAACTAGTTGACCCGACAGACTTCGTCCTGTCAAAAAGATTTGTAATGTGGCAGTTTTTGTGGCTACGTATTTAAAAAAAATCTCCTAAACAGAACCGTCACCCTGTAATAGGGCGTTGTGAATAAAAAATAATTTAAGTGAACAACAGAAGGGTGTCTCTCATGAATAGGGAAAGAAAATATTCGCCAAACTGCTTCATTACTACTGACATAGCGGCCCATTTGGTATTGGGTAACTTCATCATTGGAATAGTCATCCGACCGACATTCTGTGCATTTCCATCAGTATTAATCGCATCTCGAAGGTGAATATACTCTTCAGATCGAAGTTTGGTTTGATTCAACCTGATGAATGTTAATCTCTCCGTTTCAATTTTAACATACATGTCAACAACATATTTGTGATATAATCGCCGACATTTCAATTTGTGATTATCTTCATTTTCCCGAATCATTAGGCGGTATGAATAATAGTTCATTGAACTGACTTTTTTGTTGGTTTCAGAGCCTGTAAATAGATTTTGTTTTAATAACATCAATATAATGACTGAGATATTATCGCCAAAGCTAAACTAATATTTTAGTAACCTGTAATGGGATTTATCATTTTTATTGAGAAATCGTAGCCATCTTCACCTTGCCAAAATATAATGGGATATTGCAGTGCATCATATGAGCGGTGTGTTTCCTTTATACGTTGTAATTGATCATTCCGACGATGTAAAACAATATCACGGGATTCCAAGTTTTCTCCAACTACAATGATAGCAACTTCGTCAATAGTTGGTGCATTAAAACGTCTTGTATGTTGACCTGCAGGTGTTTTATCAGCTCTGATTACAATTTTGTGATTATCGGATGGCATCAGATCCAAGGCAGTTTTAAACAATATAATCAATTGATTTCGTTGATGAAATAAAGTTTGTAATTGTTCTACAATAGACCTCTTTACTAAATTGTTATGTGCGCAACGCAGATCAATTTCTTGTGGTGAGTTGCCCATAAAATAAATTTGCAAGAATTTGTTGTCGCTATCTGACACTGGTAACAGTGAACCTGCTCTGTGATATATTTGCCCTTGTATCTGTAAAATATGATGACTAAGTGATATATTTCGTAATGATTAAGAAATTGAAAAGATTAGTGACGCATCTTAACTTTGGTGTATACATACCTTGAAAGTTGGCATAAAATTTTCCCGAACTACATTTGTTGCCCCAAATGAAGTCATTTGAAAACAATTGTTATATTGTTGGATATGTGTCAAAAAGTGTATAGATTCTGTTCCTATTCCTGAAACCAATGAGTACAATGGTTCTGGTGGTGGATCCAATGGTATCAATTTCACTTTACCATTTGCGCAACACAATCCTTTGGCTTCGTTTTTGTATTTTAATGCCTTACAGTTTGAGCAAACGTAGTTCATAGAACCAATAACAACACATTGGTAGTTACTGTAGTCAATTGACACATCGTAACTGAAAGCAGCTCGATTCAAACTTGCGCGATTATTAGTTGAATGTCGCGCTCGCGCTTCACGCGTTTGTGATATCCGAATTCTTTCACGTTCATTTACGTATTCACGTTCTTGTGCAGTACGATTAGATCGGTAATTAGACTGGTTTGTAGCATTTCTGGTTCTTCTACCTAAATTGCTTCGTCTTATAGCAGGCATTATTTTTTCACTACTCACAAACAAAACACTTTTTTTTTATAAAAACTTTGATAAAGCAAACCTTTTTACTTAAAACCGAATGCCTACTGCCTACCCCATAAGAACGATTGCGTAATTACATACAACATTGTGTACATCTGTTAAGCCGCTAGCGACTTTTCCAGAAGGTTTTCCCATAATTTTCTTATGCTACAACCTTCTTCTTGTTCTAAGCTATCTCCCTACCAATTTTCAGCCAAATCGGTCAAGCCGTTTTCATGTGATGCGCTTACCAACACATTTTGCGATTCATTTTTATATATAAGAAGACTATAAGAATGGAATAAGTAAGACGTTTTTAGAAGAAGATAAGAGGATTTATAGGTTAGAATACATAGAGAGAAATTCAGTAACAATAGATATTTACATTCTGTTACTCCACACGGGAGCTTAGAGCCTCTACAATTTCTTGTAGAGGATTCATTATCATTGATTTTTGATCGTACCGGTGATAAGCCAGTAGCGACTTATCCTAGCGGTGGGGTTGCCACCTGGCGCCATCTAGGAGTGACGAAAATTCTATTGATGGGTCCATAGTAACGTGGACGAGGGGGTGTGCGGGTCCGGGGAGCCGAAATTTGTTACTAATGTTAAGTGAGCGATAGAGCATAGAAGTGGTGGAGATTTGGAAAAAGAGACCGTTTCTTTTTCTCGGGGAGCCTGGGGCTCGACTTGAACCCGGGCCTTCCGGACCGGAGGCCAGCGCTCTACCTGCTGGGCCACCGTCCCCCCAGGGGGGATATGCTTGGATTAAATTTAAACGACGTTGCTGAAAGTTTATTGTTGGCAAAAATGGGGTTAATTTCAAAATTTATATTCTGTTTAGGCCTCTCCCTCTCCCGGAGCTTCTCCCCACACCGCACTCTCCCTCTCCCGAAGCTTGGAGCATGTCGCGCTCGGCCGTCAAGGCTCTCCACTCCCCGAGCGCGAGAAGTCTCCGCTGCGCCTCCAAGCGCCTAGCTTAGCTTAGCTTAAATTAGTTCCAAAATCGTCACCGTTTGAATAAACGCCCGGCCGGTCCGCGCAATTACCGAATTCCAAGTTTTTTTTCTTTGCCGCGATCGTCGAGTGTTTTTTCTCACCCCCACAGCTTAACCCCGCCAGCCGTCGCTGACCACCGGAGTTTTGCTGCCTTCAAGAAGGACGCCCCAGCACTTCATTTTTTGATCCAATCGAGCCAGATTCGATCAGCGCCCGAAATTGCTCAAGATAAGTACGAAGATCTACATATATTAATTTGCCGGTCTGCAGTCAGCCACTCGAAAACACTGTTTCGTTTGACTTTCTGCATGATTTTTTCTAAAAATCCAAGTCCGATTTAATCCGAAAACGGCAATTATTAAGATCTATTCCATTTTCCGTTTTTCTTTGATCGTGCCGCCATATTCCTCCAATTCCTCTTTGGCCCGTACATCAAAGTGAAACCGTACACATATGTATGTACATACAAGTATACATACATCAAATGAGCAAAATTCCAAAACTTTAATAAAGAGCTAAAATTGCAAACTTTAATAAAAAGTGCAAATTCCGAAATTGAATAAAAGTGAAAAATCCAAAATTTAACGACAAGTGTAAAGTGTGCAAAATATTCGAAGTGAACAGTGAAGAAATAATTTCTGTGAAAAAATTCCAAGTGTTCTGCCAAAAAAGGGCCCCCATTTTCAAAGTGTTTTTTTTTCACTGCAGTCCTACGCTAAATATTTTGCACACCTTTTCTTGCAATACAGTCCACTTAATTAAAATCGAAAGCTCAACACATACCCGCCGGCAATATTTTTTAATAAATTTTCCGCCATAAATAAAAATACATACATACATAATTATCCAAATATATTCCATATACATCATACATATTTTCTACTTCCTACAGCGAAAATATACCAACATTAAAAGTTTTCCGTCGGCCTCCGTGTAGCATAAAATAAATAATTACAATCCACCACCGACTAGGAAAACTTTGTTGGTTTCAGTGTGTTTTTTATCTCCAACATTTTTTTGCGTGAGCGCGAATTGCACAAACGCACATACATAAATATATCTCCAAATATATTCCATATACTCCATACATATTTTCTACTTCCTACAGCGAAAATATACCAACATTAAAAGTTTTCCGTCGGCCTCCGTGTAGAATAAAATAAATAATTAAAATCCACCACCGACTCGGAAAACTTTGTTGGTTGCAGTGTGTCTTATTTCTAACATTTTTTTGGCGTGAGCGCGAACTGCACAAACGCACATATATACATATACACTTATATCCAAATCCAGCATACCAATATACACATATACACCCATACCCATTAGGGAGCCGTTGCACGACATCCAGTGCAAGGTCTTAAACATATAAAATTTTTCCAAAGACAAAATAAATTATTTCTGAGCTGCAATAAATAAATTCCAACTCCAATAACAACACATAATTAATATTCCAGTCAAATTAAAATTAAAAATACCAAAATAATTGGAAATTATTTTTTTTATTATTTGATTTGTTTTTTTGTCCAGCAACATACAATAATTTAAAAAAAAAAAATTTATTTCTTTGTCTGGTTCCAAAAAAATTTAAGTGTGAACGTCACTCCGTACGGCACACCGTTTGTTGATAGCTCAGAAATTAAATATTTGCAAATAAATTATTTTGGATAAATAATTAACTTCCATTCTTCGAATAAACTACCCGTTTTGGTTTTTTTTTTGTCTTTACCACAGTTGGTATTATTTTCTAAAATAAAGTAAATAAATACCACACAAAATAATAATCACATATCCGAATTATAAATATACTAATTATAATATTCTTAATAACATTAAGAATAAATATTATTTAATCATTCTGGGTTTTTTTTTCACTCCTGTGCATATTAAATATACCCCGTTTCCACTGGGCATATATTCCTTTTTAATTTATCGTCGCTTCCATAGACCGTCTCCCTTTAGCGAGACAAATTCCACAAGTCAGCTAAATACAAATTTTTTCAAGAGTGCAATTCCAGCAACAAAGGTCTAAAATTTGTTTCTCACGACCAGCACACTCGTTTTCCAACCGAGGGTTCGTTTTTTGGCATGTCCAGTGAAGGTGGGAATAAAAAATCTCCCATTCCACCAACAAAAACTCCGAAAATTGTTGTCAAGCCGCACACACCTAAACCTTCCAGTAAGACTCCCTCTCCCCAAGCAAGGCTCACTCGTTCCGAGACAAAAATGGCTCTAGCTGCGTCCGATCTTGCGCTGAATCAATTCATTGAGGTTTCAGATCGACTCAGTGAATTCGAAGCGAGATGCAACACTCCGTCGCCGACTCCCCCGAGCATGTCCATGCTAAATATCCGACGCGAAGAGGTCCGAGCATTGTGGGAGCGCATCAAAAAAGAGTATGATGAGTGCAATGTACGCCTGATTTCAGCCGGAGACAGTGCAGCTGACAGCTTGCCAATTCTCCGAGCGAAATATAATTATTGCTACGGCGTCTACGAAAGGTGTGGTGCGAATATAGAGGATCTTATTGCGAAAGCTCCACGAACCCCCCAGACACAAGCTGATCCGTCCCAGACCTACGTTCCTTCAGGTTGTCGGCTACCTCCGTGTGATACCGAGGTCTTCACCGGCGATTATCTTCGCTGGCCGACGTTTAGGGACCTTTTCACGGCGATCTATATTAACAATCCAAGATTGACGCCGGTCGAGAAATTGTTCCACCTGAATTCCAAAACGAGTGGCGAAGCACACACAATTGTGGCAAAGTCGCCTTTAACTAGCGATGGTTTTCGCTCAGCCTGGGATAACCTAACTAAGCGTTTCGAAAACAAACGGTTGTTAGTAAACTGTTCAAATACTGTTCAATGTGCAGTCCATCACTCAGGAATCTGGGCCAGCTTTGCGAGAGCTTCAAGACACCATCCAGAGTTGCCTTACCGCTTTAGAAACGAGCGATATTAGCACCGACAATTGGGATTGCCTATTAGTTTATATGGTCTCCGCCAAACTTCCAAAGTTGACACTTTCCCTCTGGGAGCAGTCGCTCCACAACAAGGTCGATGTTCCCACGTGGCAGGAGTTAAATAACTTCCTCACTGAGCGTCACAGGACATTAGAGGCCATAGATGACGTCCGTCCGTCAGGCTCTAGTCAGCCTCAGCCCAGAGCAGCAGGTTCGAATTCCACGGCACGTAGGATCCATTCCTATGAAGCTAGAGTAGTACCCAGAGGTAAAGGGTGCGACTTGTGCAATAGAGAAAACCATCCAGTGCGGACATGCGCACGGTTTCTCCGGATGTCTGTCGATGAGCGGTCCGCGTATATCAAAGGCAAAAAGCTGTGTCTGAACTGCTTTGCACGAGGACATCAGCTACGGGACTGTGACAGTACTCATAGTTGCTTCACGTGCCGCGGCCGCCATCACACGCTTCTCCATCGAGGTAACGCGTCTCCAACGCTCTCGACTCCAACTCCAACTTCTGCGCCCAGGTCAAGACCAACTACGACCGCTCCAGCGACAACCACTGCCGCAACCTCCACGGTGCAAAATTATCTTGCCACGGGTCATAGATCCGTCTTGCTGGGCACCGCCATTATTGACGTTTGCCATTTGGGATCAACCTTCAAGGCTCGTGCCTTGATCGACTCTGGATCGGAGGCAACATTCATGACCGAGCGGCTGTTCAACTTGATTAAGTTGCCTCATCAGATCATTCGAGCCCAAGTCTCCGGCTTAAGCCAAACACTGGCAGCAGAGTCCAAAAAGCTTTGCCAATTTTCAATTCGATCTCCGACCAGGCCTGGCCTGCAACTAGACGCGACGGCGTATGTCCTTCCGCAATTAGCTGGTCAACTTCCGTCCTGCTCAATTCCGCAGCATTTCCTACGGGAACTTCCCGAATTTTCTTTGGCAGACCCGAAATTCTATGAGAGTGCACAAATAGACGTGTTAATCGGGGCTGATCTGCTGCCTTCCATACTCCTAAGCGGCACCCGAGCAAACGTCTGTGGCTCTCTTCTTGGTCAAGAGACTATATTCGGTTGGATCCTTACCGGACCAATACCAGCTGCTAGGCAAGAGCAAATTTCCGCTTTCTCCACTCGAATCTCCCATATATTTGATTCAAACCTGGATCAACTTCTCACCAAGTTTTGGGAGGTGGAGGATCTGCCAATAAAAATGGCAAAAGATTCCGATTTGGCTTGTGAGGAAAATTTCCTCCGGACAACCACGAGAGACTTTAGTGGAAAATATATCGTACACCTTCCATTCCGTGATCCAGAGAACGTAAAGTCCGCCCTGGGACACTCCAGATCCTTCGCGTTGGCTCAATTCTTAAGAAACGAGCAGCGTTTAAAAAGGGACAGCCAACAGAAAATTAAGTACGATACCGTCATTCAAGAATATCTCGATCTCAACCACTAGAAAGAGGTCTTTCCTACCCATGATTCTGCGAGTTATTATCTTCCGCATCATGCCGTGCTCAAGCCGGAAAGTACGACCACCAAGCTTCGTGTGGTGTTCAATGCCTCCAGCCCTTCAGACAATGGGGTCAGTCTAAATGATATCCTTCATGCTGGCCCGGTCTTACAGTCCGATCTGACCATTCAAATTCTGAAGTGGCGATATTTCCGATACGTTTACAGTGCCGATATCGAGAAAATGTATCGACAGATCTGGGTAGACCCGAAGCATACCCCGTTCCAACGCATTTTATTCCGAAACAGCGAGGGGTACATTCGAGATTTTGAGTTAAAGACGGTAACTTTCGGGATTAATTGTGCGCCCTTCCTGGCGATACGAGTCCTACAACAGCTGGCGACTGACGTGCAGCTCAGCCATCCAAGAGCGAGCAAAGTCATTCGTAATGCAATGTATGTAGACGATGTCCTTTCGGGAGCTGACTCTGCTGAAGATGCTCAGCTCACAATAAAGGAGTTACAGAGTGCCCTAGACTCCGCGGGCTTTCCGTTAAGAAAATGGACGTCCAACAACAAAGAGGTGTTAGCTCATATCCAAGCCGGTCATCTTCTGAACAGCGATTTCCTTGATCTCGACACTGAAAGTACAGCCAAGACTCTCGGTGTACGATGGAGAGCGACGTCCGATGAGTTTTTCTTCGTTCCCCCAGATCTACCCACAGAAATCTCCCCCACAAAACGCCAGGTGCTTTCCCAAATTGCCAAACTGTTTGATCCAGCAGGCTGGCTCGCTCCATTTGTTGTGTGTGCCAAGATCTTTATGCAAGAGATTTGGCTTCAGGAGCTGGGGTGGGACGATAAGCTGCCATCTGAGTTGTGCCAAAGGTGGCACAGTTTTCTTCAGAGCTATTCGGTCCTTGATCAGGTTCGGATTCCAAGATGGGTTTCCTTTCGCCCAGAATTCCGCTTAGAGCATCATGGATTTTGTGATGCCTCGCAGAAAGCCTACGGCGCTGCGATCTACGTGCGCGTAGAGATGGGACATACCACGATGGTACACCTGCTCACCGCCAAGACGCGTGTTGCGCCAGTCAAAACTGTGTCGCTTCCTCGCCTAGAGCTGTGCGGAGCTTTACTGCTAGCCGAAATGGCTGAAGCGATCCTTCCCAGCATGCCGATGCTGAATTCGAGTCTCCACTGCTGGACCGATTCCACTATTGTGTTGGCATGGTTAGCAAAACCAGCTTGCCATTGGACTACTTTCGTTGCCAACAGAGTGACGAAGATCACTCAGTCCACAGAGGCAGCCAACTGGTCACACGTTCAATCCGAACATAATCCCGCTGACTTGGCTAGTCGAGGGGTAGCCCTTCCAGAGCTTGTCGGTAGTTCTCTGTGGTGGCATGGACCCATTTGGTTGCAAAAGCCACGCAGCCAATGGCCTAGCCAGGGGACCGACCTTCCCGTGACCGAGATCGAAAAGCGAGCAGTCAAAGCCCACGTAGCATATATTCCGAACGAAGACTTCCTTGATCGTTTTTCCAAATTGGATAGAGCGTTGCGGGTCCTCGCGTATGTCCAGCGTTTTATCAATCGGTGCAAGAATCAATCGCCGCTTTCAGAGATCCGTCTGGAGGCCAAGGAACTTGTCGCCGCCGAACGGCTCATGATTCTCTGCACTCAGCGCAGGTATTTAACGAACGAGTATCGCTGCTTGAGTCAGAAGCTTCCGGTGCCCCCTTCCAGTTCGATCCTCTCCTTGAACCCTTTCCTAGATCAGGAGGGGCTGATAAGGGCATGTGGCCGTGTCACAGCCTCTGAAAGTTTGCGTTACGATGAACGACACCCGATAATCCTCCCGTACGAATGTTCACTCTCTCGGCTTCTGGTAAAGTTCACCCATCTCATTACGCTACACGGGGGTAATCAGTTGGTGGTACGTCTCAACCGTTCCAGATATTGGGTTCCGAGAGTTAAAAACTTGGTGAAGGCAGTTATCAATGCCTGCAAGGTCTGCGTGATCTACAAAAAGCGATTGCAAAGTCAGATGATGGGAAATTTGCCAAGAGAACGAGTGTCATTCTCCCGTCCATTCACGTACACGGGGATGGACTACGCAGGGCCCTTCGACATAAAGAATTACACTGGCAGAGCCTGCCTTATTACTAAAGGGTATGTGTTGGTTTTCGTTTGCTTCTCCACCAAGGCTATCCATTTGGAGCCTACTTCAGATCTGACGACCGAGAAATTTCTTGCGGCATTCGCTCGGTTCGTATCCAGAAGAGGGTGTCCTCGCCAAGTGCAGTCGGACAATGGGAAGACCTTTGTTGGCGCTGCCACATTACTGTCCCGAGATTTTCTCCAGGCCGTTAAAGAGTCTGTGACTGATGCGTATAGTCATCAGCAGCTCGACTGGCATTTCATTCCGCCAGGAGCACCCCATATGGGAGGCCTATGGGAAGCTGGTGTCAAGAGCTTCAAGGCATTGTTTTATAAATGCACAGCTACGCGGAAATACACCTTTGAAGAACTTGCCACTCTGCTAGCGAAGATTGAAGCGTGTCTAAATTCCAGACCGCTATCTCCCATGTCAGAGGATCCCACTGATCTTCTAGCGTTGACACCAGGGCACTTTCTTGTCGGCGGCCCTCTTCTATCCATAGTGGAGCCCGAAGTAAAGGGAGAATCTAAGACAATATTAAACAGGTGGCAACACTTGAAAGCGCTCCATCAGCAATTCCGCGCTCGATGGAAGGATGAATACCTGAAAGAGCTCCACAAGCGCAACAAGTGGAAGTGTCCCACCGAGAATATGCGTGTCGGGGACATGGTCGTCATCAAAGACGACAATCTGCCCTCAAATGAGTGGCGACTCGGTAGAATCGACTCCGTCTTTCCTGGAGCCGATGGCAATGTCCGCGTAGTCGACATCCGGACGGCGCGCGGCATTGTCCGGCGTCCAGTAGCCAAAATTGTTCTCCTTCCCGGAGAGGCTCCCCAAACTTCTACCCAGTAATCCATACTTCGTTGTCCGTAGTCCGTAAGGCCCGAATCTTTCCATTATAAAACATCTTCCTGTGTTTTTTTTCTTTTTCATGATCCAACGCCGACATCCGTAGACAATGGCTCCGCGTAAGCAGAACGCTCAAGTGTTGGAGAGCAGGCGGACTCGAGGCACGCAGTCCTATCGGTGCCGAGTCTGCCGGGGGATCCACCCTCTAAAGAGGTGCCAGAGGTTCCTCAAGCTGAGCGCGGAGAAGCGGCTACGGGCAGTTCTGGTTAATAAGTACTGCGCAAATTGCCTTGCCCACGAGCATTCGCAAGGGGACTGCCGTAGCGGTGACCAGTGCAGAACGTGCGATGAGGAGCATCACACGCTGCTCCACATCACCGAGCCTTCCAAGCCTTCCAAAAGGGGCTCCGCTTCTCAGCAGCGTTCGCGCCGGCAAGATCCGCCAACTCGCAGAGCGCTTGCTTCTCCACCGCGCTCAGCCTCCTCGACACCAGAGCCCTCGACTCGCGCAGCGCGCGCTGCTCCGACGTTGGCAACCCTCCTTCAACACCACGTCGTCAACGTCCTTCCAACGGCTTTGGTCACCCTGGAGGCGGGTCCGAAGATCGTGGACACCGTGGCTCTCATAGACCCCTGCTCGCCTCAAAGCTGCATCGACGCCACCCTGGCGTCCAGCCTTCGTCTGCCGACCACCAATGTCGGAAAAGAGAGGGTGTGCACGGCGATCCTCCGATCGAAGGTCGTCGAGGGAGCTGCGTTGGATGTCGTCCTAAAGATCGAACCCGGCGTCGGCGTCCGCACCCCCATCCGAGCGATCGACGAGTCTGTCGTCGGCCGCTACAAGGACCTTCCGCTGGCCGACAAGCGGTTCTATCTGCCGGCGTCGATTTCCATGGTCCTGGGTGCGGATGTCTACGCCAAGGTCATCCAACCAGGATTCCACCTGGTCGCCGAGGGATTGCCGGTGGCCCAGAAGACCATCTTCGGCTGGATCCTGTCCGGCGCCTGCAACCAGGGCTAATTATGTTGCAACGCCAGCGGTTGCAAGGGGGGCGGAATGTTTAGGCCTCTCGCTCTCCCGGAGCTTCTCCCCACACCGCACTCTCCCTCTCCCGAAGCTTGGAGCATGTCGCGCTCGGCCGTCAAGGCTCTCCACTCCCCGAGCGAGAGAAGTCTCCGCTGCGCCTCCAAGCGCCTAGCTTAGCTTAGCTTAAATTAGTTCCAAAATCGTCACCGTTTGAATAAACGCCCGGCCGGTCCGCGCAATTACCGAATTCCAAGTCTTTTTTTCTTTGCCGCGATCGTCGAGTGTTTTTCTCACCCCCACAGCTTAACCCCGCCAGCCGTCGCTGACCACCGGAGTTTTGCTGCCTTCAAGAAGGACGCCCCAGCACTTCATATTCGAAAAACAAGAAGCAACTAAATGCATACAGGAGTTAGAGGAACAGGGCGTTCAGATAACATCAGAGGAAAACATGTATGAATTTCTAGAATTTAAAGCTATAATGAATGAAACTGACCCAATATTTGCAATAAAATTACCAATTTTTAAAAATGAAACATATTCACTACATAGAATAATAGCACTACCTATGAATAAGACGGAATTTGTAATAACGCCAGAATATGTGGCAATGAATAATGAAGAAATGTACTATTATAAGAATAAATGTCAGCAAGTAAGGAACTTATATATATGTAAGAATGATAAAATTGTAAACCAAGTTAATGAAAATTGTTTAAGAAAACTGATCAGCGGAAAGGAAGCGAATTGTGAGACGAGAGATGCTGGGCTCAAAACAAGGATTTTTGAACCGGAAGAGGGGTATATCGCCGTTTTTAATGGAGAAAATGTGAAACTGGGTACGGACTGTGGTCAAGAAAGAACAATAAATGGATCAGCACTAATCACGTTCAACGAATGCAGAACTATGGTTAACAACGTCCAGTACGAAGCAACGGAGAGGCTTGGCACAGCCAAACTGAACTTGGACATACCACACATCGGAACTATCAACACAAATAGAACAACACAGGAACTGGGAATTCACGAGCTAAAGATGGAAGATATAGAAACGAAACTACAAATCAACAGACTACAAATGGGAACCACTATACATACGACAGCGACATACTCGATGTTAATCATAATGTTGATAGTGTTGTTGGCCGTGGCCGTTTTCTCAAAAAGAACGACCACCTTCACACCAACTTCACCAATTGCGACGTTGACACCAACCATTAGTCCGCCTGCCACCTTCACATCAACTATTACTGCACCTGCCACTTTCACACCAACCATCGCTCCGCTATGGTCGGTAGTTCAATCTGAGGAGGGAGGAGTTACCACCTCAACAATTAGCCTCGGCGGTCCCCCACCAAAACCGCCGCGACTATTGTAACCGCCGCTACAGCAAACACTTAAGCGGCCACCCGATCGCACCCTCAGCAACCACTTAAGCGGCCACCAGATCGCAGCCTCAGCAAACACTTAAGTGGCCACCCGATCGTCACGCCGCCTCAGCAAACACTTCAGCGGCCATCCGATCGCCCTACTAATAACCAATGCATCGAATCGCAGACGAATCAAAACAATAGCATCCGCTCCGCTTAGCCACTCTACTAAACTACTCCAATTATACGACCCACTTCATATCCATAGAGTAAGCACTTTCCGTTAGATCAGCATTTTATGTTAGAATAAGAATCAACAAGCTGACCAAAAGAGAAATACAGAATCAGTCTTAAAGTTGAACTCAAACCATCCGGGCGTTTTATTCAAAATCTTGTGAAGTCAAAAGTGATTCCCAATCAAGTACAACATTCCATTTCGAACCTATCATAACTCGCGCGCCGGGTACTAAGCCTACCAGACCACGTGCCCGGCACCGGTGAAAGGGGGCCGCCGTGGCAAAGATGCCTGAAGATGCTAATAAGCAAAGAGAGAGGCTTACCGAGGGCGGGTATAGCTCCGAGCCTACCACTAACTCCCTGCAAGCGAGCAGGGAGGTGCACAGGTCTCCGAGACGAGCATTGGTGAAAGCCAATCTGAACGCACACCGTCAGAGGACTCCTCCAAGCAAGAACGCCCAAACATCGACCAAGAGCTTCGAGGTTCTGGGCGATAAGATCAGGGCCCTCAGCAAAATGCTGGAAAAACGGCGCTCGATCCACCAGCCAATGAGGGACCTGATCGATAGCATCATGGCCCTCTACACGGCGGCAGATGAAGAAAGGGCAGATAGAGAGTCGCCTGCGAGACCCAAGCCATCCGAGGGCCATAGACCAAGAAGCGACAGGGGTGAAGCAACGTCACCGCCACCGGGTCCCAAGAGGCACAGGGGCCACATAGAGCCCAAGACTAAACCGGAGACCAAGGCAACCTCCCAGAATTTGCCGTCGAAGCCACTCCCGGCTGAAGAACCAACTGCAGGGACACCTGCTTCAACTGTGGCGAACCTGGTCACAAAGCTAAGGACTGCAAGAAGGGTCCGAAATGCATAATTTGCACCAGGAAAGGTGAAAAGGCAACGGACCACAAGGCTAACCGTAGTAGGTGCCAATATCTTAAAAAGGCGCTGGCTAGAACACATAATAGATGATCTGTATCTACCAACTCAACTTGAACCACTGCGAAGCAGCGCAAGACCTGCTATCACAGAGTCTCCGAGAAAATAGGGCCGACGTTGCCATCCTGAGCGAACCCTACCGTATAAGACCCACCAATACGTGGGCTGGGGACAAACTGCGGAAGACAGCAACGTGGAGCTGCGGACAACACGCTTCCCCTCTTACAGTCATTATGTCTGAAAATGGATTCATACGAGCTAAAGTAGATTGGCTATATATATATAATTAAATGTTTGAACCATAAGTTTTCAATAAAAAAAAATTATCTTTATTTCTTATATTCAACTGGTTACAAATATTCTTTAGTTGGAAGAACACCGACCTGTCACTTGCAAGTCTCAAACTGAACTCAACTCCTAACTCTGACTTCCTTTACGATCATACCTCGGTTGTGGAGCTTTCGAGCTTTACTTGAGTGTGTTTATTCTAACTGAGTGTTTTATTGTTTAGGCTAAGAACTTTCCCGATTGGACTTTGGATTCTTGGGTTTGAATTTGTTTGTGGCCTTGGTCCCGAAATTTGAGTTTACGACTTTGGTTTGGGAATCTGAATTATGGGAACGTGCTGAATGCGCGTTTCTATCTAAAATGTTTAGTCTGAGGATTGGTTTACAAGTACTTTTCCATCCTCAATTATGTTTAGGTTTAATTTGGTTAAGGATCATATTCGGTACATTTGCATATTTGAATCTAAGTGTCAAGGGTAAGTTCTAGCAAGTATTAGATGTGTGTGTGTGAGTGTATGGGTGTGTAGACATGTACATAGTTTATGTGGTGCTATGGATATGTCACTCCCCCAACCTTTGAATGCGGCCTGTCCTCAGGACGATAAACTTGGGTATAACATTATGTTTTCTCCTATGTTCATGCTAGGTTGATCGTTTACAATTTCTGGATTTTTCGGTGTTTCTTCCTTTGGTTTTACATATTTAACAATTAATTTTCTTGGAATATTCTTGAACTTATAGAATAAATACAAAGATAAACTTATAATTGTAATTACAAATGTAGTTGTAGTTATTATTTGGAATACATTATAATATTTTGAATGTGTTTCTATAATTTCTTTTGTTTGGATGTAAGCTAGTGGTTCTAATTTTGTTACATTATTACTGACATAAACGGTTTGAGTGTAATCTGACATTGTGTTTGAGAGGATGAATTCGTCCACTTGAATTGAACAATTAAGGATTTTAATCAAGTTATTTCCGCTAATAGAAATTTCTTTATTAATGCAGTTTTGATTTAAAAACGTTTTAGGGATATTCCATGTCAATAAAATGTTTGGTTCAATATAATTAATTTGGACATTTTTTAAGTTTTGGTGTATTTACAGCCTGTGTCTTCTTGTCTAATTACTCCATTTATACATTCGTCAAATACTATCTTTCCTGTTTCTTTATCAAATACTTTTTCCTCGTGTAGGAAATATTTATTGACCGTACTCTCTGTTAGTATGTTGTTATCTTCATCTGGATATGGAATAATTTCGAAAACAGGGGCTTTAAATATTTCGGTAGGAATATGGGAAATAATCAGAATTTCGTTTGTATCAGTTTTGAGCCAAGTAGAAGTTTTGATTTTGAGCAATTTCTCGGAATTCACCTGTTTTAAATTATCGTGTTTTAGTAGTTTGGGGTTAAAAATTCCAAGTCTTGTTAGTTGCATTCCTAACTCAATGTCTTCTATGTATTCTGTGAAATGTTGTAGGTTAAATATTAGTACGTTAGCTTGTTGTTCCTTTTCTTTTCGTCTCTGAATTAGATATTTGTAAGTTGTTCCAACGATGTTTAATAACCCTCTTTTACTACGTTTTGCGATTTTAATTCCATTTATTTCTCTTTGGAGTTTTCCCACTAAGTATTCTATCTGCACTATTCCTTTGAATTCATTTGCTTCTTCTATTAATTTTTCAAAGATTTGCTCTGTTTTCGTGATATTAATACTTATAAAATGGTTCTCATAATTAGTTGGAATATCTATCGTGCCTGTTTTAAACATCAAGTATCCATTTTGAGCTTTTATTGGATTAATTTCGATACTTTGTCCTTTCGCCGTTTGAAGTGAAGTTGTTAATATGATCATAAACATAATGATTTTATAGAGGTTGTCGAATCCATTAAGTTTCTTCGGTTTGTCTGGAATTATCATATTTGCTTTCATTAATTATCTTTTTCTTTTTGAATTTGGACTTATAATGAGTGATTTTCCTGCCTCTTTTGGTTTCCTCAAAATGTTTCTCATCTACTTGTCTAATGTTTCCTGTCTTTTTGAATGGGTTAGTTGTTTTTGATTTTACTAATGGTGACTGCTTATATTTGGTATCTATTTCATAGTCATGTCTATTTTTATTTAACTGGTTAATTTTATTAATTTTCTTTTCTTGAGTATTATAATCGGGTGTTCCTGCATACATGAAAAAGTCGGCTGGTATTCTGTTTGTGGCATTATGTTTTGTTTTGTGGTTATAAATGTAGAGTATCAATTCGAATTTGGTATACCTATTTTCGATATTTGTTTCGCTTCCGATAATTCTTAATTTTTCGTTAACTGTCTTATGGTATCTTTCCACGTCTGATATACCGTTCTTACTTGTTGTTACCTGAATTTTTACTCCTTCTGAATTTAACCAATTGTGTAAAGCTACACACATAAATGCTGAATCCTTGTCTGCCTTAATTTCCTGCGATTTTCCCATTTCGTTGAATATTTTCATTATAGCCCTTTTCGCTTCTAACCAGTCTTTACTTGTTATTTCTACTAATGAGGCAAATTTCGAATACCCGTCAATACAAGACAAAAACTGTTGATTACCCACTATATAAAAATCCATTACATATTTTTCACGGATGTTTTGAATTTCTGGGGTGCTTTCGAAAGAAAGTTTTGTGTTTCTGTGTTCCGTTTTAGATATATTACAAATTTCGCACTCGTTAATAATGTTCTGGATTAGATTCTGATGATCGGGGAAACAATATTTCTCTTTGAACCAATTGATTGTCTTTTCTATTCCGGGATGTAATAGTTCTTTATGATTGCTTAATATCTTTTCTTTGAATTCTGCGTACGTTAAGATATCTTCTAATTTGATGGTGCATTTCACTAGCTTTGTTAAATGATTTGAATTAATTATTTCAACGAAAACTTTCTGGAATGTTGGAAAATCTGGTTCGTTATGCATGTAGATAGCGCTTTTCTTAGTACACAAATATTCTTTAATTATGTCTTTCGCTCGGTCTTCTGTCATTTCTTTATAAGTTATTTTGATTTTGATTTTATGGAAATAGTGTTGAACGTCCGTTTTGTCTTCATTTCCTTTGATTAATTCGATCTGTCTAGAAAAATAATTAAATGGTCGTTCCGTAATTGGTATGTAATTTTGATTGTCTTCTTGTGCGCTGTGTACGGTAGCGTCTACACTGTCTGCTACTTCTCCTAACATGTTTTCTTCTATTTTTGTTCGGGATAGAGCGTCAGCTACATAGTTTTCCTTTCCAGGTAGGTATTTGATTTCGTAATCGAATTCATTTTATTTTATTTTCCATCTTTGTAACTTCATGTTTGGTTCTTTAATATTGTTCAACCAAACAAGGGGTTTATGGTCACTAAGTATTTCAAAGGGTCTTCCGAATAAGTAGGATCTGAAATATTTTGTTGCCCAAACGATTGCTAGCAATTCTTTTTCTATTGTGGCATAATTAATTTCGTGTTCATTTAGAGTTCTGCTTGCACACCATATGGGTTTATGGTTTTGTGATAATACGGCACCGATTGCTATATTACTTGCATCAGTGGTTAAAGAAAATGTTTTATTGAAATCGGGGTAAATAAGAATTGGATCTGAAGTAATAAGTACTTTTAATTTTTCAAATGCTTCTATGTAACTTTTACATTTTATGTCTATTACTGCTCCTTTTTTTAATTTTGCTGTCATTGGTTTTACTATATTCGCAAAGTTCGGAATAAATTTGCGATAGAAGCCGCATAGTCCCAAAAATGACTTTATTTGTTTTGGAGTCTTAGGTATTGGAAAATTTGTTATTGCATTTGTTTTATTAGGGTTAGGTTTGATATCGTTTGTGGTTACAACATGACCTAAAAATTCAGTTTCTTTTTTCATGAACTCGCACTTATCTAGCTGTAATTTCAAATTTGCGGTCCTTAATTTTGTAAAGACTTTCTTTAGAGACAAAATATGTTCCTCTAACGAAGTGGAGTAAATTAAAATGTCATCCAAGTATACTAAACAATCTTTATAGATTAAATCTTCTAAGAGATTGTTCATACATCTTTGAAAAGTCGCAGGGGCGTTTTTGAGACCAAATGGCATACGAGTATATTCGTAATGGCCATGCTTAGTCGAAAATGCTGTTTTTGCTATGGAGTTTTCATCCATTTGAATTTGAATTTAGCCTTTGGCTAAATCGATTGTTGTGAAATATTGACACTTTCCTAGTTTGTCTAGAATTTCATCCATTCTAGGGATTGGGAATTTGTCATTTATTGTAATTTTATTTAGACTTCTGTAGTCTATTACTAATCTGAATTTTTTCTTTCCTGAAGCATCACTTTTCTTTGGTACTATCCAAATGGGTGAACAATAAGGAGATTTTGATTTTCGAATTATTCCTTGTTCAATCATTTCATTAATTTGAGTATTGACTTCTTCATCAAAAGTTTGCGGATATTTGTATGGCTTCTTATATATTGGGTCTTCGTGTTTTGTCTGTATTGAATGTTTTATTGTACTAGTAAAAGTCAAATTTTCACCTTCCTTGTACTGAATGTCTTTAAATTCAAACAAAACCTTTTTTAATTTTTCTTTCTCTTCCTCATTTAAATGTTCAAGACGGAATTCGTTGCATTCCCTGAGTTCATTGTTTATGGCAAAATTAAATGAATCATGGATTAAGGCACTCTTGTGCGGTCTTATCCTTTTTCTCTTTCTTTTCGGATGATTTTGGGCTAAGGCACTTTGGTGCGGTCTTGCCCTCTTTATTCTCTTCACCATATTCATAAAAAAGTTTTTTGTTTCCTAATGTGACTGATTCTTCTTCATAATCTATTTTAGCTTTACATTCTTTCAGAAAATCTCTGCCTATTAGTATGTCATAATTATCTGAAAAATTATGCAAGTAGAATTTCTGTTTTACTGGGCAAATTTTGCTGGGGCTTAATATTACGCTTTTAAGTAGATTGGTAGGCCCGCTTATCGTATAGACTTTCTGATTTTCACTGGTTTCTTTAAAATTTCCTAGATTTTCCTTCATGATGTTAATGGAAGATCCTGTATCTATCATTGCTTTCAAAGTTTTATCTTTAATTATTACTCTGATATACGGATACTGTTTTCCGTTTCCGAGGCTATTTGCTGAAAATTTACGTCCATTCTATTCTGTGCGCTTTCGCTTTCCCTCTGTCTTTTGACAGGTGCGTTGGGTGAATTAGTGGATTGGGTTTGATGATTCATAGGGTTTTGAGCTCTACCTTGGTTTAAATTCCTGGTATTGATTAGTATTTTGATTTTTATTAGGTGAATTCGGAGTATTTGCTGAATTATGTGATCCTGAATTATAATTTGAATAATTATATCGAGAATAATGATTTGAATTATTTTTCTGATAGTAATGATTCTGTTTTGAATTTTCCGAATTCCTACGATGGTCATAATGCCTGGGTTTATAATTATCATATGGGTCTGAGTCCCAATGGCCTAGAGTCATTGCTGCTTCTTTTAAGTTAGTAATGGTTGTGATATCTTTTTTCGATAAGGAATTATATAATTTGTCCGGTAATTTTTTCTCGATACAATCCCTGATTGTTCTGTTCAATGAACTTGTGTAAATTGCCTTATCTGTTTGGTCCATTTCTAATTCTAACTTATTTAAAACTACGGAGGATCTGATCTTAAGTTCATTTACGAACTTACTGATGCTTCCCTGGTAAGGTGTCTGGTGTACATTGCGGATGACATCTTCATATGGCCTGTGGTCCTTGAACGCTTTGATCAGGGCCATTTTCGTCTGCATCCATGTTGTAGCTTTCTCTTCTGCGATGACGGCTTGTGCTGAGTCCACAATAGTCCTCTCGATGGCCCCGTAGATGATATGGTTTTGCCTCACATCCTGTGTTGGGTACAACTGCAACAGATACTCGACCCGTGTGATGAACCGGCTGAGCTCTATTGGGTTACCGTCGAAATAAGGTAATTCTTTGATCTGTCCAATCAACTGATTGAGATGGATCTCGGATAGTTGGGCTAACTGTGATGTCGCCATGTTATCGCCTTTTGAAGTTTTTACTCTTTTTGAAGATATTGTTGCAATATTGTCACACGAAAATTCGCGGAGTTATTGACCGAATTGGATTTTTAGTTAATTGTCTTTATATACAGTCGCGCTGCACATAAATTCTTTTGCGGATTTCTTTTTAATCACTTTCTTTATTCACGGATTTTTACGCTGATCAGGATAAACTAGTCGTATAGTATTATCCTTTTTGTTGATCAGTACCGATGACTTTTTAAAGGACTTTTTTAAGAAATCCTACCGACTGCGCCAATTAAATGTTTGAACCATAAGTTTTCAATAAAAAAAAATTATCTTTATTTCTTATATTCAACTGGTTACAAATATTCTTTAGTTGGAAGAACACCGACCTGTCACTTGCAAGTCTCAAACTGAACTCAACTCCTAACTCTGACTTCCTTTACGATCATACCTCGGTTGTGGAGCTTTCGAGCTTTACTTGAGTGTGTTTATTCTAACTG
The DNA here is from genome assembly GCF_018152265.1 of Drosophila ficusphila. NCBI lineage: Eukaryota > Metazoa > Arthropoda > Insecta > Diptera > Drosophilidae > Drosophila > Drosophila ficusphila. Next base: position 436,414 of record NW_025064156.1, read on the forward strand.
AGTGTTTTATTGTTTAGGCTAAGAACTTTCCCGATTGGACTTTGGATTCTTGGGTTTGAATTTGTTTGTGGCCTTGGTCCCGAAATTTGAGTTTACGACTTTGGTTTGGGAATCTGAATTATGGGAACGTTGCGTTTCTATCTAAAATGTTTAGTCTGAGGATTGGTTTACAAGTACTTTTCCATCCTCAATTATGTTTAGGTTTAATTTGGTTAAGGATCATATTCGGTACATTTGCATATTTGAATCTAAGTGTCAAGGGTAAGTTCTAGCAAGTATTAGATGTGTGTGTGTGAGTGTATGGGTGTGTAGACATGTACATAGTTTATGTGGTGCTATGGATATGTCACTCCCCCAACCTTTGAATGCGGCCTGTCCTCAGGACGATAAACTTGGGTATAACATTATGTTTTCTCCTATGTTCATGCTAGGTTGATCGTTTACAATTTCTGGATTTTTCGGTGTTTCTTCCTTTGGTTTTACATATTTAACAATTAATTTTCTTGGAATATTCTTGAACTTATAGAATAAATACAAAGATAAACTTATAATTGTAATTACAAATGTAGTTGTAGTTATTATTTGGAATACATTATAATATTTTGAATGTGTTTCTATAATTTCTTTTGTTTGGATGTAAGCTAGTGGTTCTAATTTTGTTACATTATTACTGACATAAACGGTTTGAGTGTAATCTGACATTGTGTTTGAGAGGATGAATTCGTCCACTTGAATTGAACAATTAAGGATTTTAATCAAGTTATTTCCGCTAATAGAAATTTCTTTATTAATGCAGTTTTGATTTAAAAACGTTTTAGGGATATTCCATGTCAATAAAATGTTTGGTTCAATATAATTAATTTGGACATTTTTTAAGTTTTGGTGTATTTACAGCCTGTGTCTTCTTGTCTAATTACTCCATTTATACATTCGTCAAATACTATCTTTCCTGTTTCTTTATCAAATACTTTTTCCTCGTGTAGGAAATATTTATTGACCGTACTCTCTGTTAGTATGTTATTATCTTCATCTGGATATGGAATAATTTCGAAAACAGGGGCTTTAAATATTTCGGTAGGAATATGGGAAATAATCAGAATTTCGTTTGTATCAGTTTTGAGCCAAGTAGAAGTTTTGATTTTGAGCAATTTCTCGGAATTCACCTGTTTTAAATTATCGTGTTTTAGTAGTTTGGGGTTAAAAATTCCAAGTCTTGTTAGTTGCATTCCTAACTCAATGTCTTCTATGTATTCTGTGAAATGTTGTAGGTTAAATATTAGTACGTTAGCTTGTTGTTCCTTTTCTTTTTCGTCTCTGAATTAGATATTTGTAAGTTGTTCCAACGATGTTTAATAACCCTCTTTTACTACGTTTTGCGATTTTAATTCCATTTATTTCTCTTTGGAGTTTTCCCACTAAGTATTCTATCTGCACTATTCCTTTGAATTCATTTGCTTCTTCTATTAATTTTTCAAAGATTTGCTCTGTTTTCGTGATATTAATACTTATAAAATGGTTCTCATAATTAGTTGGAATATCTATCGTGCCTGTTTTAAACATCAAGTATCCATTTTGAGCTTTTATTGGATTAATTTCGATACTTTGTCCTTTCGCCGTTTGAAGTGAAGTTGTTAATATGATCATAAACATAATGATTTTATAGAGGTTGTCGAATCCATTAAGTTTCTTCGGTTTGTCTGGAATTATCATATTTGCTTTCATTAATTATCTTTTTCTTTTTGAATTTGGACTTATAATGAGTGATTTTCCTGCCTCTTTTGGTTTCCTCAAAATGTTTCTCATCTACTTGTCTAATGTTTCCTGTCTTTTTGAATGGGTTAGTTGTTTTTGATTTTACTAATGGTGACTGCTTATATTTGGTATCTATTTCATAGTCATGTCTATTTTTATTTAACTGGTTAATTTTATTAATTTTCTTTTCTTGAGTATTATAATCGGGTGTTCCTGCATACATGAAAAAATCGGCTGGTATTCTGTTTGTGGCATTATGTTTTGTTTTGTGGTTATAAATGTAGAGTATCAATTCGAATTTGGTATACCTATTTTCGATATTTGTTTCGCTTCCGATAATTCTTAATTTTTCGTTAACTGTCTTATGGTATCTTTCCACGTCTGATATACCGTTCTTACTTGTTGTTACCTGAATTTTTACTCCTTCTGAATTTAACCAATTGTGTAAAGCTACACACATAAATGCTGAATCCTTGTCTGCCTTAATTTCCTGCGATTTTCCCATTTCGTTGAATATTTTCATTATAGCCCTTTTCGCTTCTAACCAGTCTTTACTTGTTATTTCTACTAATGAGGCAAATTTCGAATACACGTCAATACAAGACAAAAACTGTTGATTACCCACTATATAAAAATCCATTACATATTTTTCACGGATGTTTTGAATTTCTGGGGTGCTTTCGAAAGAAAGTTTTGTGTTTCTGTGTTCCGTTTTAGATATATTACAAATTTCGCAGTCGTTAATAATGTTCTGGATTAGATTCTGATGATCGGGGAAACAATATTTCTCTTTGAACCAATTGATTGTCTTTTCTATTCCGGGATGTAATAGTTCTTTATGATTGCTTAATATCTTTTCTTTGAATTCTGCGTACGTTAAGATATCTTCTAATTTGATGGTGCATTTCACTAGCTTTGTTAAATGATTTGAATTAATTATTTCAACGAAAACTTTCTGGAATGTTGGAAAATCTGGTTCGTTATGCATGTAGATAGCGCTTTTCTTAGTACACAAATATTCTTTAATTATGTCTTTCGCTCGGTCTTCTGTCATTTCTTTATAAGTTATTTTGATTTTGATTTTATGGAAATAGTGTTGAACGTCCGTTTTGTCTTCATTTCCTTTGATTAATTCGATCTGTCTAGAAAAATAATTAAATGGTCGTTCCGTAATTGGTATGTAATTTTGATTGTCTTCTTGTGCACTGTGTACGGTAGCGTCTACACTATCTGCTACTTCTCCTAACATGTTTTCTTCTATTTTTGTTCGGGATAGAGCGTCAGCTACATAGTTTTCCTTTCCAGGTAGGTATTTGATTTCGTAATCGAATTCATTTTATTTTATTTTCCATCTTTGTAACTTCATGTTTGGTTCTTTAATATTGTTCAACCAAACAAGGGGTTTATGGTCACTAAGTATTTCAAAGGGTCTTCCGAATAAGTAGGATCTGAAATATTTTGTTGCCCAAACGATTGCTAACAATTCTTTTTCTATTGTGGCATAATTAATTTCGTGTTCATTTAGAGTTCTGCTTGCATAACATATGGGTTTATGGTTTTGTGATAATACGGCACCGATTGCTATATTACTTGCATCAGTGGTTAAAGAAAATGTTTTATTGAAATCGGGGTAAATAAGAATTGGATCTGAAGTAATAAGTACTTTTAATTTTTCAAATGCTTCTATGTAACTTTTACATTTTATGTCTATTACTGCTCCTTTTTTTAATTTTGCTGTCATTGGTTTTACTATATTCGCAAAGTTCGGAATAAATTTGCGATAGAAGCCGCATAGTCCCAAAAATGACTTTATTTGTTTTGGAGTCTTAGGTATTGGAAAATTTGTTATTGCATTTGTTTTATTAGGGTTAGGTTTGATACCATTTGTGGTTACAACATGACCTAAAAATTCAGTTTCTTTTTTCATGAACTCGCACTTATCTAGCTGTAATTTCAAATTTGCGTTCCTTAATTTTTTAAAGACTTTCTTTAGAGACAAAATATGTTCCTCTAACGAAGTGGAGTAAATTAAAATGTCATCCAAGTATACTAAACAATCTTTATAGATTAAATCTTCTAAGAGATTGTTCATACATCTTTGAAAAGTCGCAGGGGCGTTTTTGAGACCAAATGGCATACGAGTATATTCGTAATGGCCATGCTTAGTCGAAAATGCTGTTTTTGCTATGGAGTTTTCATCCATTTGAATTTGAATTTAGCCTTTGGCTAAATCGATTGTTGTGAAATATTGACACTTTCCTAGTTTGTCTAGAATTTCATCCATTCTAGGGATTGGGAATTTGTCATTTATTGTAATTTTATTTAGACTTCTGTAGTCTATTACTAATCTGAATTTTTTCTTTCCTGAAGCATCACTTTTCTTTGGTACTATCCAAATGGGTGAACAATAAGGAGATTTTGATTTTCGAATTATTCCTTGTTCAATCATTTCATTAATTTGAGTATTGACTTCTTCATCAAAAGTTTGCGGATATTTGTATGGCTTCTTATATATTGGGTTTGCGGATATTTGTATGGCTTCTTATATATTGGGTTATGTGACCAACGGGGTGCACACCCCAGAGCATGCATATTAATAAGAAAAGATATCAACTATAATATCTTTTCAGAGTTCCTAAGCAGGGACTGTGTCGCAGTAACTGTGAGCGGCGCAGGAAGACTACCAGCGATCGCCATAGCATCGGCGTATTTTGCTGGGGATGCAGCATGCCCACCACCGGAAATCATCGGGCTCGTGGAATGCTGCAGGAGGAAGAAGATGCCCCTAATCATCGGGTGTGACGCCAATGCACATCACGTGATATGGGGAAGCACCGACGTCAACAACAGAGGTGAGCAGCTAATAGAATTTATAGTAAATAGTAACCTAGAAATCGGTAATGTCGGGTCCACACCGACATTCATTACTAGAGTAAGAGAAGAGGTCCTAGACTTAACCCTGATGAGCAGGTCTCTAGGACCACTTATTAAGAACTGGCATGTGTCGCCAGAGGAATCAATGTCGGATCACCGAATCATTAGATTTGAATTAGACTTCAACACCGCTAGGGACGCCCCCAAAAGGAATCCCAAGAAGACAAACTGGGATCGGTTCAAGTCCTCTCTTGAGCTCGATCTCTCTAACGAACCGTCAGGTATACCCAGACATTCCTTAGAATTAGATCAGGCAGTGGATAACCTCTGCAAGAAGATAACCAATGCTTTTGAGGACAGTTGCCCTCTTGGCAGACGGAAAGCAGATAGAGACGCCCCATGGTGGAACGACAACCTGGAACGGCTCAGAATCTCCACCCGCCGGCTCTTCAACAGAGCAAAAACGAGCGAGGATAACTGGAGAAAATATAGACACAGCCTGACGCTCTACAACAAAGAGATCAGGAAGGCCAAACGGAAGAACTACAGAGACTTCTGTGAGGCAATCAGCACAGCCCATGAAGGGGCAAGATTGCACAAGGCTATGGCCAAAGTTGCACCAGAAAGTAACCTAGCCCTGAGGAAATGTGACAACGCTTACACTTCCGACGACAGGGATAAACTAGCTTTACTCTTTAAAACACACTTCCCCGGGAGCTCACCCCTGGCGGAAGACACGTTCAACCCAATGGAGGCATCGTCCACTCCAAGACACTTCAGACCAAGCGCTGAGGACTGGGCAATTGCCAAGTCTCTAGTCTCTCCGGAGAGACTTAAATGGGCAATTGGGACCTTCCAGCCATTTAAGTCACCTGGTCTGGATGGTATCTCTCCATCATTCCTGCAGCAGGGACTGGATTTACTCCTAACCCGCTTAAGGAGACTGATGCTAAGCAGCCTAGCAATTGGACACATCCCAAATGCGTGGCGTAGAGCTAGGGTGGTCTTCATCCCCAAAGCAGGGAAGAAAGACATCACCAACCCAAAGTCCTTCAGACCTATCAGCTTAACCTCGTTTTGCCTTAAAACGTTGGAAAAGCTGGTAGACTACCATATTAGGAGCACAGTTCTTAAGGACTGTCCGCTGCAACCCACGCAGCACGCATACAGGGCAGGTCGTTCAACAGACACTGCACTGTACCAACTTTGTCACACCCTTGAAGGAGTAGTAGACAACAAAGAAGTTGCAATCTGCGCCTTTTTGGATATAGAGGGAGCCTTTGACAATGCGTCGCATGATGCTGTCTTAGCGGCCCTCGCCAGAAGGAATATAGACGCGACAACAAGAAGGTGGATTGGAGCCTTGTTAAGCTCCAGACAGGCAATGGCGACCATTGGTAACAGCACAATGACCGTTGCCACAAGCAGAGGATGTCCGCAAGGTGGAGTCTTGTCTCCTTTACTGTGGAGCCTACTAGTAGATGAACTACTAAAGAAACTCGCCGACAGAGGAATACAATGTCAGGGCTATGCCGATGACATAGTAATAGTAGCCAAAGGGAAATTTGAAGAAACGCTTTGCGATATTGTCCAACTCGGACTCAAGATAACGCTCGACTGGTGCAGGGAAGTTGGGCTTAACCTCAACCCCGCAAAAACAGTCATTGTTCCTTTTACAAAGAAGTACAAACTGAAGAAGATGAGACAAATCATACTACTAGGTACTCCCGTAGCAATAAGCCGGGAAGTTAAGTACCTCGGAGTTACCTTCGACAGAAGGCTAACGTTTGCAACCCATATGCAAAAGACAGTGGATAAGTGCCTCAGGGCTCTCTTCACCTGTCGGAAAATTGCAGGGAAATCTTGGGGGACCTCACCCCAAATTATCAGATGGTTATACCTTATAATTGTGAGGCCAATACTCACATATGGTTCAGTAGCCTGGGGTAAACGAGCAAGGCTCGTTACCGCACAGAAACAGCTCCAAAGGCTGCAAAGACTGGCATGCATATGTATGACAGGAGCAATGAGAACCTGCCCCACTGCGGCACTGGAAGTTCTCATGGAACTCACACCGCTACACTGCGTAGTAGAGTTACAGCGAAAGGCCACCCTACTAAGAATCACTTCTTGTGGGAATGGCAGTGACCGCATCCTTAGTTCTAGGGATGCAGCAAAACTACTAGTCGAACTTCCCCTGAGCTCACACCCCAGGGACGAAATGACAGTAGAATTCATCTTTGAAAAGAATTTCTCTGCTCATCTGAGCAACAAGAAAGATTGGACCACCATGAAGGAAGTACACTCCATGGCGAGTCACACTATAGCATGGTATACGGACGGGTCTTTAACACACCAAGGCACTGGCCTTGGAGTAGTAGGACCACGAATCAAATACCATGAATCGTTAGGCCAATACACCAGCATATTCCAAGCTGAAGTTTGCGCCATAGGACGGTGTGCAGAGCTCAATATGAAGCGTGGGTACACAAACAAGGACATTGCGATCCTCTCGGACAGTCGAGCGGCAATTACTGCACTATGCAGCAATAGAATCACTTCGAAGCTGGTACGAGAAGTAAGGACAAAGCTGAACCTTCTGGGCAGCAACAACAGGCTGTCATTAAGATGGATTCCAGGACACAAAGACATATCCGGGAATGAACTAGCCGACAGGCTAGCAAAACTAGGGGCGGAAAGACCCCTTATAGGACCCGAGCCTTACTGTGGCATAGGCAGACACACAGTCAAAGATTACCTAAGAACAGAAGAGGTACATATGAGGCAAGCCTGCTGGGTAGACACCACAGGCCAAAGACAAGCCAAAACCCTCATCGTCAATTATGACATGAAGAGGTTTAAGAAACTTATACTACTAGGGAAGAGATCACTTAGGATAGTTACCGGCTTACTAACCGGACACTGTAAACTAAGGAGACACCTATTTAATATAGGGATTACAAACAGGAAAACATGCAGATTCTGTGATAACGAGGACGAAACCTCAATACACATAATATCAGATTGTCCAGCACTAAGTAGCCTGAGGAGCAGAACCCTCGGGTCCAGGTTCCTTACACTTGGGACCTCTGGAAGCATCGACCCGATAAAGCTCCTTAACCTTATCGAAGGAGCCGGGTTGATGGGTGAGCTCTAAGCTCAGATAGGGGGTACAATAGATCCAGTTGGGTCGAGGTAACCTTTTCCCCCCTAATAATAATATATATTGGGTCTTCGTGTTTTGTCTGTATTGAATGTTTTATTGTACTAGTAAAAGTCAAATTTTCACCTTCCTTGTACTGAATGTCTTTAAATTCAAACAAAACCTTTTTTAATTTTTCTTTCTCTTCCTCATTTAAATGTTCAAGACGGAATTCGTTGCATTCCCTGAGTTCATTGTTTATGGCAAAATTAAATGAATCATGGATTAAGGCACTCTTGTGCGGTCTTATCCTTTTTCTCTTTCTTTTCGGATGATTTTGGGCTAAGGCACTTTGGTGCGGTCTTGCCCTCTTTATTCTCTTCACCATATTCATAAAAAAGTTTTTTGTTTCCTAATGTGACTGATTCTTCTTCATAATCTATTTTAGCTTTACATTCTTTCAGAAAATCTCTGCCTATTAGTATGTCATAATTATCTGAAAAATTATGCAAGTAGAATTTCTGTTTTACTGGGCAAATTTTGCTGGGGCTTAATATTACGCTTTTAAGTAGATTGGTAGGCCCGCTTATCGTATAGACTTTCTGATTTTCACTGTTTTCTTTAAAATTTCCTAGATTTTCCTTCATGATGTTAATGGAAGATCCTGTATCTATCATTGCTTTCAAAGTTTTATCTTTAATTATTACTCTGATATACGGATACTGTTTTCCGTTTCCGAGGCTATTTGCTGAAAATTTACGTCCATTCTATTCTGTGCGCTTTCGCTTTCCCTCTGTCTTTTGACAGGTGCGTTGGGTGAATTAGTGGATTGGGTTTGATGATTCATAGGGTTTTGAGCTCTACCTTGGTTTAAATTCCTGGTATTGATTAGTATTTTGATTTTTATTAGGTGAATTCGGAGTATTTGCTGAATTATGTGATCCTGAATTATAATTTGAATCATTATATCGAGAATAATGATTTGAATTATTTTTCTGATAGTAATGATTCTGTTTTGAATTTTCCGAATTCCTACGATGGTCATAATGCCTGGGTTTATAATTATCATATGGGTCTGAGTCCCAATGGCCTAGAGTCATTGCTGCTTCTTTTAAGTTAGTAATGGTTGTGATATCTTTTTTCGATAAGGAATTATATAATTTGTCCGGTAATTTTTTCTCGATACAATCCCTGATTGTTCTGTTCAATGAACTTGTGTAAATTGCCTTATCTGTTTGGTCCATTTCTAATTCTAACTTATTTAAAACTACGGAGGATCTGATCTTAAGTTAATTTACGAACTTACTGATGCTTCCCTGGTAAGGTGTCTGGTGTACATTGCGGATGACATCTTCATATGGCCTGTGGTCCTTGAACGCTTTGATCAGGGCCATTTTCGTCTGCATCCATGTTGTAGCTTTCTCTTCTGCGATGACGGCTTGTGCTGAGTCCACAATAGTCCTTTCGATGGCCCCGTAGATGATATGGTTTTGCCTCACATCCTGTGTTGGGTACAACTGCAACAGATACTCGACCCGTGTGATGAACCGGCTGAGCTCTATTGGGTTACCGTCGAAATAAGGTAATTCTTTGATCTGTCCAATCAACTGATTGAGATGGATCTCGGATAGTTGGGCTAACTGTGATGTCGCCATGTTATCGCCTTTTGAAGTTTTTACTCTTTTTGAAGATATTGTTGCAATATTGTCACACGAAAATTCGCGGAGTTATTGACCGAATTGGATTTTTAGTTAATTGTCTTTATATACAGTCGCGCTGCACATAAATTCTTTTGCGGATTTCTTTTTAATCACTTTCTTTATTCACGGATTTTTACGCTGATCAGGATAAACTAGTCGTATAGTATTATCCTTTTTGTTGATCAGTACCGATGACTTTTTAAAGGACTTTTTAAGAAATCCTACCGACTGCGCCAATTAAATGTTTGAACCATAAGTTTTCAATAAAAAAAAAATTATCTTTATTTCTTATATTCAACTGGTTACAAATATTCTTTAGTTGGAAGAACACCGACCTGTCACTTGCAAGTCTCAAACTGAACTCAACTCCTAACTCTGACTTCCTTTACGATCATACCTCGGTTGCGGAGCTTTCGAGCTTTACTTGAGTGTGTTTATTCTAACTGAGTGTTTTATTGTTTAGGCTAAGAACTTTCCCGATTGGACTTTGGATTCTTGGGTTTGAATTTGTTTGTGGCCTTGGTCCCGAAATTTGAGTTTACGACTTTGGTTTGGGAATCTGAATTATGGGAACGTGCTGAATGCGCGTTTCTATCTAAAATGTTTAGTCTGAGGATTGGTTTACAAGTACTTTTCCATCCTCAATTATGTTTAGGTTTAATTTGGTTAAGGATCATATTCGGTACATTTGCATATTTGAATCTAAGTGTCAAGGGTAAGTTCTAGCAAGTATTAGATGTGTGTGTGTGAGTGTATGGGTGTGTAGACATGTACATAGTTTATGTGGTGCTATGGATATGTCACTATATAGTTGCTACTTAGCTCCATCGCTTAGCCTGGAGGAGTTCACAGGCATACTCGACCTACTGGTGACAGACGCGAGAGACAAGTCGCCATGCCTAATCCCCGGCGATTTCAACGCATGGGCGACCGAATGAGGTAGCGTCAGCACTAATCCGAAAGGGAGAGCAGTCCTTGACGCGTTTGCGGCACTGGAGGTAACCCTTCTGAACAGCGGGAGCGAAAACACGTTCATTAGAGGTACTCCAGGCTCTGCCCTAGCCCTGACATTCGTAAGCAGCACACTTGTACCCAGGACGTCCTGGAATATAAGTAAATGCTACACCCACAGCGACCACCAAGCCGTAATAACCATGATCCATAGTCGAGCTCTCGCTCCTGTACCCACCAGAGTCACCAGATACAAATCGGAAACCCTCGATAAGGAGGTCTTCGAATACATGCTCCAAGGGCTGCATCCAAGTGGGACAGCCACAGAAATGGCGTGTCAGGTAATGGCTCACGTGACCCGGGCATGCAATGCTTCTATGACGAAGATTGGAAATGTTCCCAGCAGGCAGCCCGTTTACTGGTGGAATGACGACATTGCCAAGGCTCGGAAAGAATGCTTCCGTTCGAGACGAGCATACCAGAGAGCACTCAGACGTGGGGTTACCCACGCCGCCGCCCAACAAAGCATCTCTAAGGAGAAGAGCGCTCAAAGCCCTGATTAAAGATAAAAAGAAACGGTTGTTCCTTGAACTCTGCGACCAGGCTGACTCGGACCCCTGGGGTACCGCCGATAAGCTAGCGATGAAGAAACTGCACGCATTTAGGCCAGCCAGCCCAAAATGCCCCGTTCTGTTGGCAAAAACAGTAGCCCACCTCTTCCCACAGCAACCGCCCAGACCGGTAGACAGTATGGTACATGTAAACTGGAGCGAGATCACTCCTGAACAAGTGACGGAAGAAGAGGTCCTGATAGCAGCGCGGCGTATAAAACCAGGGAAAATCCCCGGCCCCGACGGAATACCGAGCGTGGTCATGAGGAAGGCCATCGAGCTTCAACCAAGCTACTATGCTTCTCTCTTCAGCAGGTGCATCTCGGAAGGGGTGTTCCCCAAGTGCTGGAAGAGACAGAACCTGGTTTTGATCCCAAAGGGACTAGACTAGATGCCTCAATCAGCAGCACAGGAGGGCTCTCTGACTCCCAATTCGGCTTCAGGAAAGCTCGCTCTACCAAGCAAGCCATCCAAGAAGTCGTCAATTTGGCTGCTAGAGAGATCGAAGGTAAACGGTGGCGGTGGGGCACCAAGGAGTACTGCCTGGTGGTGACGCTAGACGTCAAAAATGCTTTTAATTCGGCGAACTGGGCAAGGATCATAGAATGCTTGGTCAACAAGAGCATAGATCCAACCCCAACACGAATTATAGGAAGTTTCCTTAGCCAGCGTGTGCTTCGATACGAGACCAATGACGGACCTAAAACATATAGAGTTACGGGAGGAGTTCCTCAGGGATCGGTCCTTGGGCCGACGCTGTGGAACCTGATGTATGACAGGATCCTCCGTCTGAGCCTTCCATCCGGTGTAAAGATGATCAGATTCGCAGACGATGTTGCCATTGTAGCAGTATCCAAACATACGCACGAGCTGGAGGCTATTACTAACGAGGCGATCAGGCAGGCGAGCGAATGGCTGGCAAATGCCGGTCTTAGCCTCGCAGAGCACAAGACGGAGGCGGTGCTCATAAGCTCCAGAAAGGTCGTGGAGAGCGTAACTCTCACTGTGGGTGGCACAGCCATCAGATATCGACCTCACCTCCGCTATCTAGGAATAATCCTGGATCATAGGCTCTCCTTCAAGGAACACCTGAAGTACACAGCCCAGAAGGCCTCGATAGCCTGTTCAGCATTGGCCCGTATCATGCCAAACACGAGAGGGCCTAAAGAGCTGCGTAGACGGCTACTAAGCAGCGTTGTAAGGTCGATAACGACCTATGCGGCACCAATTAGGGCACGCGGAAGACCCGTTCTGCCCAAGATGTGGCACTAGTTGTCCAGAAGATGCTGAGCGCGTCATCTTTACCTGCCCAAGGTTCAGAGGGATGAGCTACAAAGACAGTGCGGCGAGCCGCTGGCACCAGAGAACCTGGTCGCCAACATGCTGGCAAGTGTCTCAAATTGGGAGGCAGCTTCAAAAATGGCGAATAGCGTCATGAAGGTGCTGAGGCGTGAGGAACGAGCCAACAGAAGGAGCCTCTAAGGCTATACTCCCCCCGAGGTAATACCAAACGGTTGTACGGGGGGGGGGGCAGTAATATGTGCAATAAACAGGCGTAGTCCTGGTTTCGCAAGACCACTTGAACGCATACTGCGGAACACCAACGTCTATGTGAAAATTAAAAAAACAAAAAAAAAAAACTCTCACATTTGCAAAGAGAAACACCAGCATCGGCACCGTTAATTGTTTTCTTCCCTCTCCGTGGCAAGTGACCCCGCAGGTACCCGAGCATGGCGCAGTTCACCCTTTTCGCCCTGCCCTAGTAGTTATGACGCCTGGAATTTTTACCAGGCCATGAACTGCCTCGGCGGGAGCTACCTGGGCCCCTCGATCCTTCCTCGCGTTATTGTCAGTCCCGTCGTCTGTCACCCAGTGTGCCTGGAATACCACGCACTGGGTCGGCTGCGGCGAGAGCTACTCCGTTTTCCCAACGGTCAGCCTTACGTCGACCAAGCGGCCAGCCGGGCTCCCCAATCTTCCGCCCTCCATCGTCAGGCATTCCGTGTGCCTGGAATTTTTACCACGCACGGGACTGGCTACGGTGGAGGCGACCGGGTTCTCTCGACCGCCGCACCTAGAGACCATGCTCGCCGATAGTACCCGGCACCAACATCGGCACAGATCACACCTTTTCGCCCCACCCAAGTAGTTATGGCGCCTGGAATTTTTACCACGCCAGCAACTGCCTCGGTGAGTATCAATTGGGCCCCGCGGTCCCCCCTCGCGCTTCACCCCGGCACAGCCAGAACATCGTTACAAGTGAAAGTAGCTAAGACATAACAGAACCTTTTAGATAAATTCTAAACAGATTGATATGTATTTTGTAAAGTACATAATATGTTAAAATCAAATTTTTTTTTTTTTTTTTTTTTGGCTTTGCTTTGTTTATTGAATCTTTTTCTTACGAGACTAACAATAAGTGTATCAAATCTTATACTATAACCTAACTATCAGTCATATAGACTGGAACAGTAAAAAATGGCCCTGACAAATTATGGCTGGGTTAGAAGGTCGTTACGTTGCAGGCGGGTTCTTCTAAAAACCCGAGTCAGATCCCTTGCGAGAGGATTTGGGTGTGCTGAGAATTTTTCCTTGTATGACGCTTTTTGCTTCTCTATTTCATCTTTTACTGCGAGAATGCCCTGTGGATGATATCGTTTCGAATATACCATGGTGCCCCAGTGATAGTTCTCAGTTGCTTGAGCGCGCTGTATGATGTCTATGTTAGTTTTGCTCGCGTTCTTCCAGAGCTGGGAGCCACACGTCAAGATTGGTTTAAGAGTGGAGTTGTAGAGCAGTACCTTGTAGTCCAGACACATGGGCGATCGGGCGTTTATAATCCAGTGGAGGCTGCTGGCATTCAGTTATAGATGTAGTTTCTTGCATTCGATGTGTCTACGCCATGTTAGGCGTCTATCGAGGTGGACGCCGAGATACGTTACTTCGTTGACTTGGGGGATCTGTGTGCTATTCAAGTAGATGGGAGGGCATGTTTGTCTGTTGAGAGTAAACGTTATGTGTTTACACTTCTGTTCATTTATTTTGATACGCAAGTCGGATAGCCACTTCTCTACTACCGTGAGGTGGTTGGCTAATTGGGATGTTGCACGGACTGGGCATCTGGAGCGGCTGAGGATCGCAGTATCGTCAGCGAAGGTGGATGTTAGTAGTCGGTCGGTCGTGGGAATATCCGCTGTGTAAAGGACGAACAGAGTTGGTCCAAGTGCGCTTCCTTGTGGGACTCCAGCTTCGATTTTATAGTTTTCGGATGTTGTTGTGTTGCACCTCACTGCGAAGACTCTGTTGTAGAGATACGACTCGAGTAATTTGTGAGTGTACCCGGGAAAGTGTGTTTTGATTTTATGGATAAGACCGTTGAGCCAGACGCGGTCGAATGCTTGGGATACGTCGAGGAATATCGCGCTGCAGTATTCTCTGTTATTCTGTTTACTTGCTCGATAGTTCCATGTTTTTTTCTGAAGCCAAATTGATGGGCTGGGATAATGTTATGAGCTCCCATATATGGTAATATGCGTGTTAGAAGGCATTTTTCGAACAGTTTAGACAGGCATGATAAAAGACTTATTGGTCTGTAAGAGGACGGAATCGTGTGATCTTCGGGCTTCGGTATCATTATAATTATTGACTTTTTCCTTTTTTTTTTTTGGTAGTAGCCAAGACTTATGATCCCATTGAAGAGTTTACAGATGACCTCAATAGCACAGTTTGGAAGTTCGATTATCATTTTTGGAGTTATTTGGTCACCGCCGGGAGCCTTTTTCGTTTTTAGCCTCCGGATGACTTTGGTGATCTCGTTCGGTCGAAACGATGGTATTGTAGATTCGCTTTCAGTTTGGATTTCCGGTAGAACAAAAGGACTTGCGGCGGGATTCGGTTGGAAGACGCCCCTGAGATGTGAGGGAAATGTTTCGGCTCTGTCTGTGTCGCTGCGCGCCCAGCCACCTGAAGAATTTCTTATCGGGGAGACGGTTTCAGCCGGCGAGCTTAGATCTGGGTGAGCGATCCACAAGGGATGCTTTGAACTTGTTGGAGAGAGTTTCTCGATATATCTCAGTTGTGCGTTTTCGGCATCTTGCTTCAGAACCCGGTTTAGTTTGCGGGTGGCTTCATTTAGACGTTGCTTTGAGCATGGCGATCTGCTGGATTGCTACGCCCGTCGCAGACGCCTCTTTTCCAGAACGAGCTGTTCAATTTGCGGGTCGGTTTTGAACTTCTTTATTTTCACATCATGTCGTTGTGGTGTTGAGATCCTGGCTACTGTGACGATTGCCTCTTCCAGGGTGGCGGTAGAGCAGTCGATGTCCTCTTCGATATTGAGCTGGGTGTTAAGCTCAATGTGGGAACTGACGTACTTCCTATATTTCATCCAGTCAGTTCTGTGCGACGTCAGCCTATACTTAGGTGTAGTCCGTTATTTCTGGGCCTTGAAGAAGGGTTATCAACAATAGAGAGTGGTCTGATGAGAGATCGGGTAGGGCCGTGGCGCTTATTAGGTTGCGTAGGATGTTTTTTGTAACCGCGAAATCAATTAGATCTGGGATCTTTCTAGGATCTGCTGGCCAATATGTGGGCCTACCAGGAGAAACGTAGTCCAACTTATTTCTCACATTTATAAGTGCATTATAAAGTTGCCTTCCCTTGGGAGTAACGAGGCGTTAACCCCAGTGCGTATGCTTTGCGTTGTAATCTCCAGCAGCTATGAAGCGATTCCCTAGTGAGTTGTAGAAGTCCATGAATTGACCTTCAGAGATTGTAAAGCGAGGTGGGTAGGAGACAGCGGCGATGCAAAGGTTGTCGTTTCCTGACTGCACTTTTATAGACGTGGCTTGCAAGTAATTTGTTGCAAACTTTTGGTGAAAATGGTGTTTGATGCGTTCCCTAATTAAGATGCCGGTGCCGCCGTGGGCTTTACCATCGGGATGATCTGTACGGTAGAAGGTATACCCCCGTATATGGAAGTTATATTTGCTTGTGAGGTGAGTTTCAACCAGCAGCATGGCATCGATGTGATTTACATTTAGGAATTGTGTTATTTCCAGTTTATGACGTGAAATGCCGTTGGCATTCCACATGGATATTCGTAGATTGGTCATTTATTATTTGGACTTCTGTGATAAAAGCAGCTGCATCACCAAATTCTGGTTCTGGACCAGCGTTTGCATGGTCGCTTTCATAAATGACATGAATTCCATCATACTTTGTTGCATGGTAAACATCATAGTTTCCAAATTGCTTTGCGGCTGGGCTGGTACCTGTTGAGCGTTTTCTGAGTGTGGCTGGAGTGGTTTTTCCATGCCCGTTCGTAAAGCATTAGCGTAGGAGATGCCGTTGGTGGTACTGAGCGGACCGAAAGATGATCTGGCTGCCTTGGCGAAAAATACGTCTGGCGTAGTTTTTGATTTAAAATACACATTTTGTGTATTTTGTTGACGCGTAGCTGTCGCTTGCCGCATGCGACTCTTCAGCTCCTTGTAGACCAGACAGCCTCTGGTGTTTGCTGTATGGTTTGCTCCGCATTTTTTTGTATGGGGGTCTTCTTTGTTAGCAGGGCAGTGTGCGGAATTGTGAAAGTCTCCGCAGACTACACAAACTGACCGAAGTGTGCAGTATGTCCTGGTGTGCCCAAACTCCTGACAATTTGTACATTGCACTGGGCCGTTCCGTTTTTGTGGTTTTTCCACTGTGATCCTCCGGTGCAGTAAGAACTGCAGCTTGTAGATCGGGTGCACTTCATTTTTCTTTAGGGTTTTGCTATCTGGCTCTAGCTCGAACTTTAAAGAGTGGTTGCGGCTTTTTATTTTTGTTGATAATATTGCTAACATTCTTAGCAGAGAATCCCTTGTCTTTAAAGGCTTCTAGTATCTCAGAGGGGGCGACGTCGGGTTCAATTCCTTTTAGTACTACCTGTAGCCCTTTTGCTGCTTTTTAGTTGGTAGGTGTAAAAATTCTTTTCCGTTTCCTCCAGGTATTTGGAAACAGCTCGGAAGTGTTCTTCATATTTCGTTTGAACTTTAGTTTCGTGGATGTTCCCTTTAATAAGCGGAACAACATGAAAATTTTCGTCCCCGACCAGCGCAACAATTTTGTTGACCAGGGCGTTTGAGCTTTTTTCCCTAATGTTAATAGGTGGGCTTTGGTTTCTTTTGGGTCACTTGCTCCGGCTCAGCTTGGCTCTCACCATCTGCTAAGAGGGTAAATCGGTTGCTGTTGTTGGAACTCCTGGTTTTTTCTTTGGTTTGGATTGTACGGTTGATCTTTGGTTTGTTACCAACCGTGTTTTGCGGACTAAGCTTACGCTTTATCTGGATGTAGCGATCCATACCGGTCTGTATGGCCGGAACCGCTTGTTGCTTATCAAAGCTTAAGGTTTTTGTTGCTGTTGCAGTTTGCGATGAAGCCGTTGACACCGTTTTCGCAATATTGGTCGTTGCTTCAGTTGTTGCCATTACTTTTGCTGAGGTAGTAGAAATTGAAACACTGCTTGTTGTTGGTGCGTCTCCCATAGAAGCCGGTGGTGGTGGGGTCTGGCATTGACAACTCTAAGATGTAGGAGTTGGAATGAGTAGGGCTGGTGATAGAGAGCGGGCTCTCGTGCTTGCGACGGCCAGTAGGGCCGGGTTGCTCTTTCTAGACGTTTTCTCTACTTCGGTATCGCGGGTTGAGAAATAAGCATAACAAGCGTTTCTTTGGTTTACGGAACTTCTACGCTCATTATTTTGCTCGCCGCTTATTTATTTAAGCTTATCGCGCGTGGCAAAATTTGTGAAAAACTGTATTATATCACTTATATTAGTAATTATATATAGGCAACATGAGCAGGAGTACGCGAACCCTGAGCGAATTTCGCGAAATAGAAATCGGATATTTTCGATGTATTTTTAGTTACTCGGCGGAGCGATATAAAAACACGTCTGTTGTCATTGACAGTTCACTCGGATCCATCAACAATAACAAATGGAAAGTTTTTACTGATAGAATTTTCGAATTCTTCTATGAAAATAAAATACCAAAACGTTATGATGAAATCATCAGTGAACTTTTAAAATATCAAATAACTGATGAATGAGTGCTAACTTGACATTATAGAAGAAGTTGTTTTGCTTAATCTACGAAGAATTGATGAATGAAACTACAGAGTTTAAATAGTCCTTGTAAAACTTAAACCATACCAAAAAATTTTTCTCTGTTATACTACGAGGTGTGTTCAAAAAGTATCGCGAATTTTGAATTTTCGCGGGTTACATCGTATCGAATTACGATTTTTTTTTGTGCCGTTATGTTGGTACTTATGTCTCTCACTTATGCCAACAAACTCAGTCATTTTGAATGTTCACTTAATTGTTGACAGCTGCTCTGCTTGCACGTGTTTTGGATCGTCTTCGATTTTAAACTATTCAAAAAAATGGATTAAAGAACCTGTATCAAATTTTGTGTGAAAAACGAAATTAAGTGCGTGGATGCATTCCGAATTTTGACTGTGGCATACGGACAACCTTGGACCGAAGCAACGTTTATCGGTGGTAAAAAATGTTCTCAGAAGGCGGAGAAGATGTGAACGAGCGTGCCGGACGGCCGAGCACTTCAACAACAGACGAAAAAATTAATGAAGTGGAGAAAATGGTATTGGGCAATCGTCAAATCCCCGTTAGAGAAGTTGCTGAGGACCTAAACATATCGATTGGTCCGTGCCATTCGATTTTTATCAATGATTTGGGCATGAGACGGGTCGCCGCGAAATTCGTACCAAAATTGCTCAATTGCGACCAAAAACAGCATCGCATGAATATTGCTAATGAGATGTAAACTCTGTCCGCGACGTTATGCGCAATTTGCGCGGAGCAATCCGCCAGAAACGCCCGGATTTGTGGAAGAACAAAAATTGGCTTTTGCACCACGATAACGCCCCTGCTCACACATCGTTGCTTGTGCGCGACTTTTTGGCCAAAACCAACACACTAATGATGCCGCAGCCACCGTATTCCCCAGATCTGGCCCCCTGTGATTTTTTCTTGTTTCCTAAACTGAAGAGGCCCATGAAAAGACGACGTTACGCTACGCTTGACGAGATAAAGACGGCATCGAAGGAGGAGCTAAACAATATAAAAAAATTGATTTTTTGAAGTGCTTCGAAGATTGGAAAAACCGTTGGCACAAGTGCATAATATCTCATGGGGATTACTTTGAAGGGGACTGTTAGGTCAGTGAGCTTTTTCTCTAACCATTACCTTTGCGGTGCCCAAATAAAGTAAACTGCACAAAATTTAGTTAATAAGTTAGTGTTTGTTGTAGAGTTGGTTAGGCAGGCAGACCGAATTGTCTGTGCCTTTTTTCAGCGAAAGGGTATGTTAGCAGGCAGACCGATTTGTCTGTGCTTTAGACGAAAGTATATAACGCGAAAGAATAGGCAGGCGTTCAGCGATCGAGCCTTCTGTAAGCGAGTACCAAATCGAACTATATAGATGCTTGCCGTGGACTAAGGGCCAGGCAGCGATAAGCAAAAGTGCAAAAGGAAGTTAGCAATGACAATTAAACAGTGTTGCCGCGCAGGGCAAATAGCAAAACAAAGGCAAACATCGAGAATTTGGTTTACGTTAGGATTTGAAAATTAGTGGTTTGATTTAGGACTGCGGCATGACCAAACATCCTCCACCCGTTGGAAGACCAGGGCTTTCAACCAGATCCAGCTTCGGCAGCACACACAACTTGCGGACAGCCTTTCGAGTGATTCCAGTTGAAATTCGGATCACTGCCACACGAGCAACTCCATCGGATCCAGTCACCAATTCCATGATCCATTTAAGCGGAGGCAAGTTCTCATTCTGGACCAGGACGACATCGTTGATTTGTAGACGCATGTGAGCGAGCAGCGCTCGCAGAGCAGAATTCAGGTTCTGCCGGTGCAAGTCCAGTATAATGACAGGTGTAACTGGATGCTGGCGTGGCAGTATGATAGGACGCTGCGCAATACGATTTTCGAGAAGAAACGCTGGGCCAATTAACCAAAGGGGAGATTCCAGGAGCTCACTCTGGGAAGCTCCTCTTGACAAAATGTCGGCTGGATTGCAGTCAGTCGGTACATTCATGCCACTGGATAGCTCTTGAATTAAAAATATTTGATTAGTAACAAATACTTGAAGGCGTGAATGTTCATAGCTTATCGATGATAAAGCTCCAGCAGAATCGAAGAGCTTCATGTTGCGTACGTCCCGCATCAGTTGCGCTTGTAGCAAGGCAGTTTGGAAACCGTGAGAGTCTTCAAAGGTGCCACACGAGACTTTGAAAAAAGTAGATGCACCTCTCGTTTGCCATCAGCATCTGGATCCAACGCACGTCGAAGAAACTTCATTTGCTGGGTACGACCCATGTGAGATGATAGCAGGACAACAGAAAAGCTCTCATCCCACTCCAACTTTTCTCTCCAGGCTTGTTGCAGGAAGATTTTGGCCTTGGCAGCTACAGGACAATGAGACCAAGGAGATGATAGTAAACCCGAGCAGCTGTGGACAACACCATCCGTTTACATGGCTTTGGAGAGACCTGCATGGAAGAAAAAGAAAAACATCTGCTGCAGGGTCCCAGGCTAGGCCGAGCGTTTTGTCGCTGCCATCGTCAATCTTCAGGAATGTTCCCCTTTCCGAGTCAGGAGTTTGATCACGAACGTCGTTGATTTCGAGGACCTCTTGTGTTGATTGCCCTCCTGTGATCAGATCGTCAACGTTATCCATACGAGCAGCAACCAATTCACGATGCACAGCTTGATCTTGTAATTCAGTTGCCTTGGTAGAAGACGATCCACCTCCTATTACGATCCAACCAAGCTTCGTTTTCTGCAATAGGGGTAACCCATCAGCCAACTTAATCTGCCCTACAGATAATAGCTCAAAAAACATGCTTGCGCCAATGAGAAGATCTATTTGCTGAGATTTATAAAATTCAGGATCGGCCAACTGAATATTCGAGGGAATTTTCCAGTCATCGGGCTTAACGTTCAAACTGGGTTGATTTTCGGTAATCGCTGAAGCAACAATAGCAGATAGGCATGCAAAATAATCGGAGGTATGCGACATTAACTTGAGGCAAACGGACGCTCCTTCAGAGTCAAATAGAGCATCTCCAAGACCAGCAACTGTTACGGTAGACTTTGTTTTTGGCAATTCCAACTGGTGAGCGAGTCGGGAGTCTAGCAGCGCACGGCATGGGATCCAAGTACCTGATCGACTTTGAACGCATATGACTGCAGTTGGAAGAAGGACAGCATCAGAATGCACATTCTGAGCCAGCAAAGAGTTTGCAGGGCCAGAAGCGATTGCGTTTGGCGTACTTAGTTCCGCAACGGGAGTTCGCAGAACCTCGGTTGAAGGCTGAGAGCCAAGATGCAACAGGCTATGATGCTTAGACCCGCAAATTCGACAGCAGCCTGACCTACAACTGCGCATTTGATGCCTCTTCTTCAAACAATTAAGACAAAGCGCCAATCCTTTTTGCCTTTGAATGCGCTCTTGTACCGACAGGTTGGCGAATTGGCCACAGCTATAAATCGAATGATCACTGTTGTTACACACAACACATGCATGTCTCGAAGTGTTGGTAGCAATTAAGATGCTGCTGCTGCAGGTGTTTCTTGATGGTGAACAATTCGAATATAAAGCTGCAGTTTGTTCTACATTTTCCAATTTTTGACAACGCTTGGACAAAAATGTAGTGAACTGATCGATAAAAGGAATTTCATCAATCGCGGCGGATTCTTCCCAATTGGCCTGAGTTTTTCTGTCTAATTTCTGGAGTAAGACATGTACAAGCACGCAGTTCGAAATTTGCTCCACCGAACCCATTGATTGGAGAGCACGTAAATTAGCATTTAATTGATCGGGAATATCTCTCAGCTTCGCGGCACACTGCATGTCCACTTTAGGGAGACTCAAGATTGCATTTATGTGGGATTGAAAAATAAGCCGCTTGTTATTGAACCGGTTGTTCAATAAATCCCAGGCCACAGCATAATTAATTTCGCAAATCTCCAATGAGCGAACTGTGTCCAAGGCGGAACCCTTCACGCAAGACTTGAGATGCTGCAGCTTCTCAATGTTAGAAAGCTCCACGTCGTTGTCGATAATGGCCTTAAACATCGACTGCAAGTCCGCAAATTCGGTATAGCCCCCAGAAAAATCAGGCAGTCTCAATTCGGGCAAATGAGATCTTCGAGCCGCTGACATGGAATGGAAAGTGGCCTGAGTGTGGAGCTACGAATTGCTGGACCCATTCGCTTACCCAATTCTCGATTCAACCTGGTTTTTGTTGATATGACTACCTCCTCAAAGTCATCGCGAACCATGCTTCCGATTTCGTTAAAATCCAGCTCTTCAAGCCTGTCATGGATCTGGAATAAAACGCCACAGAAACCCATGATGGCCGTATGTACCCATCGCTGACTCCTTGACCGCTTGCAGGAAATCGCGGGATCGTAATGTTGCTGCTCCAACGAAGGTTTTCCCGTTGTCTGAATAGACCCGCTGGGGACAACCTCGTCTGGCCACAAACCGGGCGAATGCTGCAAGGACTTCTCTGTTGTTAAGTCAGAGGTTGGTTCCAGGTGGATGGCCTTAGTTGAGAAGCACACAATAACGCAGACGTACCCCTTTGTAATGAGGCATGCTCTTCCGGTGTAGTTTTTTATCTCAAACGGGCCTGCGTAGTCAATGGTAAAGGGCCTCGAGAACGAGACGCGGTCTGTCGGAAGATCGCCCATCAGCTGTGATTGCAGCCTTTTCTTGAAGATGATGCACACCTTGCAAGAGCTTTCTACCGCCTTTACTAGGTTCTTGATCTTTGGAACCCAATACTTTGCTCGGATTAGGCGTATCATCAACTGATTGCCGCCATGGAGCGAAATCTGGTGGATGAACTCGACTAAGAGACGAGACAGCCGACAACTGTAAGGTAGGATGATAGGGTGACGCTCATTATACTTCAGAGCTTTTGAAGCTGAGAGGCGGCCGCCAGCCGCCTGTTTATCGGACTTGAACTTGATAACGGACGTTTACCGTGTAAGGAATTAAGCTCTTGGGCATATGCCTCGCGCTGAGCTAACGCAACGAGCGCTTCTTCGGCATGTCGAACTTCGATGTTTGTAAGAGGGCCCGCTGGTCCTTTGGGACCTCCACGGCAGCAAGTCACAAAACGGAGCACGTACGCCAGGACCCGTAGGGCTCTGTCGAGTTTGGAAAAACGCGTAAGGAAATTTTCGGAGGCAGCTTTAGCGAAATTGGTCTTAACCACGCGCTACTCTGAGTCAGTGGATCGATTTTGGACGGTCACTACTGGCCACTGGTCTCTCGGTTTTTATAACCACTTAGGAACATGCCACCAGAATTGACTTTCAACCAGGTCGCTCAATGGAACGCCACGACTGGCTAAGTCGGCAGCATTTTGCTCGGACCGAACGTGCGACCAATTTTCGGCATCTGTCGCTTGGATTATTTTGGCAACTCTTTTGACCACATATGTGGTCCAACAGCAGGCGGGCTTTCGCAACCATGCGAGGACGATCGTGGAATCGGTCCAACAGAAAATCTTGAAAGGACCCGTCTGCATGTTAGGAAGGAATGCTTCTCCCATTTCGGACAGCAGCAGGGCACCACACAGCTCAAGCCGGGGAAGGGACACGGTTTTTACCAGTGCGCCTCGTGTCTTGGCCGCAAGGAGATGCGCCATTATTTCGTCGCCCACCTCGACTCTCACGTATATGGCTGTCCCATACGCCTTTTGGAAAGCGTCGCTAAACCCGTGATGCTCGATTCTTACCTCAGAGTTGTAGCCAATCCATCGCGGTATGCGGATCTTGTTAAAATCGGAATAGCTGCGCAAGAGTTCTTGCCACCTCTGGTTGGTCTCGTTGGGAAGCTTTTCATCCTGCATGAATATTTTGGAACGCACTATGAATGGCGCCAGCCAGCCTGCGGGGTCGAATAGTTTGGCGATCTGGGAGAGCACTTCCCGCTTCGTGTATAACGATTCTATACCAATCACCGGCGCTACAAAGAAGAACTCATCGGACGTAGCTTTCCATCGAATTCCAAGCGTCTTGGCGGAACTGTCAGCATCGATCTCAAGAAAGCCATCGTGGAGACGATGCGCACTAGGAATGTCCTTGAGAACCTCTTTATGGTTCGAGGTCCACTTCCTTAAGGGAAAACCTGCGAAGCAGAGAGCATCCTGTAGTTCTCGGATGACTCGCCTGGTCTCTTGTATTGGATTTGCCCCTGCTAGGATATCGTCGACGTAAATATTAGACATCTGCATGAGTGGCAAAAAACATACATTCAAATGCACAATGCTCAAAATAAGTTGAGTGAATTTGAGAGCAAAGCCAACATGGTAAGAGAGAGTTGGTTTTCTTACGCTCTCTCTCTCTCTTGTTGAAAACAGAGACGTTTCGTTCGAAAGATTCGAGTTGCAAATGTAAATAAAAGGAAATAATAAGAAGTTAAATGCAGTGAATTTTCTTCAAGTCCGAAATGGCTTTATATTTGTGGTTTTTTTATTTAATTTATTTCGCCTTCTTTTATTTATTGGTTGTCCATATTTTCGTCTTTGTGCTGCAGTTCTCAAAAAAGGAATGTACCGAAATCCTAAGCAACAACTCGAATGATTTGAGTATACAAGGCATTGCCAAATCTTTCATTTCACTTTTCGTTTCGTTCATTCTCTCTCATTTCGTTTGACGTCTCAAATTATGAGAGGAACACAAGCTGGTACTCATAGAATGTCATTTCATTTCCATCATTCCACTCACTCCATTCTATTCGATTCGAATGTATTCATTTAGACGTATGTTATGAATGTAATCATGCAGACGCCTAGTACATATGAGGCAAGCCTGCTGGGAGAGTACCACAGGCCAAAGACAAGCCAAAATCCTCATCGTCAATTATCATGTCAAAGGTTCAAGAAACATATACCACTAGGGAAGAATTCACTTAGGGTAATTACCGGTTTATTAACCGGAAATTGCAGACTAAGGAGTCACCTATATAATATAGGGATTGTTAACAGCAAGACGTGCAGATTCTGTGATAGCAAGGATCAAATCCCTACACATAAGTTATGAACATAATCGTGCAGATGTTGTAACGATCTGCTTTTTTATCCTCGCTCGCTACGTAAACGTGCGGCTAGCTCAGTTGAGTTTATGTGTTCGTCCCACCAAATTTATTGTTGCGTGACCCCGAAACCAAAGAAGAACGCTGAAGTTAGGTTAGATTTTAGAATATATATGACGGGTTTATTATCCCTTGGTTTTATAATTGGATATTAGATTTCTGGCTCTGCTCGCTGACGACTCCATCTCCCTCGTTGACGCCGGTAATGGCTCCCACGTCGACTTCTGCGGCGGCACGCCTGTCGTACGTCCTTTGCCTTGCCGAGTCTTTCGAGCACCGGTCGCGTACTAGGCTCGCTACGAGTCTCTCACAACCTTGGAGGATGTTAGGCAGAACCTCCCTAGCGGGGCTAAGCAGTGATGCCTGCAGTCACCACTCTTCGCTCCACCCCGGAGTTCGGTCAGGACTTCGTCGGCCTGGCCCTCGGCAGGTCCTCACTCTCGTGTGGACCGACACTGGGTACCTTTCGCACAACTCCACTGGATCTTCGTCGGCCTGGCCCTCAGCAGGTCCTCACTCTTTCATGTGAACCGACGCCGGGTACCTTTCGCACAACATCCACTGCCAAGACTCCACCAACTTCGTCGATTTCGAGACTCGTAGACGCACCCTACAACTTACCTCGTACCCTTGGGATCTCAGCTTGGCAGTCTCAGCTTATGTAGACGTGACCGTCGTTGGGCTTCTCGACTCGGCGATCTTGACTCCGGATTTAATGGCACTTGGTATTTTCCTTGGGTTTCACTCGCGTTGGTTCGATCTCGTTGCACGACTTTCACTTGACTGTCCTGACTGCCTGCACGCGTCCTCCTTTTATACGCCATCCTGGTCCCGTAGTTTCCCTCCATCGGTGGCGTGATCGGGTCCAAAGTGCAGGACAAGTCCCGTTAGTTCACGGTCTCTCCTCTTTGTGCTGGTCCAAAGTCCTCCAACTTCACTGTTATAACGGGTACAAAGTCCAGAACTTCACCGTTATAACGGGTGCAAAGTCCAGAACGGTACCGTTAGTTAACGGTCCCTCCTCTTTGCGCGGGTCCGAAGTCCGCAGACTCACCGTTATTGGGTCCAAAGTCTGCAGACTCACCGCAGCATTGAGTCCAAAGTCCTGAGAGCCGTTAAATCCCTTTTTCCTCTGAATACAGCGCCTCCGTTGCTATGCAGCTCCCCTGCACTCGAAATTGTAAGGAGTTTTACAACTCCTTACATCTCCCCCTTCCTTCGGAAACTTTTAAAAGCTTCGGGCTCCGGAATGTCCTAGGGAAAACGTCCTCAAACTCCATCCTTTCCGCGTCGACCTCTGTTCAGGCCTGTCCCGCTCTCCCTCTCCCGGAGCTTCTCCCCACACCGCACTCTCCCTCTCCCGAAGCTTGGAGCATGTCGCGCTCGGCCGTCCAGGCTCTCCACTCCCCGAGCGCGAGAAGTCTCCGCTGCGCCTCCAAGCGCCTAGCTTAGAATAGCTTAAATTAGTTCCAATACGTCAACGCACTGAATAAACGCCCGGCCGGTCCGCGCTATACCCGAAATTTCCAAGTACTTTTATTTTCGCGATCGCCGAGTGTGTTATTTCTTGCCCCCACAGCTAACACCGCCAGCCGTCGCTGACCACAGGAGTTGCTGCCTTCAACGTTGGACGCCCCGCCACTTCATTTTTTTGTCCTTCGAGCCGGATTGGCCCAGCGCCCGAAATTGCTCAAGATAAGTACGAAGATCTACATATATTAATTTGCCGGTCTGCAGTCAGCCACTCGAAAACACTGTTTCGTTTGACTTTCTGCATGATTTTTTCTAAAAATCCAAGTCCGATTTAATCCGAAAACGGCAATTATTAAGATATCTTCCATTTTCCGTTTTTCTTTGATCGTGCCGCCATATTCCTCCAATTCCTCTTTGGCCCGTACATCAAAGTGAAACCGTACACATATGTATGTACATACAAGTATACATACATCAAATGAGCAAAATTCCAAAACTTTAATAAAGAGCTAAAATTGCAAACTTTAATAAAAAGTGCAAATTCCGAAATTGAATAAAAGTGAAAAATCCAAAATTTAACGACAAGTGTAAAGTGTGCAAAATATTCGAAGTGAACAGTGAAGAAATAATTTCTGTGAAAAAATTCCAAGTGTTCTGCCGAAAAAGGGCCCCCAATTTCAAAGTGTTTTTTTTTCACTGCAGTCCTACGCTTAATATTTTGCACACCTTTTCTTGCAATACAGTCCACTTAATTAAAATCGAAAGCTCAACACATACCCGCCGGCAATATTTTTTAATAAATTTTCCGCCAAAAAAAATACATACATACATAATTATCCAAATATATTCCATATACATCATACATATTTTCTACTTCCTACAGCGAAAATATACCAACATTAAAAGTTTTCCGTCGGCCTCCGTGTAGCATAAAATAAATAATTACAATCCACCACCGACTAGGAAAACTTTGTTGGTTTCAATGTGTTTTTTTATTTCCAACATTTTTTTGCGTGAGCGCGAATTGCACAAACGCACATACATAAATATATCTCCAAATATATTCCATAGTTGACCGTTTTTCATCTAGTGCTCTGGGTGCGAGCACAACCGAAAAAGTTCATACTGTCTCGCTCTCGCTCTGAGCAAGAGCCCCTTGCTGTCATCATTTGTGTTTTCCGTTGAGCACTTTTCGTTGAGCTCTTTGCATTTCGGTCTTTCAATGAGCAGTGCGTAAGGAGCAGATCGAGAAACGCTCGCACAATGAGAGTCACCAAAAGACCGATTGACCGAAAAACTCAATGCAAACGGTCTTGGCATTTACACACACACATTCAATTCACGAAGACGATTAATATATTTCGTCCGCAAAACCGATGTTTTACGATTTGCTTGCCTATACGTGCACTGTATACCAATACATATGCAAAAGACCTTTTGCTTCACTGAAAACGACAAAACGGTCCTGGAGCAACCAGAACAAAACCGAATAGAAAAAATCGGTTTCGGTCTGAGCGCAACCGAACCCATTTACGAACCCATAAATCGGTCGTTCTCTGAGACTTTTCGTAAAGCAGGGGTGCTCAACGCCTATACACTGAGTGCACTTTTGTTTTTGTAGAAGCTCTGTGCTTTCGGGTAGTGCGCGCATAAGCACCGTGCATATGGGCTTCGATTTGCATGTGAAACAAAAACAATTTTGCTTGTTTCTTCATTACATCTCTATCCGTCGTCACGCTTCGCTGAACGCAATGTATTTTGTTTTTGTTTTTTCCTCGAGCACATGCATTTGAACTTATTTTTCTGTCTGCGTTGGCTTTTGATTTATTTCGTGGTGGACCATCGTAAGTGTTATATTAAATTTTTTGCCAGATCAAAATGAGTGATGAATTAGAGAGCAGTTTTTTTAGCATAAACTTTAAATGCGAAGTACAATGCGTAATATGCTTCGTAGTAAATATTTAAAACTTTTTTTTCTCTCAGTGCACAGCTGCGCCCCAACACAAACGCGCCCCTACATATGTACACGTTTTCTTGTGGCTGTGTTAGTAAACGCACTGCCATAAGACGAATTTGAGCACCCCTGTCGTAAAGGGTCAGGAGAATACTGTTATTAGCAGACAACGAGAAACGGTCGACTGTTATTTGCGAGCTCTGATCCATACATATTTTCTACTTCCTACAGCGAAAATATACCAACATTAAAAGTTTTCCTCCGTGTAGAATAAAATAAATAATTACAATCCACCACCGACTCGGAAAACTTTGTTGGTTGCAGTGTGTTTTATTTCTAACATTTTTTGGCGTGAGCGCGAACTGCACAAACGCACATATATACATATATACACTTATATCCAAATCCAGCATACCAATATACACATATACACCCATACCCATTAGGGAGCCGTTGCACGACATCCAGTGCAAGGTCTTAAACATATAAAATTTTTCCAAAGACAAAATAAATTATTTCTGAGCTGCAATAAATAAATTCCAACTCCAATAACAACACATAATTAATATTCCAGTCAAATTAAAATTAAAAATACCAAAATAATTGGAAATTATTTTTTTTATTATTTGATTTGTTTTTTTTTGTCCAGCAACATACAATAATTTAAAAAAATGTATTTCTTTGTCTGGTTCCAAAAAAATTTAAGTGTGAACGTCACTCCGTACGGCACACCGTTTGTTGATAGCTCAGAAATTAAATATTTGCAAATAAATTATTTTGGATAAATAATTAACTTCCATTCTTCGAATAAACTACCCGTTTTGGTTTTTTTTTTGTCTTTACCACAGTTGGTATTATTTTCTAAAATAAAGTAAATAAATACCACACAAAATAATAATCACATATCCGTATTATAAATATAATAATTATAATATTCTTAATAACATTAAGAATAAATATTATTTAATTATTCTGGGTTTTTTTTTCGCTCCTGTGCATATTAAATAATTTTATTTATATAAAATTAATTTATCGTCGCCTCCATAGACCGTCTCCCTTTAGCGAGACAAATTCCACAAGTCAGCTAAATACAAATTTTTTCAAGAGTGCAATTCCAGCAACAAAGGTCTAAAATTTGTTTCTCACGACCAGCACACTCGTTTTCCAACCGAGGGTTCGTTTTTTGGCATGTCCAGTGAAGGTGGGAATAAAAAATCTCCCATTCCACCAACAAAAACTCCGAAAATTGTTGTCAAGCCGCCCACACCTAAACCTTCCAGTAAGACTCCCTCTCCCCAAGCAAGGCTCACTCGTTCCGAGACAAAAATGGCTCTAGCTGCGTCCGATCTTGCGCTGAATCAATTCATTGAGGTTTCAGATCGACTCAGTGAATTCGAAGCGAGATGCAACACTCCGTCGCCGACTCCCCCGAGCATGTCCATGCTGAATATCCGACGCGAAGAGGTCCGAGCATTGTGGGAGCGCATCAAAAAACAGTACGATGAGTGCAATGTACGCTTGATTTCAGCCGGAGACAGTGCAGCTGACAGCTTGCCAATTCTCCGAGCGAAGTACAATTATTGCTACGGCGTCTACGAAAGGTGTGGTGCGAACATAGAAGATCTTATTGCTCAAGCTCCACGAACCCCCCAAACACAAGCTGATCCGTCCCAGACCTACGTTCCTTCAGGTTGTCGGCTACCTCCGTGCGATACCGAGGTCTTCTCCGGCGATTATCTTCGCTGGCCGACGTTTAGGGACCTTTTCACGGCGATCTACATTAACAATCCAAGATTGACGCCGGTCGAGAAATTGTTCCACCTGAATTCCAAAAGAGTGGCGAAGCACACACAATTGTGGTAAAGTCGCCTTTAACTAGCGATGGTTTTCGCTCAGCCTGGGATAACCTAACTAAGCGTTTCGAAAACAAACGGTTGTTAGTAAACAGTCATTTGAAAATACTGTTCAATGTGCAGTCCATCACTCAGGAATCTGGGCCAGCTTTGCGAGAGCTTCAAGACACCATTCAGAGTTGCCTTACCGCAATGGAAACGAGTGATATTAGCACCGACAATTGGGATTGCCTATTAGTTTATATGGTCTCCGCCAAACTTCCAAAGTTGACACTTTCCCTCTGGGAGCAGTCGCTCCACAACAAGGTCGATGTTCCCACGTGGCAGGAGTTAAATAACTTCCTCACTGAGCGTCACAGGACACTAGAGGCCATAGATGATGTCCGTCCGTCAGGCTCTAGTCAGCCTCAGCCCAGAGCGGCAGCCTCTAATTCCACGGCACGCAGAATCCACTCCTTTGAAGCAAGAGTAGTACCCGGAGG
The DNA here is from genome assembly GCF_018152265.1 of Drosophila ficusphila. Lineage (NCBI taxonomy): Eukaryota > Metazoa > Arthropoda > Insecta > Diptera > Drosophilidae > Drosophila > Drosophila ficusphila. The sequence goes on from NW_025064156.1 coordinate 467,386, forward strand.
TAGAGGGTGCGACTTGTGCAATCGAGAAAACCATCCAGTGCGGACATGCGCACGGTTTCTCCGGATGTCTGTCGATGAGCGGTCCGCGTATATCAAAGGCAAAAAGCTGTGTCTGAACTGCTTTGCACGAGGACATCAGCTACGTGACTGTGACAGCACTCATAGTTGCTTCACGTGCCGCGGCCGCCATCACACGCTTCTCCATCGAGGTAACGCGTCTCCAACGCTCTCGACTCCAACTCCAACTTCTTCGCCCAGGTCAAGACCAACTACGACCGCTCCAGCGACTACCAGTGCCGCAACCTCCACGGTGCAAAATTATCTTGCCACGGGTCATAGATCCGTCTTGCTGGGCACCGCCATTATTGACGTTTGCCATTTGGGATCAACCTTCAAGGCTCGTGCCTTGATCGACTCTGGATCGGAGGCAACATTCATGACCGAGCGGCTGTTCAACTTGATTAAGTTGCCTCATCAGATCATTGGAGCCCAAGTCTCCGGCTTAAGCCAAACACTGGCAGCAGAGTCCAAAAAGCTCTGCCAATTTTCAATTCGATCTCCGACCAGGCCTGGCCTGCAACTAGACGCGACGGCGTATGTCCTTCCGCAATTAGCTGATCAACTTCCGTCCTGCTCAATTCCGCAGAATTTCCTACGGGAACTTCCCGAATTTTCTTTGGCAGACCCGAAATTCTATGAGAGTGCACAAATAGACGTGTTAATCGGGGCTGATCTGCTGCCTTCCATACTCCTAAGCGGCACCCGAGCAAACGTCTGTGGCTCTCTTCTGGGTCAAGAGACCATATTCGGTTGGATCCTTACCGGACCAATACCAGCTGCTAGGCAAGAGCAAATTTCCGCTTTCTCCACTCGAATCTCCCATATATTTGATTCAAACCTGGATCAACTTCTCAACAAGTTTTGGGAGGTGGAGGATCTGCCAATAAAAATGGGAAAAGATTCCGATTTGGCTTGTGAGGAAAATTTCCTCCGGACAACCACGAGAGACTTTAGTGGAAAATATATCGTACACCTTCCATTCCGTGATCCAGAGAACGTAAAGACCGCCCTGGGACACTCCAGATCCTTCGCGTTGGCTCAATTCTTAAGAAACGAGCAGCGTTTAAAAAGGGACAGCCAACAGAAAATGAAGTACGATACCGTCATTCAAGAATATCTCGATCTCAACCACATGAAAGAGGTCTTTCCTACCCATGATTCTGCGAGTTATTATCTTCCGCATCATGCCGTGCTCAAGCCGGAAAGTACGACCACCAAGCTTCGTGTGGTGTTCAATGCCTCCAGCCCTTCAGACAATGGGGTCAGTCTAAATGATATCCTTCATGCTGGCCCGGTCTTACAGTCCGATCTAACCATTCAAATTCTGAAGTGGCGATATTTCCGATACGTTTACAGTGCCGATATCGAGAAAATGTATCGACAGATCTGGGTAGACCCGAAGCATACCCCGTTCCAACGCATTTTATTCCGAAACAGCGAGGGGTACATTCGAGATTTTGAGTTAAAGACGGTAACTTTCGGGATTAATTGTGCGCCCTTCCTGGCGATACGAGTCCTACAACAGCTGGCGACTGACGTGCAGCTCAACCATCCAAGAGCGAGCAAAGTCATTCGTAATGGAATGTATGTAGACGATGTCCTTTCGGGAGCTGACTCTGCTGAAGATGCTCAGCTCACAATAAAGGAGTTACAGAGTGCCCTAGACTCCGCGGGCTTTCCGTTAAGAAAATGGACGTCCAACAACAAAGAGGTGTTAGCTCATATCCAAGCCGGTCATCTTCTGAACAGCGATTTCCTGGATCTCGACACTGAAAGTACAGCCAAGACTCTCGGTGTACGGTGGAGAGCGACGTCCGATGAGTTTTTCTTCGTCCCCCCAGATCTACCCACAGAAATCTCCCCCACAAAACGCCAGGTGCTTTCCCAAATTGCCAAACTGTTTGATCCAGCAGGCTGGCTCGCTCCATTTGTTGTGTGTGCCAAGATCTTTATGCAAGAGATTTGGTTTCAGGAGCTGGGGTGGGACGATAAGCTGCCATCTGAGTTGTGCCAAAGGTGGCACAGTTTTCTTCAGAGCTATTCGGTCCTTGATCAGGTCCGGATTCCAAGATGGGTTTCCTTTCGCCCAGAATTCCGCTTAGAGCATCATGGATTTTGTGATGCCTCGCAGAAAGCCTACGGCGCTGCGATCTACGTGCGCGTAGAGATGGGACATACCACGATGGTACACCTGCTCACCGCCAAGACGCGTGTTGCGCCAGTCAAAACTGTGTCGCTTCCTCGCCTAGAGCTGTGCGGAGCTGTACTGCTAGCCGAAATGGCTGAAGCGATCCTTCCCAGCATGCCGATGCTGAATTCGAGTCTCCACTGCTGGACCGATTCCACTATTGTGTTGGCATGGTTAGCAAAACCAGCTTGCCATTGGACTACTTTCGTTGCCAACAGAGTGACGAAGATCACTCAGTCCACAGAGGCAGCCAACTGGTCACACGTTCAATCCGAACATAATCCCGCTGACTTGGCTAGTCGAGGGGTAGCCCTTCCAGAGCTTGTCGGTAGTTCTCTGTGGTGGCATGGACCCATTTGGTTGCAAAAGCCACGCAGCCAATGGCCTAGCCAGGGGACCGACCTTCCCGTGACCGAGATCGAAAAGCGACCAGTCAAAGCCCACGTAGCATATATTCCGAACGAAGACTTCCTTGATCGTTTTTCCAAATTGGATAGAGCGTTGCGGGTCCTCGCGTATGTCCAGCGTTTTATCAATCGGTGCAAGAAACAATCGCCGCTTTCAGAGATCCGTCTGGAGGCCAAGGAACTTGTCGCCGCCGAACGGCTCATGATTCTCTGCACTCAGCGCAGGTATTTAACGAACGAGTATCGCTGTTTGAGTCAGAAGCTTCCGGCGCCCCCTTCCAGTTCGATCCTCTCCTTAAACCCTTTCCTAGATCAGGGGGGCTGATAAGGGCATGCGGCCGTGTCACAGCCTCTGAAAGTTTGGGTTACGATGAACGACACCCGATAATCCTCCCGTACGAATGTTCACTCTCTCGGCTTCTGGTAAAGTTCACCCATCTCATTACGCTACACGGGGGTAATCAGTTGGTGGTACGTCTCACCCGTTCCAGATATTGGGTTCCGAGAGTTAAAAACTTGGTGAAGGCAGTTATCAATGCCTGCAAGGTCTGCGTGATCTACAAAAAGCGATTGCAAAGTCAGATGATGGGAAATTTGCCAAGAGAACGAGTGTCATTCTCCCGTCCATTCACGTACACGGGTATGGACTACGCAGGGCCCTTCGACATAAAGAATTACACTGGCAGAGCCTGCCTTATTACTAAAGGGTATGTGTTGGTTTTCGTTTGCTTCTCCACCAAGGCTATCCATTTGGAGCCTACTTCAGATCTGACGACCGAGAAATTTCTTGCGGCATTCGCTCGGTTCGTATCCAGAAGAGGGTGTCCTCGCCAAGTGCAGTCGGACAATGGGAAGACCTTTGTTGGCGCTGCCACATTACTGTCCCGAGATTTTCTCCAGGCCGTTAAAGAGTCTGTGACTGATGCGTATAGTCATCAGCAGCCCGACTGGCATTTCATTCCGCCAGGAGCACCCCATATGGGCGGCCTATGGGAAGCTGGTGTCAAGAGCTTCAAGGCGTTGTTCTATAAATGCACAGCTACGCGGAAGTCTACCTTTGAAGAACTTGCCACTCTGCTAGCGAAGATTGAAGCTTGTCTAAACTCCAGACCGCTATCTCCCATGTCAGAGGATCCCACTGATCTTCTAGCGTTGACACCAGGGCACTTTCTTGTCGGCGGCCCTCTTCTATCCATAGTGGAGCCCCGAAGTAAAGGGGGAATCCAAGACCATATTGAACCGGTGGCAACACTTGAAAGCTCTCCATCAGCAATTCCGCGCTCGATGGAAGGACGAGTACCTTAAAGAGCTCCACAAGCGCAACAAGTTGAAGTGTCTCACCGAGAATATGCGGGTCGGGGACATGCTCGTCATCAAAGACGACAATCTGCCCTCAAATGAGTGGCGACTCGGTAGATTCGACTCCGTCTTTCCTGGAGCCGATGGCAACGTCCGCGTAGTCGACATCCCGCGCGGCATTGTCCGGCGTCCAGTAGCCAAAATTGTTCTCCTTCCCGGAGAGGCTCCCCAAACTTCTACCCAGTAATCCATACTTCGTTGTCCGTAGTTCGTAAGGCCCGAATCTTTCCATTATAAAACATCTTCCTGTGTTTTTTTTCTTTTTCATGATCCAACGCCGACATCCGTAGACAATGGCTCCGCGTAAGCAGAACGTTCAAGTGTTGGAGAGCAGGCGGACTCGAGGCACGCAGTCCTACCGGTGCCGAGTCTGCCGGGGGATCCACCCTCTAAAGAGGTGCCAGAGGTTCCTCAAGCTGAGCGCGGAGAAGCGGCTACGGGCAGTTCTGGTTAATAAGTACTGCGCAAATTGCCTTGCCCACGAGCATTCGCAAGGGGACTGCCGTAGCGGTGACCGGTGCAGAGCGTGCGATGAGGAGCATCACACGCTGCTCCACATCACCGAGCCTTCCAAGCCTTCCAAAAGGGGCTCCGCTTCTCAGCAGCGTTCGCGCCGGCAAGATCCGCCAACTCGCAGAGCGCTTGCTTCTCCACCGCGCTCAGCATCCTCGACACCAGAGCCCTCGACTCGCGCAGCGCGCGCTGCTCCGACGCTGGCAACCCTCCTTCAGCACCACGTCGTCAACGTCCTTCCAACGGCTTTGGTCACCCTGGAGGCGGGTCCGAAGATCGTGGACACCGTGGCTCTCATAGACCCCTGCTCGCCTCAAAGCTGCATCGACGCCACCCTGGCGTCCAGCCTTCGTCTGCCGACCACCAATGTCGGAAAGGAAAGGGTGTGCACGGCGATCCTCCGATCGAAGGTCGTCGAGGGGGCTGCGTTGGATGTCGTCCTAAAGATCGAACCCGGCGTCGGCGTCCGCACCCCCATCCGAGCGATCGACGAGTCTGTCGTCGGCCGCTACAATGACCTTCCGCTGGGTGACAAGCGGTTCTATCTGCGGCGTCGATTTCCATGGTCCTGGGTGCGGATGTCTACGCCAAGGTCATCCAACCAGGATTCCACCTGGTCGCCGAGGGATTGCCGGTGGCCCAGAAGACCATCTTCGGCTGGATCCTGTCCGGCGCCTGCAACCAGGGCTAATTATGTTGCAACGCCAGCGGTTGTAAGGGGGGCGGAATGTTCAGGCCTCTCCCGCTCTCCCTCTCCCGGAGCTTCTCCCCACACCGCACTCTCCCTCTCCCGAAGCTTGGAGCATGTCGCGCTCGGCCGTCCAGGCTCTCCACTCCCCGAGCGCGAGAAGTCTCCGCTGCGCCTCCAAGCGCCTAGCTTAGAATAGCTTAAATTAGTTCCAATACGTCAACGCACTGAATAAACGCCCGGCCGGTCCGCGCTATACCCGAAATTTCCAAGTACTTTTATTTTCGCGATCGCCGAGTGTGTTATTTCTTGCCCCCACAGCTAACACCGCCAGCCGTCGCTGACCACAGGAGTTGCTGCCTTCAACGTTGGACGACCCGCCACTTCAACCTCCAACTCCTGAGTGCGGCCAAGGGCCTCTTGGATCTCAGCCGGACAGTCTCAGCTTAATAGACCCTACCTGGTCGTTCGGCATCTTGACTGTGGCATCTCGACCCCCACGGCTCCTGTCCCCATTTCCGGCGCATGCCAGACCGGCGGCGGGGATCGCACCACCAGCGGGGACGCCAGTAGCTGAAGGACCGACGACAAGCGCCGGGGCCCCCTTTCGCCCCTGGCTGTTCCGCTGGCCGCGGCCTTCCGCCTCGGCCTGAGTTGTTTCCGCTGCTGTAGTTGTGCTGCTGCTGATGCCGCCGTTGTTGCTCCCGCTGCGGTTGTTGTTGCTGTCGCTGCGGTTGTTGTTGCTGTCGCTGCGGTTGTTGTTGCTGTCGCTGCGGTTGTTGTTGCTGCCGCTGCGGTTGTTGTTGTTGCTGCTGCTGACCTCCGGTCGCGTTTTTTTTCTCGGCTTGTGTATATACCCTCCTCTGACCCGCTATCGCGCTCCAAAGTACCCTCCTCTGTCCCGCTTCTCGCGCTCCAGTCGCTCGCGCACAATTAGTGATTGTGAATGGCCCGTCATATATGTGGGCCAATTTCGCCGCGAAGCCTTCCACTGCTTTAGACAGGTGGTGCTCTTTGGCCCAGACCTTGCGCCAATCCTCGGCGTCCATGGCCTCCTTCTCAGGTTATAGTGTCGTGCCTGATCCTGCGCTGCCTTCCCCATGTTACGCCTGACGAGTTCAAAAGTTTCCGAAAGTTTTTGTGCATTTTCCTTCGGTGCTTGTGTCGCCTTTCCGGTCCCAATTGTGTGCTCGTCGAAAAGAGCTTTTGGCAGCCTGGGTTTTCGACCCTGGGTGACTAACGCTGGCGAGTAACCCGTGGACTCCGCTATACTGGTATTCACCGCCAGCTGTAGTTCTGGCCATTTGTCGTCCCAGGTCCTCTGGTCGGCCCCCGCGAACTGGGCGACCATCGTCTTTACTGTCCTGTTTGCTCTTTCTGTCGGGTTTTCCTGAGGCATATATGGCGCAGTAAACTGGTGTCGCACACCCAACTCTTCCAGGAATTTTTTAAAGAACCTGTTGGTAAACTGCACCCCGTTATCCGTGATTAGGATTTTCGGGACGCCATACCTCGAGACGATTCTCTCCCTTATCGCCTTCTGCAGTGATTCCGTGGTCGCCTTCCGCATCGGCACCAACTCGGTCCACCAGCACGAGCAGCATGGCATTCCCGTGTTTTGACCGTGGCAGTGGGCCGACGAAATCGGCACACACTGTCGCCCACGGCTCCTCGGGAATCTGCGTCAACATCTTGCCTGCCGCCTGCAGCTGGTTCGGCTTGTACTTCAGGCACCTCTCACAGCTACGTACGTAGGCCTTGATGTCTCTGTGCATGCCCAGCCAGTGGTACCTCGCAGTCACTCCTGCGATTGTCTTCCTGCTGCCCAAGTGACCGGCTGTTGGTGCGTCGTGATTTTCTGCTATCACCCTCTGTATTGATCCTCTGGGTATGCATAGCTTCCACGCGACCACGTCCTCGTTCCCCGCCCTGCGGGGTATGTGGCGATACATCTGATCGCCTTCCAGCATGTAATCCGGGTATTTTTTCGGGTTCTGCGCCACCTTGATTCTCATTTCCGCAACTTCCTTATGGCCCATACAATTGCCAAGCATTCTTTTTCAGTTGCAGAGTAATTTCTTTCCGCTCCATTTAGGGAGCGACTTGAACATGAAATTACTCTCTCGCCTTGATCTGAATGCTGCGTGAGTATGGCGCCAAGCCCATAGTCGCTGGCGTCTGTCTGCAGGACGAACGTCTTCGTGAAGTCTGGGCATGCCAGGATTGGGTCTGCGACCAGCCTGGCCTTGACTGCCTCGAATGCCTTCTGGTGGTCGTCGGTCCACTCCCATTTCACCTTCTTCCGGAGTAGGGCATTTAGTGGCTGGACTAGCGTGGCGAAGTCGGGTACAAAGCGTCGGTACCACGATGCCACTCCCAAGTATTGCCCAGCTCCTTAACGTTGGCTGGGGGTTCCAGCAACGCTATCGCCGCTACCTTCTCCGGATCAGTTCCAATTCCCTGGTCAGTGATGCGATGTCCCAAGTACTGCAGCTCCTTCCTGAAGAACTTGCACTTCTCCACATTCACCTTCAGGTTCGCTGATCGCAGTCTTCGGAACACTTCCCTCAGGTTTCTTTTATGCTCCTCCAGCGTCCGTCCGATGACGATAATATCGTCCTGGTACGCAAAGGCGTGCGGCATCATCTCAGGCCCTATGACCTGATCGAGCGCCCTTTGGAACGTAGCCGACGCTGAGTGCAGCCCGAATGGCATCACCTTCCACTGGAACAGACCCTTTCCTGGGACGGTGAACGCGGTATACTGCCTGCTCTTCTCTTCCAGCGGTATTTGCCAGTATCCATCCTTTAAGTCCAGGCTGCTGATGTATCGTGCCTCCCTTAATTGATCCAGGATGTAATTGATCATAGGCATCGGGTACGCATCCTTTACCGACTTTGCGTTGATTTGTCGGAAATCTACGCACAGCCTCCATTTTCCCGTCTTCTTCTTTACCATGACGATCGGAGAGCTGTACGGGCTTCTTGACGGCTCGATGCATCCTTTTTCCAGCAGCTCGTCTACCTTTTCGTTTATTTCCCCCTGCATTTTGGGGTTTTTTGGGTAGTACCGCTGCTTCACTGGCTGGTCGTCCTTCATCGTGATCTTGTGGACGGCTATGTTTGATACTCCGCTTGACTCTTCAGCTCCTCCTTCGGGAATTTGGCGATGTCCTCTTCCGAAAACTGTTCTGGTGTTTCTACCACTGCCACCGACAGCCTTTCTTCCAGCATTCCTAGTCTGCGCTTCCTTGCTGGTATCGCCACCTCGAGTCCTGCGCATTTTATCTCCGCTCCTATTTTTGTGAGGAAATCCCAGCCCAATACTAGGGCGTCTATCACTCTTGGGAGGATTAATAACTGCATCAACACCTTTCTCGTCCCGAGACCAACCACTATCTCCAGCTGTGATTGGATGCTCCCGCATCTTCCGTCTGCCATGCGCACCTGCCTTCTCGTCGGTACGACCGCCAACTCTTCGCTTATAAAGCTGGCCGTGGCGCCAGTGTCCACCGTGGCCTTCACTTTTCGTTTGTTTATGAGCACTGTGGCGGACAGCTGCATCTCTTCCACCTTCAGGTCGCCCATTAGTTTCGAGAGGCAGCACCTTGCGATCCCTGGCCGCACCTCGGTGGCTGAGGTCGCTTGGCGTTTCCCGCTCGTGCGCAGCATTCGCCGATTATGACGCCTATTTTTCCGCATCTCATACAGAATGCAATTCTTCTGTTGCGTCATTCTTTCGCCCAGTGGTCTTGGCTTCCGTATCTCCGGCATGCCTGGGATGGATTATTCACATACCCCGGCCGTGCGTTACGCTCGTCTGGCTCCTCCTGACAGCGCCTGCACGTTGCTGCTGATTCCCTCCTCGTGGCCGGCGCATGGTATCGGGCTTTTGTGACATTTTCTTGCTCGAACCGTTCCCTCTGCTGGTCGAGCTCCTCAAATTCGTCCGCTAATGCCATCAGGGTATCCAGGTTCTGGCACCTGTAGGGGCGGATAAACAGCCGTAGTGTCGGGGTGCTGTTTTCCTTAATCCGCTCCAAGATTTCGTCCTTGTTCAAGCCCAGGGGTCGCATCAATGTCTGCATGTCTACCATGTAGTCCTTGAAGCTTTCGCCGTAGTTCTGCTTCCTCTGCCTGACCTGATCTGCGAGTTTGTTCATGAATCCCCTGGGCAAGAAGAACTCCTGGAAGCTCTGGCTAAATCCGCCCCAGGTCTCCTGTTATTAGCGATGAACCATTTTAGCGCTCTGCCCTGAAGGAGCTCCGGCATCGCCCTCGGAATTTGGTTGATGTCCAGCCCGTACGTCATGGCCGACCACTCCACTTGTTCAAGGAACTCCAGGGGCTTCTCATTCCTGTCGTAACGGAAACTCCACTTCCTGACTTGTTTTGCGATCTTGGCATAATCCTGTCCGGGTCTGTCATTCTCCGCACGTTGTTCGCGGTTGTCGCTCTTCCTCTCCCTGCTGCTCTCTCGTCGGTCGCGGCTGCTGCTCCTGCCGGCGTTCTGCATGCTGCTCACGTCCAGGCTGCGCACCAGGCCCTCGGCTCCGGTGACTTTCAGGCCGACCGACGGGTACTTGGCGTAATCCCTTTCCAGGGCCGCCGGAATTGCCAGCGCATCATGATCATGCTCGGAATGGTCGATGAATTCGGCCAGTGTCCGCCTCATGTCCTCTACAAGGCCCTCTAGCTCGATGCCTAGGGCGCTTGCGATCGCCTGGAAATCGTCCTTTTTAAGGTTGTATAACCAGGACTTCCCCATTCTAAACCTATTTTCTGGTTTCTTTGGTCTGAGTATCACGCTTGGGCGCCAGATGTAACGAACTGCTTTTTATGTCTCCGCTCGCTACGTAAACGTGCGGCTAGCTCAGTTGAGTTTGTGTGTTCGTCCCACCAAATTTATTGTTGCGTGACCCCGAGACCAAAGAAGAACGCAGAGTTAGGTTAGATTTAGAATATGTGGGTTGGGTTTATTGCTTGTGGATTTACAATAAAGTATTCGTGGTTCTGGCTCCGATCGCTGATGAATCTAACGCCCTCGCTGACGCCGGTAGTGGTTCCCACGTCGACTTCTACGGCGGCACGCCTGTCGTGTGTCCTCCGCCTTGCCGAGTCTTTCGGGCACCGGTCGCGTACTAGGCTCGCTACGAGTCTCTCACAACTTGGCGGATATTGAGCAGAAAACCTTACTGGAGGGCTAAGCAGCGTTGCTGGAGTCAACACTCCACGCTCCACCCTGAAGTCGGTCGGGATTTCGTCGGCTGGGCCTCGGCAGGTCCTCACTCTCGTGAGGACCGACACTGGGTACCTTTCGCACAACTCCATTGGATCTTCGTCGGCCTGGCCCTCAGCAGGTCCTCACTCTTTCATGTGAACCGACGCCGGGTACCTTTCGCACAACATCCACTGCCAAGACTCCACCAACTTCGTCGATTTCGAGACTCGTAGACGCACCCTACAACTTACCTCGTACCCTTGGGATCTCAGCTTGGCAGTCTCAGCTTATGTAGACGTGACCGTCGTTGGGCTTCTCGACTCGGCGATCTTGACTCCGGATTTAATGGCACTTGGTATTTTCCTTGGGTTTCACTCGCGTTGGTTCGATCTCGTTGCACGATTTTCACTTGACTGTCCTGACTGTCTGCACGCGTCCTCCTTTTATACGCCATCCTGGTCCCGTAGTTTCCCTCCATCGGTGGCGTGATCGGGTCCAAAGTGCAGGACAAGTCCCGTTAGTTCACGGTCTCTCCTCTTTGTGCTGGTCCAAAGTCCTCCAACTTCACTGTTATAACGGGTACAAAGTCCAGAACTTCACCGTTATAACGGATGCAAAGTCCAGAACGGTACCGTTAGTTAACGGTCCCTCCTCTTTGCGCGGGTCCGAAGTCCGCAGACTCACCGTTATTGGGTCCAAAGTCTGCAGACTCACCGCAGCATTGAGTCCAAAGTCCTGAGAGCCGTTAAATCCCTTTTTCCTCTGAATACAGCGCCTCCGTTGCTATGCAGCTCCCCTGCACTCGAAATTGTAAGGAGTTTTACAACTCCTTACAATGCCTAGTACATATGCTGCCGAATAATATGGCTAGTCCTTGGATATTGAATTTCGATGTCACTCGCCAGTTGCTGGAGGACTCGAAATACCAGAAAAGGCGCGCAATTGACCCCAAACGTGACCGTCTTCAAATCGTAGTCGCGTAATTCTTCTTCCTTGTTTCGGAACAGAATTCTTTGGAAAGGCGTGTGTTTTGGATCAACCCAGATCTATCGATACATTTTTGTAATGTCGGCACTAAAGACGTATTGGAAAAACATCACTTTAAAATCTGAATCGTTAGATCAGATTGTAGGACTGGGCCGGCATGAAGCACATCGTTCAAACTGGTCCCATTTGCTGAAGGGCTGGATGCGTTAAATACCACTCGCAGTTTCGTAGTGGTACTTTTGGGCTTTATGACCGCATGATGTGGAAGGTAGTAGGACGGAGTGTCCTGAGTCGGAGGTACTTCTTTCATGTGGTCTAAATCCAGATACTCCTGAATGACGGAGTCGTATTGCTCTTTTAAAGAAAAGTCTCTTTTCAATCTATTCTCATTTCGAAGAAACTGAGAAACTGATGGATCTCGAGTACCCCAAACTGGACCCAAAATGTCTGGATCGCGAAATGGTAACGTTACCACGTATTTACCGCTCTGGTCCCTTGTTGTAGTTCGACGGAAATTGCTTTCGCAATAGGAATCCGACTCATTTACCATTTTAATTGGTAGATCTTCCACCTCCCAAAACCCAAAAGACCTCAAAAGCTTATTTAACTCTTTATCTGCCGTCTCGCTGATCTGGGTTGTAAACGCCGAGACCATGGTTTGGTGTACTGGACACTGGGCCTGTAAGCACCCAACCGAAAATGGTTTCCTGACCGAGGAGAGTGCCGCAGATATGTGTTCTTGTGCCGCTCAGCAGCACGGATGGCAAAATATCAGGAAACTTCAGAGAACGTTGGGTCTGCCAGAGGAAGATTAGGCAAGCCAGACAGTGGGTCTTTTGGAATTGGACACGATGGAAGATTGCCTGCTAATTCCGGCAGCACATAAGCTGCTGTATTTTGCTGCAGGTCGGGTTTGGTTGGAGAACTGGGCGGAAACGGTCTGATTTAAACCGGAGACCTTGGCGTTAATTAGGCGAAACGAAAGCTTAATGAGCCTGAATAGGCGTTCTGATCGGAGCCCGAATCGATTAGGGCACAAACCTTGAGCCGGCAAAACACCGAGTTAAAATGGATATCAATATCAGCTGGAAATATTATAAGAGCATGCATAGATTTGTGATGCGGAATTTTAGTGGATGATGTGTTTATTGCAAATATAGTGAAATTAGTATGTTGGGCTTTTTACTTCAAATTGTGATCTTGACATACATATGTGCATACATGCATATATGCTTGGATGTAAAAATCACTTGGAATAAAACACACTGGGCAAAAAAATTTTTCCCCGGCTCGCGCACAATATTTCTTTATTAATTTTATTGCTCTTTGAATTTTGTTCATTTATGCTCGACGCATAACGTGCATACCTGCAGAGCTTTTAGGTAGTCACAAAAGGAGTGGCCTCCTTTTAGCAGTCTAGGAATGCAGCTTGTCTCGTCCAATTTCCTTAAGTCTTTCTACTGACAAACCGTCGTATTTCCAATGGAGAGGCAGTTTCCCAATACAGCATAGGTTTCTAGGGGATCCATTGCTAATTTATTAAATTACAGTACCACCTGCTTCCAAGTATTGATTGTTGGGTATAGAAGCATCAATCGGTATTTTTTATCCACGACCTTGGGCATAGACAGAACGTATCCATTGGTTAAAATCGATGGCTGTGCGAATTCCACTGCTTCTACTACATTTTGGTAGGGTAGGCTGCTCGTTTCTGCCAACAAGGTTTCCACTTCTTTTTGGTCCAGCAGGTTGGTGTTTACCACTGATGTCTTCGCTAGTTGGCAGGCCCTCGTGATTTCGTCGACCAGGTTCGCGAGGATCATGGCCTTTTGCATCAGTACCGTGGCTACATGAACGTCTCCATCGATGGCGTTCACCCGAGCCATTACGTCGTCTAGTTTCTGCAATGCGTCATGCGTTGGATCGAACAGCCTCGTGTTTATTTTGATTTGCTGGTTGCTGTTTCGGACCACGTTATCCTGTGACTGAAGGATTGTGTTCCAGTCCGAGGCATCGGGTGACCCAGCGACCCACTTCCAGGCAGACCCTAGCCACTCGATTGAACGGGGCCTACGGTGTGTGGTGGTCGTCTTAGCAATGCCATCTGTACCTTTCTCCAGGTAATGGTTTAACAGCGATCCAATTCTGTTATCGGCGATCAGTAGCGCGTCATTGGTGGTCCTGTCGATCATCTGTTGTATTTGCTTCAGATCGATTACGTGTGCCAGTTTGAACATTCCATTTACGCGCCATACCACGCCTCGTTGTAGTGGGACGACCGGTGAATCATATTGGAAGATGTGGAGAGTTGTTGCGATGTGAACGATCGCGATTCTTGGAGACAATTTATTAGGGGAGAAGTGGGGGTTGTGGGCATGGGTCGGTTGTGGGCACCCCTACGTATATTTTCACAAAATGAAGATTGAATTTTTTTGGTAATGTCATTCGCAAGCAATTACCCTATGTATGATTTATGCCAAATATCAAAGTAAACGAACGCGTTTGCTTTTTGAAATTAACGAATTGGTTTTTCTTGTGCTTGGAAAAGGTGGTGAAACTTTATTCAAAGATGTATCAATTAAAGTGAATCGATTAAAAAGGTAAGTGTAATGCATTTTTATTTAGTCAAAGCATTATACTAAATGGAACAATATCGATTTGAACCAAAAAAATTTATGCAAATACATTTTTTAATTACTTCTTAAAATGTCTGCGAAAGTTGGTTGTGGGCACCAAAATTGGGTGGGTTGTGGGCACCCGTTTTTTTTTTTTTTGGCAAATTTTTTTATTACCTACAATTTCTTGTAAAATTGTTTTCAAAATTTGTTTGGAACCCTCTAGAACATTCTTGTAGAAATCTTAGGCTCTTGGAAAAGGACCGCAGCCAACTCCATCAATTGTGACATCTGCGATCGAGCTTTTCATCCGAAATGTGTGGACATGCGGGGCAGTCATTATACATGTCAAAATTGTGTTTCCGACGATGAATAACGCCTATGTAGTCTTTGAAATAAATAAATTGTCATTTTGTTGATATTGGTTGCGGTTTTTTTCCATATTCCATTTGCAGCATTTTTTCCCAGGGTGCCCACAACCCCCCAAAAAAAATTTTAGCTGAAAATTACGATTTTACAAAAGTCCATATGAAATTTTTTCGCATGACAAAATCAAGTATGTTTCTTCATAATTAGTTAGCTTAGGTCTCTAGCTTTACACAGATACCCATATGTCCAAATAATATGCACTAGTTCGGTAATTATAAGCCAAAAACAAAACTATGCCCACAACCCCCACATCTCCCCTACTTGTTGTTCTAATTTTGTGTATTACAAGTTTGTTTGTTTTTTTCTGTTTGTTTTTTTTATGTATTAGTTTTTTTGTTTTTGTTTTATATTTTTGTTCTTATTCTATTTGTGTTAATGGAATTTGAGGGCGTAAAACGGTTTCAGGGCATTTGTTATTAATTTTTGAGTTGGGATTTGTGCAAAAGTTTCCCCGATTTGGTCTTAACGGTTACTCTGCGGTCTTCGTGTACCACTTCGGGTTTGAAGCGGTGCCTGTCGTTACTTTTAATTTGTTTATTGACGGCATAAACAGTTTCACCCTGATTATAAACGATAGGCTTTTTCCTATTTTTGTTAAGCCTATCGGTGGATAGTGTTGTTTCTGCTAGTGTTGTAATAATCCCCTTATATCCTCATGGGTAATTTCTTTAAAATTTGTGAGGCCTTGGTAATTTATTCGGGAGGTTCGGTCGAAAAAATATCAACTGATTTACGGTTCGTAACCGAATGGACAGAGTTGTTGTATCTGTCTACGGCTATAAAAACCAGTTCGATAACCTTAAGAGGTTAACCCAGAGGTTGTCCTTCTTTAGCCACCTATAAATTTCGAGAAAGGTCGAGTGGAATCTCTCCATCTGACCGTTTACCTCGCTTTTCTGGGATGGCGTGTGGTATACGGCGATTCCTAAAGATTGCAGGTATTTTAGTACGGTTGGGCAAAGTAAGCTTCTTTCATTATCCGATAGCATAGTTTTAGGTGCAGTGAAGTAATGCAGCACCTCGGTCAATCTCTCGCGTAGATGTAATGATGAATTGGATGCAATTGGGAAAAGTTTGGCGAATTTAGAGAATTTATCTATACAACTTAAAAATTTTAGGTTTTCGATCATGAAAAGATCGATATGCTAAATCTCGCATGGGTAAGTTGGAACAGGGGTCAGCTGAAGCTCTGGTTTGTTGGGGTGCCTATCATATCTAAACAATTTACAAACTGAGCAAGAAGACACTTGTGCCTTAATCCGGCTGGTCATTTTAGGGAAATAGAATTTTTATAAAATTTGTACCCTCATTTCTTTGGGGTTTCTGTGAGCTCTTGCGTGTTCTTCACCGATTATCCTGCAAACTTCCTCTTCATCTCCTAAATCTGTTTCTAACCTCTGGGTCAGGCGGATTTTGTATCCGAAAAATGTTTCTTGGTAGCAAGTCTGTAAAAGTTGC
Organism: Drosophila ficusphila; assembly: GCF_018152265.1. NCBI lineage: Eukaryota > Metazoa > Arthropoda > Insecta > Diptera > Drosophilidae > Drosophila > Drosophila ficusphila. The sequence continues at coordinate 483,310 of NW_025064156.1, forward strand.
AGATAGTTTTCCGGAATTTTAATGCCATTAATCACTAACGGCTTCAAATAATTTTTCAAAGAAGTCTGTAAAGTATCGCTTTTAAACGAAATCAAATGGCGTACGTACCCCGCATGTGGGTCTTCGCGAGCGTAATCCAATATCATAGGGTCGAACACTAGTTGATTTCTATATACGTTTAGGGGGGCTTCTAAATGTGGAATTAAATCCGATGCGTCTTGAAGCGCACTGTGAACGGTGGCAACGGAGTCCGTTGTTGAAGATGAGGCTGTATCGGCACTGAGGTAGTTTACATTCGAGATGATGCGGGAGAGAGCATCAGCAACCACATTGGATTTGCCTGGCTTGTAAATAAGCTCACAGTTGTATTTTTTTATGCGCGCTTTCCAGCGTTTCAGCTTAGCATTATAGTTCCGATTACCAAACGAAAAGGTTAGGGGTTGGTGATCGGTATAAACTTTAATACCCATACTATTGCCAGCATTTCTTTCTCGTTTACTGCGTAGTTCTCCTCTGTTTTGTTCAAAGACCGAGAAATATAGGCGATTGGGCGGTCCTTGCCGCCGTCACTTTGAGAGAGAACGACCCCTATAGCGTAATTGAAATTATCGGTTGTGAGATGGAAAGGCTTATTTAAGTCTGGGAATGCTAAAACCTCTGAAGAGGCGAGAATGGTTTTCAAGTCATCGAAGGCCCTCATGCCCTTTTCATCAAGCGAAATTGAAATATTCTTGGATTGAGAAGCCTTGATCTGTGCATGGTCTCCCCTTGTGAGGTTCGTCAGAGGCTTCGCGACTTTAGCGTAATCGCAGATAAATTTCCTATAATAGGAGGTTGTTCAGGCCTCTCCCGCTCTCCCTCTCCTTGAGCTTAGAATAGCTTAAGTTAGCACCAAAATCGTCATAGGCTTGAATAAACGCCCGGCCGGTCCGCGCTATTACCCGAGAGCCAAGTCTTTTACTTTTCCGCGATCGTCGAGTGTTTTTCTCGAACCCACAGCTTACACCGCCAGCCGTCGCTGCCCACCAGGAGTTTGCTGCCTTCAAAGTCGGACGCCCCACCACTTCATTTTTTGGTCCTTCGAGCCGGATTGACCCAGCAAGATAAGTACGAAGATCAATACTAATTTGCCGGTCTGATGTCAGCCACTCGAAAACACTGTTTCGTTTGACTTTCTGCATGATTTTTTCTAAAATCCAAGTCTTCCATTTTCCGTTTTTCTTTGATCGTGACGCCATATTCTTTCAATTCCTCTTTGCACAAAATTTCTTAGTACATTTGGCCCGTACATCAAAGTAAAACCGTACACATACATACAAACTTTAATAAAAAGTGAAAATTCCAAAAGTTAACGAAAAGAGTAAAGTGTGCCAAATATTCCAAGTGAACATTAAGAAAATAATTTCTGAGAAAAATTCCAAGTGTTCTGCCGAAAAAAGGCCCCCAAGTTCAAAGTGTTTTTTGTCACTGTAGTCCTACGCTAAATATTTAGCACACCTCTTTTTCCAATACAGTCCACTAAATAAAAATCGAAAGCTCAACACATACCCGCCGGCAATAATTTAAATAAATTTTCCGCCAAAAATACATACATAAATCTCCAAATATATTCCATATGTCCATACATAATATTTTCTACTTCCCACAGCGAAAATATACCAACATTAAAAGTTTTCCGTTGGCCTCCGTGTAAATAAAATTAAATCATTAAAATCCACCACCGACGCGGAAAACTTTTGTTGGTTTCAGTGTGTTTCATTTCCAACATTTTTTTGGCGTGAGCGCGAACTGCACAAACGCACATACGTTCATACATACATTTATATCCAAATCCAACTGCATATACATACACACCCATACCCATTAGGGAGCCGTTGCACGACATCCAGTGCAAGGGCTTTATACACGACATAAGGTCATAAACATAGAAAAATTTTCCAAAGACAAAATAAATTATTTCTGAGCTGTAATAAATAAATTCCAATCCCAACAACAACACAAAATTAATACTACAATCAAATTAAATTAAAAATACCAAAATACTTGGAGATTAATTTTTTTTATTATTTGATTTTTTTTTTTTTTTTGTCCAACAACATAAAATAATTTTTTTTTAAATTTATTTCTTTGTCTGGTTCCATAAAATTTAAGTGTGAACGTCATTCCGTACGGCACACCATTGTTGATCGCTCACAAATTAAATATTTGCAAATAAATTATTTTTTGAATTAATAATTAACATCCATTCTCCGCATAAACTATCCTTTTTTTTTTTTTCTGTCTTCTCCACAGTTGGTAATATTTTCTTTAATTCATTTAGAGAAAATAATAAATACCAGCATACCACAAAAAAAAAAATAATAATCCCGTTTTTACATATCCGAAACATTAAGAGTAAATATTTTTTAATTATTCTGGGTTTTCTTTTTTTGGCAGTTAATATTCGCTCCTGTGCAATTTAAATATAACCCGTTTCCACTGGGCATATATTTTTTTTTTTTTTCGATTTATCGTCGCTTCCACAGACCGTTTCCTTTTAGCGAGACAAATTCCTCAAGTCAGCTAAAGACAAATTTTTTTCAAGAGTGCAAGAGCAAAGGTCTAAAATTTGTTTCTTACGACCAACACACTCGTTTTCCAATCAGGGTTTCGTTTTTTGGCATGTCCAGTGAAGGTGTGAATAGTGAATGAGTGCAATGTACGCCTGATTTCAGCCGGAGACAGTGCAGCTGACAGCTTGCCAATTCTCCGAGCGAAATACAATTATTGCTACGGCGTCTACGAAAGGTGTGGTGCGAACATAGAGGATCTTATTACGCAAGCTCCACGAACCCCCCAAACACAAGCTGATCCGTCCCAGACCTATGTTCCTTCAGGTTGTCGGCTACCTCCGTGCGATACCAAGGTCTTCACCGGTGATTATTTTCGCTGGCCGACGTTTAGGGACCTTTTTACTGCGATTTACATTAACAATCCAAGATTGACGCCGGTCGAGAAATTGTTCCACCTGAACTTCAAAACGAGTGGCGAAGCACACACAATAGTGGCCAAGTCGCCTTTGACTAATGATGGCTTTCGCTCTGCCTGGGATAACCTTGTGAGGTAACGCTCACAAGGGCCCCCTTCCCCCCACTGTATGTACTATAAATATTAGTTAGGAATAGTTTATAAGGTAGAATATTAAGATTTAGGTTAAGGACATCCCAAAGACCCATGGAGGGCACCTTTTTCTAAGTTAGTTTTAAGGCCCATGAAGGGCATTCCTTTTCTTAGCTAGACCTAAAGGAGAGAACCCGCACATACGTTGCCCGGCGGGCGCACTCGCCACACCGCCGACATCATCGCCAGCAACACGCATCGGAAACATTGCCGACATCATCGCCAGCAACACGCATCGGCAACATTGCCGACATCATCGCCAGCAACACGCACCGGCAACATTGCCGACATCATCGCCAGCAACACGCATCGGCAACATCGCCGACATCAACGCCAGCAACATCATCACCGGCAACATCGCCGGCAACACCACCGGGATTATCACCGGCAACATCGCCGTAACATCTCTCCAAGCTTTACGCTCTCGGCGCAGCCGACAACCGGCGGAGCCAACGGCCGAACGAGGAGAGGAGCACGATCGCGTAGAGAGACGCGGGAGCAGGGAAGCTGCAGAGAAAGCAGGACAACGACAACTGCACGGAGGCAGCGTAAGGGCCGCTGCCGCGGTCGGCAGCAGCAGCGAGAGCTTCGAACAGCATCCGCTGCTCGCCGATCGGGGAGTCGCTTTTGAGTTCCCAGAGAAGCAAGTCGCAAGTTATCGAGGTGTAAAATTACAAACACCGAGGACACGTGGACATGGAGTCCCACCGGTAGACGGGTGAGCCGGCCGCGGGCCCTTCCCCCTAAGGGGAGACCAGGATGTGCGTAGGGCAGAATAGGGACATTTTCTTTAAGTATTGTTAAAGTATTATAATAAATTTATAAAACAAGAATTACAATCGGCTCAAAGTTATTCTCCAGTAATGGCGGTCTCCGGGTGACGGAGCCGCCCCTCCCTCTCCCATATCCTCCCTCCTCTCGTAGTTAGGAGCACCGGGAACCGGATGACGGGGCCGGCCAACCGATTCCCGGGTGACGGGATCGGCCGCTCATATCCTCCCTCACTCGTAGTTAGGAGCACCGGCAACCGGATGACGGGGCTGGCTAACCGATTCCCGGGTGACGAGATCGGCCGCTCTCATCCTCCTCCTAGCTTGAGCACCGGCACCCGGCTGACGGGGCCGGCCAACCGATTCCCGGGTGACGGGATCGGCCGTTCACTACCTCCCATTTCAGAGCACCAGCAACCGGATGACGGGGCTGGCTAACCGATTCCCGGGTGACGGGATCGGCCGCTCTCATCCCTTCCCAGTAGTTTGGAGCACCGGCAACCGGCTGACGGGGCCGACTAACCCATTCCCGGGTGACGAGATCGGCCGCTCGCATTCCTCCCTGTAGTTTGGGCACCGGCATCCAGTTGACGGGGCCGGACGACCGACTGACGGGATCGGCCGCCCTTAGCCTGTCCAGGTCTGCTGGCCGCCCCGGTTGACGGGCCGGCGGCACGACCGCGGCAGACACCCTTCCCCAGCTACCTCACCGGCCGCACGCGGAGTACCCACGGTTGACTGGCCGGAGCGGGAACCGTTATCCGGATGACGGATCGGTTTTCCCCGGCGGCCAGTGGCCAGGCGTATTCCTGCGCGGATCCGGATTTTCCCCTCCAGACACACACCTAAGTAAATAAATATTTCTGTAGGGGACCCTGGATAGACTGAGTATTTATCCTGGCCCGTGATTAGCATCCTTACAGATGGCGCCCGAGCAGGGACTAGGCAGGATAATGATAGGACATTTTCACCCTTCGTGGCGTAATGAACCACCAGGTGAAAAATTAGGTTAAAATTTGGTCAAAGTTTGAGGTTAGGGACGAAAGCTAGGGAAACACGTTTTTCAACGAAAGAGGTATAAGGAAAAAGTAACTGCGAGAGAGAAACTACGAGAGAGGGAAAAGTCGTCGCACACGACTTAAAACAAACGCAAACAAGTACAGTCATACGAGAGAGAACAGAAGGAGAAATAGAGAAAAAAGAGCCGCCGGACTTAAGCCACGTGGACGCCGCAGCCGGCAACCACGCGATTTGAAAATTTAGTTCCCTTGCGCACAACTGGCCCTTTTTACCAAACGGGACGCCCGACGCCGGCAGAGCCGAGAAGTATTTAGGTCGCCAGCCGACACACACAGAGGACAGTCGTTCAACAGAGCCACAGGAGGAAACATCGATCACCAGGATCACTCAAGGACATCAAGGGTACACATCCCCTCAAGGATAACAAGGATCCACATCCCTCAAGGACATCAAGGATACACATCCTCTCAAGAACACACATCGCCACTCCTGCACCCTAGCCAGGACATTCAAGGATACACAGGACTACAAGGACGCACAACCAGGACACACCAAGCAACATGGGAGTCTCCTGGGTCTCATACAGAAAGAAGCACCAGCTCGAGGCTATCCTTCTCGATGTCGGCCTGGAACAGAACGGCACGGTCGAGGAACAGCGAGCCCGACTGTACGCGTTCGCCAGGCAACCGGAGCACTCCGAGGACACACTGATCCGGCTTGGGGAATTGGAACGCAAATACACCCCCGGAGACCTTAAGCCACAGTCGCCGATACCACCCTACCAGGAGAAGGTAGCCAGCAGCAACCACACGCTGGCCGTACCACGCAGCACTTCCCCGTCCCCAGGGACACGAGGGAATTCGAGACCACCGCACGCGCCGGTGCATCCCAGTCCGACGCCGGACCACCATCTACTCGATGGTGGTCGACAAAGCGACCAAATGGGGTCTGTCTTTCGATGGCACCTCCGACCCGCTCAGCTTCGTGGAACACATCGAAGAACGAGCGGATACCTACCGGATTGACCGGAAGTATTTGTCGCACGCTATTATCGTCCTCCTGACTGGCCGAGCGGAGAGCTGGTTCCGAACCAGTGATCTACAGGGACGGACCTGGACCGAAGTCCGCCGGGAATTTTTGAAGTTTTTCCTGCCGCCCCGGTATTACCAACGCCTCGACGACGAGATCCGCTCTCACTTCCAGAAAGTGAACGAGCCTTTCAAGGAATACCTGGTGGACCTTCGCCTCCAGATGCGTCGCGCCGGATTCTCACCCGAGCAAGAATTGGAACGAGTCTACGAGAACATGCTGCCCGAGTATCAGATGTTACCCCGCCGCCAGGACTTCAAGACGTTGACCGAGCTTACACACCTGGTGGTCAACTATGAAGTTGCCCGCAGCCGCGGAGGCCGACCCGTCCGTGGATACCCGTCAACAAACCCCCGACGCTGAGTATCCACCCCAGAGCAGAAACGCACGACCTAGGGCGAACCCTGCTCACACACCGCAGGTGCCACGCCCTGGGAACGCGACCAATGACGCCGCCAGCCGAGGCAACGGAGGAAACTCCAACCAAGGGGCCACGCCCACCAGGTTAACCGATCCCAGCACCGCCTGACGAAACTGCGGCCAGCCTGGTCACTACGCCACGGAATGCCGGAACCAGAGGACCATGTTCTGCTGGGACTGCGGGCGCCAAGGCATACGCACTGTCGAGTGCTGCTGGAATCAGACGCCGGGAAACGGGCAAGGGCCTCGAGTATCAGGGAGTCACCCGAGGAACCCACCAAACTCCCGCACCCAGTAACCAACGCCATCCAACAGGATCGGAACCGTATCCGCGCACAGGTCACGGTCGAGGGACGCCCGCTCACCGCCACCTTGGATACGGGGGCCTGGCATAGTTTTATAAGCGAGCGCCTGGCAAGAGTACTCCACGATGGAAAGAATCACCGCGCCGTACGGACACGGGTGAAGTTAGCAGACGGAACCGGCAGGGAGCTCACGCAGGCCCTGCGAATCACGATCAAGCCGGGAAAGGCTCGGGTCAGCGTCTCCGCCCTCATCATGGCGGATGTGCTGGACGACCTCCTACTCGGCATGGACTTCCTGTGCTATGGCGGAGCCACAGTGTGGGGGCCTGACCCTCCAACTCGAGCCACCCATTCCTGATCAACCCACGAGGACCAGCTCGCCAGCACCAACCAGGAGCAAACGTGCCGCCACGCCGGCGCATACACCCGGCACCCAGGCGCACTCATCCGCCGCCACCCAGGCGCACTCCACAGCCGCCACCCAGGCGCAAACACAAGCCACTCCACGGGCGCACAAACGTGCCGCCACGCCGGCGCACACACCCGGCATCCAGGCGCACTCATCAGCCGCCACCCAGGCGCAGACACAAGCCGCCCCACGGGCGCACTCCAAAGCCGCCACCCAGGCGCACTCATCCCGCCGCCACACAGGCGCAAACACAAGCCGCCCCACGGGCGCACACACAAGCCGCCAACCAGGTAACATCTGGTTCAGATGTAACATTCCTGATCTACGCGGATTCGGCTCTGTACATCTAACCCCATAAGGGCAGATGTCAACCCTAGCATGGCCTCCCTGCTTTGCATAGATAACCATGGAATCACTTAACGCGAGTGTGCAACGATTAGAGACAACGACTAGGAGTTGGGACTCATAAGCATGAGCGAAAATAAAACAACAACAACCGAGAAGAACAAGGAGGAGGAGTATGCATTCGGCAAGAATAGCAGATTGCTTAGATCGCCAGTGGGCGAGCAGGTCCCCCGAGCAGGGACAAGAACGCGAGCACCGGGTACTAAGCCTACCCAGAGTACGGGCCCGGCAACGGCCAACGAGGCTGCCGGGGCCGAGATGCAGGCTACAAGCAAGCAGAAGGATAGGGCCATTGAGGGCGGGTACAGCTCCGAGCCCACTTCCAACTCACTGCAGGAGAGCAGGAAGGTGCATCGGTCACCAAGGCGGGCATTGGTGGAAGCCAACTTGGATACACAGCATCAAAGGACCACTCCAAGGAGAAACGCCCGACAATTGAATAGGAGTTTCGAGGTCCTGGGTGGAAAAATCAGAGAACTCAGCAAAATTCTGGAAGGACGACGTTCGATCCACCAGCCAATGAGAGACCTGATCGATAGTATCATGGTCCTCTACACGGCGGCAGACGAAGAGATGACAGTTGAGGAGTCGCCTGTGAAGCCCAAGCCATACGAGGGCAAAAGGACAAGAAGTGAGAGGGGTGAAAACACATCACCGTCACTGAGATCGAAGAAGCTCAGAGGCCATACAGAGCCCAAAACAAAGGCGGAGCAGAAGGCATCCTCCCAGAAAGCGCCGTCTAGGCCATCCCCGGCAGATAAGCCTACGGGAGAGGAAAAGTGGAATAAGGTGGAAAGGAGGAAGGCAAAAGCCAAAGCACCTAAACCCGCCAGAACCAAACCCGCTAAGCGGGACGCGATTGTGGTGAAGGGCACAGAAAACTCCTCATACGCTGACATTCTGCGACCGGTCAAAAGCGAACCATCGCTAAAAGGCCTAGGTCCGAAATGCATAATTTGCGCCAGGAAAGGCGAAAAGGCAACGGACCACAAGGCTAACAGTAGTAGGTGCCCATACCTTAAAAAGGCGCTGGCTAAAACACATAAGAGATGATCTGTATTTACCAACTGAACTTGAACCACTGCGAAGCAGCGCAAGACCTGCTATCACAGAGTCTCCGAGAAAATAGGGCCGACGTTGCCATCCTGAGCGAACCCTACCGTATAAGACCCACCAATACGTGGGCTGGGGACAAACTGCGAAAGGCAGCAACGTGGAGCTGCGGACAACACGCTTCCCCTCTGACAGACATTATGTCTGAAAAGGGATTTATACGAGCTAAAGTAGATTGGCTATATATATATATATAGTTGCTACTTAGCTCCATCGCTTAGCCTGGAAGAGGCATACTCGACCTACTGGTGACAGACGCGAGAGACAAGTCGCCATGCCTAATCGCCGGCGACTTCAACGCATGGGCGACCGAATGGGGTAGCGTCAGCACTAACCCGAAAGGGAGAGCAGTCCTTGACGCGTTTGCGGCACTGGAGGTCACCCTTCTGAACAACGGGCGCGAAAACACGTTCATTAGAGGTAATGCAGGCTCTGCCATAGACCTGACATTCGTAAGCAGCACACTTGTACCCAGGACGTCCTGGAATATAAGTAAATGCTACACCCATAGCGACCACCAAGCCGTAATAACCATGATCCATAGTCGAGCTCTCGCTCCTGTACCCACCAGAGCCACCAGATACAAATCGGAAACCCTCGATAAGGAGGTCTTCGAATACATGCTCCAAGGGCTGCATCCAAGTGGGACAGCCACAGACATGGCGTGTCAGGTCATGGCTCACGTGACCAGGGCATGCAACGCTTCTATGACGAAGACTGGAAATGGGCCCAGCAGGCAGCCCGTTTACTGGTGGAATGACGACATTGCCAAGGCTCGGAAAGAATGCTTCCGTTCGAGACGAGCATACCAAAGAGCACTCAGACGTGGGGTTACCCACGCCGCCGCCCAACAAAGCATCTCTAAGGAGAAGAGCGCTCAAAGCCCTGATTAAAGATAAAAAGAAACGGTTGTTCCTTGAACTCTGCGACCAGGCTGACGCGGACCCTTGGCGTACCGCCTATAAGCTAGCGATGAAGAAACTGCACGCATTTAGGCCAGCCAGCCCAAAATGCCCCGTTCTGTTGGCAAAAACAGTAGCCCACCTCTTCCCACAGCAACCGCCCAGACCGGCAGACAGGATGGTACATGCAAACTGGAACGAGATCACCCCCGAACAAGTGACGGAAGAAGAGGTCTTGATAGCAGCGCGGCGTATAAAACCAGGGAAAGCCCCCGGCCCGGACGGAATACCCAGCGCGGTCATGAGGAAGGCCATCGAGCTTCAACCAAGCTACTTTGTTACTCTCTTCAGCAAGTGCATCTCGGAAGGGGTGTTCCCCAAGTGCTGGAAGAGACAGAACTTAGTTTTGATCCCAAAGGGAAGCAAAGCGCCTGAAGACCCCTCAGGATACCGACCGATCTGCTTGCTAGACACCGCTGGCAAATCTCTAGATCGGGTCATATGTTCCCGACTAGAGACCTCAATCAGCAGCACAGGAGGGCTCTCTGACTCCCAATTCGGCTTCAGGAAAGCTCGCTCTACCAAGCAAGCCATCCAAGAAGTCGTCAATTTGGCTGCTAGAGAGATCGAAGGTAAACGGTGGCGGTGGGGCACCAAGGAGTACTGTCTGGTGGTGACGCTAGACGTCAAAAATGCTTTTAATTCGGCGAACTGGGCAAGGATCATAGAATGCTTGGTCAACAAGAGCATAGATCCAACCCTAACACGAATTATAGGAAGTTTCCTTAGCCAGCGTGTGCTTCGATACGATACCAATGACGGACCTAAAACATATAGAGTTACGGGAGGAGTTCCTCAGGGATCGGTCCTTGGGCCGACGCTGTGGAACCTGATGTATGACAGGATCCTCCGTCTGAGCCTTCCATCCGGTGTAAAGATGATCAGATTCGCAGACGATGTTGCCATTGTAGCAGTATCCAAACATACGCACGAGCTGGAGGCTATTACTAACGAGGCGATTAGGCAGGCGAGCGAATGGCTGGCAAATGCCGGTCTTAGCCGGTCAGAGCACATGACGGAGGCGGTGCTCATAAGCTCCAGAAAGGTCGTGGAGAGCGTAACTCTCACAGTGGGGGGGCACAGCCATCAGATCTCGGCCTGACCTCCGATATCTAGGAATAATCCTGGATCATAGGCTCTCCTTCAAGGAATACCTGAAGAACACAGCCCAGAAGGCCTCGATAGCCTGTTCAGCACTGGCCCGTATCATGCCAAACACGAGAGGGCCCAAAGACGCCACAGCGAATAAGACCTACACAAAAGAGGTTAGAGCGGTCTACAGAACCTGTGCCCTAAGAATCGTCAGCGCGTTTCGTACGGTCTCAGGAGATGCAGCCGAAGTTCTGGCCGGTATGATGCCATTCGACGTAGGCATACGCGAGCTCGCATGTGCACACGAGCTTTACCCAGAGGAAAACAGGAAGAGATCCCTTGCCGAGTGGCAGCGGAGATGACAATGCTCCGTTAGGGGCAGATGGACGCACAAACTCATCCCACGGGTTGAGGCGTGGGTAGACAGAGCGCACGGGCAGGTGAACTACTACCTGACCCAATTTCTAAGCGGCCACGGCTGCTTTAGAGCGTACCTCCACCGCTTCGGGCACGCGGAAGACCCGTCCTGCCCAAGATGTGGCACTAGTTGCCCAGAAGATGCCGAGCACGTCATCTTCACCTGCCCAAGGTTTTCCGGGCAGAGGGACGATCTGGAAAGACAGTGCGGCGAGCCGCTGACACCAGAGAACCTAGTCAGTAACATGCTGGCAAGCGTCGCAAACTGGGATGCAGCTGCAAAAATGGCAAACAGCGTAATGAAGGAGCTGAGACGCGAGGAGCAAGTCTTAGGAAGGAGCCACTAGGGCTATACTCCCCCCGAGGTAATACCAAACGGTTGTTCCGGGGGGGCAGTGAGAAGCGCAACTAAACAGGAACAGTCCTGGTTTCACACGGGCCACTTGAGTGTACTGCGGTACGCCAACGTCTATGTGAAAGTTAAAAAAAAAAAAAAAACCCAGGCGCACTCACCGGCCGCCGCAACGCAGGCGCACACCCAAGCCGCCCCACGGGCGCAAACACAAGCCGTCACCCAGGCGTAAACTCAGTTGGACTCAGTTTTCCCAGTGGAAAGTGACCGGTCGTGTTTACATCCCGCTCCGGCTTGTTGGCCTAGTATCGGCTTTCCCTCGGGTTTCCTTTGTCCACGCGTGCCTAAAAAAGAGGTTGGACCCTTTACTTGCGGTTCCCGAGTCTGGGCTGTGCTTACCGGCTCGTTGAGCTGCTCCAGCGAGGCGTTTATCCAGCGTCCCTCACTGCCTCTTCTTGACCGGAGGGGGGTCGCAGAGCAAGCTGCGGTTGGACTTGCAGAACTTGCAGTTGTTTTCCAGCAGTAAGTTTTTTCTGCTTTTCACGCGTAAGACAGTGTGGAAAAGCGCGTCGTCGCCGGAGAGCGCTGTTAGAGCAATTGGTGAGGCCCTTGAAAGGCTCTCGGTCCTGTTTAGTGGCCAGCGCCACATCAATCAGCTTATGAGAGAGGAGCTCACCACGTCGATCAAGCTTCAGAAGACGGCCGCTCTAGCCCTAGCCAAGTCAGCAGGCGCTGCCGGCGTCTCAACAATCAGTCGCGAGACCCAAGTGGTCCCAACCACCGCTTGCATACACACGCAAACGGATATCCTGCCCGTGGAGTCCTATGCAGAGGGTAAAAGCACCCCCTAAGCGCCTGAGAGACCCACAGAGCCACGAACGCTCTACACCCCCCAAAAAGAGCCGTACCAAATCGGACGGTAACCGGAAGGTGGTCATCGCTAGCCAGAAGGTGGTAAACCCGGAACTAAGGGTGATGAGTGCGTCAAGCACCAGAGCCGTGGTCCTGCCGGCGAAGACCACATCACAGACCTCGGATGCAGACCCAGTCGTCACTGCCAAGACGGAAGCCTGGACTAAGGTGTTTAAGAAGCCAAAGCGAGCGACACGGCCTCGGCCCGATGCAGTCATGGTCTCGGGAGCAGGGCTATCCTACGCTGATATGCTTCGCGCAGTTAAGGGGGAGCCCTCGCTGAGCCACCTAAAGGAGAGCGTCCAAAGCATTAGGAAATCCACGAGCGGTAACCTTGTACTCCGTCTGAGCAGGTCCTCTGCCAAAACAGCCACCGAAGTACAGATGGCAGTAGTGCAAGCACTAGGCGCTACCGCTGTCGTCAAAACGCTGACAGACCAAACGCTGACAGACCAAACGCTTATTGAGATCCTGGATCTAGATGAGCTGACCACAAAAGAAGAGGTGGCTGAGGCTGTTAAGGCCAAACTAGAAGACCACTCCCTTGGCGAGGATACTGTCCGATCCCTACGCAAGGTCAACGGTGGGCGTCAGATCGCCGTCCTTAAGCTCCCTAGCCCAATGGCAGCCAAGTCGATAGGGTCCAAGATCCGCGTCGGGTGGATTGTTTGCCGCACTCGTTTGAAGATGGAACCAAAGCACTGCTTCAAGTGCCTTGGGTTCGGCCACATGGCATCAGCGTGCCACAGCACAGCCGACTTCAACGGAGCGTGCTATAGATGTGGAATGGCTGGCCACTTGGCCAACACTTGTACCAATGCGCCAAACTGCCGCCTATGTGAGCATAAGGGGCTGAAGAAGGACCACGCCACGGGATGCCGTACATGCCCAGCCTACCTTGAAGCGCTCAAAAAGCTGAAATGTTGAGATTTGTCCAGATCAACCTCAACCACTGTAGAGCGGCCCAAGCCCTCCTCGAAAAAGCAGTCCATGAGAACCGGATAGATGTTGCCATCCTTAGCGAACCCCACAGGGTTGAACTTGTGAGTGACTGGGTCGATGCCACATCAAGGAAAGCTGCTCTGTGGTGCTGCTGTAGAGGCAGAAACTTCGCCGATGTGAAACCCTTCACACACTTCAGTCGAGTGCTGATCAACTCCATGTGGGTATATAGCTGCTATCTCCCTCCAAGCTTAAATCTGGCTGAGTTCACCACAGTCATGGAAGATCTTGCGAATGACGCAAGGCATCGAAGCCCAGTCCTCATTGCTGGGGATTTCAACGCCTGGGCAACGGTCTGGGGCAGCCAGGAGACAAATGCAAGAGGCCGCACCCTGCTGGAGACTTTTGCATCTCTTGACATCACACTCCTGAACTCAGGTAGTAAGCCAACGTACAGCAAAGCCGGCATGGAGTCTGTTCGAGCATCTATTAAGAGTATTTCGTAGGAGACAAAGAGTGTGCTTAATGCAGTTTTCTACGCTCTCGAGACGTGCCAGCAGCACAAAAGACGAATGCCAAAATCCGACAAAGCACTCTTTGGCCTACCAAAGAGTACCTATTTTTTCTCTTGTCGAATGAAAGTCCCCAGAGCGGTAGACGCTCAGCATTGACAATTTAGCATTTGTCACAACAGAGTCCTTCATTGACCTCACTTTCGTAAGCTCCTTCCTACACGGTGCTACGCAATGGATGGTTAGTGATATGTACACGGGAAGCGACCACCAAGCTATCATCTGTAGCGTTGGTGTCCCCTGAGCCAAGAAACGTGCAGCCATCACAAATTGCCTACCGAAGCGAGACCCTCGACCTACATGTCTTTACGGAAACGCTGGGGTCTGGGCTGACCCGATTGAATGAGGAGGGCTTACCCTACGATGCCCAATCTCTGGCTGACGCAACCATGGACAGCGTCAAGGCAGCCTGCAATAGCAGTATGAACACTCGACGACTGAACGGCACCCATCACCCCCCTGTGTGCTGGTGGAACGAATGCCTTACCGAAATCCGTAGTCGTTGCATACATGCCCGTAGGCTCTGCCAGCGCGCCAGAGGCACTCCAAATTTCCCTGTACTCCAGGAAAGTTTTAAAGTAGCGAGGAAGTCACTCAAGAATGCCATTAGGGACATCAAAAGGGAGTGTTTTCTCAGGCTGTGTGACAATGCGGATAAGGACCCATGGGGCGCCGCATATAAAAATGTGGTGAAGCGGCTGAACTCTGGAGGTAGTCGTGTCCCCACTGATGCATCCTCCCTAACAACCATAGTAGAGACGCTGTTTCCCCAGAAAGCCCTGCCTACTCTCCAGAGCCTACCACCAGACACCGATCCTGAGCGCCGCCTTTTTCCAGTCTCGTCTGCGGAAGTGGTTCTGGCCGCTAGCAAAATTAAGCCAAACAAGGCTCCTGGTCCTGACAGTATTCCCAATAGGGCAATCAAATTGGCTCTCAACTTACACCCTGAGAAGTTCGCATACCTGTTTACAAGAAGCTTCGAGGAAGGCACTTTTCCGAGTCAATGGAAGACGCAGAAGCTGGTACTGATTCCAAAACCAGGAAAGCCCCCATCAGACCCCTCAGCGTACAGACCGATCTGCCTCTTGGACACAGCAGGCAAGATCCTTGAAGGCCTAATAGCCAGCCGTCTGGAAACGGCCATTGAAAGGGGAGGCGGCCTCGCCCACACGCAATTCGGATTCCGCAAGTCCCGGTCGATCCCTAGACGCTATTGGCATGGTGGTGGACATTGCTTCCAAAGCGATAGAGGGCACGCGGTGGAAAGGGGGGTGACAAAGAGTACTGCCTCATTGTTACCCTTGACATCAAGAATGCCTTCAACTCGGCTGACTGGGGTAGCATCCTGCGTGCGCTTTCAGCGTTTAACGTGCCGAACCACCTCCTTAACCTCATCAGGGATTACTTCCGAGAAAGATGGCTAGAAGTAGCAACCGACAGTGGAACCACACGGTATCCTGTAAGCGCTGGAGTTCCCCAAGGCTCTGTCCTCGGCCCTCCATTATGGAATGCCATGTATGACGGGGTCCTACGACTGTCAACTCCCCCTCGAACGCGCCTCATCGGCTTCGCTGATGACGTGGCCATTGTTTAAGTTTAAGCCCTTCACATAATTGGTCTCAGTGCAGTAGTACAAAGAATTGTTCTCAGTGTGGTCAACGGCACCACACTCTTTTACATTTTCCTAGTCAGCCTAATAATGCTAGATCTAATGTTCCACAGCATCAGTCAACGAGGGATTCATCCTCATCGGCAAGCTCAATTCAAGCCAACACAACTCAGCTCGTGAGTGCAATGGCCTCGTATAAGTCACCCACAGTGATTCTAGCGACGGCACTGGTCCGACTACACAACAACATCACTGGTCAGTCTATGATAGTACGCGCTTTAATTGATCACGGCTCCGAGGGAACTCTTGTTACGGAAAATGTCGTCCAAGCCCTTGGACTAAAGCGATTCTCTGTTTCGGCTCCCATTCAAGACGCAGTTCGATTACTCGCAAGTTCTTGGGAAATCTCGGCAAATAGCCCTTGATCGCTTCCATATGTTGGAGCGCAAGTTTCAAAAACAACCAGCGTTACATCAGCAATATTCAGCCGTCATCCAAGAGTATTTTGATCTCAACCAGATCATCGAAGCTGCAAGCACTGAGGAGCAACATCGGACTCACACGCCATTGGGGCAGGTCGGGTTTGCGGCATGCACTCTGCCTCATCACGCTGTACTAAAGGAGGAGAGTACCACCACCAAATTACGCGTGGTCTATGATGCGTCTTGCAAATCATCCAATGGCCGTTCTCTCAACGATGTCCTTTGTACAGGCCCTGCGTTGCAGAATGATCTTGGGGGGAGTCATACTAAACTGGCGCATGCATCGATATGTTTTTGCGGCAGATATCCAAAAATGTACCGGTGCATAGACATGCACCCGGATGATGCCCAGTTTCAACGGATTTTTTGGCGAAACGACCAGGATCAAATTCAGGAATATTGTTTAACTACAGTGACCTTTGGAACTGCGTCGGCTCCATATACGGCCATCAGGATTATGCATCAACTAGCTCAGGATGAAAGTGTGAGATATCCATTGGCACAACATGTACTGCAAAAGGAAATATATGTTGACGACGTTCAAAGTGGTCATGACACCATTGATGGAGCCATCAAAATTCGAGAGGATCTAATTGCTGCACTTCAATCCGCTGGCATGTGTCTCAGGAATCTATTCATCATCATCTAATCATCCTGAATTACTGGTTAACATTGCGCAAGAACATATGTCGAATTCAACCATTTTAGAATTCGACAATCATGATTCAATAAAAACACGGTTTGTATTGGCATCCTAAAAGAGATGTTTATGGCTTTCATATAAAATTGAAAATTAGTCAAGAATTTACTAAACGAGCATTACTTTCCACAGTGGCCCGGTTGTACGATCCATTAGGATTTATTGTGCCAGTTATCACAACTGCCAAAGCAATTTTGAAGGACGTCTGGAGTGTTCGCATTGAACGTCCTGCTGGAGTTTCCTCGCCATTAGAGTGGGACGAAACACTTCCTCTAGATTTACGAGAACGCTGGAACGATTATATCACGGGATTACCAGATGTCGAGGCAATCCAAGTACCTCGGTGGTTACATGTTCAACGTAGCATTCTAAAATATCTTCAACTCCATGTATTTAGTAACGGATCGACCATTGCATATGCTGCGTGTGCGTATCTCAGAGTTCAATGGATGGATGATACTGTACATACCCATTTACTTACTGCACGTAGTCGCGTTACACCCACGAAGCCATTGACAATTCCGAGAGTGGAGCTTTCTGGTGCTCTGTTAGCCACCCAGCTGGCAAAGTGGTGCTGCCAACAGCTACATTTACAAGACCAAGCAATGTCGGTTCATTTTTGGTCCAATGCAATGATCATACTGTACTGGATTAATGGAGATCCAATGCGCTTGAAGACTTTTGCTGCCAATCGAGTGGGACAAATTTTGGAATCAAGCGTACCGTTGCAGTGGCGGCACGTGCCCACTGATACGAACCACGCAGATTGCGCCACCCGTGGTCTTACCCCAACGCAGCTGGCAAATCACGATTTGTGGTGGTGTGGCCCACCATGGTTACAGCTACCGGATACGCAATGGCCAACTAATCGCTTGGATCCACCGGAGGATAACGTTGCCAGAGCTGAGAAGTGAGATCTTAAAAAATCAACACTCACTTGTACCACTTCGATTGATGAATCAATCATCACCTCATTTTCTTCCTATAACAGACTCATCTTTGTTGTGGCCTATATGCTACGCCTTGTACACAATTCCAAATCTGCATTGGCATTGCGTCGAACAGGCCCAATAAAAACACACGAGTTTCAAGATGCCATGCTTCAAGTCGTTCGACTGGTGCAGCGGGAAGCGTTTCCATGTGAGATTTCTAGATTACAATCAAATAAATCCTTATCTGGCTCTAATAAACTTCATCAGTTATGTCCTTTTGTAGATCAGCAGAGTATCTTGCGGGTGCGAGGGAGATTAAATAATACTTTCCACATCTCTGCTAACCAACGCACTCCGATCATTCTACCCAAGTCACATCACTTCACTGAGCTTGTGATCCGAAATGCTCATCATAATACACTACATGGAGGAATGGATCTCACACTAGCGACTATTCAACAGATTTTCTGGATTGTAAACGGAAAACAAGCAGTGAAACGAGTCCTACGTAAATGTGTTCCCTGTTTCAAACATCGTCCAAAACCAGCATCGCAGTTAATGGCAGATTTGCCATTTCATCGGGTAAACCCCCCAAAACGAGCATTTGAAGCTACTGGCGTGGACTACACTGGCGCGTTGGAAATTAAGGCATCTCGGTTTCGTGGACATCATACCTACAAAGCATATATCGCTGTTTTCGTTTGCTTAGCAACCAAAGCAATCCATTTGGAGGCCGTCACAGGATTGTCTACCCAGCATTTCCTATGGGCTTTGCAGCGTTTTATTGGACGCCGCGGATTTTGCAGGCATCTGTACAGCGACTGCGGCACAAATTTTAAGGGTGCGGACAAATCGCTTCAATTGTGGAAGAAGGAATTTGTAAAAGAAATGACAACGACTGTGCTGCCTGAATAAACATCTCGCTACATTTAGTGGCATTTCAATCCTCCACACAGCCCTAATTTCGGAGGCTTGTGGGAAGCGAACGTGAAAGCAGTCAAGAGGCATCTGTTTCGTACTTTCCAGGGGGTCAAGATGACCTACGAGCAGTTGAACACAGTTCTTGTGCAAATAGAGGCATGTTTAAACTCTCGACCCTTGTGCCCGTTGACGTCCAATATTGAGGATCTCTCGGCTTTGACTCCGGCTCATTTTTTGATCGGTGATTCCATGATGTCTCTACCAAATCCCACCACAGCGGATAAATCTTTGGACTTGCAGTTTTTGACGGCCAACGACTGGTAAGGCAGTTTTGGAAGCGTTGGAGCGCAGACTAGTTGTCACATTTACAAGCTCGCCCAAAATGGTGGCAAGTAAAACCCAATCTAAAGGTAGATGATATAGTCATCATAAAGGATGATCGATTCCCCCCGGCGGAATGGAAACTTGGGCGAATTATAGAACTGCATCCCGGATCAGACAACCTCGTACGTGTGGCTTCCGTTAAAACCTCGTCAGGAATATATAAGCGATCGCTTTCAAAACTTTGTCCTCTGCCTTTAGTTTGCAGCTCAGTAGCTAAAGGTCTCGATTCATCAAATTAACGACAATTATTTTGCACATCTTTGATCCAACGCATTCATGCTCTATCAAACACTTGTCTTTTCACAGCGTTTAATTGGCAACAAGGGAAAGCACTGGAGTTTAATACTGGGATCAGTATTGGCGGGCGGCATGTTCGAGCATCTATTAAGAGTATTTCGTAGGAGACAAAAAGAATGCTGTATCGAACTGCTTTTTATGTCTCCGCTCGCTACGTAAACGTGCGGCTAGCTCAGTTGAGTTTGTGTGTTCGTCCCACCAAATTTATTGTTGCGTGACCCCGAGACCAAAGAAGAACGCAGAGTTAGGTTAGATTTAGAATATTGGGTTGCGTTTATTGCTTGCGGATTTACAATAAAGTATTCGTGGCTCTGCTGTCCGACGACTCGATCTCCCCCGCTGACGCCGGTAATGGCTCCCGCGTCGACTCCTGCGCCGGCACGCCTGTAGCGCGTCCTCCGCCTTGCCGAGTCTTTCGGGCACCGGTCGCGTACTAGGCTCGCTACGAGTCTCTCACCACTTGGCGGATATTGAGCAGAAAACCTTACTGGAGGGCTAAGCAGCGCTGCTGCAGTCAACACTCCACGCTCTACCCTGAAGTCGGTCGGGATTTCGTCGGCTGGGCCTCGGCAGGTCCTCAATCTCTCATGAGAAACCGACTCCGGGCACCTTTCGCACAACTCCCTCGGATTTTCGTCAGCTGGCCCTCAGCAGGTCCTCAATCTTTCATGAGAAACCGACGCCGGGTACCTTTCGCACAACATCCACTGGATCTTCGTCAGCTGGCCCTCAGCAGGTTCTCAATCTCTCATGCGAACCGACGCTGGGTACCTTTCGCACAACATCCACTTACTCGGACTCCACCAAACCGTCGTTTTCGAGACTCGTAGACGCACCCTACAACTTACCTTGTACCCTCGGGATCTCAGCTTGGCAGTCTCAGCTTATGTAGACGTGACCGTCGTTGGGCTTCTCGACTCGCCGATCTTGATTCCTGGTATCCTGGCACTTGTTGTTCACTTGGGCTTTCACTCGCGTTGGTACGTCTCTTGCACGGCTTTCACTTGACTGTCCTGACTGCCTGCACGCGTCCTCCTTTTATATGCCATCCCTGTCCTGCTATTTCCCTCCATCGGTGGCGTGACTGGGTCCAAATTGCAGGACAAGTGGCGTGATCGGGTCCAAAGTGCAGCACAAGTCCCGTTAGTTCACGGTCTCTCCTCTTTGTGCTGGTCCAAAGTCCGCCAACTTCACCGTTATAACGGGTACAAAGTCCAGAACTTCACTGTTATAACGGGTACAAAGTCCAGAACTTCACCGTTATAACGGATGCAAAGTCCAGAACGGTACCGTTAGTTCACGGTCTCTCCTCTTTGTGCTGGTCCAAAGTCCGCCAACTTCACCGTTATAACGGGTACAAAGTCCAGAACTTCACCGTTATAACGGGTGCAAAGTCCAGAACGGTACCGTTAGTTCACGGTCTCTCCTCTTTGTGCTGGTCCAAAGTCCGCCAACTTCACCGTTATAACGGGTACAAAGTCCAGAACTTCACCGTTATAACGGGTGCAAAGTCCAGAACGGTACCGTTAGTTAACGGTCTCTCCTCTTTGCGCGGGTCCGAAGTCCGCAGACTCACCGTTATTGGGTCCAAAGTCTGCAGACTCACCGCAGCATTGAGTCCAAAGTCCTTTGCACCGTTATTTCCCTTTTCTTCTGCACGCCGCGCATCCCGCTGTTGCCATGCAGCTCCCCTGCACTCAAAATTGTAAGGAGTTTTACAACTCCTTACATCTCCCCTTCCTTCGGAAACTTTAAAAAGCTTCGGGCTCCGGAATGTCCTGGGGAAACGTTCTCAAATTGCATCCTTCCCACGTCGACCTCCACTCCTGAGTACGGCCAAGGCCCCTCTGGATCTCAGCCGGACAGTCTCAGCCTAGTAAACCCTACCTGCTCGTTAAGCATCTCGACTGCGGCGTCTCGACCCCCATGGCTCCTTGCGCGCACATCCTTCCTTGATCCTTGTGGCCGTTGCCACTCCTTCGTCGACCTCCTCCCGCCACGGCTGAGAGCTCCTCCAACCTCAGCACCTAAGTCTCAGCTTATGTAGACTTCCCGTCGTTGGGCTTCTTGACTAGGGCATCTTAGCTGTCGGAAACTCCCAGCGCGCGACTCCTTCCGATCCTCGTTTCAAATTTGAAAAAGTCTCCCGCGCAGAATTTCCCCGCGCACAATCGATAACTCTTACCGATCGATTGTGGCGTTGCCACTCCTCAGGGTGCCGTCATATTCAGTGTGACCGGCCAGCGATGTTTCCAGTATTTTTTTTTTTAGCTCCCATCGATCGCACTATCGATCGACCGCCGTTATCGTGGCGACCCCATTCCCAATTTTTCGCCGGCCTCGTGGTTTTGTTATGGTAAGTGTTTTGATATTATTTTCATGACTTTTACCACTTAAATGTTCCTTTTTTTAGGCCACTCCAAGCCGGGTTGAGCCGCGGTATCCTTCCAACGATGTATGCGCCGGGGCGCCGACCCTGACCTAGCGCGTCCCGGCAGGCCAATATGCCCGGCCTTCGACCCACCCCTTTCCCTTCCCCCTCGCCGCGGCTCCCCGCTCTGGCTGGCCGTCTAAACTTGGCCGTGGACTCCCAGGTAAGTTTTGAGTTTAAATATCTTTTGCTAACTCGTGTACCAACTCACCGTCTGCCCTCCAGAGACTCCGGCTGGCTCCGGGGACTCACGCTACACGTCGAACCAACTCCGTGTATGCTGCTGGACCGCCCTCCGACTGACGTCCACTCCTTCCCCGCTACCCCGCGGCTCCTCGTTCTGTGGCATACCACAGGCTGGCCGTGAGGGCATTGCCACAGGTGAGTTTTTTTTTTTTTTTTTTGCGTACCTTTTGCGTACACGCCTAACCTTTCCTACTTTTGGTTCCAGCCCGCCTGCGGATCGCTCGCCTCCACCTGTCTTCGCTGGACCTGATGCAGCCGCCGCTGGATTATTATTATTTATATTTTTTTTATGTGATTTATATTTTGATTTGTGTGTTTTCGCGCGTGCGGTTTCTGACTCCACCGAAATATATTTGTGCGTGTTTGTGGTGTCATCCTGCCCTATCCCAAATACCCACAGTGACTCCTGCTGGTATCCCGGCCCCCCCCTTCCTCCAACCCCCCCCTTCGTGGCAATACAACTTGGTGGTCTTTGGGTCCTTTTTTCCTTTTTATTTAAAAGCCTTGTACACCCGCACAGCCCCGCCCGCTACCTTTACCCGGTAGCGGACCCCCTCCACACACATCAATCTCGCCCACCGCTGGGTCCTCCCTCGACGGCGCTGCCGCTCCGCCTGCGCGCACCGTGTCCGGCCACGTGTCCTCGGGGACCTCTGCCCAGGTTGCCTCCTGGGAGAATCCCCGCATCAGGATCGGGCGTCTTGGCGGTGCTGCCACCGGGCACGATGACTGCCTCTGCAGCCGTGGACGTGGCGGCGGCGTCCTCGGCGGCGACTCGAGCGGCAGCGGTGGCTGCGACGGTGGCGTCGGCCTCCTCGGCGGCGTGGGCGTCCTTGGCGGCGGCGTCCTCTTCCTCGGCGGTGGTGGTGGCGGCGGTGTCTGCCTCCTCGGCGGCGGTGGTGTTGGCGTCCTCGGCCGTGTCCCTTTCATCGACGGCGGCGGTGGTGGTGGCGTCGGTGTCCTTGGTGGCGGCGGTGGTGGTGGCGTCGGTGTCCTTGGTGGCGGCGGTGGTGGTGGCGGGGTCCTCGGTGGCGATGTGGGTGGCAACGGCGGCTGCGAGGGCGCTGCCGGCGGAGGTGCCGGTGTCCACAACGCGGCCTCTTCGTCCTCCGCTTGCTGCAGCCTTCTCCTCCACTCTCTCACGGCAGCCATCCACTCCACGTGCCGCTCCACCAACCTGTCGATCGTCGCTCGTCCTCATCCTCCGGCCTCTCCGACGAGGCCGCCGACCCGACCACCCGCCTTACCTGACGGTAACCCCTCCGGGCCTGGTTGGCCCAACGGGTGCCCTCCTCGTCAGAGGAGACCACGGGGGGTCACCGTCTCACCTCCGTCGCTTTCATCTTCCGTCGACGACAACTCCACCGTCTCCATCTCGCCGGTGGGGCCGCCGTCGACCTCCTCGTCGGAGGACATCTCCCTCTCCGATACCTAGCGCCAGGCCGGCGACGGGGACCGCGACACTAACGGCGACGCCAGTAGCTGGAGCGCCGACGACGAGCGCCGACGCCTCCATTTCGCCCCTGGCTGTTGCCGTCGGCCGCGGCCTTCCGCGCCGACCTTGCGCTTGCGCAGCTGCTGCTGCGGCTGCTGCTGCGGCTTATGCTGCTGCGGCTGCTGCTGCTGCGGCTGATGCTGCTGTAGCTGCTGCTGCGGCTGCTGCTGATGCTGCTGCGGCTGATGCTGCTGTAGCTGGCGGTGGTTAGCACGTCCTGACATCTCGGCGAAAAAGGTTGGAAAGACCGAACCTCTATCCGTCGCCTCCGACGATACCTCGGTTTTCGTCCTCTCCCACCTTTCTTCGTCCGGGGTCCCGTTACCGGTGAAAGCTTTTCTCTTGCTCTTGTGTTGGTGACCCGGTAACGGTGATCGCCCCTTATGTACCCTCCACTGACCCGCTTCTCGCGCTCCTGGCGCTCGCGCTCCATGTACGTGTGTGTGGGAGGCACTGCATCGATACTCCGTATCGTCCTCTCCCTTTCTTACGAAACACCCGTACAGTGTGCCCCCCGCAATGACGGCCGTTACTTATTGTTTCCCCTCAGAGCCAGGTTTTAACTCACTAATGTGAGACCTTTTTTCCTTGCCACTCATGCAGTGCCGCAAATTGCATATCACCGGGGAAACAAAGTCAACAATAGAAAATGGCCCGTCATATTTGGGGGCCAATTTCGCTGCGAAGCCTTCCACCGGTTTGGACAGGTGGTGCTCCTTGGCCCAGACCTTATCACCGATCTTTGGCGTCCATGGCCTCCTCCGCAGGTTGTAATGCCTTGCCTGATCCTGCGCTGCCTTCTCCATGTTACGCCTGACTAGTTCAAAAATTTCGGATAATTTTTGTGCGTTTTCCGTTGGCGTTTGCGTGGCTTTGCCGGTCCCGATCGTGTGTTCATCATATAGAGTCTTCGGGAGCCGGGGTTCTCGACCTTGGGTGACGAATG
The DNA here is from genome assembly GCF_018152265.1 of Drosophila ficusphila. Lineage (NCBI taxonomy): Eukaryota > Metazoa > Arthropoda > Insecta > Diptera > Drosophilidae > Drosophila > Drosophila ficusphila. The sequence continues at coordinate 507,692 of NW_025064156.1, forward strand.
CTGGCGAGTACCCAGTGGACTCCGCCACACTGGTATTAACCGCCAGCTGTAATTCTGGCCATTTTTCGTCCCACGTCCTTTGGTCGGCCCCTGCAAACTGGGCGATCATCGTATTTACGGTCCTATTTGCCCTTTCTGTTGGATTTTCCTGGGGTGTATACGGCGCCGTAAATTGGTGTCGCACCCCCAACTCTTCGAGGAATTTTTTGAAGGACCTACTGGTAAACTGCACCCCGTTATCCGTGATCAGGATTTTCGGGACGCCATACCTCGAGACGATTCTCTCCCTTATCGCCTTTTGCAGCGATTCTGTGGTCGCCCTCCGCATCGGCACCAACTCGGTCCACTTCGAGAATCGGTCCACTAGCACGAGCAGCATTGCATTCCCGTGTTTTGACCGTGGCAGTGGGCCGACGAAATCGGCACACACTGTCGCCCACGGCTCCTCGGGAATCTGCGTCAACATCTTGCCTGCCGCCTGCAGCTGGTTCGGCTTGTACTTCAGGCACCTCTCACAGCTACGTACGTAGGCCTTGATGTCTCTGTGCATGCCCAGCCAGTGGTACCTCGCAGACACTCCTGCGATTGTCTTCCTGCTGCCCAAGTGACCGGCTGTTGGTGCGTCGTGATTTTCTGCTATCACCCTCTGTATTGATCCTCTGGGTACGCATAGCTTCCACGCGACCACGTCCTCGTTCCCCGCCCTGTGGGGTATGTGGCGATACATTTGATCGCCCTCCAGCCTGTAATCCGTGAATTTCTGCGGGTTCTGCGCCACCTTGCTTCTCATTTCCGCTATCCAGTCGCGTTCCGCAGTCTTCGGGCCTGTCTTTGTCGTCTTAGCTCTGCGACATTTCGCTGGCAGTGGCTGTCTCGACAGGGCGCCTGCCACGACATTGAGCTGGCCTTTCCGGTAGGATATTTCGAAATCATACTGCTGGAGTTCCAACGCCCATCTCGCAATCCTTCCCGACGGGCTCTCTATGCTGTTGAGCCACTTCAGTGCCATATGATCCGTGATCACCTTGAAGTGGTATCCCTCCAGGTATGGTCGCAACTTCCTTATGGCCCATACAATCGCCAAGCATTCCTTTTCCGTTGCGGAGTAATTCCTTTCCGCTCCATTTAGGGAGCGACTTGAATACGAGATTACTCTCTCGCCTTGATCTGAATGCTGCGTGAGTATGGCGCCAAGCCCGTAGTCGCTGTCGTCTGTTTGTAGGATGAACGTCTTCGTGAAGTCTGGGCATGCCAGGATTGGGTCTGCGACCAGCCTGGCCTTGACCGCCTCGAATGCCTTCTGGTGGTCGTCGGTCCACTCCCATTTCACCTTCTTTCGGAGTAGGGCATTAAGCGCATGGACTAGTGTGGCGAAGTCGGGTACAAAACGTCGGTACCATGATGCCACTCCCAGGTATTGCCTCAGCTCCTTGACGTTGGCTGGGGGTTCCAGCAACGATATCGCCGCCACCTTCTCCGGATCAGTTCCAATTCCTTAGTCGGTGATGCGATGTCCCAAGTACTGCAGCTCCTTTCTGAAGAACTTGCACTTCTCCACATTTACCTTTAGGTTCGCTGATCGCAGTCTTCGGAACACTTCCCTCAGGTTTCTTTTATGCTCCTCCAGCGTCCGTCCGATGACGATAATATCGTCCTGGTACGCAAAGGCGTGCGGCATCATCTCAGGCCCTATGACCTGATCGAGCGCCCTTTGGAACGTTGCCGACGCTGAGTGCAGCCCGAATGGCATCACCTTCCATTGGAACAGTCCTTTTCCTGGGACGGTGAACGCGGTATACTGCCTGCTATTCTCTTCCAGCGGTATCTGCCAGTATCCATCCTTCAAGTCCAGGCTGCTGATGTATCGTGCCTCCCTTAACTGATCCAGGATGTAATTGATCATAGGCATCGGGTACGCATCCTTTACCGACTTTGCGTTGATTTGTCGGAAATCTACGCACAGCCTCCATTTTCCCGTCTTCTTCTTTACCATGACGATTGGAGAGCTGTACGGGCTTCTTGACGGCTCGATGCATCCTTTTTCCAGCAGCTCGTCTACCTTTTCATTTATTTCCCCCTGCATTTTGGGGTTTTTTGGGTAGTACCGCTGCTTCACTGGCTGGTCGTCCTTCATCGTGATCTTGTGGACGGCTATGTTTGATGCCCCGCTTGACTCTTCTAGAGCTTTCAGCTCCTCCTTCAGGAATTTGGCGATGTCCTCTTCCGAAAACTGTTCTGGTGTTTCTACCACTGCCACCGACAGTCTTTCTTCCAGCATTCCTAGTCTGCGCTTCCTTGCTGGTATCGCCACCTCGAGTCCTGCGCATTTTATCTCCGCTCCTATTTTTGAGAGGAAATCCCAGCCCAAAACTAGGGCGTCTATCACTCTTGGGAGGATTAATAATTGCATCAACACCTTCCTCGTCCCGAGACCAACCACTATCTCCAGCTGTGATTGGATGCTCCCGCATCTTCCGTCTGCCATGCGCACCTGCCTTCTCGTTGGTACGCCCTTACCGGCGGCCTGCAGCCTGTCCGCCAACTCTTCGCTTATAAAGCTGGCCGTGGCGCCAGTGTCCACCGTGGCCTTCACTTTTCGTTGGTTAATGAGCACTGTGGCGGACAGCTGCATCTCTTCCGCCTTCAGGTCGCCCATTAGTTTCGAGAGGCAGCACCTTGCGATCCCTGGCCGCCCCTCGGTGGCTGGGGTCGCTTGGCGTTTCCCGCTCGTGCGCAGCATTCGCCGTTCGTGACGCTTCCGCATCTCCAACAGAATGCGATCCTTCTGTTGCGGCATTCTTTGGCCCAGTGTTCTTGGCTTCCGCATCTCCGGCATGCCTGGGATGGATTATTTATGTATCCCGGCCGTGCGTTGCGCTCGTTTGGCTCCTCTTGACAGCGCCTGCACGTTGCTGCTGGTTCCCTCCTCATGGCCGGCGCATGGTATCGGGCTTTCGGGATGTTCTCCTGCTCGAACCGCTCCCTCTGCTGGTCGAGCTCCTCAAATTCGTCCGCTAATGCCATCAGGGTATCTAGGTTCTGGCACCTGTAGGGGCGTATAAACAGCCGTAATGCTGGGGTGCTATTTTCTTTCACCCGCTCCAAGATCTCGTCCTTGTTCATACCCAGGGGTCGCATCAATGTCTGCATGTCTACCATGTAGTCTTTGAAGCTTTCACCGTAGTTCTGCTTCCTCTGCCTGACCTGATCTGCGAGTTTGCTCATGAATCCCCTGGGCAAGAAGAACTCCTGGAAGCTCTGGCTAAATCCGCCCCAGGTCTCCCAGAACCTGTTATTAGCGATGAACCATTTTAGCGCTCTGCCCTGAAGGAGCTCCGGCATCGCCCTCGGAATTTGGTTGATGTCCAGCCCGTACGTCATGGCCGACCACTCTACTTGTTCGAGGAATTCCAGGGGCTTCTCATTCCCGTCGTAGCGGAAACTCCACTCCCTGACTTGTTTTGCGACTTTGGCATACTCCTGTCCTGGTCTGCCATTTTCCTCGCGTTGTTCGCGGTTGACGCTCTTCCTCTCCTTGCTGTTCTCCCGTCGGTCGCGGCTGCTGCTCCTGCCGGCGTTCTGCATGCTGCTCACGTCCAGGCTGCGTACCAGGCCCTCGGCTCCGGTGACTTTCAGGCCGACCGACGGGTATTTGGCGTAATCCCTTTCCAGGGCCGCCAGAATTGCCAGCGCTTCATGATCATGTTCGGAGTGGTCGATGAATTCGGCCAGTGTCCGCCTCATTTCCTCTACAAGGCCCTCTAGCTCGATGCCGAGGGCGCTTGCGATCGCCGGTAAATCGTCCTTTTTAAGGTTATATAACCAGGACTTCCCCATTCTATACCTATTCTGGTCTCTTTGGTCTGAGTATCACGCTTGGGCGCCAGATGTAACGAACTGCTTTTTATGTCTCCGCTCGCTACGTAAACGTGCGGCTAGCTCAGTTGAGTTTGTGTGTTCGTCCCACCAAATTTATTGTTGCGTGACCCCGAGACCAAAGAAGAACGCAGAGTTAGGTTAGATTTAGAATATTGGGTTGCGTTTATTGCTTGCGGATTTACAATAAAGTATTCGTGGCTCTGCTGTCCGACGACTCGATCTCCCCCGCTGACGCCGGTAATGGCTCCCGCGTCGACTCCTGCGGCGGCACGCCTGTAGCGCGTCCTCCGCCTTGCCGAGTCTTTCGGGCACCGGTCGCGTACTAGGCTCGCTACGAGTCTCTCACCACTTGGCGGATATTGAGCAGAAAACCTTACTGGAGGGCTAAGCAGCGCTGCTGCAGTCAACACTCCACGCTCTACCCTGAAGTCGGTCGGGATTTCGTCGGCTGGGCCTCGGCAGGTCCTCAATCTCTCATGAGAAACCGACTCCGGGCACCTTTCGCACAACTCCCTCGGATTTTCGTCAGCTGGCCCTCAGCAGGTCCTCAATCTTTCATGAGAAACCGACGCCGGGTACCTTTCGCACAACATCCACTGGATCTTCGTCAGCTGGCCCTCAGCAGGTTCTCAATCTCTCATGCGAACCGACGCTGGGTACCTTTCGCACAACATCCACTTACTCGGACTCCACCAATACCGTCGTTTTCGAGACTCGTAGACGCACCCTACAACTTACCTTGTACCCTCGGGATCTCAGCTTGGCAGTCTCAGCTTATGTAGACGTGACCGTCGTTGGGCTTCTCGACTCGGCGATCTTGATTCCTGGTATCCTGGCACTTGTTGTTCACTTGGGCTTTCACTCGCGTTGGTACGTCCTTTTATATGCCATCCCTGTCCTGCTATTTCCCTCCATCGGTGGCGTGACTGGGTCCAAATTGCAGGACAAGTGGCGTGATCGGGTCCAAAGTGCAGCACAAGTCCCGTTAGTTCACGGTCTCTCCTCTTTGTGCTGGTCCAAAGTCCGCCAACTTCACCGTTATAACGGGTACAAAGTCCAGAACTTCACCGTTATAACGGGTACAAAGTCCAGAACGGTACCGTTAGTTCACGGTCTCTCCTCTTTGTGCTGGTCCAAAGTCCGCCAACTTCACCGTTATAACGGGTACAAAGTCCAGAACTTCACCGTTATAACGGGTACAAAGTCCAGAACGGTACCGTTAGTTCACGGTCTCTCCTCTTTGCGCGGGTCCGAAGTCCGCAGACTCACCGTTATTGGGTCCAAAGTCTGCAGACTCACCGCAGCATTGAGTCCAAAGTCCTTTGCACCGTTATTTCCCTTTTCTTCTGCACGCCGCGCATCCCGCTGTTGCTATGCGGCTCTCCTGCACTCAAACTTGTAAGGCGTTTTACAAACCCTTACAATGCTTAATGCAGTTTTCTACGCTCTCGAGGAGTGCCAGCAGCACAAAAGACGAATGCCAAAATCCGACAAAGCACTCTTTGGCAAGCGGTGTTCTGTGCTGGTCGGCCTGTGTCTTTGATTTTTATACCTTGAAGAAACCTAAAATTTTGATATAACTTAACCTTCGTAATTAAATTAGTTGTTTTGATATCTAGTGAAATTTGTTAAAATAAACTTAATCTTGAAGTTACTTCGGTTGTACCTATTTTTTCTCTTGTCGAATGAAAGTCCCCAGAGCGGTAGACGCTCAGCATTGACAATTTAGCATTTGTCACAACAGAGTCCTTCATTGACCTCACATTCGTAAGCTCCTCCCTACACGGTGCTACGCAATGGATGGTTAGTGATATGTACACGGGAAGCGACCACCAAGCTATCATCTGTAGCGTTGGGGTGTCCCCTGAGCCAAGAAACGTGCAGCCATCACAAATTGCCTACCGAAGCGAGACCCTCGACCTACATGTCTTTACGGAAACGCTGGGGTCTGGGCTGACCCGATTGAATGAGGAGGGCTTACCCTACGATGCCCAATCTCTGGCTGACGCAACCATGGACAGCGTCAAGGCAGCCTGCAATAGCAGTATGAACACTCGACGACTGAACGGCACCCATCACCCCCCTGTGTGCTGGTGGAACGAATGCCTTACCGAAATCCGTAGTCGTTGCATACATGCCCGTAGGCTCTGCCAGCGCGCCAGAGGCACTCCAAATTTCCCTGTACTCCAGGAAAGTTTTAAAGTAGCGAGGAAGTCACTCAAGAATGCCATTAGGGACATCAAAAGGGAGTGTTTTCTCAGGCTGTGTGACAATGCGGATAAGGACCCATGGGGCGCCGCATATAAAAATGTGGTGAAGCGGCTGAACTCTGGAGGTAGTCGTGTCCCCACTGATGCATCCTCCCTAACAACCATAGTAGAGACGCTGTTTCCCCAGAAAGCCCTGCCTACTCTCCAGAGCCTACCACCAGACACCGATCCTGAGCGCCGCCTTTTTCCAGTCTCGTCTGCGGAAGTGGTTCTGGCCGCTAGCAAAATTAAGCCAAACAAGGCTCCTGGTCCTGACAGTATTCCCAATAGGGCAATCAAATTGGCTCTCAACTTACACCCTGAGAAGTTCGCATACCTGTTTACAAGAAGCTTCGAGGAAGGCACTTTTCCGAGTCAATGGAAGACGCAGAAGCTGGTACTGATTCCAAAACCAGGAAAGCCCCCATCAGACCCCTCAGCGTACAGACCGATCTGCCTCTTGGATACAGCAGGCAAGATCCTTGAAGGCCTAATAGCCAGCCGTCTGGAAACGGCCATTGAAAGGGGAGGCGGCCTCGCCCACACGCAATTCGGATTCCGCAAGTCCCGGTCGATCCCTAGACGCTATTGGCATGGTGGTGGACATTGCTTCCAAAGCGATAGAGGGCACGCGGTGGAAAGGGGGTGACAAAGAGTACTGCCTCATTGTTACCCTTGACATCAAGAATGCCTTCAACTCGGCTGACTGGGGTAGCATCCTGCGTGCGCTTTCAGCGTTTAACGTGCCGAACCACCTCCTTAACCTCATCAGGGATTACTTCCGAGAGAGATGGACGGTATCCTGTAAGCGCTGGAGTCCCCCAAGGCTCTGTCCTCGGCCCTCCACTATGGAATGCCATGTATGACGGGGTCCTACGACTGTCAACTCCCCCTCGAACGCGCCTCATCGGCTTCGCTGATGACGTGGCCATTGTCACAGTTGAGAAAAACATCCACGAGGCAGAGGAGTCATGAAACTGATCCATCCGTTCCATCATACGTTGGCTGAACGCGGTTGGCCTGGAGCGGGCAGCCCACAAAACCGAAGCTGTGCTTGTCAGCAGCCACAAAACCGTTGAAACGGCTCGGATCAGGGTTGGCGACCAAGTTATCAACTCCAAGCGAGCTATACGATACCTTGGGGTGATGATCGACACCCGTCTATGCTTCAGAGAGCACCTGGACTTTGTCAACAGGAAAGCGGCGGTGGCTGGGCAAGCACTCTCCAGAATAATGCTCAACTCCAGAGGCCCCAAGCAGCAGAGAAGGCAGTTATTGATGAGCGTGGTAAGGGCAACCATTCTGTATGCTGCTCCAATTTGGCATACAGCCCTATCAACGCCAAGCTACTTCAGCGGGATAGCCAGCACCTACCGCCTCTGCGCGCTCCGGGTCTGCTCTGGCTTCAGGACGATGTCGGACGATGCCGCCCTTGTGATTGCGGGTATGGTACCAATCGACTCCTCGCTAGGGAAATTATCTCCCTACGCTCATCCGGCCCTGCTACCAGTGCCGTAAGGACGAACCTTCGTGCGCTGAGCATTTCATCTTGGCAAACCCGGTGGAATGCCTCGACGAAGGGCAGGTGGACCCACCGCCTGATCCCAGATCTGACATCCTGGATGTACAGGAAGCACGGCCAGGTTAACTTCGACCTGACGCAGATCTTCAGCGGGCATGGGTGCTTCCGCAGCTATCTAAGGAGGTTTGGCCACGAAACCGACAGCGACTGCACGCTGTGTGGAGCAGGCATCGAAGAGGACGCCGAACATGCCTTCTTCGTTTACAACAGAATTGCAGCGGCAAGGCATGAAGTCGGCGTACAAGTTGGTGGAGCCTTCTCTCCGGACACCCTGATCGCAACCATGCTGTCGAGCGAGTCAAACTGGGCGCTGATAACGGCCTTTGCTGGTCAAGTTACCAAAGAATTGCGTAGACTTGAGCGCATAAGAAGAGGTGCCTAACTTTGGGCTTTGCCCCTGCGAAGCAATACTTCGCGGTCGTACCGCATGGGCTCATCCCAAGTTTAGATTAGCATAATTAAATTATACTGTAGTTTATCCTAGAGCACTAATAAAAAAAAAAAAAAAAAAAAAAAAAAAAAACCCAGGCGCAAACACAAGCCGCCCGACGGGCGCACCCACAAGCCGCCCCACGGGCGCACGCATCAGCCGCCACCCCGGCGCACCCACGGGCGCACTCATCGGACGCCAAGACGTACTCACCGCCACGCCCTGACGCTCAACACAGCACCAGGTACACCAACGCGTGCACGGCCCCAAGCTGGGCCGGAGCACTACCTACGCCCGATCCATCAGCGGTTCAACGAAACCCATTTTGCAAAGGGGCCAAGAGAGTCCGCTTCAGCGACCTGGAACCACCGCCTCCATCCTGCGGTATCGCTGACGCTGAGTACGACGCCGAGGAGGAACCAAGATCCAGAGGCCACGAAGAAAACTACCCGGAGCCTTGGATAGGGAAGTTTCTCGAACGAGAGCTGTCCCGCTTCAACAACATCGCCAACGTCTCCCACATCGCCGAGCACAAGATCGTGATGCGCCACGATCGCCCTATCAAGCAACTATATCATCCACGGAATCCCGCGATGAGGGCCATCATCGACCAACAGATCGACGAGCTTATCCGCGACGGACGCATAGAGCCTTCCAAGAGCCACCATAGCGCGCCGATAGTCATCGCGGCAAAGAAGAATGGAGAGGCCAGGATGTGCATAGACTACCGGCAATTGAATGACAATTCGATCCCCGACGCTTACCCGCTGCCGCGGATCCCCCACATTTTGGAGCGGCTGCGAAACGCCCGCTATATATCGACGTTGAACCTGAAGAATGGGTACTGGCAGATCCCAGTCGCCCCGGCCAGCCGCGAATGCACGGCATTCACTGTCCCGGGCCGCGGACTATTTCACTGGAAGGTGATGCCTTTCGGGCTTCACTCGGCTTCGGCCACATTTTAACGGGCGCTGGACACCGTCATCGGCCCAGACATGGAGCCACACGCTTTCCCCTACCTGCACGACATCATCGTCGTCGGGGCTACGCTCTCCGAGCACGTACGAAACTTGCGCGAGGTATTCCGACGGCTCCGAGAGGCCAATCTCCGGCTCAACCGAGAAAAGTGCCAGTTCTTCCAGCGGAGTATAAAATATCTTGGCCATGTAATCAGCGAGGCCGGGATACAGACCGACCCCGACAAGGTTGCGGCCATCCGGGAACTGACCCCACCCACGAACCTGAAGGAGCTTCGCCGATGCCTCGGTATAGCGTCTTGGTACAGACGCTTTGTGCCGAACTTCGCGGACGTGGTCGCGCCAATGACCTCGCTGCTCAAGAAGGATCAAAGCTGGAGATGGGCAGAGAAACAGGAACAGGCGTTCCAAAAGTTGAAGGACCTGCTCACGGAGGCACCGATCCTGGCGTGCCCGGATTTCGAGGAGAAATTCGTACTTCAAAGCGACGCAAGCGAATACGGCGTGGGAGCCGTACTCACCCAGACCATCGACCAGCAGGAGCGTGTAATCGCCTACGCCAGCCACCGGCTAAATACCGCCGAGCGCAACTACTCTGTCATAGAAAAGAAATGCCCCGCGATAGTTTGGGCCATCCGTAAGATCTCGAAGGATACCGCTTTGAGGTGCTCACCGACCACCACTCGCTAAAGTGGTTGAACTCCATCGGCAACCCCACGGGCAGGATCGCTCGGTGGGCATTGGAGTTACAGCAGTTCCAGTACGACGTGACATACCGACGCGGAACCCAGAACCTGGTCGCAGACGCACTGTCACGCCAGCCTCTGGCCACCATGCAGCAGGCACTAGTTCAGGACAACGGTTGCAAGTGGATTGCAAAAATACTACAATGGATCCGACAGGAGCCGGCCAAGTATCCGGATTTTCGAGAGGAGAACGGACAACTCTACAGACGCATCGGGCTGCGCCCGGAGGATGAGGAATACATCCCCTGGAAGCTATGCGTGGGCACCCACGACCGCGCAAGAGTGCTGACGGAATGCCACGATCACCCCACTGCAGGCCATCTGGGCGTGCGGAAAACAAGCACCCGAGTCGCCCAAAAATACTACTGGACCGGATTATTTCGAGAAGTAGCCAAATACGTACGACGATGCCCAGGCTTCCAGAGGTTTAAGGTAAGCCAAGAAAAACCGGCCGGGAAAATGTTCACCCGCCAGGTTTTTTTTTCTAACCCCTTTATTTATTACATCTATTCAATAGAATATTAAGTAATTGTTTTGGAAGACAACAAGTGGGCTTAACTTATTACCAACACCATTGTGTTGGTATAACTTTTTTCATTTCGCTTATTTTTATTTACCTATCTTTATTCCGTTATTGGTGCGCTAGTGCTGTGGGAGTTCTCCCTTTTAGTCTTCTTTGTTGTGCTTCTCTTCTCGGAATGTCTCTTAGGCTATGATTCTGGTGCGCAAGTAATTTTTGGATGTGGATAATGCAATTCTGCTTAATTATCTCTGAGATCGTCTGTATTCTTAGCTCTCTATGGATGTGGTCATTTGTTGTGTATCTGTCTGAGTTAGTTAATATTCTTAATATTTTCGACTGGGCTCTTTGTATTAAGTTGAGTTTTGATTTGCTGGCTGTTCCCCATATTTCTATACCATATGTCCAGATTGGTTTTATTATTGTTTTATAGATTAGTAGCTTGTTGGATACGTGTAGGTTTGATTGTCTTCCCAGAAGCCAATGGAGTTGTCGGAATTTACTTTTTACTTCGTTTCGTTTGTTTATTATATGTTTTTTCCACGTAAGTTTTGAGTCAATAGTGAGTCCCAGGTATTTTGCGCTAGTACTTAATTTCAGGATTTCGTCATCTATTCTTATTCTTGTTGGGGTAGGTATTTTCTTTTTTGTGTATACCACCTGTTGGGTTTTGTCCTTGTTTATTTCAATGCCCCATTTTTCAAACCATGACATTGTTGTTGTTAATATCTCTTGAAGTGTGTTTGCTGCTCTTTTTTCTGTGTAACTGGAGGCCAATAGCACTGTATCGTCAGCAAAGGTTGCAATCATGGAACCATGGGTCAGTGGGTTTGGGATGTCTGCTGTGTATATAAGGTATAATACTGGTCCTAGTACGCTGCCTTGGGGTACACCCGCTGCCACAGGCATAAGGTCTGAACATTCATCGTCGCATTTGATATAGAAATATCTGTTAGTCAAGTAACTTTTTAGTACAGTGAACAGGTTAAATGGTAGGATGTTGTGAAGCTTGTGGAGTAGTCCTGTATGCCATACTTTGTCAAACGCCTTTGCAATGTCCATGTATACTGCTACGCAAACTTTCTTGTTGTCAAAGCCTTCTGTTATTTTGTTGATAACTCTGTGCACTTGCTGCACCGTTGAGTGTTTTTTTCGAAAACCAAATTGATGGGGTGGGATTACATTTTGTTCTACTAAGATAGGGTTGATTCTGTCAAGTTAAATTTTTTTGAAGATTTTTGATAAAATTGGTAACAGGCTGATTGGTCTATATGAGCTAACAAGAGATGCACTTTTATGAGGTTTTGGGATTGCTGTAATCTGCGCAATTTTCCACGTCGAAGGGAAGAACTTCAGTCTTATCACTGCATTAAAAATGTCTCTTATAAACTTAATCGTATTGTCTGGCAGCTCTTTTAGTGTTTTACCACTGATTTGGTCATAGCCCGGTGTTTTTTTGTCTTTGACTTTTATTTATTTATTTATTTATTGTACTCTGTACTCGGAAGTTGTAAACTTAAGGTACAGATGGGAAACGGCCATAGCAGCGGTGACTTTCGGCCGGGATGAGTATTACATGTTTTCTTAAATATATAAATACTTAAAATACTTTGGTTTACAAATATGATATATAACAATTTATTTACACATAAACTATATACAAATTAAATAACAGTTTTTAATGAGTTGAGGAACGAAAAAGAATAGGTTTATAAACGATGCAAGATGTTAGCTGATTTGATGAATTTTAAAATTAGCTGGAGGTTTGCAAAATTAGGGTTAATTAGCAGTTCCGTTAGTTTAACATTTGTTAAATTTGATCTGTATGTTTGTAGGGCTGGGCAGTCGTTAAGGATATGGGGGATTGAAATGTTATCCGTGGTGCAGAACTGGCATTGGGAGTTGGGTGGCTGTGAAAAGCGATGTTCGTGGGTGAGTCTGGTGTGGCCAAGTCGAAGGCGTATTATTTTTTGTGATTTCCCTTCTTGGTAGGTTGAAGGCTTGTGAAGTTTTTATGTAGTCAGCTATGCTTATGGCTTCTGGGTTTATTTGTTGATACCACTGCGATGATTTTTGCAATGTGATTGGTTTATATTTAAGGGTGTCAGTTTTTATTTGTTTGTTAATGTCTCCACGGTTTACATTTGGTGTAGTAAGTAATGGAGCGTTGGTCGCTTCTTTCGCTGCTGTATCGGCATTTTCGTTGCCTTTTATGCCGACGTGACTGGGGACCCATAGGAGCTTGATTTTGTTTTTATATTTTAATAAAAGGTCGCGGATGGATGTTACATAAAAGTTGAAGTTATTTATGTTTGTTATCGCTTCCAATGTGGATAGGGAATCTGAGCAGATGCAGAATTTCCCTCTAGACTTGATTGCTATTTTGATGGCTTCAAGAATAGCAATCGCCTCTGCTGTAAATACCGATGAGTAGCTTGGAAGGACAGCTTGTTTAAGTTTATCATCCTCTGTCGTTACCGCAAAGCCAATTATTTCCTTACTCAGGGATCCATCTGTAAACAGAAGTGTGTAATTGTTGCTCATAAGTTGGTGTTTCATTTCCCGAAATTGTTGGACAAATATGTACTTGTTGGTGTTGGATTTTTGTGATCGGCTTAGTCGGGTATCTATCAGATTGATATCCAGAAACCAGGGCGGTAATGATGGTTTTGGCTTATGAGGAAGAGAGGTTGGAAATTCGAGCTTTTGACCTAGAGAAATGCAGCGGTTGACGGTAGAGGATTGGTATTTTTTTATGTTGTTTTTAGTTATCCGGTGGATAATTTTTCTTAGAGGGGTGTCGTTTGCGTGTATGATAGTGTTGATTGTTTTAGTTTGTAAGTGTTCGATTCTGTTTTCTAATGGTTCGATGTTGGATTCCAAGTAAAGATTAGAAGTCGGTGTTGAGCAGAAGGCTCCCAGAGACGTTCGCAAGATTGAATTCATTAAGGTTTTAATTGGTTTTAAAAGTGTCTTTGTAGAGCAAAGCAAATATTATATTATGAAACCGAACTAAAACCCTGATTATTCCGGAAATCATGGGATACAGAAGTGTAGCAACGAAAATCATTTAAATACTTTAGCGACCGTAAGGGATCACTACCAAATGGAGTCATACTGCAATATAGTGATCATGGTAGGGTGGGGTATAAGACCACTAGCAAACATCTTAGTGTGTCGAAATGTCGCTAAAGGAATTTTTCTATCTATCCTGTTCTAAAATCTATATTCTCATATCTCTTCATCTTCTTCTTTCGAGGCTAGTTGACAGGCTTTTCTCCTTATTCCTTTTTCTATACCTAACACGCGAAAATTAATTATTACTAGCATACTTTCGTGAGCACGTAAAAGAGTATCCTCTATTGACCCTCACCCATAATGCCGACGAAGATGAGCCGGAACCAGCGCGTGTTTCCCAACTCAATTTATACTAACATCTTAATTATCAATAATTTAAAACGTTATATGCTACAGTAGGCTGTCTTAATGCCGTCGAGACAAATCTCCGCAAATCATAGCTCGAAGTTCCGGTGGAGATTGGCCATCGACTTCTTTCATTTTCTCGAATCCAGTCAGCTCTTTCAAGAGCAGCCGGTGGGGGAGTGTGTTTGTATCCATTTGTTTTCCTTTTTGTGCGGTTGCGCGCATTGAAGGGGTGTCATTCAAACGGGCACAGAAAGCAGTCTTAATTCCACTACAGATATGATTTTGTAGTTGAACGTCTGCCGACACTGCACTAGACAGCGTCCAAATTTAACAAATAATACATGAAGCGTGTGCAAAAGATGAACTCACGTTCCTCTTCCTTTGCTTTTTTTTTATTGACTTTGGTTGTTTATTTTGAATCTTCTCTTACGAGACTAAGAAACTGTGTTAAAATCTTAAAGTACTACATTATTCTAACAATTTGTTAAACTGTATTTATGTTAGACTGTCCTAATAATTATCGCTGGATGGAAATGTCGTTACGACGAAGGCGGGAGCGGCTACATACCAACGTCAATGCTCTAGCGAGGTGGTTTGGATGGGTTGACAGCTTTGTGTAGTAATTTTCCATGTGCTGCGCTATCACATCTCGGACGGGGAGTACATTCAAGTCTCTCTGAATATTTACACTCCGAACGTACCACGGTGCCCCAGTGATAATTCTTAGGATCTTAGCTTGGGCTCTCTGCATGATTTCTACATTGCTGTTGCTGGCGCTGCTCCACAACTGGGAGCCATAAGTCCAGATTGGTTTCAAAACCGTATTGTAGAGGAGGACCTTGTAGTCCAGACTGAGTTGGGAGCAGGAGTTTATAAGCCAATGGAAACTATTTGCCTTCAGCCTTAGGTGAGTACGTTTAGCTTCAATATGCGTGCGCCAGGTAAGCCGTCTGTCGAGATGTACGCCAAGATATGTTACATCATCTGACTGGGAAGGTTACTTGTTTTCATTTTTGCTCATTTACTTTTATACACCAGTCTGAAAGCGATTTTTTCCACTACATCTAGATGGGCCGCAAGTTGCGCTGAGGCTTGTTGTGGACATCTAGATCGGCTGAGGATCGCGGTGTCGTCGGCAAACGTAGACATAGTCAGTTGTCTGCTCTTAGGAATATCAGAAGTGTAGAGTAGGTAAGTTATCTAGTTTTTCTGTAGAGGTTCCCTCGCTGCTGTCTCCGTTCTCTCCAATGGTGAAATATGAAGTTTAGGATGGAAGGGTAACTTTCCTTCTTAACCTGCTGGCCTAGAGACTCAGTCAGGGTAGAAATAATAAAATAGTTAACGGCAGTTGCCGGAGTTAAATTGAATGAGCTTGTGCTCTTTATTATGATTTTATTTAACAGTAGGGTGCTTAGCCGGCAGGCCGACTGCATGACAGTGGGAAATGCTGACGATCGCAAAATGAGCATAACTCACCATACCGGGAACCAATGGGATCCAGTCACGGCCCCCAAAGGCGGGTATGCTGAGTCGGCATCTAAAAGGACTAGGGTGATCCAAGAATCACCCAAGATTTCTACCGACTGTTTGTTACCCCTCAGAAGTGTTAACTACTCCCCCTTAGGAGTAAGACCGTCCTCGGTCGCCTTGAATGTTTCGGCAACCTATTGCATTTCCCATGCATCTCGCTTTCTCCTCCACACGAGATGGAGCAGGATGAAATTACTGATCAAAAGCTTACTCCCACGCCGACAGCGATCCAGATGTCCGTTGATCCAGCCGACTTTACTTCGGTTTTGAGGGTTTGGATCGTTTCCCGGTTTTGGTTGTTCATCCTCTGAAGCATTGGCATACTAAGCACGTGGTTATGCCCGATAATGTTTAGCAGGGGGGAGGCCGCCACGCCCGCAGTCTTTCTTATGCTTTCGCGCCGGTTCAAGTATTTTGTGCCGTTTACAAATGCAAGTCGCTTAAATGTTATTAGATGCGTGCCATTTGTTTCTATATTGGGGCCGTCATCCGTGCTGACTATTGCCGGACACTCATTGACTATCATTATACCATCGTCTACCAGCGTTATGGGGCTTAGGTGGCTGGCTTGCGTTTCGCAATGCGCCGTGACCCCTGCGTGCAGACCTCGAGCCCAAGTGTCCTGGATTGCCAGTTTGCAGAATGCTCCGTACATCGTCGACACGCAATCAGTGATCGCCAAGACTTCTTGGTTGCACTCAGCTACCACGTTGTCCCGTAGTTGGAGAACGGAGTGTTGGTGAGAAACGGGAAAGACGGTGACCATTTTACAGTTAAATTTTATCTTAGGGTATGCAATGAGCACGTGAATAATATTGTCGGACTGAAGGACCTTAATATTAGATGCCTCTATTAGGCTGATAACGGGGACCTCTGTGGGATGATCAACTAAAACGGACTTCAAATCTTCATGGTTAAAAATGGCAGGGTTTATGATATTTGATTTTGCAAGTGTGACCGTGAGCATCAGATTCTATATCTCTGTAATTAGCATTCTATTTCTGGCCAAAAGAACTTCGTATAAATGTGGTGTGTCAGCCAGGTTATTCTTTTTTGCCTTAATGATTTCGTTGACAGCATCGGTAAGTTTGTTAATCTGCTTTTGCGTTTCGGTGTTAATAACTACTTGTCTATTGTTTGATTCGTTTAACCGGGACTCGGACATTTTTAACATCTCGAGGTCAGCGGCATCAGGTGTGCCCGCTACCACTTTTAACGCGGTGCCTAAAAAGTCTAGGCTTCTGGCAATTCAGTGGTGTACCTTTAGTACGTGTTCGGAGCAGAACTTGTAAATTCTATCCTAAATTCAAATTCTAACTGCTAAGGTAACGTAACGTAATGTAAACGTAAAGTTGTTTACCAAAACCCGCATAATTGCAATCGCGCCTAAATTTGCTTATCTTGTTTTATCTATCTTCATTATCATCTCATTCTTTTCGCAACTCTTAACCGATTTACATACTTTCGTTCGTTCTCGCAAAACCCTCGCAAGCAAGTTGTCGGTCGCGATCTTGTAAACGCAAAACACACAAACATTGTACACAAGAATAACCAAATACTACTCAGAAACCCAAAATACAAAAACACATCTCATCTAATCATAAAACATTGGCCTTTTTTTGGAAGTGCACAAAGCGGTAACAACAAATTAGTTGCATTCCTCTGAACATTTGGTGACCCCGACGTGATCTACGTGGGGTGTGTTTTTTATTTCGTTTTCACAAATCGGTGAAAAGGCCTATCAGTGCATTTGGACACCTTTTTGCAATTCGGTGAAGAGGCCTACAAACATACATACATATATTCCTGTGCTTGGGTATTATTTGGCGCGCTTTCTTTTGTGATCTTGTTCGTATACATAACCACAGTTTGAACTTGGTTATATAAAGTGCAGTGCATATATAAGCCGTGTTAAGCGAGGTCAGTGAACGCTTGCGAATTTGTTCCGTTGCATTTTCGTCTCTTGCATTCAAATTCGTGCAGTTGCATCGGCAGCTTACGGTGATAGTGACTTTCGTATACTCTTTTTGAAAATGATGGCTGAAAGTGATTCGGTTGGTGCAAGACTCGCGGCGGTACCAAGTGACTTGGACTTTTATAAAGCAAAGGCTGATGCTACCTTAAAACATGTAGAAGCTTTAAAAAGCTACCTGGAGTCAGATGAGGCGGTCAACTTCGACGTGACTGATCTTCAAGTGCGACTTGATTTTGTCGATCAAATGCAAGTGGACTTTGATAAAAGTCAAACCGCGGTCGAAAGGTTAGACTTGCAGGAGTTGTACAGTGACGCTCAGTCAAAGTTCGCAAACATCTACCTCGCGGTAAAATCGCAAATTTCGCGTGAGCTTGGCAAGCAGCGTAGATTTTCAGTCGTGAATTCTACAGCCCTTCCACATGTCGGTGGTGATTCGAGACCCGCTGCGCGTGCCACAAGGCTCCCAGAGTTCAAGTTGCCAAGATTCAGCGGTGCCTATATCGATTGGCTTGATTTTTACGCAATGTACAACACCATTGTAGGCAATAATGATGACCTGAGCAACGTGGAAAAGTTCCAGCATCTTCGGTCATGCTTGGATGGCACAGCGTTGGACACAATTCGTTCACTGGAGCCCACGGAAGCTAACTATGAGAAGGCTATTGAATTACTAGTTTCGAGATTCGATAACAAACTTTTGCATTTTCAGGCACACATACGGTCAATCTGCGGGATTTCAGGTGTGGAGCAAGGATCGGCAGCAAGCTTACGACGCTTAAGCGACCAGATGCCATGGCAACGACACAGGAGATCATGGACGGTCTTCTGATCTATCTGGTAGCTTCGAAGTTGGGTCGCCACACTCGAGAGAAATGGGAAGAGGGTCTGCAGGCAAACAAGCTGCTGAAGTGGAAGGATATGGCTACATTCCTGGAAAAGAGGTGTCGCATGTTGGAGAATCTTGAAAATGCTATGGTAATCCAGACACCTAGCAAACAGGTGGGAAAACCAAACACTAACAAAAACATTCATAACGCACTCGTAGCATCATCACTAAACACCTCATCATGTAGCATGTGTGAAAGTAGAGATCATTTCATTTCTAAATGCGCTCAGTTTTTAAACCTCAGTCCCACCTTGCGATATAAGAAGGCTAAAAGGCTGCACTTGTGTCTTAATTGTTTGCGCAAAGGCCATGGTATGCAACAGTGCAGTCACTTCTCGTTTCGTTAAGCAGTTGCAACTCACTACTCGTCAAGCTAACACATCTATATCTGGAGTTGGTGAATCATCATTATCATCAAACGCAACCGTCGATCTCGAAGCACACTCCAGGGATAGAAAATATAGCACAGCACTGACAGCAGTAATTAGTGGCAAAATTACGGATTATCAGCCTCATTTCGATTTAAACGCCCTAGGGTGGAACATACCACCAAATCTTGTTCTTGCTGATCCGTGGTTCTACAATAGTCAGCGTATCGATTTGTTAATAGGGGCTGGCATCTTTTACGAATTGCTTTGCGTTGGGCAAAAAAAAAAAAAAAAAAAAAAAGATATTAAAGTCGTCTGCATAAGCTGTGTGTTGAAGTTCCTTGTGCTTGTCGATTAAATCTGAGAGACTGTTAAACGCAATGAGAAAGAGTTCTACCGAGAGGGGAGATCCCTGCGGGATGCCATTGTGGGGTGGGTGTATCTTTGAGATGTTTTCGTTGGCTCGAACTCTAATTTTGCTGTTTGTCATAAAGTTAACCACATATTTGATTATTAGTGGGCCACAGCCCCATTCCGACAGTTGATTTGTGATGGTATGCAATCCTATTTTTTCAAATGCTTTTGCGAAGTCGAGAGATATAATGGACATGTGTCCTTTTCCAGAGAGGGCTCTGCTAATTAGAGCATCTGTGTAAAGCAGACAGTCCATAGCAAATTTCCCTTTTTAAATCCGAGTTGACGGCTATTCAGTAGCTTGTTAGTTGTAGCAAACCACCATAGCCGTTTTGAGATTATCTTGTCAAGGGTTTTGGATAAACATGGGTTAAGGGAGATAGGCCGATATGATTCCGTCATGGTTTTGTCTGCACCTTGTTTGTGGATAGGAATAATTGTGCTGATTTTGTACGATTGAGGAATATAAGATCTTAATATGTTGTTGAAGAAACAGATAATTCTCATTTTGAGTGATTCAGCGACATGTCGTATCATTTCGTAGTTTATTTTGTCTTGTCCTGGGGTGTGACCCTTTAAACTATTTAGTGCGGATGAGAACTCTAGGAAGTTTATATCCTGTTCCATGAACGCTGCAGTTCTGTGTGGGGGGAGTTAAATAGTTAAGCGTATTTAGTTTTCGTTTTTCTTCAATGAAAGTATTGGAGAATTGAGAGTCTTCCGATCGAAGTGACCAATAGCTTGCAAAGGCTTCAGAAATATCTTCGGCGCTGGTTAGCAGATCGCTTTTACTGTTGTCCTTGATGGCGTGTATTTGTGTGGCTTTGTGAAGGCCACAGAGTTTTTTTAGGTTACTCCAAACTGCTTCCGATTTGGACTGAGGGGAGTTTGTCGAAGTCAATTTGAATAGGCTGTTGGCTTTACTCAATTTTAGTTCCCTTCTGAATTGTGCGTTCGTTTTTTTATAATGGATGAGATTGGCATTGGACATTTCTCTATTGAATGTTCTCCAGGCTTTAAATTTTTCCTTTTTCAGACTATCCAGTTTTTTGTTCCACCAAGGAACATTGTGGTGTGTCTTAGGTGGTCTTGTATGTGGAATGCTCTTGTATGCACTTTGCAAAATAATTTTCTTGATATTATCTGCTTCCTGATTAATGTTAAGTGATATTGGTATTTTATTGTTTAGGTCTTCAGTTATCATCTCGAATTTTTCCCAGTCAGCTCTGTTGGTTACGAACCGTTGTACAAAGTTTTGATTTGCTCTCTGATTTTTCGGGAAAATTTCGATGGAGATTGGGAAGTGATCGCTTCCTTGGAGGGAGTCACTGATTTTGAAGTCGCAATATACTTTAAGTTCAGGTGAACAGAATGCCAAGTCAATATGTGTAAAGGTCCTGTGTGTAGAGAAATGCGTGGGTTGTCCGTTGTTAAGGATAATGAGGTTGTTGTCCAGAATGAATTTTCCTAATATTCTTCCTCTCACGTTAATTGTAGAGGATCCCCAGCTGGTATTCCAGCTGTTGAAGTCGCCTGTAATTAGGTTTGGGGAGTTTCCTGGTGGTAAAATTGAATGAAGATCCATTTGGTTAAATTTCTTGTTAGGAGGTATATAGGATGATATTATATTAAATTTTTTCACAGACTGAATTTCCAATGCAATGGAATCAACTGTGCTCTGGAGAGGGATGAATTTGTGTTGTATGGATTTGTGGATTAAAATGGCAGCGCCGCCATCCGGGCTGTTTGGTGAATGTTGTAGTTAACTGGAATAGGGATTGGTTGGGTGTACGTTATGTGGGTTTCTTGGAGTGAAATGATTTTGGGGGTAAAGCGTTTAATCAGGACTTGCAGTTCGTTGTAATTGTTCAGGTATCCATTCATGTTCCATTGTAGAAGTTTCAGGGTCATTGTGATTGTTACTGTGCTGTTTTTGTTTCAATTGAGGCAAGGGATTTAAGTTTCGACCTGGTGATAATTGCGCTCTGATCATTTTTTAAAAGTCTTTTGGTTCTATTTGTTGTGTTGAGCGGAAGGATTTTTACCGGTTTTTTAGCAGTATGGGAAGTGCAGGGAGTTTCCGAGCTGGATGACATTGGTTCGTCTGGGTCTGGGTCGAGGTTCCTGGATGTTGGTGTGTCAAATTCGTTTGGGGCATAGCTAATTGTTTTCCTTGTTGTCGTTTGGCTAGAGTTGGCTAGATTGGATTTCGCTGCTGACGAGTAGAGAGATCCATCGTGGTGTCTTCGGTTGTATATTGACCAGGCTGTCCTATTGTCAACTTTTTGTAGGGTCTTAATGGCCTGGACTTCCTTGTTCGACAAGAAGACAGGGCAGTCCTTGTTGCGGGCATGGTGGTCAGATGATGGGAGTTTCTTTAGGCAGCAATTTATGCAATTCGGCATGTTTTGGCAAATTTCTCCATTTTCGTAGTTAACGTGGGCATCAAGACCACAGTTGGCGCAAGTTGGTGAGTTGTTGCAAAACTTTGCGGTATGACCAAACCTAGAGCATTTGTTGCAACGCATAGGGCGCGGTACATATGTACGCACTTCAACTCTCTCATAACCAATATAGAGAAACTCTGGCAGATTGGTTTGCTTGAATGAGATTTTGATAAGACCCGTTTGGTTTTGTGGAGTTTTTTGGATAATCTGGTTGGGAATATATTTATATATTTTCTCGACTCTTTCGACTTTCTGCGACTTTAGGTTGTCCAAGATGACTGTTTCATCGATTCCTCGCAAATCGTACGAATATATTATCCCAATACTCGAGTTAAGGCTTCGGTGTTCAGATATTTTAATGGGGATATCGACATATGGAATGTTGGAAGGCATACTGACGAGTTTCTTAAGTTTTTCGGCTTGTAATAGGTTTTTGGTCTTAATCAGTAGATTACCGTCTTTGGTTCTCTTACAACTTGTAACTTCACCTTGAATCGCATTGTCGATGGTCTTCTTGATAATGAACGGGCAGATTGCAGCCAGGGGCTGGGAATCTTCATCCGTTCTGGTTGCTACCAAAAATATACCGTCTGGAGGGTGTTTTCTCCAGATGTCTGGAGGGTCCAGCATTGTGGGGTCAACAAACTTTAAGGCCTCTTAAATGCTGCCAAAATTGTCCGTCGCTCCAGTTGAAGTAGAGATAAGAAAATTTTGTTGTTTGCTTTGTGCTTGTGTTGTTGTTTTGAAGCTGCGCTACGTAGACGTCTCGCGGAAGAACACGACCGATCGGTTAGACTGTCGAAGGTGAACTGTCTTTGACTTTTAATATTTGTTCTCTTATTTCGTTTATCGTTGTTCTTCTGATTGCACAGTTGGGTTTGGGTAAATGTGATGGAAGCTCAACGTTTTGGTTGTCCATACTGTTCGTAAAAATTTCCTCAAAGTGTTCTGCCAGTGTGGCAGCTTTTTCTTTGTTTGTTCTTGCCCATGAGTTTTTCTTTGTCTTTATTGAATGTTTATGTATAATTGCTTTTGTCAGTTTTTTAGTTGCTTTCCATAGGGAGTAGTTTGTAGATGTCGTTGTTCCCAGATTTTCCAGCTGACTCCTGATTTGGCTTTCGTTGTACTCTTGTAGCGTTTGCTTGAGATCTTTAGTTGCACGGTTTAGCTTGGCCTTGTCATTTGGGTGCTTGGTGGACTGCCATATTTTCCTTAGTTGGCGCTTATGTTTGATTTTGTCATTTATGTGTGATGGAGTCCTTTTGGTTATTACGGGGATCAGAGCCGGCGTCGATTGCCATAGAGCTTTAATTATGTTGTCGTTTAAGTGCATTATAGCAGAGTCTAGTTCTTCATTAGTTTTTAGAGAGGCCATGGTATCCATGTTGTCAAGTAATATCTCCCTGAATAGGTTCCAGTTCGTTTTGTGGTTGTGGCTCGGAGTGTTGCTTGTCAGGTCTGGTGTGCTTTTTTATAGTTACTAAGATTGGTGTGTGGTCAGATGATAGGTCCAGGCTTGACTTTATTTTTATGTTTTGGTGTGTCAAGTTTTTGGTAATGCAAAAGTCAATCAAGTCGGGAAGTTTTTTTGTATCAGTTGGCCAGTAAGTTGGCTCTCCTGTACTTATTGCACGGCTATTATTGGCTTTGATAGCTTCGTAAAGTTGTCTTCCCTTTGCATTTGTCAGGCGCGATCCCCACATGGCATTCTTGCCGTTGTAGTCTCCTCCCGCCAGGTATCGATTCCCAAGCGAATTTAGGTAGTCTAGGTATTGCTCTTTCGTGTTATTAAATTTGGGTGGGCAGTAAACAGCCGAGATGTTTAGTTATCCAAACTGGTCCGAAATTGATATTGATATGTTCATGCTTGTCATCTGCGCAATCAGTTGTTTCATAAGTGTCTTCAGTTCTTGCATTCCTCTTGTTGTTGGTTATTGTTTGTTGGAATGAACGGCTCATCATTGTGTAGGAAAGTTTGGTGGGTTTGTTTTTTTGTAGGGCTTCTGCGTATGATATTTTAGGATTGATCAAGTCAGGTGTACTTTTTGTGGCAATTTCGGGTGGGGTCTGGATTTGTGGTACTTCTTTTTGACGGAGAATTGGATATTTTTTAAGTTGTAGGGCTTTGTAGACCATACAACCTTTATAATTGGAGGTGTGGTTCTCGCTACAGAGAGCGCATTTTATTTGGCTCTTGTCAGAGTTGGTTATTTGTAGGTGGCAGTTGGCTGATTGGTGTTTACCAGCGCATTTTTCGCAAATGGGATCTCTCGTACAGTAGTTTCTTGTGTGTCCGTATTTTTGGCAGTTTGCACATTGAGGTATTATACGTTTTTGGTGCGGTGGCTCAAAAACAACTTTGCAGTGTAGTAAATGGATTATTTTTATATGTCTTTATTGTTGTCTTGCGTTTTAAGTTCAATTGAGAAGAGGGGGAGTGGCTTTTTTGTGTCATTTCGTTGGATGTTTTGGATGTTTAGTACTGTGTGCCCAAGGTCGGCTAGTTCGTTAATTATTTCGTTTTTTTCGGTAGCATGGTGTACGTGGCGGAGTATTACTTTAAATCCTCTCTGTTCTTTCGGTCTGTACGTGTAAAATTTGGTCTCTTTGTCTTTTAGTAACTTTAGGATGTTTGTATAATGTATACTTTCTTGTGGTTGTATTTTTATTTCGTTCGTTGAGAGTGCTTTTAGTTCGAACTTTGTCTCGGGCAGTGAGTTTAGTGCAGTTGTTAGTGCGTGAATATTTTCCACAATTTGTACGTAGATCGGTGGAGGTTTGGGTTTTCGCTGTGGTATTTGCGTGGTTGGGTTCCGATCTGTCTCATTGTCGCTTTGAGCTTTATCGTCTTGCTCATGCGCCAGCAACTCAAAGCTGTTGTTTGAGCGTGGTTCTGCTAGCCAGTACTCTTTGAGTGTCTTTTGAGTGGCTCTTTGGTTTTTGCTCCGTTGTTTTTTGATTGAGTTCGTGTGTTCGTTTACTTGTCCAGGCGACTGTCTATCACGAGTCCGTTTAAGGCTATACACTGCGGCGTTTCGACTATGAAGGAACCCGCCAGGTCGACGAACCTTTCCACATACTATGTGCGGACTTCGTTGGACCCCTCCCGCGTTCCAAGCAAGGGAACACAGTCCTACTGGGGTTCCTCGACCCGTTCAGCAAGTGGGTGGAACTCGTCCCACTGCGACGGGCCACCGTACCATATCTCGAACGGGCGTTTCGAGGACGGATTCTGAGTCGCTTCGGAGTCCCGAAGACTCTGGTTTGCGACAACGGGACCCAGTTCACCAGCCGGGGTTTCCGGACATTTTGCAAATCTCTAGGAATGGAACTGCAGCATACCGTGCCTTTCACGCCCCGCCAAAATCCTACGGAGAGGGCGAACAGGACCGTAAAAACTATGATCGCGCAATACCTGGGCGACGCGCCGCAGAACACCTGGGACCAACTCCTGCCGGAAATCTCGCTGGCCGTCAACAGCAGTGTGTCTGACACAACAGGATTCAGCCCCGCCTTTCTGGTACAAGGCCCGGAACCACGCCTACCCAACGCACTTCACGATGAAGTCACCCCAGGACGAGGAACCGCCCTGATTCCCCCTGCGGAGAGGAGCGAGCAGCTGCACAGCATATTCAAAGTTGCCCGCGACAACGCCGAGCGTGCCACGGCCGAGCAAGGCCGGCACTACAATTTGCGACGACGAGAATGGAAGCCACCATTGGGCTCCCTCGTTCTCGCCCGCCATCATGTGCTATCAAACGCCGCCGAGGGCTTCGCGGCCAAACTGGCTGCAAAATATGAAGGCCCGTTCCGAGTGATCAAGTTCCTTTCGCCGAACATCGTCCGGCTGCAAGACATCGGGAGTCGCCGCCGCCGCACGGGCAGCATAAACAACCTGAAAGCATATCATCAAGGCAACGAGGACGACGACGGACACCAAGACGAGGACAGCCTCAGCATCACCCCGGTCCACGACGACCATGACGCTCATGACCAACCAGGTCGCCTCCACCCTGACGCTGACCCTGATCCTAAGGAAATATAGGATAACAGGAGCATAGGATAGGCGCCATCCTCAAGCAGATGGCATAGAAAAAAGGGGGTGGGCAATACTAATATACTTGTTTACTCTTCTTAGATCCCACACGCTCGTTTATGGAGTTGCCAGACCAACAGAAAACCAACTTCGATATACGCGGAACGTCACACCATCGAGAATCGATAGGTACGGCGCGATTTTCACTTTCGAAACGACGCCATTCAAAGGAAGAAAACAAAACGCAAAATGCCACGGGAGCACCACCGACGTTCGCTCCGCCGTCATGGAGACGATCGACGACACCACCACCGGCATCGGCGCGACAGGCACGCCGCGCGGGACCCAGGTGAGGATCCAGCTGCCACGGCTCCAGCCGCCACAGCTTCAGCCGCCACGATGCCCGCGATGGAGGGGCTGCGCATTGCGGCCAACGCCACCAGCCCCAGGCGCGCCTCGTGGCCACCAACGCCGACGGCCCCAGCCGCTGGACCGCCCACGCTCGAGGGGCCCAACGCCGAATACGCCCGCCTGGGGGAGGAAACGACTCCACCCCACCGGCCAGCCACCGCCTCACCGATCCCCGTGGGCCCACTGGGCGCCACCTACGAGGAGGTCTCCGACGCTGAGGTTGTAACGCTCAGCTCGGACGACGAGGAGACACGGGGGTCGGCGGGGCCAACGATCACGCTCTCCGACGAGGATGCCAGCGGGAGCGGAAGTGAGACCCTTCCGAGGACGCCACCACGCGAAGAGACTTCGCCGCCCTCGTACGAGGAGTTATTCGGACCAGGCCCGTATCCGGAGTGGACCGTCCCAGCTTCAGCCGGGGTCGGTACCGCCGCCAACACGAAGGTGCAGGCCACCGGCGCCGCTGCTGAGGGGCAACCCGCCCCCACACTCGCCACCGCCGACGGCAGGAGCCAGCACACCCACGGGAGACCGGACACTACAGCAACTCCTTGCGAAGCTGACCGCCTCCCCCGAAGGCCCCACCACTTCGGCCGCCTCTTAACAGCGCGAAGCCGTGCGGGCAGCCGCCCGAGCGCTACTCACGGTGATCCCCGCGGCGGAAGCTGCCACCCAGCCGGCCGCTGTCACCACGACACGCGCGCCAACACCACCGGATGGCACGGCGGTTGTCGCGGCAGTGGCCGCGGTATCACCGCCCATACCCCTGCGGCGAGTAAGGCCGATGCCGGCCACCGACCAGCAGCGCTGGCGTTGCCGCCAGCCCCGGAGCGACCCCGCTGCGGAGCCAGCACGCCGACCGGGCATTCTACGGCGCCGCCCGGCCCCATGGCCCATGGAGGAGGTCACTACAGAGGAGGCTGATACAGAGGAGGAGCCCTTACCGGAGGAGATCCTGCAACAGGAGGCCCAGGTTCGCGCCCTCGACGGGTGGATCACCGCCGACGGATGGGTTCCCATTGCCATGCTGAGGCGGATTGACCAGCACCTCCGCCAGCAGAGGGACCGGGGAATCCGGTACCTGGAGGAGGTCGGCGGGATCCGGTACCGGGTACAAATTACCCCAAACGGCCGGGTAAAGGCCCTCCCACACCCCCAAGGAAGGGATGGGGTGTGAGGTAACCCTCACAAGGGCCCCCTTCCCCCCCACTGTATGTACTATAAATATTAGTTAGGAATCTATACTAATACTAGCTGACCCGGCAAACGTTGTTTTGCCACCAGATGACTTTATAATTTCTGTACAAAATTTACTCAGTTCTTCCCATATTCTTCCCATGAGGGAATATAAAAATAACAAAAGGCAAATATTATTTTTAAGTTATTATAATTGCGCCTGGCATAAAATGAATAAAGGGTATTGAAGTGGCGGGGCGTCCTTCTTGAAAGCAGCAACTCCTTGGGGTCAGCGACGGCTGGCGGTGTTAGCTGTGGGGGCAAGAAATAACACACGAAGATCGCGGCAAAGAAAAAGAGACTTGGAGTTCGGTAATTGCGCGGACCGGCCGGGCGTTTATTCAGTGCGGTGACGTATTGGAACTAATTTAAGCTATTCTAAGCTAGGCGCTTGGAGGCGCAGCGGAGACTTCTCGCGCTCGGGAAGTGGAGAGCCTGGACGGCCGAGCGCGACATGCTCCAAGCTTCGGGAGAGGGAGAGTGCGGTGTGGGGAGAAGCTCCGGGAGAGGGAGAGGCCTGAACATTCCGCCCCCCTTGCAACCGCTGGCGTTGCAACATAATTAGCCCTGGTTGCAGGCGCCAGACAGGATCCAGCCGAAGATGGTCTTCTGGGCCACCGGCAATCCCTCGGCGACCAGGTGGAATCCTGGTTGGATGACCTTGGCGTAGACATCCGCACCCAGGACCATGGAAATCGACGCCGGCAGATAGAACCGCTTGTCAGCCAGCGGAAGGTCATTGTAGCGGCCGACGACAGACTCGTCGATCGCTCGGATGGGGGTGCGGACGCCGACGCCGGGTTCGATCTTTAGGACGACATCCAACGCAGCTCCCTCGACGACCTTCGATCGGAGGATCGCCGTGCACACCCTTTCTTTTCCGACATTGGTGGTCGGCAGACGAAGGCTGGACGCCAGGGTGGCGTCGATGCAGCTCTGAGGGGAGCAGGGGTCTATGAGAGCCACGGTATCCACGATCTTCGGACCCGCCTCCAGGGTGACCAAAGCCGTTGGAAGGACGTTGACGACGTGGTGTTGAAGGAGGGTTGCCAGCGTCGGAGCAGCGCGCGCTGCGCGAGTCGAGGGCTCTGGTGTCGAGGATGCTGAGCGCGGTGGAGAAGCGAGCGCTCTGCGAGTTGGCGGATCTTGCCGGCGCGAACGCTGCTGAGAAGCGGAGCCCCTTTTGGAAGGCTTGGAAGGCTCGGTGATGTGGAGCAGCGTGTGATGCTCCTCATCGCACGTTCTGCACCGGTCACCGCTACGGCAGTCCCCTTGCGAATGCTCGTGGGCAAGGCAATTTGCGCAGTACTTATTAACCAGAACTGCCCGTAGCCGCTTCTCCGCGCTCAGCTTGAGGAACCTCTGGCACCTCTTTAGAGGGTGGATCCCCCGGCAGACTCGGCACCGGTAGGACTGCGTGCCTCGAGTCCGCCTGCTCTCCAACACTTGAGCGTTCTTCTTACGCGGAGCCATTGTCTACGGATGTCGGCGTTGGATCATGAAAAAGAAAAAAAACACAGGAAGATGTTTTATAATGGAAAGATTCGGGCCTTACGGACTACGGACAACGAAGTATGGATTACTGGGTAGAAGTTTGGGGAGCCTCTCCGGGAAGGAGAACAATTTTGGCTACTGGACGCCGGACAATGCCGCGCGCCGTCCGGATGTCGACTACGCGGACATTGCCATCGGCTCCAGGACAGACGGAGTCGATTCTACCGAGTCGCCACTCATTTGAGGGCAGATTGTCGTCTTTGATGACGACCATGTCCCCGACACGCATATTCTCGGTGGGACACTTCCACTTGTTGCGCTTGTGGAGCTCTTTCAGGTATTCATCCTTCCATCGAGCGCGGAATTGCTGATGGAGCGCTTTCAAGTGTTGCCACCGGTTTAATATGGTCTTAGATTCTCCCTTTACTTCGGGCTCCACTATGGATAGAAGAGGGCCGCCGACAAGAAAGTGCCCTGGTGTCAACGCTAGAAGATCAGTGGGATCCTCTGACATGGGAGATAGCGGTCTGGAATTTAGAAAAGCTTCAATCTTCGCTAGCAGAGTGGCAAGTTCTTCAAAGGTGTATTTCCGCGTAGCTGTGCATTTATAAAACAATGCCTTGAAGCTCTTGACACCAGCTTCCCATAGGCCTCCCATATGGGGTGCTCCTGGCGGAATGAAATGCCAGTCGAGCTGCTGATGACTATACGCATCAGTCACAGACTCTTTAACGGCCTGGAGAAAATCTCGGGACAGTAATGTGGCAGCGCCAACAAAGGTCTTCCCATTGTCCGACTGCACTTGGCGAGAACACCCTCTTCTGGATACGAACCGAGCGAATGCCGCAAGAAATTTCTCGGTCGTCAGATCTGAAGTAGGCTCCAAATGGATAGCCTTGGTGGAGAAGCAAACGAAAACCAACACATACCCTTTAGTAATAAGGCAGGCTCTGCCAGTGTAATTCTTTATGTCGAAGGGCCCTGCGTAGTCCATACCCGTGTACGTGAATGGACGGGAGAATGACACTCGTTCTCTTGGCAAATTTCCCATCATCTGACTTTGCAATCGCTTTTTGTAGATCACGCAGACCTTGCAGGCATTGATAACTGCCTTCACCAAGTTTTTAACTCTCGGAACCCAATATCTGGAACGGGTGAGACGTACCACCAACTGATTACCCCCGTGTAGCGTAATGAGATGGGTGAACTTTACCAGAAACCGAGAGAGTGAACATTCGTACGGGAGGATTATCGGGTGTCGTTCATCGTAACGCAAACTTTCAGAGGCTGTGACACGGCCACATGCCCTTATCAGCCCCTCCTGATCTAGGAAAGGGTTTAAGGAGAGGATCGAACTGGAAGGGGGCACCGGAAGCTTCTGACTCAAACAGCGATACTCGTTCGTTAAATACCTGCGCTGAGTGCAGAGAATCATGAGCCGTTCGGCGGCGACAAGTTCCTTGGCCTCCAGACGGATCTCTGAAAGCGGCGATTGTTTCTTGCACCGATTGATAAAACGCTGGACATACGCGAGGACCCGCAACGCTCTATCCAATTTGGAAAAACGATCAAGGAAGTCTTCGTTCGGAATATATGCTACGTGGGCTTTGACTGCTCGCTTTTCGATCTCGGTCACGGGAAGGTCGGTCCCCTGGCTAGGCCATTGGCTGCGTGGCTTTTGCAACCAAGTGGGTCCATGCCACCAGAGAGAACTACCGACAAGCTCTGGAAGGGCTACCCCTCGACTAGCCAAGTCAGCGGGATTATGTTCGGATTGAACGTGTGACCAGTTGGCTGCCTCTGTGGACTGAGTGATCTTCGTCACTCTGTTGGCAACGAAAGTAGTCCAATGGCAAGCTGGTTTTGCTAACCATGCCAACACAATGGTGGAATCGGTCCAGCAGTGGAGACTCGAATTCAGCATCGGCATGCTGGGAAGGATCGCTTCAGCCATTTCGGCTAGCAGTAAAGCTCCGCACAGCTCTAGGCGAGGAAGCGACACAGTTTTGACTGGCGCAACACGCGTCTTGGCGGTGAGCAGGTGTACCATCGTGGTATGTCCCATCTCTACGCGCACGTAGATCGCAGCGCCGTAGGCTTTCTGCGAGGCATCACAAAATCCATGATGCTCTAAGCGGAATTCTGGGCGAAAGGAAACCCATCTTGGAATCCGGACCTGATCAAGGACCGAATAGCTCTGAAGAAAACTGTGCCACCTTTGGCACAACTCAGATGGCAGCTTATCGTCCCACCCGAGCTCCTGAAGCCAAATCTCTTGCATAAAGATCTTGGCACACACAACAAATGGAGCGAGCCAGCCTGCTGGATCAAACAGTTTGGCAATTTGGGAAAGCAAATGGCGTTTTGTGGGGGAGATTTCTGTGGGTAGATCTGGGGGACCGAGAGACCGAGAGTCTTGGCTGTACTTTCAGTGTCGAGATCAAGGAAATCGCTGTTCAGAAGATGACCGGCTTGGATATGAGCTAACACCTCTTTGTTGTTGGACGTCCATTTTCTTAACGGAAAGCCCGCGGAGTCTAGGGCACTCTGTAACTCCTTTATTGTGAGCTGAGCATCTTCAGCAGAGTCAGCTCCCGAAAGGACATCGTCTACATACATTGCATTACGAATGACTTTGCTCGCTCTTGGATGGCTGAGCTGCACGTCAGTCGCCAGCTGTTGTAGGACTCGTATCGCCAGGAAGGGCGCACAAATAATCCCGAAAGTTACCGTCTTTAACTCAAAATCTCGAATGTACCCCTCGCTGTTTCGGAATAAAATGCGTTGGAACGGGGTATGCTTCGGGTCTACCCAGATCTGTCGATACATTTTCTCGATATCGGCACTGTAAACGTATCGGAAATATCGCCACTTCAGAATTTGAATGGTCAGATCGGACTGTAGGACCGGGCCAGCATGAAGGATATCATTTAGACTGACCCCATTGTCTGAAGGGCTGGAGGCATTGAACACCACACGAAGCTTGGTGGTCGTACTTTCCGGCTTGAGCACGGCATGATGCGGAAGATAATAACTCGCAGAATCATGGGTAGGAAAGACCTCTTTCATGTGGTTGAGATCGAGATATTCTTGAATGACGGTATCGTACTTCATTTTCTGTTGGCTGTCCCTTTTTAAACGCTGCTCGTTTCTTAAGAATTGAGCCAACGCGAAGGATCTGGAGTGTCCCAGGGCGGACTTTACGTTCTCTGGATCACGGAATGGAAGGTGTACGATATATTTTCCACTAAAGTCTCTCGTGGTTGTCCGGAGGAAATTTTCCTCACAAGCCAAATCGGAATCTTTTGCCATTTTTATTGACAGATCCTCCACCTCCCAAAACTTGGTGAGAAGTTGATCCAGGTTTGAATCAAATATATGGGAGATTCGAGTGGAGAAAGCGGAAATTTGCTCTTGCCTAGCAGCTGGTATTGGTCCGGTAAGGATCCAACCGAATATGGTCTCTTGACCAAGAAGAGAGCCACAGACGTTTGCTCGGGTGCCGCTTAGGAGTATGGAAGGCAGCAGATCAGCCCCGATTAACACGTCTATTTGTGCACTCTCATAGAATTTCGGGTCTGCCAAAGAAAATTCGGGAAGTTCCGGTAGGAAATGCTGCGGAATTGAGCAGGACGGAAGTTGACCAGCTAATTGCGGAAGGACATACGCCGTCGCGTCTAGTTGCAGGCCAGGCCTGGTCGGAGATCGAATTGAAAATTGGCAGAGCTTTTTGGACTCTGCTGCCAGTGTTTGGCTTAAGCCGGAGACTTGGGCTCGAATGATCTGATGAGGCAACTTAATCAAGTTGAACAGCCGCTCGGTCATGAATGTTGCCTCCGATCCAGAGTCGATCAAGGCACGAGCCTTGAAGGTTGATCCCAAATAACAAATGTCAATAATGGCGGTGCCCAGCAAGACGGATCTATGACCCGTGGAAAAATAATTTTGCACCGTGGACGTTGCGGCACTGGTAGTCGCTGGAGCGGAAGTTAGAGTTGAGGGCGTTGGAGACGCGTTACCTCGATGAAGTAGCGTGTGATGGCGGCCGCGGCATGTGAAGCAACTATGAGTGCTGTCACAGTCACGTAGCTGATGTCCTCGTGCGAAGCAGTTCAGACACAGCTTTTTGCCTTTGATATACGCGGACCGCTCATCGACAGACATCCGGAGAAACCGTGCGCATGTCCGCACTGGATGGTTTTCTCGATTGCACAAGTCGCACCCTCTACCTCTGGGTACTACTCTTGCTTCAAAGGAGTGGATTCTGCGTGCCGTGGAATTAGAGGCTGCCGCTCTGGGCTGAGGCTGACTAGAGCCTGACGGACGGACATCATCTATGGCCTCTAGTGTCCTGTGACGCTCAGTGAGGAAGTTATTTTACTCCTGCCACGTGGGAACATCGACCTTGTTGTGGAGCGACTGCTCCCAGAGGGAAAGTGTCAACTTTGGAAGTTTGGCGGAGACCATATAAACTAATAGGCAATCCCAATTGTCGGTGCTAATATCGCTCGTTTCTAAAGCGGTAAGGCAACTCTGGATGGTGTCTTGAAGCTCTCGCAAAGCTGGCCCAGATTCCTGAGTGATGGACTGCACATTGAACAGTATTTTCAAATGACTGTTTACTAACAACCGTTTGTTTTCGAAACGCTTAGTTAGGTTATCCCAGGCTGAGCGAAAACCATCGTTAGTTAAAGGCGACTTTGCCACAATTGTGTGTGCTTCGCCACTCGTTTTGGAATTCAGGTGGAACAATTTCTCGACCGGCGTCAATCTTGGATTGTTAATATAGATCGCCGTGAAAAGGTCCCTAAACGTCGGCCAGCGAAGATAATCGCCGGTGAAGACCTCGGTATCACACGGAGGTAGCCGACAACCTGAAGGAACGTAGGTCTGGGACGGATCAGCTTGTGTTTGGGGGGTTCGTGGAGCTTGCGCAATAAGATCCTCTATATTCAAACCACACCTTTCGTAGACGCCGTAGCAATAATTATATTTCGCTCGGAGAATTGGCAAGCTGTCAGCTGCACTGTCTCCGGCTGAAATCAAGCGTACATTGCACTCATCGTACTCTTTTTTGATGCGCTCCCACAATGGTCGGACCTTTTCGCGTCGGATATTTAGCATGGACATGCTCGGGGGAGTCGGCGACGGAGTGTTGCATCTCGCTTCGAATTCACTGAGTCGATCTGAAACCTCAATGAATTGATTCAGCGCAAGATCGGACGCAGCTAGAGCCATTTTTGTCTCGGAACGAGTGAGCCTTGCTTGGGGAGAGGGAGTCTTACTGGAAGGTTTAGGTGTGTGCGGCTTGACAACAATTTTCGGAGTTTTTGTTGGTGGAATGGGAGATTTTTTATTCCCACCTTCACTGGACATGCCAAAAAACGAACCCTCGGTTGGAAAACGAGTGTGCTGGTCGTGAGAAACAAATTTTAGACCTTTGTTGCTGGAATTGCACTCTTGAAAAAATTTGTATTTAGCTGACTTGTGGAATTTGTCTCGCTAAAGGGAGACGGTCTATGGAAGCGACGATAAATTAAAAAGGAATATATGCCCAGTGGAAACGGGGTATATTTAATATGCACAGGAGCGAAAAAAAACCCAGAATAATTAAATAATATTTATTCTTAATGTTATTAAGAATATTATAATTAGTATATTTATAATTCGGATATGTGATTATTATTTTGTGTGGTATTTATTTACTTTATTTTAGAAAATAATACCAACTGTGGTAAAGACAAAAAAAAAAACCAAAACGGGTAGTTTATTCGAAGAATGGAAGTTAATTATTTATCCAAAATAATTTATTTGCAAATATTTAATTTCTGAGCTATCAACGAACGGTGTGCCGTACGGAGTGACGTTCACACTTAAATTTTTTGGAACCAGACAAAGAAATAAATTTTTTTTTTTAAATTATTGTATGTTGCTGGACAAAAAAAACAAATCAAATAATAAAAAAATTAATTTCCAATTATTTTGGTATTTTTAATTTTAATTTGACTGGAATATTAATTATGTGTTGTTATTGGAGTTGGAATTTATTTATTGCCGCTCAGAAATAATTTATTTTGTCTTTGGAAAAAATTTATATGTTTAAGACCTTGCACTGGATGTCGTGCAACGGCTCCCTAATGGGTATGGGTGTATATGTGTATATTGGTATGCTGGATTTGGATATAAGTGTATATATGTATATATGTGCGTTTGTGCAGTTCGCGCTCACGCCAAAAAATGTTAGAAATAAAACACACTGCAACCAACAAAGTTTTCCGAGTCGGTGGTGGATTTTAATTATTTATTTTATTCTACACGGAGGCCGACGGAAAACTTTTAATGTTGGTATATTTTCGCTGTAGGAAGTAGAAAATATGTATGGAGTATATGGAATATATTTGGAGATATATTTATGTATGTGCGTTCGTGCAATTCGCGCTCACGCAAAAAAATGTTGGAAATAAAGAAACACACTGAAACCAACAAAGTTTTCCTAGTCGGTGGTGGATTGTAATTATTTATTTTATGCTACACGGAGGCCGACGGAAAACTTTTAATGTTGGTATATTTTCGCTGTAGGAAGTAGAAAATATGTATGATGTACATGGAATATATTTGGATAATTATGTATGTATGTATTTTTATTTTTGGCGGAAAATTTATTAAAAAATATTGCCGGCGGGTATGTGTTGAGCTTTCGATTTTAATTAAGTGGACTGTATTGCAAGAAAAGGTGTGCAAAATATTTAGCGTAGGACTGCAGTGAAAAAAAAACACTTTGAAAATGGGGGCCCTTTTTCGGCAGAACACTTGGAATTTTTTCACAGAAATTATTTCTTCACTGTTCACTTCGAATATTTTGCACACTTTACACTTGTCGTTAAATTTTGGATTTTTCACTTTTATTCAATTTCGGAATTTGCACTTTTTATTAAAGTTTGAAATTTTAGCTCTTTATTAAAGTTTTGGAATTTTGCTCATTTGATGTATGTATACTTGTATGTACATACATATGTGTACGGTTTCACTTTGATGTACGGGCCAAAGAGGAATTGGAGGAATATGGCGGCACGATCAAAGAAAAACGGAAAATGGAAGAGATCTTAATAATTGCCGTTTTCGGATTAAATCGGACTTGGATTTTTAGAAAAAATCATGCAGAAAGTCAAACGAAACAGTGTTTTCGAGTGGCTGACTGCAGACCGGCAAATTAATATATGTAGATCTTCGTACTTATCTTGAGCAATTTCGGGCGCTGGGCCAATCCGGCTCGAAGGACCAAAAAATGAAGTGGCGGGGCGTCCTTCTTGAAAGCAGCAACTCCTTGGGGTCAGCGACGGCTGGCGGTGTTAGCTGTGGGGGCAAGAAATAACACACGACGATCGCGGCAAAGAAAAAGAGACTTGGAGTTCGGTAATTGCGCGGACCGGCCGGGCGTTTATTCAGTGCGGTGACGTATTGGAACTAATTTAAGCTATTCTAAGCTAGGCGCTTGGAGGCGCAGCGGAGACTTCTCGCGCTCGGGAAGTGGAGAGCCTGGACGGCCGAGCGCGACATGCTCCAAGCTTCGGGAGAGGGAGAGTGCGGTGTGGGGAGAAGCTCCGGGAGAGGGAGAGGCCTGAACAGGTATTATAATCACAACGTGCATTCACGCGATTGCCAAGTGCGCTTCCAGAATCCTCGCCGCCCATAAAGTAGATTTGTAAGAATTTATGTGGTTCGTTTGGCATTGGCAGCAGTGAGCCCATTTTATGATAAACTTGGCCTCTAATTTTGAATGTAGAATTGTAATTTTGACCATTTGCATTAGTATTTCGAACTATTTCTGTTGCTCCGAACGATGTCATTTGAAAGCATGAATTAAATGTTCGAATTGACTTCAGGAACACGTTAGAATCTGGATCCGTGCCGATAAGTAAGCCGTTCAATGGTTCAGCTATTCAATTTCTGGTAGTTGCACTATTCCTGACGCGCAACACATCCCAGCTGGCTCATTTTTGAATTTCAGAGCATGACAATGCTAACATTCCTTGTCCATTTCTAGCACCAATTATCGGTCTCATACTGGAATGCTAGACGCAGGAATGAATCAGATATAAAATTGATCGTTGTAATGTTGTCGTTGTTGGTCATTTGTAATGTAAATTGTAAATTGTATTGACTGTGAAACTGCGTGATTATCGTTGTTCTAATCTTCTGACTTCATTGCGTTCTGCTCGTGTTTCTTTAACGTTCTTTTTGATGCAATTGCGCTATTCTGACACGTACATCAGTATTTTGTTGCTGGATTTGTTCTTCGGTTCTTTCGGATCTTCTATTTCGCATGATTCGAGATCTACTTGTATCACGGCTCAAATCACCCCCTTTGCGTTTTCTTGGCATTGCTCACTTATAAAGAGGTAAAATTTGTTTGTTTGTTTGTTTGTTTGTTTGCAGCGAATAGGCTCCGGAACTACTGGTCCGATTTAAAAAATTCTTTCACCGATAGAAAGCTATATTATCGTGGAGTTAAATAGGCTATAATTTATTTTGAAAAAATTAGGGATCCGTAAGAAAATTGCAATATTGTAGCATATAAAGTGAGTTGCTACCTCATCACACTGACAAACACGCTCCCATAGCATTTTAACTCAATTTTTGTGTTCACTGTGAAATTGTGAAAAAAAATAATTTTTATTCAATTTAAGTTGAACTGTGAAAATTATGTGGATCGTGCATTTGAGGATAAATTCACCACTCTGTCCATAGTCCAAAATGCTTAATGGACGACGTGCAAACATTGGCCGCAGACATCCAAGCCAGCAACAAGTATATTCACAAAACTTAAGCGAAGAAAGACAAATGAGCACATGGAGATTATTGGCATCATTCAATCGCTTGGCATTCCAATATGACCCCACTACGAACTACAGTGATATTGCAAATTTAGATATTGGACCAATGGCAATAATATACCGATATTGCAGTGCGTTAAAGTTTAAAAGTGAATCGGCTGGATTGTGCTGCGCAAGTGGAAAAGTCAAACTGGAAAAGTGTTAAATCACCATCTTTCTATACTTCCATATATTTGAAAAATGTTGCAACATTGACTTTTATGTTGTTAAATTGTGTTGACCAGCGAAGCGGACACAGGACCTCTAGCAGTTTATAAGGTAGAATATTAAGATTTAGGTTAAGGACATCCCAAAGACACATGGAGGGCACCTTTTTCTAAGTTAGTTTTAAGGCCCAAGAAAGGGCATTCCTTTTCTTAGCTAGACCTAAAGGAGAGAACCCGTACATACGTTGCCCGGCGGGCGCACTCGCCACACCGCCGACATCATCGCCAGCAACACGCATCGGAAACATTGCCGACATCATCGCCAGCAACACGCATCGGCAACATTGCCGACATCATCGCCAGCAACACGCACCGGCAACATTGCCGACATCATCGCCAGCAACACGCATCGGCAACATCGCCGACATCAACGCCAGCAACATCATCACCGGCAACATCGCCAGCAACACCACCGGGATTATCACCGGCAACATCGCCGTAACATCTCTCCAAGCTTTACGCTCTCGGCGCAGCCGACAACCGGCGGAGCCAACGGCCGAACGAGGAGAGGAGCACGATCGCGTAGAGAGACGCGGGAGCAGGGAAGCTGCAGAGAAAGCAGGACAACGACTACTGCACGGAGGCAGCGTAAGGGACGCTGCCGCGGTCGGCAGCAGCAGCGAGAGCTTCGAACAGCATCCGCTGCTCGCCGATCGGGGAGTCGCTTTTGAGTTCCCAGAGAAGCAAGTCGCAAGTTATCGAGGTGTAAAATTACAAACACCGAGGACACGTGGACATGGAGTCCCACCGGTAGACGGGTGAGCCGGCCGCGGGCCCTTTCCCCTAAGGGGAGACCAGGATGTGCGTAGGGCAGAATAGGGACATTTTCTTTAAGTATTGTTAAAGTATTGTAATAAATTTATAAAACAAGAATTACAATCGGCTCAAAGTTATTCTCCAGTAATGGCGGTCTCCGGGTGACGGAGCCGCCCCTCCCTCTCCCATATCCGCCCTCCTCTCGTAGTTAGGAGCACCGGGAACCGGATGACGTGGCCGGCCAACCGATTCCCGGGTGACGGGATCGGCCGCTCATATCCTCCCTCCCTCGTAGTTAGGAGCACCAACAACCTCTCATCCTCCTCCTAGCTTGAGCACAGGCACCCGGCTGACGGGGCCGGCCAACCGATTCCCGGGTGACGGGATCGGCCGCTCACTACCTCCCATTTCAGAGCACCAGCAACCGGATGACGGGGCTGGCTAACCGATTCCCGGGTGACGGGATCGGCCGCTCTCATCCCTTCCCAGTAGTTTGGAGCACCGGCAACCGGCTGACGGGGCCGGCTAACCGATTCCCGGGTGACGAGATCGGCCGCTCTCATCCTCCTCCTAGCTTGAGCACCGGCACCCGGCTGACGGGGCCGGCCAACCGATTCCCGGGTGACGGGATCGGCCGCTCACTACCTCCCATTTCAGAGCACCAGCAACCGGATGACGGGGCTGGCTAACCGATTCCCGGGTGACGGGATCGGCCGCTCTCATCCCTTCCCAGTAGTTTGGAGCACCGGCAACCGGCTGACGGGGCCGACTAACCCATTCCCGGGTGACGAGATCGGCCGCTCGCATTCCTCCCTGTAGTTTGGGCACCGGTATCCAGTTGACGGGGCCGGACGACCGGCTGACGGGATCGGCCACCCTTAGCCTGTCCAGGTCTGCTGGCCGCCCCGGTTGACGTGCCGGCGGCACGACCGCGGCAGACACCCTTCCCCAGCTACCTCACCGGCCGCACGCGGAGTACCCACGGTTGACTGGCCGGAGCGGGAACCGTTATCCGGATGACGGATCGGTTTTCCCCGGCGGCCAGTGGCCAGGCGTATTCCTGCGCGGACCCGGATTTTCCCCTCCAGACACACACCTAAGTAAAAGCCCGCCTCCTTCTCCTGCCTGTCTCCGTAAATAAATAAATATTTCTGTAGGGGACCCTGGATAGACTGAGTATTTATCCTGGCCCGTGATTAGCATCCTTACAACCTAACTAAGCGTTTCGAAAACAAACGGTTGTTAGTAAACAGTCATTTGAAAATACTGTTCAATGTGCAGTCCATCACTCAGGAATCTGGGTCAGCTTTGCGAGAGCTTCAAGACACCATCCAGAGTTGCCTTACTGCTTTAGAAACGAGCGATATTAGCACCGACAATTGGGATTGCCTATTGGTTTATATGGTCTCCGCCAAACTTCCAAAGTTAACACTTTCCCTCTGGGAGCAGTCGCTCCACAACAAGGTCGATGTTCCCACTTGGCAGGAGTTAAATAAGTTCCTCACTGAGCATCACAGGACACTAAAGGCCATAGATGACGTCCGTCCGTCAGGCTCCAGTCAGCCTCAGCCCAGAGCAGCAGCCTCTAATTCCAAGGGCACGCAGAATCCATTCCTACGAAGCAAGAGGTAGAGGGTGCGACTTATGCAATCGAGAAAACCATCCAGTGCGGACATGCGCACGGTTTCTCCGAATGTCTGTCGATAAGCGGTCCGCATATGTCAAAGGCAAAAAGCTGTGTCTGAACTGCTTCGCACGAGGACATCAGCTACGTGACTGTGACAGCACTCATAGTTGCTTCACATGCCGCGGCCGCCATCACACGCTACTTCATCGAGGTAACGCGTCTCCAACGCCCTCAACTCTAACTTCCGCTCCAGCGACTACCAGTGCCGCAACGTCCACGGTGCAAAATTATTTTTCCACGGGTCATAGATCCGTCTTG
Organism: Drosophila ficusphila; assembly: GCF_018152265.1. NCBI lineage: Eukaryota > Metazoa > Arthropoda > Insecta > Diptera > Drosophilidae > Drosophila > Drosophila ficusphila. Next base: position 548,099 of record NW_025064156.1, read on the forward strand.
CTGGGCACCGCCATTATTGACATTTGTTATTTGGGATCAACCTTCAAGGCTCGTGCCTTGATCGACTCTGGATCGGAGGCAACATTCATGACCGAGCGGCTGTTCAACTTGATTAAGTTGCCTCATCAGATCATTCGAGCCCAAGTCTCCGGCTTAAGCCAAACACTGGCAGCAGAGTCCAAAAAGCTCTGCCAATTTTCAATTCGATCTCCGACCAGGCCTGGCCTGCAACTAGACGCGACTGCCTATGTCCTTCCACAATTAGCTGGTCAACTTCCGTTCTGCTCGTGCTGTCCGTAGCATTTCCTACGGGAGCTTCCCGATTTTTCTTTGGCGGACCCGAAATTCTATGAGAGTGCACAGATAGATGTGCTAATCGGGGCTGATCTGCTGCCTTCCATACTCCTAAGCGGCACCCGAGCAAACGTCTGTGGCTCTCTTCTTGGTCAAGAGACTATATTCGGATGGATCCTTACCGGACCAATACCAGCTGCTAGGCAAGAGCAAATTTCCGCTTTCTCCACTCGAATCTCCCATATATTCGATTCAAACCTGGATCAACTTCTCACCAAGTTTTGGGAGGTGGAGGATCTGCCAATAAAAATGGCAAAAGATTCCGATTTGGCTTGTGAGGAAAATTTCCTCCGGACAACCACGAGAGACTTTAGTGGAAAATATATCGTAAGCCTTCCATTCCGTGATCCGGAGAACGTAAAGTCCGCCCTGGGACACTCCAGATCCTTCGCGTTGGCTCAATTCTTAAGAAACGAGCAGCGTTTAAAAAGGGACAGCCAACAGAAAATGAAGTACGACACCGTAATTCAAGAATATCTCGATCTCAACCACATGAAAGAGGTCTATCCTACTTATGATTCTGCAAGTTATTATCTTCCGCATCATGCCGTTCTCAAGCCAGAAAGTACGGCCTCCAAGCTTCGTGTGGTGTTCAATGCTTCAGACAATGGGGTCAGTCTAAATGATATCCTTCATGCTGGCCCGGTCTTACAGTCCGATCTGACCATTCAATATCGAGAAAATGTATCGACAGATCTGGGTAGACCCGAAGCATACCCCGTTCCAACGCATTTTATTCCGAAACAGCGAGGGGTACATTCGAGATTTTGAATTAAAGACGGTAACTTTCGGGATTAATTGTGCGCCCTTCCTGGCGATACGAGTCCTACAACAGCTGGCGACTGACGTGCAGCTCAGCCATCCAAGAGCGAGCAGAGTCATTCGTAGTGCAATGTATGTAGACGATGTCCTTTCGGGAGCTGACTCTGCTGAAGATGCTCAGCTCACAATAAAAGAGTTACAGAGTGCCCTAGACTCCGCGGGCTTTCCGTTAAGGAAATGGACAGCCAACAACAAAGAGGTGTTAGCTCATATCCAAGCCGATCATCTTCTAAACAGCGATTTCCTTGAGCTCGACACTGAAAGTACAGCCAAGACTCTCGGTGTACGGTGGAGACCGACGTCCGATGAGTTTTTCTTCGTTCCACCAGATCTACCCACAGAAATCTCCCCCACAAAACGCCAGGTGCTTTCCCAAATGGCCAAACTGTTTGATCCAGCGGGCTGGCTCGCACCATTTGTTGTGTGTGCCAAAGTCTTTATGCAAGAGATTTGGCTTCAGGAGCTGGGGTGGGACGATAAGCTGCCATCTGAGTTGTGCCAAAGGTGGCACAGTTTTCTTCAGAGCTATTCGGTCCTTGATCAGGTCCAGATTCCAAGATGGGTTTCCTTTCACCCAGAATTCCGCTTAGAGCATTATGGATTTTGTGATGCCTCGCAGAAAGCCTACGGCTCTGCGATCTACGTGTGCGTAGAGATGGGACATACCACGATGGTACACCTGCTCACCGCCAAGACGCGTGTTGCGCCAGTCAAAACTGTGTCGCTTCCTCGACTAGAGCTGTGCGGAGCTATACTGCTAGCCGAAATGGGTGAAGTGATCCTTCCCAGAATGCCGATGCTGAATTCGAGTCTCCACTGCTGGACCGACTCCACCATTGTGTTGGCATGGTTAGCAAAACCAGCTTGCCATTGGACTACTTTCGTTGCCAACAGAGTGACGAAGATCACTCAGTCCACAGAGCCATCCAACTGGTCACACGTTCAATCCGAACATAATCCCGCTGACTTGGCTAGTCGAGGGGTGGCCCTTCCAGAGCTTGTCGGTAGTTCTCTCTGGTGCCATGGACCCACTTGGTTGCAAAAACCACGTAGCCAATGGCCTAGCCAGGGGACCGACCTACCCGTGACCGAGATCGAAAAGCGAGCAGTCAAAGCCCACGTAGCGTATATTCCGAACGAAGACATCCTTGATCGTTTTTCCAAATTGGATAGAGCGTTGCGGGCCCTCGCGTATGTCCAGCGTTTTATCAATCGGTGCAAGAAACAATCGCCGCTTTCAGAGATCCGTCTGGAGGCCAAGGAATTTGTCGCCGCCGAACGGTTCATGATTCTCTGCACTCAGCGCAGGTATTTAACTAACGAATATCGCTATTTGAGTCAGAAGCTACCGGTGGCCCCTTTCAGTTCGATCCTTTCCTTAAACCCTTTCCTAGATCAGGAGGGGCTGATAAGGGCATGTGGCCGTGTAACAGCCTCTGAAAGTTTGCGTTACGATGAATGACATCCGATAATCCTCCATTACGAATGTTCACTCTCTCGGCTTCTGGTAAAGTTCACGCATCTCATAACGCTACACGGAGGTAATCAGTTGGTGGTACGTCTCACCCGTTCCAGATATTGGGTTCCGAGAATTAAAAACTTGGTGAAGGCAGTTATTAATGCCTGCAAAGTCTGCGTTATCTACAAAAAGAGACTGCAAGTTCAGATGATGGGAAATTTGCCAAAAGAACGAGTGTCATTCTCCCGTCCATTCACGTACACGGGGATGGACTACGCAGGGCCCTTCGACATAAAAAATTACACTGGTAGAGCGTGTCTTATTACAAAAGGGTATGTGTTGGTTTTCGTTTGTTTCTCCACCAAGGCTAGCCTACTTCAGATCTGACGACCGAGAAATTTCTTGCGGCGTTCGCTCGGTTCGTATCCAGAAGAGGGTGTCCTCGCCAAGTGCAGTCGGACAATGGGTAGACTTTTGTTGGCGCTGCCACATTACTGTCCCGCGATTTTCTCCAGGCCGTTAAAGAGTCTGTGACTGATGCGTATAGTCATCAGCAGCTCGACTGGCATTTAATTCGGCCAGGGGCACCCCATATGGGAGGCCTATGGGAAGCTGGTGTCAAAAGCTTTAAAGCATTGTTTTATAAATGCACAGCTACGAGGAAGAAGTTGCCACTCTGCTAGCGAAGCTAGCTTGTCTAAACTCCAGACCGCTATGACACCAGGGCACTTTCTTGTCGGCGGCCCTCTTCTATCCATAGTGGAACCCGAAGTAAATGGAGAATCCAAGTCCATATTGAACCGGTGGCAACACTTGAAAGCTCTCCATCAGCAATTCCGCGCTCGATGGAAGGACGAGTACCTTAAAGAGCTCCACAAGCGCAACAAGTGGAAGTGTCCCACCGAGAATATGCGTGTCGGGGACATGGTCGTCATCAAAGACGATAATCTGCCCTCAAATGAGTGGCGACTCGGTAGAATCGACTCCGTCTTTCCTGGAGCCGATGGCAACGACCGCGTAGTCGACATCCGAACGGCGCGCGGCATTGTCCGGCGTCCAGTAGCCAAAACTGTTCTCCTTCCCGGAGAGGCTTCCCGCACTTCTACCCAGTAATCCAAACGTCGTTATCCGTAGTCCGTAAGCCCCGAGTCGTACCTTTATAAAATATCTTCCTTTGTTTTCTTTCTTTTTCATGATCCAACGCCGAAACCCGTAGACAGTGGCTCCGCGTAAGCAAAACGCTCAAGTGTTGGAGAGAAGGCGGACTCGAGGCACGCAGTCCTACTGGTGCCGAGTCTGCCGGGGGATCCACCCTCTAAAGAAGTGGCAGAGGTTACTCAAGCTGAGCGCGGAGAAGCGGCTACGGGCAGTTCTTGTTAATAAGTACTGCGCAAATTGCCTTGCCCACGAGCATTCGCAAGGGGACTGCCGTATCGGTGACCGGTGCAGAACGTGCGATGAGGAGCATCACACGCTGCTCCACATCACCGAGCCTTCCAAGCCTTCCAAAAGGGGCTCCGCTTCTCAGCAGCGTTCGCGCCGGCAAGATCCGCCAACTCGCAGAGCGCTCGCTTCTCCACCGCGCTCAGCATCCTCGACACCAGAGCCCTCGACTCGCGCAGCGCGCGCTGCTCCGACGCTGGCAACCCTCCTTCAACACCACGTCGTCAACGTCCTTCCAACGGCTTTGGTCACCCTGGAGGCGGGTCCGAAGATCGTGGACACCGTATCGCTCATCGACCCCTGCTCGCCTCAAAGCTGTATCGACGCCACCCTGGCAGCCTTCGTCTGCTGACCACCAATTTCGGAAAGGAAAGGGTGTGCACGGCGATCCTCCGATCGAAAGTCGTCGACGGAGCTGCGTTGGAAGTCGTCCTCAAGATCGAACCCGGCGTCGGCGTCCGCACCCCCATCCGAGCGATCGACTCATCTGTCGTCGGCCGCTATAAGGACCTTCCGCTGGCCGACAAGCGGTTCTATCTGCCGGCGTCGATTTCCATGGTCCTGGGAGCGGATGTCTACGCCAAGGTCATCCAACCAGGATTCCACCTGGTCGCCGAGGGATTGCCATTAGCCCAGAAGATTGGCGCCTGCAACCAGGGCTAGTTATGTTGCAACGCCAGCGGTTGCAAGGGGGCGGAATGTTCAGGCCTCTCCGGCTCTCCGTCTCCCTGAGCTTCTCCCCACACCGCACTCTCCCTCTCCCGGAGCTTTGAGCGTGTCGCGCTCGGCCGTCCAGGCTCTCCACTCCCCGAGACCAGAAGTTTCCGCTGCGCCTCCAAGCGCCTAGCTTAGAATAGCTTAAGTTAGTACCAAAATCGTCATACGCTTGAATAAACGCCCGGCCGGTCCGCGCTATTACCAAGTCCTTTTCTTTTCCGCGATCGCCGAGTGTTTTTCTCGCCCCCACAGCTTACACCGCCAGCCGCTGCTGCCCACCAGGAGTTTGCTGCCTTCAACGTTGGACGCCCCACCACATCAGAGGTCATTCCTAGGAAACTTTTAAGTTCTTTCAAATTCGTGGGTGGAGGCATTTCTTTAATGGCTCTGACCTCCTTTTCATCTGTGCGGATCCCAGCCGCTGTTACCACGTAACCCAAGAATTCAACCTGGGTGCGCAAAAACTGTGTCTTTTCCAAATTCACCTGTAACTTGGCCTGCCTCAATTTCTCTAATATGGCGCGAAGGTTACGCCAGTGAGACTCGTAGTCTTTACCAAAGACGATAATATCGTCGATGTAGACGTAATAAAATTTTACCTATGTGTTCTCGCAACACGTCGTCAATCATTCTTTGGAAAACAGCCGGGGCGTTTTTCAACCCGAATGGCAGGCGCAGAAATTCATATTTCCCGTTCAGGGTAGAGAACGCTGTCTTGGGTATGTCGGATTCCTTCATGTGAATTTGGTGGAACTCGGACGTTAAATCAAGAGTGGTAAATAGGTTTGCCTCCCCCAGACTGGACAAGGTAGATGTTATATCAGGGATCGGGTAAGTGTCGGAGATGGTGACTGCGTTGAGACGACCATTCTGTACTGTTTTTCCCCATTGGACTTTGGTTTTTTTGGGACTACCCATACCGGGCTATTGTATTGGCTCTTGGAGGGTCTAATTATTCCCTCGCGCAGGAGCTCGTCGACCTGGTTTTCCACTTCCCTTCTCATGTTTGCGGGGTAGGGGGTAACTTTTTGAATAAATTGGTTCCTGGGTACTCGTCCGGATTTCAGCTCGAACACTTGTGTCCACGGCCTCGCCTGGCGAGAGTGGGTCGAAAATTTTGGAGAATTCGGAAATCAGGGATTCAAGGCATTCCCTCGCCTCTACTGGGTGATGGCTGCCGATTAGCGAATGGACATTTAGCGAGGGCATCGCAAGTAGCGGAATTTTTACTCCTGGTGTTATTGTTAAAGAATCATTCTTCCTATCAATAATTGCCTTAAGGGATTTTAAAGTGTCGTCCCCAATAATGCCATGGAAGGCAGTTAAACCGGGAAGAACAAAAAAGGTGATCGGAGAGTCATTACCTATGGACCCGAAAAAAGGTCCGGTCAATTGATGTGTTATTTCTATCTCACCTCCAGCGGATTGGACTGGGAAGGGTTTCGACAAGGGCTGGCATCCCTTGGCTATCTGGGCGCTAATGAAGTTCTTATTTGCGCCAGTGTCTATCAGAAACTGTAGCTTAGCCCCATCTTTCACGCCATACTCTATGTATGGAACGCTAGAGAGGCGTCGGCCATAAAATTTACCGTCCCAGTACTGCCAGCCTCCGTGTGCGGGTGGCCAGCCTGGTTGTCTGGTAAGACTTCGTCGCAGTAAGCCTCACTGACGGTTTTTTCCCCATGCTGGCTCAAAGTGCCCTCGCCCGAGGATGGGGCAGCATTTAATTGATACAATCTTTGGGAAAACTTGAAAACTTGTTAGGGTATGTGACCTGATTCGTTGAGGTCAGATTCTGCAACTCTAAACAGATTGCGTAGGCTTCCGGCAAATTCTCTGGGCCGTGAATTACTAGTAGCTTCGAAAGGTCTCCGCTTAGGCCTCTAATAAAAACATCCAAGGCTTGGTCCCTATAAGTTCCGACCAGCGCACCAAGAATTTCCGGGTTTTTGTTGCTGTTTTTCAGACAGCGTATAATCAGGGCAAAATGAGCATTTATTCCTGAGTAAAATGCTTCCATAGTCTTCGCCCCCTGAGTAATTTGACCTAGCTGGTATTCTAGTGTGCGCAGATCTCGCTTATCGGCATAGTGGAGCATTAGGACGCGTTCTGACTCGGGCCAGTCGTCCTCTGCCACGTTGTACGACAAAAGGTTCGTCTCAGCATTACCCCTAATCTTTTGTCTAATGCTAACGACTATAGAACGGTAAAAAGGTCTTTCCTTAATTATTTCATAATCTTTCAAAATAGACTCCGCTCTACCCATCCAAGAATCGTAGCCACCAGCTTCGCCCTCAAACACCTGTAGTTCCTTTACGCAATCCGGCAACCTAGCTATCTCTTTTAACTCGTACTCCGTACGGGCGGGAATCAAGGGCTTTGGTTGGGGAAGAACTTCGTTAACCTTTTCTTGAGCCGCTTCTATTCTCACTACTTTGTCACTAACTTTCTTCACATCTTCTCTAACATCGACCAACTGGCCAAGCAATGCTGCCAAGGTTCCCTCAAACTTCGTCAGGGTTTCTTTCATCTCTCCATTTTAAGGTAAATTAACACGGGGGAAACTTAGTAGGATTTTATTATAAGAGTGAAGAACGACAGTTAAGACTCGGGTTTTTATATTTTAATATATCTTATCTTATATATAAAAATGAATCGCAAAATGTGTTGGTAAGCGCATCACATGAAAACGGCTTGACCGATTTGGCTGAAAATTGGTAGGGAGATAGCTTAGAACAAGAAGAAGGTTGTAGCATAAGAAAATTATGGGAAAACCTTCTGGAAAAGTCGCTAGCGGCTTAACAGATGTACACAATGTTGTATGTAATTACGCAATCGTTCTTATGGGGTAGGCAGTAGGCATTCGGTTTTAAGTAAAAAGGTTTGCTTTATCAAAGTTTTTATAAAAAAAAGTGTTTTGTTTGTGAGTAGTGAAAAAATAATGCCTGCTATAAGACGAAGCAATTTAGGTAGAAGAACCAGAAATGCTACAAACCAGTCTAATTACCGATCTAATCGTACTGCACAAGAACGTGAATACGTAAATGAACGTGAAAGAATTCGGATATCACAAACGCGTGAAGCGCGAGCGCGACATTCAACTAATAATCGCGCAAGTTTGAATCGAGCTGCTTTCAGTTACGATGTGTCAATTGACTACAGTAACTACCAATGTGTTGTTATTGGTTCTATGAACTACGTTTGCTCAAACTGTAAGGCATTAAAATACAAAAACGAAGCCAAAGGATTGTGTTGCGCAAATGGTAAAGTGAAATTGATACCATTGGATCCACCAACAGAACCATTGTACTCATTGGTTTCAGGAATAGGAACAGAATCTATACACTTTTTGACACATATCCAACAATATAACAATTGTTTTCAAATGACTTCATTTGGGGCAACAAATGTAGTTCGGGAAAATTTTATGCCAACTTTCAAGGTATGTATACACCAAAGTTAAGATGTGTCACTAATCTTTTCAATTTCTTAATCATTACGAAATATATCACTTAGTCATCATATTTTACAGATACAAGGGCAAATATATCACAGAGCAGGTTCACTGTTACCAGTGTCAGATAGCGACAACAAATTCTTGCAAATTTATTTTATGGGCAACTCACCACAAGAAATTGATCTGCGTTGCGCACATAACAATTTAGTAAAGAGGTCTATTGTAGAACAATTACAAACTTTATTTCATCAACGAAATCAATTGATTATATTGTTTAAAACTGCCTTGGATCTGATGCCATCCGATAATCACAAAATTGTAATCAGAGCTGATAAAACACCTGCAGGTCAACATACAAGACGTTTTAATGCACCAACTATTGACGAAGTTGCTATCATTGTAGTTGGAGAAAACTTGGAATCCCGTGATATTGTTTTACATCGTCGGAATGATCAATTACAACGTATAAAGGAAACACACCGCTCATATGATGCACTGCAATATCCCATTATATTTTGGCAAGGTGAAGATGGCTACGATTTCTCAATAAAAATGATAAATCCCATTACAGGTTACTAAAATATTAGTTTAGCTTTGGCGATAATATCTCAGTCATTATATTGATGTTATTAAAACAAAATCTATTTACAGGCTCTGAAACCAACAAAAAAGTCAGTTCAATGAACTATTATTCATACCGCCTAATGATTCGGGAAAATGAAGATAATCACAAATTGAAATGTCGGCGATTATATCACAAATATGTTGTTGACATGTATGTTAAAATTGAAACGGAGAGATTAACATTCATCAGGTTGAATCAAACCAAACTTCGATCTGAAGAGTATATTCACCTTCGAGATGCGATTAATACTGATGGAAATGCACAGAATGTCGGTCGGATGACTATTCCAATGATGAAGTTACCCAATACCAAATGGGCCGCTATGTCAGTAGTAATGAAGCAGTTTGGCGAATATTTTCTTTCCCTATTCATGAGAGACACCCTTCTGTTGTTCACTTAAATTATTTTTTATTCACAACGCCCTATTACAGGGTGACGGTTCTGTTTAGGAGATTTTTTTTAAATACGTAGGCACAAAAACTGCCACATTACAAATCTTTTTGACAGGACGAAGTCTGTCGGGTCAACTAGTTTAATATATTTTTTATTTTATGCCTGAAAACGTTTCACTCACCGGTATTCCGTTTTTCTTTGTGTGGTTCTTGGTGTATTCGTATGAGTCGTTTGGGTAGGGTTGATGGTTGGTGCCGTCACTTACAACGTGCAGATCCTAAACATAAAGAGTGATTTTAGTGGTGTTCAAAATAATTAATTCGTAAACATTTGAGAAGTTAGGTGTGTGTGTGGGATATAATTTTTTCCCAGTGGACTTGTTTCATAATAATTTTAATTTTTCGGTGTGTAACATTTTTTCCCCAGTGGACATTTTTATTTCACAATCATTTTTCTAATTCCATTTTAGAAGGCATTAGGCACGGTAGGCCGTATTGTTCCCCTTTGGCTTACTGCCTACTAAGGTACGGTTAACCACACAGCTCACTAGGCGGCCCTTACTGTGTTGGTTACGCTGAGCGTATCTAGTAAGTTACCACCGCCATTTTTTTCGTTATAAACTTATTCTTTATAAGGGGCCGCTCGTAATCAATTTACCGCATCGGTTGATTTGTCTGATTATTATAATTTCTGTGACGCATAATTAGCGATTTAAAAAAAATCACCGCGGCGGGTCTGTCACTTGTTTTACTTTTAGTGTAACATTTTTGCGCTCGTAATAAAACCAAATGTTTCAGTTAATCATTGGGGGTAGTATGTTCCCACACAGAGATATCCACAAATACACGTGGACATCTCCGAGTGGAAACACACGTAACCAAATTGACCACATTTGCAGAAAATGGAGGAAGTCTCTACTGGATGTAAGGAACAAGAGGGGAGCATCGATAGACAGCGACCACGAGCTGATCATTGGGGAGCTCTCAATCAAGCTGGACCGCAATCGCCCGCGAAATGCTGACGACTTAAGGAACCACCGCCCGGCCCCCCTCAACATACACCTACTTGGCGAAACGGACATCAGCGCCAGACTTGCATCAACAGTCCGCACCCACCTACTACCGCAGCAAGGCCAGACATGGGAACAGACGTGCGATACACTAAGGACCGCCGCAGAAGGCATCATTGGCACCCAACACCGAAGAAGAAACAACTGGATCTCTAGCGAAAAGTGGGACACGATCAACATAAGGAACTCACTGAAATTACTGGCTGACCGTGACAGCAATAGACGCGATGAACACCGCGCACTATGCAAAGCTGTCAAGAGAGCAGCCAGAAATGATGAGAGAGATTTTCTCCACTTTTTTCACACCTTTAACACAACTTCCCAATTTCACGAACTTATTCTTTTTGTCATTTTGATTTTTGATTCGGGAACCCCCATCGTTTTTTTCGAAAGGGTCCTTTTCGGGCGCCAGTTAGGTCCTTGCACATCCCGACGCGTGCAGGACTCGTAATATTACCTAAACATGTCCAGGTTTTAAGGTTTTCTCCTAGAGAGTCGTAGCTCTGTTCCGCTTCCCCAAGCTAAGAGATCCGTTGTAGCTCTGTTCCGCTTCCCCAAATTAAGAGATTTGGTTCGAATAATCGTTAAAAATTTATCGTTTAAGTAAATTATAAAATGCCAATTAACTTTCTAGTTCTCCAGTCCAATTATTGTAGAAGTGTCGCTCTCCACTCGTTCCAATCCTTATCAAGCCTCTGCTCGCCGGCAGAACTCGCGGCGACGCCGGCAGCGGCGTGGCGCTTAACGGCCGAATTGCAGACATTGCAATTATTGACCGCTGTGTGTTGCTGTGTCGCTGGCCCCAAACTTGACGTCGGCAGCGGTGTTGCGCTTAGTGGCCGAATTGCAGGCATTGCAATTCTTGACCGCTGTGTGTTGTTGTGTCGCTGGCCCCAAACTTGACGTCGGCAGCGGTGTTGTGCTTAGTGGCCGAATTGCAGGCATTGCAATTCTTGACCGCTGTGTGTTGTTGGGTCGCTGGCCCCAAACTTGCTGGTATTGGGTACCGGGGTAGCGGATATCGGACCGCTGGCTCAGCGGGCTTTTGTTGTGCCGCGGCTCCAGGCAAGTCAACGGCACCCGAGAAACGTCGCTGGCCTCGAACTTGCTGATATTGGGCAACAGGGCAGCGGATACGGGACCGCTGCTTCAGCGGCACCTGAGATTGCTGACTCGGCGCAGGGTGCGTGTGAACGTAGGGCTGTAACCGCATGCGCGTGTGCAGTTTTGGCTCATCGCTGGAGCGACGAGGGAAGGGGAGATAACTGCACTGTTAACTTATATATATATATATATATGTATTCATGGAATTTATATATGTGTATCAGAGAGCTGCAATGATCACAATTTTTTCCATCATACTCGATTATTTATTCGGATTTTTTGTGATTGAAAACATTGGTTTAACAAAAACGTATAATCGTAAGCGATCGTGCTCAAAGCGAACTGTGAGGAGTTGGATAACTCCCCGCAAATAGTCATGGGCTGGATAAAAGGATAGCGTGGCCGCGGTGGACCTTGGACCCGGTCACGCGATCCAGCCAAAGAAGCAACGGGATCGCGGTGGACCTTGGACCCGGTCACGCGATCCAGCCAAAGAAGCAACGGGATCTCGGCAGACCTTGGACCCGGTCACACGATCCAACCGAAGAAGTAACGGGATCGCGGTGGACCTTGGACCCGGTCACGAGATCCAACCGAAGAAGTAACGGGATCGTCGTTGGACCTTGGACGCGGATGAAGAGGAGACGTCGAGGATTAACGGGACTAGGGGGCCCTATATAAGAGGGGCCCGCAGTTCAGCCAGGATCAGTCGAGGAGAAGTGAAACACGAGTATACATCAAACAGCGAGAAGTCAAGCAAGGATACAAGCAAGGATTCAAGCGAGGACGAACACGGAGAGCAGGACGAGAAAGGATCAACGGCGTGGACGAAGGACACGAGGATCCCAAGCAAGCAGTCTACAAGGAGCAAGATCGCTACGTCGAGACGTTTGGGACTTTAAGTTGCAAGTCTCCGAATTGAGACACAGGTAGCTGAGGTCCTGTGGGCAGCACACAAATCGAACTAGGCGTGTGTAACGACCACTGGTTGGAGACATTGAGCCTGGCGTATTGCCCGGCGGGTCCTAACCAAGTCGGCACACACGAGTCCTTATTCGAGTAAACGTGTTCTCGGTGGGAAAGGGTCAAGAACCAGACGCATATCGTAGAGTCTACCAGACTGTGATCCGGCGTACGCTTGGTCTGTCTCGTGGCGAGGGTTGCGTTTTGGTGCGACAAGCCGCTAAGGACGCGCAGTTGAGCGAAGGCGGATACGCCGAGAACCCTGCTGTGTCTGCCAGAGTCCTGGAGCAGCAGAACCCCGAGAGCCCAGGCTTGAACAGCACGGAGTAGTAGAGACTAGGGTGGAACGTTCGTCTGAACTGATCGTATCACGAGAGGATCATTCGTCGGGTACCCGGCGTACGCCTGGACCGACGGTGAGAATTGGGTGAGCGGTCGGTGGACCGGCCGGGACAGAGCAAGGGACAGGAAGTCGAGGTTGCAAAGGGCAAACGCCTGGAGAGCACGGCATCTGTTCACCCTAGTCTGAGAACGTTGACGCTTCCCACAGCCCAGATAGTCCAACTCCCCACGTGAAACACCCGACGGCAACGATCGAGCGGGAATACTGGAGTGGCGGTCCAACCAAGGAGAAGCGTCGAGGGAAGCGTACCAAGGCGAACATTGCGGTAGAGATTCGAACCAAGAGGTGGCGTCGAGGGAAGCATACCAAGGCGAACATTGTATTAGAGGTTCGGATTTAAAGATAGAATTAACAAGTCTGAATTCGAGAAATCAACGTTGTCTTTTTATTCACTGGTGGGGCAACCACAACATATAAATTTGGTGGGACGAACAACAACTATTACTGAGCTAGCCGCACAATCCAGTAGCGAGCATAAAAGCAACAAAATCAGTTCGTTACATCTGGCGCCCAACGTGGGAACAGATCAACCAGCTGACAGTGTGACCAGAGGGAACAGCAAGGAGGCGCGCAAATTCAAATTTGCAGTTCACACCAAGAAGGCGCGCAAATTCAAATTTGCAGAAGGCGCGCGGATTCTAATTATCAGTTTGCATCAGAAGGCGCGCAAATTCAAATTCAAAAAGGAATCGGGGAATCATTTAAGGACTACATGGTCGACATGCAGACATTAATGAGGCCACTCGGATACTCGCCGAAAGAAGCCCTCGAGGTAATTAAGGAAAACTGCACACCAGATATTAGGATCTCCCTAAGAACATACAAGATCGACGACCTGGAGACGCTGATGATCCTGGCGGACGAGGAACTCGAAAAGGAGCGAGAGGCATTCGTGCAGGAAAACAAATTCTACAAAAGCAAAGGACCATCCCAAGCTCCAGTCACCTGCCGAAGATGCGAGGAAGCGGAGGCTCCGGTGACGTCTAAAAGAGGCCAATGGACACCACAGATCGCAATTCCGCGAACCCAGCCGCCAAATTCGCAATGGAGACCTCCGAACACAAGTCAGAGACCACAGGGACAACGAAACGGCGGAGCCCAAACGATAGTCTCCAACCCACATGAAGCCTGCAGACGATGTGGCGGACATGGACACTGGGAGCGGGGGTGCCGACAGCAGCGTTTGCTTTTCTGCTGGATCTGCGGTAAAGTGGGCGTTAGAAGCATAGAATACTGTCAGAGCATGGGAAACGGCCAGCGATCCCAGCTGCAGAGAGGCGAGCAGGGGTCGGAGTCCTCCGCCTCTCCAACTGGCAAACTGATCGAAGAAGAACAGCAGCTATCAGCAATAGTGGCCATCGGACAGCAAAATTACAAGGCTACTATCGATACAGGAGCCACAGCAAGCTTCATAAGCGAAGCGTTGGCAAGGACACTGGCTGAAGTGAGAAAAATAGAAGACACAAGACGGCAAGTTAGGTTGGCAGACGGAAGATGCAGCGAGATATCATCGCAACTCAAGGTCATGGTCAGATATGGAAACAAAGGACTAGACATGAGCTTGTTGGTACTAACAGGCATAGGCGCTGAAGTCAGATGTGCTGGCCACGAACTACGAATTCAGGCGAGAACACGGCACAACGGTTGGCTTGAAGAAAGATTGTCCGTAGCGGTAGTTACGAGCGAAATCGAGGAGGAGGACATCGAGAGCTTTCTAAAACCAGAGCTGAAAGGTTTTCAAGGAATTTCGGGAACCTCTAACATAGCAGAACACAGTATAACAATGACGGATGACAAACCAATCAAGCAAAGGTACTGCTAAAAATGGGATGCAAAGAACACTCGAGAAGCCCATACAGCTCGCACATAGTCATGGTCAGGAAGAAGACTGGAAAATGGAGACTATGTGTCGACTTCCGACAAATAAACGCGAAGTTCATCAAAGACGCATACCCAATGCCGCGCATAAACTACATATTAGACCAACTCCGGGAGGCCAAGTTCATCAGCAGTCTAGATCTGAAGGACGGCTATGGGCAGATCCCGTTGGAGGAGTCAAGTAGACAATTCACGGCGTTCACAGTACCCGGCAAAGGACTCTTCCAGTGGAAAGTGATGCCTTTCGGATTACGCTCAGCATCGCAACCTTCCAAAGGGCGTTGGATCAGGTGTGTAAAGTAGTTTCCTGGCTGGGATATGACTCAGTCTGTCCAGGATCGCTTACAGAAAATTTATATCTGCGGGACTATCGGAAATTTTGATAGAGGGTGAGCCGACGGAGATGGAGGGATCGGGCTCACGGTAGTGTGGTTTGCAAAAAGGCAGAAAATATGGGAAAACAACTGAAGCTGGTCGCCGGTAGCAGTTGCCAGGGTAACGGGTAGCGATGCCCTCTCGGGCCAACAGAGGCTGAGCGCCTGGCTGTGATCGCCGGAAGCGGCACACACGCGGGAGCAGCGGCAGGATGCCGGGCTGCGGTGCACGCAGGGATGGGGCGTGGCACGCAAGCGGGAGCAGAGGCTGGACGCCTGGCTGCAGTCACTGGGTTCCACGTGGGGAAGGGGGCGTGGCACACAAGCGGAAGCAGAGACTGGTCGCCTGGCTGCGATCACCAGGTTCCACGGGAGAGAGGGGTGTGGATGGGAACCTGAAACTGAGAAATGGCTACTGGCTCTAACTACTGGGCACGGGAAATTTAATACACAAGCGAGGATGGTTTTCAATTTGATATACACGTGTTTATTTTAATGTTGTAAAAATGGTCCCTGCCTATACCGCACTCCTGGGTTTTTAGCACTACTCACTCAGACAGATTTTGGCGACTCGGAGCGGGGGAGTCGACGTGCTGGATGCTGGAGCGGGGCCTCGTTCGGTGGTGGTGGTTTCACTGGCGTTTGTCAAAGTGGCGGCGCGGGGCCTGTCACACGGTGCGGTGCGCGGCGGATATTCGCGGCGGGGTCGCGGTGCCCGAGGTGTGCGATGTATGCGAGGTGTGTCACTTCGAGGGCTTGGTTCACTTTTTGAGATACTTCCGAAGGGCCTGGCACGTGATCCAGAGGTATGCAACGCAGAGCCGTGTCGAACGGGTGCCGAAAATGCGTGTGTTCCCGACCGATCCTCGAAGATGATTGATTTCTCTATTTCGCCAAAACTAATTGCCAGCCAAAGTTCTTGCACTCTGCTGCAGTCCTCTGCTCGCACGATCGGCGCTTGCATATTTTAATGCGTATTAATCGTCTTGCCTACGCTCTCATTGGCTCAGGCGCCCTCTGCTCGCCCTAGCGGGGCCTGCTTTTTCTTGGTGTAAGTGCAGGTCGCGACGTAATTTTGGGCTTCGGCGCTCGCTCCGCTGCCCTCTGCTTGGCTAGTCGTCGCCTGCGCTGGTCCACGCAGTTGCGTTGTAGACTTAGATTTTCGGTTGTTCTCTATGGTTCTGTCGTTTTCTAGGTTTATGTTCTCTCGTTCTCCATGCCGTCGTACTCTCCCCGCCCTTTGCTGCTTAGAGATGCTCGTTTAGTTTTTACTTAGCTTAGACTTATTTATTAATTACTAGCTGCCCGTCCCAGCTTTGCCCGGGTTTTTTTTTTAAAGTTGCAAGAACTTTGGTTGTTCGTTATTTGCGGGAAGTAAGGAACCAATTCTGTGATACACCTGTCCTTGGATGGTAAAAGTAGGTGAAAATCCAGGCATTAAGACCTCCTTATCTACTTCAAATGACGTCATCTGAAAGCAAGAATTATACTTTCTAATCCTGCTTAAAAACCGGCGCGATTCGCTACTGTCGTATAAAAGTAAAGATTTGAGAGGTTCCTCTGGCTCGCCAAGTAATGGAATTTTAACCTTTCCACCAGAACAGCACATACCTGGGGTTTTTTCTTTCCATCTGCATCTGCTTCACGATATCTGCATTTTTTATCCATTCTCCCAATGATATCCAATCGGTGATTAAAATAGTCGATCAAAGGGTCATACTCAAAAGAGGCACCATTAAACGCCTCCCACGTTCTCATTGATAACGTACGTGTTCTTTCTGCCTGCCGCTCAGCATTTAAAAGACGTCGTCTTTGTGAATCTTCGTCAGACTCTGCCGCAAACAATTGCGCGTGGCGTTCAGCATCCAGGGTCTGACTGACCCGAGTCTGCGTATAGGTCTCAGAAGCTCTTTGAGTCGCATGACGCTGAGAATCTAACATCTGACGCGTCCGAGGCTGCTCTTCAGATTCTTGGCCTCTAGCAACTTTTGCAGCTCGAGCTCTGCTAGAAATACTGCTTAGATTGGATTTACGTTTGCGTGGCATATCGAAAACAATAACGGGAGTTTTAAAAACTACAACGTAAGACAATTTTTTTTATAAAAACTTTGATAAATCAAACCTTTTTACTTAAAACGAAATGCCTACTGCCTACCCCATAAGAACGATTGCGTGATTATTCCGTTTCGCCACCTGCTGCTTACCACCTAAGAACGATGGCGTGATTATTTATAGCCTATTAGGATTTCTAGGATATCATCTATCACCATACCAAATTTCATCAAAATCCGTTCAGCCGTTTAGGCGTGAAAGAGAAACAGACAGACAGAAACATTTTCACATTTATATATTAGTATGGATAACAAAAATAATAAGAAACTTCATGATCTTACTTCTACTAATTATGACTTAACATTAAAAGGAATAAAAACTTATATCTACAAAATTTGTGCAGCCAAATTGGGCCGTCACACCCCCACCCCCCTTACTTCGCCGGGCGTAAGGAGATGGTGACCTCGTTCTTTGTGTTTATGCGGAGTCGGTAATGCAGTCCGTTCCCGGACTCCAGATCCCGGATGTTTCGTCCTTGGTTATAGGCAACCCGTGCCTGTAGACGTTCCAGCACGCGCCTGGGCAGCCTGTGGGGCTCGGCGAGGTGCATCCTCCAGGCGGCTGGGATGGGGACCCGCTCGCTTCGGTGCGTTCGGTCGGTGGTGGGTCTGGGTGGTCTGGACGGAGTGGACTCCACTAGTGGCATCAGGGCGCGTTCGGTGTTAACCCTCTCTGCGTCGTTCGCTGCACGTTGGGCCCGTCGGGCTCCCTCCCGCCGCTGAGCTTCGGCCGAGGTGCAGGGGCCATCGTCGTCCACGTCCATGCGCAGGCACCGGACGGAGTCGCCTGCCGAGTGTGTGTTTCTGGCGATGCATCCAAAGGGGGGATTTTCTGCCCGAGTACCGGCGCGACAATCACGGGTTCCTGGAACCCTCCCAAGATCCGTAGGCTGGCGGTGGGTCCTCGTCGGCTGGTTCCGACCCGTACGCTGGTGGGGGATCATTGTGGACGGGCCCCGCGCTACGAGGTGTCTCGTTGTCCTCGTCGCCCTCGATTGCCAGACATTCCTTCTCTGTCGTGGAATAGTTTCCTTCGGCTGTTGACAGTCGTCGGCTGTCGTACGTAATAACCCGCTCTCGGCCTTCGATCTGCTGCGTCAACACTGCTCCTAATCCAAAGTCGCTTGCATCCGTCTGTACTGTGAATTTTTGCTCGAAGTCCGGGCAAGCTAAAACGGGTGCTTCTGATAGCTCGCATTTCAATTCCTCGAACGCTCGTTGCTGGTCCGCCTCCCAGGTCCACTTTTGGCTCTTCTTCAACAGTTTGGTCAACGACAATTATGTCGTCGAGATACGCGAACGCATAGGGGTCCATCTCAGGTCCGATGACACCGTCCAATGCTCGCTGAAACGTCGCAGGCGCCGAATGTAGCCCGAAGGGCATGACTCTCCAATGATACAGGCCCCGTCCGGGCACTGTAAAAGCTGTGTACTCCCGACTGCCGGCGGCCATCGGAATCTGCCAATACCCGCTCTTCAAATCCAGGGTGGATATGTACTTGGCATTCCGCAGCTTTTCTAGGATGTGGTTTATACTGGGCAGTGGGTACGCGTCGGGAATCGAGCGAGCATTCAGCTGCCGGTAGTCCACGCACATGCGGACGTCTCCAGTCATCTTCCCGACGAGTACGATTGGCGCACTGTGGGGGCTCTTCGAGGGCTCGATCCTGCCGTCGCGCAGTAGCTCGTCGACCTGATCATCTATGATCCGTTGCATCGCTGGATTCTTAGTGAAATACCCTCCTCTACGACGACGGTGGTCGCTCTCGTCGACGGTTCCTTGGGGGTGTTGATGGCCACTGCTGGTAGTCCTGCCGACAGTCTGAATGGGTTCCTCTGCATGGCTTCCGCGCGTGGTGGCGGGAGCACGTGGTGATACCGACTCGCGGTAGTCCTCGGGATAACAATGCTGTCCTCGTTCGTGATTACGGCCGAGTTCCTCTCTGGTTGCATGTCCATTTGCGTCCTTTGAATGGCTGGTGGCCGCCTGCGGCGGGGCCGCCGTGTCCTTGCAACCGGGTCTGCCGAGGTTAGCGACGTTGTTCGCTGCTGTATCTCTTGGTGTGGGCTCGTGCAGGTTGGCGGGGCTGATCGCCGCGGCGCCTTGGGGCCGGGACTCGCTGAGATTGGTGGGGCTGGTCGCCGCTGCACCTTCGGGTCTGTGTTCGCTGAGCTTGACGGGGCTGGTCGCCGCTGCGCCGTGGAGTCTGGGTTCGCTGAGCTTGGCGGGGCTGGTCGCCGCTGCGCCGTGGAGTTGGTGTTCGCTGAGATGGCCGGGGCTGGTCGCCGCTGCGCCGTGGGGTCTGGGTTCGCTGAGATGGGCGGGGCTGGTCGCCGCTGCGCCGTGGAGTCTGGGTTCGCTGAGCTGGGCGGGGCTGGTCGCCGCTGCGCCTTTGGGTCCACGTTCGCGATGGGAGGAGCTATTCGATTGGGCCCTATTTTAAGGCTCACCTGGTTGATCTCGATGTTGGCTTCCGTTTGGCTTAGGAAGTCCATTCCCAGGAGTACGTCGTCGATCGTAGAGGGCAGCACCAGAACCGGCATGGTCACACTCCGGTCTCCCAAACTGATGGTGACGTGAAGAGCCTGCGTGATCTCCCTCCTGCTGCCGTCCGCAAGGCTAAGTTGAGTGATCACGGCCCGCTGATTGTGGTCGGTCCTGACCAGCGCGGCAATCCTCTCGTTGACGAAAGTACGCGTGGCTCCAGTGTCGATAGTGGCGCAGACAGCATGACCCTCGATGGACACTGAGGCCACTATCCGGCTCCCCTCGCACCGGAGAACAGGATTTATTGTCGCGTCGGGAAAGTGGGCGCTGTCTTCACCCGTTCCCTGGGTGAGTGGAGGCGCTCCTCGTTTCTCGCAGGCTTGACTCGGCAGCAGTCGATCGTCCGTGTCCCTCGGTGGCCGCAGTCCCAGCAAAATAGGAGTCGTGCGTTCCTGCACTCCTGGCTGAAGTGTCCCGATTGCCCACAGTTCCTGCAGGCAGTCCTGACATCGATTCTAGCTTCCTCCCCGATGCGGCGGTGGGTGACTTCAGTCGTCACGGGCACCAGGGCGGTGGACGCTTGCGGTCCCTCGGTGCGGCGGTCTCCCGGTGTTGGGTTCGACGGAGCTGGGTTCCTCGTAGTGGTTGTTGAAGTTCTCGATGCTGTCATCATTTGCGTATACCGGCGTTGGTCCCGGTCCCGGATAATCTCGAATTCCGTCTCGAATTCGTGTCTGCGCGTGAACAGTTGGTATTCCGGGAGGAGGTTCTCATAAATCCGATTTAATTCCTGCATCCGGTCGTAATTGGCCCGGCGCATCATCAGACGTAGACTTAGCGAAAAATCCTTGAAGTTCTCTCCCGGTCGTTGGATCCTGGCCCGGAGCTCGTCCTCCAGAGTTTGGAAATACCGCGGTGGCAAGAAGAAATCCAGAAAGTCCGATCTAAATTCCTCTCACTTGGCTTTCTGTAGCTGGCTGACTCGGAACTAGTCTCCGGCTCGGCCAAGCAGCACACTGGATAGCACCCTCGGCAGCTGGTCCTTCTCGAGCTCGTATGCGTCGATTCTCTCCTCCAGTTGCTCCAAAAAGTAGAGGGGGTCGTTGGACTCTCCGTCGAAGAAAACGCCCCATTTCCTCAATTTTTCGGCCAGGCCAAACTGCATGGCCCGGTCGCCTCCGACTCGCTGTGAAAATCCTGCCGGTTCCGTCTTCGGTGACCTGTCCTCCGCGTGGCCACCCGAGGGGTTTGGTGAGGGTTCTCTTGAGTGATTCCGTGACCTGGTCCGGCACATGAGCTCCAGCTCGGCTAAGCGCTCTACCCGCTCCTTGGGTAACTCCGCTTGATCCATGTATGCCGACATCCACCTCCTCAGGTCCGCCAGGGTGCCTTCCGCAGATAACCCGAACTCCTTGCAGGCCTCCTCGAGTTGCTCCTTCCTGGCCTCGTAGATCCACTGTTTCCAGATGGTGTGTCGTTTGGTCAGACAGATTTTGGTGGGTCGATAAATCAGGCAGATAAATTCAGGTGGGTCGGCCAGATCAGGCAGACTTAGCATATCTCGATTAAATGTTTCCGATGGTTCGGGTGGATCAGTAGTTCAGACAGATTTATTCAGGTGGGTCGGGCAGACTTAATTAAATATTCAGGCAGGTCAGATGGACTTAATTAAGTATCAGCGGATTTCAATCAAAATATCGAAAATTCATGCAAAAATCTGTGGTTTAACTTAGCGCTAAAATTTCAGCGTGCGGCTAGTACGGGGCGGTTGATAACAGTGTAGTGGCGACTGATGCATGCGAATGATTTTCCCGATGAAAAAAGAATTTTCTGTCTGGACTCGGCGATGACATTTATATATTTTCCCGGTAAATAATTTCCCCGATGAACCAAGAATTTTATTTCGTCTGGCGATGCGATGATTGTATTTTTGTTCTCTGAGCAATGATTTTTCCCTGTTTCTATGACTTGGCTTGAAATTCACCAAAATTTTCCCTTTGCACTAAGCCACTGGTGACGTTTTAAGTCACGAAGGATGTTATTCTCTAAAGATCCTATTCCCTAGTCCCTGCTCGGGCGCCATCTGTAAAGTAGTTTCCTGGCTGGGATATGACTCAGTCTGTCCAGGATCGCTTACAGAAAATTTATATCTGCGGGACTATCAGAAATTTTGATAGAGGGTGAGCCGACGGAGATGGAGGGATCGGGCTCACGGTAGTGTGGTTTGCAAAAAGGCGGAAAATATGGGAAAACAACTGAAGCTGGTCGCCGGTAGCAGTTGCCAGGGTAACGGGTAGCGATGCGCTCTCGGGCCCACAGAGGCTGAGCGCCTGGCTGTGATCGCCGGAAGCGGCACACACGCGGGAGCAGCGGCAGGATGCCGGGCTGCGGTCACCGGGGTGCACGCAGGGACGGGGCGTGGCACGCAAGCGGGAGCAGAGGCTGGACGCTTGGCTGCAGTCTCCGGGTTCCACGTGGGGGGAGGGGCGTGGCACACAAGCGGGAGCAGAGGCTGGTCGCCTGGCTGCAGTCACCGGGTTCCACGTGGGGAAGGGGGCGTAGAGGAAAGGGCGCGGCACGCAAGCGGGAGCAGAGGCTAGTCGCCTGGCTGCAGTCACCGGGTTCCACGTGGGGAAGGGGGCGTGGCACACAAGCGGGAGCAGAGACTGGTCGCCTGGCTGCAGTCACCGGGTTCCATGTGGGGAAGGGGGCGTGGCACACAAGCGGGAGCAGAGGCTGGTCGCCTGACTGCGGTCACCGGGTTCCACGTGGGGGAGGGGGCGTGGCACACAAGCGGGAGCAGAGGCTGGTCGCCTGGCTGCAGTCACTGGGTTCCACGTAGGGAAGGGGGTGTGGCACACAAGCGGGAGCAGAGGCTGGTCGCCTGGCTGCGATCACCAGGTTCCACGGGAGAGAGGGGTGTGGATGGGAACCTGAAACTGAGAAATGGCTACTGGCTCTAACTACTGGGCACGGGAAATTTAATACACAAGCGAGGATGGTTTTCAATTTGATATACACGTGTTTATTTTAATGTTGTAAAAATGGTCCCTGCCTATACCGCACTCCTGGGTTTTTAGCACTACTCACTCAGACAGATTTTGGCGACTCGGAGCGGGGGAGTCGACGTGCTGGATGCTGGAGCGGGGCCTCGTTCGGTGGTGGTGGTTTCACTGGCGTTTGTCAAAGTGGCGGCGCGGGGCCTGTCACACGGTGCGGTGCGCGGCGGATATTCGCGGCGGGGTCGCGGTGCCCGAGGTGTGCGATGTATGCGAGGTGTGTCACTTCGAGGGCTTGGTTCACTTTTTGAGATACTTCCGAAGGGCCTGGCACGTGGTCCAGAGGTATGCAACGCAGAGCCGTGTCGAACGGGTGCCGAAAATGCGTGTGTTCCCGACCGATCCTCGAAGATGATTGATTTCTCTATTTCGCCAAAACTAATTACCAGCCAAAGTTCTTGCACTCTGCTGCAGTCCTCTGCCGCCGTCCTCTGCTCGCACGATCGGCGCTTGCATATTTTAATGCGTATTAATCGTCTTGCCTACGCTCTCATTGGCTCAGGCGCCCTCTGCTCGCCCAAGCGGGGCCTGCTTTTTCTTAGTGTAAGTGCAGGTCGCGACGTAATTTTGGGCTTCGGCGCTCGCTCCGCTGCCCTCTGCTCGGCTAGTCGTCGCCTGCGCTGGTCCACGCAGTTGCGTTGTAGACTTAGATTTTCGGTTGTTCTCTCTGGTTCTGTCGTTTTCTAGGTAAAGTTCATGTTCTCTCGTTCTCCATGCCGTCG
Source organism: Drosophila ficusphila (assembly GCF_018152265.1). Lineage (NCBI taxonomy): Eukaryota > Metazoa > Arthropoda > Insecta > Diptera > Drosophilidae > Drosophila > Drosophila ficusphila. Next base: position 571,540 of record NW_025064156.1, read on the forward strand.
TATCTTTGCTGCTTAAAGATGCTCGTTTAGTTTGTACTTAGCTTAGACTTGTTTATTAATAATAACAAAAATAACAAGCAACTTCATGATCTTACTTCTACTAATTATGACTTAACACTAAAAGGAATAAAAACTTATATCTACAAAATTTGTGCGGCCAAATTGAGCCGTCACAGGTGATCGGTCCAGAAATGTCACCTCACGCATTCGCATACCAGGACGACATTATCGTGATTGGTAGTACTTTGGAGGAACATAAGAAGAATTTACAAGAAGTGTTTAAACGCCTGAAGTAGGCAAACCTAAGGATAAATCCGGAAAAATGCCAGTTCTTCAGACAGGAGTTGCTGTACCTAGGACACCGAGTGACAAGCCAAGGATAAGGACAGACCCCGAAGAAGTGGCAGCCATAGCCGAGCTAGAACCACCTGCTACCACAAAAGAATTAAGGCAGTATTTGGGACTAGCTTCGTGGTACCGTCGATTCGTGCCAGATTTCGCAAGAATAGTGAATCCACTAAACAACCTTCTCCGGAAAGGCACAAAATGGGTGTGGACGCAGGAACATGAAGAAGCATTCGAAGAAGTGAGGAGAAGATTGGTGGCGGATCCGGTGTTGGCATGCCCAGATTTTGGAAAGCCATTCACTCTCCAAACAGACGCGAGTGACTACGGAATAGGTGCAATTCTGACACAAGAGACAGACGAAGGCGAGAAGGTCATCTCATACTCAAGCAGAACCCTGAACGGAGCAGAGAAAAATTACTCCACCACGGAAAAAGAGTGTTTAGCCATCGTCTAGGCCATAAGGAAGCTGAAGCCATATCTTGAGGGATACCACTTTAAGGTGCTAACTGATCACATGGCATTGAAATGGCTAAACATCATAGAGAGCCCGTCCGGAAGGATAGCAAGGTGGGCCCTAGAATTGCAGCAATACGACTTTGAGGTCAGCTATCGGAAAGGCCAGCTGAACGTGATAGCCGATGCTCAACCATTACAAGAAACAGTGAGAATAGCTAAGGATGGAGCATCGGACAGTGGAGACTGGACGGAGGACATGCGCAAGAACTGAGAACCCAACCACAAAAATTCCCAGACTACGTGGTGGAAGGCGAATCCCTTTACAGACACATATCACACCGAGCAGGCAATGAGGATGTAGTAGCCTGGAAGCTGTGTGTGTCGCTCAACAAGCGGGAGTCAGTGCTACGGGAAAACCATAATTCGCCAGCAGCTGGACATACAGGCACTAGGAAAACAATTGCACGCCTAGCAGCCCGATACTACTGGCCAGGCGTGCAAAGGGACGCCAGGAATCACGTGCGAAAGTGCGAAACATGCCAAAAATATAAGCCAAATCAGCTGCAAGCTGCGGTGAAAATGCTGACACAGGTCCCGGAGGAAAATTGGGCTAAAGTGTGTGCTGACTTTGTGGGACCGCTACCAAGATCAAAGCACGGAAATCAAATGGTGTTGGTGCTGATCGACAGATTCTCCAAGTGGACGGAACTCGTACCTCTGCGCAGCGCTACAGCATATTCATTAAAGTTGAAAAAAAAAAAAAAGGAAAAAAAAAGAAAAAAAAAAAAAAAAAAAAAAAAAAAAAAAAAAAAAAAAAACCCCAGCAGTTCTCCGCAAAGCCGGGAGCCACGTCTGCCAAAAAATCTGTACGACAGAAAAAACAAAGGAAAAGGGAAGGAAAAGGCAGGAGAATGCAAAGAAGCTGCGGGAGTTGTTCGAAGTCGTGCGTCGGAATTTGGAGAAGGCTGCCCAAGACCAAAGCAGGCACTACAACCTAAGGCGGAGAGAGAGGAAGCCCAAGGTGGGAGACATAGTGTGGGCTCAAGAACACCATTTATCTAAGGCAGTTGAAGGCTTCGCTGCGAAGCTGGCACCTAGATACGACGGGCCATACCAGGTCACGGACTTCACATCGCCAGTGATTTGCAATACGCCACCAAAAAACACAAAAGGAGAGAACAGTGCATATAAGCGGGCTTCAACAACAACAACAGGCAGAAGACGCCGGACCAGACGAGAAGGAGGCGCGATCCAATCAAAACTAAAAAAAAATACGTAGAAGGAAAGTGGAGTGGGAGAAAGGTAGTCTTAGCGTCGGACGAAGGCCAGAGTCAACCGCATGCGCAATTTCAGCGCCGGGCATAAGTCAGAGTCTGTAAGGCTACGCCATTAGGATCATCTTAGCGTCGGACAAATGCTAAAGTAAACCGCATACACGGTTTTAGCGTCGGGCATATGCCAAAGTCGGTAAGATTCAGGCCAGGCCGAGTGGAGATTAAGGAATACATGGTACACAGGAGTTATATGGCGACGGCAATCCGTGTCGGCGTCAAGTGTACGCCGGAGCCGACAGAGGAAACACCTAGCCAGGAGCAGCCGACAGACTTATCAGCAGGCTAGCGCAAGAGTCTGCTGGTCGGAAATCCATATTTTTTCCCCGAAGTGAAGGGAGAGACGGTACAGCGCAGGAAATAGAAGCTGTGCCGTACGAGACGAACGATTCCGCCGAGCACACTATTAACAAAAAAAAAGGAAAACAACAGGAAAAATAAAAAAAGTATAAAAAAAGTTCCTCTTTTTTGAAAAAGGCATATTGGAAAAACAAGTCATATGAAAAAGAAAAGGAAAAGGAAACAAGGGGGAACAAAAATATATAAAATTGCCCCAGGAGTTCAACGATCTGGAATAAAGAAAAGGAAAATCAGTATGTGAAAGGAAAATATTGGCCCACTTACGGATAAACAAACCAGCCACCGACCGAGTTCCGAAGGAGGGCACCGAAGTCGTCAAGAAGGGCATTGATCCGTGGTCAAGGACAAGAAAGGGCATGGCTGGATCCAGAATAAGTTGAGTCAAGGGAAAATAACATAAGCAAAACAACAACTTTTCGAATTTGCATATTCATTGCCTAACTCGGGGTGGGAGGATTTCGATAAGGCATGATCGGCAGGGAATGGAAGCGATGTTATCGATAGACTGAGTGTCGATGCGTGATGGGTTACACTGCACTAAGCACCACGATCAAGTGGCAACCCGCGTTGGAGATGTGCAGGTGGGAACAGATCAACCAGCTGACAGTGTGACCAGAGGGAACATCAAAGAGGCGCGCAAATTCAAATTTGCAGTTCACACCAAGAAGGCGCGCAAATTCAAATTTGAAGAAGGCGCGCGGATTCAAATTATCAGTTTGCATCAGAAGGCGCGCAAATTCAAATTTTCAAGTCAAATCAAGAAGGCGCGCAAATTCAAATTTGAAGTTTAAGTCGGGAAGATGTCTACGAGGGAAACGTCTACGAGGGGAGAGTCTACGAGGAAAAAGTCTCCGAGGGAAGCGTCTATGAGGGGAAACGTCTACGAGGGGAGAGTCTACGAGGAAAACGTCTACGAGGGAAGTGGCGGCGTGAGGAATGTCTACGAGGGAAGGTCTACGGGAAATGTCTCGGGAGAAATTCTGCGCATCTGGATCTACGAGGCGTACATCGACGGCGAAGGAAATAGGAGGAGACAGCCGGAGCGGAGATGCGAGCTTCGTTTTTCTTTCCGAAGTGGGGAATGTGAGGAGTTGGATAACTCCCCACAAATAGTCATGGGCTGGATAAAAGGGATAGCGTGGCCGCTGTGGACCTTGGACCCGGTCACGCGATTCAGCCAAAGAAGCAACGGGATCGCGGTGGACCTTGGACCCGGTCACGCGATCCAGCCAAAGAAGCAACGTGATCTCGGTGGACCTTGAACCCGGTCACACGATCCAACCGAAGAAGTATCGGGATCGCGGTGGACCTTGGACCCGGTCACGCGATCCAACAGAAGAAGTAACGGGATCGTCGTTGGACCTTGGACGCGGATGAAGAGGAGACGTGACTAGGAGGCCCTATATAAGCGGGGCCCGCAGTTCAGCCAGGATCAGTCGTTTTTCTGTTTTTCTGTTGGCGGCGTTTTTTGCTGCAGCTGCGACGCGTCACTCCTCGTCATACCATTGGTTCCGTCTGGGTGGGCGCTTGAACCCAATGGTTGTTTCAGCAGCAGCTCGCATGGAGTGGGAAATGTGCGCCCAGAGTCCGCCGGCGTCAACAGGGAGAGGGATAGGTTGGTGGAGCAGTTCCGAGAGGTGAGTGTAGTAGGCCATTGCTGTCCGTTGTGTTCGCAGCCTAGTGACGTCAAGCTTTTGTTGCGTGATGGGGCGTATGTTTTTCGCTCGGCATAGCCGCATGCGTATCTTGGCTGCGACAAGATAGTGGTCCGAGTCAATGTTGACTCCACGAATCGTACGCACGTCCATCACGCTTGAGGCATGCCTTCCGTCTATCACAACGTGATCAATCTGGTTGCGCGCACACTCCGGCACGCATATACATATCCCTTTACATGGCAATAACTCCGATTTTCTTGATTTTTTTTTGTTTGGTAGATAAGTGAAAATAAAAAATACACTTCTTTTTAGTTTTTTAATTTTTTTTTGTTTGACCTTATTTTTTTTACAAAAAGGGGTGTGATGCATTTCTGCATCAAATGGTCTTAAAAGGAAAATTTTTTTAATATGTGTTTTAGAAAGATAATAACAATCATTCAATATTAATATAAAGTAATTTATATTTTAAATATGCCAATTTAAATTAAATTTTTTAAAGCAATTATTTCTTTTATTAAAACATAAAAAAACTACACATTTTTCGCACTCTGTTTGGGAGAATCCAGTGAAGTTCGTATATTTGCAGTCGAGGAGAAGTGAAACACGAGTATACATCAAACAGCGAGTAGTCAAGCAAGGATACAAGCAAGGATTCAAGCGAGGACGAACACGGAGAGCAGGACGAGAAAGGATCAACGGCGTGGACGAAGGACACGAGGTTCCCAAGCAAGCAGTCTACAAGGAGCAAGATCGCTACGTCGAGACGTTTGGGACTTTAAGTTGCAAGTCTCCGAATTGAGACACAGGTAGCTGAGGTCCTGTGGGCAGCACACAAATCGAACTAGGCGTGTGTAACGACCACTGGTTGGAGACATTGAGCCTGGCGTATTGCCCGGCGGGTCCTAACCAAGTCCGCACACACGAGTCCTTATTCGAGTAAACGTGTTCTCGGTGGGGAAGGGTCAAGAACCAGACGCATATCGTAGAGTCTACCAGACGGTGATCCGGCGTACGCTTGGTCCGTCTCGTGGCGAGGGTTGCGTTTTGGTGCGACAAGCCGCTAAGAACGCGCAGTTGAGCGAAGGCGGATACGCCGAGAACCCTGCTGTGTCTGCCAGAGTCCTGGAGCAGCAGAACCCCGAGAGCCCAGGCTTGAACAGCACGGAGTAGTAGAGACTAGGGTGGAACGTTCGTCTGAACTGATCGTATCACGAGAGGATCATTCGTCGGGTACCCGGCGTACGCCTGGACCGACGGTGTGAATTGGGTGAGCGGTCGGTGGACCGGCCGGGACAGAGCAAGGGACAGGAAGTCGAGGTTGCAAAGGGCAAACGCCTGGAGAGCACGGCACCTGTTCACCCTAGTCTGAGAACGTTGACGCTTCCCACAGCCCAGATAGTCCAACTCCCCACGTGAAACACCCGACGGCAACGATCGAGCGGGAATACTGGAGTGGCGGTCCAACCAAGGAGAAGCGTCGAGGGAAGCGTACCAAGGCGAACATTGCGGTAGAGATTCGAACCAAGAGGTGGCGTCGAGGGAAGCATACCAAGGCGAACATTGTATTAGAGGTTCGGATTTAAAGATAGAATTAACAAGTCTGAATTCGAGAAATCAACGTTGTCTTTTTATTCACTGGTGGGGCAATCACAACATATAAATTTGGAGGGACGAACAACAACTATTACTGAGCTAGCCGCACAATCCAGTAGCGAGCATAAAAGCGGCAATGAATGTTCGAGAATGTTCGAGAATGTTGCTTACATTCAGTTCGAGCACAATCATACCAACTGGTCATGCTGGTTGGTAATTCGATTCAAGCTATCGAACTATTTATTTTGTGCACTTGCTGAGAATTTGTAGTTTGATCTCCAAAATCACAGTAAAAACTATGGAAATGGTTTTGTAAGTCAATCTATTGTTTTCAATTATTGTTTTTAAAGCGATTAAGATTGATATTTTTACTTTATTTTTAAGTTTTTTTATCTCAGTGAAGTTTGTGCTCTTTAATATTTGAAGCACTAATTTTGTTGATTAATTTAAGAATTAATTCTATTTTAATTTTGAGCTTTAATAATGAAGAAATAAATGAAGTTTTGTATTTTGATTAAATTAATGCCAACCAACCATCAGTTTGAATCAGTAAGCAGAACACTCAAATAAATGGTTCGAACTCGGTAATTATACGAAGCCGTTTTTGTTTTATTCGTCGCATCAGGTCATTATTATTATTAGGTGGCACTACAACCTGATTCGGGTTTTGGCAGACCTCAGCGTCTCCCTCCAGGCGCCTCTGCTCCTCGCGCGCCTCCTCCAATCGGAAATACTCAGTGCAGTCAGGTTCTCCTCCACTTGGTCCTTCCATCGGAGCTTTGGTCGTCCCCTTCGTCGTCGCCCGTAGTCGATCCTCGCTTCAAACACCTTCCATACGCACAACGTGGCCGAGCCAGTGCAGACGTTGTATCGTGATGCGCCGGACCACGTCCACGTACAACTCGTACAGCTCGTGGTTCATCCGAATGCGAAAGTCGTCCCCAATCCGAACGGGACCAAAGATCTTGCGAAGAATTTTTCTCTCGAACACTCCAAGCGCTGCTGCATCCGTCAGTGATATTACCCATGCTTCTGCGCCATATAATAGCACGGGTAGGATGAATGTCTTATAGAGTGTTAATTTTGTACGGCGAGAGAGGTCTCTATTGCACATTTGCTTACTCAGACCAAAGTAGCACCTATTGGCAAGTGTGATTCTTCGCTTGATCTCCAGGCTGACGTCATTTTCGGTGTTAATGGCAGTGCCAAGGTACGTGAACTCCTTGACCACTTCGAAGGTATAGCTGTCCGCTACCACATGGGAGTCTGGGCGCCGCGCCTCCCTGCTTGTAGACAGCATATACTTCGTCTTGCCCTCGTTTACCGCCAAACCCACTTTTGCCGACTCTTTTTCGATAGCCGAAGATGCAGCAGTGACATCACGCTTGCTGCGGCCAATGATGTCAATATCATCGGCATACGCAAGGAGCTGTACACTTTTATAAAAAATAGTGCCAGATCGATGTACACCGGCTTTCCGCAGTCCCCCTTCCATCATGAAGTTGAAGAGATCGCACGACAGGGGGTCGCCTTGTCTGAAACATCGAACGGTATTAAAAGGTTCAGAGAGGTTCGTTCCTACCTTGATAGAGCTGATGGTGCTGCTCAATGTCATTCTGCAAAGACGTATTAGCTTTGCAGGAATACCGAACTGAGACATGGTGGCATATAGGCGTTTCCTCGTCGGGCTGTCGAATGCAGCTTTATAATCGACAAAGAGATGGTGTGTGTCGATGTTATTCTCGTGGTTTTTTTCAAGGATTTGGCGTAATGTGAAGATCTAGTCTATGGTGGACTTACCAGGTCTGAAGCCGCACTGATAAGGTCCAATCAGTGTGCTGGTATACGGCTTCAGTCGTTCACATATTACGCTCGATAGGACCTTGAATGAGATGGTAATTAGGCTGATTCCCCGGTAATTGGCGCATATCGTCGGGTCACCTTTCTTCAGTACAGGACAAAGGACGCTGAGATTCCAATCGTTGGGCATGCTTTCTTCTAGCCTTATTTTGCACAAGATCTGATGCATGCACCTTATCAGCTCTTCGCCGCCGGCCTTGAACAACTCTGCAGGCAGTCCATCAGCACCGGCTGCTTTGTTGTTTTTGAGCCGCGTTATAGTAACTCGGACCTCGTCATGGCTAGGTAGTGGTATATCCACATTGTCGTCGATTGGTGGTATCGGGCTGCTTCCTCCAATGGCGGGATTGGTGCCGTCATCGCCTGCTAGCAGCTTGGAGAAATGCTTCCTCCATAACCTCAGCGTGCACTGCGTATCCGTAACCAGATTTCCATTTTCATCCCGACAGTTAGATGCTCCGGTCTTGAAACCTTGTGTCAGACGGTTGACTTGTTGGTAGAATTTTCGAACATCATTCCTGTCTTGTAACACCTCAAGTTCCTTGCACTCTCGCTTTTCTTGCTCCCGTTTTTTCCGTCTGAAAAGTCGCCTCTCTTCCTTCCTTTTCTCCCTGTAACGTTCACACTTAGCTCGCGTTGCGCCAGACTGCAGCGTTTTTCTGTTGGCGGCGTTTTTTGCTGCAGCTGCGACGCGTCACTCCTCGTCATACCATTGGTTCCGTCTGGGTGGGCGCTTGAACCCAATGGTTGTTTCAGCAGCAGCTCGCATGGAGTGGGAAATGTGCGCCCAGAGTCCGCCGGCGTCAACAGGGAGAGGGATAGGTTGGTGGAGCAGTTCCGAGAGGTGAGTGTAGTAGGCCATTGCTGTCCGTTGTGTTCGCAGCCTAGTGATGTCAAGCTTTTGTTGCGTGATGGCGCGTATGTTTTTCGCTCGGCATAGCCGCATGCGTATCTTGGCTGCGACAAGATAGTGGTCCGAGTCAATGTTGACTCCACGAATCGTACGCACGTCCATCACGCTTGAGGCATGCCTTCCGTCTATCACAACGTGATCAATCTGGTTGCGCGCACACTCCGGCACGCATATACATATCCCTTTACATGGCAATAACTCCGATTTTCTTGATTTTTTTTTGTTTGGTAGATAAGTGAAAATAAAAAATACACTTCTTTTTAGTTTTTTAATTTTTTTTGGTTTGACCTTATTTTTTTACAAAAAGGGGTGTGATGCATTTCTGCATCAAATGGTCTTAAAAGGAAAATTTTTTTAATATGTGTTTTAGAAAGATAATAACAATCATTCAATATTAATATAAAGTAATTTATATTTTAAATATGCCAATTTAAATTAAATTTTTTAAAGCAATTATTTCTTTTATTAAAACATAAAAAAACTACACATTTTTCGCACTCTGTTTGGGAGAATCCAGTGAAGTTCGTATATTTGCAGTCGAGGAGAAGTGAAACACGAGTATACATCAAACAGCGAGTAGTCAAGCAAGGATACAAGCAAGGATTCAAGCGAGGACGAACACGGAGAGCAGGACGAGAAAGGATCAACGGCGTGGACGAAGGACACGAGGTTCCCAAGCAAGCAGTCTACAAGGAGCAAGATCGCTACGTCGAGACGTTTGGGACTTTAAGTTGCAAGTCTCCGAATTGAGACACAGGTAGCTGAGGTCCTGTGGGCAGCACACAAATCGAACTAGGCGTGTGTAACGACCACTGGTTGGAGACATTGAGCCTGGCGTATTGCCCGGCGGGTCCTAACCAAGTCGGCACACACGAGTCCTTATTCGAGTAAACGTGTTCTCGGTGGGGAAGGGTCAAGAACCAGACGCATATCGTAGAGTCTACCAGACGGTGATCCGGCGTACGCTTGGTCCGTCTCGTGGCGAGGGTTGCGTTTTGGTGCGACAAGCCGCTAAGAACGCGCAGTTGAGCGAAGGCGGATACGCCGAGAACCCTGCTGTGTCTGCCAGAGTCCTGGAGCAGCAGAACCCCGAGAGCCCAGGCTTGAACAGCACGGAGTAGTAGAGACTAGGGTGGAACGTTCGTCTGAACTGATCGTATCACGAGAGGATCATTCGTCGGGTACCCGGCGTACGCCTGGACCGACGGTGAGAATTGGGTGAGCGGTCGGTGGACCGGCCGGGACAGAGCAAGGGACAGGAAGTCGAGGTTGCAAAGGGCAAACGCCTGGAGAGCACGGCACCTGTTCACCCTAGTCTGAGAACGTTGACGCTTCCCGCAGCCCAGATAGTCCAACTCCCCACGTGAAACACCCGACGGCAACGATCGAGCGGGAATACTGGAGTGGCGGTCCAACCAAGGAGAAGCGTCGAGGGAAGCGTACCAAGGCGAACATTGCGGTAGAGATTCGAACCAAGAGGTGGCGTCGAGGGAAGCATACCAAGGCGAACATTGTATTAGAGGTTCGGATTAAAAGATAGAATTAACAAGTCTGAATTCGAGAAATCAACGTTGTCTTTTTATTCACTGGTGGGGCAATCACAACATATAAATTTGGAGGGACGAACAACAACTATTACTGAGCTAGCCGCACAATCCAGTAGCGAGCATAAAAGCGGCAATGAATGTTCGAGAATGTTCGAGAATGTTGCTTACATTCAGTTCGAGCACAATCATACCAACTGGTCATGCTGGTTGGTAATTCGATTCAAGCTATCGAACTATTTATTTTGTGCACTTGCTGAGAATTTGTAGTTTGATCTCCAAAATCACAGTAAAAACTATGGAAATGGTTTTGTAAGTCAATCTATTGTTTTTAATTATTGTTTTTAAAGCGATTAAGATTGATATTTTTACTTTATTTTTAAGTTTTTTTATCTCAGTGAAGTTTGTGCTCTTTAATATTTGAAGCACTAATTTTGTTGATTAATTTAAGAATTAATTCTATTTTAATTTTGAGCTTTAATAATGAAGAAATAAATGAAGTTTTGTATTTTGATTAAATTAATGCCAACCAACCATCAGTTTGAATCAGTAAGCAGAACACTCAAATAAATGGTTCGAACTCGGTAATTATACGAAGCCGTTTTTGTTTTATTCGTCGCATCAGGTCATTATTATTATTAGGTGGCACTACAACCTGATTCGGGTTTTGGCCGACCTCAGCGTCTCCCTCCAGGCGCCTCTGCTCCTCGCGCGCCTCCTCCAATCGGAAATACTCAGTGCAGTCAGGTTCTCCTCCACTTGGTCCTTCCATCGGAGCTTTGGTCGTCCCCTTCGTCGTCGCCCGTAGTCGATCCTCGCTTCAAACACCTTCCATACGCACAACGTGGCCGAGCCAGTGCAGACGTTGTATCGTGATGCGCCGGACCACGTCCACGTACAACTCGTACAGCTCGTGGTTCATCCGAATGCGAAAGTCGTCCCCAATCCGAACGGGACCAAAGATCTTGCGAAGAATTTTTCTCTCGAACACTCCAAGCGCTGCTGCATCCGTCAGTGATATTACCCATGCTTCTGCGCCATATAATAGCACGGGTAGGATGAGTGTCTTATAGAGTGTTAATTTTGTACGGCGAGAGAGGTCTCTATTGCACATTTGCTTACTCAGACCAAAGTAGCACCTATTGGCAAGTGTGATTCTTCGCTTGATCTCCAGGCTGACGTCATTTTCGGTGTTAATGGCAGTGCCAAGGTACGTGAACTCCTTGACCACTTCGAAGGTATAGCTGTCCGCTACCACATGGGAGTCTGGGCGCCGCGCCTCCCTGCTTGTAGACAGCATATACTTCGTCTTGCCCTCGTTTACCGCCAAACCCACTTTTGCCGACTCTTTTTCGATAGCCGAAGATGCAGCAGTGACATCACGCTTGCTGCGGCCAATGATGTCAATATCATCGGCATACGCAAGGAGCTGTACACTTTTATAAAAAATAGTGCCAGATCGATGTACACCGGCTTTCCGCAGTACCCCTTCCATCATGAAGTTGAAGAGATCGCACGACAGGGGGTCGCCTTGTCTGGAACATCGAACGGTATTAAAAGGTTCAGAGAGGTTCGTTCCTACCTTGATAGAGCTGATGGTGCTGCTCAATGTCATTCTGCAAAGACGTATTAGCTTTGCAGGAATACCGAACTGAGACATGGTGGCATATAGGCGTTTCCTCGTCGGGCTGTCGAATGCAGCTTTATAATCGACAAAGAGATGGTGTGTGTCGATGTTATTCTCGTGGTTTTTTTCAAGGATTTGGCGTAATGTGAAGATCTAGTCTATGGTGGACTTACCAGGTCTGAAGCCGCACTGATAAGGTCCAATCAGTGTGCTGGTATACGGCTTCAGTCGTTCACATATTACGCTCGATAGGACCTTGAATGAGATGGTAATTAGGCTGATTCCCCGGTAATTGGCGCATATCGTCGGGTCACCTTTCTTCAGTACAGGACAAAGGACGCTGAGATTCCAATCGTTGGGCATGCTTTCTTCTAGCCTTATTTTGCACAAGATCTGATGCATGCACCTTATCAGCTCTTCGCCGCCGGCCTTGAACAACTCTGCAGGCAGTCCATCAGCACCGGCTGCTTTGTTGTTTTTGAGCCGCGTTATAGTAACTCGGACCTCGTCATGGCTAGGTAGTGGTATATCCACATTGTCGTCGATTGGTGGTATCGGGCTGCTTCCTCCAATGGCGGGATTGGTGCCGTCATCGCCTGCTAGCAGCTTGGAGAAATGCTTCCTCCATAACCTCAGCGTGCACTGCGTATCCGTAACCAGATTTCCATTTTCATCCCGACAGTTAGATGCTCCGGTCTTGAAACCTTGTGTCAGACGGTTGACTTGTTGGTAGAATTTTCGAACATCATTCCTGTCTTGTAACACCTCAAGTTCCTTGCACTCTCGCTTTTCTTGCTCCCGTTTTTTCCGTCTGAAAAGTCGCCTCTCTTCCTTCCTTTTCTCCCTGTAACGTTCACACTTAGCTCGCGTTGCGCCAGACTGCAGCGTTTTTCTGTTGGCGGCGTTTTTTGCTGCAGCTGCGACGCGTCACTCCTCGTCATACCATTGGTTCCGTCTGGGTGGGCGCTTGAACCCAATGGTTGTTTCAGCAGCAGCTCGCATGGAGTGGGAAATGTGCGCCCAGAGTCCGCCGGCGTCAACAGGGAGAGGGATAGGTTGGTGGAGCAGTTCCGAGAGGTGAGTGTAGTAGGCCATTGCTGTCCGTTGTGTTCGCAGCCTAGTGATGTCAAGCTTTTGTTGCGTGATGGCGCGTATGTTTTTCGCTCGGCATAGCCGCATGCGTATCTTGGCTGCGACAAGATAGTGGTCCGAGTCAATGTTGACTCCACGAATCGTACGCACGTCCATCACGCTTGAGGCATGCCTTCCGTCTATCACAACGTGATCAATCTGGTTGCGCGCACACTCCGGCACGCATATACATATCCCTTTACATGGCAATAACTCCGATTTTCTTGATTTTTTTTTTGTTTGGTAGATAAGTGAAAATAAAAAAATACACTTCTTTTTAGTTTTTTAATTTTTTTTGGTTTGACCTTTATTTTTTTACAAAAAGGGGTGTGATGCATTTCTGCATCAAATGGTATTAAAAGGAAAATTTTTTTAATATGTGTTTTAGAAAGATAATAACAATCATTCAATATTAATATAAAGTAATTTATATTTTAAATATGCCAATTTAAATTAAATTTTTTAAAGCAATTATTTCTTTTATTAAAACTGTTCGCGCCAGAGCGGCGCTTTCCAGTCCTTTTTGAACCGCCCCTGGAGTCTTAACAGTCGTGAGAGCAGTTCTTCCAGATCACTTGCATCTCGCTCTCTGGCTCTGTTAAGGGTCTCCAATCCGCTCTCGGAGCGGCTCAAAAAGTTTCCACCCCGTAGTTTAAGTTAGTTCTAATTTCCAAGTGTACGAGTGAAGTCGCAGAAATAAAGTGAAGTTGTTTTTATAACGTTTAAACGAAAACTTGCCCGCGTTCTTAATTCTACCCCAAACCCAAAATCGAGAAGGAAGGAAGACCCGCCGTATTTCACCCCAACATTTTGATCCATCGACCGGATTTTCAACAACTACCAGCGACCACACCGGCGGAGTTTTTTTTAAAGTTCAAGATAAGTACGAATTTTCCATATTTCCGTGCCGACCAGTCAGATATTTCCCAAGATCCCAATTTTCTTATATCTGTCTGATCGGCTAATTCCATTTGTGCATACGATCGCCATATTCCGGCTTCTTTTTCGTATTGCTATTTCCACCTTTATACGATCGCCATATTCCGGCTTCTTTTTTCGTATTGCTATTTCCACCTTTATACGATCGCCATATTCCGGCTTCTTTTTTCGTATTGCTATTTCCACCTTTATACGATCGCCATATTCCGGCTTCTTTTTTCGTATTGCCATTTTCCGGCTTTGCTCTCCTTATATTTCCCAATTTACATACATACATAAACACATAAAATCCAGATGCATGCATATTGATGTACGTACATATGCCTGACCATCTCAACATATGTATGTACATACGTAAGGAGAAACATTTACACACTACATTCGCGGTATATCCAGCTAACATTTCGAGAACGACATTTACAATACAGTCCACATTATATACAATTTCCAAAATTACAGCAAAAAGTGCAAAGAGAAATAAAAATAAATCCGAAATAAAAATTATTGTGTGGGAAAATATATTTTCCAGTGTGTGTATTCCAAGTGCATTTACATAAGCAGCAAGCAAGGAACGAAAGCTCTGCATATGTGCATTGCATGCGTCCAGCATTAAAATCAAAGAGCAATATTATAAATAAAGAGTGTTGTGCGTGAGCTGGGGCAAGCATATTTTCGTTGCCCACTGTGTTTCATTCCAAGTGCTTTTGACATCCAAGTATATATACATATGTACACGCACATATGTATGTCAAAGCCCAAATAATTATAGTGACACATATCAATCCATACACACATATCCATACATACAATCATATATCCCAAATGCATGCTTATTAATGTACGTACGTACATATGCCCGTAACGTAAGGCGGTACACCCAACAAATATTTCAAAAGCGACATTTACAACATAGCCAATATCATTTATAATTTATAAATAAAATATAAAATATAATAAAAACAATTTATTATATATTATATATATTGCAAAATAACCCGATTCCACCGAACACAATTTATTATATTATACATATTGGAAAAATATCCTGAGTCCACCGAACACAATTTATTATATTATACATATTGGAAAAATATCCTGAGTCCATCGAACACTATTTATTATATTATACATATGGGGAAATTTCCTGATTCCACATCAACACTATAAGCCGTTCCAACTTTTGCATGATATTTATTTCAGCAGCGCTATTTCGCACACGCCGTCGGCACACATCCATTAAATAAATAATAAATAAATAAATCCTTTTTGTGTAAGCCGTGGCGGTGCGAATCGTATTTATTTCCATATTCCTTGCGATCATTTCCGCAGCTCAAAATCCAACTGCAAATATTTTGCAAAACATTTTTTGGTCGAATTTTTTGATATTTTGCTCGCACATCATAGCAGTGGTTCCAAAAAACAAAACTTTTAATTGGTACAACTGTTCCGTTTCCACATATTCCAAAAATAGACCGGAGCTGCAACGCTAAGAACGAACACAAGCGGACCGCTTGCAATTGTCTATCACGAGGAATCGAAGCAGCCACTGCGCTTTATTAATTTTTTTTGTTTGTTTTCTTGAATCAAAATCAAATTAATTCCATACGTTTTTTGTCGCGTCGCATACATTGACATTGTTGACATTCCGCTATTAGAATTTTCGATATTTGGAGCCGCACCTGTATTGATCGGAAGTTATCGATTCCATCCTTCCGTTTCCTTTCAAATACACCCCGGTGATCCGCAACAGCGGAACCACATTCCAGTACAGACTTTTCCGGAGTGTCAAATTACCACAAAGCCAGCCAGGGTTGCCTAGTTAATCTGATTTCGGGAATGCCAGAAGACAAAACAAAGTTATCGGTTCCGTCTGCAAATAAAACGCGATCGCTATCCGCTTCTCCTCGCGCGCGCACCTCAAGCGCAGTAGTTCCGACATCAATAACCAAGGCAAAGAGCGAAACTTCATTAGACACCCAAGAGGGCGAAAAGAAGTTGTCTGTTCCTACGAGCAATCCGAAACGATTGTCGCTCACGCCTAAGGTTAGGTCACAGATCCAGACCAAGTCCGTAAAGTCGCTGGCAACTCGTTCTCAGGCAAAAATGAGCAACGACATTGCAATTGCAGCCCTCGCGCGGTTCATAACGGTGTCTGACCGCATGAGCAATTTCAGAGCGACCATAGAAACTCCAGGGCCGTCAGCTCCGTCCGTCCACACCTGCAAAGTCCGTAAGGAACAAGTCCGCTCACTCTGGGAAAAGGCCGAAAAAGAATTCGAAGCGTGTTTAGACACGATTTCCAGCATTACGACTGAAGGAGCGGAGGAGATTCTGGCGACTCTGCATCGAAAATATGAATATTGCTATTCGGTGTACGAGGAGCTATCAGTTCATCTCAGCGAGCTGATGGACCAAGCCACTCCGCAGCAGTCGACAGCGAGCACCACTAATCAGTCCGCTTACATTTCGTCTGGGTGCCGGTTACCACCATGCGATACAGAAGTATTCGAAGGAGATTACCTAAAATGGCCAACATTTAGGGACCTTTTTACAGCAGTCTATGTCAACAATCCTAGGTTGACACCGGTCGAAAAGCTTTTCCATCTCAATGCTAAAACTAGCGGCGAGGCTAAAGCAATCGTAGCCAAGTCCCCTCTCACAAATGAGGGTTTCGACTCAGCATGGGCAGCGCTTCGAGACCGTTTCGAAAATAAAAGACTGCTAGTAAACAGCCAACTCAAACTCCTGTTTAACTTGGCGTCCGTCAGTTCCGAATCAGGCCAGGCTCTGAAAGATCTTCAGAGCACAATCCAAGGGTGTTTGGTCGCTCTGGCTCATTCCAAAATTTCCACAGAGAATTGGGACTGTCTCCTAGTATTCCTGTGCGCCAGTAGATTACCGAAACTGACTCTCTCCTTATGGGAGCAGTCCCTTTCATCGAAGTCCGACATTCCGACTTGGGATGAGATGAACACGTTTCTTGGTGATCGATACCGAACGCTAGAGGCGATTGAGGACATGAAACCAAGTCACAGCAATCACTCTACCACTAAGAGTCAACCCGTCTCCAGGAGGCTCAACTCCTTCGAAGCTAAAGTGGTTTCCAAACCGAAGAATTGCGATCTGTGCTCAAAGGAGAATCATCCAGTCCGCTTATGCCAGCGTTTTCTCCAGATGTCTGTCGATGCGCGGACCAACTACATCAAGAAGAAACAGCTGTGCCTAAATTGTTTCGCGAGAGGCCATCAGCTACGTGAATGTACGAGCACTCACAGCTGTTTCACATGTCGAGCTCGGCACCATACGTTGCTCCATAAAGGCAACCCCAATTCCAGTGGGTCAGCTACGGGAAATATTTCTTCTGCAAGCCCACAAAATCCAACTGTACAGAGGGCCGCCAACGCTTCAGAAAATCTGCCCGGTGTGCAGAATTATTTCGCAACCGGTGCCAGAGCGGTTTTACTAGGTACGGCCATCATTGACATTTGCCACTTGGGTACGAACTACAGGGCTCGCGCTCTAATAGACTCGGGGTCTGAGGCTACGTTTATTACGGAACGCCTGTTCAATTTAATTAAGCTGCCATTCCGCCTCATCCAAGCCCAAGTTTCGGGCTTAAATAAGACCATTTCCGCTCAGGCGACCAGGCTCTGCCATTTTTCGATTCGAGCTCCTAATAAGCCAGGCCTTCAGCTAGAAACCGCAGCTTACGTTCTGCCTGAATTGGCCGGAACGCTACCGTCCTATCCGATCCCACGAGATGCGCTGAGTGATTTACCTGCTATCCCCCTGGCAGATCCTACATTCCTCGAGAGCTCCCAGATAGATGTTCTGATCGGAGCCGACATGTTACCATCCGTTCTGCTGAGCGGCATGCGCACAAACATTTGTGGCTCTCTCCTAGGTCAAGAAACTATTTTTGGCTGGGTGCTTACCGGCCCAGTTTCAAGTACATCTAGTCAGAATCGAGTATCCGCTTTCACGACCCAGATAACCGAAACGAGTGACAGAGTCTTAGAAAAACTTCTCACTAAGTTTTGGGAGGTGGAGAATATACCCACTAAAAGGGTAAAGGACTCCGATTCCTATTGCGAAAACAATTTTCTCCAAACGACCACTAGAGACGCAAGCGGGAGATACGTAGTATCTTTACCATTTCGCGAGCCTGAAAATCTCGGGTCCCAATTGGGGCACTCGCGATCCAGTGCCCTAGCTCAGTTTCTTAGAAACGAAAACCGTTTGAAAAGAGACTTTCCATTAAAAGAGCAGTATGACTCAGTCATTCAAGAGTATTTGGATCTGGGTCATATGAGAGAAATTCCCCCGTCGTACGATTCTCCAAACTATTACCTGCCACACCACGCGGTGATCAAACCCGAGAGCACTACCACCAAACTTCGCGTGGTATTCAATTCTTCTAGCCCTTCATCCAATGGGACAAGCTTGAACGACATTCTGCATGCTGGTCCAGTCCTACAATCTGATTTAACCATTCAGATATTGAAGTGGCGTTATTTCCAGTACGTGTTCAGCGCAGATATCACCAAGATGTACCGTCAAATCTGGGTCGACCCCAAACATACGCCGTTCCAGAGAATCTTATTCCGGAATAAAGAAGGAGAAGTAAGCGATTTCGAGTTAAAAACAGTCACCTTTGGTGTGAACTGTGCACCATTTCTGGCACTCCGCGTACTCCAACAATTGGCAGACGACGTAGAAAAGGACTTCCCTACAGCAAGCAACATTATTCGTCACTTTATGTACGTAGACGACGTTCTGGCAGGGACCACTTCCATACAAGAGGCTCGACTGGCGATCAGCGAACTTCGCCACGCTTTCAGCAGCGCAAGGTTCCCATTGAGAAAGTGGACGGCCAACCAGAAGAGCATACTCGAAGACATCCCAAACGAGCATCTACTCCACGAGGACTTTCGCGATCTTCATTCCGAAAGCTTTGCCAAAACACTGGGCGTTCGGTGGAATGCGACCTCGGACGAGTTCTGTTTTGTTCCACCGCCAGTATCGATTAAATCCACTCATACAAAGAGAGAGGTTCTTTCCCAAATTGCGAAGCTTTTTGACCCAGCCGGATGGCTGTCTCCGTTTATTGTCCGCTCAAAAATCTTTATACAAGAAATTTGGTTGCAGGAGTTGGGCTGGGATGAAAATATTCCCACAGAAATGGATCAAAGATGGCAAGATTTTTTGCGCAGCTATTCCGAGCTTGAGCAGATCCGCATTCCAAGGTGGGTTGGTTTCCAGCCAGGAGTGAAGGTAGAGCATCACGGGTTTTGTGATGCGTCTCAGAAGGCTTATGGGGCCGCTATATACTTGCGGGTGGAAGTAGGCCACAACATTATGACACGTCTGCTTACCGCCAAAACCCGAGTCGCCCCTGTTAAAACGGTGTCCCTTCCACGGCTCGAGCTGTGTGGGGCATTGCTGTTGTCAGAGATGATTGCAGCTATCCTTCCGAATATGCCAATTTCCAATTCCGACATTTTCTGCTGGACCGATTCCACCATCGTCCTTGCATGGTTGAGCAAGCCGGCATGCCACTGGACCACGTTTGTCGCCAACCGGGTGACAAAAATTACTCAGGTGACGAGCGCTGAGCATTGGGCGCATGTGCGATCCGAGCACAATTCCGCGGACCTGGCCAGTCGAGGCGTTTCGCTGCGGGAGCTGGTTCATAGCCAACTCTGGTGGGAAGGACCGGACTGGTTGCAACAGCCGAAGGACATGTGGCCAACACGGGAGCTAAGACCTCCAGTCACAGACATAGAGCAGCGTGCTGTGAAGGTCAATTTCGCCAAGGCCCCATCCGAAGATTTTTTGGAACGTTTCTCCGCGTTGGACAAGGCTCTGCGGGTCCTTGCGTACGTAATACGGTTCACTCAACGCTGCCGCAAGATGCCGAGGGACGCTGCTGAGCGACCCACCAAGGAAGAGGTCCAAGAAGCTGAAAGAGTCCTTATTCGAAATGCTCAGCGGGGAGAATATACCCAAGAGCTCAAAGTCCTAAACGATAAGCGTCCGATTCCAGTTTCCAGCCCGATAGCCAACCTGTTTCCATTTCTAGACCAACAAGGCCTGTTAAGGGCATGTGGGCGCATTACGGCCTCAACGGCCCTCCAGTACGACGAGCGGCATCCTATTATACTGCCATACAACTGTCGGTTAGCTCGTCTTCTCGTCCTTTTTCACACCAGATTTCCCTGCATGGCGGCAACCAACTAGTGGTACGCCTCATCCGATCGAAGTATTGGATTCCTAAAATCAAAAATCTGGTAAAAGCGGTGCTGAATTCCTGTAAGGTGTGTACTATTTACAGGAAGAGAGTCCAGACGCAATTGATGGGCGATCTCCCTACCGATCGAGTTTCCTTTTCCAGGCCATTCACATATACGGGCATGGATTATGCAGGCCCGTTTGAGATTAAAAACTATACGGGCAGAGCATGCCTTATTACCAAGGGATATGTCTGCGTGTTTGTGTGTTTTTCCACGAAGGCTATCCATTTAGAGCCTACCTGACAACGGAGAAGTTCCTCGCAGCATTTGCCCGATTCGTCGCAAGAAGAGGTTGTCCTCAGCGAGTCCATTCGGATAATGGCAAAACCTTTGTGGGGGCAGCGACTCTACTTTCTAGAGATTTCATGCAGACGATCAAGGAGTCTGTAGCTGGAACCTATAGCCATCAGGGACTTGTGTGGCGGTTCATTCCACCAGGGGCTCCACATATGGGAGGATTGTGGGAGGCTGGAGTAAAGAGCTTCAAGGCACTCTTTTACAAGTCGACGTCAAGTCGGAAGTACACGTTTGAAGAGTTCGCCACACTTCTCGCCAAAGTTGAAGCCTGCCTTAATTCCAGGCCGCTGTCTCCCATGTCCGAAAATCCATCTGAGTTATTGGCATTGACGCCAGGCCACTTTCTGATTGGGGGACCTTTGCTTTCCACAGCTGAGCCTGAAATTAAGGGCGATGCTCAGTCGATTATAAATCGCTGGCAGCACTTAAAGGCCCTACATCAGCAGTTCAGTGCGCGATGGAAGGAGGAGTACTTGAAGGAACTTCACAAGCGCAATAAGTGGCAGACTCCTTCCAGAGATATCCAAGTCGATGACATGGTGGTCGTCAAAGAAGACAACATGCCATCAAACGAATGGCGGCTCGGCAGAGTTGTATCTGTTCTTCCAGGAGCCGATAGTAGAGTTCGCGTAGTTGAGATCCGTACTGCTCGAGGGACTATAACACGTCCCATCCACAAACTAGTACTTCTTCCTATGGAGGACAAGGCAACCTCCGCCTTTCCAAAATAATGCATTCTGTCCTCCTTCTAGCACTTCTTTCTATGGAGGCCAAGGCAACCTCCGCTTTTCCAAACTAGTGCCTTCTGTCCTTATGCTTCAAAATCCGTCCACAATTGATACTAAGTTCGCTTATATTTTTTTAGTAAAGCATCGATACCATGGCTCCACGTCCTCGCAGCGCCCAAACTTTGGACGACAGACGATCCCGAGGTACTCGATCCTACCGCTGCCGAGTCTGTCGGGGAATCCATCCGCTACGGAAGTGCAGCCGTTTCCTCAGGCTCAGCACGGAGAAGCGGCTCCGCGCCGTTCTCATAAATAAATATTGTGCGAATTGCCTGGCGCATCAGCACTCCGGAGGGCAATGTCGCAGTGGCGACGCATGCAAAAAATGCGGGAAGGATCACCACACGCTGCTCCACCTGCACGAGATGCCAAGGAGTCCTCGACGAACGCCCATCCAGCCACGCCGCCAGTCGCCTTCCCCTCAACGCCGTCCATCGCCCTTCGAGCAACGTCGCGCATCGACCGTTCGCCTGTCGAGATCAGTCTCCCGGTCTCCGTCACCACCAGCAAGGCAGGCACTGGTACGACGACCAGCTCCAGCGGCAACTCCATCCGTAGCGGCTCTAGCGCAGCACCAGAGCCTCCACATTCTCCCGACGGCCATCGTGTTGCTGGAATCTGGGACCACCACCTTCGAGACGGCCGCATTGATCGACCCGTGCACTCCCGTCAGCACCATCGACAGCTCCCTGGCAACTGCCTTCAAGCTCCCCACGACGACAGTGGGGGGTGAGGAGGTCTGCTCGACGACGATCCGGTCGAGAACGGGCGATTTCCAGATCGAGGTGCTCCTGAAGATCAGCCCGAAGCTACGCATCCGTACCCCGATCCGCGCGCTGACTGAAGATATGCGAGCCCAGTTCAACGATATCCGTCTTGCCGATGAGCAATTCCATCGCCCAGCAACAGTCTCGCTGGTGTTGGGCTCAGACGTATACCCCGACGTCATCCGGCCCGGGTTCCTAAATATACGAGATGGGCTGCCCGTCGCACAGAGCACGGTATTTGGATGGGTCGTATCTGGAGCATGCAGATACGCCTAATCCGTTGCTTCGCTCGTCCTCGCAAGGGGGGAGAATGTTCGCGCCAGAGCGGCGCTTTCCAGTCCTTTTTGAACCGCCCCTGGAGTCTTAACAGTCGTGAGAGCAGTTCTTCCAGATCACTTGCATCTCGCTCTCTGGCTCTGTTAAGGGTCTCCAATCCGCTCTCGGAGCGGCTCAAAAAGTTTCCACCCCGTAGTTTAAGTTAGTTCTAATTTCCAAGTGTACGAGTGAAGTCGCAGAAATAAAGTGAAGTTGTTTTTATAACGTTTAAACGAAAACTTGCCCGCGTTCTTAATTCTACCCCAAACCCAAAATCGAGAAGGAAGGAAGACCCGCCGTATTTCACCCCAACAAAAACATAAAAAAACTACACATTTTTCGCACTCCGTTTGGGAGAATCCAGTGAAGTTCGTATATTTGCAGGATTTTTTTATGTGTTAAGCGACTTTGATGCATTTCTGCAACAAAGCGAAATTGTTGATTTATTCGTATTATAATGCAACAATCACAAAAACTCGACAAGATATAACTAAATATAATATTTACTTGTTTAAAAATTTAATTAAATCAACTACACATTTTTTTTTTGTTATTTATATTTGGATGAGAAACTGCACAACCAATTCAGATTTCCACATTCACCAAATTGGCGAGAAAAGTAATCAGCTGTTGAGTATTGGACAGAATTCTGACTGACTAACACTTGTTATATAAAAAACGAAAGTTTCTGAACTGCACTAAAAAGATTTCAGACAGTTTTGCAATGCCCGTTGAAAAATAATTGAATTTGAACGGTATGATGCAGATATGCATCACCACCATGTAAAGGGATATATATATAGGGTGCGCCATCTCGAGCTTCGATATGAAAATATTGAATAACTTTGGAAAACAACAAAAATTCATGGAAAATGTTTTATGTTTATTTAGATTGATCCTTTACAATTCATTTGAGTTAGTTTTTGAAGGGTCTAGAAAATTTCTGGTTTCAGCAGGACGGGGTCCCATGTCACACAGCGAACGAAACCATGGAGTTTTTGCAGCGAAATTCCCTGGATGCGTTGTGTCAAAAAGGGCCATATCGACTGGCCGGCGCGTTCGCCGGACTTGACCCCGCCGGATTTCTTTTTGTGGGGTATACATAAGCAAGCTCTAGACCATCACAGATCTCAAGGAGATTATTCGCACCGAAATGGCCAATATATCGGCCGATATGCTCAAGAAAGTAATGGAAAATGCTCGAAAAGGACACTTTTTGCCATCAAGAACAAAGGAAGTCACTTAGTCAATATTGCGTTAAAAACTAACTCAAATGAATTGTAAAGAATCAATCTAAATAAACGTAAAACATTTTCCATGAATTTTTGTTTTTTTCCAAAGTTATTCCATATTTTCATACCGAAGCTCGAGATGGCGCACCCTGTAGTTGGACTTGGAAATTATGCGAAGCCAATATGGCGATCGCATATATATGTATGAAAATTCGTGCTTATCTTTGAACGAAATAAAATCCACCGGTGAAGCTGATCTTTTAACCTGATCTGGCTCGTCTGGACCAAAATGTACGTAGGGGGGGTGGCTTCCTTCTGAAGAAAAAGGCACTCGACCGAAAAATGACTTGCGTCGCGGGAATAATGAAAACTTGGGTTGAACTTGAAAAAATGCACTTTATTGAACTAGGTCAGTTTTTACACTGGTTGGGTGTAAATGCAGGAGAGGGCGGGAGAGCAGTGTGGAGACAATTAACAGACCGATAGAGCGAGATGAGAGTGAATCTGGAGAAAACTGCTCTCTGGTCTGTTAACTGTTTCACTGCCATAAAAAAGTGTCCCGTCTTGGCGCGGACATCCCCACTTGGTTTTTAAAGGCCTGAATTTTTCTCTCGAACACTCCAAGCGCTGCTGCATCCGTCAGTGATATTACCCATGCTTCTGCGCCATATAATAGCACGGGTAGGATGAGTGTCTTATAGAGTGTTAATTTTGTACGGCGAGAGAGGTCTCTATTGCACATTTGCTTACTCAGACCAAAGTAGCACCTATTGGCAAGTGTGATTCTTCGCTTGATCTCCAGGCTGACGTCATTTTCGGTGTTAATGGCAGTGCCAAGGTACGTGAACTCCTTGACCACTTCGAAGGTATAGCTGTCCGCTACCACATGGGAGTCTGGGCGCCGCGCCTCCCTGCTTGTAGACAGCATATACTTCGTCTTGCCCTCGTTTACCGCCAAACCCACTTTTGCCGACTCTTTTTCGATAGCCGAAGATGCAGCAGTGACATCACGCTTGCTGCGGCCAATGATGTCAATATCATCGGCATACGCAAGGAGCTGTACACTTTTATAAAAAATAGTGCCAGATCGATGTACACCGGCTTTCCGCAGTACCCCTTCCATCATGAAGTTGAAGAGATCGCACGACAGGGGGTCGCCTTGTCTGAAACATCGAACGGTATTAAAAGGTTCAGAGAGGTTCGTTCCTACCTTGATAGAGCTGATGGTGCTGCTCAATGTCATTCTGCAAAGACGTATTAGCTTTGCAGGAATACCGAACTGAGACATGGTGGCATATAGGCGTTTCCTCGTCGGGCTGTCGAATGCAGCTTTATAATCGACAAAGAGATGGTGTGTGTCGATGTTATTCTCGTGGTTTTTTTCAAGGATTTGGCGTAATGTGAAGATCTAGTCTATGATGGACTTACCAGGTCTGAAGCCGCACTGATAAGGTCCAATCAGTGTGCTGGTATACGGCTTCAGTCGTTCACATATTACGCTCGATAGGACCTTGAATGAGATGGTAATTAGGCTGATTCCCCGGTAATTGGCGCATATCGTCGGGTCACCTTTCTTCAGTACAGGACAAAGGACGCTGAGATTCCAATCGTTGGGCATGCTTTCTTCTAGCCTTATTTTGCACAAGATCTGATGCATGCACCTTATCAGCTCTTCGCCGCCGGCCTTGAACAACTCTGCAGGCAGTCCATCAGCACCGGCTGCTTTGTTGTTTTTGAGCCGCGTTATAGTAACTCGGACCTCGTCATGGCTAGGTAGTGGTATATCCACATTGTCGTCGATTGGTGGTATCGGGCTGCTTCCTCCAATGGCGGGATTGGTGCCGTCATCGCCTGCTAGCAGCTTGGAGAAATGCTTCCTCCATAACCTCAGCGTGCACTGCGTATCCGTAACCAGATTTCCATTTTCATCCCGACAGTTAGATGCTCCGGTCTTGAAACCTTGTGTCAGACGGTTGACTTGTTGGTAGAATTTTCGAACATCATTCCTGTCTTGTAACACCTCAAGTTCCTTGCACTCTCGCTTTTCTTGCTCCCGTTTTTTCCGTCTGAAAAGTCGCCTCTCTTCCTTCCTTTTCTCCCTGTAACGTTCACACTTAGCTCGCGTTGCGCCAGACTGCAGCGTTTTTCTGTTGGCGGCGTTTTTTGCTGCAGCTGCGACGCGTCACTCCTCGTCATACCATTGGTTCCGTCTGGGTGGGCGCTTGAACCCAATGGTTGTTTCAGCAGCAGCTCGCATGGAGTGGGAAATGTGCGCCCAGAGTCCGCCGGCGTCAACAGGGAGAGGGATAGGTTGGTGGAGCAGTTCCGAGAGGTGAGTGTAGTAGGCCATTGCTGTCCGTTGTGTTCGCAGCCTAGTGATGTCAAGCTTTTGTTGCGTGATGGCGCGTATGTTTTTCGCTCGGCATAGCCGCATGCGTATCTTGGCTGCGACAAGATAGTGGTCCGAGTCAATGTTGACTCCACGAATCGTACGCACGTCCATCACGCTTGAGGCATGCCTTCCGTCTATCACAACGTGATCAATCTGGTTGCGCGCACACTCCGGCACGCATATACATATCCCTTTACATGGCAATAACTCCGATTTTCTTGATTTTTTTTTTGTTTGGTAGATAAGTGAAAATAAAAAATACACTTCTTTTTAGTTTTTTAATTTTTTTTGGTTTGACCTTATTTTTTTACAAAAAGGGGTGTGATGCATTTCTGCATCAAATGGTATTAAAAGGAAAATTTTTTTAATATGTGTTTTAGAAAGATAATAACAATCATTCAATATTAATATAAAGTAATTTATATTTTAAATATGCCAATTTAAATTAAATTTTTTAAAGCAATTATTTCTTTTATTAAAACATAAAAAAACTACACATTTTTCGCACTCCGTTTGGGAGAATCCAGTGAAGTTCGTATATTTGCAGTATTTTTTTATGTGTTAAGCGACTTTGATGCATTTCTGCAACAAAGCGAAATTGTTGATTTATTCGTATTATAATGCAACAATCACAAAAACTCGACAAGATATAACTAAATATAATATTTACTTGTTTAAAAATTTAATTAAATCAACTACACATTTTTTTTTGTTATTTATATTTGGATGAGAAACTGCACAACCAATTCAGATTTCCACATTCACCAAATTGGCGAGAAAAGTAATCAGCTGTTGAGTATTGGACAGAATTCTGACTGACTAACACTTGTTATATAAAAAACGAAAGTTTCTGAACTGCACTAAAAAGATTTCAGACAGTTTTGCAATGCCCGTTGAAAAATAATTGAATTTGAACGGTATGATGCAGATATGCATCACCACCATGTAAAGGGATATATATATAGGGTGCGCCATCTCGAGCTTCGATATGAAAATATTGAATAACTTTGGAAAACAACAAAAATTCATGGAAAATGTTTTATGTTTATTTAGATTGATCCTTTACAATTCATTTGAGTTAGTTTTTGAAGGGTCTAGAAAATTTCTGGTTTCAGCAGGACGGGGTCCCATGTCACACAGCGAACGAAACCATGGAGTTTTTGCAGCGAAATTCCCTGGATGCGTTGTGTCAAAAAGGGCCATATCGACTGGCCGGCGCGTTCGCCGGACTTGACCCCGCCGGATTTCTTTTTGTGGGGTATACATAAGCAAGCTCTAGACCATCACAGATCTCAAGGAGATTATTCGCACCGAAATGGCCAATATATCGGCCGATATGCTCAAGAAAGTAATGGAAAATGCTCGAAAAGGACACTTTTTGCCATCAAGAACAAAGGAAGTCACTTAGTCAATATTGCGTTAAAAACTAACTCAAATGAATTGTAAAGAATCAATCTAAATAAACGTAAAACATTTTCCATGAATTTTTGTTTTTTTCCAAAGTTATTCCATATTTTCATACCGAAGCTCGAGATGGCGCACCCTGTAGTTGGACTTGGAAATTATGCGAAGCCAATATGGCGATCGCATATATATGAGTTAACACCCGAAATAATAAGATCAACAAAATAAAAGATAGGGTGAGCATAGATTGCGTAATTGAGGAAATGGTATTGCAATACCATGCCTTCAATAAGTTCGACGCCCCGCGCGCTGAGCTTGCACTTTACAATCATGGGAACGCTTAACACCAAACGCCCAAAGTTGATTGAACCAAGGCAAGTGCATTCAACAACAATAATAATAAGATCGGATGACACGTGCGCTGAGCTTGCACCTTCTTGACCATCGATCGTGGGAAACGCTTATCCCCAAAGTTGAGTGAACTGAAGCAAAGTGCATCCAACAACAATGACTAATAGTGAATCGCCCAATTACAATTAAGATTGGCCAACAGCGACAACGACATCAGCAATTGCGGAAGCCAAAACAAATAGAAACAAAGAACGTCAGCAGAAGCAGCGACAACGGCAGAGACGGTGACAGCGATGGAGCGACGCGTAGCTATAAATTAAACCTGTAAAACCTAATCCAGTTAGTTCTTAATCAAACTCAATAAAGTAAAGATTGATTTTTTTTTATAACAAATTATAATCATTCTTTTAACTGGCGCCCGAACAGGGACCTGATTAAAAGCCGCGAAAGGATACTAAGTTCCGCGTCCCGTGAAGTTCAGAAAAGTTTCTGACGTTTCGTTTAACCTCCGCCTAATAAGTGAGAAGTGAATAAGACTCGAGACCCGGAAGTGCAAAAATACCGTTTTAAAGAACGCTATAAAATTGTACTCCTGAAAAAAAACAGGACTTGTACCTAGCGGAAAAATCAGGCCAAAAACTTATCGCCGTGATCCCTTTAGTATCCGTTCGGAGGGAACGTGAACCAAAGTACAGAGAAGGCCCCTTAGTAGACCCACACTCAGGAGAGATCGTTGCAGCGTGGGATAAAACGGAATCCGCCGATCCTGTCGTCACGAGAGCACGCCGAGATATGTTACTACTGTAAGCATAGTTTTAAGCAAACCGAAAACCTTAAAAATCGAAAAATACAAACACACCAATTACTGAAATTTTAAAAATATTACAAGATACACAAAAATCTACGAAAATAAAAAATATAGGAAACACACTTTAATATTATTTTTAAGAAACCACAACAATTTAAAAACTCGAAAATTTTTATTAAACCCCCCAATATAATTAAAATTCTCTAGAAAAATATTTCCGAATTCTGAGTGACTAAAATTGAAAAATTAGCTTAATCGTAACGTTTTTTTTGATTGCTCAAATGACCGAACAAGAGTTAGCAGACAGACTCGCCAATCTCGCCGGACCTTCATCAGTTAGTAACGCACAACTAAACGCGAGAGTCATGACCGAGAGAGATATCGAGGAAAAAATAAAAGCTGTCTTAGAAGCCAATCTCGGCAGCCTAGTGAAAGAAATACTAAACCCTAATAAAGACTTTTCTAAATATGCGGAGCAAACAATTAGGAGAGAATTCGCACACAACATCAGCGAGTTAGACAAATTACCGGACATAGTCAGAACGCTCAGAGATTTCTCGGGAAATAAGAGCGAATACTCGTCGTGGAAAAAAAGTGTCGAGAGAGTGTTAAAAATTTATGAAAATAGAATAGGTACACCAAAATTCTATGGAATACTTTTAGCGATCCGTAACAAAATTACTGGACAAGCAGACGCAGTACTAGAATCTTATAACACCCCCTTAGATTGGACAGCTATCTCGAAATGCCTAACAGCACATTTCGCCGACAAACGTGACTTAAAGACCTTAGAATATCAACTCTACGCTCTTAACCAGGGTAACAGTACTATAGTGGATTATTATCAAGCAGTTTATCAACAACTTTCCCTTATCCTAAATCAAATTGGCAACTTAGATGCTTCACAAGAAACCATACAATCTCTAACAGCCATGTACAGGGAAAAAGCCTTGGACACTTTCGTCAGAGGTCTAAATGGCAACTTGGCACAACTTTTAGCCATTAAAGAACCACATGACTTAGGACACGCACTCCATTTATGCAGCTTGCTCGAAAACCAGAATACTAGAAATAATCAGACACCGAAAATTCCATATTTAGGCAAACCACCTATTCTTCCACCCAAACCCCAACAACCATATCGGACGGTAGCCGTCAAACAAAATTTTCATCCCCATCTCTATCATAATCCAAATCAGATGCAACTAGTACCGGCAACTGTAAAAACACCAGTTTATCAGGCCAATCAATTTAAAGCTTATAACCAAGCCTACGTAAAACAAGGTGATGCAGTAGCATCCTACAGCTTACCGAAACCTCCCCCACGGCCACAACCGAAACCGGTACCAATGGAAGTGGACCAATCAATTCGCTCGCGCCATATCAATTATATGAACAAGCCGGCAAATAATGATTTTTCAGGGAAAAGACCTCTTAGCTCTTCCAATGTCCAAAATACCAGCAAAATGCCGAGACAATTTCATATCCAACCAGAGGCGGAAAACAATGCACAACAAATTTCAGAAGAAGTCTCAAGTTCAGAGCAAGAGTATTACCAGTTAGCAGAAGAAAATAACGTAAATGAGCTCCAAGAGAAATATGAGTGGGAAAGTAATGCCGAACAGCAGGAATATGTAGACATGTCAGAACTTTATTTTTTAGAATAAGTCGTTCCTCACTACCTTACTTTAAAGTAACAACGGGAACGGAAAAATACTAAAATTTTTAATTGATACAGGCTCAAACCAGAACTATATCCAAAATCAGATAGTACCAAGACCAAAATCGAATGAAAAAACTTTTTCCGTCAACTCAGTTGGAGGAAACACCAAAATAACTCAACACACAATACTTAGACTCCCTAGCATTTCAGATAAACCCATGAAATTTTTTTTACTAGACACATTGAAAACTTTCCACGGTATACTAGGTAACGATACAATGAAAAGCCTAGGAGCCATTATAGATGTGAAAAATGACAACTTAATTCTTGAGAACAAACGGAAAATTAAAATTCATCAATTAGCAACACAGGCAGTAAATACAATCGGACCACAAGTCAGTCATATGACCGAGTCCCAAAAATCAATTATAAATCTCCTCGTTCAAGACCACAAAACCCTCTTTGCTGACCCCGATACAAAGTTAGCATACACGACAAAAGTAGTAGGTGAAATAAGAACTTCGTCAGATTCACCAGTTTATGGAAAACACTACCCGTACCCCATATCCTTAAAACAAGAAGTAGAAAAACAGATTAACGATATGTTAAAAGACGGCATTATAAGACCTTCACGATCACCATATAATGCCCCAGTCTGGGTAGTCCCCAAAAAGTCCGGTCAGTCCGAAGAAAAAAAGTACAGATTAGTAATCGATTACAGAAAGCTAAACGAAGTTACTATTTCAGATCGGTACCCCATTCCCGAAATCGGCGAAATTATCGCACAACTTGGAAACAATAAATATTTTTCGGTGCTAGACCTTAAAAGTGGTTTTCACCAAATACCATTAAAAAGCTCAGATATAGAAAAAACAGCATTCGCGGTAAACGGTGGTAAATATGAATTTACCAGACTCCCGTTTGGCCTCAAAAACTCTCCAGCTATTTTTCAAAGGGCCTTAGACGATGTACTAAGGCAACACATAGGGAAAATTTGCTATGTCTATGTCGACGATATCATAGTTTTTAGCAAAAATGAGGTAGATCACGAAATCAATTTAAAAAAAGTATTCACTACCCTAGAAAATGCTAACATGAGGGTTCAAGTAGAAAAGTGCCACTTTTTTAAAAATGAGGTAGACTTCTTAGGGTACACAATATCAGAAAACGGAGTCAAAACGAACATCGAAAAAATAAAAGCAATTACAAAATTTCCGATCCCTAAAACACTAAAAGACCTGCGTTCTTTTCTAGGCATGACAGGTTATTATAGGCGGTTCATAAAAGACTATGCTAAAATAGCAAAACCGTTAACAATTCTCTTAAGAGGCGAAGAAGGCCGCATATCTAAGTCCAAGTCGAGCAGAACTGCTATCAACTTGAGCAAAGATGCGATTGCAGCATTCGAAAAACTCAAAAATACCCTCGTCTCCAGAGATGTAACCCTTGCCTATCCAGATTTTGGAAAAGAATTCCAGCTAACTACTGACGCTTCAAGCTATGCAATTGGCGCAGTATTAGAACAAAATCATAGACCAATAACGTTTATTTCACGCACCCTGTCGAAAACTGAAGAGAACTACGCAACTAATGAAAGAGAAATGCTCGCTATCGTTTGGGCACTACAAAGTTTAAGACACTACCTGTACGGCTATTCAAAAGTGACTATTTACACCGATCACCAGCCCCTCAGTTTTTCTAATAGCGTAAATAACCACAATGCTAAGCTAAAACGGTGGAGAGACCTTATTGGCGAGTATAACCATGAGATCAGATACAAGCCCGGAATAGCCAATGTAGTGGCAGACGCGTTATCTCGGGCCCCCGCGGAAATTAATTCAATCAGCTCCTCAGCATCAGCCCATAGCGATGAAAGTTCGTCACACAACCTTATTTTTTCGGTAGAAGCCCCAATAAACGTATTTAAAAATCAACTTTTTTTACTGACTGCAGACACAGATTCCTATAGTTTCGAAATTCCATTCCCAACCTACCACAGGCACATAATAAAAAGAAAATCCTACACAGAAGAAAATCTCATAGCAATTTTAACTCACAGACTCGACCCTAAAATTATAAACGGAATAATTACATCTGAAGTAGTAATGGGCAAAATTCAAAACATTTACCCCACCTATTTTAAGTCATACAAAGTAAGGTTTACTCAAAACGAAATAGATGACGTAACCTCAGAAGCGCAACAAAATGAAATAATAACTCTCGAGCATAAAAGAGCCCATAGAGATGCTAAAGAAAATAAATTACAAATTTTGAAGAAATATTTTTTCCCACAAGCTATAAAGAAAATCCAAGCAATAGTTAATTCATGTCAAACTTGTAAAGAATCCAAATACGATAGACACCCCCCAAAAGGTACAATTCAACCGACTCCGATTCCCAATTATCCAGGAGAAATAGTTCATGTAGACATTTACATTACCGAAAAACACAGTGTCCTAACAGGAATTGATAAATTTTCAAAGTATGCTCAAATTAAAATTCTAAACTCTAGAGCATCGGAAGATATAAAAAATCCGTTAAGGGAAATGTTAATTGCTTTCGGTATGCCGAAATGGATAATAATGGACAATGAACGATCATTAAGCTCAGCAGCAATCAAGTTTATGTTAGAAGATGAACTAAAAATATCAGTACACACCACTGCCCCTTATGCATCGACAAGTAACGGACAAATAGAAAGGTTCCACTCAACTTTATCCGAAATCATGCGTTGCCTCAAAAAAGACAACGGTAGCATGACATTTGAGGACCTAATTTTTAAAGCAGTTCAGGCATATAACAAGTCAATCCATTCCATAACAAAGGAAAGCCCCATAGACATATTTTTCAGAAGCACAATTTCCAATTCTGCAGAAGAGATAGAAAAGAAAAGAGAAGAAATTAAACAGAAAATTCTAAACAAACAAAACGCTGACCTACAGTACCACAACCAGGAAAAAACACTCCCGAAAATTTTTAAACCAGGCGACACAGTCCACGTAAGAATAGACAAAAGGTTAGGAAGTAAACTGACACCTAGGTACAAAGTGGAAAAAGTAGCAGAAAATAAAACAACCACCATCAAGACACAATCAGGAAAAATCATACATAAAAATAACATAAGAACATAATTTTTCAGACTATTTTTACCAACGTGCTTGGGGATAACCACGGTCCTTGACTATTCCAACTCACAAATCATCTCACTCGAAACCGGACTTGCAGCTAAACAAGACGGAACATTCAAAATCATCCACATCTTTAATTTGCAGAGCTATAAGGACACTTTAGCGAAATTAGAGGAATCATTTTATTCACTTAACTCATCTCATCCACTACACCCATACCTTTCCTACGAACTAGAACAGATTCACAACGATTTACGCATACTCCGAACACAAAAGAGACCAAAAAGAGCAATAGAAACAATAGGTACTGCGTGGAAATGGCTAGCAGGTTCACCAGACCACCACGACTACGAGATCATAGTCAACAAAATAGATGAGCAATTAGAAAATAACAACAAACAAGTGGTAATCAACAAATTAATTAATGAAAAAATAAACCAACTTACTAAAACTACCAATGCTATGTTAAAAGTTACCCAGAGCTCGGAAGAAATAGCAAACCAAAATGCTAATATTTTAAAATATAAAATTCAATTAATTAAAGAAGAAATTAATAACATTATTTACGCAATCACATGGGCAAAATCTAACACAATAAATTCATTTGTATTCACAAGCACAGAAACTAAAATAGTAGAGGACATTTTCAAAAAAGAAAATAACTTATTTTTTAACATAGAGGAATTATTAGAATTTGCTAAAGTTAAATTAGCCACAAACGGCGATGACCTCATTTATATTATTAGCCTTCCAACCATCAAAACAGATAATTGTAGAACTTTAAAAATTAAAGCACTAAAGAAAGCCCAAATGATCAATGATATAAAATATGAAAATTTGTTAGAATGTAAGAAACAATTATTTGCTATTAAAACACCTTGCGAATCCCATAATGATAAGACAGTCTGCAATACAGAAAATTTGTTAAACTTAAGTAACGACACTTGCGTAAATGCTCTCCTGAATCTCCGAGAACCTCAATGTAAGATGATCAACAATCAACACATCCCAGATTTCGAGGAAATACTGCCTGGAACCATATTGCTGAACAACTTCAATGGACCAGTTCTGCTAGACGAAAAACTTCTACAACTGCAAGGCTCTTTCATTATTCAATACCGAAATTCAACGGTAACTATTGGCGAAACTATCTACAAGTCGAAAGAAATCAACTCGGTCGAACCAGAGCCTCCCTTATTCCAACTTATGGGAGAGAAGACTAAACTAGAGGAAGTCCTATCTCTTCAAATGATCAAGGAATTAAATCTTGACAACACAAAGGCGCTGGAAAAATTAAGAAGAAAATCGATCATAGAATCCTCAGTCAGCTTCGGATCCACCATCATCCTACTCCTACTAATAATAGGATCGGTCACGGAACTACTACGAAGACGTAAAACAACGAAAAGTACTGCAGCCCCTGTACCAGAAACGCGAGAAGAACCCCCACATTCCGGACCTGTGCTGTATTACATTGCGACCGAGGACAGTCGCGCTTAAGGAGGGAAGAGTTAACACCCGAAATAATAAGATCAACAAAATAAAAGATAGGGTGAGCATAGATTGCGTAATTGAGGAAATGGTATTGCAATACCATGCCTTCAATAAGTTCGACGCCCCGCGCGCTGAGCTTGCACTTTACAATCATGGGAACGCTTAACACCAAACGCCCAAAGTTGATTGAACCAAGGCAAGTGCATCCAACAACAATAATAATAAGATCGGATGACACGTGCGCTGAGCTTGCACCTTCTTGACCATCGATCGTGGGAAACGCTTATCCCCAAAGTTGAGTGAACTGAAGCAAAGTGCATCCAACAACAATGACTAATAGTGAATCGCCCAATTACAATTAAGATTGGCCAACAGCGACAACGACATCAGCAATTGCGGAAGCCAAAACAAATAGAAACAAAGAACGTCAGCAGAAGCAGCGACAACGGCAGAGACGGTGACAGCGATGGAGCGACGCGTAGCTATAAATTAAACCTGTAAAACCTAATCCAGTTAGTTCTTAATCAAACTCAATAAAGTAAAGATTGATTTTTTTTATAACAAATTATAATCATTCTTTTAACTTATGTATGAAAATTCGTGCTTATCTTTGAACGAAATAAAATCCACCGGTGAAGCTGATCTTTTAACCTGATCTGGCTCGTCTGGACCAAAATGTACGTAGGGGGGTGGCTTCCTTCTGAAGAAAAAGGCACTCGACCGAAAAATGACTTGCGTCGCGGGAATAATGAAAACTTGGGTTGAACTTGAAAAAATGCACTTTATTGAACTAGGTCAGTTTTTACACTGGTTGGATGTAAATGCAGGAGAGGGCGGCAGAGCAGTGTGGAGACAATTAACAGACCGATAGAGCGAGATGAGAGTGAATCTGGAGAAAACTGCTCTCTGGTCTGTTAACTGTTTCACTGCCATAAAAAAGTGTCCCGTCTTGGCGCGGACATCCCCACTTGGTTTTTAAAGGCCTGTCGATGTCGTACAGGCCGCAACGGAATATTCTCAGGGAGAGTTTTAAGACAGACTTAAAAGCGCCCAGATTGCGTTCAGAAACAAGAAAAATGCTTCACGACAAAAAAGAGTTTTTAAAGTTGGAGACAAAGTCTAAGTGAAGTCCGACTGGAGGCTGGGTAACAAACTCAAACCTCTGTGTGAGGAAAATAACTTTGATTTGGATCTGGGGACCACGGTCCGCATTAGGGGAAGGAAGGTCCACAAACCCAGTTTGAAGTTTCATAGTCAACCTGCTTGCTTAATTACCTTTATTTTTGTAACATTAATATAAAATTTTAGTAAAAGAAATCAGGCAGGCAAACCACGACAAGGTCCGAAAAAGGACTCCAGGTGTGGCGAGTTCAACAATGCTAAACATAACCATTTGCCACGAAGTGTTGAGTCTTCTTTACCTTTACCGTCTAAGTGAACGTAATCTGAGATTCATTCAAGGGTTTGGAGAAAAGGTGCAAAATACAGGAACACAACAAATAGCGTTGGTTAAGGGAGTCCTTAATTCTGAAGGGGTGTAGTTAACTAAGTTAACCGGACCAAAAGTCCATACCCAGAAGGCAAACACAACAGATTTGCATAACCGCTGGGAACCGCCAATTCGGCTAGCTTAAAGTTTTTTATTGTGGAAGAATAAGGCAATAGTTGTTTACCTTTTATTCACCTGCTCAATTCAAGCTCCCCATTCTTAAAACCAACCCTCAACTTCTTGTGTTCTTTCTCTTAAGAGAGCTTTTGAAGCGAGGTTCTTGCATTCTCAGAAATCTCTGACTACATCAACTACACTACCATCAAAAGACGCGTATTTATTAGGCCTTATTTTAGGAAGCCAGCTACAGCTTGGTTATCCTGACTCTGGAGATCTCCCAAACTCTTTTAATATGTACATTATAAACAATATCAACGCATTTCCGCGTCAGTATCGTATGTCGCTTTTTTTCGAAATTGAGATTTTAATGCAAAATTGTTAGGCTCCTAATGTCTCACTACCTTGTGAAATATTATAACTGAAAACCCTATAGTTCCGATAAAAATTAAGTTTAAATTTTATCGTATGTTACAGTGCTCCTAAGAGATTTAATAAAAAAAGCTTCTCCTGTAAAATTGGACTTTTCAACATACGATACATTCACGGAAATGCGTCGATATTAACATCACTGTGAGGAGTCTTAAAACTCCCCAGAAATCAAGGCGCAGCTCATAGACGTCGAGTTCAAACTGTAAGACCGCGTACATTGGATTCGCACTAGGTGGAGACATCGTTAATCAACGGGCAGTCATGTAAAACCCATAAGAGTGAATGTGTTAACATGAGTTAATACCGAACGTAACCAATTCCCAGCGCGAATAGCATTAAGAAGACGAACCATTCTACTTAGCTGAGTCTACAACGCTAAGATCTGAAAGATTCTAGTAAGGGTGTTGTAAGAATGTGTCAAAGGCTTGGAAAAAAATTGTCAGCGGTCCAGGGTCCTCACCAGAAAAAAATATATATAACTGTGAGAATAGTTTATAATGTCAATGATTATTTATTCAAACGTTAAATTAAAAGTAAAACTAAGGGGAGATCGATTTCATACACATTCTCGAAAGTAACATAAAATAACAAAATTAATAATTCGGCTGCTTGTTTTTCCACGACTGCTGACTACTTTTTGACGACAGCTGCTTACGGCGCACGACGAACGACTCTCTTTTCATAGCTCTCTTCTTATGCAGCTCTGCCAGCACCAGCCACCAGTCCTGCCAACTCCTTGCCTTTTTACATTCGGCCCTCCTGACCACCGTCATCCGACCCGGATGACAACAGCTCCTCGTTTTCAGCAACGTACTTCCACAGCTTCATATTGTCACAGCTTGTCGCCGTGATCCTTGGTCCCTCGATGTCACCTGCAG
Source organism: Drosophila ficusphila (assembly GCF_018152265.1). NCBI lineage: Eukaryota > Metazoa > Arthropoda > Insecta > Diptera > Drosophilidae > Drosophila > Drosophila ficusphila. Next base: position 609,148 of record NW_025064156.1, read on the forward strand.
CTTTTTCCACATCGTACCGGCCGCTTCGCTTGATCCTGATTATTTTGTATGGTCCAAGGTATCCGCTAGCCAATTTCCTGCCTGCCACAAATTGAATCCTTTTGATGGCCACAAGATCGCCCAACTTATAGCCATACGGTGAACGACGTTTTTTATCAAAGTTTCTCTTGTATTCGTCCTGTGCTTTTTGTATATTTTTCTTGGCTTCGGCGCGCAACTGCTGTCTGTCTTCGTTAAACTGCTCCACTAACTCCTGTTTCAACAACTCCAGCAAACGGTCATCAGCTTTGGAATTCATCTTTGCGCCAAACAAAATCTCAAATGGTGAAGATTGTGTTGATGCGTGTATTTGCGAATTTATTGCCGTTCGCACACGTGGCACATACTTAAACCACTTCGTCGGTTCGCCATTAGATAATTTGGCAATTATGGCCAAGATCGATCGGTTGACCCTCTTAATTTGTCCATTTCCTCTGGGGACTCCTGTAGTCGGCCACACGTGCTCAATCACGCTTGTAGTGACGAATTCCTCAAACGCCTTTGAGGTGAAAGCCACACCTCTGTCGCTTATGATACGCCTTGGGAATCCAAACACTCCTGCCCATTCGCTTAGCTTTCTGATCACTTCTTCATGACCCGTCGACTTTACTGGGAATAGCCAAACAAATTTAGAAAAGGCATCGACGACTTACTTTACCCTCCAGATGTGGTATGTAATACTGCTGCTGTATTGCGTGCATGGCGAAGTGACCAATCTCATGAGCATTTCTGATAATTTCGTGTTCCATGATCTTTGGGACAACCAGCAGTTCACTCCCTTCTGTCTTTTTAAAGAGCAGTCCACCCTTAACTTTGTAGTTCTCGTATGGGCCACTTTGAAGCAACTGGGCAACTGCCTTTATACGGTCATCATCTTGCTGCGCTTTTCTCAGTCTGGCGGACAACTCGGCTGCGATAACGTAAACGTCTTGCGGATAGCGGCTTAAATGATCGACGTGCTTCATCCTCTCGCCCTTCCTGTGCTCTATGTCCGGACTAAAGCTCTGTATGTACAAAATCCATTGCTCGACATCTCTTGGCATCTCCTCTTTATACGCGGTCTGCTTGAAGGCTGCACAATCCGTTATCAGCTTAAAGGGTTTGCCTAACAAAAAATGGCGAAACTTTTTCAGTGCCAAGTAAGCTGCTTTAATCTCGAGGAAATAACTGTGTTTTTTCGACTCGGCCAACGACGTCTTCTTGCTCCAAAAGTATACGGGATGCCAACTTCCATCAAACAGCTGCATGAGCACTGCTCCGAACCCATCCTTGGACGCATCAGTGTGTAACTCTGTGGATGCTTCCCTGGAGTATAGGTGCAAAACTGGTTCACTCGTCAGTAATCCTTTTAGATTTTTAATGGCTTCTAATTCTGCATTGCTTTTTGTTTGTTAACGGTCGGGCTGTCTCTGCATAGCGTGGTATAAATTTCCGAAAGAATCCAGTAAGTCCCAGAAATGATTGAACTCCTCTGATATTTTTAGGCGTACCAAATCGGTTTACAGCTGACGTCTTTTCGGCACCTGGCCAAACCTTTCCATCCGCCACCGTGTGTCCCAAAAAGGATATGCTCTGCTGCAGGAAACTGCACTTTTTCCATTTGATTTTTAAGTAGTACTTGGCAGCTACTTCCAACACAGCTCTCGTCTTCTGCATGCATTCTTCGACCGTTGCGGCATATACGATGATGTCGTCCACGTAGATTTGCATTATGCCATCGTTAATCAGCTTTTGGAAGACGTGGTTCACGAATCGACTGAATGCTGCTGCTGAATTTCGGAATCCGAATAGCGCTTTATTGAATTCAAAGAGCCCCTCTCTGGTGATGAACGCTGTAAGGTGCCTGCTTTTTTCTTCTATGGGCACGTGGAAATATCCGTTCTCTAAGTCCTTGATCGTATAAACCTTTGCTGCTTGCAACTTGCCGAGGACATCTTCGATAAGTGGGACCGGAAACAAATCCTGCAGCACCATACTGTTCAGCTTGCGATAATCGATGCATACTCTCAGCGTGTGATCCTTCTTTTTTGTTACTGCCACTCTGCTTGCAACATAAGATGACGACTCTCAAACGATACCCTTTTCCAGCCACTCCTCAACTTGGTTTTTTACAGCCTCAGTTTCCTCCATAGTTAATCGGCGTGGCGCTTGGCGAAACGGTTTGATGACGCCGTCGGCAACGATCTTTAGATCGATCGGGCACTGCTCGTGGATTATTGACGGCTGGAATGCACTTTCGATCATTTCTTTTACGCTGCTTTGGAACTCTGGTAGAGCTGTAAATAAATTTGGATCTTCAAATATGCTATAGACATCGTTTGGATACTCATCGGCAACTTTGTCTTCGGCTTCCAGACTTCGAAATACGTATCCCTTCCCATCGGCAGTAAACTCGAACTTTTTCAGGAAATCATGTCCCAAGAGTGCGCTGCAGTCTATTGCACCCCGTGAGACAACCAACAATTTTTGCATTGTTTTCAGCTGATCTACCTCGACGTTGGCGTTAAAAAATCCAATCGGCTTTGTATTTTTGTTGCCCAAGCCTCGCAGTGTTGAGGTACTTTGGAAAATTTCGATATTCCCCAACTCTTCCAATACAGCTTCATTAATGATTGTCACGTCCGAGCCCGTATCCACCAGGCACTCAACTTCAACACCGTTTATGGTCACTTTCTTTAGGCGACTGCGATCCACGATCGGGACGCTTTTTGGACAATCCTTGGATGTATGCCCGTTCTCATTACAGCTGAAGCATTTTGTTTCTGCGTTACAATCCTTTCGCTTATGTTCTGAAGATCCACAGTTAAAACAATATTCCTTTCTTTTCTGGTCCGGTACTTGTTTGTTTGGACCCACTGTGCTTTCATTTTTCCTTTGAATAGCTCCGTTTTTTTCGTTCAGGCCGTTCCTTTGGTTGCTCTCCTGTTGGATCAGATCGAAAATCTCATACTCTTCTTTCAACTCTTTGTATGACTTGCACCGCAACATGGCAACTTTGAACTCGCTTTTTATTTGCTGCCCGTTTACAATGTAACGCAAAACAACAGCCTCCTCAGCGTTTCCAACACTTCCCAGCCTCTTCATATGCAGCAGATACTCGTGAAACGGTTCATTTTTTTCTCTTCTTACGATCGCGCAACCACTGGTGTGCATCGGCACTATTCCGGCTGCACTCAAACTGAGCCATCAATTTTTCCTTCAGCTCACAAAAGTCTGATTCCAGGAATAACTTGGCCGTGCCGATCATTTTTGCCCTGGCACGAACATATTTTTGCTTCTCTGTCAGCTCATACGCTTCCGCATTTCGCTCAAAAATTTCGAACCACTTTAAACCGGCACCGATATTCCATCAAATTCATGTACGATCTTGTCAAAACTATTTGGTGGTATGTTTCCCTTATTTTCTCTTTGCTCATCGACTTCGACCTTGAGTGTGAGCAACTGGATAAGCTGCTGCATTTTTATGCTCATATCACCAATTTCTGCTGCTACGTCGTTCATCTCTGTTGTGACAACTGCGCCGGCGACTCCTTGCTTCTGCATTATTACTTCGTCTTCGCTGCTATGCCCTTCTCTTTCATTCCTTAGATCAACTCGCTCCTGCTCCTGCTTTTGCTTCTCTTTTCCGCTCGTTTTCGTCTGCTTAGCCAGCGTTCTCTTCGTTTTTGTCATGTTTGGCGACAACTATGGGCGACTGAACAAATTTCAGAAAATACGCCGTTCTTAGGAATTTTGCAACGCAATTTCACAACTTGGCCCTTGAAATTCGCCACACGACTGATCTTCTGCTTTACAACTTTACAACTGATATTCTGCTTTACAACTTTACAACTGATGTTCGGCTTTACGACTGATTTTCGGCTTTATTGCATTTTATTTTGTCTTTAAACAGCTTAATTTTCTTCTGCATATCCACTTTCACGATCTCGCGCACTCAGACTCGGTTGAGCCCCCAAATGTGAGAATAGTTTATAATGTCAATGATTATTTATTCAAACGTTAAATTAAAAGTAAAACTGAGGGGAGATCGATTTCATACACATTCTCAAAAGTAACATAAAATAACAAAATAAATAATTCGGCTGCTTCTTTTTCCACGACTGCTGACTACTTTTTGACGACTGCTGCTTACGGCGCACGACGAACGACTCTCTTTTCATAGCTCTCTTCTTATGCAGCTCTGCCAGCACCAGCCACCAGTCCTGCCAACTCCTTGCCACTTTACATAACTGAGATCGATCATAATCTCATAATCTCTATGCTATACGGAACACGGCTTTGCTAGTTGACCCCTGTTGATTGTAGCCTTCGGTCTTTATACTTGCTCCAACCACACTTCGAAGATCCTGTCGCCGTCCGTTGGGCCCGGACTTTGTGTACAGTGGCACGTGGTGCACTTTCGCGACGATGGGTGAATGGGAAGTTTTACTTGCCCGGCTTCACTCCACGGAGGACTGCGTCTGTCTCCGATCAAGGCCCAAAATTCACTCCTCGGTGATAGTATACTGTAATACTCTGCCTATGTTTGGCTATGATTGCACGTGTTAATTAGCGCAGTAGGCAACGCCAGCGCAGTGCCTGTATTTGAAACTTCTCAAAGACAGAGGCCCCGATATGCATAATGCTAGTGATGTCGCGGTCCTTCTTAACATTTTTGTGGCGGCGGCGCTCTGCTGCGGCTCCGCTTTGCTGCGTCGCTCTGACCTGTCTTAGATAATTATGTATGATCCCGGGTGTCATCGGCAGCGGCTCTGTTTTGCTAAGTGGACTGCGCTTTGTCTCTGCTCTCTCCTCTGACTTGGATTTTTTGGTTGTGCCGAACTTTGCACGATCTCTGACTCTGTCTTGCTGACCGCTGGGCCGCTGCTTATGTATGTTCGATGCTTGCGTAACTGCCTCAATGTCGTCGCCTCTTTTAAGTTGTTATAGTTTCTGCCTACACTGAAACCAGAGTGCAAGTCTGCTAGGTGTCGGGCCGACGGTATCCAGACCAAACTTCGGGTATGGAGAGTATAAAAGTAACCTTAGTTCATTAATTACAAATAACAGTTGTTTAGAGGACTACAACTAATTTGTTGCTACCGCTTTATGCACTTAATAATAAGGCCAATGTTTTGTGATTTAAATGAGATTTGATTTTTGTATTTGGATTGCTGAGTATTATTTGGTTATGTTTATGTACAAAGTTTATGTAATTTGTGTATACACGATCGCAACCGACAATTTGGCGAAACGTGTGCTTGCGAGGGTGAAGCGAGAACGAACGAAAGTTGAATGTATGTCTAATAAGTTTAGCGTTGCGAAAAGAAGTGATAATGAAGATAATGTTGGGGGTAACGTCATGGTGTGACAAGCCGCTAGCTTTACGGGTGTTCAAAGGGGTATACGTCGACAGCCCTATGGTGCCTGCCATCTAAGAACAACAGAACTCCGAGAACCGGAGGTCACAAAGCCCAGCACGGAGTAGTAGAGGCTAGGGAACTTGGTGTACGCCTGGACCATCGCACAGTGGGCGATTTGGCCTCGCTAGCGACATTTAATTCAAGTTTTAACTTTCAAAAAGCTATTATTTTTTTTCACAATTCGATAATAGATACTTTGATTAGATTTATCCAAGCATTTTAAAAGCTCAACGATCAGCTGATCATCAGCTTTGAACACAGCATATGATTTTGTAAAGAGCTTTACAAAATTTTACCTGTTTGCGCGCATCGAATTCAAGTTCCTCGGAAATTTACAATTTTTAGTGAATTTATTATAAGTTTGGTTTTTTATTAATTTCAAGGTATGTATTTAAAAAAAAAATAATGTTTGTGACCGGTCTATAAATGTGTAGCTCATAAAACGTAGTGGTAATTCAGTGTATTAACAACGAGCACGGATTAGCGTACACCTGTCTTTCGTGGAGTAGAACTTACCTGATTCAAGTGGATTCAGTCTAACTCTTTTATTAGCCGAAAGTGTGAATCAGTGACGTCCAATGTGTGTAATATGAACTGCTAGTACTTGCTAGCTTTCAAACTATGGTACTTTTAAGGCACAATGTCAGTAGCAAAAAGAGACCCTTTTTAGTATATTTTAGTATTTTTACTATGCCTCCGTCTGATTTCGGTAATTCCAAATAAAATTCTAGCCTTTTTTAGATAAAGTTTATTTATGAAATATGTTAATTGAAGTTAAAATAAATAAAAGTAAAACAAACTTTTATATAAAAAAAATTTTTTTTTAATTAAAAAAAAAAAATAAAAGAAAATTTAAAAAAAAAATTTTTAACTTAAAAAATTCTATGATTTTTCTCTGATCAGTGAAAAAAACCTACTGAAGACATCTATTTTAGTTTAGAAGTTATTAATTAAATGCCGCTAGCGAGACCAAATCGCCCACTGTGCATCGGTGAGAGTTGAGCGAGCGTTCGGTGGGCAGGACGGAACAGAGCAAGAAGTAGGAGGCTGCAGTTGTGCGCCTTGAGAGCACGGCACCTGTTCATTCTAGTCTGGCAACGGTGACGCTTCCCAAGCCCATTTAGTCCTACTCCCATCGGTTCAGCGGCGGCAGTCAACTCTGATCGTAAAGGGAGCTAACACACCCGGGGAATCTCCCCCGGGAAGAACTAAGAGATCGAAATTCTGTCAATCCGAGATAAAAGTCCGAATTCTAGTTGCGTTGTTATTTTTTTGTTGAACATTCAGGTACAATATATTTGGTGGGACGAACGCATAATCTAGCGATTCCGTAGCGAGCAGAAGTAAACAAATCAGTTTGTTACATCTGGCGTCCAACGTGATTGTCCTAACAGACAAACAAATATAATAAAGATGGTGTTTGCAGATTTCTCTGTAATGTTAATGTAAAGCGGGGATCGGGGCGTAATAAAGCTTTCTCGCTCAGGCGAATTTGGCCGCCGCTCTCCCGCTTAGTACTTTAGGTTAGCATGTAAGAGAAATTTATGGAATTAAAGTTGTTGTGCTGGGGGCGTCCGACTTGAAGGCAGCAAACTCCTGTGGTCAGCGACGGCTGGCGGTGTAAGCTGAGGGGGCAAGAAAAACAATCGGCGATCGCGGAAAAGAAAAGACCTTAGATTTCACTCGTGGCGCGGACCGGCCGGGCGTTTAATTCATGCGTTGACGTATTTGGAACTAACTTATGCTAATCTAAGCTAGGCGCTTGGAGGCGCAGCGGAGACTTTTTGCGCTCGGGGAGTGGAGAGCCTGGACGGCCGAGCGCGATATGCTCAAAGTTCCGGGAGAGGGAGAATGCGGTGTGGGGAGAAGCTCAGGGAGAGGGAGAGCGGGAGAGGCCTGAACATTCCGCCCCCCTTGCAACCGCTGGCGTTGCAACATAACTAGCCCTGGTTGCAGGCGCCGGACAGGATCCAGCCGAAGATGGTCTTCTGGGCTACTGGCAATCCCTCGGCGACCAGGTGGAATCCTGGTTGGATGACCTTGGCGTAGACATCCGCACCCAGGACCATGGAAATCGACGCCGGCAGATAGAAACGCTTGTCGGCCAGCGGAAGGTCCTTGTAGCGGCCGACGACAGATGAGTCGATCGCTCGGATGGAGGTGCGGACGCCGACGCCGGGTTCGATCTTGAGGACGACTTCCAACGCAGCTCCCTCGACGACTTTCGATCCGAGGATCGCCGTGCACACCCTTTCCTTTCCGACATTGGTGGTCGGCAGACGAATGCTGGACGCCAGGGTGGCGTCGATACAGCTTTGAGGCGAGCAGGGGTCGATGAGCGCCACGGTGTCCACGATCTTCGGACCCGCCTCCAGGGTGACCAAAGCAGTTGGAAGGACGTTGACGACGTGGTGTTGAAGGAGGGTTGCCAGCGTCGGAGCAGCGCGAGCTGCGCGAGTCGAGGGCTCTGGTGTCGAGGATGCTGAGCGCGGTGGAGACGCGAGCGCTCTGCGAGTTGGCGGATCTTGCCGGCGCGAACGCTGCTGAGAAGCGGAGCCCTTTTTGGAAGGCTTGGAAGGCTCGGTGATGTGGAGCAGCGTGTGATGCTCCTCATCGCACGTTCTGCACCGGTCACCGATACGGCAGTCCCCTTGCGAATGCTCGTGGGCAAGGCAATTTGCGCAGTACTTATTAACAAGAACTGCCCGTAGCCGCTTCTCCGCGCTCAGCTTGAGGAACCTCTGGCACCTCTTTAGAGGGTGGATCCCCCTGCATACTCGGCACCGGTAGGACTGCGTGCCTCGAGTCCGCCTGCTCTCCAATGCCTGAGCGTTGGTCTTACGCGGAGCCATTGCCTACGGGTTTTGGCGGTGGAATATGAAAAAGAAAAAAAACAAAGGAATATGTTTTATAATGGAATGATTCGGGGCTTACGGACTACGGATAACGACGTTTGGATTACTGGTGCGGGAAGCCTCTCCGGGAAGGAGAACAGTTTTGGCTACTGGACGCCGGACAATGCCGCGCGCCGTCCGGATGTCGACTACGCGGACGTTGCCATCGGCTCCAGGAAAGACGGAGTCGATTCTACCGAGTCGCCACTCATTTGAGGGCAGATTGTCGTCTTTGATGACGACCATGTCCCCGACCCGCATATTCTCGGTGGGACACTTCCACTTGTTGCGCTTGTGGAGCTCTTTAAGGTACTCGTCCTTCCATCGAGCGCGGAATTGCTGATGGAGAGCTTTTAAGTGTTGCCACCGGTTCAATATGGTCTTGGATCCCCCTTTACATCGGGCTCCACTATGGATAGAAGAGGGCCGCCGACAAGAAAGTGCCCTGGTGTCAAAGCTAGAAGATCAGTGGGATCCTCTGACATGGGAGATAGCGGTCTGGAATTTAGACAAGCTTCAATCTTCGCTAGCAGAGTGGCAAGTTCTTCTTCCGCGTAGCTGTGCATTTATAGAACAACGCCTTGAAGCTCTTGACACCAGCTTCCATAGGCCGCCCATATGGGGTGCTCCTGGCGGAATGAAATGCCAGTCGAGCTGCTGATGACTATACGCATCAGTCACAGACTCTTAAACGGCCTGGAGAAAATCTCGGGACAGTAATGGGCCAGCGCCAACAAAGGACTTCCCATTGTCCGACTGCACTTGGCGAAGACACCCTCTTCTGGATACGAACCGCGAGAACGCCGCCAGAAATTTCTCGGTCGTCAGATCTGAAGTAGGCTCCAAATGGATAGCCTTGGTGGAGAAACAAACGAAAACCAACACATACCCTTTTGTAATAAGACACGCTCTACCAGTGTAATTTCTTATATCGAAGGGCCCTGCGTAGTTCATCCCCGTGTACGTGAATGGACGGGAGAATGACACTCGTTCTTTTGGCAAATTTTCCATCATCTGAACTTGCAATCTCTTTTTGTAAACAACGCAGACCTTGCAGGCATTGATAACTGCCTTCACCAAGTTTTTAATTCTCGGAACCCAATATCTGGACCGGGTGAGACGTACCACCAACTGATTACTTCCGTGAAGCGTTATGAGATGCGTGAACTTTACCAGAAGCCGAGAGAGTGAACATTCGTACGGGAGGATTATCGGATGTCGTTCATCGTAACGCAAACTTTCAGAGGCTGTTACACGGCCACATGCCCTTATCAGCCCCTCCTGATCTAGGAAAGGGTTTAAGGAGAGGATCGAACTGGAAGGGGGCACCGGAAGCTTCTGACTCAAACAGCGTTACTCGTTCGTTAAATACCTGCGCTGAGTGCAGAGAATCATGAGCCGTTCGGCGGCGACAAGTTCCTTGGCCTCCAGACGGATCTCTGAAAGCGGCGATTGTTTCTTGCACCGATTGATAAAACGCTGGACATACGCGAGGACCCGCAACGCTCTATCCAATTTGGAAAAACGATCAAGAATGTCTTCGTTCGGAATATACGCTACGTGGGCTTTGACTGCTCGCTTTTCGATCTCGGTCACGGGTAGGTCGGTCCCCTGACTAGGCCATTGGCTGCGTGGTTTTTGCAACCAAGTGGGTCCATGCCACCAGAGAGAACTACCGACAAGCTCTGGAAGGGCCACCCCTCGACTAGCCAAGTCAGCGGAATTATGTTCGGATTGAACGTGTGACCAGTTGGCTGCCTCTGTGGACTGAGTGATCTTCGTCACTCTGTTGGCAACGAAAGTAGTCCAATGGCAAGCTGGCTTAGCTAACCATGCCAACACAATGGTGGAGTCGGTCCAGCAGTGGAGACTCGAATTCAGCATCGGCATGCTGGGAAGGATCGCTTCAGCCATTTCGGCTAGCAGTAAAGCTCCGCACAGCTCTAGTCGAGGAAGCGACACAGTTTTGACTGGCGCAACACGCGTCTTGGCGGTGAGCAGGTGTACCATCGCGGTATGTCCCATCTCTACGCGCACGTAGATCGCAGCGCCGTAGGCTTTTTGCGAGGCATCACAAAATCCATGATGCTTTGAGCGAAATTCTGGGTGAAAGGAAACCCATCTTGGAATCCGGACCTGATCAAGGACCGAATAGCTCTGAAGAAAACTGTGCCACCTTTAGCACAACTCAGATGGCAGCTTATCGTCCCACCCCAGCTCCTGAAGCCAAATCTCTTGCATAAAGATTTTGGCACATACAACAAATGGTGCGAGCCAGCCCGCTGGATCAAACAGTTTGGCGATTTGGGAAAGCACCTGGCGTTTTGTGGGGGAGATTTCTGTGGGTAGATCTGGTGGAACGAAGAAAAACTCATCGGACGTCGCTCTCCACCGTACACCGAGAGTCTTGGCTGTACTTTCAGTGTCGAGATCAAGGAAATCGCTGTTCAGAAGATGATCGGCTTGGATATGAGCTAACACCACTTTGTTGTTGGATATCCATTTCCTTAACGGAAAGCCCGCGGAGTCTAGGGCACTCTGTAACTCTTTTATTGTGAGCTGAGCATCTTCCTCAGAGTCAGCTCCCGAAAGGACATCGTCTACATACATTGCACTACGAATGACCTTGCTCGCTCTCGGATGGGTGAGCTGCACGTCAGTCGCCAGCTGTTGTAGGACTCGTATCGCCAGGAAGGGCGCACAAATAATCCCGAAAGTTACCGTCTTTAACTCAAAATCTCGAATGTACCCCTCGCTGTTTCGGAATAAAATGCGTTGGAACGGGGTATGCTTCGGGTCTACCCAGATCTGTCGATACATTTTCTCGATATCGGCACTATAAACGTATCGGAAATATCGCCACTTCAGAATTTGAATGGTCAGATCGGACTGTAAGACCGGGCCAGCATGAAGGATATCATTTAGACTGACCCCATTGTCTGAAGGGCTCGAGGCATTGAACACCACACGAAGCTTGGTGGTCGTACTTTCCGGCTTGAGCACGGCATGATGCGGAAGATAATAACTCGCAGAATCATGGGTAGGAAAGACCTCTTTCATGTGGTTGAGATCGAGATATTCTTGAATGACGGTATCGTACTTCATTTTGTGTTGGCTGTCCCTCCTTAAACGCTGCTCGTTTCTGAAGAATTGAGCCAACGCGAAGGATCTGGAGTGTCCCAGAGCGGACTTTACGTTCTCCGGATCACGGAATGGCAGGCTGACGATATATTTTCCACTATCGTCTCTCGTGGTTGTCCGGAGGAAATTTTCCTCACAAGCCAAATCTGACTCTTTTGCCATTTTTATTGGCAGATCCTTCACCTCCCAAAATTTGGTGAGAAGTTGATCCAGGTTTAAATCGAATATATGGGAGATTCGAGTGGAGAAAGCGGAAATTTGCTCTTGCCTAGCAGCTGGTACTGGTCCGGTAAGGATCCATCCGAATATAGTCTCTTGACCAAGAAGAGAGCCACAGATGTTTCCTCGGGTGCCGCTTAGGAGTATGGAAGGCACCAGATTAGCCCCGATTAACACGTCTATCTGTGCACTCTCATAGAATTTCGGGTCCGCCAAAGAAAAATAGGCAGTCGCGTCTAGCTGCAGGCCAGGCTTGGTCGGAGATCGAAGTGAAAACTGGCAGAGTCTTTTAAATTCTGCTGCCAGTGTTTGGCTTAAGCCGGAGACTTGGGCTCGAATGAGCTGATGAGGCAACTTAATCAAGTTGAACAGCCTCTCAGTCATGAATGTTGCCTCCGATCCAGAGTCGATCAAGGCACGAGCTTTGAAGGTTGATCCCAGATGGCAAATGTCAATAACGGCGGTGCCCAACAAGACGGATCTATGACCCGTGGCAAAATAATTTTGCACCGTGGAGGTTGCGGCACTGGTAGTCGCTGGAGCGGTCGTAGTTGGTCTTGACCTGGGCGAAGAAGCTGGAGTTGGAGACGAGGGCGTTGAAGACGCGTTACCTCGATGCAGTAGCGTGTGATGGCGGCCGCGGCATGTGTAGCAACTATGAGTGCTGTCACAGTCCCGTAGCTGATGTCCTCGTGCGAAGCAGTTCAGACACAGCTTTTTGCCTTTGATATAGGCGGACCGCTCATCGACAGACATCCGGAGAAACCGTGCGCATGTCCGCACTGGATGGTTTTCTCTATTGCACAAGTCGCACCCTTTACCTCTGGGTTCTACTCTAGCTTCATAGCTACGTGCCGTGGAATTCGAGCCTGCTGCTCTGGGCTGAGGCTGACTAGAGCCTGACGGACGGACGTCATCTATGGCCTCTAGTGTCCTGTGACGCTCAGTGAGGAAATTATTTAACTCCTGCCAAGAGGGAACATCGACCTTGTTGTGGAGCGACTGCTCCCAGAGGGAAAGTGTCATCTTTGGAAGTTTGGCGGAGACCATATAAACCAATAGGCAATCCCAATTGTCGGTGCTAATATCGCTCGTTTCTAAAGCGGTAAGGCAAATCTGGATGGTGTCTTGAAGCTCTCGCAAAGCTGGCCCAGATTCCTGAGTGATGGACTGCACATTGAACAGTATTTTCAAATGACTGTTTACTAACAACCGTTTGTTTTCGAAACGCTTAGTTAGGTTATCCCAGGCTGAGCGAAAACCATCGTTAGTTAAAGGCGACTTTGCCACAATTGTGTGTGCTTCTCCACTCGTTTTAGAGTTCAGGTGGAACAATTTCTCGACCGGCGTCAATCTTGGATTGTTAATGTAAATCGCCGTGAAAAGGTCCCTAAACGTCGGCCAGCGAAGATAATCGCCGGTGAAGACCTCGGTATCGCACGGAGGTAGCCGACAACCTAAAGGAACATAGGTCTGGGACGGATCAGCTTGTGTTTGGGGGGTTCGAGGAGCTTGAGCAATAAGGTCTTCTATGTGCGCACCACACCTTTCGTAGACGCCGTAGCAATAATTGTACTTCGCTCGGAGAATTGGCAAGCTGTCAGCTGCACTGTCTCCGGCTGAAATCAGGCGTACATTGCACTCATCGCATTCTTTCTTGATGCGCTCCCACAATGCTCGGACCTCTTCGCGTCGGATATTTAGCATGGACATGCTCGGAGGAGTCGGTGCCGGAGTGTTGCATCTCGCTTCGAATTCACTGAGTCGATCTGAAACCTCAATGAACTGATTCAGCGCAAAATCGGACGCAGTTAGAGCCATCTTTGTGTCGGAACGAGTGAGCCTTCCTTGGGGAGAGGGAGTCTTAGTGGACGGTTTAGGTGTCGGCGGCTTGACAAGAATCTTTGGAGTTTTTGCTGGTGGAATGGAGATTTCTTATTCACACCTTCACTGGACATGCCAAAAAACGAAACCCTGATTGGAAAACGAGTGTGTTGGTCGTAAGAAACAAATTTTAGACCTTTGCTCTTGGAGTTGCACTCTTGAAAAAAATTGTCTTTAGCTGACTTGAGGAATTTGTCTCGCTAAAAGGAAACGGTCTATGGAAGCGACGAGAAATAGAAAAAAGAAAAATATGCCCAGTGGAAACGGGGTATATTTAAATTGCACATGAGCGAATATTAATTGCCAAAAAAAAAAAACCCCAGAATAATTAAATAATATTTACTCTTAATGTTTCGGATATGTAAAAAACGGAATTATTTTTTTTTGGTATGCTGGTATTTATTATTTTCTCTAAAGGAATTAAAGAAAATATTACCAACTATGGAGAAGACAGAAAAAACCAAAAAAGCTAGTTTATGCGGAGAATGGATGTTAATTATTTATTCAAAAAATAATTTATTTGCAAAAATTTAATTTATGAGCGATCAACAATGGTGTGCCGTACGGAGTGACGTTCACACTTAAATTTTATGGAACCAGACAAAGAAATAAATTAAAAAAAAAAAAATTATTTTATGTTGCTGGACAAAAAAACAAATCAAATAATAAAAAAATTAATCTCCAAGTAATTTGGTATTTTTAATTTAATTTGATTGTAGTATTAATTTTGTGTTGTTGTTGGAATTGGAATTTATTTATTACAGCTCAGAAATAATTTATTTTGTCTTTGGAAAAATTTTCTATGTTTAAGACCTTATGTCGTGTATAAAGCCCTTGCACTGGATGTCGTGCAACGGCTCCCTAATGGGTATGGGTGTGTATGTATATGCAGTTGGGATGCTGGATTTGGATATAAGTGTATATATGTACGTATGTGCGTTCGTGCAGTTCGCGCTCACGCCAAAAAAATGTTGGAAATAAAACACACTGAAACCAACAAAGTTTTCCGAGTCGGTGGTGGATTGTAATTATTTATTTTATTCTACACGGAGGCCGACGGAAAACTTTTAATGTTGGTATATTTTCGCTGTAGGAAGTAGAAAATATGTATGTATATGGAATATATTTGGGTATACATATGTATATGTATGTATTTTTTGGCGGAAAATTTATTTAAATTATTGCCGGCGGCTATTTGTTGAGCTTTCGATTTTTTATTTAGTGGACTGTATTGGAAGAAAAGGTGTGCAAAATATTTAGCGTAGGAGTACAGTGGAAAAAAACACTTTGAAATTGGGGGCCCTTTTTCGGCAGAACACTTGGAAGTTTTTCACAGAAATTATTTTTTCACTGTTCACTTGGAATATTTTGCACACTTTACACTTTTCGTTATATTTTGGAATTTGCTCTTTTTATTAAAGTTTGCAATTTTCACTTTTTATTAAAGTTTGGAATTTTTTGCTCTTTGATGTATACTTGTATGTACATATGTGTACGGTTTTACTTTGATGTACGGGCCAAAGAGGATTTGGAAGAATATGGCGGAACGATCAAAGAAAAACGGAAAATGGAAGAGATCTTAATAATTACCGTTTTCGGATTAAATCGGACTTGGATTTTTAGAAAAAATAATGCAGAAAGTCAAACGAAACAGTGTTTTCGAGTGGCTGACTGCAGACCGGCAAATTAATATAGATCTTCGTACTTATCTTGAGCAATTTCGGGCGCTGGGTCAATCTGGCTCGATTGGTGCTGGGGGCGTCCTACTGGAAGGCAGCAAACTCCGTGTGATCAGCGACGGCTGGCGGTGTAAGCTGTGGGGGCAAGAAAAACACTCGGCGATCGCGGAAAAGAAAAGACCTTAGATTTCACTCGTGGCGCGGACCGGCCGGGCGTTTAATTCATGCGTTGACGTATTTGGAACTAACTTATGCTAATCTAAGCTAGGCGCTTGGAGGCGCAGCGGAGACTTTTTGCGCTCGGGGGAGTGGAGAGCCTGGACGGCCGAGCGCGATATGCTCAAAGTTCCGGGAGAGGGAGAATGCGGTGTGGGGAGAAGCTCAGGGAGAGGGAGAGCGGGAGAGGCCTGAACAAAAGTTAAGTTAAAAATTGAACTCCTTTTCGTGCGCATCGCCGCAACTTTCGTTTCGCTTTCGTCTTTTTTCGACTTAATAAACCATCGTAAAGAATTAACCACTGCAATCGCCAAAGTTTTCGTTTATTCGGCAATATAAACAAATATTGTTTTTCATGGTGACCCCGACGTGATCAGCAGTTGGTTTTTCTTTTTTTCGCATTTTTTTGGTGTGTAACAAACAATCAAAGACCGAATAAATTTCTTCGCGTCGGCTCAACAAACAAAAAATAAGTGCCAATAAATAATCATTTTTCGTCGTTGGACTTGTTGCTGCTAAAGAAGCCTTTTCGTCACTGCCGCTGAAGAACATTTTTTGATTGTTGCCAAGCCTTTCCGCTGGAGAAGTGCCGTCATCTTTCGCACCCTATATACCCCAGGCATATGGATCCCAAAAGGGAAGTCGCTGATCAGACCAAATCGGCCAGCCAGGTATAGAGTGTAAAAAGTTGAAAGTTAATCTGTGGCGTCTTGTTAAAATTGTGTTCGGCCAATCTTTCAACTTTTTGCATTCGTGTAAAATCAGTAGATAGTGGGCATTCTAAAAAAAAAAAAAATTTGATTTTCGCATGCACTAACAATTTTAATTCGAATATTACACATTCATACATATTGATATACCCTTATATTTTATATTGCTATAAATATTGAATTAAAGTGAATCGATTTGGACCTTTAAAATTAAATTCGTCGTTGACCCAATAAGCGCAATTAATTCCACCAATTTCGTCGTAGTGAGCACCAATTTAAGGTTAAAAATTAAGGCCGAAAATAAAGTGATTTAAATAGTGCATCCAGTGAACTAGTGCAAAGAAAATCGCGGAAAAAACTTGTGCGCGCATTTTTCAGTCCCAAAATTGCCGCCCTTTTCCGCCATTTTCCCAAGCCAACATTTCCCATTTCCCGCACTTCACCAGCATCCCGCTTATATATTCGTTGCCCTTATATATCGGTCAGTGCATCATTTTCCGCTGGTCAGCATTTACCAAAGAGTGAGCCGCCAACTAAATACAGACATACACACACGCACTCTCACCCACGCAGCGCTGCCAGTGTTTTTGATCTCGCTTTCGCGCTTTTCGTTTTTGGTCGCTGAACTATTGCAAGCGTTTTTTGTGTTATCGCTGTGTTTTCGGTATTTGCGCTGAGCGTGTGCTCCTCTACAATTTGTGCGTGGGGTTTATTAGTTCCGTAAGGAATTAATAAATTACAGTCGAATCCCGATAATTCGTACCCCGCTAAATCGAAAATCGCGATAATTCGTAAAAAATTCTGTCCCCTTGAAAAAAACTCGTTAATTCGTAAAAATTCCATACATTTTGGTCTCCTCGTTAATTCGTAGTATTTGGCGCAACGCAAAGAATATTGAACCTCTTATAAATCGTAATTTTGTTTCGTAACCTCTTATAAATCGTAATGCGATGTGAAATTTTTTGTAGTTAAAGCACCGTTAGATTTTGCAGACAGATATGCCGCCTTTATGTCGCTATGCATTATGAATTTTGTGCTTCTCTCGCTGTTATAATTTTATGTTATTGTTTAATTTTCCTTTAATTTAAAAAACGTACAAATGAATGTACATACTTATAATGTTTGTTTAATTTTAATAAAGTTAAATACATATGTAAACATGATGTGAAATGTAAAAACCCCGTTTATTCGACTCTTTCATTATTGAGCCCCGTTAAATAGAAATCTCGATAAATCGAATTCCCGTCTAATTCGTAAAAAAAAGTGATCCCCTTGCCATTTCGAATTATCGGGACTCGACTGTAATTATTATTATTCTAAACGACTTCGTTAAATTTGTTCGACAAATCCCCTACACTGCAGACGTTCGGCATATACCACTCATTTATTTTTTTATTTGTTTAAATAGTAAAAATAAATTAAAATTTTTTTTTTTAATTTTTGTTACTTGAATGTTCAGGCCGCTCCCGCTCTCCCTCTCCCGGAGCTTCTCCCCACACCGCATTCTCCCTCTCCCGGAGCTTGGAGCATGTCGCGCTCGGCCGTCCAGGCTCTCCACTCCCCGAGCGCGAGAAGTCTCCGCTGCGCCTCCAAGCGCCTAGCTTAGAATAGCTTAAATTAGTTCCAAATACGTCAACGCTCTGAATAAACGCCCGGCCGGTCCGCGCGATACCCGAAATTTTAAAGTCTTTCCTTTTCGCGATCGCCGAGTGTGTTTTTTCTCGCCCCCACAGCCTACCCCGCCAGCCGTCGCTGATCACACGGAGTTTGCTGCCTTCCAGTAGGACGCCCCCAGCACCACATTTTTTGATCCAATCGAGCCAGATTGACCCAGCGCCCGAAATTGCTCAAGATAAGTACGAAGATCTACATATATTAATTTGCCGGTCTGCAGTCAGCCACTCGAAAACACTGTTTCGTTTGACTTTCTGCACGATTTTTTCTAAAAATCCAAGTCCGATTTAATCCGAAAACGGCAATTATTAAGATCTCTTCCATTTTCCGTTTTTCTTTGATCGTGCCGCCATATTCTTCCAATTCCTCTTTGGCCCGTACATCAAAGTGAAACCGTACTCATATGTATGTACATACAAGTATACATACATCAAATGAGCAAAATTCCAAACTTTAACAAAGAGCAAAAATTGCAAACTTTAATAAAAAGTGAAAATTGCAAACTTCAATAAAAAGTGAATTTTCCAAAAATTCCAAAATTTAACGAAAAGTGTAAAGTGTGCAAAATATTCCAAGTGAACAGTGAAAAAATAATTTCTGTGAAAAACTTCCAAGTGTTCTGCCGAAAAAGGGCCCCCAATTTCAAAGTGTTTTTTTCCACTGTACTCCTACGCTAAATATTTTGCACACCTTTTCTTCCAATACAGTCCACTAAATAAAAAATCGAAAGCTCAACACATACCCGCCGGCAATAATTTAAATAAATTTTCCGCCAAAAAATACATACATATACATATGTATACCCAAATATATTCCATATACATACATATTTTCTACTTCCTACAGCGAAAATATACCAACATTAAAAGTTTTCCGTCGGCCTCCGTGTAGAATAAAATAAATAATTACAATCCACCACCGACTCGGAAAACTTTGTTGGTTTCAGTGTGTTTTATTTCCAACATTTTTTTGGCGTGAGCGCGAACTGCACGAACGCACATACGTACATATATACACTTATATCCAAATCCAGCATCCCAACTGCATATACATACACACCCATACCCATTAGGGAGCCGTTGCACGACATCCAGTGCAAGGGCTTTATACACGACATAAGGTCTTAAACATAGAAAATTTTTCCAAAGACAAAATAAATTATTTCTGAGCTGTAATAAATAAATTCCAATTCCAACAACAACACAAAATTAATACTACAATCAAATTAAATTAAAAATACCAAATTACTTGGAGATTAATTTTTTATTATTTGATTTGTTTTTTTGTTGTCCAGCAACATAAAATAATTTTTTTTTTTTTAATTTATTTCTTTGTCTGGTTCCATAAAATTTAAGTATGAACGTCACTCCGTACGGCACACCATTGTTGATCGCTCATAAATTAAATTTTTGCAAATAAATTATTTTTTGAATAAATAATTAACATCCATTCTCCGCATAAACTAGCTTTTTTGGTTTTTTCTGTCTTCTCCATAGTTGGTAATATTTTCTTTAATTCCTTTAGAGAAAATAATAAATACCAGCATACCAAAAAAAAATAATTCCGTTTTTTACATATCCGAAACATTAAGAGTAAATATTATTTAATTATTCTGGGGTTTTTTTTTTGGCAATTAATATTCGCTCCTGTGCAATTTAAATATACCCCGTTTCCACTGGGCATATTTTTCTTTTTTTCTATTTCTCGTCGCTTCCATAGACCGTTTCCTTTTAGCGAGACAAATTCCTCAAGTCAGCTAAAGACAATTTTTTTCAAGAGTGCAACTCCAAGAGCAAAGGTCTAAAATTTGTTTCTTACGACCAACACACTCGTTTTCCAATCAGGGTTTCGTTTTTTGGCATGTCCAGTGAAGGTGTGAATAAGAAATCTCCATTCCACCAGCAAAAACTCCAAAGATTCTTGTCAAGCCGCCGACACCTAAACCGTCCACTAAGACTTCCTCTCCCCAAGGAAGGCTCACTCGTTCCGACACAAAGATGGCTCTAACTGCGTCCGATTTTGCGCTGAATCAGTTCATTGAGGTTTCAGATCGACTCAGTGAATTCGAAGCGAGATGCAACACTCCGGCACCGACTCCTCCGAGCATGTCCATGCTAAATATCCGACGCGAAGAGGTCCGAGCATTGTGGGAGCGCATCAAGAAAGAATGCGATGAGTGCAATGTACGCCTGATTTCAGCCGGAGACAGTGCAGCTGACAGCTTGCCAATTCTCCGAGCGAAGTACAATTATTGCTACGGCGTCTACGAAAGGTGTGGTGCGCACATAGAAGACCTTATTGCTCAAGCTCCTCGAACCCCCCAAACACAAGCTGATCCGTCCCAGACCTATGTTCCTTCAGGTTGTCGGCTACCTCCGTGCGATACCGAGGTCTTCACCGGCGATTATCTTCGCTGGCCGACGTTTAGGGACCTTTTCACGGCGATTTACATTAACAATCCAAGATTGACGCCGGTCGAGAAATTGTTCCACCTGAACTCTAAAACGAGTGGAGAAGCACACACAATTGTGGCAAAGTCGCCTTTAACTAACGATGGTTTTCGCTCAGCCTGGGATAACCTAACTAAGCGTTTCGAAAACAAACGGTTGTTAGTAAACAGTCATTTGAAAATACTGTTCAATGTGCAGTCCATCACTCAGGAATCTGGGCCAGCTTTGCGAGAGCTTCAAGACACCATCCAGATTTGCCTTACCGCTTTAGAAACGAGCGATATTAGCACCGACAATTGGGATTGCCTATTGGTTTATATGGTCTCCGCCAAACTTCCAAAGATGACACTTTCCCTCTGGGAGCAGTCGCTCCACAACAAGGTCGATGTTCCCTCTTGGCAGGAGTTAAATAATTTCCTCACTGAGCGTCACAGGACACTAGAGGCCATAGATGACGTCCGTCCGTCAGGCTCTAGTCAGCCTCAGCCCAGAGCAGCAGGCTCGAATTCCACGGCACGTAGCTATGAAGCTAGAGTAGAACCCAGAGGTAAAGGGTGCGACTTGTGCAATAGAGAAAACCATCCAGTGCGGACATGCGCACGGTTTCTCCGGATGTCTGTCGATGAGCGGTCCGCCTATATCAAAGGCAAAAAGCTGTGTCTGAACTGCTTCGCACGAGGACATCAGCTACGGGACTGTGACAGCACTCATAGTTGCTACACATGCCGCGGCCGCCATCACACGCTACTGCATCGAGGTAACGCGTCTTCAACGCCCTCGTCTCCAACTCCAGCTTCTTCGCCCAGGTCAAGACCAACTACGACCGCTCCAGCGACTACCAGTGCCGCAACCTCCACGGTGCAAAATTATTTTGCCACGGGTCATAGATCCGTCTTGTTGGGCACCGCCGTTATTGACATTTGCCATCTGGGATCAACCTTCAAAGCTCGTGCCTCGGAGGCAACATTCATGACTGAGAGGCTGTTCAACTTGATTAAGTTGCCTCATCAGCTCATTCGAGCCCAAGTCTCCGGCTTAAGCCAAACACTGGCAGCAGAATTTAAAAGACTCTGCCAGTTTTCACTTCGATCTCCGACCAATCCTGGCCTGCAGCTAGACGCGACTGCCTATGTCCTTCCACAATTAGTTGGTCAACTTCCGTCCTGCTCAATTCCGCAGCACTTCCTACGGGAGCTTCCCGATTTTTCTTTGGCGGACCCGAAATTCTATGAGAGTGCACAGATAGACGTGTTAATCGGGGCTAATCTGGTGCCTTCCATACTCCTAAGCGGCACCCGAGGAAACATCTGTGGCTCTCTTCTTGGTCAAGAGACTATATTCGGATGGATCCTTACCGGACCAGTACCAGCTGCTAGGCAAGAGCAAATTTCCGCTTTCTCCACTCGAATCTCCCATATATTTGATTCAAACCTGGATCAACTTCTCACCAAGTTTTGGGAGGTGGAGGATCTGCCAATAAAAATGGCAAAAGAGTCAGATTTGGCTTGTGAGGAAAATTTCCTCCGGACAACCACGAGAGACGATAGTGGAAAATATATCGTCAGCCTTCCATTCCGTGATCCGGAGAACGTAAAGTCCGCCCTGGGACACTCCAGATCCTTCGCGTTGGCTCAGTTCTTAAGAAACGAGCAGCGTTTAAAAAGGGACAGCCAACAGAAAATAAAGTACGATACCGTTATTCAAGAATATCTCGATCTCAACCACATGAAAGAGGTCTTTCCTACCCATGATTCTGCGAGTTATTATCTTCCGCATCATGCCGTGCTCAAGCCGGAAAGTACGACCACCAAGCTTCGTGTGGTGTTCAATGCCTCGAGCCCTTCAGACAATGGGGTCAGTCTAAATGATATCCTTCATGCTGGCCCGGTCTTACAGTCCGATCTGACCATTCAAATTCTGAAGTGGCGATATTTCCGATACGTTTATAGTGCCGATATCGAGAAAATGTATCGACAGATCTGGGTAGACCCGAAGCATACCCCGTTCCAACGCATTTTATTCCGAAACAGCGAGGGGTACATTCGAGATTTTGAGTTAAAGACGGTAACTTTCGGGATTATTTGTGCGCCCTTCCTGGCGATACGAGTCCTACAACAGCTGGCGACTGACGTGCAGCTCAGCCATCCAAGAGCGAGCAAAGTCATTCGTAATGCAATGTATGTAGACGATGTCCTTTCGGGAGCTGACTCTGCTGAAGATGCTCAGCTCACAATAAAGGAGTTACAGAGCACCCTAGACTCCGCGGGCTTTCCGTTAAGAAAATGGACGTCCAACAACAAAGAGGTGTTAGCTCATATCCAAGCCGGTCATCTTCTGAACAGCGATTTCCTTGATCTCGACACTGAAAGTACAGCCAAGACTCTCGGTGTACGGTGGAGAGCGACGTCCGATGAGTTTTTCTTCGCCCCCCCAGATCTACCCACAGAAATCTCCCCCACAAAACGCCAGGTGCTTTCCCAAATCGCCAAACTGTTTGATCCAGCGGGCTGGCTCGCACCATTTGTTGTATGTGCCAAAATCTTTATGCAAGAGATTTGGCTTCAGGAGCTGGGGTGGGACGATAAGCTGCCATCTGAGTTGTGCTAAAGGTGGCACAGTTTTCTTCAGAGCTATTCGGTCCTTGATCAGGTCCGGATTCCAAGATGGGTTTCCTTTCACCCAGAATTTCGCTCAAAGCATCATGGATTTTGTGATGCCTCGCAAAAAGCCTACGGCGCTGCGATCTACGTGCGCGTAGAGATGGGACATACCGCGATGGTACACCTGCTCACCGCCAAGACGCGTGTTGCGCCAGTCAAAACTGTGTCGCTTCCTCGACTAGAGCTGTGCGGAGCTTTACTGCTAGCCGAAATGGCTGAAGCGATCCTTCCCAGCATGCCGATGCTGAATTCGAGTCTCCACTGCTGGACCGACTCCACCATTGTGTTGGCATGGTTAGCAAAACCAGCTTGCCATTGGACTACTTTCGTTGCCAACAGAGTGACGAAGATCACTCAGTCCACAGAGGCAGCCAACTGGTCACACGTTCAATCCGAACATAATTCCGCTGACTTGGCTAGTCGAGGGGTGGCCCTTCCAGAGCTTGTCGGTAGTTCTCTCTGGTGGCATGGACCCACTTGGTTGCAAAAACCACGCAGCCAATGGCCTAGCCAGGGGACCGACCTACCCGTGACCGAGATCGAAAAGCGAGCAGTCAAAGCCCACGTAGCGCATATTCCGAACGAAGACATTCTTGATCGTTTTTCCAAATTGGATAGAGCGTTGCGGGTCCTCGCGTATGTCCAGCGTTTTATCAATCGGTGCAAGAAACAATCGCCGCTTTCAGAGATCCGTCTGGAGGCCAAGGAATTTGTCGCCGCCGAACGGCTCATGATTCTCTGCACTCAGCGCAGGTATTTAACGAACGAGTAACGCTGTTTGAGTCAGAAGCTTCCGGTGCCCCCTTCCAGTTCGATCCTCTCCTTAAACCCTTTCCTAGATCAGGAGGGGCTGATAAGGGCATGTGGCCGTGTAACAGCCTCTGAAAGTTTGCGTTACGATGAACGACATCCGATAATCCTCCCGTACGAATGTTCACTCTCTCGGCTTCTGGTAAAGTTCACGCATCTCATAACGCTTCACGGAAGTAATCAGTTGGTGGTACGTCTCACCCGGTCCAGATATTGGGTTCCGAGAATTAAAAACTTGGTGAAGGCAGTTATCAATGCCTGCAAGGTCTGCGTTGTTTACAAAAAGAGATTGCAATTCAGATGATGGAAAATTTGCCAAAAGAACGAGTGTCATTCTCCCGTCCATTCACGTACACGGGGATGAACTACGCAGGGCCCTTCGATATAAGAAATTATACTGGTAGAGCGTGTCTTATTACAAAAGGGTATGTGTTGGTTTTCGTTTGTTTCTCCACCAAGGCTATCCATTTGGAGCCTACTTCAGATCTGACGACCGAGAAATTTCTGGCGGCGTTCTCGCGGTTCGTATCCAGAAGAGGGTGTCTTCGCCAAGTGCAGTCGGACAATGGGAAGTCCTTTGTTGGCGCTGGCCCATTACTGTCCCGAGATTTTCTCCAGGCCGTTTAAGAGTCTGTGACTGATGCGTATAGTCATCAGCAGCTCGACTGGCATTTCATTCCGCCAGGAGCACCCCATATGGGCGGCCTATGGGAAGCTGGTGTCAAGAGCTTCAAGGCGTTGTTCTATAAATGCACAGCTACGCGGAAGAAGAACTTGCCACTCTGCTAGCGAAGATTGAAGCTTGTCCAAATTCCAGACCGCTATCTCCCATGTCAGAGGATCCCACTGATCTTCTAGCGTTGACACCAGGGCACTTTCTTGTCGGCGGCCCTCTTCTATCCATAGTGGAGCCCGATGTAAAGGGGGATCCAAGACCATATTGAACCGGTGGCAACACTTAAAAGCTCTCCATCAGCAATTCCGCGCTCGATGGAAGGACGAGTACCTTAAAGAGCTCCACAAGCGCAACAAGTGGAAGTGTCCCACCGAGAATATGCGGGTCGGGGACATGGTCGTCATCAAAGACGACAATCTGCCCTCAAATGAGTGGCGACTCGGTAGAATCGACTCCGTCTTTACTGGAGCCGATGGCAACGTCCGCGTAGTCGACATCCGGACGGCGCGCGGCATTGTCCGGCGTCCAGTAGCCAAAACTGTTCTCCTTCCCGGAGAGGCTTCCCGCACCAGTAATCCAAACGTCGTTATCCGTAGTCCGTAAGCCCCGAATCATTCCATTATAAAACATATTCCTTTGTTTTTTTTCTTTTTCATATTCCACCGCCAAAACCCGTAGGCAATGGCTCCGCGTAAGACCAACGCTCAGGCATTGGAGAGCAGGCGGACTCGAGGCACGCAGTCCTACTGGTGCCGAGTCTGCAGGGGGATCCACCCTCTAAAGAGGTGCCAGAGGTTCCTCAAGCTGAGCGCGGAGAAGCGGCTACGGGCAGTTCTTGTTAATAAGTACTGCGCAAATTGCCTTGCCC
Organism: Drosophila ficusphila; assembly: GCF_018152265.1. Taxonomy (NCBI): domain Eukaryota; kingdom Metazoa; phylum Arthropoda; class Insecta; order Diptera; family Drosophilidae; genus Drosophila; species Drosophila ficusphila. The sequence continues at coordinate 634,470 of NW_025064156.1, forward strand.
ACGAGCATTCGCAAGGGGACTGCCGTATCGGTGACCGGTGCAGAACGTGCGATGAGGAGCATCACACGCTGCTCCACATCACCGAGCCTTCCAAGCCTTCCAAAAAGGGCTCCGCTTCTCAGCAGCGTTCGCGCCGGCAAGATCCGCCAACTCGCAGAGCGCTCGCGTCTCCACCGCGCTCAGCATCCTCGACACCAGAGCCCTCGACTCGCGCAGCTCGCGCTGCTCCGACGCTGGCAACCCTCCTTCAACACCACGTCGTCAACGTCCTTCCAACTGCTTTGGTCACCCTGGAGGCGGGTCCGAAGATCGTGGACACCGTGGCGCTCATCGACCCCTGCTCGCCTCAAAGCTGTATCGACGCCACCCTGGCGTCCAGCATTCGTCTGCCGACCACCAATGTCGGAAAGGAAAGGGTGTGCACGGCGATCCTCGGATCGAAAGTCGTCGAGGGAGCTGCGTTGGAAGTCGTCCTCAAGATCGAACCCGGCGTCGGCGTCCGCACCTCCATCCGAGCGATCGACTCATCTGTCGTCGGCCGCTACAAGGACCTTCCGCTGGCCGACAAGCGTTTCTATCTGCCGGCGTCGATTTCCATGGTCCTGGGTGCGGATGTCTACGCCAAGGTCATCCAACCAGGATTCCACCTGGTCGCCGAGGGATTGCCAGTAGCCCAGAAGACCATCTTCGGCTGGATCCTGTCCGGCGCCTGCAACCAGGGCTGATTATGTTGCAACGCCAGCGGTTGCAAGGGGGGCGGAATGTTCAGGCCGCTCCCGCTCTCCCTCTCCCGGAGCTTCTCCCCACACCGCACTCTCCCTCTCCCGGAGCTTGGAGCATGTCGCGCTCGGCCGTCCAGGCTCTCCACTCCCCGAGCGCGAGAAGTCTCCGCTGCGCCTCCAAGCGCCTAGCTTAGAATAGCTTAAATTAGTTCCAAATACGTCAACGCTCTGAATAAACGCCCGGCCGGTCCGCGCGATACCCGAAATTTTAAAGTCTTTCCTTTTCGCGGTCGCCGAGTGTGTTTTTTCTCGCCCCCACAGCCTACCCCGCCAGCCGTCGCTGATCACACGGAGTTTGCTGCCTTCCAGTAGGACGCCCCCAGCACCACATTGAATAAAAATTAATTTCCAGCCTTTCGATTCCAAACCAAATTTAATTAAATAATAAATCACAATGAGCAACAAGAAAATCGAAGCGCTTAAAAATAAACGAGACGGAATTATGCGAAGTATATCCCGAACTCAACAATATTTGGAAGAGGGTAGATTATCTTTGAATCCAGTCGAATTAGAATGTCGTTTAGAAATTTTAAGTTCGCACATAGAAAATGCTTCGACAATCCAGAATCAAATCGAAGCGAGAGACCCAGAGGATTTGTTTCGGGAAGAATTGGAAGAGACCGCAGTATTGGCCAAGTCTCTGCTAATTTCTCTGATAATCAAAAGCAGGCGTACGAGCGTCGATGAATCCGCTCCACCGGCAAGGCGCACTCCCCAATGCTACCTGCCGAGCGTGTCTCTTCCAACATTTAACCGAAAGAACTCCGAGTTTAAAAATGTTATAAGCCTTTTCGAAACGTTTGTTGATAAAGATGACACTCTGCACGATATTGAAAAATTTAACCATTTGATATCGTGTCTAGCTGGAGACGCTTTAGGCACAGTCAGGGCATTTCAAGTGACCGCGGCCAACTATCCCAAGGCCCTGGCTAGCCTGAAGTGGGTATACGATAATGATTGTCTGATTTTCTACGACAATATATCGACACTTTTAATCTGCCAAAAATGTCTCAGCCATCAGCTACAGCCTTGAGAAACCTGATCGACACAGTAAGAGCTCTTTACGACTCGTTGCTGTCTATTGGGGATGACAAACGAATAACGAATGCCATCCTCATTTATTTAATCATGAGCAAAGTCGATGCAGGAACAAAAAGAATGTGGAAAGAACAGTTAGACTATACTTCGCTTCCGCTTTGGAGCGAATGTGAGTCGGCTCTGGACAGGCGATACCAGCACATGGTCGCCGAAGAGGCTTCCAAGCCGAAAAATGTTCAGCCAAGCCAGACTTTTCCGAAGAAGAGTGGAAATAAAAGTTTTTCATTGATCGCTGCCAGGGACGACGCTTCTTTATGTGTGTTTTGCACATCAGCAGAGCATCAAATAGGAAACTGCGTTTCTTTCGCAGCTCTAACAGTGCAGCAGAGGTTCGATTTTGCCAAAAAAGTGCCCTTATGCATCAACTGCCTTCGCAAGGGTCACACAGTCAAAAAATGCAAATCGAACAGGTGCAGGGTGTGCAAATCTTCACACCACACTTTACTGCACATATACTCGCCTAAGACAAATCTCGCGTTGCCGCCTCCTCCTCAGCGCACGCTCATGCAAGAGACTCCATCCACTTCACATATTTTGCATGCGACTGCTTCGGATAGAGTCATTCTTGCCACAGCTATCGTGAGCGTATTATCGAAAAGTGGCGAATTTGTTGTGGCTCGAGCGTTGCTTGACTCTGGTTCACAAATAAATTTTGTGACCGACGAGCTCGCTCAGAGACTACAAATTAAAAGAGAGGATGTGTGTACGAGCTTGCAGGCATTGGTCAAACTAATGCCCAAGCAACAAAGAAAATACATACAATAGTGAAGTCGCGAGTAGGGAGCAGCCAGTTGTCGTCCGATTTTTATATTTTAAAGAATATTTCTGCCTGAAAATATTAAGTTGGCAGATCCATTCTTCTTGTGCAGGAAAATAAATCAGATTGGTGCTCTTCGACATTATTGCGAGTTGGTGGTCGGTTATTGAATGCTCCTATCCCGTACGAAGCCAAATTTCCGTTGTTGCTAACAAAAAGCTCACAGTTTGTTAAAACCTATGTGTCGTATCTGCACGTTACAAATTGTCACGCTGGTCCTCGAGCTCTTGTGAGTCTCCTGCGAGAGAAAGTCTGGTTGGTCAATGCTCAAGACGTATGTCGCCGAAACGTTCGTTCGTGCATGCGCTGCTTTCGATGCAAGCCGCAACTCTTGACGCAAATTATGGGGAACTTGCCATCAGACAGACTCCGAGCTCTCCGCCCCATTTAAAGTAAAATAAAAGTAATAAAAAATAAATTTTTTAATATATATTAGAAATGGTTACTCTAGAAAATCAAAAACTGATGAAAAAGGAACGAGGTACTCGTCTTCTTTAACAGATTCTGAACGGATTCGCAGCTATTCGCAGCTGATTTTCACAGATAATACTAATTAAATATGGATTAATATTTAAAAAAAATTTCATTATTGAGCAGTTTTGGGAACACAACTTTTACCTTTGCAGAATATTGATGTTTAGTTCTGCAGAACTTGTAAAATTGCGGTGGATAAACAATTATTGTCACAGTCACATATAGCATGCAAAATTAATAAAAATTATAAAAACACAATCTACAAATCTTCAACTTTAATATTCATTTCACTTTCGGATATTAAACGATGGTTTTATATTTTTTTTTAAATTATTAACTTAACGTTTTCAAAAGACATGTGCACGCTTTCAGTTGATCGCTGGGTTTGCGCGCTCACTTTGCGCCCCAATTTCTCCGCAAATATGTGGAGCAGAACAAAACTAATACTTGCTTTTAAAGCCTTGTTCTATTGATAAACAGATGCGCCAAACTTGAAATCAAAATTCCAAAATTGATTTTTTGATTTTTGGCCTATGCACTATGGGGCATTTGCCCACATTTTGTGGCCAAAACCCATTTTTTAAAAGTCGTTAAAAAATTTTTTTGTTAATTGCAATGAGTTAAGATAACATTGAGGTAAAATGTTACATACTTCAAATTTTAACAGACCGCACCACTGTTAAGATATCAGCTGTCAAAGTCAGCTGTTTTTTAACAGAAGCACATGCTGTAAAATCGTTTGTATTTGTTCAAACTTTAAAAGGTTCAAAAAGCGCATTTAAAACCAATTTATGTAAAATGTGTGAATGGAAGTCGATTCAAAATGGTTTGTAATATGTGTTTGTGAGCTTGAATTCTAAAAATTCATTGTGGCGTCCCTATATTCTTGTGCAAGTTCTAACCTCAAAAATTTGAAGCGTAATCGTAAATTTTTGTTTTTAAATAGAGCAACAAAGTGAGTCCAGCTGAGTCCAGCTCTAAAACTTGTTTTTTGTTGTAGATTAATCAATTCTTCGTATACTCAGTTAATATAAAAGTGCACTTTTGCGCACTTTCTTCAAAATTTAACTTTTAAGGTGCTAACCTAGCAATAGAAATTTAACACAGTTTGAGAGAAGACATGGCACTTGGCCAAGCTCGTAAACATTTTTTACTACGAAAAACGCTAAGAACTAGGTGGACCATCAAAAATATGTCTGAAAAACATTAACATATTAACTAAAAGTAAAGTTTTATGTTTTTTTTTTGGTACAGGGTCTAAAAAAGTGTTCCGCAAAATACAAAAAAAATCGATATAATTATAAAAAAAGTTAGGACAACGAATTTTTTTAAAAATGGTTTTGTTTAAAAATTCTAGTCAGAAAATAAAAAAAAAAAAAAATTTTTTTAATATTATTCATTAAAAAATTTTTTTAATCTAAAAAATGGGCGAAGCCACGCCTATTTTTCCTAAAATACATGCCTTATTTTATTATTAACTCGAATCAAAAAACAGATCCCAAAAATGTTGATTAGTTTTCAAGTTATAAAATAATGCCACAAAAACTGGTCGTTTGCCCCATAGTGCTATGGGACCGACCACTGTGCGCCCTTTCAATATCTGTGGCGTCGATTTTTGTGGGCCATTTAGCACAACATATCGCATCCGTGGTAAACCACCGTATAAGTCATATGTGGCCATGTTTGTGTGTTTTGCGTCCAAAGCGTTCCACTTAGAGTTAGTGTCTGACCTTATCACTGATGCATTTCTATTGGCTTTCCAAAGGTTCGTGAGTCGTCGCGGGATTCTGGAGAAGGTGTGGTGCGACAACGCGACCAACTTCGTCGGCGCAGATCGGCATCTGAAAGAGTTCCGGGCCCGTCTGGAGGAGCAGGGGGGCGGTATAGAAGCATTCGCATCAAAATAAGGATGCGAGTTTGCGTTCATACCGCCCAGAGCATCTCACTTCGGCGGTCTATGGGAAGCAGGTGTGAAGTCTGCAAAGCACCTGTTCCTTCGGACGGTCGGTCACGACCTCTTGACCGCGGAGGAGCTCGGAACTCTCCTCGCAGCGTGGAGGCAGTGCTAAACTCGAGACCCATCGGAGCGTTAAGCAGCGATCCCAGCGACGGCGAAGCCCTCACCCCCGGACATCTCCTGATCGGCGGCCCGCTGGTCGCTCCACCACCGTCGGCACTCCCGGACCAGATCAGCCCGACCTGCTTGCGAAGATGGCGCAGTGTCTCGTCGCTCAGGCACAGGTTCTGGCAGCGATGGTCCTGGGAGTACGTCTCCAGCCTCCAGACGAGGCAAAAATGGAACCAGGAGGTCCAAAACGTCGTCGTGGGAGCTCTCGTCGTCGTCGGCGAGGACAACCTGCCGCCCCAGCAGTGGAGGATCGGGCGCGTAGTCGAGGTGCACGTCGGCGCTGACGGAAAGGTCCGAGTGGCGGACGTCAAGACGGCAGACGGGGTCTTCAGGCGAACCATTCATCGGCTGGCTCTTCTTCCAAAGTTGTCCTGAAGGACGTCGTCCCTTCAGAGGGGGCGGTGTTTGGAGATTTCTCTCTGATGTTTATGTAAAGCGGGGATCGGGGCGTAATAAAGCTTTTTCGCTCAGGCGAATTCGGCCGCCGCTCTCCCGCTTAGTACTTTAGGTTAGCATGTAAGATAAATTTATGGAATTAAAGTTTAGTTGAAAATTGAACTCCTTTTCGTGCGCATCGCCTCAACTTTCGTTTCGCTTTCGTCTTTTTTCGACTTCATAAACCATCGCAAAGAATTAACCACTGCAATCGCCAAAGTTTTCGTTTATTCGGCAATATAAACTAATAATGTTCCAGTTCGGAGGAGAAAAGAAAAGTATAATCCACGTAGAACGACCGTCTCGTCAAGAACGCCCTAGAAATGTCAAAAATCTGGACGGATATGTATGCTGTCTTTCAAAATAGGCAATCAAGACCCGGAATACGGGAATCAGGCAGAATCAGAAGCACTGGTCGAACAAGAAAATAACTAGGGACCCCAAGAGCAAACCTGCCCGACTACGCAAAATTCGCAAAGCAGATCGGAGGTGTTATTTCAAGTTCGACGAAACAGAAAAGCCACTAGAGTTCCTGGACCAAGTCGAGTGGTCCGCGAACACGTACGGGCTAAGCATGGTTCCTCGAGTGATGCCTAAATTTTGGCAAGAAGAGGCCTTAAAATTACATACTTCCTACCGAGAGGATTCTTTAGCAAGTTAGCCGACAAGGTAATTCAAAGAAAGCAGGGGTTCAAAAGTAGTTTAAGGACTACATGGTCGACATGCAAACGTTGATGAGGCTACTCTTCAAAAAATCCGTGGAGTCGATCAAAAGACTTGCACTCCGGATCTGACGATCGCCTTAATGTCTTACAAATTATATAACCTGGAGACTGTCGTGGTCCTGGGGGACGTTCGTGCAGAAAAATAAATTCTGCAAAAGAAAGGACCGACCCTAACGCAATTCACCTGCAGAAAATACGAGGAACCTGAGGCTCCGGTGACGTCTACAAAAAGCCAATGGACACAAAAACATCAATGGAAACCGCAAGGCTCACGAAAGGGCGGGGTCCAATCGGTAGTCTACAACCCACAAGAAGCCTGCAGACGCTGTAAAGGACACGGGCACTGGGCGCGAGGCTGCCGACAACAGCGCCTTCTTTTCTGCTGGATCTGCGACAAAGTGGGCGTTATAAGCGTAGAATGCTGTCAAAGCGTGGGAAACGGCCAGCGAGCCCAGCAGCAGAGAGGCGAGCAGGGGTTGCAGATCTCCACCTCTCCAAACTAACGGGCAAATTTATCAAAGAAAAACTGCAGCTGCCAGAAACAGTGGCTATACAAATGCAAGGACACTATCGACACATAAGCTACGGCAAGCTTTGTAAGCAACGCGGTGGCCAAAACACTTGCTGATGTAGGCGATATAGAAAACACTAGACGGCAACTTAGGTTGGCAGATAGAAGACCAAGCGAGATAATGACATAGCTCAAGGTCATGTTCGAATTTGGAAATAGAAAGGTGGACATGAATCTGTTGATACTCCCAAGAGTGATAGACGCCGAACACAACTGCGCTTACAGACAAGAATACGGCACAATGTATGGCTCGAATAGAAGTTGTCACTGGCAGTAGTTATGCACAAAAGCAATGCAGAGGCGAGAGGCTTTTAGGAGATGTCAGGGACCTCTAACATAGCCGTACACCGTATTACCATAAAAGGCGAGAGGCCAATCAAACAAAGATTCTACCTGAAAAACTTAAGGAGAGAATAACTTTAGAGAACACAAAACGAACCTGAGAGAAGTGTTCAAGCGCCTAAGGGAAGTCAATTTAAGAATAAACTCGGTAAAATATCAATTCTAGCTATTGTACCTAGGACACCGTGTGACACGCCAAGAAATAGGAAAAGATCCTGAAAAAGTGGTAGCCATAGTCGAACTAAAGTCACCATCTACATTAAAAAAAACCTAAAGCAGTATTTGGGCTTAGCGCCGTGGTACCGCCAGATTTCGCATAGTGAATCCGTTAAACAATCTACTTCGGAAAGGTACAAAATGGGTATGGACACCGGACTCCAAAAGCCATTTCGAAGAAATGCGGAAAAGATAAGTGACGGACCCTGTCCAGACTATCCAGGAATATAGGCACTTCTAACGCATGTGACCGAGGAAGGCGAGAAGGTTATCGCATACTCAAGTCGAACTTTTAATGGTGTGGAGAGGAACTATTCCACTATGGAGAAAGAATGCCTAAAAATCTTCAGGGCAATACTGTGAGGAGTCGTAAAACTGCCCACAAATGCAGGTGCAGGGAAACTCTGCATAGCAACAGTGGGAGGAGCTGCAAGCAGAAGAGCGGTTAGAAAAAGGGAAATAGCGGTACCGCTTTGGTCCTTGGGCTCCAGGGGAGTCAAAAGAAAGTCGTGAAAGTGATTTCCAATGCGAGTGGAAACCCAATGAATACCAAGTGCCAGAATCATCCGGATCAAGATCACCGAGTCCAGAAGCCCAACGACAATCACGTCCACATACGCTGAGACTGCCAAGTTGAGATCCAGAGATAAGGGGTAGTGCGCGTCTACGAGTCTGAGGAACGACGAATGTTGTGCGTAGGTGACACGGTGTCCATTTTCACGAGAGTGGAAACCCACCGAGGTGCCAGGCCGACGAAGATCCAGTGGAGTTGTTCTGCGCAAAGAATAAGGCAGAAGACACGAGGTAGGCGTGCCGCCGCAGGAATCGGCGCGGGAGACATCACCGGCGTCCACGACGGCATTAATATCATCGTGCAGAGCGTAGGCATCGTCAGCATAGATCAACATATAGATTTCATTACGAGAATCAATAAATCCAACTCCCTTTGCTAAAATCAAACTCAGCCTGTCTTATTTCTTGGTTTCGGGGTCACACAACAATAAATTTGGTGGGACGAAAACATATACTCAGCTGAGCTAACCGCGCGTTTACGTAGCGAGCGAAATAGTGAAAAAGCAGTTCGTTTCAATACAAAAACTCAAATCGTACCTGGAAGGATACCATTTCAGGTCATTTCAATAACTGATCACATTGCATTGAAGTAGCTAAACAGCATCGAGAGCCTGTCCGGAAGAATCGCAAGATGAAAATGCTCTGTCCAGGCAACCGTTGTCGGAAACACTGCTAATAGTTAAGGAAGGAACATTGGAAGATGGAGAATAAATTAATGATGATTAGCGAGAAAATAAAGTCTCAGCCACAGAAGTTCCCAAATATTGCGTTGGAAGGAGGTTATCTATATAGACACATATCTCACAGAGTGGCGGGAAGCTGTGCGTTCCGCACGATATGCGAAAAATGATATTGTGGGAAAACCATGACTTATCAACAGCTGGGCATACAGGCACCCGAAGAACAATTACTCTTCTGACAGCCCGATATAACTGGCCAGGAACGAATAGGAACGGCAGAGCATACGTGCGAAAATGCGAAACATACCTGAAGCTTAAGCCGAATCAGTTGCAGGACGCGGGGGAAATGTTAACCCAAGTCCCGGAAAAACCGTGGGCAACAGTTTTGGCTGAATTTGTTGAACCCTTGCCAATAATAAAACATGGGAACCAGATGTTGCTAGTGCTGATCGAAATTAACGGAACTTATACCACTACGCAGCGCAAGAGCCGGTTCTTTACGAAAGGGTATTCAAATCTTAGCCTAATACATATAATTTATTAATTAAAATTAAGTTTTTTTTTGGAATAACGGCCGTAGCTATTGTTGGGACTGTAGGTGTTCCTTTATACGGTTTAGAAGCAGCTTTTCAAATGTCTCTGATAGGCACGGCAGAAGGCTGATTGGCCTATACGATGAAGGCTGGGACTTGTCCTTTCCAGCTTTATGGATCATAGTGATGACTGACTTTTTCCATTGTTGTCGATAATAGCCCCATTTCATCGTGCTGTTAAATATCGTGCTGAGAAGATTTACTGCACAGTTCGTGAATTCCATGTTAAGGGGAGATTAAATCGTGTCCTGGCACTTGATTTTTTTCTGAGCCTTTATCACTCTTATAACTTCCCTTGATTGGAATGTGATAGGCAGGGTAGCGTCTGAAGTGATGTTTGTTGGGAGTACAAAGCTATTTGTTGATGGAAGCGGATTGAAGATGTGCAGCAAATACATTTGGCCTCTCTTCGTTGCTGCGAGCCCACTCTCCTGTTCGTGTGTGTAATGGCGATTCGCTTTCGATTGGTGGACATATACCCGATTTAGCTTTCCACAGTGGATATCGTCTGTTGTTTAGGGAGAGATTCTGCAAGTAGAATAATTGAGATCGATTACTTTCATCTTCTAGGGCTGTGCGTAGAAGATAGTTGGCTGTTTTAAGCCGCTCCTTCGAGGCAGGCGATCTGTGGGCTTGCCACTCCCTCCGAAGCCTTCTCTTATTGCGTAGCAGTTCGTTGATATGCCCAGAAGCTCGACTGTTGCTAAAATTAGAATTAAAATTACAAGCCGATATAATAGGTGTGGAGTGTTGAGCAGCTAGTGACATAACAGACACTAGTGCTTCAACTGAGCTATCAATCTCTTCTTTTTGGTACATGTTTGGGAAGCCATCAATATGGGTACTTACATACTTTCTGTATTTAAGCCAATCTGTTTTACTGGAAGTTAGGAGATGTGTTTGTTTAGAAAGCTGTGGATGGTCGTAGAGAAGAATTAAAATGGGCGAGTGATCCGATGAAAGATCTGATAAGTGTTCCACATGAACATGACCTCTAGGCACTCTTCTTGTGACGGCAAAATCTATCAGGTCAGGCTTCTTGTTAGGATCTGTTGGCCAATATGTTGGCTTACCTGGAGAGATAAGGTCAAGCTTGTTTCTTGGTGTTATTATGGCGTTGAACAGCTGTCTTCCTTTAGGATTGGTGAGTCGAGAGCCTCAATGGGAGTGTTTCGCATTGTAATCACCAGCCGCTATAAAACGGTCACCTAATAGGTTAAAGAACTGTACAAATTCATCGTCGGCAATGGAAAAGCGTGGTGGGCAGTATACAGCGGATAGGTTTAAAAAACCGCTTTGGGTATCGAAGTGTATTGAAGTAGCTTGTAAATAGACTGTTGCGAATGATGGCAACTCATGAAAGATCACAATAGTTTTTGTGAGACGAATATTTAACACTGCCAAATTTAATAACAAATGACACGAATTCAACACGGGATTATTAACAAGTTTATTATATATATATTTATACAGTATACGGCGGATAGATAACGACTTTGAGCGGGTGCGTGCGAAACGATCAGAATCTAAACGAGACTGGCTTCCTTTATTTCATCTCCTACTTTTTTCCTTCTTCCCGCTTAAAGCTAACGCCATCCACATTCAGCGTTTGTACTTCGTTTTCTCTTATACTTTTTTCTAATTGCTTCATTACATTACATTTCATTTAGTTTCTTCTGATTTAATTTTCTTATGGTATTCTATCTTAAGTAAAGGGCTGAAATCAGCCAACACCGCCCGCGTTGAGCACCTCCTCTACTTCATTCGATGGGCAGGGGTGCCAATTTGTGGATGGCTCTTTTAATGTCGCCGTTGGTAGTTTTCAGGTCGACGACCCTGACCTTTCCGTCCACCCCTGCGTGTACGGCGGTTATCCGACCCACCAGCCACCTCTGTGGCGGGCAGAGCACCAATTGGCCCACCCTGACGTCCGGGTACTCCTTGGTCCATTTCGAGCGAACCAGCAGGCTCCGACGATAACTCGTCGACCACTTCCGCCAAAACTCTTGCTTGAGCGAGCATACAAGCTGCCATCGACGCAAGCAACTTATTTTTTCGGGCGCCTCCTCCTCCGGTGGGGCCTTCAGTGGGCCGCCGATCAGCAGGTGCGCTGGCGTCAGCGCTTGTCCATCGATGGGGTCCTGGCTGAGTGGGCCGATTGGCCTTGAATTTAGGGTTGCCTCCACGCCTACGAGGAACGTCGCTAACTCGTCCGCGGTGAGCAAAGCGCGACCTGCCGTCCGTAGGAGTAGGCCTTTCGCAGACTTCACAGCGCCCTCCCATAGGCCTCCGAAGTGAGGAGCCCTGGGCGGTATGAATGCAAAGGAGACTCCTTCTTCGGAAGCGTAGCGTTGGACGCCGGTCAATTCTGCTTTCAGCCTCTCGCCGAACTCCTTCATGCGATTGCTCGCGCCCACGAAATTCGTGCCGTTGTCGCAGTGCACCGTCTTCGGAAGTCCTCTCCGGCCGACAAACCTTTGGAAACATGATAAAAAGGTATCAGTTGACAAGTCGCTAACAAGTTCAAGATGAACAGCTTTGGACGCAAAACACACAAATACAGCGACATAGGACTTATATGGTTGCTTCCCTCGGATCTTCAAAGTGGTCATGATTGGCCCACAAAAATCTACTCCACGCACTGTAAAGGGACGAGCTGATCTTAGTCTATCAGCAGGCAACTGCCCCATGATTTGTGAAAGCAGCTTCGGTTTGTATCGAAAGCAGTGCAAACATTGGCGAACAACTTTTTTACATATCTCCCGAGCATTAACCACCCATATCCGCTCATTGAGAAGACTGCCTAAAGCTTGCGCGCCGACATGGAAATTCCTTCTGTGCAAATGTTCAACGTAATTCTTTAAGAACTGCGACTGTTTGCTGAGTAAGCACGGAAATTTCGCGTCAAATGGAATATCAGCTTGCAACATTCGCCCGCCGACTCTCACCAAGCTAAATGTCAACTTTTCTAGCTTGACTTCTTGCAAAAATGGGCACAACTTCTGCAAATTTGGCGCGACTAATGACTTCTTGCGAATTTTATCAATGACTTCTGCATACTCGAAGTCCTGCACAACCTGAATAATTTTGTCAAATGCCATTTTCAGCTCAGCTCCTGTGAGCAGTATATTCGCCTCACGAGCCGCTTTTCGACATCCTCTTATAAAACGAAGTACATATCCAATGACCCTTACTGTCTTAATGTATGACGACTGTTTTTCTATGTATTCTAAAAGATCACTTTGCATGCGTGGTTCTGCACAGACAAGAGCTGATTTTCTAATTTCCAACTCTTGCATACCTTGCGATAGTTCAAAACGACTATTAATAGGCCATTGATCTTCTGGTTCAGTTAAAAATGTTGGACCGTTGAACCACATAAGATCCTTGAGTTCCTCGACTGATGCTCCTGTCGATACAATGTCTGCCGGATTTTGCTTTGTCGGAACATGACGCCAAATTGAGCCTTTGCTCCAATCCTGAATCTCAGCTATTCGGTTTCCTACGAAAACTGATAAACTCGACGGATGAGTCTTCACCCAATGAAGGACTATTTCCGAATCCGACCAAAACGTTACTTTTTCAATTGGACTTGATACTATAGGCCTGATTTTATTTAACAGATCAGCTGCAACATGAGCCGCACAAAGTTCAAGATGGGGAAGTGACCTTTTTTTAAAGGGGCTACCTTGGATTTTGCCGTTAACAACATGGCTTTAATTCCATCAGCTGTGCTTGTACGAACATATATACAAGCACCATAAGCTTTAATTGAGGCATCGGCGAATACGTGCAGTTGAATTGGTTGAGATAGTGAAGTTTTTAAATATCTGGGAATCCTTAACTGATGGAGGTGCAACAAATTAACTTTAAATTCCTCCCAGCTTGTATGTAACCTCAGTGGTACCAACTCATCCCAATCTAACTTTTCCATCCATAGCTCCTGCAGTAGAATTTTAACTTTTGTCACTAAGGGACATAGAAGACCAAGGGGATCAAATAACCTAGCTGACACAGACAAAATATTGCGTTTTGTAGCACGAAGATCTTGAAATGAATCCTCTAACTGGAAATGAAATTCATCTTCTTTGGGAAACCATCTTATTCCTAAAGTTTTTGTTGGATCCGATTCGGCTACTGCCAACGACTTGTCTGTGCTCTCGGAAGTACATAGCTCCGCACAATTGGAATACCATTTGGCGAGCTTCATCCCGGCCCCATGCAGGATTGATATTACATCCCGTTGTATCGTTTTTAAATCCTGTATACTTCCAGCACCAGTTAACAAGTCGTCGACATAGAAATCCTTCTGAATCACTGCTGCTGCTGCTGGGTTAGACGACCTTTGCATCTCAGCTAGCCGCATCAAATATCTTATGGCCAAAAATGGTGCAGACGCGGTTCCATAAGTAACCGTGTTGAGGCGACACATTTGCAATGGCTCAGAAGGACTTCTTCTCCACACTATGAGCTGGTAAATCCGGTCATCTTCATGTATGCTTATTTGGCGATACATCTTCGTAATGTCCGCAGTTAATGCGTATTTATGGAAGCGAAATCGCAACAAAGTGGAAAACAGCTCCTCTTGAATGGTTGGGCCTACCATCAAGATGTCATTTAACGCAACTTGTGTAGTTGTACGACTTGAAGCATCAAAGACAACTCTAAGCTTAGTAGTTGTACTTTGAGGGCGCACTACACACTGATGCGGAATGAAATAGTGTGGAGGAGTCGGGACCCCATAATCAATTGGTGACATATGCCCCAAAGCGAGATATTCCTCCATAAAATCAATATACATTTTCTTTAAATTCGAGTCTCATAATAATCTTCGTTCCAACGAAAGGAATCTACGTTTGGCAACTTCAAATGAGGATCCTAAGGAACTAGGTTCTTTTTTAAATGGAAGTTTAACTTCAAATCTTCCATCTGACAAAATATGGACATTTTCAATAAAAGATTTCTCACACATTTGTTGTTCCTCTGTGTAACGTGCGTGGGAATTTCTTAAAGGCATCTCTTCTAAATCCCAAAACTTTTGTAGTGTGTCGTTTATGCTACTTAAACTTTCTTCCTGACATTTAAAACTGTTCACAATTGGCCCAACTGGTGTTTTGGGACACCGATATCGTCCAGACACAATCCATCCTAACAAGGTTTTTTGCAGTGTGGGATGCTCAGGGCTTTTCTTAATTTGTCCAACTGCCATTAACTCGAAAAACGATTCTGCTCCTATTAGCATGTCTACCCTTTGTGGCTTATAGAACTGCGGGTCTGCCAAGTTAATATTTGATGGTATATCCCAGCTCTGAATTTCAATTGCTTGATTTGGCTGATATCCTGAAATTGTTTTGAGTATGCAGAAATTTGCCATCTAGTCATTGCTATTAAACCTAGATTTTATAGCTGTGTGAATGCTTTTCTTAACTTCAGTATGCTGTTGACCGATGCCAAGTAAGTTCACATTCGCATCATCTTTCTTTATATGCAGATTACTAGCGAGCTCCTCAGTCACAAAATTTATTTGCGACCCTGAATCTAGTAGGGCTCTAGCTAGAATGTACTGTCCATCTTGGCGTTTGACATGTACAACTGCAGTAGCAAGTATTACCTTATCTGGCACTGTGGCATGCATAGCATGCGAAGTAGATGAGCTTTCTTGCACTAATTGAGATGATTGCTGAGTACTTGACGATGAAAACTTATGCAATAATGCATTATGCTCTTTTCCGCATATCCTACATTTTGGAACTTTACATTTTGAAACTGTATGACCTCTTTTCAAGCAATTTATACAAAGGGGAACACTTTTTGCAAATTCAAATCGTTGCTGAATCGAGAGAGCTGCATATGGCTGGCAACCTGTAATCTCATGTTCTCCAGAATTGCAAAATTGACAGCTAGAACTGCGTAAGTCTCGTTTTTCAGCAGCGCAGTTAAAAGAATGTTTAATATTTTTACTCGTGTCAGCCCTGCGGTCTTGATTTGGTTTATTTTGCTTAAACTTACTACCTTCTTCTCCAGACAACTGCTGAAATCTTCGATTTAGTACCGATTGACAGTCACTCCACTTAGGCAGCTTTGAGTAGTCAAGCTGTTCTTCCCATTTCGAGCGAGTCTTACCGTCAACTTTCGACAGCACTAAGTGGATAAAAATAGCATTTGTGATGTCTTCATGATTTTCTAATGACAATAGAGAGTCATAAACCGCTGATGCTGTATCAATAAGTTCCCTCAAAGCAGCTGCTGAAGGTTGAGAGACCCGAGTTAAATCGAATAAAGTCGCGATATTATCAAAAAATATAAGGCAATCGTTATCATACACACGTTTGAGACTTTCTAAAGCTTTAGGGTAATTTTCCTCTGACATTTGGAATGCTTTAACTGTTCCTAATGCAGCTCCAGATAAGCATGATATGAGGTGGTTACATTTTTCGATGTCTGGTAGAGAACTATTATTGTGTACCAAAGTATTAAATAGCCCTATAAAATTTTTAAATTCGGAATATTTTCCATCGAATTTTGGAAGAGACATTTTTGGAAGTCTACAATGAGAAGGCGCTGTTGTGCTACTTTGTTCTGTGACACTGTTCGTAGCGCGTGGTACCAGCGATTTTAATTTTGCCTTCGTTATTACGCACAATTCTTCCAATTCCATCCTATAATCATCCTCGTCATCTTTTAATTCGATTTTATTTTGAATCGTTAATGCATCTTCAACATATTTTCCTAACATTTCCAGACGACATTCGAGCTCACACTGGTCTTTTGAGATTAAGTTTTTCTCAATAGATATTTTTATGCGCGTAATGCTAGCTACTAAATTGTCTCGTCGTTTGAGCAATGATTCCAGATCATTGGACCCTGATGCTGGAGGAGCCATTTCAATATTTTCTTTTTAAATATAGATTCAAAAAAAGCCACTTTTAATTTTTATTAACTGGACACTAAATAATTTATAATGCCTCACAAGTTATTTTCACACAATTCACCAAGTATTTTATGGGAGAGTGAATAAAAATTAACTGAGCAACTGTTCTTGGGAATTCACAAATTAAAGCTGAGGAAATGTAGAAGAGCACTTTTCTTTATATATACAATAAGTACCAGCTGAGGCGAAATTTATTTGAGGTACTGTAGTTAGTAAACGCCACTTTAAAATATGTATGTTAGCCACGAACAATATTTTAACTAAAGTTTGTTTGCATTAATTCGAAAAATTGTTTATTCAGCACCAAATAATTTATATGTATGTATATGTGCTTGTAATAAACGAATTTTAAATAATCAAAAAAATGTACAGAGTACCTGCAAGTTATCACGGGGTGAGATAACACTTTTTACCAGCTGCTTATCCATTCCAAAATTATTTTTTGTTTCTTTAATTTTTTCCGGCCGACGCGGTTTAATTTTTTGTTTTGTAGGTTTTTAATTTGGGGCTTCTAGGGTTAATTCCCGCTCTTTATGTTCCGCTTTAAATCTACCGCTTATCCACCGATTTCTGTATGTATGTATGTTTGTGTGCGTTATGTATTGCACTTCACTTGACCACTTTTTCCGTTACGTACGTATATATGTATTTATTTGCACGTCACCGTTTGCTGATTTTAATTTAACAAATATTAACTTTATTTGTCAAATTAGAAACCAAAACACTGTTTTAAATTTGTTGCCACTGTTCACTTGTTATTTGCAATTGTTTAAATTTGGCTAAATTTGTCTCTGCTCGGACGCCATGAAAGATCACAATAGTTTTTGTGAGACGAATATTTAACACTGCCAAATTTAATAACAAATGACACGAATTCAACACGGGATTATTAACAAGTTTATTATATATATATTTATACAGTATACGGCGGATAGACAACGACTTTGAGCGGGTGCGTGCGAAACGATCAAAATCTAAACGAGACTGGCTTCCTTTATTTCATCCCCTACTTCTTTCCTTCTTCCCGCTTAAAGCTAACGCGATCCACATTCAGCGTTTGTACTTCGTTTTCTCTTATACTTTTTTCTAATTGCTTCATTACATTACATTTCATTTAGTTTCTTCTGATTTAATTTTCTTATTGTATTCTATCTTAAGTAAAGGGCTGAAATCAGCCAACATAGTGCCTGATGCGTTTCTTGAACAGTATGCAAGTGCCGCCATGAGCCTTGGCATCAGGATGGTTTGTTTTATAAAATGAAAAGCTATTAAGATGAAAATGGTTTTTGTTTGTTAGATGAGTCTCTGATATAGGCATGGCATCACTATCATACTGATCTAGGAACTGCCAGAGCTCGTATTTGTGTTGTGAAATGCCGTTCGCATTCCAGAAACATATTTTTAAGGAAACCATCTAAACCGATTTTTTTTATTAATAGTTCCAAAAGGAGATTTTGAGAGCGCGTAAGTTCTTGCAGCGTTTGCTGTTTTGCTACCATTGTGTTGGCTATAGTTGTTTTTAATTTCATAGTTTACGGCTTCAACTTTACCTTAAACATTGGCTGCAGAACTTTGTTTTTGCTATTCCAAGCCTGTTTGACATTACAGCCCTTTCATGAAAAGGTGATCTCATATATAGGGACGGTGGCTTCGATACCTTTAATAACTTCTTGTAGACCTTTGCAACTTTTAAGTTGGTAGGTGTAGTAACTTATTTTTCCGTTGAAAAGGTGTTTGGCAACAGATCGATAGTCTTGTTTGTTGTTCACTTGTATTTCACTTATATTTTTGTTTAATTTATGTTACCCCTTTTTTAAGGATCAATTGTTTACTCTAATTTGATCAGTTATTTTTTTGACCAATTCAGAACAATTTGCCTGACGTACAAAAATTGGTGCTGGCCTTAGTTGCTTGGCCTAAGGTTTTTGAGCTGTATTATCTTCTTTTGGGTCACTCAGAATAGAAAATCGATTTCTTGTTAGCCCATTGTTTGGTACAGTGGTTTCAACTTTCCTCGTGACTTTTGATGCATTTGTTTTTTTTTTTGCTGCTTGTGGACTTAATTTTCTTTTAATTGGACGTACCGATCGATTCCTATTTAAATTAACGATCCGTTAACATTTATAGTATTTTTGGCTTGGGTATTGGCTAGCTTGTCAGTAAGGGCGGACGAAACAGAAACTGCAGTTGATGTGGTTTTTGTACTGGTTGTCGTCGTCGTTGGTGTCGAAGTCACCGTCTAAAACGAGGGCATTGTGCTGTTCGTTGTTGTTGTGAGCAGATAGTTGGTTATGTTGTAGGGGACGGGGGACGGGCATTGGGCACTCCACAGATGTTTTTGTGATACGCTGCTTGGACATAATAAGGCGGGAGAGAAGAAGGGCCGGATTAAGGGCAGGGCCGACGATGCCACGGCCCGGGACCCCCACATTTTGGGGGCCCCCACAAAAAAATGTGAACAAATAGGCTTTTCAATTTTTAAAGAATTTAAGTTTGCTAAATTTAAGTAAAAGTGATTTGAAATGCTATACTTTTAGAATGACATCTCTTGCTACTGTCAAAGAGAACAGACGTGTTTTATATCGCTCCGCCGTGTAATTAAAAATACATCGTAAATAGCCGAATTCCATTTCGCAAAAAGACCTTGAGGTAACGCATGGGTACATGTACTCGTGTTGCCTATGGAAATATTTCAAGTTGTGTTCAAATTACGAAAATAAACAATAATACAGCTGATCATAAACAAAGCCAACGTTTAAGAGCACCAGCTCTGTAACGAAGAGCGATAATGAGCAATGCTCGGCAACAACAACAAGACGAACATCGGCTCTCGTCAATTAGGAACAACGCTTACTTCTCCATAAGAGCGGAAGAATTAGAACCGACAACAACTGCAACACTAAAAGTGAGTACGGAGAGAGCACACTCGCTCTCTCCCGCCTTATTATGTCCAAGCGGCGCATCACAAAAACAGCCGTGGAGTGCCCAATGCCCGTCCCCCGACCCCTACAACATTACCAACGATCTGCTGATAACAACAACGACCAGCACAATGCCATCGTTTAAGACGGTGACATCGACACTAGCGGCGACAACAACCACTACAACAACCACATCAACTGCAGTTTCTGTTTTGTCAGCCCTTACTGACAAGCTAGCCAATACCCAACCCAAAAATAACAAAAATGTTAATGGATCGTTAATTCAAACCGGAATCGATCGGTACGTCCAATTAAAAGAAAATTAAGCCCACAAGCAGCCAAAAAAACAAATGCATCAAAAGTCACGAGGAAAGTTGAAACCACTGCACCAAACAATGGGCTAACAAGAAACCGATTTTCTATTTTGAGTGACCCAAAGGAAGATGAAACCGCTCAAAAACCTCAGACCAAGCAACTAAGGCCACCACCAATATTTGTACGTCAGGCAAATTGTTCTGAATTGGTCAAAAAAATAACTGATCAAATAGGAGCAAACAATTTCTATGTTAAATCCTTAAAAAGGGGAAACATAAATGAAACAAAAATACAAGTGAACAACGAACAAGACTATCGATCTGTTGCCAAACACCTTGACAACGGAAAAATAAATTACTACACCTACCAACTTAAAAGTTGCAAAGGACTACAAGTAGTTATAAAAGGCATCGAAGCAACAGTCCCTATTTCTGAGATCATAGCTGGACTTAAAGAAAAGGGCTTCAATATCAAACAGGCTATGAACATATTAAATAAAAACAAAGTTCCGCAGCCAATGTTCAAGGTAGAGTTGGAGCCGGAAACTTTGAAACTAAAAAATAATGAAGTCCACCCAATTTATAAGCTTCAATGTCTGCTGCACCGTAGGATCACCGTTGATGAGCCCCACAAGCGGAATGGGCCCGTGCAATGCATGAATTGTCAGGAATACGGTCATACGAAGACTTACTGCACTCTACGTGCAATCTGCGTTGCCTGCGGAGATGCACACTCAACTGAGGCCTGCCCAATAAATAAGGATAACCATTTTGCAATAAAATGTAGTAATTGTAGTAAACACACTGCAAATTACAGAGGTTGTCCTGTCTATAAAGAGTTGAAAAGTCGACTAGGCCAACAAATAACTGCAGCTCGAAATCCTGTAACCCGAAACAGTTCTCCATTTATATCAACGACCACGATCCCGGGAGTCTCTTTTGCACAGGCTTTAAGTAACAACAACGGGGCGAACGCCCCAGTATCTAAGGTGACAGTTTGGCAAACCACTGCTGATACAGTGCGGCAACAAATATTGAACCAGACTCCAGAAGCTACTGGCCAACATGCGAATGCAAATACTCAATTGCCTAATGGCGTAGAAGCAATGTTGGTAACTATAACCAACACAATGGTAGCAATACAGCAAACGCTGTAGGAACTTATGCGCTCTCAAAATCTCCTTTTGGAGCTATTAATTAAACAAAAATCGGTTTATATGGTTACCTTAAAAATATGTTTCTGGAATGCGAATGGCATTCCTCAGCACAAATATGAGCTCTTGCAGTTCCTAGATCAGTATGACATTGACGTCATGCTTACGATCTGAATCGAAATACGCCTGTACGTCTGTCCGTCTGTCTGTCTGTCCGTCTGTCCGTCTGTCCGTCTGTCCGTCTGTCCGTCTGTCCTCCTGTCCTCCTGTCCTCCTGTCCTCCTGTCCGTTTCTGCCCAAACTAGTCTCTCAGTTTTGAAGCTATCTTGCTGAAACTTTCCCAAAAGGTGTGTAGTTATTGCACGCAGTATATATGTCGGAAGGGGCCGGATCGGGCAACTATATAGGATAGCTCCCATACAAGAGATTGAAATATAAAATTATAACGCCGTTGTTTTTGATCAGATCGACTTGATTCCTTCTAGATGGCGTTTTCTAGCCACTATTGAATTTTGTATAAAATTTTATCAAAATCGGATAACTCCACCATATAGCTGCCATACAAAAGATCAAAATATATATACATAAATAATGAAAAAAATTATAACATCGTTGTTTTTAATCCCACGAGCGTGATTTTCAAAACATGGAGGTTTTTAATAACCCTTGAATCGAGAAAAAAACTTCATTAAAATCCGACAACGTTATCATATAGCGGCCTTAGGAAAGATCGAAAAATCTATATAGAAATACGGGAAATAAAACTATAAAATCGCTGTTTTTCATCAGACAAGCATAGTTTTTGGAATATAGAGTTTTCTAACTGCTCTTTAATTGCATATAAAATTTCATCAAAATCGGACAACTATATCATATAGCTGCCATACGAGCAATAGTCGAAAATATGGAAAAGTAAAAGAAAAATCGTCATAGTTTCAATGTTGCTTAGCCCTTATGCATTTTGATCGACATATTTGATGACTGCAAGGGTATATAAGCTTCGGTTTGCCGAAGCTAGCTTCCTTTCTTGTTTTATTATAAAACAAACCATCCTGATGGCAAGGCTCATGTCGGCACTGGCATACTGATCAAGAAACGCATCAGGCATTATGAGTTGCCATAATTCGCAACAATCTTTTTACAAGCTACATCAATACACATCGATACCCAAAGCGGTTTCTTAAACCTATCCGCTGTATACTGCCCACCACGCTTTTCCATTGCCGAAGATGAATTTGTACAGTTCTTTAACATATTAGGTGACCGTTTTATAGCGGCTGGTGATTACAATGCGAAACACTCCCATTGAGGCTCTCGACTCACCAATCCGAAAGGAAGACAGCTGTACAACGCCATAATAACACCAAGAAACAAGCTTGACCTTATCTCTCCAGGTAAGCCAACATATTGGCCAACAGATCCTAACAAGAAGCCTGACCTGATGGATTTTGCCGTCACAAGAAGAGTGCCTAGAAGTCATGTTCATGTGGAACACTTATCAGATCTTTCATCGGATCACTCGCCCATTTTAATTCTTCTCTACGACCATCCACAGCTTTCTAAACAAACACATCTCCTAACTTCCAGTAAAACAGATTGGCTTAAATACAGAAAGTATATAAGTACCCATATTGATGGCTTCCCAAACATGTACCAAAAAGAAGAGATTGATAGCTCAGTTGAAGCACTAGTGTCTGTTATGTCACTATCTGCTCAACACTCCACACCTATTATATCGGCTTGTAATTTTAATTCTAATTTTAGCAACAGTCGAGCTTCTGGGCATATCAACGAACTGCTACGCAATAAGAGCCTGCCTCGAAGGAGCGGCTTAAAACAGCCAACTATCTTCTACGCACAGCCCTAGTAGATGAAAGTAATCGATCTCGATTATTCTACTTGCAGAATCTCTCCCTAAACAACAGACGATATCCACTGTGGAAAGCTAAATCGGGTATATGTCCACCAATCGAAAGCGAATCGCCATTACACACACGAACAGGAGAGTGGGCTCGCAGCAACGAAGAGAGGGCGAATGTATTTGCTACGCATCTGGAAAACGTCTTTAAACCGCTTCCATCAACAAACAGCTTTGTGCTCCCAACAATCATCACTCCAGAGGCCACCCTGCCTATCGCATTCAAATCAAGAGAAGTGACAAGAGTGATCGAGACTCAGGAAAAAAAGAAAGCGCCAGGACACGATCTAATCTCCCCGAAAATGATTATGGAACACCTGCAGTCCCACTGTCCCATGGCGGTCCCAATGCCATCCCAAGCCACCAATTTGGTTTCCGCGAGAAACACGGAACCATTGAACAAGTAAA
The DNA here is from genome assembly GCF_018152265.1 of Drosophila ficusphila. NCBI lineage: Eukaryota > Metazoa > Arthropoda > Insecta > Diptera > Drosophilidae > Drosophila > Drosophila ficusphila. The sequence goes on from NW_025064156.1 coordinate 657,550, forward strand.
CCGAATAACCGCAGAGATACGAAATACATTTGAAAGTCGAGAGTACTGTTCCGCAGTCTTTCTGGATGTCGCCCAGGCCTTCGTCCGCGTTTGGTTGGACGGCTTGATTTATAAAATTCAAAATTTGCTACCACAGAACACCCACAAAATACTAGAGTCATATCTTGTGCATAGAAGTTTCGCAGTACGGTGTAAATATTTCCTCTCCGATTACCATCCAATCGAAGCGGGAGTACCTCAAGAAAGCGTGCTTGGACCAACGCTGTATTTAATCTACACAGCAGACCTTCCGACAACCGGCCTTACAATAACCTCAACATTTGCTGATGATACTGCCATTCTAAGTCGATCTAAGTGCCCCATGAGAGCAACGCAAAATCTATCAGCTCATCTCGGGCTTTTGGAGAAATGGCTAGCAGATTGGCGCATAAAGGTTAACGAGCAAAAGTGCAAACACGTTATTATTATTATTAGGGGGGAGCTTAGAGAGCTTAGAGCTCACCCATCAACCCGGCTCCTTCGATAAGGTTAAGGAGCTTTATCGGGTCGATGCTTCCAGAGGTCCCAAGTGTAAGGAACCTGGACCCGAGGGTTCTGCTCCTCAGGCTACTTAGTGCTGGGCAATCTAATATTATGTGTAGGGATGTTTCATCCTCGCTATCACAGAATCTGCATGTTTTTCTGTTTGTAATCCCTATATTGAATAGGTGTCTCCTTAGTTTGCAGTGTCCGGTTAGTAAGCCGGTAACTATCCTAAGTGATCTCTTCCCTAGTAGTATAAGTTTCTTAAACCTCTTCATGTCATAATTGACGATGAGGGTTTTGGCTTGTCTTTGGCCTGTGGTGTCTACCCAGCAGGCTTGCCTCATATGTACCTCTTCCGTTCTTAGATAATCTTTGACTGTGTGTCTGCCTATGACACAGTAAGGCTCGGGTCCTATAAGGGGTCGTTCCGCCCCTAGTTTTGCTAGCCTGTCGGCTAGTTCATTCCCGGATATGTCTTTGTGTCCTGGAATCCATCTTAATAACAGCCTGTTGTTGTTGCCCAGAAGGTTCCGCTTTGTTCATACTTCACGAACCAGCTTCGAGGTGATTCTATTGCTGCATAGTGCAGTAATTGCCGCTCGACTGTCCGAGAGGATCGCAATGTTCTTGTTTGTGTACCCACGCTTCATATTGAGCTCTGCACACCGTCCTATGGCGCAAACTTCAGCTTGGAATATGCTGGTGTATTGGCCTAACGATTCATGGTACTTGATTCGTGGTCCTACTACTCCAAGGCCAGTGCCTTGGTGTGTTAAAGACCCGTCCGTATACCATGCTATAGTGTGACTCGTCATGGAGTGTACTTCCTTCATGGTGGTCCATTCTTTCTTGTTGCTCAGATGAGCAGAGAAATTCTTTTCAAAGATGAATTCTACTGTCATTTCGTCCCTGGGGTGTGAGCTCAGGGGAAGTTCGACTAGTAGTTGTGCTGTATCCCTAGAACTGAGGATGCGGTCACTGCCATTACCACAAGAAGTGATTCTTAGTAGGGTGGCCTTCCGCTGTAACTCTACTACGCAGTGTAGCGGAGTGAGTTCCATGAGAACTTCCAGTGCCGCAGTGGGGCAGGTTCTCATTGCTCCTGTCATACATATGCATGCCAGTCTTTGCAGCCTTTGGAGCTGTTTCTGTGCGGTAACGAGCCTAGCTCGTTTACCCCAGGCTACTGACACATATGTGAGTATTGGCCTCACAATTATAAGGTATAACCATCTGATAATTTGGGGTGAGGTCCCCCAAGATTTCCCTGCAATTTTCCGACAGGTGAAGAGAGCCCGGAGGCACTTATCCACTGTCTTTTGCATATGGGTTGCAAACGTTAGCCTTCTGTCGAAGGTAACTCCGAGGTACTTAACTTCCCGGCTTATTGCTACGGGAGTACCTAGTAGCATGATTTGTCTCATCATCTTTAGTTTGTACTTCTTTGTAAAAGGAACAATGACTGTTTTTGCGGGGTTGAGGTTAAGCCCAACTTCCCTGCACCAGTCGAGCGTTATCTTGAGTCCGAGTTGGACAATATCGCAAAGCGTTTCTTCAAATTTCCCTTTGGCTACTATTACTATGTCATCGGCATAGCCCTGGCATTGTATTCCTCTATCGGCGAGTTTCCTTAGTAGTTCATCTACTAGTAGGCTCCACAGTAGAGGAGATAAAACTCCACCTTGCGGACATCCTCTGCTTGTGGCAACGGTCATTGTGCTGTTGCCAATGGTCGCCATTGCCTGCCTGGAGCTTAACAAGGCTCCAATCCACCTTCTTGTTGTCGCGTCTATATTCCTTCTGGCGAGGGCCGCTAAGACAGCATCATGCGACGCATTGTCAAAGGCTCCCTCTATATCGAGAAAAGCGCAGATTGCAACTTCTTTGTTGTCCACTACCCCTTCAAGAGTGTGACAAAGTTGGTACAGTGCAGTGTCTGTTGAACGACCTGCCCTGTATGCGTGCTGCGTGGTTTGCAGCGGACAGTCCTTAAGAACTGTGCTCCTAATATGGTAGTCTACCAGCTTTTCTAACGTTTTAAGGCAAAACGAAGTTAAGCTGATAGGTCTGAAGGACTTTGGGTTGGTGATGTCTTTCTTCCCTGCTTTGGGGATGAAGACCACCCTAGCTCTACGCAACGCATTTGGGATGTGTCCAATTGCTAGGCTGCTTAGCATCAGTCTCCTTAAGCGGGTTAGGAGTAAATCCAGTCCCTGCTGCAGGAATGATGGAGAGATACCATCCAGACCAGGTGACTTGAATGGTTGGAAGGTCCCAATTGCCCATTTAAGTCTCTCCGGAGAGACCAGAGACTTGGCAATTGCCCAGTCCTCTGAACTTGGTCTGAGGTGTCTTGGAGTGGACGGTGCCTCCATTGGGTTGGACGTATCTTCCGCCAGGGGTGAGCTCCCGGGGAAGTGTGTTTTAAAGAGTAAAGCTAGTTTATCCCTGTCGTCGGAAGTGTAAGAATTTTCACATTTCCTCAGGGCTAGGTTACTTTCTGGTGCAACTTTGGCCATGGCCTTGTGCAATCTTGCCCCTTCATGGGCAGTGCTGATTGCCTCACAGAAGTCTCTGTAGTTCTTCCGTTTGGCCTTCCTGATCTCTTTGTTGTAGAGCGTCAGGGTTTGTTTATAATGTCTCCAGTTATCCTCGCTTGTTTTTGCTCTGTTGAAGAGCCGGCGGGTGGAGATTCTGAGCCGTTCCAGGTTGTCATTCCACCATGGGGCGTCTCTATCTGCTTTCCGTCTGCCAAGAGGGCAACTGTCCTCAAAAGCAGAGGTTATCCACTGCCTGATCCAATTCTAAGGAATGTCTGGGTATACCTGACGGTTCGTTAGAGAGATTAAGCTCAAGAGAGGACTTGAACCAATCCCAGTTTGTTTTCTTGGGATTCCTTTTGGGGGCGTCCCTAGCGGTGTTGAAGTCTACTTCAAATCTAATGATTCAGTGATCCGACATTGATTCCTCTGGCGACACATGCCAGTTCTTGATAAGTGGTCTTAGAGACCTGCTCATCAGAGTTATGTCTAGGACCTCCTCTCTTACTCTAGTAATGAATGTCGGTGTGGACCCGACATTACCGATTTCTAGGTTACTATTTACAATAAATTCTATTAGCTGCTCACCTCTGTTGTTGACATCGGTGCTTCCCCATATCACGTGATGTGCATTGGCGTCACATCCTATGATTAGGGGCATCTTCTTCCTCCTGCAGCATTCCACGAGTCCGATGATTTCCGGTGGTGCGCATGCTGTATCCCCAACAAAATACGCCGATGCTATGGCGATCGCTGGTAACTTTTCTGTGCCGCTCACCGCTACCGCGACACAGTCACTGCTTAGAAACTCTGAAAAGATATTATAATTTATATCTTTCCTTATTAATATGCATACTTTTGGGTGTGCACCCCGTTGGTCGCATATTACCTTTGATTCCTTGGTGTACAGGCCTTTAATGCCCTGATTGCACCAAGGCTCCAGAATGAGAGCTAGCCCGAGATGTTCGGAGGTGAACAACCTGGCCAGGACGGCGGATGCCGCCTTGGCCCGGTGCAAGTTCACCTGGGCTAGCTGCGTGCTGCGATGTGCAGCCATTACTGGAGCGGGTGCTCCATGTTTTGTGAAGGGGGCGGGAATTCCCCTTCACTGCCTTCCGTCAGGGTGACGTCGGCCTCCTTCTCGTCGATATCTTCTAGGAGGGACTCTTGTGCCACCTCCTGGGAGGGCGAGGGATGTTCATCCTCACTCTCCACGTCCATATCGGCGATAGCCTCCTCTTTTGCACCCAATGGCTCTTGTGGCTTTCCGAGGGATTCCTCGACCTCCACTTTGCCGTCTTTGGGGCCGGGGGGCGCTGCTTCTGTTGCCGCCATCTTCGCCGCATTCCTGAGACCACTCACCGAGACGGTCCCGAATCTAAAGTTCAGCTGGTGCCCTTTAGAGACGATCTCATCTCGGGTGCGTTGGTCTATCCCTATAACGAGGAGTGCCCCGCCTCCGTCGTTCCTTCGGGAGATAACCTTCCAGGAATCGACCTCCATTCTGTTCTGGCGTCCCAGCATCATCAGAAGCTCCTCATTGCTTCTTTCTGCACTTCTAGGGCAGAAGACTGTGACATTGTATGCCGCAGGAATGTCTTCTCCTACCCTAGTGTCAAGGGGCACGCCCTTCCACGTCCTTAGCTGAGGCGTTACAGCCTCCGCCAGTCCGCCGAGTCCTGGTCCAATCAGTCTATCAGGAGGTATCCGACCCTAAAGTGGATACCTCTGAAGGCGACTGCTGAGTCCCATTCAGACGTGACTACGTCGTCCATTATGGCCTCCTCCAGCTCGGCAAGCTCTTCGTTGCTCAGGTACACCTGCGGGTAGTCCTCAGGTAGTACCGCAACTCTGACTCTCTTGGCGGCCTCCGCGTAGGAGGTGTGTGTGCCAGTGAGAGGTGCCGCACAAGTGGAGGGTGGCTGCTTCTCACCCTTGTCACCCGCCTTCGGCACGCTGGGTGTGCCAGCAGATGCCTCAGGGGGGTCTCCTCGTCGCCGCCGCCTTCGATGTGCTAGGCTCATCAGGCCTTGGGGCACCGGGGGGGAGGTGCCGCTGCCTCTTTGATGCCCTCTGACTTGGACCTTTTCGGGGTGTCCATCGGAGGGGTGAGGGTACTATTTGCCCGCTTGCTGGCAGGGGCAACGTTTTGTGCCACTGGTCGTGGCTCCTTCGCCTTCTTCAAGCTTCATCAGGTGTCATGCCCTGCTGAAGATACCTGAGAAACCATTTGACCTTGGACCCCGACAGGCCTTTCCTGTTGGGGTCGCCAAGGCCTCCTGGTTGTCCTCTGGCTGGAAGGACATCTGCTTTATTGGCGGGCTTGGTCTTCTGTACAGCCGCGGGGGGTGGGCAAGCCGGCCGGGATGGTCCTGCCGGTAGCCCACGTTCCCGAACTGGAACCGTCGATCGTTGTGGGGGTTGTCCCACATTCTGCGTCCGTGACGCACTCCTGATGGAAGCTGCGCTCCTGGGTGGGGCTGGTCCCACCTGGGGTCGCACTCCGTCAAGGAGTCTGTTTTCCAAGAGCCTTGCGGCACTTGATGCAGGGATATCCTGCGGCAATTTGGTGTTCGTATTTTTCTTCATAATCGAATCCCACGAGTTGCGGAGAAAGTATGGTCCACCCGGGCAGAGATCCGCCATACCCGGGTAAGGCGCGGTTAGGACAGGCGGTCGCCACTTGCCTGAACCCTCCGTGAGAGACTGGGCTATTTGTTAATCCGGGCCCCCATCCAGGCTGACTATCGGCACGGGTCGGATGACACCTTAGTCCGGCCCGGAGTGAGATTGTGTGGGGAGGGGGGTTGATAGGTAGCCGTGAGCGAAGAGGAGTGTGTGAGGCTATACTTTTGAAGACGGCTAGACAAACGTCTCATCAGTACACCGACTCCGGTGTACCCGCTGTTTGTCCGGGGTTGCTTATTAGCTTGCGCCTATTCGCAACTAACCTTATAGAAGGCCGTTCGCTATCCGCAACCTGCGACCCGCCTGGTGGCCCCAGCTAAGCCCCCTCTTGAACATCCCACTAGTTCTCGAGGACCAAGGAAACAAACACGTTACTTTTACCCTTAATAGACAAACTTGCCCCCCCACCATCTCTGAACAACATCCATATTTCACAAACAACGGAAGTAACGTATCTTGGAGTCCACCTTGATAGACGGCTTACCTGGAGAAGGCACATCGAATCCAAGAGAACACAACTAAAATTAAAAGCAAGAAGCCTACATTGGCTAATAAATGCTCGCTCTTCGCTTAAATTGGAGTACAAGGTACTTCTGTACAATGTAGTTCTCAAACCAATTTGGAAGTATGGCTCCGAGCTATGGGGGAACGCATGCGTTAGTAACCTAGAAGTGATCCAGAGAGCCCAATCAAAAAGACTAAAAACAATAATGGGTGCACCGTGGTACATACGAAATGAAAATATTCACAAGGGTTTAAACGTGGGATCTGTTAAAGAGGAAATCGACAAAGTAAAAGCAAAGTATACGATCAAGCTACAGGCTCATCCAAACAGGCTGGCGCGGTCTTTAACGTGGAACACTAGCCACACACGACTCCGGCGAAAAGATCTCCCCACCCAGCAACAATAGCTAGGGCCGTTATACCAAAAACCTAATTTTAATTAATTAATTATATGTACTAGGCTAAGATTTGAATACTTGTCGTTAGTCTCATTGTGAGAAGGTTCGATAATTAAATACCGTAATTAAAAAAAAAAAAAAAATACTTTTAGAATAAAACTGGTGGAGTTTAGTTTAATAATTTCCTACAAAATTTAAAGAATTGCAGACTTAATCTTATTGCATAATGTAAATAATTTCTGACCGCTAAAGGGCCCCTACACATTGATCGGTCCTGGGGCCCCCAAATTCTTAATCCGGCCCTGAATGACAGAACAGTTTTTTTTTTTTTTTAGTTGGGTTAATTTTCCAATGCGAGCCACATGGTCTGAAGACCCATGTCCAGGTTGTAAGGAGTTGTAAAGCTCCCTACGATTTTGAGTGCAGGGGAGCTGCATGGCAACAGCGGGATGCGCTGTGTGCGGTGGTAAAAAAAGGAAATAACGGACAGACTTTGGACCCAATAACGGTGAGTCTGCGGACTTCGGACCCGCGCAAAGAGGAGAGACCGTGAACTAACGGTACCGTTCTGGACTTTGGACCCGTTATAACGGTGAAGTCCTAGACTTTGCACCCGTATAACGGTGAAGTCGGCGGACTTTGGACCAGCACAAAAGGGAAGGACCGTGAACTAACGGGACTGGTCCTGCACTTTGGACCCGATCACGCCACTTGTCCTGCACTTTGGACCCGATCACGCCACCAAGGAAGGGAAATTGCGGGACCAGGATGGCGTATAAAAGGAGAAAGCGCGCACATTTCTGGACAGTCAAGTGAAAGTCGTGCAAGAGACCGTACCAACGCGAGTGAAAGCCCAAGTGAACAACAAGTGCCAGGATACCAGGAATCAAGATCGCCGAGTCGAGAAGCCCAACGACGGTCACGTCTACATAAGCTTTTTTTTTTTTTTTTTTTTTTTTTAGACTTTGCTTGTTTATTTTGAATCTTCTCTTACGAGACTAACAAAATGTGTTAAAATCTTAAAGTACTACATTATTGTAACAATTTGTTAAACTGTATTTATGTTAGACTGTCCTAATAATTATCGCTGGATGGGAAGGTCGTTACGACGAAGGCGGGAGCGGCTACATACCAACGTCAATGCTCTAGCGAGGTGGTTTGGATGAGTTGACAGCTTTGTGTAGTAATTTTGCATGTGCTGCGCTATTACATCTCGGACGGGGAGTACATTCAAGTCTCTCTGAATATTTACACTCCGAACGTACCACGGTGCCCCAGTGATAATTCTTAGGATCTTTGCTTGGGCTCTCTGCACGATTTCTACGTTGCTGTTGCTGGCGCTGCCCCACAACTGGGAGCCATAAGTCCAGATTGGTTTCAAAACTGTATTGTAGATAAGGACCTTGTAGTCCAGACTGAGTGGGGAGCGGGAGTTGATCAGCCAATGCAAACTATTTGCCTTCAGCCTTAGATGAGTTCGTTTAGCTTCAATATGCGTGCGCCAGGTAAGCCGTCTGTCGAGATGTACGCCAAGATATGTTACATCATCTGACTGGGGGAGCACGATGTTGTTTAGTGTAAGGTTTGGGCAGTTTCGTCTATTTAAGGTAAATGTTACTTGTTTGCATTTTTGCTCATTTACTTTTATTCGCCAGTCTGAGAGCCATTTCTCCACTACTTCTAGATGTGCCGCAAGTTGCGCTGAGGCTTGTTGTGGACATCTAGATCGGCTGAGGATCGCGGTGTCGTCGGCAAACGTGGACATAGTCAGTTGACTGCTCGTAGGAATATCAGAAGTGTAGAGTAGGTATAAAGTTGGCCCGAGAACGCTCCCTTGAGGAACTCCTGCTTCGATGTTACGTTCAGCTGATATGGAAGTATTGCATCTCACCACAAATATTCTGTTGTAAAGATATGACTTCAAGAGTTTGTGCGTGTTATTAGGGAGCATTATTTTGATTTTATGCATTAGGCCGTCAAGCCATACTCTGTCGAATGCTTGGGAGACGTCCAAAAATACCGCAGTGCAGTATTCCCTATTTTCAAATGCACTTCGAATTTCTGAAGTTATGCGGTTCACCTGTTCGATAGTTCCATGTTTTTCGCGAAAGCCGAATTGATGTGCTGGGATAATATTATGTCTTCTGAAGTATGGTATGATACGGGTCAGAAGGCATTTTTCAAAGAGTTTTGATAGACAGGAAAGTAAACTAATCGGTCTGTATGAGGAGGCGAGGGTGTGGTCTTTTCCTGGTTTTGGTATCATTATGATGATTGACTTTTTCCACCTCTTTGGGAAGCAGCCCAGTCTTGTCATCGCGTTGAACAGCTGGCATATGGTACCAACGGCGCATAGTGGGAGTTCTATAAGCATTTTTGGAGTTATTAGATCGCAGCCTGGAGATTTTCTCGGTTGTAGCTGCTCTTTTATAATTTTTATGACTTCGCATGGTCGAAATACAATTGGTTCGGCAATAGGAAGGTCGTCTTCAGTTTGCGATCTTATATTACGCACGTTTGTTACTGGATTTGGCTGGAACACATTTTCAAGGTGGGCAGCGAATGTGTCGGCTCTGTCTTTGTCGCTTCTGGCCCAGCAGCCTGCAGGAGTCCTTATTGGCGTAACCGTTACTGTTGGAGGGCTCAGTGTTGAGTGGGCTTTCCATAGTGGGAATTTTGAGCTGAATGGAGATAGTTGTTCTATATAGCGATGTTGGGACCTGTCTTCTTCTTGTCGTAGTGCCTTGGTGAGTCTGCGTGAAGCTTCTTTTAACTGTTGCTTTGCAGATGGCGATCGAAGAGATTGCCATACACGTCGGGAACGACGCTTTGCTAGGACTAGCTGCTCTATTTCTGCGTTTGTATGCTTTATGTTATGTGTTGTGTTTTGCCTTGGTGGTGTTGCGATTCGTGCCGCTGAGGCCAAAACTGACTCTAGCATGCATACGGTTCTGTTGATGTCGTCCTCGCCGGTTAGCTGTGGTGTAAGTTCGATGTGCGAACTTACGTATTTTTTGAATTTGAGCCAGTCTGTGCTTCTAGAAGTTAGCATGACGGGGCTGTCATTACTAACTGGCTGTTGGTTTAGGATAAAAAGTACAGGCGAGTGATCTGATGATAGATCCGAGAGAGAACTGGCGCTAATTAGATTTCGTGGGATGTTTTTTGTAACTGCGAAGTCTATCAAGTCTGGCAGTTTTCTGGGGTCGCTAGGCCAGTGTGTAGGTGATCCAGGGGAAACGCAGTCAAGTTTGTTGCTAGGATTTATAATTGCATAATACAGTTGTCTACCTTTCGGCGTCACGAGGCGAGATCCCCAGTGCGTATGCTTGGCGTTGTAGTCTCCTGCTGCTATGAAGTATTTGCCTAGTGAGTTGAAGTAGTCAGTAAACTGGGCTTCGGATATCATGAATCGAGGAGGACAGTATACCGCTGCTAGAGCTAGATTGTGACAACCCAACTGTATATTGATAGATGTGGCTTGCAGGTAGTTAGTAGCAAACGTGTTGTGAAAGTGGTGCTTGATGCGGTTTTTAATCAGGACTGCAGTGCCTCCGTGGGCCTTTCCATCAGGATGATTGGTGTTGTAAAACATATACCCTCGGATTTGGAAATTATATTTGTTGGTAAGGTGGGTTTCTGCAAGTAACATTACGTCGATTTCATTGTCGTTCATAAATTGTGCTAGCTCAAGTTTGTGCCGTGAAACACCGTTGGCATTCCACAGTGCAATGCGCAGGGGAGCCATTGATTATTTTGATAAAGTGTTTTGGAGCATCTGAATCAAAATATTCTGATTTGTCAACATACTTTGCATGGTCGTCCGCATAAATGAAATGAATTCATCCATACTTTGTTGCAAACTGAGCATCATCGTTTCCATTCTATTTTCTGTGTGCTCTGCTAGTTGGTGAGAGACTGTAGGTGGTGGTTGGACATTGTAAGCGGGGCTCGCATGACCCGATTTTAAAACGCTTGCAAAACTTACGTTTTTATTTGTAGTGGAACTGCCGAGTGATGATCGGGCTGCTGACGAAAAGAAGACTTCAGGTGTGAGTTTAGAGGGTATCAATGGTGTGTGGTGAGATCGTGCTGTTGAGACTCTTTGGTTTATCCGACTTTTTAACTCCTTGTATACTGGACAGCCTCTGTAGTTTGCTGTGTGGTCTCCTCCGCAGTTACTACACTTTTTGCTATTTGGCTCATTTTTTAATTCACACTTAGCTGAGGTATGCAGCCCTCCGCAGGCGACGCATACAGAGCGGAGTGTGCAGTAAGATTTGGTGTGTCCGTATTCCTGGCAATTTGCGCACTGGACTGGGCCATTGCGTTTATGCGGCTCTTCAACCGTGATTCTGCGATGCATTAGAAACTGGAGATTGTAGATGGGATGGACTTCATTTTTCTTAAGCGCCTTAGAGTCAGGTGCAAGTTCCACTTTAAAGAGAGGTTGCGGTTGTTTATTTCGGTTACGTATGTTTATAACTGTTTTTACGTTAAAACCTTTGTCTTTTAGTGCCTGCTCGACTTCAGCAGTGCTTACGTCTGGTTCTATTCCTTTTATAACAACTTGTTGACCTTTACTACTTTTTAGCTGGTAGGTGTAGTAGTTCTTTTTCTTGGCATCTAGGAGCTCCGTCAGTTTTTTAAAGCTTTCTTCGCTTTTGACTTGGACCTTTGTTTCATGTATTTCTCCTTTAGTCAAGGGGATTACGTGGAAGCTATCTTTACCAATCAGATCGATTATTATATTAACGAGGTTGTTGGAGTTTTTTCTCGAATGTAAAGCGGAGGCGGCCTCGGTTTCTTTTTGTCCGTATCCAAAACTGTAGAAGCAATTTCATCGGACGTGTCACCCAAAAGTTGAAATCTATTTGCAGTATTAGAGTTTTGCACGGTTCCTTGGCTTGGGAAAGCCCTATTGATTTTTGCGGCGTTGCCCATTTTCGTGCCCTGTGGGCTTAGTTTTCTTTTAATGTTTATGTAGCGATCCATGCCAGTCTGTATGGACGGACCTTGCTTTTTAGTTGAAGCTTCTGACGGTGCTGCGCTAGCTGCAGTTGATAAATTCGCTGAGACAGCAGGTAAAACGCTCGACTGTATTGGGCATGCCGACGAAACTGATGTTGTTGTTGTCATTGCATTTACAGTTGCTAATGACGTTACTGTGCTGGTAACCGTGGCCAGGCATGTGGGCAGTTGGGGTGAGGCAGGGCCAGGAAGAGGGGAAATGCATTTGTCGCTTACCCCGCTTTGCGTCGTCGCTGACATATATGGAGAAAGAGAGCGCGCCCTTTCGTTAAGAATAGGCTTGAGTTCGTTGGAAGGTGTTGGGGTTAACGATCGCGGTTGATCGACTACTGCAGAAGCTTTTGTTGTTGGTGCTTCTGCTGTCGATACGAAAGAAAAGTATGCATTGCTCTTTTGCAGAGAGAGCCGGCGCTCGTCTTGCTTACGTTGGCGCTGCGCCCGAACTTCGTTTGGGTTCATCACCTTATTTGTTTGATTTTTTTATTTGGTTTTATTTGTATTTCAGTATTAGAAGCACTAATTAAAAACACAAAATAATATTAACTTGCGACTTTTCATCGCGATAAGCGTCTTTTCGCCGTTTATTTTTATTTTATATCGGGGTTTTTGTTTTTTGTTTTTATCGATTGTCTTTCGGAGCACAAGAGAAATAAATAAATGCACGTCTGCACTCGCCGACGTTCGGAATCGAATCTATGTCTACATAAGCTGAGACTGCCAAGCTGAGATCCCGAGGGTACAAGGTAAGTTGTAGGGTGCGTCTACGAGTCTCGAAAACGACGATATTGGTGGAGTTCGAGTAAGTGGATGTTGTGCGAAAGGTACCCAGCGTCGGTTCGCATGAGAGATCGAGAACCTGCTGAGGGCCAGCCGACGAGAATCCGAGGGAGTTGTGCGAAAGGTGCCCGGAGTCGGTCCACACGAGAGTGAGGACCTGCCAAGGCCCAGCCGACGAAATCCCGACCGACTTCAGGGTGGAGCGTGGAGTTTTGACTGCAGCAACGCTGCTTAGCCCTCCAGTAAGGTTTTCAGCTCAATATCCGCCAAGTTGTGAGAGACTCGTAGCGAGCCTAGTACGCGACCGGTGCCCGAAAGACTCGGCAAGGCGGAGGACGCACGACAGGCGTGCCGCCGTAGAAGTCGACGTGGGAACCACTACCGGCGTCAGCGAGGGCGTTAGATTCATCAGCGATCGGAGCCAGAACCACGAATACTTTATTGTAAATCCACAAGCAATAAACCCAACCCACATATTCTAAATCTAACCTAACTCTGCGTTCTTCTTTGGTCTCGGGGACACGCAACAATAAATTTGGTGGGACGAACACACAAACTCAACTGAGCTAGCCGCACGTTTACGTAGCGAGCGGATACATAAAAAGCAGTTCGTTACATCTGGCGCCCAAGCGTGATACTCAGACCAAAGAAACCAGAAAATAGGTTTAGAATGGGGAAGTCCTGGTTATACAACCTTAAAAAGGACGATTTCCAGGCGATCGCAAGCGCCCTACGCATCGAGCTAGAGGGCCTTGTAGAGGACATGAGGCGGACACTGGCCGAATTCATCGACCATTCCGAGCATGATCATGATGCGCTGGCAATTCCGGCGGCCCTGGAAAGGGATTACGCCAAGTACCCGTCGGTCGGCCTGAAAGTCACCGGAGCCGAGGGCCTGGTGCGCAGCCTGGACGTGAGCAGCATGCAGAACGCCGGCAGGAGCAGCAGCCGCGACCGACGAGAGAGCAGCAGGGAGAGGAAGAGCGACAACCGCGAACAACGTGCGGAGAATGGCAGACCCGGACAGGATTATGCCAAGATCGCAAAACAAGTCAGGGAGTGGAGTTTCCGTTACGACGGGAATGAGAAGCCCCTGGAGTTCCTTGAACAAGTGGAGTGGTCGGCCATGACATACGGGTTAGACATCAACCAAATTCCGAGGGCGATGCCGGAACTGCTTCTGGGAAGAGCGCTCAAATGGTTCATCGCCAACAACAGGTTCTGGGAGACCTGGGGCGGATTTAGCCAGAGCTTCCAGGAGTTCTTCTTGCCCAGGGGATTCATGAACAAACTCGCAGATCAGGTCAGGCAGAGGAAGCAGAACTACGGCGAAAGCTTCAAGGACTACATGGTAGACATGCAGACATTGATGCGACCCCTGGGCTTGAACAAGGACGAAATCTTGGAGCGGATTAAGGAAAACAGCACCCCGACACTACGGCTGTTTATCCGCCCCTACAGGTGCCAGAACCTGGATACCCTGATGGCATTAGCGGACGAATTTGAGGAGCTCGACCAGCAGAGGGAACGGTTCGAGCAAGAAAATGTCACAAAAGCCCGATACCATGCGCCGGCCACGAGGAGGGAATCAGCAGCAATGTGCAGGCGCTTTCAGGAGAAGCCAGACGAGCGTAACGCACGGCCGGGGTATGTGAATAATCCATCCCAGGCATGCCGGAGATGCGGAAGCCAAGACCACTGGGCGAAAGAATGCCGCAACAGAAGAATTGCATTCTGTTGGAGATGCGGAAAAATAGGCGTCATAATCGGCGAATGCTGCGCACGAGCGGGAAACGCCAAGCGACCTCAGCCACCGAGGGGCGGCCAGGGATCGCAAGGTGCTGCCTCTCGAAACTAATGGGCGACCTGAAGGCGGAAGAGATGCAGCTGTCCGCCACAGTGCTCATAAACCAACGAAAAGTGAAGGCCACGGTGGACACTAGCGCCACGGCAAGCTTTATAAGCGAAGAGTTGGCGGACAGGCTGCAGGCCGCCGGTAAGGTCGTACCGACGAGAAGGCAGGTGCGCATGGCAGACGGAAGATGCGGGAGCATCCAATCACAACTGGAGATAGTGGTTGGTCTCGGGACGAGAAAGGTGTTGATGCAGTTACTAATCCTCCCAAGAGTGATAGACGCCCTAGTATTGGGCTGGCATTTCCTCACAAAAATAGGAGCGGAGGTAAAATGCGCAGGACTCGAGGTGGCGATACCAGCAAGGAAGCGCAGACTAGAAATGCTGGAAGAACACCAGAACAGTTTTCGGAAGAGGACATCGCAAAATTCCCGAAGGAGGAGCTGAAAGCTCTAGAAGAGTCAAGCGGAGTATCAAACATAGCCGTCCACAAGATCACGATGAAGGACGACCAGCCAGTGAAGCAGCGGTACTACCCAAAAAACCCCAAAATGCAGGGGGAAATAAACGAAAAGGTAGACGAGCTGCTGGAAAAAGGATGCATCGAGCCGTCAAGAAGCCCGTACAGCTCTCCGATCGTCATGGTAAAGAAGAAGACGGGAAAATGGAGGCTGTGCGTAGATTTCCGACAAATCAACGCAAAGTCGGTAAAGGATGCGTACCCGATGCCTATGATCAATTACATCCTGGGTCAATTAAGGGAGGCACGATACATCAGCAGCCTGGACTTAAAGGATGGATACTGGCAAATACCGCTGGAAGAGAAGAGCTGGCAGTATACCGCGTTCACCGTCCCAGGAAAGGGTCTGTTCCAGTGGAAGGTGATGCCATTCGGGCTGCACTCAGCGTCGGCTACGTTCCAAAGGGCGCTCGATCAGGTCATAGGGCCTGAGATGATGCCGCACGCCTTTGCGTACCAGGACGATATTATCGTCATCGGACGGACGCTGGAGGAGCATAAAAGAAACCTGAGGGAAGTGTTCCGAAGACTGCGAGCAGCGAACCTGAAGGTGAATGTGGAGAAGTGCAAGTTCTTCAGGAAGGAGCTGCAGTACTTGGGACATCGCATCACTGACCAGGGAATTGGAACTGATCCGGAGAAGGTAGCGGCGATAGCGTTGCTAGAACACCCAGCCAACGTTAAGGAGCTGAGGCAATACCTGGGAGTGGCATCATGGTACCGACGTTTTGTACCCGACTTCGCCACACTAGTCCAGCCACTTAATGCCCTACTCCGGAATAAGGTGAAATGGGAGTGGACCTACTACCACCAGAAGGCATTCGAGGCGGTCAAGGCCAGGCTGGTCGCAGACCCAATCCTGGCATTCCCAGACTTCACGAAGACGTTCGTCCTGCAGACAGACGCCAGCGACTACGGGCTTGGCGCCATACTCACGCAGCATTCAGATCAAGGCGAAAGAGTAATTTCATATTCAAGTCGCTCCCTAAATGGAGCGGAAAGAAATTACTCCGCAACGGAAAAGGAATGCTTGGCGATTGTATGGGCCATAAGAAAATTGCGACCGTACCTGGAGGGATATCATTTCAAAGTCATCACGGATCATATGGCACTGAAGTGGCTCAACAGTATCGAGAGCCCGTCAGGAAGGATTGCGAGATGGGCGTTGGAACTCCAGCAGTATGACTTTGAGATATCCTACCGAAAAGGCCAACTTAATGTCGTGGCGGACGCCCTGTCGAGACAGCCAGAATGCCGCCGAATGAAAGCAGCAAAGCCAGGCCCGAAGTCGGCGGAACGCGACTGGATAGCGGAAATGAGAAGCAAGGTGGCGCAGAACCCGCAGAAATATCCGGATTACAGGCTGGAAGGCGATCAAATGTATCGCCACATACCTTACAGAGCGGGGAACGAGGACGTGGTCACGTGGAAGCTATGCGTACCCAGAGAATCGAGACAGAGGGTGATAGCGGAAAACCACAACAGCCGGTCACTTGGGCAGCAGAAAAACAATCGCAAGAGTGGCTACGAGGTACCACTGGCCGGGCATGCATAGGGACATCAGAGCCTACGTACGTAGCTGTGAGTGCTGCATGAAGTACAAGCTGAGCCAGCTGCAGGCGGCAGGCAAGATGTTGACGCAGATTCCCGAGGAGCCGTGGGCGACAGTGAGTGCCGATTTCGTCGGGCCACTGATGCGGTCAAAACACGGGAATGCAATGCTGCTCGTGCTGGTGCACCGATTCTCGAAGTGGACCGAGTTGGTGCCGATGCGGAAGGCGACCACAGAATCGCTGCAAAAGGCGACAAGGGAGAGAATCGTCTCGAGGTATGGCGTCCCGAAAATCCTGATCACGGATAACGGGGAGCAGTTTACCAGTAGGTCCTTCAAAAAATTCCTCGAAGAGTTGGGGGTGCGACACCAGTTTACTGCGCCGTATACGCCCCAGGAAAATCCGACAGAGAGGGCAAATAGGACCGCCCAGTTTGCAGGGGCCGACCAAAGGACGTGGGACGAAAAATGGCCAGAATTACAGCTAGCGGTTAATACCAGTGTGGCGGAGTCCACTGGGTACTCGCCAGCATTCGTCACCCAAGGTCGAGAACCCCGACTCCCGAAGGCGCTATATGATGAACACACGATCGGGACCGACAAAGCCACGCAAACACCAAGTGAAAACGCACAAAAATTATCAGAAATTTTTGAACTAGTAAGGCGAAATATGGAAAAGGCGGCGCAGGATCAGGCGCGCCATTACAACCTGCGGAGGAGACCATGGTCGCCAAGGATTGACGATAAGGTCTGGGCCAAGGAGCACCACCTGTCAAAAGCAGTGGAAGGCTTCGCGGGCCATTTACGATTGTTGATTTTGTTTCCCCAGTAATATGTAACTTGCGGCACTGCCTGAGTGGCAAGCAGAAAAGGTCTCACATTAGTGAGTTAATACCAGGCACATCTGAGGAGAAACAGTAAGTAACGGCCGTCATTGCGGGGGCACACTGTACGTGCGTTTCGTAAGAAAGGGAGAGGACGATACGGAGTATCGATGCAGTGCCTCCCACAAACACGTACATTGGAGCGCGAGCGCCAGGAGCGCGAGAAGCGGGTCAGAGGAGGGTACATTGGAGCGCGAAAGCGGGTTAGAGGAGGGTATATACACAAGCGGAAAAAAAAAGAAAAAAAAACGCGACCGGAGGTCAGCAGCAGCAACAAAAACCGCAGCGGCGGCAACAACAGCGGCATCAGCAGCAACAACAACCGCAGCGGCAGCAACAATAGCGGCATCAGCAGCAGCACAGTTGCAGCAGCGGCAACAATTTACGCCGAGGCGGAAGGCCGCGGCCAGCGGAACAGCCAGGGGCGAAGTGGAGGCTTCGGCGCTCGTCGTCGGTCCTCCAGCTACTGGCGTCCCCGCTGGTGCCGTGGTCCGTGGAGAAGAGGAGGTCAGCTGCCCAGGAGAGACGCCTGCCGGGACGAGCTGGACCAGGGTTGGCGCCCCGGAGCATGAACATTAAGGGGGCATCGGCAGCGCGACAGGCTGAAACAGAAGGAGAATGGTAAAACGGAGAAAATGGGAATTTAAAAATTTTCTGACTTACCAAAACAAACAAACGGAGCCAGCAAAATTGGGAATGGGGTCGCCACGATAACGGCGGTCGATCGATAGTGCGATCGATGGGAGCAAAAAATACTGGAAACATCGCTGGCCGGTCACACTGGTTATGATCGAGATGAGTTATCGATTGTGCGCGGGGAAAATACTACGCGGGAAACGGTTCGAATTCAAGCGAGGATCGGAAGGAGTCGCGTGCTGGGAGTTTTCGACAGTCAAGATGCCCTAGTCGAGAAGCCCAACGACGGGAAGTCTACATAAGCTGAGACTTAGGTGCTGAGATTGGAGGAGCTCTCAGTCGTGGCGAGAGGAGGTCGACGAGGGAGTGGCAGCGGCCACAAGGATCGAGGAAGGACGTGTGCGCAAGGAGCCATGGGGGTCAAGATGCCACAGTCGAGATGCTGAACGACCAGGTAGGGTCCAATAGGCTGAGGCTGTCCGGCTGAGATCCAAGAGGCCCTTGGCCGCACTCAGGAGTTGGAGGTCGACGTGGGAAGGAGGCGAGTCGAGGACGTTTTCCCCAGGAAATTCCGGAGCCCGAAGCTTTCAAAAGTTTCCGAAGGAAGGGGGAGATGTAAGGAGTTGTAAATCTCCTTACAATTTTGAGTGCGGGGGAGCTGCATGGCAACAGCGGGATGCGCTGTGTGCGGTGGTAAAAAAAGGAAATAACGGCTTAAAGGACTTTGGACTCAATGCTGCGATGAGTCTGCAGACTTTGGACCCAATAACGGTGAGTCTGCGGACTTCGGACCCGCGCAAAGAGGAGAGACCGTGAACTAACGGTACCGTTCTGGACTTTGGACCCGTTATAACGGTGAAGTCTTGGACTTTGTACCCGTATAACGGTGAAGTCGGCGGACTTTGGACCAGCACAAAAAGGAGAGTCCGAGAACTAACGGGACTTGGCTTGTACTTTGGACCCGATCACGCCACTTGTCCTGCACTTTGGACCCGATCACGCCACCGAAGGAGGGAAATAACGAGACCAGGATGGCGTATAAAAGGAGGACGCGTGCAGGCAGCGGGACAGTCAAGTGAAAGTCGTGCAAGTGACCGTATCAACGCGAGTAAAGCCCAAGTGAACAACAAGTGCCAGGATATCCGGAATCAAGATCGCCGAGTCGAGAAGCCCAACGACGGTTACGTCTACATAAGCTGAGACTGCCAAGCTGAGATCCCGAGGGTACAAGGTAAGTTGTAGGGTGCGTCTACGAGTCACAAAAACGACGATATTGGTGGAGTTCGAGTAAGTGGATGTTGTGCGAAAGGTACCCAGCGTCGGTTCACATGAGAGATTGAGAACCTGCTGAGGGCCAGCTGACGAAGATCCAGTGGATGTTGTGCGAGAGGTACCCAGCGTCGGTTCGCATGAGAGATCGAGAACCTGCTGAGGGCCAGCCGACGAGAATCCGAGGGAGTTGTGCGAAAGGTGCCCGGAGTCGGTCCACACGAGAGTGAGGACCTGCCGAGGCCCAGCCGACGAAATCCCGACCGACTTCAGGGTGGAGCGTGGAGTTTTGACTGCAGCAACGCTGCTTAGCCCTCCAGTAAGGTTTTCTGCTCAATATCCGCCAAGTTGTGAGAGACTCGTAGCGAGCCTAGTACGCGACCGGTGCCCGAAAGACTCGGCAAGGCGGAGGACGCACGACAGGCGTGCCGCCGTAGAAGTCGACGTGGGAACCACTACCGGCGTCAGCGAGGGCGTTAGATTCATCAGCGATCGGAGCCAGAACCACGAATACTTTATTGTAAATCCACAAGCAATAAACCCAACCCACATATTCTAAATCTAACCTAACTCTGCGTTCTTCTTTGGTCTCGGGGTCACGCAACAGCGGAGACATAAAAAGCAGTTCGTTACAGCACATTGGGATGCCTTTATTTTGTCCATAACCTAAGAAGTTCGTGTTAATATATCAATAATGTTACAATTATTTCAAGCTAAGAAAAGTCCCTAGATATTAAAAAAACTTTTACATCTGAATCATTGAAAGTATTGCCCATCGCTAGACACAACTTTTTCCCATTTTCTGGCAGAGCTCGTATACCTTGACGCCAGCAGTTTTCATTTTTTGAGTCTATCCACGAATCAAGCTTTTTAAAGTAAAAATCGGACGACGCAATATCTGGGGAATACGGCGGGTGGGGTTGGACTTGCCTTTTGAGCGTTCCCAAGTAGGTTTTAACAAGCTTTGCAACGTGATGCCGAGCGTTGTCATGCAGTGTTCGGCTCAATCGCATCAATTGAGTTCGATACCGTTCCCCAGTGATGGCTTGACGGGTAACTCCTAGTTCT
Source organism: Drosophila ficusphila (assembly GCF_018152265.1). Classification (NCBI taxonomy): domain Eukaryota; kingdom Metazoa; phylum Arthropoda; class Insecta; order Diptera; family Drosophilidae; genus Drosophila; species Drosophila ficusphila. The sequence continues at coordinate 677,796 of NW_025064156.1, forward strand.
GAAGCAAGCTTTTCTTGAGCTTGGCACGAATTTTCTTGATTCTCTTTTCAAGCGAACGGTCGTGTTTTTTTGTGCGCTCCGAATTTTTCATTTTTTTTTATACAACCAGCGGTGGTTCTGTTCTTAAATTTGAATATTTATTTGCTTAAATACCCTTGAGTTCGAAACCGTTCGCTTCGCGAGTGAATTTTTGTGCATATTGTGTTTATTTAACGATTTAATTTTTGTCTTACTGACTTTCTTTTGTGCTTCGTCCGTCAACAGTAGTGTTGTTGTTACAAGTGCATGTACATTAACTGTCCCCGCTCTTCCGCTCTCTCGCTCTCTTGCTCTCCCGCTCTTCTTTTTTTGGACTAACAAACTCGAAAGTTCTAAGCGTGCAATTTATACGCTCTTGCTGTACATTTGAGTTGCTCGCTCAAAAATTTCGATTTCATTTTCTCTTAGCACAGTGGTCCCTTATTTAATAAACATGGAATCCTACCATTTCTGTTTAAAAAAAACCTGCCTTCAGGTAATAAAGCCTGAGCAGGGTAAACTCACTTGTTGGCTTTGTGACAGGATGGTGCACACTAAGTGCGCTGGATTCACAGGGCGGACAAGTGATGATCTAAGTAAAGGCCTTGGTTTACAGTTCTGCTGCGAAGCTTGTCGTGAAGTTGCGAAGAAAATGAAGTCCTTCATGAGCCAAACTAAAGGCGGCCTTAAGGGACTGATCGCTAGTTTTGGCAGAGCTAGAGATAGTTTTGCCAGGGCTAATGATCTACTCTTAGCGCTGGACTCGCAGTTTAATAGCCTTAAGCTATTAGAGGAGTCCCCGAAGCGCAAGAGGGCTGCTGGTGGTAGGCCTGAGGGAGTCGTCCCGCAACTCCGAAGCGACCGGCAGAACTCCTCTGCGGATGAGCAGCCGACTTTAGCAACCCCTCAAATGTTGCTAAGATCGGCAGCCAAAAAAGATTCGGACCCCGATCAATCCACAGTGGAGTGTCCACCTAACCAACCAAATATACCCCCACAAGAGGCTTCTGAGACCGGACTACCGGCCCAAATTGTCACCGCAGGCCCACTGCCTGCAGTAGCAAAACCCCTCACAGTGGATCCACAAATGAGACAAATATTTGTTTCTCGGCTGGCCCCTGATCTCACATCATTTGATGTCTTGTCTTACATAAAAGACAAAATTAATGCCGATAAAGTGAAGGTGAAAAAATTCAACTTTTCATACGCTAGGAACATTTCATTTTTCAAGATAAGTGTTCCTGACGAACTTTTTAACACCATATGCTCGAGCGACTTTTGGCCGGAAAAAATGGTGGTTAAGGAGTTCGTAGCGAAAATAAAAAGAAAGGCCCTACGGAAATTAAACTCCCCGGCCGGGACCAACAAACTACGCCGTCCTTAGCTCCTTCCACAAAAACTAACCACTAACTTCCTAATTAGCTATCAGAATACAAGAGGTTTGGGTAGCAAGCTAACCAAATTGTATACTGATAGCTTTTCGTTTGCATCCCAAGTTATTGTGTTCACAGAAACCTGGTTAAAGCCGGAGATCTTTAGCTCCGAAGTTTTTCCTGGTAAGTACACAATATATAGGCATGACCGTCCCTCTTGACGGGGAGGGTGCGTCCTTATTGCAGTGGACGCTAACCTCACGTCAGAAGAGGTTTTGACAGAAGATCATTTGAACTTTGAGCTAGATTTTTTATACGTAAAACTGTCTGTCGCTGGCAAGTTAATTTTTATTACCTGCTCTTACATACCTCCTTCGTCCGAACTTGAGGACTATTTTAGGCACCTATCAGTTATAAAGTCAATTTCGAGTTCTTTGTCCGATATGGATCAGTTAGTAGTTCTATGTGATTTTAATATACCTGGAACTACGTGGTCCTCGGATGATAATTCCAATGCTTTACAACCCATAGGCCAAAATTAATTTATTGACGGACATACCTCTGTGTCAGGTAAACCATGTTCGAAATTCTTTAGATCGCTTACTTGATTTGTGCCTCGTTTCAAATCCTGAAAGTGTTGTTCTTTCTAGAGCAACTCCACTTACGCTATATCTGGCAATGACTGGTCCGATCTCTATTCCTGCAATAATATGGAAGACGCCATTACAATTTTTTATTCGGCAATCAAACTATTTTTTAACTCGTGTGTTCCGCTATATAACCCGTCAACATCCCATAAACCACCTTGCAAAGAGTTGACACACCTTAGTAATTTGAAGTCCAGACTTTATAAAAAAAATTTAAAATTTCAGGTTGTCAGTCTGTTTTTATAAAATACATAAGAGCTCGGTCAAACTTTACCGTGCTTAACGCTCAGTGTTACAAGAATTATTTAGTCCGTTGCAGGTCCCAGTTTTTACGGGATTCCAAACAGTTCTATAATTTTGTCAACACTAAGCGCAGATCATGTTCCTTTCCGCCTTCGCTTTCGTTTGAAAGTAGGACGGCTAACACTGATCAGGCAATAGCCGATCTGTTTGCCCAATTCTTTCAAACAACATACTCAACTGTGTCTCATTCAAGTGAGCAATATTTATACGCAATACCTAAGTCGAACCTAATATTTCGTCCCACCTTAAACGAAAGCTCCCTCCTTTTGGATCTTCAACGTGTTACACCAGTTTACTCCCCAGGTCCTGACGGGATTCCTGGGTGTGTTCTTAAACACTGTGCAAATGCATTGTGTAAACCCCTTCTCAAGCTGTTTACCCTATCCCTACAAACTTGTCAGTTTCCCCTTGTTTGGAAGGAGTCATTTGTTATTCCCCTTCATAAAAAGGGAAGCAAGTCGGATGCTTGCAATTATAGAGGTATTTCTAAATTGTCAGCAATTCCAAAGCTTTTCGAACGTGCAGTAACCCCCCACTTGCAGCACCTTTGTAGATCAATCATATCTCCATGCCAACACGGATTTATGAAACGCAGGTCTACCACAACAAATCTTTTAGAGCTCACATCCTTCGTGATAAATGGCTTTAAAAATAATTTTCAAACTGATGTAATTTACACAGACTTCAGTAAAGCATTTGACTCTGTAAATCACTTCCTATTGATTCGCAAACTTGACATGATGGGGTTTCCAGCAGATCTTTTAAGTTGGATCTTTAGTTATCTCAGTGGCCGAATGCAAAGAGTCCTTTTCAAAAATTCCTTAAGGCAGTGATCTGCTTTACAGACTTAAAAAAATCGATTTTTTTTTGTGTCTTAAATCTATTCAAAAACTATCCAAGAATATGTGTTCAAAATTTTAGAGGCCAATTCGACATATTTTCGAAGCTAGATCAGTTTTAGTGGCCGAGCGTCGACCAGGTGCGTATGCTCGGGCAGACTTTACAGCCCGTTTTCTCGAGTTTTTATTTTCACAAGTTTTGGAAAACGGTGCCGGCCATAGTAAAAAAAATATATGTCCGATCGAAAAAAACCAAAGTGATCTAGCTTCAGTATTGAATTATCTTCTATTTGAACTAAAAAAAATGGATAAAAGTAATATTTAAATTACTTGTTTTGCAACTTAAAGTGAACTTTTTTTCCAAAAAAGCGAATTTTTTTTTCAAACTTAGAAAAAATTTGGAATTTCGTCATTTCTTCGGAATTTTTTTAGTTCATATAGAAAAGGAACTTATAAAAAGTAAAAAAAATTTGGTTCCACTGTTTCAGATGCATCGCACGAACTCCATCACCGGCACCGATTAACAAGTGCACACTCTAGGCGCCCCAGAAAAATCGTTGCAACTTCCGCTAATTTTAATTATTTGCAAAAATAAAAATTGTTTTTTAAAGTTTAAATATAATATTATATCGTCTCAAAATTTCGTTTACCGCAATCATTTCCTTCCCTTTCAAAAAAATTGTTGAAAAAACGCTCTTTTTTCGGCTCCTAAAGCAGACCACTGCCTTAAGTAGTATCCTCAGAGTTACCTCTGGTGTACCACAAAGAAGCCACCTGGGACCATTACTTTTTACCCTGTTCATTAATGACCTTCCATTGGTCATTGTACATTCCCGCGTACTTATGTACGCGGATGATGTAAAACTGTGTCTGCAGTATAATGAATACTCCCGTCATTCAAACCTTCAAGCAGACCTAAACGATTTTCAAAACTGGTGTCACGACAATTTACTGAATTTAAACAGCTGCAAGTGCAAGCTGATGACGTTTTGTAGGGTTAATCCACAAAATGTCACCTATTCACTAAGTGGGAGAACCTTGGAAAGAATAACGCTTGTTGACGATCTTGGCGTCCTATTGGACCCTAAGCTTAAATTCTCTCTTCATATTTCGAACATGGTTAATAAAGCTAGGGGAATGCTTGGATTTATTAAACGATGGTCGAAGGAATTTGAGGATCCTTACGTTACCAAGGCTTTATTTATATCGTTGGTCCGGCCAATCCTTGAGTATGGGGCACCCGTTTAGAGTCCTCAATACGGAGTACATGCTGATCGCATAGAATCAGTACAAAAAAACTTTTTAATTTTTGCCCTACGTCGCCTAAACTGGAATGCAAACCTATTCCTACCCTCATATTCTCATAGATTGCTCCTCATTAACTTGTCCTCCCTTACAAACCGTAGAACCTTATACGTGGTGAAATTGACTGTCCTTACTTGCTGAGTAGACTAAATTTCTCGGTACCAAGTAGATTTACTAAAAATTATGCTCCTTTAGTTTTAAATCTTTGTAGATCTAATTACGATAATAGACTGTATTCTATAGTATCTTCTTCTGACTCTCTGGAGATCAATACTAACATTTCTGGCACAAAATTAGATCGTTTAAATTAAAATTAAAATAAAATTTAACTTTCTTTCCTTATCTTTCGTTTTTTAATTTTTTTTTCTTTTAAAAATCGCGTCAAAATTTATCGCGAATCGTGCCGTACGATACACGGCGGTCGCCCCGCGGTCGGTTGGGCGGGATTGTGGGCCGTGGGACTACGCGCGAAAAAAAAAAGAATCCTCTTCGAACAAGGCCTCCAACTTAGCGTCTTCGAAGGTTTTAGGTCTTCCTTCACTAGGACTGTCGTCAACATCAAAATCCCCGTCTTTGAAGCGACGAAACCAATCACGACGTCTTGTTTCGCTCAGAGCAGCATTTCCGTACACTTTTTGGAGTTCTCGATGCGCTTGAGCTGCCGCTTTTTTCAAATGGAAGAAGAAAATCAGCACTTCCCGCAAATGACGGTTTTTTGGCACAACATTAAGCATTTTTACTTAACCAGAAGTATATAATGCGAAAACGAAATCACTTTTGTGTCACAGCAGTTTGATTACCATATGTCTAAGCTTAGTTTGTGAAGTTTTGGATATGTCAAAATCGACCAACTCTTACTGCTAGAGCCATCTTCTAACAAACAGCGAGAAGTTAGTTGCGCACCTAATAAAAAAAAAATTCGAAATTCGCAAATAATATAATATAAGCAGCAAATTCTGCAAGTTTCAACTTTAGCTTTAAAATTACGGTTGTGGCAAGCCGCTGACCCCAGAGAATCTGGTCACCAACATGCTAGCAAGCGAAATTGGGAAGCAGCTGAAAACATGGCGAACAGCATTATGAAGGAGCTGGAGCGTGAGGAATAAACCAATGGAAGGAGCTGTTAACGCTATGCTCCTCCCCGAGGTAATACCAAACGGTAGTACCGGGGGGCAGTAACAAGTGCAACAAACAGACGCAGTCATTTTCATCAGCGACGCCGCGCACCTCAACAGTGCCCACCACGCTCACTAGCTGCGCATCTCTCGCGCACACCAGAGCCACCCTGCTTAGAAGCCCGCGGGTGAGGATTGGGCTAAGCCAGGCGAATCGGCACAGAAAGCGTCGGAAGACGCAGAGCGGAAACCAGTTCCGGTCAAACAGAGAAAATTTCTACCCACATCCAGCATCGAATCCACGACCACAACTATGGGGTTCAGGTAAAGCGCCTACTGCGCCTACAAGCTCTGCTAAAGGAGGATCCTAATGGTCCGGTTTTCCGTGCTATCACCAGGAAAATATCCGTCTAGTCCAGGACGTAGGACACAAATACCCAAAGAGGCACCCCTCCCACCACGCAGTCTAATTCCATCAGCCCACTTTATGGAACGCACCAAACTCCCACGGGCTGTCACAGGACCGCTTTCATGCCCCGCTGAAGGCTGGTACCTAGCCCTGGGAGACTTTCACGTGGAAATTCTTGGAATTTTTCTTGCCGCCACGATACTACCAGAGATAAGAAGACCCGATTAGGATAAGACACCAAAAAGATATACTTCGTAGAATTGCGCCTGATGATGCATCACGCTAGATATTCGTTCGACCAGAATCTGGAAAGGATCTATGAGAACCAGCTGCCGGAATATCAACTGTTCATAGAACGATATTAGTTATTCTCGCTAAAGGGGCTGACGCAATTGACCACCGCTTTAGCCTGATTCCAACCACGGAATGGAAACTTGCAAGGGAGAGCCACCACCGGCCTCGACCTCGACCACGGACGCTCCACAGAGATCCGTGATATCCAACCGGATGATCGCCCAGGCAATTGAACCACCTACCGACGTCGCCAAAGCCTGCAACCGCTTGTACGAAATAGGACACTTCGTTCAGAAGTGCCGGAACCCATCGTACTACACTTTTGGGACTGTGGGAAATGCGGCACCCGCCCCATCGACTGATGTTCCCGGACGGAAAACGGCCAGGGTCCCCGCATACGCCGGGAGCAAGCGGCGTCCCCCACAACGCTCCCCAGTTCCCACAGCTCAGCGGACCCACGACAATTGCTGAACATACCATTACTCTCCGCGATGACAAACCGTTAACACAGCGATGTTACCCGAAAAACCCGGCCATGCAGAGAATTACCAATGAATAAGTGAATGAATTACTACGAAAAGTCCGAATCGAGCCATCTAGAAGTCCGCGCCTCATTAGAACTAGTCCGAAAATTCATCAATCACATTCTGGGACGCATACGAAACGCACGTTTCATCTCCACGCTGGATGTTCAGTGCGAATATTGGCAGATTACCGTGGCGGAAGCTAGCCGCGAATCAGCGTTGCCAGTTTTTTTTTTTTTGCCAAGTCGGGACTTAGGAACTTTTTTAGTGAAAAAGCGGGACTCTTACGTCGAAAGCGCGACATAATAAAAAACGTATATAACCAGAAGTTTTTAAAATATTTATCTTTTTATTTCCATCCAAATTAAGTTAAAGTACAATAGATAGTAAAATTAGCTATAGAAAATATATTTTAACAAAAATATAATATTTCCAATGATATTTACTTTTTCGTTAAATATTTGGGTTTTATTCGTTCCCTGAATAAAAAAAATAATAATAAACAGAAATCAAAATCAAATAAGTACTATTCATTAGAACCATATGGCGCTTTAAACAATAGTCTGAGGAGTGAATGTTTCTAATTTTAACTTACAATAAAAGAATAACTATTTATAACAATCACTTATTCATGATATTTCTGTGAAGATTTCACTTCTTTTAAAGTTTCTTTTTTCTCTTTAATAAAAAGATCACTGCTTCACTGCACTAAAACAAACGGTAATCGTTATTCTTTCGTTGATAATCGTACGTTTTCTTGAAACAGAAAATTATAAGCAAATGAAAATAAGGAAAGAGCGAAGAGAAAGAGAGGAAGTCGCAGTCGCACGCGCCTCTCTCACTCCTGAGCGCTTTATCAGCCCGCACGTTCGAATTCTCATTAAGAAGCGGGACTGAACCTGTCCCGCGCGGGACATTTAATTTTTATTTAAAAATCGGGACGTCCCGCCAAAATCGGGACGTCTGGCAACGCTGCCGCGAATACACAGCGTTCACCGCGCCCGGGCGTGAAATTTTCCGCTGGAAAGTAATGCCTTTTTGACTCCATTCCACCCCAGCGACATTTCAACGCGCTCTCGCCAGCGTCATCGGTGCGACGTGTGAAGATCAGGCCAAGAACCTCCGGGAAGTCTTCCGACGACTGCGTGAACCAAGTTTTTTCAGAAGAAGTTAGTATACTTGGGCCACCTAACCAGGGAGGAAGGCATCAGGACGGACCCGGTCAAGAAAGCCGCCACCTGGATTTTTTTCCAGGATTTCGCTTTTAGCGTCCAGCCTATGTCCCGACTCCACAGGAATGGGGTTAAGTGGCACAGGGAGGAACCAACAGCAAGCACTCGAGGATCTTACAGCCGCGCCAGAATTGGCTTGCCCAAATTTTGAGTACAAGTTCCAACTACAGACGGATGCCAGTGATAAAAGGCTTGGATCAGTTCTCACCCAGAAAAACGATGGGGAAAAGAAGGTTATCGCCTACGTGAGTCGACGCTTGGAACTAGTCGAGGAAAATTACTCGGCTACAGAAAAAGAGGGTCGGCCATAGTATGGGCCACACGCAAGCTACGTTGCTACCTGGAGGGCTACAAGTTCGGCGTGATCACGGATCAGCTCCCCCCCAAGGGGCTTAACTCCATCCATAGCACTATGGGCACTGGAGCTCCAGAAGTCCCAGTTCGCCGTACTCTTCCGGAAGGACAAATACAAAGTTATCGCCAATTTCTTCTCCCGACCACCACTAGAAACTCTTCAGTTACTCTCGGACCATAAGACACGGTGCAAATGGGCTCAGAAGATGCTGGAAAACATTCAGAAGCACCCCGGATTACACGGTAGACAACGAGCAACTGTATCGATACATCGGACACCCACAGTGTCCATGGAACCGCGGTCACCAGACGTCAGCGAACACGACGACGACGACGATGTGGATGATGAGAAGGTTCCCGATCCCTTTGAGGGACCCAAAGCCGGCAGCGCAGAACCGCTCTCCCCACTGAGCACATCGCGGACTCTCGCCAGCCAAAACCTCACCACCGGAGACACCAGGACCTGCTCCCCAGGACCCGGGACCCCGGGAACAGGACAGCGTAAGATTCGTCGAGCACACCGAGCGTGCCGCGGACACCACTCCAGCTGTCGCCATACGGCCTGTCACCAGCTCTGCGCGAAATGAGCCATCTCATGCGCCACCCGAAAAGCAGCCCACCGGGAAGAAGGGTTGGCTCAGATGACGAAGTTGACCTTTAGCTATTCCTCAGTGGCGGGGAGGAGGACGAAGTGTTGCAACTTCTTCGACCTGCCCCCTCATAACTCCTCATCGATCGATCATGGCGTTGGTACTCTCCAGGGCTCCAGTCAAAATAGTGCGACCGGCCAGCGATACTTCCAGTATTTTTCCAGTATAACGATCAACCACCTTTATCGAGGCGACCCCATTCCCATTTTCCGCTAGCCTCGTGGGTTTGTTTTGGTAAGTAAAAATTGTTTTTAATTCATATTTTCTCCGTTTTCCCATTTTTCTTTCTCTTTAAGCCTGAACAAGCCGCCGATGCCTCCTTTATGTTCATGTGCCGGATCGCCAACCCTGGCCCAATGCGTCCCGGCAGGCGTATCTTTTAGCAGCTGACCCCCGTACCCCTTCCCTCTGCGACAGCCACCCAACGGACTGGCCGTCTGGGTCTGCTTCTAGTTCAGTTTGTGATTTCTTTTCCCGTTTCTCGGCTTCCCCAGTTCTCTTTACCTTCCAGCTTGTCCGGGCTGCCAGTCGACGATTTCTTGCACTATCGCCGGGCGCCATCCTAGGCCAGCGTGTCCCGGCAGATGGTCCCTGGGTAGACGTCGTTTGGGCTGCTGCAGCTTCCTCGGCCTCATAAAGCCGGCCCGCGCGCCTGTCTCGCGTTCTTCGCGGGGTCATTGACCCACGTTTATTTGTACTCCTTTTTTTGCTTGTGTATTTGGCCTCCTCGCGGGTTCTATTTATTGTGCAATAAATACCCGCACCACATCAGCTTCGCTGTGCCCGCCCGCGCTGAGGCTTTTACACTGCTTCCGGCCACGCGGCCTCGCCCAGCTTCTACCAGGCGGCACCCTGGGAGAACCGTCGACGAAGTACCTGCGCCTCCGGCACGAAATCTGCCGCTTCAGAGGTGGCGGCGGCGACGACGTTACGCGGCTTCAGCTCACTGATTTGTGTCCTTTTTTCCTTGCCACTCGGGCTGTGCCATAAATTGCAAATAACCGAGACCCGTCATATATGGCAGTCAATTTTGCCCCTTTGAAAAGGTTGTGCTCCTTGGCCCAGACCTTCGCCTGATACTGCGCTGCCTTCTTCATGTTCCGCCTGACGACCTCGAAGATTTCCTACAACTTCTCTGCGTTTTCAGCTGTTGCTTGGTTCGATTTGCTGGTCCCGATCATGTGCTCGTCGTACAGAGCCTTTGGTAGCCTGGGTTCTCTACCCTGTGTGAAGAATGCTGGCAAGTATCCGGTGGGCTCCACCACGCTGGTATTTACTGCCAATTGCAACTCTGGCCATTTGTCATCCCACGTCCTCTGGTCGGCTCCCGCAAACTGTGCGTCCTCGTTTTCTGCTCTGTGGGGAATGTGACGATACCTCCAATCTCTCTCCACTACGTAGTCCGGGTATATCTATGGATTTTGTGCCACCTTTCTCCTTATCTCCGCTATCCAATTGGACTCTGGTTCCTTATCCTGTTGGCCTGCCTTCGTTGTCTTTACTCAGGGGCATGTCGGCTCTTCTGTAGAATATTTCGAAGTCGTACTGTTGGAGTTCAATGCCCACCTTGCAATCTTACCCGACGCTGTTGAGCCATTTCAGGGCTATGTGAACCGTTATCACTTTGAAGTGGTATCCCTCTAGGTATGAACACAATTTCCTTATGGCCCGAAAATTTTCCGTTGCGGAGTAATTCGTTTCCGCTCCATTCAGGGAGCGATTTGAATAAGATATTACCCTCTCGCCATGTTCCGAATGTTGGATGAGGATCACGCCAAGCCCATAATCGCTGGCGCTAATCTGTAAGACGATCGTTATTGTGAAGTTGGTATACGCTAGGATTGAGTCTGCGACCAGCCTGGCTTTGACTGCTTTAAAGGACTGCTGGTGGTCGTCGGTTCATTCCCACATCACCTTTTTCCGCAGTAGGGCGTTAAGAGGCTGAACACGTGTGCGAAATCGGGTACGAAGCGTCGTTACCACGATGCCACTCCTAGGTACTACTACTGTTCCTTCACGTTAGCTGGGTCCCAGGGTTCCAGCAACGCTATCGCCGCTACCTTCTTCGGATCAGTTCCGATTCCTTAGTCTGTGGTACGATGGCCCAAGAACTGTAGCTCTTTCCTGATGAATTTGCATTTGTCCACGTTCACCTTTGGGTTTGCTGCCCGCAGTCTTCGAAACAAGCCCCTCAAGTTATTCTTATGCTCCTCCAGAGTCCGTCCAATGACAATAATGTCGTGGTCCCTATGACCTGGTCGAGCGCCCTTTGAAATGTTGCCGACGCTAAGTGCAGTCCGAATATCATCACTTTCCATTGGAACAATCCCTTTTCTGGGACGGTGGAAGCGGTGTACTGCCTGTTCTTTTCCTCCAACGGTATCTGTCAGTATCCGTCCTTAAGATCCTAGCTACTAATATTAACTGATCTAGAATGTGGTTGATGGCATTGGGTACGCATCCTTTATCGACTTCGCGTTTATTAGCCGAAAAACTACGCCCAGCCTCCATTTCCCCGTCTTCTTCTTTACCATTTGCGATGGGGGAGCTATACTTCTTGCCGGTTCGATGCATCCTTTCTTCAGCAGCTCGTCTACCATCTCGTTGATCTCCCCCTGCATTTTGGGGTTCTTTAGGGAGTACCGCTGCTTCACTGGTTGGTCGTCCTTCATCGTGATCGTGTGGACGGCTATGTATGATGCTCTGCTTGACTCTTCCAGGGCTTCTATCTCCTCCTTCAGGAACTCGGCGATGTCCTATTCCACGAACTCTTCCGGCGTTTGTACAACCGCCACCGACAGTCTCTCCTCCAGCATTCCTTGTTTGCGGTTTCTTACTGGTATCGCCACTTCGAGTTCCGCGCTCTTTCCCTCCGCCCCAATTTTCGTGAGGAAATCCGATCCCAGCACTAGGGCTTCTATCACCTTTGGGAGGATCAGCCACTGCATCAACACTTTCCTCGTCCCGAGAGCCACCTCTATCTCCAGCTGTGATTTGATGCTCCCGTATCGTCTGTCTGCCATACGCACCTGTCTTCTCGGGGCGTTCTCCTGTTCAAATTGCTCCGTTTGTAGGTCGAGCTCCTCAAACTCATCCGTCAAAGCCATCTGGCACCTGTAGGGGCGAACAAACAGCCGTAGTGCCGGAGTGCTGTTCTCCCGAATCCTTTCCAAGACCTCGTCCTTGGTCATGCCCAGGGGTCGCATCAAGGTCTACATATCCACCATAAAGTCTTTGAAGCTTTCGATATAGCCTTGCTTCCGCTGCCTGACCTGATCCGCGGATCCTGCCCGGCTCTGCCATTGTCCGTTCGTCGTTCGCGGCTGTTTTCCTGCCGCTCGTGTCTGTTATCCCGTCCATCGCGGCTGCTGCTCCTGACGACGTTCGGTAGCTCAGATCGACAGGTATTTAGCATAATCTTTTTCCAGTGCCGGCTGGTCGATGAATTCGGCCAGAGTCCCTCTCATCTCCTCGACAAGGCCATCTAGCTTTATCCCTAGGATACTTGCTATCATCGGGAAGTCGTCCTTTTAAAGGTTGTATCACCACGACTTTCCTATTCTAACTCTGTTTTTCTTTGCTCCGAGAATCACGCTTGGGCGCCAGGTGTAACAAACTGCTTTTTTGTCTTTTTGCTCGCTACGTAAACGCGCGGCTAGCTCAGCTGAATTGGAATTGATTCACTATGAAATGCTGCCGGTGATGATTCCCACGCCGACTCCTGCGGCAGCACGCCTACCTCGCGTCCTTTTGCCTCACCGAGTCTTTTGGGTACCGGTCGCGTAATAGGCTCGTTACTGGGTATTTGGCATCTTCCACAGCTTGGAGGATGTTAAGCAGAACCTCCCTAGAGGGGGAGGGAGGGAGGTAGAGAACCTCCCTCCACTCTTCGCTCCATCTCGGAATACGGTCGAGCTTCGTCGGCCTGGCTTCCGGCAGGTCGTAACTCTCGTGTGGACCGACGCCGGGTACCTTTTGCACAACTCCACTGGATCTTCGTCGGCCTGGCCCTCGGCAGGTCCTCACCGACACTGGGTACCTTTCGCACAACATCCACTGCTAAGCCTCCACAAACTTCGTCGTTTTTTAGACTCGTATACGCCCCTTCACCTTACCTTGCACTCTCTGGATCTCAGCTTGGCAGTCTCAGCTTATGTGGACGTGACCGTTATTGGGTTTCTTGACTCGGCGATCTTGATCCGGATGATTCGGCGCCTGGTATTCAATTGGGTTTCCACTCGCGTTGGTAAGGTCTCCTGCACGACTTTCACTTCACTGTCTCTCCAGCGCACGTCCTCCCTTTAAAACGTCGACTTGGTCACGTAATTTCCCACCAGACAGATCGCGTCCAAAGTACAAAAATCCTGTTAATTTTCCTCAAGATCGATCGCGTGATTGGGTTGAAAGTACAAAAGGACCCGTGAGTCTCTCCGCTTTGTGCGGGTCCGAAGTCCGCAACTTCACCGTTATAACGGGTCTAAAGTCCGCCACTTCACCGTTATAACGGATCCAAAGTCCGCAGCAGTACCATTAGTTCAAGGTCTCTCCTCTTTGTGCGGGTCCGAAGTCCGCAGACTCACCATTACGTTGGGTCCAAAGTCTACAGACTCATCGCTACATCGCGTCCAAAGTCCGCGGAGCTGTTATTTCCCTTTTTCCTCTGCTTGCAGCTTCTCCCGCTGTTGCTAGGCGGAGGTTCCTCTCCACTTGCGATTGTGGGGAGTTTAAAACTGCTGACATCTCCCTCTTCCTTCGGAAACTTTTAAAGTTTCGGGCACCGGAATGTCCCAGGGTACGTTTTCAAATTCTTCATTTTCTCCAGCCTGTTTCCTGCTCCTGCATCCTGACTCCTCTATTTTCACACGATCCCACCTCCTGGTGCGGCCAAGAGCCCCTGGATCTCAGCTGTATGACCTTAGCTTATAAAACCCGGCTATTCGGCATCTCGACTTTGGCATCTTGATCTTTGAAAACTCCTCGATCGCAACTCCTTTATCATTTCAACTCCCTCGTCGTACCTCTAACAGCGTTGCCAGACGTCTCGATTTTGGCGGGACGTCCCGATTTTTAAATTTAAATTTAATGTCCCTGGCGGGACAGGCTCAGTCCCGCTTTTCGAAGATAACTCGACCGTGCGTGCAGCGGGCTGAGGAAACGCGCAGGAGTGAAAAAGGCGCGAGTTTGTTAGTTTGTTTTAGTGCTTAGCCCTTTAGTGCCCAAACATTCTTTTCCAAAAAAAAAATATTATTTTTGTATTCAGTATGTATCAAAAGTGAATGTTTGTTTTAAAAAAAAATGTTATTTTTTGCTCGGGTCGAGTTTTATATGACTATAACCTTGAACCGCCTAGAGGCGGCTTTGGGAAAAATTACCAAAAATTAGATAATCAATTTTTTTGTTTACATATTTTATTATAAATGATATAAAGATGAGCACCAAAAACACATAAAATAACAATTAAAACTAAAGTTACTTAAGTTCACAAAGCTTCAAATATTTGTGTAAAAAAAGTTCGTTTACTTATTCGCGATGAAAATCATAGAAACGGTGTTTTTTCTGGGAAATGCACAGGTTTATATTACATTTACGGCAGACAATTTGAGTTTTGGAAGTACATTCAGGAAGCTTACAAATTTTTTTGTCAGCGCGTGATAAAAACATTGAAAAATGCTCGACAGTATCATAACGTACATTATTAATCGGTAGAAAAGTTTTTCTCTGTGTATTTATTTTCCTTTCCATCAACTTGTCGCGGGCGCCTGGGTCCTTTTGGCAGATTAGGAGTTTGTAGCATGCACAGCATGCAAGCGACGTCTAATCGGAAGTTTTGCAATTGGTATTTTGCGTTATTAGCGTCGGGCTATTCGGTGGAACAACATGTAAGCGCTTACCACGGCCAAATCAAGCATATGCGTAAATAGTCGATTTGTAAACTTATTGCTTTTTACGGGAATTTTATATCGACCTATAAGTCCGTCCTTTAAGTCGACACCGCCCATGTGGCTGTTGTTTTTTCGGAACGAACAAAACGTGAAACCTGGCTTTTTGGATTCGTTTCATCAGGAAAGGCTTTGTGCCCGCGTAAGTCGAAGCAAGTCGTACTGCCGTATTGTCCTTCCAAATCGTCAAAGACAGTTCGACTCCAGATACAGATTCACAAAATTCTGTAGAATATCCACGCACTTGTTTTTTGAGATCCCTTACCTTGCAATCCTTCCCGACGCTGTTGAGCCATTTCAGGGCTATGTGAACCGTTATCACTTTGAAGTGGTATCCCTCTTGGTATCGACACAATTTTCTTATGGCCCACACACTTGCCAAACACTCTTTTTCCGTTGCGGGGTAATTCGTTTCCGCTCCATTCAGGGAGCGATTTGAATAAGATATTACCCTCTCGCCTTGTTCCGAGTGTTGGATGAGGATCACGCCAAGCCCATAATCGCTGGCGCTTGTCTGTAAGACGATCGTTATTGTGAAGTTGGTATACGCTAGGATTGAGTCTGCGACCAGCCTGGCTTTGACTGCTTTAAAGGAGTAGGGGGTTAAGAGGCTGAACACGTGTGCGAAATCGGGTACTAAGCGTCGTTACCACGATGCTTGCGTCAAACACCTTTAGAGTCGGTCAGTTTATACACTATCTGGATGTAAATGCAGGAGAGGGCGGCAGAGCGGTGTGGAGACAATTAACAGACCGAGAGAGCGAGATGAGAGTGCATCTGGAGAGAACTGCTCTCTGGTCTGTTAACTGTTACACTGCCATAAAAAAGTGTCCCGTCTTGGCGCGGACATTCTCCCCCTCCCTTGCGAAGGCGAAAGACTCGCGAGTGGCTTCAGGAAAGTCGGCACGCTCCCGACACGATCCACCCAAACACGGTGCACTGCGCGACGGGAAGACTATCTTCCAATTTTAGGAACCCTGGCTGGATTACCTTCGGGTATAGGTCGGAATCCAAGACCAGGGAGATAGTGGCCGGACGATGAAATTGGTCATCGGCGAGACGAATGTCGTCATACCTCGACCGGACCTCGTCGCTCAATGCCCGTCGTGGCGTGCGGACCCGCTTGCGGTTACCTTTAGGACCGCATTGGTGGCGAAATCGCTAGTACGGGACCGGATGGTCACCGCACACACGCATTCGTCGCCCAAGTTGGTCGTGGTAAGTCGGAACGCCGCGGCCAGTGAGCAGTCTATATCATTGCGGTGCATGTGTCGATAAGCGCACCGACCTCGTATCTCGTGGTGCCAGTATCCAGCACCACTATTGCCGTTGGCAATATATGCAGCAAAGGAGCCAGGGAAGCCACGGCGCGGCAGGCTGCGTAAATCGCACGGGACTCCTGCGTCTTACTGCCGATGAATGGGCTCTGGAAGCAGCTCACGGAGGTGGAGCAGGGTGTGGTGGTTCTGCACGCACTTCTTGCATGTGTCCCCGCTGCGGCAAGCCCCCTCCGAATGCTGATGGGCTAAGCAGTTCGAGCAGTACTTGTTGATCAGCACTGCCCGAAGCCGTTTCTCGGAGGACAACCTTAGGAAGCGGTAGCACTTCCGAAGCAGATGAATCCCCTAAAAGACTCGGCAGCGGTAGGATTGAATACCTCGGGAACGTCTGTTTTCGAGGGCTTGGGCAGAGCGGGGAGTCGGACGAGGAGCCATTACCGATACGTCTCTAGGCACATGAAAAAAAAAGAATGGGATAATGGAGAATTAAGCAGGGAGGAAGCGTAATCAGCTTATGGCATACATTGTAAGCGCGCGGAATGATTATCGACTACGTGTGAGCTATTGACCGGGCTGCAGAACAATTTGAGCCTCTGTCGGAAGAATCACAACTTTATGAACTGAGCGCTTTATTGTGCCCCACGAAGTGAGGACGTCGATGACGCGAACCCGGCTGTCGGCTCCCGGATATACCGACACGACTCTGCCGAGTCCCCAATCGTTGGATGGTATGTTGTCCTCTTTGACAACCACCATATCGCCAACTTGGATGCTCCGGTCTGGAGCTTGCCATTTGTTGCGATTATGGAGTTCTTTCAGGTACTCCTCTTTCCATCGCACAGTAAACTGCTGATGCTGGGCCTTGAGGTGTTGCCATCGATTTATTATCGACTAAGCTTCCCACTTGATTTCGGGCTCAGCTGTGGAGAGCAACGGACCTCCAATCAGGAAATGGCATGGCGTTAATGCCAGCAAGTCGGAGGGATCCTCGGACATTGAAGAGAGAGACCGGGAGTTAAGGCATACTTCATCCTTGGAAAGTAGCGTCGAAAGCCCTTTGAATGTGTATTTTCGACTGGACGTGGCTTTGTAAAAAAGTGTTTTGAAACTTTTCACACCCGCTTCCCACAAGCCTCCCATATGCGGTGCGCCTGTCGGAATGAAACGCCACAGAAGCCCTTGATGGCCGTATGTACCCATCGCAGACTCCTTGACCGCTTGCAGGAAATCAACATCATAGCAATGTTGCTGCTCCAACGAAGGTTTTCCCGTTATCTGAATAGACTCGCTGGGGACAACCTCGTCTGGCCACAAACCGGGCGAATGCCGCAAGAAACTTGTTGTTAAGTCAGAGGTCGGTTCCAAGTGGATGGCCTTAGTTGAGAAGCACACAAAAACTGTGTAATTTTTAATCTCAAACCTGCGTAATCAATGCCGGTGTAGGTAAAAGGCCTCGAGAAGGAGACGCGGTCTGTCGGAAGATCGCCCATCAGTTGCGACTGCAGTCTTTTCTTGAAGATGATGCACACCTTGCAAGAGCTCCCTACTGCCTTTACTAGATTCTTGAGCTTTGAAACCCAATACTTCGCTCGGATTAGGCGTATCATCAACTGATTGCCCCCATGGAGCGAAATCTGGTGGATGAACTCGACTAAGAGACGAGACAGCCGACAACTGTAAGGTAGGATGATAGGGTGACGCTCATCATACTTCAGGGCCTTTGAGGCTGAGAGGCGGCCACTAGCTCTTAATAGACCTTGCTGGTCTATGAACGGAAAAAGGTTCTTTATTGGACTTGAACCAGACAACGGACTTTTGCTGTTTAAGGAATTAAGCTCTTGGACATATTCCTCGCGCTGAGCTAGCGCAACAAGCACTTCCTCAGCATGCCGAATTTCGATGTTTGTAGGAGGGCCCGCTGGTCCTTTGGGACCTTTACGGCAACGAGTTGGAAAACGGAGCACATACACCAGGACTCGTAGGGCTTTGCCACCAGAGTTGACTTCCAACCAGGTCGCTCAAAGGAACGCCACGACTGGGTAAGTCGGCAGCATTATGCTAGGATCGAACGTGCGACTAATTTCCCGCATCTGTAGCTTGGATTATCTTGGCAACTCTGTTGGCCACGAATGTGGTCCAACAGCAGGCGGGCTTTTGCAACCATGCGAGGACGATCGTGGAATCGGTCCAACAGAAGATCTTGGAAGGACCCGTCGGCATGTTAGGAAGGATTGCTGCCGCCATTTCGCACAGAAGCAGGGCCCCACACAGCTCAATTCGGGGAAGTGACACGGTTTTTACTGGGGCGTCTCGTGTCTAGGAGGTAAGGAGATGCGCCATTATTTTATTGTCCACCTCAACTCTCACATATATGGCTGCCCCATACGCCTTTTGGGAAGCGTCGCTAAACCCGTGATGCTCGATTTTTACATCGCAACTGTAGCCAACCCATCGCGGTATACGGATCTGGTTAAGACCGGAATAGCTGCGCAAAAACTCTTGCCAATTTTTGCAGCCAAATCTCCTGCTGGTGGAGACGATGCGCACTAGGAATGTCCTTGAGAACCTCTTTATGGTACGTGTAAAGAATTGTAAAACTCCTTACTATTTCGAGTGCAGGGGAGCTGCATAGCAACAGCGGGATGCGCTGTATGCAGAGGAAAAAAGAGAAGTAACGGCTCTCAGGACTTTGGACTCAATACTGCGGTGAGTCTGCAGACTTTGGACCCAATAACGGTGAGTCTGCGGATTTCGGACCCGCGCAAAGAGGAGAGACCGTGAACTAACGGTACCGATCTGGACTTTGTACCCGTTATAACGGTGAAGTCCTGAACTTTGTACCCGTATAACGGTGAAGTCGGCGGACTTTGGACCAGCACAAAGAGGAATGACCGTGAACTAACGGGACTGGTCCTGCACATTGGACCCGATCACGCCACTTGTCCTGCACTTTGGACCCGATCACGCCACCGAGGAAGGGAAATTGCGGGACCAGGATGGCGTATAAAAGGAAGACGCGCGCACACTTCTAGACAGTCAAGTGAAAGTCGTGCAAGTGACCGTATCAACGCGAATAAAGCCCAAGTGAACAACAAGTGCCAGGATATCCGGATCAAGATCGCCGAGTCGAGAGGCCCAACGACGGTTACGTCTAAATAAGCTGAGACTGCCAAGCTGAGATCCCGAGGGTACAATGTAAGTTGTAGGGTGCGTCTACGAGTCTCGAGAACGACGATATTGGTGGAGTCCGAGCAAGTGGATGTTGTGCGAGAGGTACCCAGCGTCGGCTCACATGAAAGATTGAGGACCTACTGAGGGCCAGCCGACGAAGATCCAGTGGATGTTGTGCGAGAGGTACCCAGCGTCGGTTCTCATGAAAGATTGAGGACCTGCTGAGGGCCAGCCGACGGAAATCCGAGGGAGTTGTGCGAAAGGTGCCCGGAGTCGGTCCACACGAGAGTGAGGACCTGCCGAGGCCCAGCCCGACGAAATCCCGACCGAACTCCAGGGTGGAGCGAAAAGCGCTGACTGCAGCAACGCTGCTTAGCCCTGCAAGTAAGGTTTTCTGCTTACCATCCTCCAAGTTGTGAGAGACGCGTAGCGAGCCTAGTACGCGACCGGTGCCCGAAAAACTCGGCAAGGCAGAGGACGCACGACAGGCGTGCCGCCGTAGAAGTCGACGTGGGAGCCACTACCGGCGTCAACGAGGGAGATCGAGTCGCCAGAGAGCAGAGCCAAGATCAAATAACCAATTGTAAAACCAAGGGATAATAAACCCGTCATATATTCTAAAATCTAACCTAACTTCTGCGTTCTTCTTTGGTTTCGGGGTCACGCAACAATAAATTTGGTAGGACGAACACATTACCACAACTGAGCTAGCCGCACGTTTACGTAGCGAGCGAAGATAAAAAGCAGTTCGTTACATACGATGTCCACTTCCTTAAGGGAAATCCTGCGGAATTGAGAGCATCCTGTAGCTCTCGAATGGCTCGCCTGGTCTCTTGTATTGAATTTGCCCCTGCTAGGACATCGTCGACGTACATGGTGCCGAATAATATGGCTAGCCCTTGGAAACTGTACTTCGACGTCCCTTGCCAGTTGCTAGAGGACTTGAATCGCCAGAAAAGGCGTGCAATTGATCCCAAACGTGACCGTCTTCAACTCGTAGTCGCGTAATTCTCCTTCCTTGTTTCGGAACAGAATTCTCTGGAAAGGCGTGTGTTTTGGATCAACCGAGTTCTGTCGATACATTTTTGTAATGTCGGCACTAAAGACGTATTGGAAAAAACATCACATTAAAATCTGAATCGTTAGATCAGATTGTAGGACTGGGCCGGCATGAAGCACATTGTTCAAACTGGTCCCATTTGCTGAAGGGCTGGATGCGTTAAATACCACTCGCAGTTTCGTAGTGGTACTTTCGGGCTTTATGACCGCATGATGTGGAAGGTAGTAGGACGGAGTGTCCTGAGTCGGAGGTACTTGTCTCATGTGGTCTAGATCCAGGTACTCCTGAATGACGGAGTCGTATTGCTCTTTTAAAGGAAAGTCTTTTTCAATCTATTTTCATTTCGAAGAAACTGAGCCAATGCGATGGATCTCGAGTACCCCAAACTGGACCCAAAATGTCTGGATCGCGAAACGGTAACGTTACCACGTATTTACCGCTTTGGTCCCTTGTCGTAGTTCGACGGAAATTGCTTTCGCAATAGGAATCCGACTCCTTTACCATTTTAATTGGTAGATCTTTAAACTTCCCAAAACTTTGTCAAAAGCTTATTTAGCTCTTTATCTGCCGTCTCGCTGATCTGGGTTGTAAACGCTGAGACCCTGCCATGGTTTGGTGTGCTGGACACTGGGCCTGTAAGCACCCAACCGAAAATGGTTTCCTGACCGAGGAGAGAGCCGCAGATATGTGTTCTTGTGCCGCTCAGCAGCACGGATGGCAAAATATCAGCTCCGATCAGTACGTCTATTTTGGAAACTTTAGAGAACGTAGGGTCTGCCAGAGGAAGATTAGGCAAGCCAGACAGTGGGTCTTTTTTTTTTTTTTTCGCGCGTAGTCCCACGGCCCACTTACCCGCCCAACCGACCGAGGGGCGACCGCCGTATATCGTACGGCACGATTCGCGATAATTTTGACGCGATTATTAAAACGAGGTTCACGAGAGAAGAGACGCGACTTAGAAAAATAAGAAAAAGGCCGAGGAAAATGAGGAGGAAGACAATAAGATCTAATTATGAGCCAAAAAAGTCAGAAGAGATCGCTTTAAGAGCGGCAGAGAGTCAGAAATAGATATAATAGGATAAAGTCTATTATAGTCAGAACACAATACTCTGTAGGGATCGTGCAGTTCATAGTTAGATCTACATTGATTTAAAATTAAGGGGATGTAATTTCTGGTTAATCTACTTGGAACAGAAAAGTTTAGCCTGCTAACTAAGTCGGGGCTATCAATTTTACCACAAATAAGATTAAACATAAAAACTGTTCCAAGCATCGTTCTACGGTTGGCTAGGGAGGGTAAATTAATTATAAGTAGTCTACTAGAGTAGGAGGGTAATAAAAGGTTTGCATCCCAATTTAGGCGCCGTAGGGCAAAAAGTAAAAAATTTTTTTGGACCGATTCAATACGATCCGAATGAACTCCATATTGGGGACTCCAGACCGGTGATCCATATTCAAGAATTGGACGGACAAGCGAAATAAATAAATTTTTAGTTATGTAAGAGTAGTCAAATTCCTTTGACCACCTTTTTATAAATCCCAGCACACTCCTGGCTTTATTCACCATAGACGAAATATGGATAGAAAATTTTAATTTTGGGTCCAGAAGAACACCAAGGTCATCCACCTGAGTTATTCTGTCCAAAGAGCATCCACTTAAAGTGTAAGCCCCCGTATCGGGTCAGTTCGACAGAAGGTCATAAGCTTACACTTTGAGCCGTTTAAGTTGAGTAAGTTATCACTGCACCATTTTTGAAAGCTATCTAGATCGGATTGTAAATTCGAACGGCAAGAAATGTCCTTATACTGCAAGCACAATTTAACATCATCTGCGTACATAAGTACGATTAGTGGTTGTTGATCTTTGTTTTATAAAACCGTGTTGACACGGTGAAATTATTGACCTACACAGGTGCTGCAAGTGAGGGGTGATAACTTTTTCAAAAAGCTTAGGAATGGCAGACAATTTAGAGATACCTCTATAATTGCTTGCATCCGATTTGTTACCTTTTTTGTGAATAGGAATGACAAAAGACTCCTTCCACATATGGGGAAACTGTGACGTTTCCAAAGAGAGGGTAAACAATTTGAGAAGCGGCTTGCACAAGGCTTCCGCGCAATATTTAAGCACACAGCCAGGAATTCCATCGGGGCCTGGCGAATATACAGGCTTAACACGCTGAAGATCCCAAAGTAGGGAGCTCTCGCTTAACGTGGGATAGAATACTATATTCGACTTGGATACAGCATAAGAATAGGGCTGATCATAGTGAGGTAAGAAATAAATCGGCTATTGCCTGATCCGATGTTGCCGTAGTATTTTCAAATGATAACGAGGAAGGGAAAGAAGATGTTTTACGCTTAGTATTAACGAAATTATAAAACTGTTTCGGATCCTGCGCAAACTAGAAATTGCAACGGTTTAAATAGTTTTTGTAATACTGAGCATTAAGCACGGTAAAATTTGACCGAGCTTTTAAATATTTTGAAAAGATAGAGTGAGAACCAGTATCTTTAAATTTCCTATAAAGTCTGGATTTTACATTTCTTAAGTGTGTCAACTCTTTATTGAACCAAGGAGGTTTGCTAGAGATAGACGGATAGTATTTCGGAACACAAGAATAAAAAAGTCTGGATTACAGTTAAAATATATTTATGGCATCCGCCATATTATTGCAAGTGTAAAGATCGGACCAATTATAGCAAGATATTAAATTTCTTAGCCTCAAAAAGTCTGCCTTGCGAAAACAGTAAATTCGTTTAGCAGACTTGAAAGATTGCTCTTTTATTATGGTACCTGTGTCGATTGTCACCTCAAGAGTAGGATGATACGGATCTTCAGGTTGAGTAATTGGTGCTACCCTGGAGAGAAACACATTTTCAGGATTAGATACAAAACAGAGGTCCAGTAAACGACCTAGACAATTTCGTATATGATTGACTTGCGATGCTGAAGTGTCAAGCAAGCCGTCAATAAAGTCATTCTCTGCTGTAGGCAGTAGGACATTTGATCTTTCATCTGGGGACCAAATAGTTCCAGGAATATTAAAATCTCCTAGAACCACCAATTGATCCCTATCTGAAAGCTTATCCGAAACAGACTGTATGACAGACAAATGATTAAAATAAACTGAAGTTTCAGAGGATGGCGGAATATAGGAGCAAGTTATATAAATACGACTATCGGGAAGCGACAGGTTTACGCATATAAATTCTATGCTATTGAGCTCATCAAAAAGCACCTCTTCCGAAGTGAGGGTGGACTCAACCGCAATTAAGACTCCACCACCCCGCTTGGAAGGCCGGTCATGCCTGTATATTGTGTACATACCTGGAAAAACTTCGGAGTTAAGAATCTCCGACTTTAACCACGTTTCTGTAAACACAATAATATGGGATGCAAAGAAAAGCTATCAGAATGCAATTTAGTTAGCTTGCTACGCAAGCCCCTTGCATTTTGATAGGAAAGAAGAAGGCTTGATGTTAGTTTTTTGAGGAAGAGGAAGAAGAGGAAGATGTATATGAAGGTTTAGTGGTCTGGCCACTCGAAGGAAGTTTTATTCCCACGGGCCTTTTTTTTATTTTTGATCCTAGCTTCGAACTCCTTTACCCCCATACTATCCGGCCAAAAATTGCCCGAACATATGGTTGAAAAAAGCTCGTCCGGGACAGTGATCCTGAAAGATGAAATATCCCGAGCGTAGGAAAAGTTAAATTTTTCCACTTTAATGTTATCGGCCTTTGTTTTGCCTTGTATATAAGACAGTACATCGGATGATGATTGATGAGGGGAAAGCCGAGAAACGAAAATCTGTTTCTTAAGTGGAACCACTGAAAGGGGTTTTGGCACTACAGTTTGTATTTCTGCAACACCAACTTGAGCCGGTAAACCGGCCTCAGAGATCCTTTTTGGCGGTAAACAATTTGGGGCAAGTGGAATCACTGGTTGTATGACCAGTGCGGACGAATCGGATAAGCTAGGGGTGCCGGTCTGAACGCTCTCCACTGAGGATTGATCGGAATGATCCGAATCTTTTTTTGCTGCCGATCTAAGCAACATTTGAGGATTTGTTGCGGTTTTCGGCTGCTCCTCAGTGGGGACCTTCTGGTCAACTGCGTGGGGCTGCGGGGTGCTCCCCTTCGGCTGCCTTCCACCAGCGGCTTTTTTGCGCTTTGGAGACTCATCCAATTGCTTATAGCCATTGAATTGAGAGTCCAGCGCTGAGAGGAAATCATCTGCTCGGCGAAAACTATCTCTAGCCACGCCAAAACAGCTGATTAGCTCTTTTAAGGCACCTTTGGTTTGGCGCATGAACGATTTCATTTCGTTCGCAACCCCAAGACATGTATCACACAAGTACTTCAGGTTTGGACCCTTAGCTAGGTCATCACTTGTTCGGCCGTTAAAACCAGCGCACTTAGTGTGCACTATTTTATCACACAGCCAACAAGTCATTATTGGTTGATCAGGCTTTATTACCTGACAACATTTTTGATGACAACAGACCACATTTAGTTCCATAATTAATTAACTTCTTACCACTGTATGAAGAAAACAAAACAAAAACTTTCAAGCGACTTTGCACGCTTGGAACTTTAGGTTTTGTGAGAGAGCGAAAGCGAGAGAACACAGCGCTGTTAGCTTGCACTAACAACAAACAAAAACAACACTGCGGATAGGGAGAAATGCAAGACACAGATCAAAAAAACAAAGAAGCACAAGAAAAATTAATATTTATTTATAGAAATAGAACCCAGTCAAAAACAGATTCACTCGCGAAGCGAACGGAGTTTAACCCTTTCGGGACGGGGTTTTATTTCGAAAACCAAGATAGTTAGAGAAAATCCTTTTTCAGATTCTGAAAGATGACTAAAAATAATTATGTACTGCATACTTGGAAATCCTGAATTCGTCCTTTTATCCTGGGACATATAATCCCAATCCGTTTTTTGGGTGGGATTTAGAATCCCAGTAGTCCCGAAAGGGTTAAAGGTATATAGGCTTAAAAGCCGAAATTTTAATGAATTGATTTAAAACCACCGTTGGCTTTAGCAAAAACAAATAAAAATTCGGAGCGCACAAAAAACACGACCGTTCGCCTTGAAAGTCAAGAGAGTTTATCGAGTTTTGGAATTGGCCACGATGGAAGATTGCCTGAAAATTCCGGTAGCACATAAGCTGCTGTACTTAGCTGCAGGTCGGGTTTGGATGGGGAACTTATAGCGAAATGACACAGCCTGGTCGACTGAGCGGAAACGGCCTGATTTAAACCGGAGACCTTGGCGTTAATTAGGCGGAACGGAAGCTTAATGAGTCTGAATAGGCGTTCTGAAATAAAGGTAGCCTCGGAGCCCGAATCGATTAGGGCACGAGCCCGATATTTCGTCCCGAGATTGGAAATATCCAGCATGGCCGTGCCATACAGCACCGCCCTGGATCCAGCTGCAAAATAGTTTTGCACTGCGGGCGGCTGTCCGGATGAGCTGGTCGTCGCAGGTGCAACACCAGGAGGGTGTGTGTTCACTGTAGGATGTGGCCCAGGGCTAGGAGCGCCCCGATGCAGCAGCGTATGGTGTCGCCCGTGGCACGTAGCACAGCTATGTGTGCTCGTGATGGCCGCGAGCGAAACAATTCAGGCACAGCTGCTTCTTTTTAATATAGCTGCTGCGCGCATCCACGGACATCTGTAAGAAGCGTGAGCACATCTGGACTGGGTGATTCTCTTTTGAACAGAAATCACAAGTCTTCGGTTTTGTGGTCACCTTCGCTTCGAAGGAATTGAGTTTTTTGGGAGCTACTGGATTTTTCGAGGCTATACCGCTAATACTCGGTTTCATGTCCTCGATGGCTTCTAGAGTCCGATATCTTTTACTGAGAAATGTGTTCATTTCTTCCCATGTCGGAATATCGGACTTGGATGACAGAGACTGTTCCCAAAAGGAAATGGTCAACTTCGGCAGTTTACTGGCGCACAGGAACACCAACAGGCAATCCCAATTCTCCGTGGAAATATTGGAGTGCGCTAGCACTACTAAACACCCTTGTATGGTGCTCTGCAGCTCCTTTAGCGCTCGACCAGGATCTTGGCCAACTGAACTCAAGTTAAACAGCAGCTTGAGTTGGCTGTTGACCAAAATCTTTTTGTTTTCGAACCGCTCTCGGAGCGATTCCCAAGCGGAAACGAAGCCGTCATTGGTAAGCGGGGATTTTGAAACAATCGCTTTCGCTTCACCACTGGTCTTAGAATTGAGATGGAATAATTTCTCAACTGGGGTCAGTCTAGGATTATTCACGTAAACTGCCGTGAAGAGGTCTCTGAACGTTGGCCATTTTAGATAGTCTCCCTCAAAAACTTCGGTATCATATGGAGGTAAGCGACATCCGGAGGGAATATAACTTAGCGGGTTTTTGGAAGTTGTTGGAGCCGTCGCTCTCTCTATTTGCTCGCTGAGGTGAGCTGCCAGAGTTTTGTACACCGAATAACAGTAGTCGTACTTGTTATGGAGAACTGTACGCAATTCGGCAGTCCCCTCGTCTGTCGCCATTATGGACTCCAGACAAGTCTCGAATTCCTTTTCGACTTTGTCCCAGGATGACCGGACTTGGTCTCGACGGACATTGCACGTATGCAACGAGGGGTTAGAAGGGCCTGGACCATTAAGTCTCGCTTCGAACTGGCTGAGACGATCAGTCACTGCGATGAACTTGTTTAGGGCTGCCTCTGCTGCGTCTGTGGACATCTTGGAGGTAGAACGCGTTACCTTCACAATTGGAGTTCTTTCAGACGATTTTAATTGCGAGTTCTCCTTGGAGCAGCGAGGAGAAGCTGAGAGTGGTCGCTTTGGATTCACGGACGGAACGGCTAATGGTTTCTTATCACCTCCTACTGGCATGCCAGCTCTTGCACTTCAAGAGGGAGGGTAAACGTACGGCACGGGTGGCTGCAAGCCAAAAACAAACAAAATCCAATCGCGATGCGAAAAAACAAAACCCAAGGAGTCCAAGTATATTTTGAAAAAATATGCGTTGGGAAACGTGGAATAGGACGTAATGCCCGAAGGAGGAAAAACTTCAACACGGTTGAATTAATCCAATCAGAGAAATTGATAAGGCAAAAATAAAGCCTTGAAACGCGTGGAATGGCACGTCTTAAAATTATTTGGAGATGTTCTGAATGTATTTATTAACACACGTGGAATGGAAAAGTCGATTCGTTGAGAAATAATTGTTACGGTTTTTTCTTTTAAATGTTTTAGAAGTATATGCAACAGCCAAAAAATTATTTGGTGCCGCCTTTAGATGGTTGGAAAAAATAATTGATTATTTAATTATTTTTATTTATTCATTTATTATTTCATTTTTTTTTTTAATAATTAATTTGTTTTATTTATTATTTTGTGGTTCGTATGTATGTATTTGTATTATTATTTTGTGTTTCGTATGTGGGACATTCTTTTACAAATCGTACGGATTCGAGAAAAATTTTTTTTCATATCTCAGAATTGAATGAAAAATTTTTTTTCAGCTTTTATGGAAGATTTTATTCGACACGTGTAAAAGGATTTTACTCAAAAAAAATAGTTTGCATTTATTTTTTCTATATATGAAATATATTATCTCCGCTTCCAGTAGTCACATAATAAAAACTTTTTTTTTATTCAATAGGTATTAATGTTGCCTTTCAAGTTTTTTACTTGCAATTTTTTATTTGTTCAGAAAACAAATTATAAACAATTTAATGGTTTCAAAGCTGATCCCCACAACATATATAATTAGGAAAATTACAATTTAATTCTATACGTCATTGCTAAGAAAAAGCACTTGGATTAAGAGTGGGGTCTCTATTAGGTAATAAGATATAAAATAACATTGATCGCGCTGCGGCAGCATGTGGAGCTCGCGCTGCGCGAAGAATCGAAAATTATTTAATTTCTCTTGATCTAATGAAGACCCCACTCTAATTCCTTTACTGTTTATAAAGCGAAACATAGGGATAATAAATTGATTTTTTTCAATTAAATAAGTTGTGGGGATCGGCATTGAAATGTCGATACAATGATTAATTTGTTACTAATTCTTATAAATAAAAATTAAATAAAAAAAATAAAATTACTTTTTGAAAGCTAAATTCTTGAACTAAATAATAAAAAAAAAATTGTAACGATACGATTAGTAGAACAAGAGATAATTCATTTAACGTGTTCAAGGATAGAGAAAACCATTGATATTGTCAAAAATCATAACTTTGTAAAAAAATTTTTTAAGCAAAATACCGATACACGTGTCTTTTTATTTTGCTTCCTACACTTGAAAAAAATTGACAAAAAAAGGTGTACGATTTGTAAAAGAATGCCCCATGTATGTATTTTATTTTTATAATTTATTTTTATTTATTTTCCTTTAATAATTTTACGCCTTTAGAAAATATTAAAAACGCAAAAAATAAACATATAATAGGTATATATATCGGAGAATCAATGTTTTCTGAGTTTTGCATTTTAGCGAAGTGAGTCCCGATCGCGGCAAGAGTTCAAATCGAAGTGTCGCGCTGTTCAACCACAACGCCTATCCTTCCCCGAAATTATCTTATTCTCCTCTCTAGCGCAATCGGGCCACACTCGATGGTTATGCCGTTATTCTAAACGTCTTGCAACACCATCTCGCTAATGTTGCACTCTCGCTCTCCAGAGAAAACGAGCACTTTGGTTTCTAGGAATATGTCACTTTCTGGAATTATGGAATTAACTCAATGCCCGCCAAATAAGACAACGGCTTCTAGAATTCAAATAATTCCTAGAACTGCGACACGGCCTTCCTGACAGGCACACGTCCTCGTGTATGATATTTATAACCCAATAAGCATTACTTACAACTTGAACTTTAAAAAACAACTCGTCCTTCTGACTCCCGCCAAGTATCCACACAGGATCATGGTGCAGCCACACATATGCTCCCGCCAAGCATCCACACAGGATCATGGTGCAGCTTTTCATATGCTTCCGCCAAGCATCCTCACAGGATCATGGTGCAGCTTCTCATATGCTCCCGCCAAGCATCCTCACAGGATCATGGTGCAGCTTCTCATATGCTCCCGCCAAGCATCCACACAGGATCTTGGTGCAGCATTACATTCGACTTTACTTGTCTTTACATTTTGTCTTGTTCACTTCGGTTCTGACTCCCTTCATCATTTGTCTTGTCAAAATCTTTATCTATTTCTGCCAGTACTTCTATATTTGGTAAGGACCGCAAGTGTTCATGTGCATATTTATATTGACGTTTACTTGTTAGAGACTTTAACTTATATCGATCACCCTCTAAAACTTCGATTATTTCAAAGGGGCCATTAAAATTCGGATCAAGTTTTGTTTGGTTTCTCTCTTCATTCCTTATGAAAACATAATCACCAACCTGGTGCTTTACAATTTAAGCCTTGTTTTTATCGAATCTTTTTTTGTCATACTGTGCGTTACGATCTATAGGGGAGAGTGGGGATAGGTGAACCACTTTTTTTGTTGAACATTATTATGTCTGAACAATTCGACTTTAGGGTCTGCTGTTTATAGGAATCTAAAAGAGCATTCATTCCTTTGGATTTAAAGTATTTTGTGAAAATAATATGGCACGTTTTTTTAACTTTATGAGCATTTTAAATTTTTGTCTCAAATGGGGATAGTTGAACCACCTATCAAAATAACACAAAAACTACAATTGTATAAAAAAAGTGTAATTTATTTCTTTGTGCATGCCTTCTTTCTGTTCGAATATTGTGTTATTGTGTTTTTCCGCGATCAATTTTTCTGCGGTGAGTCTGTAGCAATGATACTCCTTCCTCGTTTTCTTCCCCGAGTCGTCTGTTTTCGTTGTTTAGCCTTTGGGTAGCCTCGTAAGTCCTCTGGCGATTTTCCTGACAAGAACCCACGCTTTCTGATCGACAAAGGAACATCATCCAGGTCAATATTGGGAGACATTGCGGACTCGACTGAGTTATTGTTCCTCGCAGGAGTGTTCAGGAGCACAATTTCATCTTGTACGATTGCCATTTGTTGAGAATTTTGATTGTGAGTGTTTTCTGTGTTCATGTCTCTGTTAGTGTAATCACTCCCAAGAAAGTCAGATGCAGAAAACTTTTGTGGCGAATGCCATACCCCTTCTCCAGATGATCACGTAATGCGGATTTCATAGTTGCACTGGAAGTCAAGCCTGTTTGGGTTTTGCGTTTGTAGTTTCTCACCATTTTGGCAGCCTGCGATGGAAAATTTAGAAAATCAAATTTGGAAAGGTGGTTCATGTATCCCCACAAATACTGGTTCATGTATCCCCACAAGTCATTAGCCAATTAGAAGTGATTTGAAGAAAACATGAAATATTTAAACTGCGTGAGCTATCCGTGGAAATATCATAATTTGCGTCTACTTACGATAAAATAAAATTTTATGAAGTTCAATGCCACTGGCGAAGCACGATAAAATTTTTCCAAGAAAACATTAGGTCACAAATGAAGCTGACAAAGGCGAATACAAACTTCGATTAGCGATAAAAACGACAACAATCGTTTGACGCGACTGTGCGTGCGTGTGAAGTTAGGATATCGACTAAGTAAGCAACACACATATTGATGGGGCACAAAATCCTGATAGAAGGTAAAATATTACTAGTGGTTCATCTTTCCCCATGGTGCACCTAACCCCACTCTCCCCTATTTTCCTTGGCTTGTACTCTAACTTTATCTATGTCTACAATTTCCTCATCATCAGTGATGGGCAACAAACCAAATGGTCTACCCTCCCTGCCAATCATCATCTCCAAGGGGCTTATTTTGGTCACTCGATTAGCTGTACTATTCATGGCCAACTGGACTTCTAATAACGCGTCTTGCCATGATCGATGGCTCGGTTCGACTGCAGTAAGCGTACTTTTTCGTGTCCTCATAACTCGCCCAACCTGCCCGTTGGCTCGACTGGCACCTGTGGCAATCAAATGGAGATCAATTTTTTGCGAAGTGCAAAACTCTCGAAACCCTGAACTGGCGAAGGACTTACCTTGATCAGCAATTACACGTATAGGCAAACCAAAAAACGACACAACAGTTTTCATAGCTCTTACACAGCTTTCGGTATCTAAACTTAATGTATGATGCAAATATACGAACTTAGTAAAAGCATCTATAACAACAATAATGTACTCTTTTTGATCGTTCTTGCCACTTAGCTTTCCTGTAATGTCAATGGTGGTTTTTCCCAACCTAAGTGCATTACAGCTTCATGTACGTGGTTAATTACAGACCATCTGTAAGCTCTAGGTATTACGGGTAGGCAACGTGTTCTACCATTACGTTGAAGTTTTCTATGAAGCATGCCCTTTCTCAATTCGTACGTTCTAAGTAAATCTTCATCCAACTCATCATTTTGTATTTTCTCGAGTATTTCTGAAACTTCTGGATCGCGTTGCTGCTCAGCAAGTAACCAGTTGTCAGAGACCTCCGTTAAATTGACGCGCTTTTCGACTACCTTTTGTAATTGTGTATTATTTTCGGCAGGAATTGGATTACGGCTTAAAAAATCTGCCCTTCTCTCCCCTTTTCTGTATTCAATCCGAAATTGGAAAGCTTGCAAGTATCCCCACCACCGATGTACCCTCGGTGTCAATGTTGCTTTCGAACGGGTTGCCCTCAATGAATCGCAGTCTGTAAAAATTACAAATTCTATTCCTTGTAAATAATGCCTAAAATGCTTTACGGCATTTACAACAGCAAGGGTTTCTAACTCGTACGAATGGTATTTGGATTCCACTGCCGTTGTACACTTGCTAAAGTACTCGATTACTCGCGGCTTCTTATCTATCCTGTGCAATAAAATGGCCCCGTAACCAATCATGCTTGCATCTGTGTGCAGTTCTACAGGATGTTTGGATCAAAATAGTCAATACAGGAGTACTAGTTAAGATTGATATTACTTTCTGATTTATTGTTTCATGTTCGCTTTGCCAAGTCAGTTCCTTGCATTTTTGAGAAGTTAATAAAAACAATGGCTTTAACATTTCTGAGAATTTCGGCACGAATTGGCGAAAGTAGGAATCTAATCCAATAAATTGCCTTAGCTGCGATACCGTTTGCGGAGGGGGTAGTTCTACAAGAGCTTTTATTTTGCGACTGTTTGGTCGGATTTCTCCCGCACTAACTTCATAGCCTAAATAGTCTATTTTTTGGGTCAGGAATGTACACTTGTTAATATCAAAGGAGAAACCTGCTTCCATTAAGATTTTTATAACTTGATCTAATCTTTCCATTGCCTGTTCCTTGGTTTCTGCGACTATCAAAACGTCGTCAATATAAACAATGACAAATGTATACGCTACTGATCCCAAAGCCTTATTTATTGCGCGTTGGAAAACCGATGGCGCGTTTTTTAGTCCAAATGGCATTGCGAGGAATTCATACTGTCCCTCGGGCGTTACAAATGCCGTACGTTCGATGGAGTCGGGGTAAATTGGAATTTGGTAAAAGCCACTCGCCATGTCTAAACAAGAAAAAAACTTTGCTCCCCGCATACGAGCTACTTGATCAGAAATAAGTGGTAATGGATACTTATCCGCCACGGTATTTGCATTTAGTTCCCTGTAGTCAACGCATAGGCGGTCTGTACCGTTCTTCTTTTTGTCCAACATCATCGGACTAGCAAACGGGGAACTACTCGGGCGTATAACTTTGGCGGACAACAATTCGTCTATCATTCTTCTAACATTGGCCTTTTCTTCTTCCCCTAGTCTATATGGGCGACGCTGAACAGTTTTATGCGGATCACTAAGACGTATACTAAGTTGACCTGTTGTTACTCGTGTGTGTGGGATGCCTTCAATAAACGATTTCGAATATTTTCCCAATATTTCAGATAACACAGCCACACAAAAAAAAATATTTTTTCGGGCCTGGAGGTCAGACCATGTTTACTATATGTTTTCGGGCACGTCAGGGTTCTGACATAACCTCAAAAAACCTCATACAAAATTATATTCGAGTCCGTGGGTCAGACCATGTTAATTATATGTTTTCAGGGTCGCTGAATCCGAATCTGAGGTCTAAAAAACTCCAGAATGTCAGGGTTACGACATAACCTAATATAATCCGCCACCAGACGACTGCAATAATCGGCACATCACATGGAAATACGGTCGCTCAGATCCGAATTTGTCCTACCGATCTCATCTTTAATTGTTAATAACAAAAAAACGGTGCAACATTTTCACTTTCTGCCAACGGATTTCGAAATTTTAGAAAAAAAACACCTCATTTGCATATTTTACTTTTTTTTAAAGCTGTTTTTACCGCGCATCGCACTTGTAAACAATTACCCTTTTTTTCACTTGCAACTATCGTTTACCATCGACACTGAATATCGATATTGGTTCGGAAACCCAAATTCTCGATTTATCGAAAATAATTTGAGTGGTCGACCCAGCTCTACCACCAAATTTATTGTTGCGTGACCCCGAGACCAAAGAAGAACGCAGAGTTAGGTTAGATTTAGAATATGTGTGTTGGGTTTATTGCTTGTAGATTTACAATAAAATATTCGACTTCTGGCTCCGATCGCTGATGAATATAACGTCCTCGCTGACGCCGGTAGTGGCTCCCACGTCGACTTCTACGGCGGCACGCCTGTCGTGCGTCCTCTGCCTTGCCGAGTCTTTCGGGCACCGGTCGCGTACTAGGCTCGCTACGAGTCTCTCACAACTTGGCGGATGTTAAGCAGAAAACCTTACTGGAGGGCTAAGCAGCGTTGCTGCAGTCAACACTCTACGCTCCACCCTGAAGTCGGTCGGGATTTCGTCGGCTGGGCCTCGGCAGGTCCTCACTCTCGTGTGGACCGACTCCGAGCACCTTTCGCACAACTCCCTCGGATTTCCGTCGGCTGGCCCTCAGCAGGTCCTCAATCTTTCATGAGAACCGACGCTGGGTACCTCTCGCACAACATCCACTGGATCTTCGTCGGCTGGCCCTCAGCAGGTCCTCAATCTTTCATGTGAACCGACGCTGGGTACCTTTCGCACAACATCCACTTGCTCGGACTCCACCAATATCGTCGTTCTCGAGACTCGTAGACGCACCCTACAACTTACATTGTACCCTCGGGATCTCAGCTTGGCAGTCTCAGCTTATTTAGACGTAACCGTCGTTGGGCCTCTCGACTTGGCGATCTTGATCCGGATATCCTGGCACTTGTTGTTCACTTGGGCTTTATTCGCGTTGATACGGTCACTTGCACGACTTTCACTTGACTGTCTAGAAGTGTGCGCGCGTCTTCCTTTTATACGCCATCCTGGTCCCGCAATTTCCCTTCCTCGGTGGCGTGATCGGGTCCAAAGTGCAGGACAAGTGGCGTGATCGGGTCCAATGTGCAGGACCAGTCCCGTTAGTTCACGGTCATTCCTCTTTGTGCTGGTCCAAAGTCCGCCGACTTCACCGTTATACGGGTACAAAGTTCAGGACTTCACCGTTATAACGGGTACAAAGTCCAGATCGGTACCGTTAGTTCACGGTCTCTCCTCTTTGCGCGGGTCCGAAGTCCGCAGACTCACCGGTATTGGGACCAAAGTCTGCAGACTCACCGCAGCATTGAGTTCAAAGTCCAGAGAGCCGTTATTTCCCTTTTTCCCACCGCACACAGCGCATCCCGCTGTTGCCATGCAGCTCCCCTGCACTCAAAATTGTAAGGAGTTTTACAAGGACTTACCTTGATCAGCAATTACACGTATAGGCAAACCAAAAAACGACACAACAGTTTTCATAGCCCTTACACAGCTTTCGGTATCTAAACTTAAAGTATGATGCAAATATAAGAACTTAGTAAAAGCATCTATAACAACAATAATGTACTCTTTTTGATCGTTCTTGCCACTTAGCTTTCCTGTAATGTCAATGTGCAAAGTATGCCAGGGCATAGCAACTTTTGGAATTGGATGAAGTTCTGCCTGTACTTTTCCTTTTGGGGCCTTACATAGTTTGCATGTAATGAAATTTTCCACAAAACGCCTTACATATTTCGACATGTTAGGGAACCAATAGTGCGCATATACTTTGTCTAGTGTCTTTTCCCAACCTAAGTGCATTACAGCTTCATGTACGTGGTTAATTACAGACCAT
This sequence comes from Drosophila ficusphila, assembly GCF_018152265.1. Taxonomy (NCBI): domain Eukaryota; kingdom Metazoa; phylum Arthropoda; class Insecta; order Diptera; family Drosophilidae; genus Drosophila; species Drosophila ficusphila. The sequence continues at coordinate 713,452 of NW_025064156.1, forward strand.
CTGTAAGCTTTAGGTATTACGGGTAGGCAACGTGTTCTACCATTACGTTGAAGTTTTCTATGAAGCATGCCCTTTCTCAATTCGTACGTTCTAAGTAAATCTTCATCCAACTCATCATTTTGTATTTTCTCGAGTATTTCTGAAACTTCTGGATCGCGTTGCTGCTCAGCAAGTAACCAGTTGTCAGAGACCTCCGTTAAATTGACGCGCTTTTCGACTACCTTTTGTAATTGTGTATTATTTTCGGCAGGAATTGGATTACGGCTTAAAAAATCTGCCCTTCTCTCCCCTTTTCTGTATTCAATCCGAAATTGGAAAGCTTGCAAGTATCCCCACCACCGATGTACCCTCGGTGTCAATGTTGCTTTCGAACGGGTTGCCCTCAATGAATCGCAGTCTGTAAAAATTACAAATTCTATTCCTTGTAAATAATGCCTAAAATGCTTTACGGCATTTACAACAGCAAGGGTTTCTAACTCGTACGAATGGTATTTGGATTCCACTGCCGTTGTACACTTGCTAAAGTACTCGATTACTCGCGGCTTCTTATCTATCCTGTGCAATAAAATGGCCCCGTAACCAATCATGCTTGCATCTGTGTGCAGTTCTACAGGATGTTTGGATCAAAAATAGTCAATACAGGAGTACTAGTTAAGATTGATATTACTTTCTGATTTATTGTTTCATGTTCGCTTTGCCAAGTCAGTTCCTTGCATTTTTGAGAAGTTAATAAAAACAATGGCTTTAACATTTCTGAGAATTTCGGCACGAATTGGCGAAAGTAGGAATCTAATCCAATAAATTGCCTTAGCTGCGATACCGTTTGCGGAGGGGGTAGTTCTACAAGAGCTTTTATTTTGCGACTGTTTGGTCGGATTTCTCCCGCACTAACTTTATAGCCTAAATAGTCTATTTTTTGGGTCAGGAATGTACACTTGTTAATATCAAAGGAGAAACCTGCTTCCATTAAGATTTTTATAACTTGATCTAATCTTTCCATTGCCTGTTCCTTGGTTTCTGCGACTATCAAAACGTCGTCAATATAAACAATGACAAATGTATACGCTACTGATCCCAAAGCCTTATTTATTGCGCGTTGGAAAACCGATGGCGCGTTTTTTAGTCCAAATGGCATTGCGAGGAATTCATACTGTCCCTCGGGCGTTACAAATGCCGTACGTTCGATGGAGTCGGGGTAAATTGGAATTTGGTAAAAGCCACTCGCCATGTCTAAACAAGAAAAAAACTTTGCTCCCCGCATACGAGCTACTTGATCAGAAATAAGTGGTAATGGATACTTATCCGCCACGGTATTTGCATTTAGTTCCCTGTAGTCAACGCATAGGCGGTCTGTACCGTTCTTCTTTTTGTCCAACATCATCGGACTAGCAAACGGGGAACTACTCGGGCGTATAACTTTGGCGGACAACAATTCGTCTATCATTCTTCTAACATTGGCCTTTTCTTCTTCCCCTAGTCTATATGGGCGACGCTGCGGATCACTAAGACGTATACTAAGTTGACCTGTTGTTACTCGTGTGTGTGGGATGCCTTTAATAAACGATTTCGAATATTTTCCCAATATTTCAGATAACACAGCCACACAAAAAAAAATATTTTTTCGGGCCTGGAGGTCAGACCATGTTTACTATATGTTTTCGGGCACGTCAGGGTTCTGACATAACCTCAAAAAACCTCATACAAAATTATATTCGAGTCCGTGGGTCAGACCATGTTTATTATATGTTTTCAGGGTCGCTGAATCCGAATCTGAGGTCTAAAAAACTCCAGAATGTCAGGGTTACGACATAACCTAACATAATCCGCCACCAGACGACTGCAATAATCGGCACATCACATGGAAATACGGTCGCTCAGATCCGAATTTGTCCTACCGATCTCATCTTTAATTGTTAATAACAAAAAAACGGTGCAACATTTTCACTTTCTGCCAACGGATTTCGAAATTTTAGAAAAAAAAAACACCTCATTTGCATATTTTACTTTTTTTTAAAGCTGTTTTTACCGCGCATCGCACTTGTAAACAATTACCCTTTTTTTCACTTGCAACTATCGTTTACCATCGACACTGAATATCGATATTGGTTCGGAAACCCAAATTCTCGATTTATCGAAAATAATTTGAGTGGTCGACCCAGCTCTACCACCAAATTTATTGTTGCGTGACCCCGAGACCAAAGAAGAACGCAGAGTTAGGTTAGATTTAGAATATGTGTGTTGGGTTTATTGCTTGTAGATTTACAATAAAATATTCGACTTCTGGCTCCGATCGCTGATGAATATAACGTCCTCGCTGACGCCGGTAGTGGCTCCCACGTCGACTTCTACGGCGGCACGCCTGTCGTGCGTCCTCTGCCTTGCCGAGTCTTTCGGGCACCGGTCGCGTACTAGGCTCGCTACGAGTCTCTCACAACTTGGCGGATGTTAAGCAGAAAACCTTACTGGAGGGCTAAGCAGCGTTGCTGCAGTCAACACTCTACGCTCCACCCTGAAGTCGGTCGGGATTTCGTCGGCTGGGCCTCGGCAGGTCCTCACTCTCGTGTGGACCGACTCCGAGCACCTTTCGCACAACTCCCTCGGATTTCCGTCGGCTGGCCCTCAGCAGGTCCTCAATCTTTCATGAGAACCGACGCTGGGTACCTCTCGCACAACATCCACTGGATCTTCGTCGGCTGGCCCTCAGCAGGTCCTCAATCTTTCATGTGAACCGACGCTGGGTACCTTTCGCACAACATCCACTTGCTCGGACTCCACCAATATCGTCGTTCTCGAGACTCGTAGACGCACCCTACAACTTACATTGTACCCTCGGGATCTCAGCTTGGCAGTCTCAGCTTATTTAGACGTAACCGTCGTTGGGCCTCTCGACTTGGCGATCTTGATCCGGATATCCTGGCACTTGTTGTTCACTTGGGCTTTATTCGCGTTGATACGGTCACTTGCACGACTTTCACTTGACTGTCTAGAAGTGTGCGCGCGTCTTCCTTTTATACGCCATCTGTCCCTTTCCTCCTCGGTGGCGTGATCGGGTCCAAAGTGCAGGACAAGTGGCGTGATCGGGTCCAATGTGCAGGACCAGTCCCGTTAGTTCACGGTCATTCCTCTTTGTGCTGGTCCAAAGTCCGCCGACTTCACCGTTATACGGGTACAAAGTTCAGGACTTCACCGTTATAACGGGTACAAAGTCCAGATCGGTACCGTTAGTTCACGGTCTCTCCTCTTTGCGCGGGTCCGAAGTCCGCAGACTCACCGGTATTGGGACCAAAGTCTGCAGACTCACCGCAGCATTGAGTTCAAAGTCCAGAGAGCCGTTATTTCCCTTTTTCCCACCGCACACAGCGCATCCCGCTGTTGCCATGCAGCTCCCCTGCACTCAAAATTGTAAGGAGTTTTACAACTCCTTACATCTCCCCCTTCCTTCGGAAACTTTAAAAAGCTTCGGGCTCCGGAATGTCCTGGGGAAAACGTCCTCGAATTGCTTCCTCCCCACGTCGACCTCCACCTTCTGGATGCGGCCAAGGGCCCCTTGGATCTCAGCCGGACAGACTCAGCCTATCAGACCCTACCTGGTCGTTCAGCCTCTCGACTGTGGCATCTTGACCCCAATGGCTCCTTGCGCGCAAATCCTTCCTCGATCCTTGTGGCCGCTGCCACTCCCTCGTCGACCTCCTCCCGCCACGGCTGAGAGCTCCTCCAATCTCTGCACCTAAGTCTCAGCTTATATAGACTTCCCGTCGTTGGGCTTCTTGACTAGGGCATCTTGACTGTCGAAAACTCCCAGCGCGCGACTTCTTCCGATCTTCGTTTTCAAATTTGAAGTATTCCCCGCGCAAAATCGATAATTCCTATCAATCGATCGTGGCGTTGCCACTCCTCAGGGCTGCAGTCATAATTAGCGTGACCGGCCAGCGATATTTCCAGTATTTTCTTTGCTCCCATCGATCGCACTATCGATCGACCGCCGTTATCGTGGCGACCCCATTCCCAATTTCCGCTGGCCTCGTGGTTTTGTTTTGATAAGTACTTGAGTTAATTTATCTTTTTCTCATATCTCACCATTTTTGCCCGTTTCTTTCAGCATGCACCTTGGCCGGGTTGAGCTCCGGACGCCTCCCCGATGTATATGTGCTGGGGCGCCCACCATGATGCAGCGCGTCCCGGCAGACCGACTTTTGGCCGCTTCCCCCCCAACCCCCCTTCCACAGCAGCCCCCTTTGGACTGGCCGCCCGGGCTTGCTTCCAGGTAAGTTTGTGAAATATTTGGCCGCTCCTCGGCTTACCTTTTCCTCCTTTTATTCCAGCTCGTCCAGGCTGCCAGTCGATGTTTTCTCCTCATGCGCCGGGCGCCATCCTTGGCCCGTCGCGCCCGGCAGATGGTCCTCGGGCGGACGTCCATGGAGCCGTTGAGTCCCTCGCCGACCCTCTCTCGTTTCGCTCCTCGCCGGCCCGCGCGCCTGGCTCGCGCCCCTCGCGGGGTCATTGACCCGTATGGCCCTTGTATTTTTTCTGTGTTGATCTGAACGTGTTTGTGGGAGGCACTGCATCGATACTCCGTATCGTCCTCTCCCTTTCTTACGAAACGGACGTACAGTGTGCCCCCGCAATGACGGCTGTTACTTACTGTTTCTCCTCAGATGTGCCTGGTATTAACTCACTAATGTGAGACTTTTTCTCCTTGCCACTCAGGCAGTGCCGCAAGTTACATATTACTGGGGAAACAAAATCAACAATCGTAAATGGCCCGCGAAGCCTTCCACTGCTTTTGACAGGTGGTGCTCCTTGGCCCAGACCTTATCGTCAATCCTTGGCGACCATGGTCTCCTCCGCAGGTTGTAATGGCGCGCCTGATCCTGCGCCGCCTTTTCCATATTACGCCTTACTAGTTCAAAAATTTCTGATAATTTTTGTGCGTTTTCACTTGGTGTTTGCGTGGCTTTGCCGGTCCCGATCGTGCGTTCATCATATAGCGCCTTCGGGAGTCGGGGTTCTCGACCTTGGGTGACGAATGCTGGCGAGTACCCAGTGGACTCCGCCACACTGATATTAACCGCCAGCTGTAATTCTGGCCATTTTCGTCTCACGTCCTTTGGTCGGTCCCATTTCCGCTATCCAGTCGCGTTCCGCAGTCTTCGGGCCTGTCTTTGCCGTCTTAATTCTGCGACATTCCGCTGGCAGGGCGTCTGCCCTCGACAGGGCGTCTGCCTCGACATTGAGCTGACCTTTCCGATAGGATATTTCGAAGTCATACTGCTGGAGTTCCAACGCCCATCTCGCAATCCTTCCCGACGGGCTCTCTATGCTGCTGAGCCACTTCAGTGCCATATGATCCGTGATTACTTTGAAGTGGTATCCCTCCAGGTACGGTCGCAACTTCCTTATGGCTCACACAATTGCCAAGCCTTCCTTTTCAGTTGCGGAGTAATTTCTTTCCGCTCCATTTAGGGAGCGACTTGAATATGAAATTACTCTCTCGCCTTGATCTGAATGCTGCGTGAGTATGGCGCCAAGCCCGTAGTCGCTGGCGTCTGTCTGCAGGACGAACGTCTTCGTGGAGTCTGGGCATGCCAGGATTGGGTCTGCGACCAGCCTGGCCTTGACCGCCTCGAATGCCTTCTGGTGGTCGTCGGTCCACTCCCATTTCACCTTATTCCGGAGTAGGGCATTTAGTGGCTGGACTAGTGTGGAAAACTCGGGTACAAAGCGTCGGTACCATGATGCCACTCCCAGGTATTGCCTCAGCTCCTTAACGTTGGCTGGGGGTTCCAGCAACGCTATCGCCGCTTCCTTCTCCGGATCAGTTCCAATTCCTTGGTCCGTGATGCGATGTCCCAAGTACTGCAGCTCCTTCCTGAAGAACTTGCACTTCTCCACATTCACTTTCAGGTTCGCTGCCCGCAGTCTTCGGAACACTTCCCTCAGGTTTCTTTTATGCTCCTCCAGCGTCCGTCGGATGACGATAATATCGTCCTGGTACGCAAAGGCGTGCGGCATCATCTCAGGCCCTATGACCTGATCGAGCGCCCTTTGGAACGTTGCCGACGCTGAGTGCAGCCCGAATGGCATCACCTTCCATTGGAACAGTCCCTTTCCTGGAACGGTGAACGCGGTATACTGCCTGCTCTTCTCTTCCAGCGGTATTTGCCAGTATCCATCCTTTAAGTCCAGGCTGCTGATGTATCGTGCCTCCCTTAATTGATCCAGGATGTAATTGATCATAGGCATCGGGTACGCATCCTTTACCGACTTTGCGTTGATTTGTCGGAAATCTACGCACAGCCTCCATTTTCCCGTCTTCTTCTTTACCATGACGATCGGAGAGCTGTACGGGCTTCTTGACGGCTCGATGCATCCTTTTTCCAGCAGCTCGTCTACCTTTTCGTTTATTTCCCCCTGTATTTTGGGGTTTTTTGGGTAGTACCGCTGCTTCACTGGCTGGTCGTCCTTCATCGTGATCTTGTGGACGGCTCCGCATGACTCTTCTAGAGCTTTCAGCTCCTCCTTCAGGAATTTGGTGATGTCCTCTTCCGAAAACTCTTCCGGTCTTTCTTCCAGCATTCCTAGTCTGCGCTTCCTTGCTGGTATCGCCACCTCCAGTCCTGCGCATTTTACCTCCGCTCCTATTTTTGTGAGGAAATTCCAGCCCAACACTAGGGCGTCTATCACTCTTGGGAGGATTAATAATTGCATCAACACCTTTTTCGTCCCGATACCAACCACTATTTCCAGCTGTGATTGGATGCTCCCGCATCTTCCGTCTGCCATGCGCACCTGCCTTCTCGTCGGTACGACCTTACCGGCGGTCTGCAGCCTGTCCGCCAACTCTTCGCTTATAAAGCTTGCCGTGGCGCTAGTGTCCACCGTGGCCTTCACTTTTCGTTGGTTTATGAGCACTGTGGCGGACAGCTGCATCTCTTCCGCCTTCAGGTCGCCCATTAGTTTCGAGAGGCAGCACCTTGCGATCCCTGGCCGCCCCTCGGTGGCTGAGGTCGCTTGGCGTTTCCCGCTCGTGCGCAGCATTCGCCGTTCGTGACGCCTATTTTCCCGCATCTCCAGCAGAATGCGATTCTTCTGTTGCGGCATTCTTTCGCCCAGTGGTCTTGGCTTCCGCATCTCCGGCATGTCTGGGATGGATTATTTACATATCCCGGCCGTGCGTTTCGCTCGTCTGGCTCCTCCTGACAGCGCCTGCACGTGGCTGCTGGTTCTCTCCTCATGCCCGGCGCATGGTATCGGGCTTTTGGGATGTTTTCTTGCTCGAACCGCTCCCTCTGTTGGTCGAGCTCCTCAAATTCGTCCGCTAATGCCATCAGGGTATCCAGGTTCTGGCACCTGTAGGGGCGGATAAACAGCCGTAGTGTCGGGGTGCTGTTTTCCTTAATCCGCTCCAAGATTTCGTCCTTGTTCAAACCCAGGGGTCGCATCAATGTCTGCATGTCTACCATGTAGTCCTTGAAGCTTTCGCCGTAGTTCTGCTTCCTCTGCCTGACCTGATCTGCGAGTTTGTTCATAAATCCCTGGGCAAGAAGAACTCCTGGAAGCTCTGGCTAAATTCGCCCCAGGTCTCCCAGAACCTGTTGTTGGCGATGAACCATTTGAACGCTCTGCCCTGAAGCAGTTCCGGCATCGCCCTCGGAATTTGGTTGATGTCTAACCCGTATGTCATGGCCGACCACACCACTTGTTCGAGGAACTCGAGGGGGTTCTCATTCCCGTCGTAACGGAAACTCCACTCCCTGACTTGTTCTGCGATCTTGGCATAATCCTGTCCGGGTCTGCCATTCTCCGCTCGTTGTTCGCGGCTGTCGCTCTTCCTCTCCCTGCTGTACTCCCGTCGGTCGCGGCTGCTGCTCCTGCCGGCGTTCTGCATGCTGCTCACGTCCAGGCTGCGCACCAGGCCCTCGGCTCCGGTGACTTTCAGGCCGACCGACGGGTACTTGGCGTAATCCCTTTCGCTTGCGATTGCTGGGAAATCGTCCTTTTTCAGGTTATATAACCTCGACTTCCCCATTCTAAATCTATTTTCTGGTTTCGTTGGTCTGAGTATCACGCTTGGGCGCCATATGTAACGAACTGCTTTTTATCTCTTCGCTCGCTACGTAAACGTGCGGCTAGCTCAGTTGAGTTTGTGTGTTCGTCCCACCAAATTTATTGTTGCGTGACCCCGAGACCAAAGAAGAACGCAGAGTTAGGTTAGATTTTTTTTTCTGTTCCTCGAGAACTAGTGAGATGTTCAAGGGGGGGCTTAGCTGGGGCCACCAGGCGGGTCGCAGGTTGCGGATAGCGAACGGCCTTATTCATAAGGTTAGTTGTGAATAAGCGCAAGCTAATAAGCAACCCCGGACAAACAGCGGGTACACCGAAGTCGGTGTACTGATAAGACGCTTGTTTGGCCGTCTTCAAATTGTAGCCTTATACAACCCTCTTCCCTCACAATTACCTACCAACTTCCCTTCCCACAACCTCACTCCGGTGCCGGACTAAGCTGTCATCCGACCCGTGCCGATAGTCAGCTTGGCTGGGGGCCCGGATTAACAAATAGCCCAGTCTTTCACGGAGGGCTTAGGCAAGTGGCGACCGCCTGTCCTAACCGCACCTTACCCGGGTATGGCGGATCTCTGCCCGGGTGGACCATACCTTCTCCGCAACTCGTGGGATTCGATTATGAAGAAGCATACGAACACTAAACTACCGCAGGACATCCTTGCCTCGAGTGTCGCAAGACACTTCGAAAACCAACTCCTCGACGGGGAGCGACCACAGGTGGGACCATCCCCACCCAGGAGCGCAGCCACCGCCAGGAGTGCGTCTCGGACGCAAGATGTGGGAATCCCCCACAATGGTCAACTGTTCCAGTCCGGGAACGTGCGCGACCAGCAGGACCATCCCGGCTGGCTCGCCCACCCCCCGCGGCTGGACAGAGGACCAGGCCTGCCAAAGGACAACCTGGAGGCCTAGACGACCCCAACAGGAGAGGCCTGCCGGGGTCCAAAACAAAATGGTACCTCAGATACCTCCAGCAGGGCATGTCACCTGACGAGGCACTGAGGAAGGCAAAGGAGCCACGACCAGCGGCCCCAAGTAGTGCACCTGCAAGCAAGCGGGGTAACAGCACCCTCACCCCTCCAACGGACACCCCAAAAAGGTAGAAGTCAGAAGGCACTAATGAGTTTAAGGCTACCCTCCTGCCCAAAGCCTGAGGAGCCTTGCACCTCAAAGGCGGCGGCAGCAAGGAGACCTCCCCCTAAGCCATCTGCTGGAACACTCAGCGTACCGAAGGCAAGTGAAGGGAGTGCGAAGCAGCCACCCTCCATCTCCACAGCCCCTCTCACTGGCACACACACCTCCCATGCGGAGGCCGCCAAGAGGGTCAGAGTGGCGGTGTTACCTGAGGATTTCCCACAGGTGCACTTGAGCCACGAAGAACTGTCCGAGTTGGAGGAGGCCATCATGGACGACGTAATCACGTCGGCATGGGACACGGCAGTCGCGTTTAGGGGCATCCACTTCAGGGTAGGATACCTCCTCATCGACTGCCTGGACCAGGACTCAGCGGACTGGCTGAGGGCCGTTTTGCCCTTGCTCAGAACGTGGAAGGGCGTGCCCCTAGAAACCAAGGTGGGAGAAGATATCCCCGCGGCATATAATGTCTTCTGCCCCAGAAGCTCGGAAAGAGAAAATGAGGAACTCCTCACGATGCTTGGGCGACAGAACAGCCTGGAGACGGATGCCTGGGGAGTGGTCTCCCGGAGGAACGATGGAGGCGGAGCACTCCTTGTCATCGGGATCGACCAGCTCACCCGAGACGAGATCGTAGCTAGAGGGCATCAGCTCAACTTTAGGTACGGTACCGTCTCGGTGAGTGGGCTGAGAAAGGCGGCAAAGATGGCCGCAATAGAAGGAGCGCCCTCTGGTCCCCCAGATGGCAAAGTGGAGGTCGAGGAATCCCTCGACGAGCCACAGGAGCCTATGGGTACAGATGAGGACCCTGGCGCCGTTACAGACGTGAGGAATGAGGATGAGAAGCATCCTACGCCCTCCGACAATAACGACGAAACGGAGGCCGACGTCACTCTGACGGATGGCAGTGGAGGGGAACACCCGCCCCCTTCACCAAATATTGAGCATCCGCTCCAATGATGGCTGCACACAGCAGCACGAGGCTAGCCCAGGTGAACCTACACCGAGCCAAGGCGGCATCAGCCGTCCTGGCCAGGTTGTTCACCAACCAACATCTCGGGCTAGCTCTCATACAGGAGCCTTGGTACAATCAGGGCATTAAAGGCCTGTACACCAAGGAATCAAAGGTAATATGCGACGAACGGGGTACACACCCTAGAGCATGCATATTAATAAGAAAACATATCAATTATAATATCTTTTTAGAGTTCCTAAGCAGTGACTGTGTCGCGGTAACTATGAGCGGCGCAGGAAGGTTACCAGCGATCGCCATAGCATCGCCGTATTTTGCTGGGGATGCAGCATGCCCACCACCGGAAATCACCGGACTCGTGGAATGCTGCAGGAGGAAGAAGATGCCCCTAATCACATCACGTGAAAAAAACTTTAGACTATCATATTAGGAGCACAGTTCAATAAGAAGGTGGATTGGAGCTTTGTTAAGCTCCAGACAGGCAATGGTGACCATTGGCAATAGCACAATGACCGTTGCCACGAGCAAAGGATGTCCGCAAGGTGGAGTTTTATCTCCTCTACTGTGGAGTCTACTAGTGGATGAACTACTAAAACTCGCCGATAGAGGAATACAATACCAGGGCTATGCCGATGACATAGTAATAGTAGCCAAAGGGAAATTTGAAGAAACGCTTTGCGATATTGTCCAACTCGGACTCAAGATAACGCTCGACTGGTGCAGGGAAGTTGGACTTAACCTCAACCTCGCAAAAACAGTCATTGTTCCTTTTACAAAGAAGTACAAACTGAAGAAGATGAGACAAATCATGCTACTAGGTACTCCCGTAGCAATAAGCCGGGAAGTTAAGTACCTCGGAGTTACCTTCGACAGGAGGCTAACGTTTGCAACCCATATGCAAAAGACAGTGGATAAGTGCCTCAGGGCTCTCTTCACCTGTCGGAAAATTGCAGGGAAATCTTGGGGGACCTCACCCCAAATTATCAGATGGCTATACCTTATAATTGTGAGGCCAATACTCAAATATGGGGCAGTAGCCTGGGGTAAAAGAGCTAGGCTCATTACCGCACAGAAACAGCTCCAAAGGCTGCAAAGACTGGCATGCATATGTATGACAGGAGCAATGAGAACGTGCTCTACTGCGGCACTGGAAGTTCTCATGGAACTCACTCCGCTACACTGCGTAGTAGAGTTACAGCGGAAGGCCACCCTACTAAGAATCACTTCTTGTGATAATGGCAGTGACCGCATCCTCAGTTCTAGGGATGCAGCAAAACTACTAGTCGAACTTCCCCTGAGCTCACACCCCAGGGACGAAATGACAGAAGAATTCATCTTTGAAAAGAATTTCTCTGCTCATCTGAACAACAAGAAAGAATGGACCACCATGAAGGAAGTACACTCCATGACGAGTCACACTATAGCATGGTATACGGACGGGTCTTTGACACACCAAGGCACTGGCCTTGGAGTAGTAGGACCACGAATCAAGTACCATGAATCGTTAGGCCAATACACCAGCATATTCCAAGCTGAAGTTTGCGCCATAGGACGGTGTGCAGAGCTCAACATGAAGCGTAGGTACACAAACAAGGACATTGCGATCCTCTCGGACAGTCGAGCGGCAATTACTGCTGGTTCGAGAAGTAAGAACAAAGCTAAACCTTCTGGGCAGCAACAACAGGCTGCCATTAAGATGGATCCCAGGACACAAAGACATATCCGGGAATGAACTAGCCGACAGGCTAGCAAAACTAGGGGTGGAACGACCCCTTATAGGACCCGAGCCTTACTGTGGCATAGGCAGACACACAGTCAAAGATTACCTAAGAACGGAAGAGGTACATATGAGGGAAGCCTGCTGGGTAGACACCACAGGCCAAAGACAAGCCAAAACCCTCATCGTCAATTATGACATGAAGAGGTTTAAGAAACTTATACTACTAGGGAAGAGATCACTTAGGATAGTTACCGGCTTACTAACCGGACACTGCAAACTAAGGAGACACCTATTTAATATAGGGATTACAAACAGAAAAACATGCAGATTCTGTGATAGCGAGGATGAAACCTCCCTACACATAATAGCAGATTGCCCAGCACTAAGTAGCCTGAGGAGCAGAACCCTCGGGTCCAGGTTCCTTACACTTGGGACCTCTGGAAGCATCGACCCGATAAAGCTCCTTAACCTTATCGAAGGAGCCGGGTTGATGGGTGAGCTCGAAGCTCAGATAGGGGGTACAATAGATCCAGTTGGGTCGAGGTAACCTTTTACCAAAAAAAGCGTTGCTGCAGTCAACACTCTACACTCCACCCTGAAGTCGGTCGGGATTCCGTCGGCTGGGCCTCGGCACAACTCCCTCGGATTTTCGTCGGCTGGCCCTCAGCAGGTTTTACAACTCCTTACAATACACATACTGGACAAAGTCGCAATATGGCGATCTTTTGTATATAGATCGTAGAATCCTGTTATAACGACTCCGCTTAGTGTCCGTCCGGGTTGTGCGACGAAAACTCAATAGTTTGGTTGGTCTCCATACAAACTTATATGAAAGAGCCTCCGCTTAGAGCGTTTCCGCTTTTAGCGACAAACCGCTTATACGAACGAAACTTTTCAAGAAAATTGAAAACTTTAACCGTATATTGCGTCGTGCAGAAAAAAAAATACATTGGAATAGTGCCAAATTTAAGCATCAACACACGCTGTTAGAAAAGTATGTATTTATTAGTGATTGGAACCTTTGCTTGTGTGCGTAGCAGCGACACGAAGGATCTTACACTGTCACTACTCTCTGTTAGTTTTGGCTGTCACCTTAACTACGCTGCTGCGAGAGAGAGAGAGAGTCGAAGTGCAATGCTGACGTCACACTGCGTGTGCAGTCCTCATAGCCTATTCCATGAGATGCCCCGTTATATTTATAGTTTTTTCTGCTTTTTTCCGAGTAAAACTAAAAGCGTAAATTCGGCAAATCCAAAATATGCAATAATGAGCTCACTCACTATTATGAGAAACCCATGCTTTTGAATTAAATTTATTAAATTTTTCGTTTTAATTAAAAGACTACAGTAGAATCCGGTTATAGCGACTTTCAAGGGGCCGACGATTTTTCGTCGTTATACCCGGAAGACGCACTAAGCAAAAGGAACAAAAAAACATTTCCTTTTTTTGGTTTTTTATTGTTGCCGTCTTCGTAATAGGTTTTTAAAATAAATCAAATTAGTTTTTTAATTTAAACGAAAAATTTAATAAATTTAAGGGATTATATCCAGTTGCGATTTTGAAAAAATCGAAATTTTTTTTTTGCCTATTTTGAATGTATATATATCTAAGAAGATTATCTGAAAATTTCAAAGTATTCCGGTAAATAGTATTGGAGTAATCAGTGTATTTGTAAAGACGTCTCCCATGTAGTTCAACTAGTAGCCAAAACTTTAAATGCGTTTTTCTCGAAACTATGTCTTCAAAGTCGGTGAGCAAAATTTCTCAGAGACGGCTTGTCCGATTGACTTGAAACTTTCACATTCTCTTCTTAGATATTTTTTTCAGGTAATGAGACTTGGAATTTTGGCTCCGACAAAAATTTCGATTTTTTTAGCCACTTCAAAGTTGAAATTTTTGTGCCAAAAACAAAGTTTTATGTTTGGGAAGCCGCCATTTTGTCAAAAATCAAAATTTTGAAAATCCCAAGTCTCATTACCAGCATTTGTCTATTCTTTACGTAATCCTTTTGGTTTTTTGCAATTCAGATAATTTGGACCGGAGAAATTTTGCTCACCGCAAAACCTTTTTTGAAGTAGACCCTCGGGAGATCCTCTACAGGACCGACGGAGTCCAAAATATTTTTTTTTTTTTAAATATATTCTAAAACTAGAAATAATGACCTATCTTTTCATATATATTACGTATTCATACAATAAATTGCCTCTCCAAAAATAATTTTCAAAAAAGCTCATTTTTTTGGCCTCGCAACTGGATATAACCCCTTAATTCAAAAGCATGGGTTTCTCATAATACTAAAAACTGAGTGAACTTATTATTGCATATGTACACTGACGAGCAAAACTGTAACTCAATTTCATTGTTTCAACTTCAAAGGTCTGTAACTTTTTTCTAATGCACGGATTTTGAAGATCTTAGTCTTGTTTTGTAGGTTATATTATTTACTACTATTAAGTAAAATTCAAAGCCATTTGATATCAGTTAAAGAAAATGACACCCCAACCTGTAAAAAAGTCAAATGTTAGAGTTTTGCACTCTGGTTATTTTTTTAAGAAATACTTTTATTAATGATTTTTTAATAGTGAGTTCACATCCCCTTGGACTTTTTTAGCTCTTCTATGCGTCTGGGCATTTTTTGGGTACACCGTCGTACCATTTCCGGGGAATATCATTCCATACGCCCTGTTGCCGCTCTCACAACTCCTTCATTCCACTTGGAGGAACTGCATATTTCTCCAGCTGCGATTTTACATGACTCCACAAGTTTTCTGTTGGATTCATGTCGGGAGATTGTAGTCGCCACTTCATAGATTGAAATTTCTGTTTTGAAATCCAATTTTTTACCAATATGGACGTGTGCTTGGGGTCGTTGTCTTGCTGAAAAACGCATTTTTCGGCAGAAAGACCCAATTTTCCAAAATTCCTTTGGAAGATTTTCTTGTAAAATGGATAGATATTGCACCTTTCGCAATATTCCATCGATTTACAACAAGGAGCCAACTCCATTTAAATTAATGCTCCCCCAAACCATGGAACCGCTAGCGGTTTGTCACTCATTCCTTGGTGACTGGATCGTGGGATCTCTAGTCCAATACCAAGAGCGCCCATCTGACTCGAAGCGATTAATTTTTGTTTCATCCGACCATAAAACCTTGAAAACAAAAGTATTTTGGAATTGTTTGCTTTTTAAGACACTGGTAGCAATGACTTACAGTATCCCAATTTGCTATCAAGCACGGTGGCGGTTCCATCATGGTTTGGGGGAGCATTAATTTAAATGGAGTTGGCTCCTTGTTGTAAATCGATGGAATATTGCGAAAGGTGCAATATCTATCCATTTTACAAGAAAATCTTCCAAAGGAATTTTGGAAAATTGGGTCTTTCTGCCGAAAAATGCGTTTTTCAGCAAGACAACGACCCCAAGCACACGTCCATATTGGTAAAAAATTGGATTTCAAAACAGAAATTTCAATCTATGAAGTGGCGACTACAATCTCCCGACATGAATCCAACAGAAAACTTGTGGAGTCATGTAAAATCGCAGCTGGAGAAATATGCAGTTCCTCCAAGTGGAATGAAGGAGTTGTGAGAGCGGCAACAGGGCGTATGGAATGATATTCCCCGGAAATGGTACGACGGTGTACCCAAAAAATGCCCAGACGCATAGAAGAGCTAAAAAAGTCCAAGGGGATGTGAACTCACTATTAAAAATCATTAATAAAAGTATTTCTTAAAAAAATAACCAGAGTGCAAAACTGTAACATTTGACTTTTTTTACAGGTTGGGGTGTCATTTTCTTTAACTGATATCAAATGGCTTTGAATTTTACTTAATAGTAGTAAATAATATAACCTACAAAACAAGACTAAGATCTTCAAAATCCGTGCATTAGAAAAAAAGTTACAGACCTTTGAAGTTGAAACAATGAAATCGTGTTACAGTTTTGCTCGTCAGTGTATGTATTTTGCATTTGCCGAATTTACGCTTTTAGTTTTACTCGGAAAAAACAGAAACAACTAGAATTATAACGGGACATCTCATGGAATAGGCTATGAGGTCTGCACATGCAGTGTGACGTCGGCATTGCACTTCGACGCTCTCTCTCTCGCAGTTGTTAAGCCGACAGCTAATGATGATGTATGCACTGGAGTGTGCTGATTAACTGGTTGGTCGTCCTTCATCGTGATCGTGTGGGCGGCTATGTATGATGCTCTGTTTGACTCTTCCAGGGCTTCTATCTCCTCCTTCAGGAACTCGGCGATGTCCTATTCCACGAACTCTTCCGGCGTTTGTACAACCGCCACCGACAGTCTCTCCTCCAGCATTCCTTGTTTGCGGTTTCTTACTGGTATCGCCACTTCGAGTTCCGCGCTCTTTACCTCCGCCCCAATTTTCGTGAGGAAATCCGATCCCAGCACTAGGGCTTCTATCACCTTTGGGAGGATCAGCCACTGCATCAACACTTTCCTCGTCCCGAGAGCCACCTCTATCTCCAGCTGTGATTTGATGCTCCCGTATCGTCTGTCTGCCATAGGCACCTGTCTTCTCAGGGCGTTCTCCTGTTCAAATTGCTCCGTTTGTAGGTCGAGCTCCTCAAACTCATCCGTCAAAGCCATCTGGCACCTGTAGGGGCGAACAAACAGCCGTAGTGCCGGAGTGCTGTTCTCCCGAATCCTTTCCAAGACCTCGTCCTTGGTCATGCCCAGGGGTCGCATCAAGGTCTACATATCCACCATAAAGTCTTTGAAGCTTTCGATATAGCCTTGCTTCCGCTGCCTGACCTGATCCGCGGATCCTGCCCGGCTCTGCCATTGTCCGTTCGTCGTTCGCGGCTGTTTTCCTGCCGCTCGTGTCTGTTATCCCGTCCATCGCGGCTGCTGCTCCTGACGACGTTCGGTAGCTCAGATCGACAGGTATTTAGCATAATCTTTTTCCAGTGCCGGCTGGTCGATGAATTCGGCCAGAGTCCCTCTCATCTCCTCGACAAGGCCATCTAGCTTTATCCCTAGGATACTTGCTATCATCGGGAAGTCGTCCTTTTAAAGGTTGTATCACCACGACTTTCCTATTCTAACTCTGTTTTTCTTTGCTCCGAGAATCACGCTTGGGCGCCAGGTGTAACAAACTGCTTTTTTTGTCTTTTTGCTCGCTACGTAAACGCGCGGCTAGCTCAGCTGAATTGGAATTGATTCAATATGAAATGCTGCCGGTGATGATTCCCACGCCGACTCCTGCGGCAGCACGCCTACCTCGCGTCCTTTTGCCTCACCGAGTCTTTTGGGTACCGGTCGCGTAATAGGCTCGTTACTGGGTATTTGGCATCTTCCACAGCTTGGAGGATGTTAAGCAGAACCTCCCTAGAGGGGGAGGGAGGGAGGTAGAGAACCTCCCTCCACTCTTCGCTCCATCTCGGAATACGGTCGAGCTTCGTCGGCCTGGCTTCCGGCAGGTCGTAACTCTCGTGTGGACCGACGCCGGGTACCTTTTGCACAACTCCACTGGATCTTCGTCGGCCTGGCCCTCGGCAGGTCCTCACCGACACTGGGTACCTTTCGCACAACATCCACTGCTAAGCCTCCACAAACTTCGTCGTTTTTTAGACTCGTATACGCCCCTTCACCTTACCTTGCACTCTCTGGATCTCAGCTTGGCAGTCTCAGCTTATGTGGACGTGACCGTTATTGGGTTTCTTGACTCGGCGATCTTGATCCTGGTAGCCTGGTATTCAATTGGGTTTCCACTCGCGTTGGTAAGGTCTCCTGCACGACTTTCACTTCACTGTCTCTCCAGCGCACGTCCTCCCTTTAAAACGTCGACTTGGTCACGTAAATTTCCTCCAGACAGATCGCGTCCAAAGTACAAAAATCCAGTTAATTTTCCTCAAGATCGATCTCGTGATTGGGTTGAAAGTACAAAAGGACCCGTGAGTTCACGGTTTTTCCGCTTTGTGCGTCCAAAGTCCGCAGAGCTGTTATTTCCCTTTTTCCTCTGCTTGCAACTTCTCCCGCTGTTGCTATGCGGAGGTTCCCCTCCACTTGCGATTGTGGGGAGTTTACAACTCGAGCCCCTTGGATCTCAGCTGTATGGCCTCAGCTAATTAAACCCGGTTATTCGGCATCTCGACTTTGGCATCTTGATCTTTGAAAACTCCTCGATCGCAACTCCTTTATCATTTCAACTCCCTCGTCGTACCTCGAGCAGCGTTGCCAGACGTCTCAATTTTGGCGGGACGTCCCGATTTTTAAATTTAAATTAAATGTCCCTCGCGGGACAGACTCAGTCCCGCTTTTCGAAGATAACTCGACCGTGCGTGCAACGGGCTGAGGAAACGCGCAGGAGTGAAAAAGGCGCGAGCGACCGCGACTTCCTCTCTTTCTCTTACGCTTTTTCATTATTTTAATTTGCTTATAAATTTCTAATTCACGAAAACGTACGACTATCTACGAAAGAATAACGAATACCGTTTGTTTTAGTGCTTAGCCCTCTAGTGCCCAAACATTCTTTTCCAAGAAAAAAATTATTTTTGGATTCAGTATGTATCAAAAGTGAATGTTTGTTTTAAAAAAAATGTTATTTTTTGCTCGGATCGAGTTTTATATGACTATAACCTTGGACCGCCTAGAGGCGGCTTTGGGAAAAATTACCAAAAATTAAATAATCAATTTTTTTGTTTACATGTTTTATTATAAATGATATAAAGATGAGCACCAAAAACAAATAAAATATTAGGTTGTCAAAAAGTCTTGGGGTATTTTTATTGAATTTTCAATCTATATATATAAAAGCAAGTTGTGTTAGTTAAACCACTTATAACTTAAGAACGGCTGAACAGATTTGGCTGAAAATTGGTAGGAAGGTAGCTTAGAGCCCGGAATAGGACGTAGGGTACTTTTTATTCCGTTCGACATACCAAAAATCGCATATAAATTGAGTTATTACCTCATCACACTGACAAGCACACACTACCATAGCATTTTAACTCAATTTTTTTGAAGCGAATTGAAGTTATTTGTGATTTTGGTGAATTGAAGTGAAGTGAAGTTTTTCGTGGTTTTAGTGAATTGAAGTGAAGTAAAGTTTAATTAATAATGCCGCAACCAAGACGATCGAATCTTTCCCGACAAAGCCGTAATTCAAGAAGACTGCTGTTCGGAGCAGAACCCCTAATTTGTAAATTTTATCCTAAATTCAAATGTCCAACTGATAATGAAACGTAACGTAAACATAAAGTTGTTTACCAACACCCGCATAATTGCAATCGCGCCTAACTTTGCTTATCTTGTTTTATCTATCTTCTTTATCATCTCATTCTTTTCGCAACTCTTAACCGAATTAAATACTTTTCGTTCGATCTCGCAAAACCCTCGCAAGCAAGTTGTCGGTCGCGATCTTGTATACGCAAAACACATAAGCATTGTACACAAGAACAAACAAAAAACACTCAGAGACACAAATATAAAACCACATCTCATTTAAATCACAAACATTGGCCTATAGTGCATATATAAGCCGTGTTAGGTCAGTGAACGCTTGCGAATTTGTTCCGTTGCATTTTCGTCTCTTGCATTCAATTTCGTGCAGTTGCATCGGCAGCTTACGGTGATAGTGACTTTCGTATACTCTTTTTGAAAATGATGGCTGAAAGTGATTCGGTTGGTGCAAGATCCGCGGCGGTACCAAGTGACTTGGACTTTTATAAAGCAAAGTCTGATGCTACCTTAAGACAGGTAGAAGCTTTAAAAAGCTACCTGGAGTCAGATGAGGCGGTCAACTTCGACGAGACTGATCTTCAAGTGCGACTTGATTTTATCGATCAAATGCAAGTGGACTTTGATAAAAGTCAAACCGCGGTCGAAAGGTTAGACTTGCAGGAGTTGTACAGTGACTCTCGGTCAAAGTTCGCAAACATCTACCTCGCGGTAAAATCGCAAATTTCGGGTGAGCTTGGCAAGCAGCGTAGATTTTCAGTCGTGAATTCTACAGCCCTTCCACATGTCGGTGGTGATTCGAGACCCGCTGCGCGTGCCACAAGGCTCCCAGAGTTCAAGTTGCCAAGGTTCAGCGGTGCCTATATCGATTGGCCTGATTTTTACGCAATGTACAACACCATTGTGGGCAATAATGATGACCTGAGCAACGTGGAAAAGTTCCAGCACCTTCGGTCATGCTTGGATGGCACAGCTTTGGACACAATTCGTTCACTGGAGCCCACGGAAGCTAACTATGAGAAGGCTAGCGAATTACTAGTTTCGAGATTTGATAACAAACTTTTGCATTTTCAGGCACACATACGGTCAATCTGCGGGATTTCAGGTGTTGAGCAAGGATCGGCAGCAAGCTTACGACGCTTAAGCGACCAGATGAATTCGCATCTGCGTGCGCTGAATACCATGGCAACGACACAGGAGATCATGGACGGTCTTCTGATCTATCTGGTAGCTTCGAAGTTGGATCGCCACACTCGAGAGAAATGGGAAGAGGGTCTGCAGGCAAACAAGCTGCTGAAGTGGAAGGATATGGCTACATTCCTGGAAAAGAGGGGCCGCATGTTGGAGAATCTTGAAAATGCTATGGTAATCCAGACACCTAGCAAACAGGTGGGAAAGCCAAACACTAACAAAAACATTCATAACGCACTCGTAGCATCATCACTAAACACCTCATCATGTAGCATGTGTGAAAGTAGAGATCACTTCATTTCTAAATGCGCTCAGTTTTTAAACCTCAGTCCCACCTTGCGATATAAGGAGGCTAAAAGGCTGCACTTATGTCTTAATTGTTTGCGCAAAGGCCATGGTATGCAACAGTGCAAGTCTGGTTCTTGCAAACGCTGCCATTCGAAGCATAATTCGTTGCTTCACATCGATTCTAATGCCATCGCCGCACCCTTTCCTCCAACTACCACTACTAACAGTAAAAATGTCGTTTCGCTCTTATCATCATCATTCTCTGAAGCTCCACCTGTTGTCTCGTCAGATAGTAAGACCGACTATGTGCTGCTTGCAACTGCCATCGTATACATCAGAAATCGATCTGGTGCATTTGTTCCCTGCAGAGCCTTGTTAGATTCTTGTGCTCAAATCAACATCGTCACTTCTCGTTTCGTTAAGCGGTTGCAGCTCACTACTCGTCAAGCTAACACATCTGTATCTGGAGTTGGTGAATCATCATTTTCATCAAACGCAACCGTCGATCTCGAAGCACACTCCAGGGATAGAAAATATCGCACAGCACTGACAGCAGTAATTAGTGGCAAAATTACAGATTATCAGCCTCATTTCGATTTAAACGCCCTAGGGTGGAACATACCACCAAATCTTGTTCTTGCTGATCCGTGGTTCTACAATAGTCAGCGTATCGATTTGTTAATAGGGGCTGGCATCTTTTACGAATTGCTTTGCGTTGGGCAAATGCGATTAGCCGAAAATCTGCCCATTTTGCAAAAGACGCGTCTTGGCTGGATCGCATCTGGAGGGATTTCGTTCTCAAACATGAAGCGTTCAGCACTTGCGGTGACCACTGAGCCCGTCATCCAATCGGAAACCGATTCCTTGCCAGACATTGTCAAACGGTTTTGGGAAATCGACAGCTACTGTGGATCTCCAATTGTCGCAACTGATGAGATGTATTGTGCGAGCAGCTGTTCCAGAATACCTTTTTTCGTCTCAGTTCAGGGCAATACTCAGTTCGTTTTCCTGCCAAAGCCAGTTTTGACATGCTCGGTGATTCTTACGGTCGTGCCTTACGTCGATTTAAGACGCTAGAGGGCAAATTGCTCAAGGATGTGGAATTGAAGTCGCAATACGCTGCATTCATCAAGGAATACATCGATCTACAGCATTTGTCGCTTGCTTCTTAGCAATCAGTAGCCTCGCAATACTACTTGCCTCATCATTGCGTGCAGAAGCCAGATAGTACAACCACAAAGTTACGAGTTGTATTCGACGGTTCAGCTAAAACGACCTCAGGTTACTCTCTAAATGATTTGTTGTTTGCAGGTCCCTCAATACAGCCCAAAATCTTCAGCACACTGCTTCGTTTTCGTTTTTTCAAAGTTGCATTATGCGGGGACATCTGCAAAATGTATCGATGTGTCCGTGTCACTAGCCCTGATAACTATTTGCAGTCTATCTTATGGCGTGACGACCCAAATCAACAGGTTAAGGCTTATACGCTCGATACGGTTACCTACGGCACTAAGCCGGCTGCATTTCTGGCAATTCGTGCTATGCAGCAGCTATCATATGATGAGGAAGCTGAGTTCCCGTTGGCAGCCAAAATAGTTCGCCGAGACTTTTATGTAGACGATCTCATTTCTGGAGGTGACTCGATCGAGGAGGCAGCTCAAATTCGTGAGCAGGTGAAGGAATTGCTATCCAAGGGTCATTTCCAATTCGAAAATAGTGTTCAAATGAGGCAGCAGCTTTAGAAGGCGAGTTAGAAATTGACCGCGAGAAAACGCTCAGGTTTCATGATGGAACTGATGTCCTCAAAGCACTCGGCTTATATTGGGATGCAAAATCGGATCACTTGCTTTTCTCGTTGTCTGGAACCATGACAGAAAGCGGTTCAACGAAAAGATCGATTTTATCGGCCGTTGCCAAGTTCTACGACCCTCTCGGATTGATAGCACCAATTGTTACAAAATTGAAAATATTTCTGCAAATTCTTTGGAAAGACAAACTGGATTGGGACGAGTCGCTTCCGCAATCTTTGCATTCCTCATGGCTGGAGCACATGAAGCAGATGTCAGCGGTCAATCATCTAAAATTTCCTCGTTTCGTTATGCAGCCCAACTCGTCGTTGGAGATACACGCTTTTTTTTTTTTTTTTTTTTAAAAGCTTTGCTCTGTTTATTGAATCTTCTCCTTACGAGACTAACAATAAGTGTATCAAATCTTATACTATAACCTAACTATCAGTCATATAGACTGGAACAGTTAAAATGGCCCTGACAAATTATGGCTGGGTTGGAAGGTCGTTACGTTTCAGGCGGGTTCTTCTGGAAACCCGAGTCAGATCCCTTGCAAGAGGATTTGGGTGTGCTGAGAGTTTTTCCTTGTATGACGCTTTTTGCTTTTCTATTTCATTTTTTACTGCGAGAATGCCAAGGTCCCTGTGGATGTTTTTGTTTCGAATATACCATGGTGCCCCAGTGATAGTTCTCAGGATCTTTGCTTGAGCGCGCTGTATGATGTCTATGTTAGTTTTGCTCGCGTTTCCCCAGAGCTGGGAGCCATACGTCCAGATTGGTTTAAGAGTGGAGTTGTAGAGCAGTACCTTGTAGTCCAGACACATGGGCGATCGGGCGTTTATAATCCAGTGGAGGCTGCTGGCTTTTAGTTTTAAATGTAGTTTCTTGCATTCGATGTGTCTACGCCATGTTAGACGTCTGTCGAGGTGGACGCCGAGATACGTCACTTCGTTGACTTGGGGGATCATTGTGCTATTCAAGTGGATCGGAGGGCATGTTTGTCTGTTGAGAGTAAACGTTACGTGCTTACACTTCTATTCGTTTATTTTGATACGTCAGTCGGATAGCCACTTCTCTACTACCGTGAGGTGGTAGGCTAATTGGGATGTTGCACGGGCTGGGCATCTGGAGCGGCTGAGGATCGCAGTATCGTCAGCGAAGGTGGATGTTAGTAGTCCCTCGCTCGTGGGAATATCCGCTGTGTAGAGGACGAATAGAGTTGGTCCAAGTGCGCTTCCTTGTGGGACTCCAGCTTCGATTTTATAGTTTTCGGATGTTGTTGTGTTGCACCTCACTGCGAAGACTCTGTTGTAGAGATACGACTCGAGTAATTTGTGAGTGTACCCGGGAAAGTGTGTTTTAATTTTATGCATAAGACCGGTGAGCCAGACGCGGTCGAATGCTTGGGATACGTCGAGGAATATCGCGCTGCAGTATTCTCTATGTTCGAAGGCTGTGCGAATCTCTGATGTTATTCTGTTTACTTGCTCGATAGTTCCATGTTTTTCTCTGAAGCCAAATTGATGGGCTGGGATAATGTTATGAGCTCCCATATATGGTAAAATGCGTGTTAGAAGGCATCGAACAGTTTCGACAGGCATGATAAAAGACTTATTGGTCTGTAAGAGGACGGAATCGTGGGATCTTTTCCGGCCTTTGGTATCATTATAATTATTGACTTTTTCCATTTTTTTGGATAGTAGCCAAGACTTATGATCCCATTGAAGAGTTTACAGATGACCTCAATAGCACAGTTTGGAAGTTCAATTATCATTTTTGGAGTTATTTGGTCACCGCCGGGAGCCTTTTTCGGTTTTAGCCTCCGGATGACTTTGGTGATCTCATTCGGTCGAAACGATGGTATTGTGGATTCGCTTTCAGTTTGGATTTCCGGTAGAACGAAAGGACTTGGGGCGGGATTCGGTTGGAAGACGCCCCTGAGATGTGAGGCAAATGTTTCGGCTCTGTCTGTGTCGCTGCGCGCCCAGCCACCTGAAGAATTTCTTATCGGGGAGACGGTTTCAGCCGGAGAGCTTAGATTTGGGTGAGCCCTCCACAAAGGATGCTTTGCACTTGTTGGAGAGAGTTTCTCGATATATCTCAGTTGTGCGTTTTCGGCATCTTGCTTCAGAACCCGGTTTAGTTTGCGGGTGGCTTCATTTAGACGTTGCTTTGAGCATGGCGATCTGCTGGTTTGCCACACCCTTCGCAGACGCCTCTTTTCCAGAACGAGCTGTTCGATTTGCAGGTTGGTTTTGAACTTCTTTATTTGCACATCATGTCGTTGTGGTGTTGAGATCCTGGCTGCTGTGACGAGTACCTCTTCCAGGGCGGCGGTAGAGCAGTCGATGTCCCCTTCGATATTGAGCTGGGTGTTAAGCTCAATGTGGGAACTGACGTACTTCCTATATTTCATCCAGTCAGTTCTGTGCGACGTCAGCCTGTAGGTGTAGTCCGTAATTTCTGGGCTTTGAAGAAGGGTTATCAACAATGGAGAGTGGTCTGATGAGAGATCGGGTAGGGCCGTGGCGCTTATTAGGTTGCGTGGGATGTTTTTTGTAACCGCGAGATCAATTAGATCTGGGATCTTTCTAGGATCTGCTGGCCAATAT
The DNA here is from genome assembly GCF_018152265.1 of Drosophila ficusphila. Classification (NCBI taxonomy): domain Eukaryota; kingdom Metazoa; phylum Arthropoda; class Insecta; order Diptera; family Drosophilidae; genus Drosophila; species Drosophila ficusphila. The sequence goes on from NW_025064156.1 coordinate 738,429, forward strand.
GTGGGGCTACCAGGAGAAACGTAGTCCAACTTATTTCTCACATTTATAAGTGCATTATAAAGTTGCCTTCCCTTGGGAGTAACGAGGCGTGATCCCCAGTGCGTATGCTTTGCGTTGTAATCTCCAGCAGCTATGAAGCGATCCCCAAGTGAGTTGTAGAAATCCATGAATTGACCTTCAGAGATTGTAAAGCGAGGTGGGCAGTAGACAGCGGCGATGCAAAGGTTGTCGTTTCCTGACTGCACTTTTATAGACGTGGCTTGCAAGTAATTTGTTGCAAACCTTTGGTGAAAATGGTGTTTGATGCGTTCTCTAATTAAGATGCCGGTGCCGCCGTGGGCTTTACCATCGGGATGATCTGTGCGGTAGAAGGTATACCCCCGTATATGGAAGTTATATTTGCTTGTGAGGTGAGTTTCAACCAGCAACATGGCGTCGATGTGATTTGCATTTAGGAATTGTGTTATTTCCAGTTTATGCCGTGAAATGCCGTTGGCATTCCACATGGATATTCTTAGATTGGTCATTTATTATTTGGACTGCTGTGATACAAGCAGCTGCATCACCATATTCTGGTTCTGGACCAGCGTTTGCATGGTCGCTTTCATAAATGACATGAACTCCATCATACTTTGTTGCATGGTAAACATCATAGTTTCCAAATTGCTTTGCGGCTGGGGTGGTACCTGTTTAGCGTTTTCTGAGTGTGGATGGAGTGGTTTTTCCATGCCCGTTCGTAGAGCATCAGCGTAGGAGATGCCGTTTGTGGTACTGAGCGGACCGAACGAAGATCTGGCTGCCTTGGCGAAAAATACGTCTGGCGTAGTTTTTGATTTAAAATACACATTTTGTGTATTTTGTTGACGCGTAGCTGTCGCTTGTCGCATGCGACTCTTCAGCTCCTTGTAGACCAGACAGCCTCTGTAGTTTGCCGTATGGTTTCCTCCGCAGTTCCCACATTTTTTTGTGTGGGGATCTTCTTTGTTAACAGAGCAGTGTGTGGAATTGTGGAAGTATCCGCAGACTACACAAACTGACCGAAGTGTGCAGTATGTCCTGGTGTGCCCAAACTCCGGGCAATTTGTACATTGCACTGGGCCGTTCCGTTTGTGTGGTTCTTCCACTGTGATCCTCCGGTGCAGTAAGAACTGCAGCTTGTAGATCGGGTGCACTTCATTTTTCCTTAGGGTTTTGCTATCTGGCTCGAGCTCGACCTTAAAGAGAGGTTGCGGCTTTTTATTTTTGTTGATAATATTGCTAACATTCTTAGCAAAGAATCCCTTGTCTTTAAGGGCTTCTAGTATCTCAGAGGGGGAGACGTCGGGTTCGATTCCTTTTAGTAGTACCTGTAGCCCTTTGCTACTTTTTAGTTGGTAGGTGTAAAAATTCTTTTTCGTTTCCTCCAGGTATTTGGAAACAGCTCGGAAGTGTTCTTCATATTTCGTCTGAACTTTGGTTTCGTGGATGTTCCCTTTAATAAGCGGAACAACATGAAAATTTTCGTTCCCGACCAGCGCAACAATTTTGTTGACCAGGGCGTTTGAGCTTTTTTCCCTAATGTAAATAGGTGGGGGCTTTGGTTTCTTTTGGGTCACTTGCTCCGGCTCAGCTTGGGTCTCACCATCTGCTAAGAGGGAAAATCTATTGCTGTTGTTTGAAATACTGGTTTTTCCTTGGCTTGGATTGTACGGTTGATCTTTGGTTTGTTACCAACCGTGTTCTGCGGACTAAGCTTACGCTTTATCTGGATGTAGCGATCCATACCGGTCTGTATGGCCGGAACCGCTTGTTGCTTATCAAAGCTTACGGTTTTTGTTGCTGTTGCAGTTTGCGATGGAGCCGTTGACACCGTTTTCGCAATATTGGTCGTTGCTTTAGTTGTTGCCGTTACTTTTGCTGAGGTAGTAGAAATTAAAGCACTGCTTGTTGATGGTGCGTCTCCCATAGAAGCCGGTGGTGGTGGGGTCTGGCATTGATAACTCCAAGATGTAGGAATTGGAATGAGTAGGGCTGGTGATAGAGAGCGGGCTCTCGTGCTTTCGACGGTCAGTAGGGCCGGGTTGCTCTTTATAGACGTTTTCTCTACTTCGGTATCGCGGGTTGAGAAATAAGCATAACAAGCGTTTCTTTGGTTTACGGAGCTTCTACGGTCATTATTTTGCTCGCCGCTCATTTATTTGAGCTTATCGCGCGTGGCAAAATTTGTGAACCCACGCGTACCCTGAGCGAATTTCGCGAAATAGAAATCTGATATTTCCGATGTATTTTTAGTTACTCGGCGGAGCGATATAAAAACACGTCTGTTGTCAATAACAGTTGATTGAAAACGCTTTTTGTGACGCAAGTTTAGCAGCGTATGGCGCCTGCGTTTACGTCAGATCTGAAACTCATGGCTGTATCTCAACTCATTTACTTTGTTCCAAATCTAGAGTTTCGCCTCTAAAAACCCTCACCATACCCAAATTGGAATTATGCGCAGCGCTATTGTTATCAGAGCTCATCTCAAACATTACCCTAACCATTTCATCTGATTGCAACTTTTATTGTTGGTCTGATTCAACCATAACGCTTTCTTGGATTCGTAAACCTCCATCAGATTTTAATATATTTGTATCCAACAGAATTGCGCAGATTCAGGATCGCACCAAGAGCATGACATGGCGTCATGTACCCACACACTGGAACCCTGCCGATATATTATCGCGTGGATGTTCACCTCTCGAGCTCTTGGAGTCTAACCTGTGGCGAGAGAGACCTCCATTTTTACGTTCGGATTCATCGTGCTGGCCAAATATAGCGCCTATTGTGGACGACTTGCCTGAACGTCTCGCATGGTTTTAGTTGTAACCGAGAAGCAGGATATCTCATACGATTGCAAATTTCAAAACTCATTTGGAAAGCTGCAGCGAGTTTTTGGATACATATACCGGTTCTGGCTTCTCAAATTCCAAAATCAAACGCGTCGCAAAGGACCACTCACAGTCGATGACGTCAAAGGTGGCACACATCTACTCATCAAAGGGATCCAGCGTGTTTTCTTCGCAGAGGACTACAAAGCATTGCGAAAGAACAAGCAGGTTGCATCAAATAGCAAGCTCTCGTCGTTGCATCCTATTCTAGATGACTCAGGATTAATTCGTGTTGGTGGTCGCTTGCAAAACTCGCTTCTGGACTACGATGCGAGACATCCCATTTTGCTGCCAAAGGATCATCCTGTAACTCAAGCAATCGTCGCTCATTTTCATCACAAGTTTTTGCACGCAGGACCGCAAAGTCTACTAGCTGCCTTGCGCCAGAGGTTTTGGCCAATTAGAGGCAGAAAAACAGTCGCAACTATCGTTAACAAATGCATCAGGTGTTTCAGACTGAAGGCGAGAATGATGGAACATATCATGGCCCCCTTGCCGGCCAGCCGAGTGGAACCATGTCGTCCTTTTACAACGACTGGAATCGACTTTTGTGGCCCATTCTTCTCGAAATCGAAAGTCAGGAATCGACCCCCTGCGAAGTGTTACGTGGCAGTTTTTATTTGCTTCGCAACTAAGGGTCTCACTTGGAGTTAGTAGAGGATTTATCAACCGCATCGTTTCTCGCCGCTCTCAAGCGTTTCACCAGCATCAGGGGCAAGCCCAACACGATCTGGTCGGACAACGCAACAAACTTTGTTGGTGCGAGAAACGAGTTGCAAGAGCTCAGGCAAATCTTCCTCGCTGATCCTCCAAATATCGAGCTTCGCAATTACCTGTTGTCTAACGGAATTAATTGGCAGTTCATACCCCCTCGCTCGCCTCATTTTGGTGGCTTGTGGGAGGCCGCAGTAAAAGCAGCCAAATATCATTTTCATAGGGTGGTTGGAAGATCGGTTTTGACTTTTCATGAACTTCGTACTCTCGTTTGCGAAGTGTCTGCCATGCTTAATTCTCGACCACTCTGCCCCATTTCAGAAAATCCTAGCGACTTGGAGGTTCTCACGCCTGGACATTTTCTTATTGGCACCGCTTTCAACGCCATAGACGAACCCGACATCACCCATCTCAGCATCAATCGGCTAAGTCGCTGGCAGCGAGTTTGCCAGATGCAGCAGGCGATTTGGCACAAGTGGAGCACTGCCTACCTATCGCTACTCCAGGAACGTGGGAAATGGCGATCAGAAAAGGCAAATTTGTCGCCCGGCAGTATAGTCATCATTAAGGACGACAATCTTCCTTCACTCCAATGGCGCATGGGCAGAGTTGAGAGCATCGTACTTGGACCAGATGGTGTGGCCCGTGTTGCAGTTATTCGAACAGCTGCAGGCATCATCCGAAGAGCTGTTGGCAAGTTAGCCGTTCTGCCCTTTGAGACCACCTCGTCTGTCAGCGTGACTCTTCCAGCGGGGGGAGCATGTTCGGAGCAGAACCCCTAATTTGTAAATTTTATCCTAAATTCAAATGTCCAACTGATAATGTAACGTAACGTAACGTAAACGTAAAGTTGTTTACCAACACCCGCATAATTGCAATCGCGCCTAACTTTGCTTATCTTGTTTTATCTATCTTCTTTATCATCTCATTCTTTTCGCAACTCTTAACCGAATTAAATACTTTTCGTTCGATCTCGCAAAACCCTCGCAAGCAAGTTGTCGGTCGCGATCTTGTATACGCAAAACACATAAGCATTGTACACAAGAACAAACAAATAACACTCAGAGACACAAATATAAAACCACATCTCATTTAAATCACAAACATTGACCTTTTTTTGGAAGTGCACAAAGCGGTAGCAACAAATTAGTTGCATTCCTCTGAACAACTACAAAATACTGCAAATGAAAGGACTGAAGGAGAACAAAACATTGCACGTGAACAGCGCCGCGTTAGTATGGGTCGACTTCGTGCTTCTCAATAAGAAGAACAAAGTGAGGCAACCCGTAACACGGCTCGGTTGACAATGCAGAATTGTCGAGCTTACAACAGAGGTCAAGAAATAGATAATTTGCGACGCAAAAGATATTTATCAAGTGCTGATTTGAATCGAGCAGTGTTTCAATACGATTGCATCACTGATTACAGCTTGCATATGTTAGGCAGAATCAGCTTAGCTAGAGATTCGTGAAAATCGATACCGGGTCACCTACGCACAACATCCACCAACTGCGTCGTTCCTCAAACTCGTTGACGCACCTTACTTGCACCCTCTGGATCTCAGCTTGTCAGTCTTAGCTTATGTGGACGTGACCGTCGTTGGGCATCTTGATTTGGCGATCTTGATCCGGATGATTCTGGCACTTCGTATTCACTGGGTTTCCACTCGCGTTGGTACGACTTTCTCCTCTAGGCGAGGGTCTTCGATATGACCATCCTCGGTGGCTGTTCCTTTCTAGAACCCGTGCTGGCCCCGTTATCCTCTCCAGCTGGCTCACGTGATCGGGTCCAAAGTACATCGAGGTCCCGTTAATTCACGGAGTCTCCTCATTGCGCGGGTCCGAAGTCCGCAGATTCAACGTTACATCGGATCAAAGTCTTCGGATTCAATGTTCGACCCGGATGCCCTTGCCGACTGGATTCCAAGGTCCGGAGCGATACCGTTATTTCCCTGTTTGGTACCTGCTATTCCGCAAGCAGCTCCTCCCGCTGTTACTATGCGGAGTTTCGCCTGCACCTGCATTTTTGGGGAGTTTTACAAACCGAGGGTTTCGCGCTGCTGCGTGACCGGAGCTCATTCCGAATGACAGTCAAGGCGAGCGAAACTTCAAGCGAACAAACCGAAGCCAAGGATCCAAAGAGTAAGTTAAGAGCAAAGAAATCATTGATAGCCCAGTCTGAGTGCATGTTATGGAATAAGTAAAAAGATCAAGAATGGGAAATAAAATCACAAAAGAAATTAAGAAAAATGCTTCTCCTTTTTGTATGTGACCACGTGCAGAAATTTGTTACTGCTGGGAATCGTGTTGCGCCAGAACTGTTTTCTCACTGCAACGCGGATGCCGAGCTGCCCACAAAAGCACAGGAAAAGGATAGCCTCCGGTATCCTCTATTTTCAGTGACCACGTGCAAAAATTTGTGTCGGGCGGGAACCGTGTTGCGCCAGAGCTGCATTTCTCAGTGCAACGCGGAGACCCAGCTGCTCACAAGGAGCACAGGAAAAGAATCGCCTTCGGCATCCTTTCCTCGGGTCACTAGTCCTTAGCTCATCAGTTTTAGTCGATAACCCAGAAGCGCCCACATTTTTTCGGAGAAAGGACCCGTCCAGACTTTCTACATTTCTAGTCACCGCGGTCCTTAAAAATTTAATAGTACGATATATTACTGATGTAGTGATTTTTCGAAAAATAAATAATAATATTAATTAGTATTTTTCATTCAAAATTTTTTTATTCGCCAGGAGGACTGGTATAACGCTCCCCTTAGACCAGACAAGCAACCGTCAGTAAATGCCAGGTTATACGTTTGGCAAGCAGACCCTGGACAGCGACAGCATAGAAATAAAGAAGAAGACTGAGACTTTCAACATTTTTTTATTTTATAGTTACCTGTTAAAAAGTTTTTTGACTTTTTTGCGATAAAGGATATGCTAAAGGCTTCGAAAACGATCATCACTTCTCTAAGGCTATTTTATTTGTGTCTTAAAAGCAATATGCCAAGATAACCCCACATACGACAGTATATTTTTATAAGCTTAAATTAAATAAATAAAACACAATTACAACAAGAAGTTCAATTTTTCTACTGAATCTAAAATGACCTTAAAATTAAAAATACACAAATTAAGAATGATTTCTTACGTTCTTACGTTAAAAATTATGTAAAATAAACTCAAGTTTATTAAATTTTTCTTAAACTAAAAAAATTCCATCAGTTTAAAAATAAATTAATTACTAGCTTTCATTTAATAAGATAAACTGTTGAGCAGATGATTTGATATATAACATTTATTGTTAAAAATTCAGTTTACTTAACTTTTTTATAAAAACAAAAATATTATTTTTACTGAAACCATAAAATATATAATATTAATTCAATTAATTACAATTTAATACAGAAAAACGACTTTATATCGGCTTACAAATTTTATTTGAATCTTAAAATATCGATAGAATATGTGTTATAAATTATTGCTAATAGTGGAACATTTTGTGTTCTCATTTTGTTATTTATTATACATACATTATTATTTTTTTTTAATTTGACTTTATACTTAAGAAAGCAAAGTTCTTTTTATATATAGATGTACCAAAACAATTCAATTATACAAAGAAATTTTTAAACTAGAAAATTATATTTTGCTCACGCAATTTCTGTGTCACTAGTCTCATCGTCGGACGACTCCAGCTTTCTTCGTTTTTTTTTGCTTCTCACATGGTTTGGTTTGCGGCCACTCGGTTTGGAAGGTGAAATGGAAACTTTTCTGACTTGGGATAAATCAATTACGTCCTAAAAACGAGTCGTTTTATTGCATTAATAATAAATAAACCCTTGTAATTTAAACAAAAAAACAGGAAAGGAAGCTAGCTTTGGTAAGCTGAAGCTTAATTACCCTTGCAGTCATCAAATATGCCAAACAATATCGAAAATATGACGATTTTTGTATTAATTTTTTATATTTTCGACAATTGTTTATATGATAGCTGTATGCTATTGTATGCTATTGGTCCGATTAGATAAAAATTTCATTCGAAATCTATTTTCCAAAAATTATAGTTGTCCGATAAAACACAACGATTTTATCATTTTTTTTATATTTTTTTTTTCTACTATGGCAGCTATACGATATAGTTTTTCGATTCTTATGACCAGGCGATGTTTTAAAAATCATGCTCCATTATTTATATATATATTTTTCAATTTTTCATATTGCATCATATTTTGATCAAATTTTATTCGAAATTCAAAAGTAGTTAAAAACACCATCTGGAAGAAATCAAGTCGATATGATCAAAAACAATGGCGTACGAGGTGTGTTCAAAAAGTACCGCGAATTTTGAATTTTCGCGGGTTACCTCGTATCGAATTTCGATTTTTTGTAGCGTTATGTTGGTCCTCATGTCTCTTACTTATGCCGACAAGCTCGGCCATTTTGAATGTTCACTTAATGGTTGACAGCTGCTTTGCTTACACGTGTTTTAGACAGAGCTCGCAAATAACAGTCGACCGTTTTTCATCTTGTGCCCTCGATGCGAGCACAACCGAAAAAGTTCATACTCTCTCGCTCTCGCTCTGAGCAAGAGACCCTTGCTGTCATCATTTGTGTTCTCTGCTGAGCGCTTTTCGATGAGCTCTTTGTATTTCGGTCTTTCAATGAGCAGTGCGTAAGGAGCAGATCGAGAAACACTCGCACAATGAGAGTCAGCAAAAGACCGATTGACCGAAAAACTCAACGCAAACGGTCTTCGCATTTACACACACACGTTCAATTCACGAAGACGATTAATATATTTCGTCCGCAAAACCGATGTTTAACGATTTGCTTGCCTATACGTGCACTGTATACCAATACATATGCAAAAGACCTTTTGCTTCACTGACAAAACGGTCTTGGAGCAACCAGAACAAAACCGAATAGATAAAAACGGTTTCAGTCTGAGCGCAACCGAACCCATTCACGAACCCATAAATCGGTCGTTCTCTGAGCCTTTTCGTAAAGAGTAGAGAAGACTGTTATTAGCAGACAACGAGAAACTCTGGTTTTAGATCGTATTCGATTTTTACCTATTCAAAAAAAATGGATCAAAGAACCTGTATCAAATTTTGTGTGAAAAACGAGGACCTAACCATATCGATTAGCTCGTGCCATTCGATTTTTATCAATGATTTGAGCATGAGACGGGTCGCCGCGAATTTCGTACCAAAATTGCTCAATTGCGACCAAAAATAGCATCGCATGAACATTGCTAATGAGATGTTTAACTCTGTCCGCGACGACCCAAATTTGCTCAAGAGGGTCATAACTGGTGACGAATCGTGGGTTTATGGTTACGACGCGGGAACCAAAGCTCAATCATCTCAATGCCGCACGAACCAAGACCAAAAAAAGCGCGCCAAGTTCGGTCGAATGTGAAAGTTTTGCTGACAGTTTTCTTCGATTGCAGGGGCGTGGTGCATCATGAGTTCTTGCCACAGGGAAGAACGGTCAATAAGGAATATTACCTGCAAGTTATGCGCAATTTGCGCGAAGCAATCCGCCAGAAACGCCCGGATTTGTGGAAGAACAAAAATTGGTTTTTGCACCACGATAACGCCCCTGCTCACACATCGTTGCTTATGCGCGACTTTTTGGCCAAAACCAACACACTAATGATGCCGCAGCCACCGTATTCCCCAGATCTGGCCCCCTGTGATTTTTTCTTGTTTCCTAAACTGAAGAGGCCCATGAAAGGACGACGTTACGCTACACTTGACGAGATAAAGACGAGATGAAGTGCTTCAAAGATTGGAAAAACCGTTGGCACAAGCGCATATCTCATGTGGATTACTTTGAAGGGGATAAAACAGATATTCATGAATAAATAAATAATTTTTGAAAAAAACACACAATTCGCGATACTTTTTGAACACACCTCGTACATATATGTAGAACAATATAACAATAAAATCAAATATGTACCTATGTATCTTGTTTTCCTTCGAACTTCGTACAAGAAAAAAATGTCAAAATACAATTTTTGCACTAACACATTTTAGTTATCGGGGCAGCAGGGTTTAGGGTGAAAAGTAAACTAATTGCATTCATAAATTATTTTTACATTGGGAATCATTTTCATACAGCTCCATACCAAAATTATATTTTAAAACTTTTTAAAATATTAGGTTTTTTCAAATTATTTGTTGTCCCACGGCCCACAATCCCGCCCACCGACCGAGGGGCGACCGCCGTGTATCGTACGGCACGATTCGCGATAAATTTTGACGCGATTTTTAAAAGAAAAAAAATTAAAAAACGAAAGGTAAGGAAAGAAAGTTAAATGTTATTTTAATTTTAAATTTAACGATCTAATTTGGTGCCAGAAATGTTAGAATTGATCTCATGCATGCGTGCTCATGCACGTCGTAATTAGATCTACAAGGATTTAAAACTAAAGGAGCATAATTTTTAGTAAATCTACTTAGTACCGAGAAATTTAGTCTACTCAGCAAGTAAGGACAGTCAATTTCACCACGTATAAGGTTATGAATAAATACAGTACCAAGCATCGTTCTACGGTTTGTAAGGGAGGGCAAGTTAATGAGGAGCAATCTATGAGAATATGAGGGTAGGAATAGGTTTGCATTCCAGTTTAGGCGGCGTAGGGTAAAAATTAAAAAGTTTTTTTGTACTGATTCTATGCGATCAGCATGTACTCCGTATTGAGGACTCCAAACGGGTGCCCCATACTCAAGGATTGGCCGGACCAACGATATAAATAAAGCCTTGGTAACATAAGGATCCTCAAATTCCTTCGACCATCGTTTAATAAATCCAAGCATTCCAAGCATGTTATTAAACATGTTCGAAATATGAGCAGAGAATTTAAGTTTGGGGTCCAATTGGACGCTAAGATCGTCAACAAGCGCTATTCTTTCCAAGGCACCACCACTTAGTGAATAGGTGACATTTTGTGGATTGACCCGACAAAACGTCATCAGCTTGCATTTAGAGCTGTTTAATTTCAGTAAATTTTCGTGACACCAGTTTTGAAAATTGTTTAGGTCTGCTTGAAGGTTTAAGTGACGGGAGTAATCATTATACTGCAGACACAGTTTTACATCGTCCGCGTACATAAATACGCGGGAATGCGCAATGATCGATGGAAGATCATTGATAAACAAGGTAAAAAGTAATGGTCCCAGATGGCTTCCTTGTGGTACACCAGAGGTAACTCTGAGGATACTACTTAAGGAATTTTTGAAAAGGACTCTTTGAGATAACTAAAGATCCAACTTAAAAGATCTGCTGGAAACCCCATCATGTCAAGTTTGCGAATCATTAGGAAGTGATTTACAGAGTCAAATGCTTTACTAAAGTTTGTGTAAATGACATCAGTTTGGAAATTATTTTTAAAGCCATCTATCACGAAGGATGTGAGCTCTAAAAGATTTGTTGTGGTAGACCTGCGTTTCATAAATCCGTGTTGGCATGGAGATATGATTGATCTACAAAGGTGCTGCAAGTGGGGGGTTACTGCACGTTCGAAAAGCTTTGGAATTTCTGACAATTTAGAAATACCTCTATAATTGCAAGCATCCGACTTGCTTCCCATTTTATGAAGGGGAATAACAAATGACAAAGTTTGTAGGGATAGGGTAAACAGTTTGAGAAGGGGTTTACACAATGCATTTGCACAGTGTTTAAGAACACGCCCAGGAATCCCGTTAGGACCTGGGGAGTAAACTGGTGTAACACGTTGAAGATCCAAAAGTAGGGAGCTTTCGTTTAAGGTGGAACGAAATATTAGGTTCGACTTAGGTATTGCGTATAAATATTGCTCACTTGAATGAGACACTGTTGAGTAAGTTGTTTGAAAGAATTGGGCAAACAGATCGGCTATTGCCTGATCAGTGTTAGCCGTCCTACTTTCAAACGAAAGCGAAGGCGGAAAGGAACATGATCTGCGCTTAGTGTTGACAAAATTATAGAACTGTTTGGGATCCCGTAAAAACTGGGACCTGCAACGGACTAAATAATTCTTGTAACACTGAGCGTTAAGCACGGTAAAAACAGACTGACAACCTGAAATTTTATATTTTTTATAAAGTCTGGACTTTAAATTCCTAAGGTGTGTCAACTTTTTGCTAAACCAAGGTGGTTTATGGGATGTTGACGGGTTATATAGCGGAACACACAAGTTAAAAAACAGTTTGATTGCCAAATAAAAAATTGTAATGGCGTCTTCCATATTATTGCAGGAATAGAGATCGGACCAGTCATTGCCAGATATAAGATGATTAAGTCTCAGAAAGTTAGCCTTGCGAAAACAATGAATTCGCTTGGCTGGCTTTATAGCGTTATTTTTAATCATTTCATACCGCTCCATACCAAAATTATATTTTAAAACTTTTTAAAACATTAGGTTTTTTTCAAATTATTTGTTGAGAATGAAAATATATATTAAGGGGGGCTTCTCATGTAACATTTCAAAAAGTAGTTGTTTTTTGGGAATTTTTTTCACTTGGAAAATGAAAACTTACACGAATAATTTTTTGCATATATTTGAAGACATGTTTAAAGTATGAGAAAAACATTTTTTGAAAATTCTAAAAAACAAAATGGCGGACTTATTCAAGGTCGCGTGTGGCTCGACGCGGCTGAGGGACTTATTGCGGTACAGTGTGGAGCCCAAAGTTTATTTTTTTTTTTACAAAAAATTTTTTTTTATTCAGAAAGGCCCCCCCGAGTGCCTGAATGTCTGCAACTTCAAAAAATTCGATTTTAAAATATTGAAATCACGTCTTGAAAAAAAGTGCCATTTTTTCGTCTTTTTTTTTGCTGAATTGGGCTAAAAAGTGTATAAAATAACTTTTTTCACAATTTCAGATATTCATGCACTCGTTCAATGTATAATCTGCAAAACACTTTTTAGAAATCAGAAATCGGTTCAGTAGTTTTTTCGTAATCGTGTACCGCGTTTTTAAAATCATAGTTTTCAGAAAAAACGATTTAAACTTTTGAGTTAGCACACAAAGCGCGCCCGAGCGCGCTCGTTCAATCACTCATTTTTTCCATAATATTGAGAGTTGAGTCATAAAACTTCGGGAAAATACTCTCAAGACGTTATTCTATCGATCTATGAAAAAAATTCGATTTTTTTTAAATTTTACATGAGAAGCCCACCTTAACGTATACATATGTGGACTGGCACATTGGCGCTACCTCTCTATAGTTTCTATACCAGGTGATGATCTTACTTATTCCGAGCCATTTCTTCCCATTTAAAAGGCAATGAAAATTTAGCTGATGTAATTCGAAAAGCTGTAGTTAGTTAGTTGTTGGCCGATGCAATGTTTTATACTTCTGACTCTAAATAATATTATATCCTATCGCATTTGGTACGACGTCCGAACTGATTGGCTATTTGTTTTCAAGTTCGCCAGAATACAAATTTTATTGCCAAATCTGACAGAGAGGCAACTATCATGCTGCGCATTCTAAATTATATCAAACTAAAGAATAAGTATAAATAAAAATAAGTTAAAATTTTAATGAACCAAAGAAAAATGCAGCTTTTTTTACGCTTGATGCTTGCATTCAAAGAACATGGTCAAGTTATCATTTCCTTGGTCGCGTTTTACAATTTTCCAAAAATCCATCTCCGGTTCTTAAAAATTTTTTATTGGTAAGGATGATGAAGCAGAAGAGTTTAAGGTGTCATAGCTACTGGGTGTTAAAAAATGAATTGGTTAAAGCACTATACATTCTAGATTTTTAAACTGCTTTTACAAAAGTTTACCAATCGAAGACAACACAGGCTTTTTCGATCTTTGTAAAATGGTCCCAATTACAAGGGCACTTCTTTATGTGCCTTGAAGTGCCTTCCTTCTATTTTTCGTGAAATAATAAAAAATTCAAAAAAAAAAAAACCGTAATATGATCAAAAACAGTGGGATATTATTTTTTATCTCTCGTATGGGATATAGCCGCCCGATCCGGCTTATATGCTGCGTGCAATAACTACGCAATTTTTGGTAAAGTTTTAGCAAGATAGCTTTAAAACTGAGAGACTAGTTTACATAGAAACAGAAAGGAGGACAGACGGACAGACGTACAGACGTATTTCGATTCAGATCGTGTTGCTGATTAAGAATATATGTACAGTAGAATCCTGTTATAACGACTCCGCTTATAGTGTCAGTCCGGTTTTTGCGACGAATACTCCATGGCTTGATTGGTCTCTTTACAGACTTATACACTTAAATCCTTCTGCTTAGTGCGTCTTCCGGGTATAACGACGAAAAATCGTCGGTCCCTTGAAGTCGCTATAAGCGGATTCTACTGTATATACTTTATGGGGTTTGAGGTGTCTCCTTCACTGCGTTGCAAACGTCTGACTGAAATTATAATACCCTCTGAAAGAGTACCTATAAAAAACATGCCAATGTGTTTAAAAAAAACGGTGAACAAATTTTTTTCCCGGTATTTTTGCGATCTCCTCTTTGTGAGCTTCCCAATATAGTCGTCTGATCTGACCCAACTTTTGGTAATGTGTTATAGAGATAGCTTTAAAGGCAGGACTAGGGTCCCATAGAAAAAGACCAAGTCCGTACAAGTCTACATCTATTTAGATGGTGATGCTGACCAAGACCTCTTTATTGGGACTGAGATATCGCCTCATTACGTTGTAAACTTCTGACTGATATTATAGTACCCTCTGCAAGAGTATAACAAGAGAAAAAATCTGGTTAAATTGGTGATAACTGCAAGGGTATATAAGCTTTGGCTCCATTATTTTTGCGATCTTTCCTATGAAGTTATATGAAATAGCAACTGCAATAGCTACAAAACCTTTGGTAGAGTTTAAGCCAAATATACTTAAAAATGAAGACTATTTTGCGTAGAAACGGCCCTTCACTCCTCTGCAAACTTTTGACTAAATTTGTAATACCTTCTGCAAGCGTTTTCTAAACTAATTGTGTGTGTGTTATACTTACCGAAGAGTTAAAAAAGCATTCATCATTGGTTGTATGAACATTTTTTGTTGAATTGGAATTAACTACACCGTCGGAAAAAGTTGAAATATTTAAAACTGATTTATCGCGGGATTCGTCAGCTTCTGAGTCTGCTTCCTCTGGGTCCAGTTTTAACATAAGTTGCTTAAACTAAAACCAAGTTAAAACACAGAAAATTAATTTTTATGTTATACCTACATCAAGGTACTTAATCACAAGGTCCAGTTTCTCCTCGCTGGAAAGTGGAAAATGGCTGTCCGTGATCGAAATCTGTTGTGACATCTGTTTTTTAATTACATCAATGGTTGTTTTCGGATTAAAGTCAGCAACGTTTTTACGTGTTACAGCCTTTTCATATAATTTTGGTTCGGATGGCGAATATCTTGCAATTTTACTATCTGTAATTCCGTACATGTCCTTTAAATGATCTTTTAGTATTAAAAGAAGCATACACGCTTGGGCGGACGTTATACATTTTTTTATTTCTGTCATATCTTCGGGCAATCGGTGAAAGAGAAGCTGTGGATCTTCTACATCATCATCATCTTCTAAAACATCTTCATCTTTGTCTTTTGGTTTTAAATGTTCTTTAAACGTAGCAAGTAAATGGGTTCCAGCCATTGAGATGAGTAGATCAATTTGATGTATAAGATATAGAGGTTCATCTTGAACTACATAGGGAAAATAAGCTAAATTATCGGCTATGTACAACATTTGTTGTAATGATGTTTTCTGGTCATCGAATTGTTTTGTAACTGTTTGCACCAATGCACGCCTTTGTGGCTTAGTAGTCCGAAGTAGAGAATAAAGAAAGTCGTTTAGAGCTGTTGTTACTTGATCTGGTCCACGACTCCTTAAATGTTAAAATTTATCCTTTAATTATGATTTCTGCATATATTATTTAAGATACTTACGCATAACCTCTTATTATTTCAAGTCTCCCTCTATTATTTATTTGTAAAACTTTTTGTAACTTAAAGCAAAGTTGTAATCCAAATTGAACTTTCATGTTTACAAATCCAGAATACGTTTTATCAATGTCTTTCAATAAAGCATCAGCTCTGTGGGCGGACTAAAAATATTGAACTTTAATATTTGTTAGGCAAAAATAAGCAATTCATTACTAACCTCCACCTTAGGATCAGTACTCAGACAAATTAAATACGGTACCATTCTAACTGGGTGAACCAATCCTTGACGAAGAACAATCTGTATAACTTTTACAGCCCACAACCGTACATTATCATCTCGATTAAGAAAGCATTCGAGAATTTCTTCTAGGTAAAGTTGAATTATTCGACTCGCCATCCCAGAGGTAACATCGTTCATTTCCTTAAGATCTTCGTGCTTTGATTGTTTTTCCCCTACAAATTTAGAACATTCAAAAATCATTAAAAAAAACAAGAAAAGAAATTAGCTTCGGGATGTCGAAGCTTATATACCCTTGAAGTCATCAAATATATCGAACAAAATACAAGAAAGCTAAATGAAATTTATTTCATTAGAAAACTCTATATGTATTTAAAAAATGTACATTTTCTGATGAAAAACAACGATGTTTTTTTTTATTAATTCTATAAAGATTTTTCCATCTTTCCTATGGCAGCTATATGATGTATTGGGTTGGCAAGAAAGTCATGTCGTTTTTTTTCAATATTTTCAAAGATGATTTATTTCTATCAAGACTTATAATTAATAAATTATGTATTGGCCGTTTTGTTCGACCACTAATGACCATCTTTCGGGCAGCTGCATAATTCCGCGCTCGAAGAACTTTTGGTCTTTTCCAGCAAAGAATCGAGACAAGTGGTTTTCGACAGCCTCATCTGAATCAAAGTTTTTACCATTCAAAGAGTTTTGAAGAGAGCGAAACAAATGGTAATCTGAAGGTGCTAAGTCCGGACTATAAGGTGGATGTGGTAGCACTTCCCAATTCAGCTCCGTTAATTTTTGCCGAGTGACCAAAGATGTGTGGGGCCTAGCGTTGTCATGGTGAAAGACTATACCCTTGCGATTAGCTAGTGCCGGCTCCTTTTCTTTAATTTTTTCCGCCAAATTGAATAGCTGGCGACAGTACACATCTGAATTGATGGTTTCATTCCGTCCCAGCAGCTCAAAGTGCACTACACCCTTCCAATTCCACCAAACGGACAGCATAACTTTCCTCTGATGGATATCGGCCTTTGATGTGGCTTGGGCTGGCTCATCTTTCTTGCTCCATGATCTTTTTCGTTGGACATTATTGTAAACAACCCACTTTTCGTCGCCAGTAATGATCCGCTTCAAAAAAGGATCGTTTTTAGTCCGTTGCAGCAGAGAATAGCAGATGTTGATACGCTTAGTTAGGTGAATTTCCTTTAAGTTATGCGGAACCCAAACATCGAGCTTGCTTACGTAGCCAAGTTTCTTCAAATGGTTTTCAACCGTTGTATGCGACACTTTGAGCTTCTCTGACATCTCCCGCGTTGAACAACGCCTGTTTTCATCCAGCAAAGCCTGAATTTGTTCGTCAAAAACGGCCGATGGTCGACCAGAACGTGGGGCGTCTTTAACTCCAAAATCTCCAAGCCTGAATTTGGCAAACCAGCGCTGACATTGGCGATCACTCATGGCATCTTTACCATACACTTCGCACAATTTTTCGCGAGCTTCGACCGCTTTTTTTCCTTTTTCGAAGTAAAAAAGCAAAATATGCCGAAAATGCTCACGTTGGTCCTCCATGTTTAATTTGCTATAGCTTCCACAAATGTTATCGAGTAATTACCAAATTTTCGTCGATAGTACCTAAGACAATAAGCTTTAAAACGATACTAAAAAGTATGAGTCGTAAATAAATTAGATTAAAAACGATTACTAAAAAAAACGACATGACTTTCTTGCCAACCCAATAATTATCCGATTTTGATAAATTTAATTCAAAATTTGATTGCAGTTAAAAATGTCTGGATGAAATCAAGTCGATATGATCAAAAACAACGGAGTAATCATTTTTTTTTTATCTCTTGTGTGGGAGCTATCCGATATAGTCGCCTGATCCGGCCCATTCCGACTTATATACTACCTGCAATAACTACACAACTTTTGGTAAAGTTTCATCAAAGAGCTTTAAAACTGAGAGACTAGTTTACATAGAAACGGACAGACGTACAGAAGTATTTCGATTGAGATCGTGATGCTGATCATGACCATATATATAGAAATTATATACATAGTGCGGCAGGCACTCGAAGTGTAACAAAATTTCACACCGCTCGTGCAACTGATGTATGGGCATCAGCTGACTGTAAGTTTGCCAAATGACAGTTAAAGGAATTGTTTACCACTTTTTGAAGGTGGTGGTCATCAAAAAACTGCAACGTCACGAATGATGGTTCAAAAGGTGAAGAAGCAACTTGAGCGAAAACTCCGATAAAGTGCCAATCAAATGGCGAAAGAACTAAAAATATCTGACCGTAGCATCCGCCGCATACTGAAAAATTATCTCATTAAGGCTCATGACCTTACACAGAAGCAAAAACAAGTCAGACTTAAGAGAGCAAAGAAGTTGCTTCGCTTGGCCGCAAGTGGGCAATTTCCGAACATTGTGTTTTCTGAGGAGAACATTTTTACAATTGAGCAATTTGTAAACACCCAAAACGATAGGGTTTACTTGACTGACTGTTCGTACGAACCACCCACCACAGGTAATGATTTGGGCCGCTGTAACCCCAGATGGGCGCTCTCCAATCGTTTTATCGAGCCTGGCGTCAATGTAAATGCAAAATATTATCAGGAAAGTATTTTGAAGGTTGCCTTGAAGCCGTGGGCAGACAAACATTTCGGTGGCAGACCATGGACATTTCAACAGGACTCAGCACCGTCTTATAAAGCCAGAGTGAACTAAGAATTGCTGGAAAACAATGTTCATAACGTCCACAAAATGGCCCTCGAATTCACCACATTTTGGAGAGCAAGGTCTGAACTAAAAAATACACCAGTCAAGTCACATTCGAGCAGCTTGCGATTCGTTCTTCGACCGTCTCAAGGCCATAGTCAAGGAAAAAGGTGGTAATATCGAGCAAAAATTAATTTTTCTTAAATTTTAGATTATTTTTACACATATTGAGCTGTGAATAAATAAAATTAACTTTCCAAACTTAATTTATAACCTTTTTTAATTGGTTGCACTTCGAGTGCCGGACCCTGTAATACCCTCTGTAGGAGTATAAAAAGTGTTACAGTCTTATGTTTTTCCTGCAATTGTCTTATATAGAACATGTTATAAAAACAATCCTTATTACAAATAATTTTGCAGCATCTTACATAATTGGGACTTTTGAATTTTTCGAAATCGTTCTCGTGAGACTTAAAGTTTTTATTTAAAAGAGGATATATTGAAATGTGTTGATCTTTAATTTTGTCTGACGGTTTCGACAATCCGCTCGAGTTTGCTTTGGTCGTTTTGCCGTTTGCTACAGGTCTCCCAAAAAATTATACCACTCTTATTGCATTTTCTTACATTCTTTTTCCTTGTTGTGCATAAACATTTCAGACTCTGTTAAGTAAATCCAAATATTTCGCATGCAGATTATTTTAAACCCGGCATCGTTTGTGTTTGCGCTTAATATATGACAATACATATTTTTAAGCTCGCATCTGGTAAGGTAGTTATCATTTAATACGCAAAAAGATCCAAGTGAGATGAGTGCCTGTTTTCGTATTTCCTGATTTGCGCAACTACAGAAGAACATCAAACAATCGAAAACGTCATCGCATATCGAAATAGGAAGTCCTCCACCTGTCTCACCTGAAAGTATAGAAACAAAATAATCCTTATTCAAACAAGAAAGTATCGACACGCCGAAGCCTACATACTTTAGCCAATAAAACGCCTACATCTGGCATTAAATGTCGTTGAAAATTATCTCTTAAGATCAGTGTATTTTATAGCTGTAATCCTACTGTAAACTATGCCTATGTAATGTGGTTATGGTTATTTCTATTATACATCTTATAATGTCGTAATACAGGTTTTGGTCCAGATTGTAAAATTTGTAGCTTGTAAAATTTGTTAAATTGTATTACAACAAGAAAAAAAGCTAGCTTTGTCGAGCAAAAGCCTATACACTTGGCTTAACACGGGGGATACGTTCCTAGAAATCCTCGTGTTAAGTGAAACATGGATTCAGTACAAACTAAGGGGTTACGTTCTCAAATTCAAAATTGGCAGCATACAAATTTTTTTTTTTTTTAAATTTGGTTTGTTTTTATTAAAGTTTCATACTTTTCCTTAAGGGGGGGGTGGGGGTAAGGTTTTAAAGGCCAAAAAAAGGGCCATGTTTGATTTTTTTTTGCGGCGAAATGAGTAAGTTTATTTTATTGAGCTTAATTACATGTTGTTGTTTAACTTTTGAAGAGTATTAGAAAAAAAAATTATTAAAAAATATTAAGAAATACGCCTGTGGCGGTTAATCTTCCGAAGCGCCCAAAGAAAAAGTTGTTTTGCGGTGAACATCATAGGGCGTTAACGGATCATCTTAAAAAAAAATGTGATATGCGTTGTAAAGATAATGAATTTACCGAGGTAATCAGAAAGAGATTTTTTTAAATTTATTTTTTGTCTATTTTTGGGAGCACTTGAAAGTGAAAAGTGCGATTTTAGCTTAAAAAATCGCTGTTAATTTATTTTTTAAAAATAGAAAAAAATTGAAAATTAAAAAAACTCTTCCTGATTACCTGCGTATTTATGTTGAGAATTTGTGTTAAAAATTTGAAAAGGATCGGTTCAGTAGATTTTGAGCTCTGATGTTCACCGACTTTCAAAATAGCGTCTTCGGCAAAATCGATTTAAAGTATTTTTAAACGTGAAAATACGTCCAAATACGGTTCTTTAAAACGCTGTAACTCCGTTAGTTTGACTTTAACTGACTCAAAATTTTTACACAATGTTCTCGACACATTGGTCATTCAGAAAAAAAAAAAAAAAAAAAAAAAAAAAAAGTAAAAAAAATTTTTTTAAAACCTTACCCCCCCCCTTAAAATTAACCAAAAGTTATTATGTATATGCCTTTAATAAATACATAACATTCATGTTTTCAAAATTAATTTATTAAAGTTGTTAAATTTAAAAAGTTGTTTCATATACAGTTCGTTTCATTTGGATAGGACACCTAGCAACTTTTATGGTTGATCGCTCGTGGCGAAGACAAAAATCTCTGTTATATTGTGATTCTAAAAAGCAGTTACATTTTTTCATTATTGCTTTCCCCACTTTTTTATTTGAGTTTTTGCACTGCTGCATTGTTTTTTGCATGTGGAAAATCGTTTCATTTGGATAGGACAGTTGTCAGTAATCACTTGTGTTCAGTGCGCAGTTTGTTTAAAACGTTTTTTTTTAATCTTGTGCTATTATTGATCAAATGAAACTAAAATAGGCCTTGAATCAGCACTCCAGGATAAAGATGGGAAAATGGATGGGGAAAATTGATGCATATTTGGATACAGGCCTTAATGTGAGCTAATTCGCCACGAAAATAAAAAAAATCGCAAAATGTTGCACACGATCTATTGGCAGATAATGAAAACTATAAATAAAATGAAGTATCTTTAAGCTTTAGACACCTTGCTGGCCTCATAATGAGCCAAACCGGCGCAGGACATGGTGGAATTTTTCACTATAAGCCGCTTATCTCGAACGTTTAACTTTGTTTTTTGGAGTCCTTTATATTTTTATTTTTTATTTTTTTCATTATCTGCCAATAAATCGTTTGCAACATTTCACGATTTTTTTTATTTTCATGGCGATTTAGCTCACATTAAGGCCTGTATCCAAATATGCATCAATTTTCCCCCATCCATTTTCCCATCTTTATCCTGGAGTGCCAATCCAAGGCCTATTTTAGTTTAATTTGATCAATAATAGCATCAGATTGGAAAAAAAAAAAAAAACGTTTTAAGCAAACTGCGCACTATACAAAAGTGATTACTGACAACTGTCCTATGCAAATGAATAGTTAATTAACAGGTTAAACTTTATAGAAACATAAAAATGTAAAAAAGTAAGCAGATCATGGTCAGTGGCTTCTATGCATATCAAATTTAAAATGCGTTAGATGGCATTTAGGTTTAATCTAGTTTGTTAAAATATTTTTTTTTTTTGTTGGCCCTTATCATAAGAAATTAGTCGTGCAATCGTGGAAGAACTAGGTTTTTAGCGTGTTAAAAGGGGGATAGGAACAAATTTGTAACCGTGTAAGACCGAGTTCGTGCTAAACGAGTCCGTGTTAAGCGAGGGCCAAGTGTATAGTCTCGCAGTCATCAAAAATGTCAAGTAAAATGTATAAGGTTTAAGGGGCACATCTAGTGTGACATTTCAAAAAATCTTTTTTTTTTCTAAAATAAAATAACATATTAAAATTTCAAATCGATATCTCAAATAGTTTTTGAGTTATAACAATTTAAAGAGCAGCCGCTCTCATAAAAGTGCACACGATCATTTTATTTTTAAACGCGTTTTTCTCGAAACAATATTTTCCGAATTTGCTGCAGTGATTACTCAATAACTAATGATCCGATCACTATCAAATTTTTTTTACATGTTCTATATATAGTTCTCCCTACAATGACCTATCGATTTTTTGATCCGATCAAAAATCAAATTTTGGCAGGCCAAAAACTACCAAAATTTTGGTTAAAATTCGATTTTTTTTTTTTTTAAACACCGCCATTTTGTCAATTTTTGATCTTTTTTATTTATCGTAGGTCATTGTATAGACAATATCATCTAGTTTAACGAGAATTTTTCATTTTTTGATTTCATCCACGGAGAGGGCCGAAATCACTGCAGCAGTTAAGGCACTTTTTTTTTTTTTTTGGGCCGTTGGAGATCGGTCCTAACTTAAAAAATATTTAATTTTTTTCTTTAAAAATTTCACTGTATATTCTTAAAACATGTATAAATATATTCTGAAAATTCTAAAATAATTGATCAAATAGTTTTTTTAATAAAAATTCCCAAAAATAACCTTTTTTAGGCCGTTACACTAGTTGTGCCCTTTAAACCAAAAAAATAATAATTTTAAAATGATGAAATTTGATCGAAAAAAAAATTATTAAATAATTATTATTATTAAATAATTATTTAGAAGCGAGAAATAACGAAAATAATTTTTAAATTGAATATCGAGGAACGAAGTAAAATTAACTATTAAATACTTACCTAACGCAATAGGAGTCTTAAAATCAAAGTAGCGCATTAATATTCCGATCGTAAACAAGCTCCGACGAAAGCTTGGTGTGTAAATATTATCGACACTGTAGTTTTTCTGTATAACTTGATTCCGAGAAACATCAAGCACACGATAAAACCTAAGGTAAATACAGAATTTAAAATTAAAAACTGTTTTAAAGGAAGGTATTTATTTTTAAAATATTGCCAAGAGCCTAAATTTTTCTACAGAATTAAAATCAGAACCTTAACAAGAAAGGACTGACTGGATGAAATACAGGAAGTACGTGAGTTCCCACATTGAGCTGACCACCCAGCTCAATATCGAAGCGGACATCGACTGGAAGAGGTACTCGTCACAGCAGCCAGGATCTCAACACCACAACAACATGACGTGCAAATAAAAAAGTTCAAAACCAAACTGCAAATTCGCCATGCTCAAAGCAACGTCTAAATAAAGCCACCCGGAAACTAAACCGGGTTCTGAAGCAAGATGAAAACGCTGAAAACGCACAACTGAGATATATTGAGAAACTCTCTCCAACTAGTGCAAAGCATCCCTTGTGGAAAGCTCACCCAAACCTAAGCTCTCCGGTTGAGCCCGTCTTCCCGATAAGAAACTCTGCAGGTGGCTGGGCGCGCAGCGCCACAGACAGAGCCGAAACATTTGCCTCACATCTAAGGGGCGTCTTCCATTCGAATCCCGCTGCAAATCCTTTTGTTCTACCGCAAATCCAAACTGAAAGTGAATCCATGATAACACCGTTTCGACCGAACGAGATCACCAAAGTCATCCAGGGGCTAAAACCGAAAAAGGCTCCTGGCGGTGACCAAATAACTCCAAAAATAATAATTGAACTTCCAAACTGTGCTATTGAGGTCATCTGTAAACTCTTCAATGGGATCATAAGTCTTGGCTACTACCCAAAAAAATGGAAAAAATCAATAATAATAATGATACCGAAGTCCGGAAAAGATCACACGATTCCGTCCTCTTACAGACCAATAAGTCTTTTGTCATGCCTGTCCAATCTGTTCGAAAAATGCCTTCTAACACGCATATTACCATATATGGGAGCTCATAACATTATCCCAGCCCATCAATTTGGCTTCAGAGAAAAACATGGAACTATCGAGCAAGTCACCAGACTAACATCAGAGATTCGCACAGCCTTCGAACATAGAGAATACTGCAGCGCGATATTCCTCGACGTATCCCAAGCATTCGACCGCGTCTGGCTCAACGGTCTCATGCATAAAATCAAAACACACTTTCCCGGATACACTCATAAATTACTTGAGTCGTATCTCTACCACAGAGTCTTCGCAGTGAGGTGCAACACAACAACATCCGAAAACCATAAAATCGAAGCTAGAGTCCCACAAGGAAGCGCACTTGGACCTACTGTACAGCGGATATTCCCACGAGCGACCGACTACTAACATCCACCTTCGCTGACGATACTGCGATCCTCAGCCGCTCCAGATGCCCAGTCCGTGGTTGCACGGACTACTAATTGGGGTGTTGATCCCAATTAGCCAACCACCTCACGGTAGTAGAGAAGTGGCTATCCGACTGGCGTATCAAAATAAATGAACAGAAGTGTAAACACATAACGTTTACTCTCAACAGACAAACATGCCCTCCGATCTACTTGAATAGCACACAGATCCCCCAAGTCAACGAAGTGACGTATCTCGGCGTCCACCTCGATAGACGCCTAACATGGCGTAGACACATCGAATGCAAGAAACTACATCTATAACTGAAAGCCAGCAGCCTCCACTGGATTATAAACGCCCGATCGCCCATGTGTCTGGACTACAAGGTACTGGTCTACAACTCCACTCTTAAACCAATATGGACGTATGGCTCCCAGCTCTGGGGAAACGCGAGCAAAATTAACATAGACATCATACAGCGCGCTCAAGCAAAGATCCTGAGAACTATCACTGGGGCACCATGGTATATTCGAAATGAAAACATCCACAGGGACCTTGGCATTCTCGCAGTAAAAGATGAAATAGAGAAGCAAAAAGCATCATAAAAGGAAAAACTCTCAGCACAACCAAATCTTCTCGCAAGGGATCTGACTCGGGTTTCCAGAAGAACCCGCCCACAACGTAACAACCTTCCAACCTAGCCATAATTTGTCAGGGCCATTTTTACTGTTTCAGTCTTTATGACTGATAGTTAGGTTATAGTATAAGATTTGATACACTTATTGTTAGTCTCGTAAGGAGAAGATTCAATAAACAAAGCTATGACGATTATTCGTTATTCGTCTATATTTTCGACGACTTTTTATATGACAGCTATATGATATAGTCGCCGACTTTTATGAAATTTAACTCGAAATTTGAGAGTCATTAGAAAACTCTATATGAAAAACAACGATTTTATAATTTTTTTTCGTTAATTTCCGTAAATTCTATATAGATTTTTTGATTTTTCATATGGTAGCTATATGATATAGTTGTCCGATTTTTATAAAAATTTTTTTTTAGATTCAAGGGCATTTAAAAAAATCTATGTGAAACACCGATCCCCTCATTTACAGGCAAGCTTTTGTATATCGAGATATGTTTCACAAAGAACATTTTCAAATTCGCTGTTGCCCAATTGGTTTCATCGCTAACAATCGAAAACGTAAAGATTGCTATAAACATTTTTCCACATCCAACGGACAAGTAGAGCGGCGTTTCCATTCTACACTAAGCGAATTAGCTAACACGGCTTGCTGACACGGTAGAACTCATTCCTCGTTACAAATAAGAGACCCGTCGACGTACTTCATTTCGGAACCGCCGAATTAAAAAAGATTTTAGAAACAAGTTGCAGAGAGCGCAGCACTAGAACAGATTACTGTCTGTTTTGATGTGGGAACAAATCTTGTAAGGAGCAACGTAAGGCTTGCCAACAAGATTATCCCCTTGTACGTTAAGACCATGTAGACATAAAGACCATAAAGACAATAATAGGGGAGAGTGGAGGTAGGTGACGCGCGATCGCGTCAAACAATTGCTGTCATTTCTATCACTAATCAAAGTTTTTGTGCGCCTTTCGCAGCTATTTGCGACCTTACGTTTTCTTGGGAAAAATTTATTGTGCTCCGCCTGTGGCATTGAACTCTAGAAAATTTTTTGTTAACTTAAATAGACGCAAATTATGTTATTTCCACGTATATCTCACGCATTTCAAAATATTCCATTAGCCTGAAAGATGGTTCAACTATCAAAAAACGTGACATATTATTTTCACAAAATACTTTAAATGCAAAGGAATGAATGCTCTTTTAGATTCCTATAAACAGCAGACCCTAACGTCGAATTGTTCAGACATAATAATGTTCAACAAAAAAAGTGGTTCACCTATCCCCACTCTCCCCTAAATAAGATCCTATTTGTACAGTACGCACAGGATTCATTCTCGTTGCAGGACCAGTGCTTTTATAACTGACGTGTGTAGAATTAACTCTTGCTCGTCTTTCACATTTCCAGTACATCCCTGTTGTAGATGCCGAGGTAGTTGTTTAAGGGGAGGTTCTTTTGTTTTTTTTCCGAAAATTAAGCAAACTTTGAGAATTGATTGCGGGAAAATGAAAAGACATACGAACTTATGCTTTCGAACTTTTGATTCGTTGTTTATTAACGATTAAAAAAAATATTCAATATTCAGGAAATTCAAAATGGCGGCTTCAAAATGGCGGATCTCGTAGACCTCTATTTTTCTGCATTGTCGAGTGTAGGGCCGCTGGTAGTGAACCGAAATTATAAATGTAAATTATTTATTAAAATTGATGGAATTTCCTAACATATGCCTTAACCTAAAAACAATCAATTTTGGTAAAAATAAACCAATTTCATGGACGTTTAAAAAAAATTGACTTTTTTTTTTTACTTTGATCTCGTTTAAAAATTAGAAATAAACAATTTTTTATGCCAATTTTAGGTATAAGGCATACAAAAAAGTATATAATATAAAAAAGTAATATAAAAAGTAATCGGATCAATAGAACGACCCCTGTGCGCGACAAGATGTTTGAAAACATGGTTCCGAGAAAAACGCGTTTAAAGTTTTTAGAGCGTACCACAGCGCGCTTGACATGGGTATGTTTGACACGCTCTAGCTCAAGAAATACGCGTCGTATCGAAATATCCCTTGGAACGTATGTATATTCTACACATTTGTAACTTTCATTTTATAAAAAAAAAAAAAAATCAATTTTAAAAAAAAAAAAAAAACAAAAGAACCTCCCCTTAAGGCCAGGTTCCTCTCAACAATTTTGAAAAAATGAAAATTTTTTTTTTCATAAATTGCTACTATATACTTGTCGAAATAGTATAAAATAAGTCCCGAAGGTCAGCAAGGCCGAGAAGTAGGTGTAAAAGAGTGAGGAGCGCTGCTGGTAGTACGGCCGCTCGAACGCCTTAAAAACTTTAAACTGATTTTTCTCCGTACCACGTTTTTTCGCATGGATGACACTCTCATTTCAAAACTATGGCCCTTATCGATTTGAACCAAACGGCATTTTACTCTTAATATGTCTGGCTGTGGCCGGTACCAGAATCAGAAATATTCATTATTTTTTAAAAAAGTTATAAACAATTATAAGTGAAAAAAAGGGTTAAAAAAATTCAAAAGTCCGCCATTTTTTTATTTTTCATGGAAAATTTTTCATTCTGGTACCGGCCATAGCTACTTCGATGCAGAACACGAAACTATTTTGGTTTTTGCATTCAGATAATTATTTTTCAAGTAATCGTGTCATCCATCAACGAATCGGACGAGTTTCAGCAGCCATTTTCAGGACCGCCATTTTGAAAAAAAAAATTTTAAAAATTTTTTTTAGTAATTTCATATACATACTTTCATATATAAAAAAATTGAATACTCAACATTTTTTGTTATGAAAATAAAATTAATTGAAAAAAGTACGTTTTTCAGAGGAACCTGGCCTTAAGGCAGGTGGTTCTCACCTTGTAGGGCCAAAAAATGGACATTTTTAAAAAAAAATTGTTTTGAGAAAACAGTTAAAGATAAAAATCTGAAATTTGTAACTTTATTTGAAAACATATTTATTTTGCGAAAAAAAATTCAAAATTGAAAAACTAAAAAAGGGGCGGGAGAGGGCGTTCCTCAGTTGCAACATTTCGGCAAAAAGGTGTCCCGCTTACGGAAGTGATTCAGCCAAAACGGGTATTCGGAAACACAAAAACCGAAAAGATTCTTAAAGTGTGCAGTACTGTGCATAAAATGAACTAGGATCAGAAAAAAAAATGAAAATTGCAAAAAAATTTCGATTTTCGCGCTTTTTTCTCACTAATTATTTTCTCAATTAAACAGTTTTCAATATTTTTGGATAATCCTAGTTCATTAGTTAAAGGAAACAATTAGGAACATTTAAAAAAATTTGATGACGATTGGTTAACCCCAACGCGTTCAATTACTTCCGTAAGGTCCGAAAACGTGGTTCTGAGATAAACGCGTTTAAAGTTTTGACTTCCAATGACCGGTGCTCGACATGTCCTCCATGTAACTTTTGTAATATTTCAAATTTGGATCTGAAATTTTTTGAGAACATTTTCGGAACATATATCTATACGATAAGCTAAAAAAAAAATCAACTTTTTTTTTGCCACCTTGTGGGGACAAAGAAATCGGTTTTTGTTTTTGCCTTATCGTGCATGTTTAAAAAAAGTGCTCCAGAAATTTCAAATCAAAATCTGGAAAAATACAAAAGTTACAGGCCTTTACATGGAACAGTGTTGATCACCGGCAGTGGTACGGTCCTGGTATCGCATATTAAACATAAGAGAAAAATTTTAATTTGACACTAAAATTGTTTAACCAAATTATTTTTACAATAATAACGCTCGATTTGTGATCAGCGACCCAAAAACCCCGGTATAAACATTTTCTTATCATTCGATTTTGACTATTTTTACGATGTTTTTTCATTGCCAAAACTTTAAATTAGGTTTTCTCTAAGCCATGTTTTTGGACCTAACGAAAGTGATTGAATGCGTTACAATAAGCCAATTGTCATACATTTTTTTTTTAATATTCATCTGAGTTTTTTCTGATAAACTAACTACGATCAGCCAAAAATATTGAACATTGTTTAATCAAAAAAATAATAAGTGAAAAAAAAAGCGAAAATCATAATTTTTTCAAAACCTCATAACTTTTGCAATTAAAATTTTTTTTCCATGATCGTTCATCAGAACATAATACGGAACTCATTAAGAAAGTGTTCGGTTTTTGTGTTTAAGGTAACGGATTTTGACGGAATTACTTTCGGTAGCGGGACACCTACACTCCGACATGCCGCCAATAATGGCCAATCAGTTTTAAAAATTGTTTTCTCTAAATAATAAAGTTGTGTTCACATCCAGAAAATTTTGAGCGTTGTATATTTAACCGTTTTCTCAACGAAAATAACAATAAGTACTGGGTGGTATTTAAATTGTATCAATGTCCGAGGTGAGGCAGGGGGAAAAATAGTTTCGCTGTAATCGGGTATGGCTGCTGAGCCTCTTGTGCTGTCTCGCTAGTAGGTTTGTGTGTGATATTAATCTTGATTTATAGTTCATTTTTTTTCTTTCGATTTCTTCCTTAACGGGTTTTATGTCCAGATCTTTATGGATGTTGACATTCCGAATTTACCAAGGGGCCCCAGTGATTGTTCTCAGAATTTTCGATTGCGCACGTTGGATGATTTCTATATTGCTACTACTTGCGTTGGCCCAAAGTTCGGAGCCATAGGTCTAGATTGGTTTTAAACAGAAGTTTTAAATCTTACTTTATAGTCTAGTTAAAGAGAGGGCGAGAGTTAATTATCCATTGGAAACTGCTGGCCAGAAGTTTTAAGCAGGTCTTCTTTACTCCATGTGGTTCTCTAGGTATGTTGCCTGTCTAGGTGGATACCAAGGTAGGTGGCTTCGCAAACTTGTGGGATCGGTGTATTATTTAAGGTTAAATGTAAACGTTATGTGCTTAGATTTTTGCTAGGTGAATTGTATGCGCCAGTCAGCTATCCACTTTTCTACAGCCACTAGGTGGTTTTGTATATTTTCTGTTGCTGTGTTTTGAGATTTTAAGCGGCAGACAATTGCAGTGTCATCAGCCAAGGTTGATATAACCGTTTGGTGCCTCGTGGGAATGTCTGATGTGTACAGGATGTACAAGATTGATCCTAGAGCGCTTCCTTGAGGAACTCCAGCTACAATATTGTGCTCCTCACTTGTAAAATTTTTACGTCCTACAGTGTAGGACAGTCTATTGGTGTCCGGGGGTCCGGACCCCCAAAATTCCAGACTTTTTCAAATTCCCTTACAGCACACGGTCTTTCAACCATATAAACTAAAAAATTTTTTGATCGGACCCCCCCAAACAAAAAAAAATTTTTGCTATTACAGAAAGATGGAATATTCCTAAAAGCAAGGTCCATTTATGTACTTGTCCACGATATTGATTCTAATATCATAAAATGGGTGCGAGACTAAGGATACAATTCAGGCACTTCAGGACTGTTGATGACATGTGGGCCAAATTTCGTGTCAATGTCATTATCAGTACTATATTTACGCTTGTCTTTTCCAAACGACCAAGAGTGCATCTGTCGATTTTTACAAGGTCTGATTAAATTGAGCAGAGAAGTGCCATCAAATTTTGTTTGCGGAATGAAATTTCATCTGCGGAAACGTTGAGGATGTTGCGGAAGGCCTTTGGTGATTCTACCATGTCCCCGAAAAATGTTTATAAGTGGTACAAAGACTTCCAACACGTCAATGAAGTGAAGGAATTAGTGCTCAAAAATCGTCGGTTGACTGTTAGAGACCTTATTAATATGATCGGAATATCAGAAGGATCTCTGAAAACTATTTTGAAAGACCATTTGGGCCTACGAAAAGTCAAATCTCGTTTGGTACCGAAAACGCTCAATTTCTTACAATTTCTTCGTGACCATTTCGACAAGAATTCGACGCATATCGTTCCGCAACCACCGTATTCTTCTGATTTGGCTCCGTGTGACTTCTGGCTATTCCCAAAACTCAAGAGATCAAAGCGGAATCGACGAGGTCGATTTGGCCTGTTTCGAGGATTTGAAAAAGCGTTGGCATAAGTGTATTTTATCGGGAGGGAATTACTTTGAAGGGGATCAAATTGATTCAGGAGAATAAATAAAGAATTTTCACTTTACAAACAAATTCACCTTACTTTTTGCCCACAGTAGTACATAATAAAGCGATGCAAAAAAAAATTTAACGGCCTAATATTGTGCCAGAAATGTTAGTATCAATTGCTTTAGGAGCTGCAGAGAGTCAGTAGTAGATACTATAGAAAACAGACTATTATAGTCAGAACAAAGTACTCTGAAAGGCTCATGTACGTTATAATTAGATATACAATGATTTAAAACTAAAGGAAAATAATTTCTAGTAAATCTAATCTAACGCATGGTCAATGGGAACTAATGGAACAATGTATTAAACTTTTCAAACCATTCGAAGAGATTACAAAAATAACCAGCTTAGGTATCTTCTGCATCTCTGAAGTGATTACACATGCAGTTACGCTATTAAAATACCTAGGAAAGGCAGAGACAGCTGATAGAGTACCAAATTTAGTTGAAAAGCGATTTAATTTGAAAGAAAACAACAAATATTTGGTCGCTACGTTTCTTTACCCACGCTTCAAAACAAGTTTTTTAGGTGTTGTTCAAGCAGAAAGAGCAAGACAAAAGATTCTTTTCGAAGCTCTGAAACTATGTTGTGAACACTGTGGCAAATGAGATGGATTTTTTTTATCGCCTAAATCGGAAAGCTGATCCTTACAAGTGGTCGTCGCAAATAAAAAACAATACCCAAAACTCTCGAAATTTGCCAAAATGTACAGTGGTGGCCGTAAGTATTTTGTCAAAATAAAAGTGAAATATACTCGAAACCTGAACTTGCTTCTTTTAACTTTTGGTATCGATGGAAAGGTAATTCAAATGCCGTTTGAATGATACCATACTTTTCTCAACTTATTCGATATTTATTGAAAAGGGCCATTTTAAACAAAAAAGTCAAAAAAAAACTTTTTCCCTCGGCTTCAAAACTAAAATTTTTGGATGCAAAAAGTTTCTTTAAACAAAAATAATAGGAACTGCAAAAAGAATTTTTCAAAAATAATTTTTCTTCTTCAAGTTCAATATCTATTAATTAAAATGTATTAGGCTTTTATCACAATGCTTTAAAATTTTCTTCTCTTAGCTCTATACTCTGGGCGACTACGTATGGAACTTGTTACGCGAGGATACCTCTGAAAAAGCCAAAAAAAAATCATGAAAAAAATTCACTTTTAAAAAATAATAGTTTATTGAAAGTAAAAAAAATAATAATATTTTGTGTTAATTATTTTCATAATAATAAGTTCATAAAATTTACCATGAAAAAAGAAATCGTATCACTTAAAAGGTGGCATAGATATTTTTGTGCATAATTTATGCACCTTAACCGAAAACAATCAAAAAAGTAACTTAAACAAAGATTTTGTTATATTTTGTCGCACAGTGTTATTTCTGTAGAGTATTTAAATTTCGGTAAAAAAAAAGTTTAAGGTCACACATCTGACCTCTTTCTCTCTTTGACTTTAAAATAAAGGTCCCATTAAAAAGATTCAAAATAACTGTTTTTCAGTTAGGAATATTTTAGGCTGAAGGTTTTTTTAACGATTCTGGAATTACAAGAAAAAATTCTTGAAAAAATCGAAGGACATCATATAGCTGCCTCAAAAAAAATAAATAAAAACCAAAAAGAAAGCTAGCTTCCGCGTGCAGAAGAAGAAGTTATAGAAGAACGATATAAAGATTTCCCCTCTGAATACGATCAAATTGAATTGAACCCACCCCAAGGGGTAGCGTGCTTGGACGAACTCTGTATATAATTTAGACAGTAGACCTTCCGACTACCTCAAAAGATGCTAATGATACTGTCATTCTAAGTCAATCTAAGTGCCCCATAAGAGCAACGCAACATTTATCAAATAATAATCGATTCTACAGTTCCCATGAGATTATAGCTGGACTAAATGCAAAGAGTTTTGATGTCAAAATGGCTAGGAAAATATTGGATAATCGAAAAAATCGTTAAAAGGTATCGCTGAAGCCGTTCTCCATTGCTACCCATCACATTGTGTCACATCATATTTCCGTTCTGGAATTTTGAAAGGTGCCTTTCACCCCGAACGACCTATCGTTGAAAAAGTCGATGAAATTATGGATAAGATTTTCCATGACCGTCACATAAGCAGCCAAAACCACGCCAAGGAAGTAAACATTAATCATTAAACTGTTTTGAACCATTCAAAGGCTGGCTACAAAAAAAAGCTTGATGTTTGGGTGCCACATGAGTTGTATGTAAAAAATTTAATGGACCTCCTAATGAAAACTTAGTGCACTCTACGCGCAGTCTACGTTGCCTGCGGGGATGCACATTCAACCGAGGCCTGCCCTATAAATAAGGAGAACAATTCTGTCAAACAATGTAGTAATTGTGGGGGAAACCACATTGCAAATTATAGAGGTTGAAGGGTGGACTAGGCCAACATATAATTTCAGCTCCAAACATTTCTCCATATATACCATCGACCACGACCTCAGGAGTTCTTTTTGCACAGCCGTTAAATTAAATCATCGAGACTTACGCCTCAGCCTCTAAGCTAACAGGTCAGCAAGCCACTGTTGATTCAGTGCGGCAACAAACACTAAACCAGAGTCCAGAAGTTACTGCCCAACATATGACATATAACAACTGCCTAATGGTGTAGAAGCAATGCTAGTAACTATAACCAACACAATGGTAGCAAACGCTGCAGAAACTTATGCGCTTTGAAAATTTCCTTCTGGAGCTATCAATCAAACAAAACACTGTTTAGATGGTTTCCTTAAAAATACGTTTCTGGAATGCGAACACCATTTCACAGCACAAAT
Organism: Drosophila ficusphila; assembly: GCF_018152265.1. Lineage (NCBI taxonomy): Eukaryota > Metazoa > Arthropoda > Insecta > Diptera > Drosophilidae > Drosophila > Drosophila ficusphila. Next base: position 772,232 of record NW_025064156.1, read on the forward strand.
ACGAGCTCTCGCAGTTCCTAAATCAGTATGAGATATTGACGCCATGCTTATACCACAGACTTTATGAAATTTTTTTCAATTCAACTTGATATTCTAAAAATCATGCTCCTGGGATAAAAAACAACGACGTTATCAATTAGTTTCCATTAATTCTATATATATTTTTCGATGTTTCCTATGGCAGCTTTATGGTACAGTTATGCGATTTTGATAAAATTTAATTCGAAATTCAATAGTGGTTAGAAAACACCATCTGAAAGAAATCAAGTCGATTTAATTAAAAACAACGGCGTGATAATGTTTTTCCCGTAATTTTTTCGACCTCTAGTATGGGAGCTATCCAATATAGTCGCCCGATCCGGCCTGTTCCGATTTATATTCTGCGTGCAATAACTACACAAATTTTTGGTGCAATTTCATCAAGATAGCTTAAAAATTAGAGACTAGTTTACATAGAAACAGACAGCCGGTCAGTCCGTGATGTTGATCAAGAATAAATATACTTTATGGGGTCTGAGGTGTCTCCTTCACTGCGTTTCAAATTTTTTGACTGAAATTATAATACCCTTCGCTCTGCAAGCATATCGACGCATTTCTGCGAATGTATCGTATGTTGAAAAATCAAATTTTACAGAAGCTTTTTCTTTATTTTTGTATTTCGGTATTTTTGTGCGATTGCAGTATTTCCATGCAAATAAAAAAAAATTTGTACGGCCATACGATAATTTCGCGCCCACATTGTAACATACGATAAAATTGAAACTTCATTTTTATCGGAACTATAGGGCTTTCAGTTATAATATTTCACAGGGTAGTAAGACATTAGGTGCCTAACAGTTTTGCATTAAAATCTCAATTTCGAAAAAAGCGACATACGATACTTTCGCGGAAATGCGTCGATATAACGACGTGATAATTTTTTCCCGTTATTTTTCGATCCCTTTGGTAGGAGCTATCCAAAATTGTCGCCCGACTCGTTCCTACTTATAAACTGCCTGCAATTACTACTCAACTTGTGGTAAAGTTTTAAAAAGATAGCTTTAAAACTGAGAGACTAGTTTGCGTAGAAAGACAGACGGATAGACGTATTTCGATTCAGATCGTGATGCTGATCAAAAAAATGTATACTTTATAGGGTCTGAGATATCTCCTTTACTGCGTTGCAAATTTCTGACTGAAATTATAATGAACTCTGCTAGGGTATAATAACCTTATGGATAATTTTTAATTAGTATTGGTTAAGTTTAATCGAAATAGATTAAAAACTATTTACATAAAAAAAAATCAAAATACTCTCTGCAAGGGTATACTAAAAAAAAATTACGTTGCACCAGAACCAATTATAATGAAATAGTTATTTTGAAAAAAGAAGACCAAGCTTTATTTAAACATATACGTACTTTTGAAAACAATCACGGATCAGTTTGAAGTTTTGTGTAATTTTATTCACAAGTGCTCCCAAGCAAGAAACACAACTAGTAACTTCAGCTTGGTTGCGCGAAACAACCAACAGCATTAAATGCTCTTCCAAAGATGCTAAGAAAGATTCACTGGCATTGTTGACCAGTGGCACTACTTTTTCAAGAATATCCGCAACGGCACATATAAATTTTGCTGCTGTAGCCGAATGACATTTTATGTTGAGATAAGGCTCTATTGTCATAGCATGCCTAACCAGAAGTTGTGGCCGCACTTTAGCTAGCAAATGCAATGTAGTAATACAACCCAACATTCGCGCATTATCAGTATCTTCAAGTTCAATAAGTCGGTCAACTAGTCCATCAGCTAATTGTTGACATGCTAATACAATTTCCTGGGGAGGTTCTGTGTTTTTTTTTACGGGCTCTTGTACGCATCCATCAGATTTTAACAAACTGTCCTTGGGTTTGAAAATCTACATAAAAAAACGTCAGTATTGTCAATATTAAAAAAAAAAAATTACTTACACTCATGAGAAGACCTTCAAGCCAAGTGGTTCCAGTATCATGAGCAGTATTTACCACATCAATTATTTGATTTATTTTCCGCTGTATGCCAATCTACATTAAAAATAAGGGTACAAATTTGTTATCATAACGACAATAATATAAGTGTATAATAAGCCTTGCACAAGTAGATTTAAAAATACCTTCGACTCTGGCCAAAACCGTTTAAGTAGGTATATCAGCATACATAAATTTTCGGACCTAGTAGTTGAGCTTCTATGTTTTTACGCAAAAAAAAAAAAAAGAAAAGATAGAACAAACAAGAAAGGGAGCTAGCTCCGACAAGCTGATGCTAATATACCCTTGCAGACTTCAAACACGTCCAAAAAATACATAAAGCCTAAACATCATCGGAGCATTGACGATTTTTCTATTAATTTTTCATATTTTCGACGATTGTTCATATGACTGATTGTCTGATAACAACCACAGTGCTATCATTTTATTTCCAGGGTTATTAAAAAACCCCATATTCTAAAAATCGTGGTCGTGGGATTAAAAACAACGATGTTCACCGACTCCGAAAAAGTCTTCGGAAAAATCGATTTGAAGTTTTTCTATTAAAATACGTACAAATTCGGTCGTTGAAAACGCTGTAACTCCGTTAGTTTGACTCTGATTGACTCAATATTACACAATATTCTTGACATATTGGTCTTTGAGAAAAAAACATTTTTTTCCCCATCCCGCTTAAGGGAGTTTCAAAACATTCAAAAAAAAAAAAAAAAAAAAAAAAAAAACAAAAAAAAAAAAAAAAAAAAAAAAACTATCCAACAGTGTGTCCCTCAAATTTCAGAAACAAATTCAAAGTATTTTTGGAGTTACAGAAAAAAAAAGTGAGCCAGCATCAAAAAAAAAACTTAAAAAAAAACTTTTTAAAAAAAGAGAGAAAGAGAAAAAGTTTGTCCAATCTTCGAAGTTTTGCTCACTGTTTTTTTTATTACCATGCCGTAGTGCATTAGGAGTTCTTACCATATTACCGTACGATCAAGAAACAGTATTATCTGGAAGTTGTGCATCGAGAAGCAATACGAAGAAAAATTTGACCATGTCAACTTATTGCAACTTGGTTGCAAATCAACTAGTCTAAACCTTTGCAAAAAACATTTTTAACACATAGGTACTGACCCTGTCATTTTTTATACATGGTGTAAACCACATTTTCATAAAAACTTCGGTAACAAGTTTTTGAATGCCTTCTTCGTCATTTACACGTCGTATCATTTTAACGCAAATTTCCGGAATTTTTCCAAAATCTGGATACTCGATACATATATCTCTTAAAATTTTAATGACCCTTTTTCGTACAGAGACACCAGTATCCTAAAAAAAAAAAAAATGATTATTTAAGGGGTAAGACAATTATGAATTTAAGACATCTTACCAGTATCCGTGTCGATAGCATGTCATAATACTGATCGATTAATTCCTGATTACTAAGTACAAATTTTCCAACCAAATCTACCGCAGCTTCTCGTACTGAAATGGCTGTGTCTAAAAATTTTTGGTTTACTCCCATTTGCATATCCTTTCGTTTCAGAACTAAAGGATCAACTTCAACAATGTTAGCAAGGCATTTCATTGCACGTGTCCTCACTGCTATTGACGGTTCGCTAGGTTAAGTAATTGAAGGAAAAAGTAATAAAGTAATAAGAACTTTTTATAATCTATATACTCACTTAACGACTAAAATAATTTTTTTAAGCATCCATCAAAGGACTGGCTGAAAGGTCTTTTGGTGGCCAGATACTGCGCTATTAGCTGGGCATTGTTATAATCTATGTACGTTTTTATGTGCTGACTTGATGAATGGTTTTGTTCGCATAAAACAGCGAATGGTTTAATTTTGTTTATTAAGTATTGTTTTCTTGCATCCAAAACTTTAAACATTTCAATATTAAGTTTTGAATCACCAATCGAGGAGTTTCCATTTTTTTTTGTTTCTTCGGTATCAATTTCTTCACACGATCCAGAATCAGATGTGTCCAAGTATTCACCTAAAAAAATATGATTTAAATTATAATGGTTGTTGTTTGTAGTACGGATTGCAAAAAACAGATTCAGCCAGTATAAATCTGTTTACAAAGTTAGTTTACAATTAAAATTATTTTTTAATTATTTAAACAAATTGTTAGGAATTTTTTGTTTGGCTGTGCCGGTAGCTTTGTTGCCGAGTTCCCGAATTGCCCGCAGTCCATCAACAATAAATGTAGATCACTGTCTACGTTTCACAATTCAGAAACCTTCTAACTTTTCTAAAGTTCTATATAGTACTTCTCAAGAGTTGTCAAATTTACCTTTAATTTTTATGCAATATATTAGATCTTAGAGTATATAGTAGATCCTTATAGAAATAACATTTTAATATGCGTTGTTGTAACGGATTGCTTAATGTCGAGCAAAATGCATTTTGACTTAACAACATCCTAGCACATCAAACACAATAACAGCAAGCACAACATTATGCAATTAACTTAACCCGCAGACGTAATGCTCCTGTGATTCTTTAACAAGCTGTATTACACAATGATTCTGCAGTTGTTTATTGTGAAAAAAAAAATTTTTTATTGTTAACAAGAAAGGAAGATAGCTTTGGCACGCCGAAGCTTATATACCCTTGCAGTCATCAAATATATTGAAAAAAAGGCTATATAGGGCTGTATAGGCTATACAATATCGAAGCTATGACGACTTTTCTATTCATTTTTCATATTTTCGACAATTGTTAATATGACAGCTATATGATATACACTGCTGGTCTTGGGTTAGACGCACTCAGTTTTTCAAACAAATTTGATTTATGTTTATTATTTTAATGATTATTGAAAAAAAGTGAATATGCAAAAACATTGGCTATTTAATACTACTTCAATTATAATATTCAAAATATTATAAAAATATAACATTAGTTGTGTTTTCAAACATTTTCTTCAAGCAACTTAAAATAAGGCACATTTTTCTTGGTCAATAGAATAGACGCACTTAGACATAATATTTAAAAAAAAAAAAAAAACGAACTTATTTTTAACTTAAATTTTTAGTTGGTGTTAATATTTGATTTATTGGAAATAAAAAAAAAATATTTCAGTAGGGGAGGGTGGTCCCATACCGACCCCCTAAAAGGCAAAGGCGATAAAGGTGAGAAAAATCAATTTTTCAGTTCAGTTCAAAAATTTACTATGTAGAGGGATCAGTTTACTATACATCTAAATGATTAGTAAGTGCGTAGGTGCTTTGAAGCGTTAGATATTCAGGCAAATATAAAACTCTACTTTTTGGTCGTACTCAAAAGTAGTGGTCCGAAACCGACCCCCTATTTCTTAACAGAAAAATTTAATAACATAAAATAGAATTTAATGATTTTGACGTTTATTAAGAAATATATTGAAGGTTCTTTCCAGAAAATAAAAATTAATGTATGAAATAAAGGGCACTGTAGTCAATTCATGAAGTCTGAGTTGTCCTCTTTCTCATAGTAAGTTTTCGCGTTGTTTTCGCGTTGTTTTTCGAAAGCCGCTCGTTGATGACTGTCTCTTCGCTTTCTTCTGATGTTTTTTTTTGTTTCTGTTACTTTTCTTTACTGAATCTTGTTTACTTTTTCATATTTTCCCTCAAAAATACGCTATGACATATTAAGCTGCCAATAAATGGGGGTCGGTTTCGGACCATCACCTAGCGGTCGGTTTCGGACCACCACGACCTTTTCTGATTAACTGCTCGGCATTAACTAAAGACGCAAAGAGCGATGTAATTCTAATTATGTGAGTGAAAGCTAGGACTATCAACGATCAGAAAAATTTACTCTCCGATTTTTATGCGGAGAAAAAAAATTTAAGCTCAAGTTCAGTAAAGCTCAAAAATAAATGTCACAGGCGTTGAAACAAAACAAACGGAAAAATTGCAGTGAAACAAAATAAGTCAAAGTGGCTATCTATCTCCAAAATGTCTGTGTTATAACAGCTTTTCACTGAAGTTACCGACAATTCGGCTAGCATCGCCATCTCTGAGAAACATGGGGGGTCGGTATGGTACGACCGGTCGGTATGGGACCACCCTCCCCTAATGAGTCCTGCCTCCTTTGTTAGCAAATAACTTCATATATCCTGTCCTTCATAGAATAATACAGGGAATCTATGTATTTTAACGAAATCTCGCTCCAAGCACGTTTAATAGCTGCAGTTAATGTTTCCTTGTCTTCGTATTGCTTTCCTCCTTCGTATACCTTCCGCGTTAGCCAGCCCCAAACATTTTCAATTACGTTAAGATCTGGAGAATATGGTGGCCAGGTCATGATCTTAACGTTTTCACTTGGAAAAAACGACTTTACTTTTTAGTTTTTACTTTTTTACTTTACTATCAGAAATGCAGACCACCTAAAGCAGGGGTGCTCAACGCCTATGCACCGAGTGCACTTTTGTTTTTGTAGAGCTCTGTGCTTATGGGTAGTGCGCCCATAAGCACCGTGCATATGGGCTTCGATTTGCATGCGAAACAAAAACAATTTTGCTTGTTTCTTCATTACATCTCTGTCCGTCGTCACGCTTATCTGATCGCAATGTATTTTGTTTTTGGTTTTTACTCGAGCACATGCACTGAAACTTATCTTTCTGTCTGCGTTGGCTTTTGATTTATTTCGTGGTGGACCATCGAAAGTGTAAGGTTAAATTTTTTGGCGGATCAAAATGAGTGATGAATTAGAGAGCAGTTATTTTAGCATAAACTTTAAATGCGAAGTACAATGCGTAATATGCTTCGTAGTTCTGGAGGTAAAAACTTTTTTTTCTCTCAGTGCACAGCTGCGCCCCAACACAAACGCGCCGCTACATATGTACACGTTTTCTTGTGGATGTGTTAGTAAACGCACTGCCATAAGACGATCTTGAGCATCCCTGACCTAAAGCGTCTAAAAATCAAGAAAAAACCTCCACTGAATGCAATACGCAAAGAAAAACGGCTTCGATTCGCGAAAGAATACATGACGTGGGAAATTCAATCTGACACTCGGCCTAATGATTGGAGTTCTGTTGTTTTTACTGATGAAAAACGTTTTAATTTAGATGGCCCCAACGACTTTCAATATTATTATCACGATATGCGAAAAGATGAGCTATATTTAAGCCGCCACCACAGCCGAGAAGGTGGAGTAATGGTGTGGGGTGCCATCACGTTTTATGGAACAATTGACTTGATTTTTATCGATCAGAAGATGAACGGCGATCACTTCAAAACATTGTTGGAGTCCGTATTTCCAAAACTAAATGATCTCTTTGGACCAATTCCTTGGATTTTTCAACAAGACAATGCTCCTATTCATAACGCTCGAGAAGTAAAGTCGTTTTTTCCAAGTGAAAACGTTAAGATCATGACCTGGCCACCATATTCTCCAGATCTTAAGGTAATTGAAAATGTTTGGGGCTGGCTAACGCGGAAGGTATACGAAGGAGGAAAGCAATACGAAGACAAGGAAACATTAACTGCAGCTATTAAACGTGCTTGGAGCGAGATTTCGTTGAAATACATAGATTCCCTGTATTATTCTATGAAGGACAGGATATATGAAGTTATTGCTAACAAAGGAGGCAGGACTCATTACTGAAATATTTTTTTTTATTTCTAATAAATCAAATATTAACACCAACTAAAAATTTAAGTTAAAAATAAGTTCGTTTTTTTTTTTTTAAATATTATGTCTAAGTGCGTCTATTCTATTGACCAAGAAAAATGTGCCTTATTTTAAGTTGCTTGAAGAAAATGTTTGAAAACACAACTAATGTTATATTTTTATAATATTTTGAATATTATAGGGGAGAGTGGTCCCATACCGACCGGTCGTACCATACCGACCCCCCCCCATGTTTCTCAGAGATGGCGATGCTAGCCGAATTTTCGGTAACTTCAGTGAAAAGCTGTTATAACACAGACATTTTGGAGATAGAAAGCCAATTTGACTTCTTTTGTTTCACTGCAATTTTTCCGTTTGTTTTGTTTCAACGCCTGTGACATTCAGTTTTTTTTCGTTACTGAACTTGAGCTTAAATATTTTTAAAGTTTTTTTTCTTCGCATAAAAATCGGAGGGTAAGGTTTTCTGATAGTTGATAGTCCTAGCTGTCATTCACGCTATTAGAATTACATCGCTCTTTGCGTCATCAGATAATGGCGAGCAGTTAATTAGAAAAGGTTGTGGTGGTCCGAAACCGACCGCGAAGTGATGGTCCGAAACCGACCCCCATTTATAGGCAGCTTAATATGTCATAGCGTATTTTTGAGGGAAAATATGAAAAAGTAAACAAGATTCAGTAAAGAAAAGTAACAGAAACAAAAAAAAAACATCAGAAGAAAGCGAAGAGACAGTCATCAACGAGCGGCTTTCGAAAAACAACGCGAAAACAACGCGAAAACTTACTATGAGAAAGAGGACAACTCAGACTTCATCAATTGACTACAGTGCCCTTTATTTCATACATTAATTTTTATTTTCTGGAAAGAACCTTCAATATATTTCTTTATAAACGTCAAAATCATTAAATTCTATTTTATGTTATTAAATTTTTCTGTTAAGAAAAAAGGGGGTCGGTTTCGGACCACTACTTTTGAGTACGACCAAAAAGTGGAGTTTTATATTTGCCTGAATATCTAACGCTTCAAAGCACCTACGCACTTACTAATCATTTAGATGTATAGTAAACTGATCCCTCTACATAGTAAATTTTTGAACTGAACTGAAAAATTGATTTTTCTCACCTTTATCGCCTTTGCCTTTTAGGGGGTCGGTATGGGACCACCCTCCCCTAATTGAAGTATTATTAAATAGCCAATGTTTTTGCATATTCACTTTTTTTCAATAATCATTAAAATAATAAACATAAATCAAATTTGTTTGAAAAACTGAGTGCGTCTAACCCAAGACCAGCAGTGTAGTCGTACGACTTGGGTGAAACTAATTCGAAATACAAGAGTCATGAGAAAACCCTAAATTCCAAAAACTATGCTTTTCTGATAAAAAACAACGATGTTATCGTTTTCTTTCCGATAATTCTATACAGATTTTTCGATCTTTCCTATGGCAGCTCTATGATATACAGTGGTGGCCACGAGTTTAGCACACTATGCAATCCCCATTTTTGAACTCCAATTTCACCTTTCCCCGAAGATTTTTCGCCGAATTTTTTTTATATACGTTTGATCTATTTATAGGACAACATGCACCGTTAATTTTGTCCCATTCGCTTTTACCGTTTTCCTTTACCAAGCCTCTGAACCTAAATACCTCAAATTCAGGCTAGATACCAGTTTAGCACACTCTTCAAATTTTTTGTTTTTGACAACAGTGGTCTCGTATTTTTTGGTTAAAGTTAACTGATAATTCTTGTTGTCATTTAGAGAGTATAAAAAGATGTGTTTGCAATCCCACCAGCTTCTAAGTGCTTAGAAGGACAGCAGGAAGTCATCCAGACTCTTAAATCAGCTGGAAAAACGATTTTAGAGATTTCTGAAGACTTAAAATGTTCCCGCAAAATGGCTTACAATGCTCTAGGACATAAAAAAAATATAGCTGCCATAGGAAAGACCGAAAAATCTATATAGAATTAACGGAAATAATATGATACCATCGTTGTGATGATTTTTGGAATATAGAGTTTTCTAACGACTCTTGAATAACAAATAAAATTTCATCAAAATCGGACGACTATATCATTTAGCTGCCATATGAACAATAGTAAAAATATAGAAAATAAATAGAAAAGTCGTCATAGCTTCGATGTTGTTTAGCCTTTGTGTATTCTGTTCGAAATATTTGATGACTGCAAGGGTATATAAGCTTCGGCTTGCCGAAGCTAGCTTCCTTTCTTGTTTCCTATTCTTTGTGCAAATGAGTAAGCGTAAGAGAACCAACTCTCTCACACCAGGTTGGCATTTGAATGTGTGTTTTTTTTCCACTCATGCCGATGTCTAGTATGTAACATTGATCAGCGTCTAAATCCTAGTCGATATTACGTTGTCAGTTCAACCGTCTGTCTTTTTCTAAGAAAACTAGGTAATCATTTGTCGCTGAGACATTATCAAAAGACGAGTAGCCATTGCAGTTAAAATATAATTCGGGATCGGTCGAAAACCTTTATAAAATGTAATATACAAAATGTCAAAGTTTGGCTCACTGATTTCTTCGATTACCATGGCGTAATACATCAGGAGTTCATACCAATATGGTCGTACGGTCAATAAAAAGTATTATCTGGAAGTTATGCGCAGTTTGAAAAAAACCATACGAGGAAAACGCCTAGAATTGCGGAAAAACAATTTCGCATCATGTCACATCACAATGCCCTTGCTCACTCATCTTTGCTTGTGTGAAATTTTTTAGACAAAAACAACAACACAATCATGCCTTAGCCACCATATTAACCGGAGTTGGCCCCATGTGAGTTTTTCTTGTACCCATTACTTTTGGGATCTAAAAAATCTAAAAAAGGACATGGATTTGAAACGATTGAAGAGATAAAAACGAAATTAATGGAGGAACTCAAGGCTTTACCGAAAAGTGCTTATGGCAAAACTAACGGAGTGATAATTTTTTTCAATCTCTCGTATGGGAGCTATCCGATATAATCCCCCGATCCGGCCCGTTCCGACTGCATGCATGTACTGCATGCAATAACCACACAACTTTTGGGAAAGTTTTAGCAAGATAGCTTTAAAACTGAGAGACTAGTTAACATAGAATCAGACAGGATTCAGGTCGTGATGCTGATCAGGAATATATATAGTTTATGGGGTCTGAGGTGTGTCCTTCACTGCGTTGCAAACTTCTGATTGAAATTATAATACCCTTTGCTCTGCAAGGGTATAAAAGGACACGAATTGAATGAATTGAGAACGTTGAAAACAGAGAAGTTTAATTAGAATGATTCGAGTTGCAAATGTAAATAAAAGGAAATAAAAACAAATTAAATGCAGTGAATTTTCTTCGAGTCCGAAAAGGCTTTATATTTATGGATTTCTTTATTTAATTTATTTCGGCTTCTTTTATTAATTGGTTGTCCATATTTTCGTCCTTGTGCTGCAGTTCTCAAAAAAGGAATGTACCGAAATCCTAAGCAACAACTCGAATGATTCAAGTATACAAAGGCATTGACAAATCTTTCATTTCACTTTTCGTTTCGTTCATTCTCTCTCATTTCGTTTGACGGCTCAAATTATGAGAGGAACACAAGCTTTTACTCATACAATGTCATTTCATTTCTAGCTTTCAACTCACTCCATTCTTCTCCATTCGAATGCATTCATTAAGACGTATGTTATGAATGTAATCATGCAGATGTTTAGTACATACATACTTTAGGAAATCAGTGGTATCTGCTTCACTGAGTTGCAAACTTGCTGTAAATATAATACCCTGTGCAAGGGTAAACAAATTATGTTTTTTAATTATGGTTAACATACCATCATTTCTATGCTTAATACGACTTGTAGTATTTCTCAAAGTCAATCCTCTTTCGCCGTCCTTTATTCGACGTCTTTGATTATTTACATCCCGATACCATTGTGCCAAGTAAAAGTGTCGGGCATAGTCCCATATTAAATTTTCTTCTTGAGCGTTTACAGCCAAAAAATCGAGCAGAATTTGCTGGAGAAACTCAATTCTGTGCTCCTCCGGATGTAGTTTATAATGAGACTTTCAAAAATATAAAAATAAGATTATTTCTAAAGTGCAATACAAAATATATATATATTACTTACATTACTCGTAATTGAATCTCCCTCTTTTTCTTGTTCTAATTTTATTGATTTTATCATTGAATCGATTATGTTAACCTTACATCGAGACTCAACAGTGTCCTTACGCAGTCGAGCGGCCACTATGCCCAAGTAATCCAATGAAACTAAGCGAATACTCTGTTCTATACCTTTATCAGACACATAGCGAACTAGCATCGTTCCCAAAAGTGAAAGCAACAGTTCAGATGCGGGCCATTCGGGTTTGTTGACGGTGGCAAGTAAATCATGGATAAAATTTTCGAAAAGAGGTCGAAAATCAGTTTCATTAGACCGTGATTTGCATTTGTTTAAAAAGGTGGTTAAGAAATGCCCGCCAATACTGACAGCAACATCATACTTTTGGAGAACAAGTATATCCTGATTTGGTTGTAATATTTGTTTAGCAACACTTGGAAGTTCGTTGTCAATAGCAACATTAAGTTGAGTCTTATTACTTAGTTTTCCGTTATCACAAAGTGTGTCTGGTAAAATTGTAGCGCATTGAATCAATTGAAGCACAAGTGCTGTAACCATTTGAATATTTCCTCCGTTATTTGTTAGTTTGTATGGACGAAGATTTTTTTTGGATGAAGGTAAACGATCAATCGATGTCAAAATATCTCCTAAAATGCTGTTCCGAATTTTATCGTACCTTTCCTTGCGAAATATCTGAAAAGTAAAAAACATTTCTTCTGAAATATATTTATTTAAAAGTTGTAATTATAATATTAAATTTCTCATTTTTCCAATGGCAGAAATAAGATAAGTTTTTATATTTTCGACGATTGTTCATAACATATGACAGCTATATGATATAGTCGTCCAATTTTTATGAAATTTAATTCGAAATTCAATAGATCGATCATTAGTTAACTCTATATTCCAAAAATTATGCTTGTTTGATAAAAAAAAAAACAAGGTGTTATCATTTATATATAATACTTTTTGGGGTTTGAGGTGTCTCCTTCACTACGTTGCAAACTTCTGACTGAAATTATAATACCCTCTGAAAGGGTATAGACACAGCCAAAAATCGCTGCGCTGAAGCTCGTCTGCAGTTAAAAAAGATCATGCCATTTGGTGTAACCCAGAAACCCTTTACACCTTCATCAGCAGAGTGGACTATGTTATTTCACTCTATCTAACTAAACGACCAAGAGTGCATCTGTCGATTTTTTCAAGGTCTGATTAAATTGAGCAGAGAAGTGCCATCAAATTTTGTTTGCGGAATGAAATTTCGGCTGCGGAGACGTTGAGGATTTTGCGGAAGGCCTTTGGTGATTCTACCATGTCCCAGAAAAATGTTTATAAGTGGTACAAAGACTTCAAAGAAGGTCGGGAACGTGTTGTTGACTTGGAGCGCTCCGGACGACCATCGACGTCAACAGATGACCAACACGTCAATGAAGTAAAGGAATTAGTGCTCAAAAATCGTCGGTTGACTGTTAGAGACCTTATTAATATGATCGGAATATCAGAAGGATCTCTGAAAACCATTTTGAAAGACCATTTGGGCCTACGAAAAGTCAAATCTCGTTTGGTACCGAAAACGCTCAATTTCTTACAATTTCTTCGTGACCATTTCGACAAGAATTCGACGCATATCGTTCCGCAACCACCGTATTCTCCTGATTTGGCTCCGTGTGACTTCTGGCTATTCCCAAAACTCAAGAGATCAAAGCGGAATCGACGAGGTCGATTTGGACTGTTTCGAGGATTTGAAAAAGCGTTGGCATAAGTGTATTTTATCGGGAGGGGATTACTTTGAAGGGGATGAAATTGATTCAGGAGTATAAATAAAGAATTTTCACTTTACAAACAAATTCACCTTACATTTTGCCCACAGTAGTAAGTTTCAAATCCTCAAACAGCACGAAGGCTTAATAGAAATACATACCCTTAACCACAAGAACCCTCCAAATCTAAAATACTAACTTCCCTGTTACCAAAAGACTATGACAACCCATCCAAATAAAGGACGAACAGAATCAAAATAAATCAAAATCAAACAAAAATTTTTAATCATAGCGTCGGGCAACACCAATACATAGAAATAGCTTAAAAAGGTTGCACATACAAATGCCTTATAGACACTGGATCCACTTTTAATAATATGTTTTGAAATCCAATGGCTCTATTACATTGAAAAATTTGATTATATTACCCAGCAATTTTATTTTTTTTTAAACAAATGAACCATTTTTCCATATGTACTATACATAACTTTTCTAATACAGTTTCATTCCGAGTTTCAAAGAGTAAAGACGTGCGACAGACTTAATCTCCAACCAACAGCTTATCAGCTTGCGATCTATATTCAGATCAATCATCCGACTCGTGACTACCTCGTATCAACAACAAAAAAAAAAAAAGAAACAGATCAATAAGTAAGGAAAACTAACTCTCTGTGGCGCCCGAGCATAACGTTACCACGATGTCGCGACCACCCGACCTATTCCGGACAACGAACAGCACAATAACAACAGAACCAAAATATATTACCATCAGTAGAAAAGACAAGAAAACCTTTGAAAAGGTTTCTCCATTCGTTATTAAAAAAGTTGTAGACTTCGCCTGTAACGGAGCAGTCGAAACATGCAAAAAAAACAAGAGCAGGAACTCTCCTTATTAAAACGAAAAACACACTACAAGCCCAGACATTACTCAAACTAAATATCTTTCACGACTTCCCAGTCAGTGTAGAAGAACACAAAACGCTAAACACTTCTAAAGAAGTGATTTACTCCAATGACCTACGAAACATGGAAGAAAATGAAATCTTGGAAGAATTAAAACCACAAAACGTAGTTCAAGTTCGTAAAATTCTGAGGAAAAATAAAAATGAAATCACAGAAACCGGCTTAATCGGTAAGTACGATTTGGGACAATTACGATACCAAACAAATTATGGATAAGTTATGACGTCGATAATGTAAAACAATACGTCCCACCTCCATTGAGAAGTTACAACTGTCTCAAATTTGGACATCCCACTGCTTACTGCAAATCCGATAAAATATGCGCCAACTGCTCCGAAAAAAAAACACACAGAAGAGAACGAACCATGTACAAACACACAGACCTGCATCAATTGCAAATACGAGGAAGACGAGATCAAACATCACAACGCAATGGACAAAACCTGCCCCGCCTTCTTTAAACAAAAGGCACTAACTGCCATAAAGACGTTCGAAAAAGTCGACCACAAGACAGCCCGTTTCATCTACAACACTCGCTACATCCACCCACAAACTCCTTACTCTCTGAAAGCTGCGCTTCCACCCAAACCACACACTTCGGAAACAACAACAAATTCAACACCGAACACAAGGAAAATTATCAGCTACGTAGACTCTTTGGAACTCATGGACACCACGGCATCGACATCAAAACAATTCACACACTCTGAAACCGGTGAAAATTTAAAACTAAAAATATACTCAGCTAAAGAAAATAAACTAGGCATTCCCCTTAAATCAAAAGAAACAAGAAAGGAAGCTAGCTTCGGCAAGCTGAAGCCTATATACCCTTGCAGTCATCAAATATGTCGAAAAAAATACATAAAGGCTAAACAACATCGAAGCTAAGACGATTTTTCTATTCATTATACCCTTGCAGACAGACGGACCGACGTACAGATATATTTTGATTCAGATCGTGGTGCTGAGCAAGAATATGTATAAAATTCGATTTTTTTTTTTAACGCCGCCATTTTGTCAATTTTTGATATATTTTTTTTATCGTAGTTGATGGTATAGACAATATCATCTAGTTTAACGAGAATTCATTTTTTGATTTCATCCACGGAGAGGGCCGGAATCCATGCAGCAGTTAAGGCCCTTTTTTTAGCGCCGTAGGAGATCGACTTTAACTTAAAAAATATTTAATTTTTTTCTTTAAAAATTTCACAGTATATTCTTAAAACATGTATAAATATATTCTGAAAATTTGGAAATAATTGATCAAGTAGGTTTTTTTTAATAAAAATTCCCAAAAACCACCAAATTTCGCGCTTCGCTTGTGAAGTCAAATATAATCGTATCTGGCAATGCTGTATATCGATTAAAAGGTATTGGCAGGCGTCACCTTTAAAACAAGAAAGGAAGCTAGCTTCGGCAAGCCGAGATTATACCTATACCCTTGCAGTCATCAAATATGTCGAAAAAAAATACATAAAGGCTAAACAACATCGAAGCTAAGACGATTTTTCTATTCATTTTCCATATTTTCGACTATAGATCATATGGGAGCTATATGATATAGTTGTCCGATTTTGATCAAATTTAATTCGTAATTCAAGAGTCGTTAGAAAACTTTATATTCCAAAAATCATGCTTATCTAATAAAAAACAACGATGTTATCATTATATTTCCGTTATTCCCATTAGATTTTTCGATCTTTCCTATGGCAGCTATAAGATATAGTCGTCCGATTTTTATGAAACTTTTTTCTCAATATAAGGGTTGTTAAAAAACTTGATATTCAAAAAATCATGCTCGTGGGATAACAAACAACGATGTTATCAATTTATTTCCATTAATTCTATATATATTTTTCGATGTTTCCTATGGCAGCTTTATGGTACAGTTATCCGATTTTGATAAAATTTAATCCGAAATTTAATAACAGTTCGAAAACTTCATCTTGAAGAAATCAAGTCGATCTAATCAAAAACAACGGGGTGAGAATTTTTTATATCATTCTCTCGAATGGGAGCTATCCGATATAGTCGGCCGATCCGGCCCGTTCCGACTTATATATTGCGTGCAATAACTAACCCTTTTGGGAAAGTTTCAGCAAGATAGCTTTAAAACTGAGAGACTAGTTTGCGCGGAAACGGACAGACAGACGTATTCCGACTCTGCTCGTGATGATCAAGGATATATAATGGAAATGTGGGGGTTGTGGGCATAGTTTTGTTTTTGGCTTATAATTACCGAACTAGTGCATATTATTTGGACATATGGGTATCTGTGTAAAGCTAGAGACCTAAGCTTACTAATTATGAAGAAACATACTTGATTTCGTCATGCGAAAAAATTTCATATGGACTTTTGTAAAATCGTAATTTTCAGCTACAATTTTTTTTTGGGGGGTTGTGGGCACCCTGGGAAAAATGCTGCAAATGGAATAATATGGAAAAAAAAACCGCAACCAATATCAACAAAATGACAATTTATTTATTTCAAAGACAACATAGGCGTTATTCATCGTCGGAAACACAATTTTGACATGTATAATGACTGCCCCGCATGTCCACACATTTCGGATGAAAAGCTCGATCGCAGATGTCACAATTGATGGAGTTGGCTGCGGTCCTTTTCCAAGAGCCTAAGATTTCTACAAGAATGTTCTAGAGGGTTCCAAACAAATTTTGAAAACAATTTTACAAGAAATTGTAGGTAATAAAAAAATTTGCCAAAAAAAAAAACGGGTGCCCACAACCCACCCAATTTTGGTGCCCACAACCAACTTTCGCAGACATTTTAAGAAGTAATTAAAAAATGTATTTGCATAAATTTTTTGGTTCAAATCGATATTGTTCCATTTAGTATAATGCTTTGACTAAATAAAAATGCATTACACTTACCTTTTTAATCGATTCACTTTAATTGATACATCTTTGAATAAAGTTTCACCAACTTTTCCAAGCACAAAAAAAAACCAATTCGTTCATTTCAAAAAGCAAACGCGTTCGTTTACTTTGATATTTGGCATAAATCATACATAGGGTAATTGCTTTCGAATGACATTACCAACAAAAGTCAATCTTCATTTTGTGAAAATATACGTAGGGGTGCCCACAACCGACCCATGCCCACAACCCCCACTTCTCCCCTATACTTTATGAGGTCTGAGGTGTCTCCTTAACTGCGTTGCAAACTTCTGACTGAAATTATAATACCCTTTTGCTCTGCAAGGATAAAGAAAAAAAAATAAATCTTGATTACCTGCGTATTTATGTAAAGAATTTGTGTTTAAAATTTGAAAAGGATCGGTTCAGTAGAATTCCAGTTCTGATGTTCACCGACTTTCAAAATAACGTTTTCGGGAAAATCGACTAAAAGTATTTGTATAAAAAAAAAATTTGATGACAATTGGTTTATCCCAAAGTCTTCAATCACTTCCGTAAGGTCAAAAAAACGTGGTTTTGAGAAAAACGCGTTTAAAGTTATGACTTCAAAAGACCGGTGCTCGACATGTGCTCCATGGAAAGGCCTGGAACATTTTTGGAACATGTGTACGATAAGCTGAAAAATTAAATTTTTTTCCCACAATGTGAAAACCAGCCTTAATGATCGCTGCTAGATTGTTCATTGGAGTCCTCAAAGCCCACTTTGTTAATATTAGTTTGTTTGGTAATGACATACCGGTTTTACATTCAACTTTCGCGCTTCGCTTGTGAAGTCAAATATAATCGTATCTGGCAATGCTGTATATCGTTTGAAAGGTATTGGCATCACCTTTTAAATGACATACAGTTTGTTTACATGAGCTTCCACGTTTTGAAATTTTATTTCGCACAGGGAAAAACTGCTGCGGAATCTCGCAGACAGATTATTAATGTCTTAGGATATAACAAACTTTCGATTCAAACCGCCGAACAGTGGTTTAGGCGATTCCGAAGTGGCAATTTTGATACCGAGACACCCAAGCCTTCCGGACGACCAGTGACCGTTGATATGGATAAAATCATGGAAATAGTGGATCGAGATCGTCATGTGACTATTAGAACCATCGCAGAGGAGCTGCAACTAAGCACGGAAACCATCCGTAGGCATTTAAAGTCGAAAAAAAAAGTAATCCCAAAAAAACCTTTTCGACCGTGTATCAATCTGCGAATCTTTGTTGCACCGTATTAAACTCGACTCATTTCTGGATCGGTTAGTCACTGGTGATAAAAAATAGATCACATATGACAACATAAAACGTAAAAGATCCTGGTCGAAGCACGGTGAGCCGTCTCAAACGGTGGCAAAGCCAGGACTGACGGCTCAGAAGGTGTTGCTGAGTGTATGGCGGGATATCAGAGGAATTATCCATTATGAAGTGTTGCCCTATGGCCAAACCATCAATTCTGACCTCTACTCTGAACAACTGGAGCGATTGAAGATTGCACTTGAACAGAAGCAACCAGCCATGGTGAATCGTAAGGGCGTTGTGTTCCATCATGACAACGCCAGGCCCCATACATCTTTGGTGACGCGTCACAAGCTACGGGAGCTTGGTTGGGAAGTGTTAATGCATCACTTTAAAGTACGGACATTGCCCCAAGCGATTACCATTTGTTTTTGGCCATGCAATATTTTTTCGATGGACAAAAATTGAGTTCAAGGGAGGGTTGTGAAAATCGAATCGCCGAGTTTTTTTTTTGCCAGTAGGGACAAGGATTTCTTTAGGGGAGGCATATACAAGTTACCATCAAAATGGCAGAAAATAATCGAAGACAACGGTACATATAGCACTTAAATCGAACAATGCTAACTATGTTGAAATCGTCGTCAAGAATCAATAAAGAAACCGGTATGTCATTACCAAACAACCTAATATAACAAATACTCCCCAATTTACTCAAAACAAAGAAGTTGTTTGGCGGTGAACATCATAACTCGTTAACGGATTAACTCAAGGCAGGTTCTCACCTTGTGGAAAAAAAAATCAGATCAAAATTCGAAAAACTACAAGAGTTACATAGAGCACATGTCGAGTACCAGTTGTTTGAAGCCAAAACTTTAAACACGTTTATCTCGGAACCACGTTTTCGGACCTTATGGATTGGGGTTAACCACCAATCGTCATAAATTTGTATGCCCTTGCAGAGCAAAAGGTATTATAATTTCAGTCAGAAGTTTGCAACGCAGTGAAGGAGGCACCTCAGACCCTATAAAGTATATATATTCTTGATCAGCATCACGATCTGAATCGAAATCCGTCTGTACGTCGGTCTGTTTGTCTGTTTCTATGTAAACTAGTCTCTCAGTTTTGAAGCTATCGTGCTGAAACTTTCCGAAAAGTTGTGTAGTTATTGCACGCAGTATATAAGTCGGAACGAGCCGAATCGGCCGACTATATCGGATAGCTCCCATACGAGAGATTGAAAAAAAAAATCTCACTCCGATGTTTTTGATCAGATCGACTTTATTTCTTCCAGATGGCGTTTTCTAACTACTATTGAATTTCGGTTCAAATTTGATTAAAATCGGATAACTCTATCATATAGCTACCATAGGAGAGATCAAAAAATATATATAGAATTAATTGATAAGGTCATTCTTTTTCATCACACGACTATGATTTTTTGAATATCAAGTTTTTTAACTAGCCTTGATTAATAAAAAAATTTCATAAAAATCGGACAACTATATCATATAGCTGCCATAGGAAAGATCGAAAAATCTATATAGAATTAACGGAAATAAAATGATAACATCCTTATTTCTCTTCAGAAAATCATGATTTTTGGAATATAGAGTTTTCTTTTTTTATCAAAATCAGACGACTATATCATATAGCTGTCATTTGAACAATAGTCAAAAATATGGAAAATTAATAGAAAAGTCGTCGTAGCTTCGATGTTGTTTAGCCTTTGTGTATTCTGTTCGAACTATTTGATGACTGCAAGGGTATATAAGCTTCGGCTTGCCGAAGCTAGCTTCCTTTCTTGTCTTTTTCTGATCCTAGTTCATTTTATGCACAGTACTGATTGTCTTCGATTTTTACCTATTCAAAAAAATGGATCAAAGAACCTGTACTAAATTTTGTGTGAGAAACGAAATTAAGTGCGTGAATGCATTCCGAATGTTGACTGTGGCATACGGAGAAGCTACCTTGGACCGAAGCAACGAGAAGATGTGAACGACGAAAAGCGTGCCAGACGCCCGAGCACTTCAACAACAGACGAAAAAATTAATGAAGTGGAGAAAATGGTATTGGCCAATCGTCGAATCACCGTTAGAGAAGTTGCTGAGGACCTAAACATATCGATTGGCTCGTGCCATTCGATTTTTATCAATGATTTGAGCATGAGACGGGTCGCCGCGAATTTCGTACCAAAATTGCTCAATTGCGACCAAAAACAGCATCGCATGAACATTGCTAATGAGATGTTTAACTCTGTCCGCGATGACCCAAATTTGCTCAAGAGGGTCATAACTGGTGACGAATCGTGGGTTTATGGTTACGACGCGGGAACCAAAGCTCAATCATCTCAATGGAAGCTGCCGCACGAACCAAGACCAAAAAAAGCGCGCCAAGTTCGGTCGAATGTGAAAGTTTTGCTGACAGTTTTCTTCGATTGCAGGGGCGTGGTGCATCATGAGTTCTTGCCAAAGGGAAGAACGGTCAATAAGGAATATTACCTGCAAGTTATGCGCAATTTGCGCGAAGCAATCCGCCAGAAACGCCCGGATTTGTGGAAGAACAAAATTTGGCTTTTTCACCACGATAACGCCCCTGCTCACACATCGTTGCTTGTGCGCGACTTTTTGGCAAGAAACAACACACTAATGATGCCGCAGCCACCGTATTCCCCAGATCTGCCCCCCTGTGACTTTTTCTTGTTTCCCATGAAAGGATGACGTGACGCTACGCTTGACGAGATAAAGACGGCATCGAAGGAGGAGCTGAACAAGATAAAAAAAAGTAAATAACTACGTGAGCTATGTTCGAACAAAAGTAATCGGATGGCGAGTGCGCAGAAGCGGAGTGAGTACGATGGATCTATGCTTGTCGTATATACGAGCTTGAGGCCTTCGCGCTCGAATTCAGGCTCAGAATGGACGGCATAGTGGCAAATACGGAGAAGGCGTTTCCTACGTTGGTGAGTAGGTGATCGTTTTCTTAGACAGTGTGTAAACGAACCATGCAATTGCAAGAATTCTTTAGCTCTCGTGCTTCAAGCCCCAACCGACAAGGAAAAAGTGTAGGCTCGGGAAAGAGGAAGACAACACAGGCGAGGGAGGAATCCAGTAATAAGAGTCTCAAAGTGAATCAGACGGAGAAGATTGAGACCTCTACCAACAAAAGGAAAAATGTATTGATAACTTTTTCCGGAACGACGAGGCTCAACAGCCCACACGATAAGGAGGCAATAGCAGAAGAAAGGTTGGCGGAGAATTCACGACCAAACGAACATGTGACAGTACAGAAAAGTTGCGGTCATCACGAACTTAAAATATTAATATTAGGCTGCCCCGATTTTGACAGGAAATTCGTGCAACAAACCGACGCAAGTGATGTTGGTTTGGAAGCGGTCAGGAAAAGGTCATCGCTTACACCAGGGCAATTACACGAATACGGAGAAGGAGTGTTTGGCCATTATATGAACCATTAGGAAGATACGATGCTATTTGGAGGTCTGTAGATTCGAAGTAGTCACCAACCACTTAGTTCTTAAATGGTTGAATTCCATCGAAAGTCCGTCCGGTATGCTACCACAATGGGATTTAGAATGACAACAATTTCATTTCTTCATTGGACCTTTACAACGTTTGAAACAAAGATACACCATTCTTCTCGTGTTCCATGACATTTTTCCTAAGTGGGTAGAGGTGATTCCATTGCCGAAAGCCACTGCCGCCCACGTTTAGAAGGCCGACTAGGTCGGTTGGTCGTATGTGACTAAAGCACTAGCTGTGCTTAAAAGGAGTTCTTCGCAACGCAGTAGAGACCCGCAGCCCCGAGTATAAGACGTGCCAATTGAAGGGAGTCTTTAACGTGATACACACCAACCTACAACGATCTTCCCAAGAACAGACAAGACTTTATCACCTTTTAAGTCGGGAGTGGAGACCGCAACTCGGATACCGGGTATGGCTCCGCCACCACTTCCTTTCAAAGACATTCGAAGGCTGCGCTGCCAAATTACCGCCGAACTTCGATGGACCCTACGTCGTCACAAAGTTTTTTTCATCGAATCTGGTCCTTGTAAGACGCCAAAAAGAAAGAAGACCACGCACGACCAACATCGCCCAACTCAAACCCTGACCGGGCCATCCCGCATATTCCAGATCGCAACAGAACACGGCAGTTGACCATAATTATTACCACACGGTCTACCTCCAGGTCTGTCGATGAGGAAACCGAGGCGCGAGTTACACGTAGTACGGAAATATCATAAAAACTAGTGACGATTGTGAGAAGCAGAAACACTCGGACGACAAGTTGATAATACCGGTGCAGTGAGACAAGAAGGTAGGCCAGATTGAGCATCCGTTTTTGGGGCGGACGATCCTCTCTGTGTATAACATTGTGAACAGACGGTGGAGCCTCCCTTTAGAGTAACTGTTTTTGGGACAGACGATCCTCCCAGTATAGGACGTGGTAAAGTTTTGGCGGATCCTCCCTATTTATTAACCGTTGTTGGAACGGATCGGTTTAGATAGCGTAGAGGGACGGCGGATCTTTTCTACCGTGATTACGTGGTGTGTCGACGGTGCTTCGTGGTCAATTCAAAATCAATCTATCAGCTGCCGCCTCTCCCGAAGCTCTAGCCCGTGGAATTTTCCCCCTCGAACGAACGCGCGGATTCCATTCCGATACCAAATTGTTCTGTCGGCCGCGCCCTCGCCCGAAGGTCCAGTCAGTGGGGTTTTCGCTCCTATCGACCTTTGAAGACAAAAAAAAAAATACCTGTTCTTTGAATGGACAGAACTCTTTATAGCCCGCTGTCTCGGTGATTTACACGATTTTTGTCAAGGAACCCGGAGACACCGGCCACAGAGCATCCTTTCAAGAATCTCGAATTAAGTCTCATGAAAATCGGACGTCTAGCTCTTTCAGGTGTTATACTATAGGAACAATCGGTGAAAACATGGAAAAAATTAATAGAATAGTGATAATGAATATTGATGATTTCAAGGGTGTATCAGATTTGGATCTTGTTTATTTTTTAAGTTTTTCAATCGCAATTTTCCTCTCATACAGTTATAGTTTTTACAGACTTTTAGCTACAAAGTACAATTGTATAGCTAAAAAAAAACACACACTAATAGAAAATACTAGACTGGTATTTATGTTCTGCGAACATCGAACAACACAAGAGCTTCTTAGCACTGGTATTGGTTTGACTGATATTTATTCAATGGACAAAATTCAAACAAGAAACAAGATACCCTTGCAATCATTAAATATGTCGAACAAAATACATAAGGGCTAAATAACAACGAAGCTATGACGATTTTTCTATTAATTTTCTATATTTTCGACTATTATTCATATGGCAGCTACATAATTTAGTCGTCCGATTTGATGAAATTCAATTTGAAAATCAACAGTCATTAGAAAACTCTTTCTTCCAAAAATCATGATTGTCTTATAAAAACAACGATGTTATCATTTTATTTTCGTTATTTCTATATAGATATTTCAAACTTTCCTATGGCAGCTGTATGATATAGTAGTCGGATTTTAATGAAATTTTTTCTCGATTCAAGGGTAGGGTAAGATGGGGTAAAACCGCCGGTGGGTAAAACCGCCATTTGGATTTCAAATTCAAATGAAGCGCCGAAACGATTAACCGTTGATAATGTAGATTCTGATTGATAATGCGCGGTTTTTGAAGTCGGTCGGAATACTGCAGCTTTATCGTGACAATTTCTATTGCGCAATTTTTGTTTCACTCGACGGCAGCAAAAAATTTTTGTTATCAACATTGCTCAATCAAGTGTAAATGAACGGCTTGAAAAAAAAAGAGGTAAGTGTCCGCTTATAGTACGAACCTTGATACTGATGTACATGTATCAAGTTAGCCAATATTTCCAAAATTGTACAAACTAAGTAACCTTGACAAAAAATTGGCGCGTGGGAAGTTTTAAGTTCTTAAACTCTATAATATTTTACTTTTCTATAATATTGAAGCCGACGCTTTGGAAATTCACTAGGCACTTAATAATTGTGAAATTGATTGTTGAAATTGTTAAATAAAAAGTTTTTGCAAGATTTCAATGGATATAGTTTATAATTAAAAAACTTCTGAATCCACATTTTGGAAATTTTGAAATTGAAGATTTTCTTCTATTAGATATCAATATCTAAGATTTCAATATTTTATGATAATAATCTACTTGTTATTAACATTATTTGGGTACTTAACTACACTGAAACCAGAATGGCGTTTTTACCCCACTAACATAGGTGGGGTAAATCCGCCGTTTTAAACTTTTCTTCTGAACGATTACAATTGTTTTAAAATAAAAGCTACATAAAAACTTTCTAAATGAATTATGTAGCCAAGGGATTAAACTTTCAGAAATATGGGTTGGTTCATTGATCATTTTACAATATAAATGATAGCTTTACATCGTCAAATATACATTTTTGGCGGTTTTACCCCATCTTACCCTATTTAAAAAACTTGATGTTCTAAAAATCGTGCTCGTGGGATTAAAAACAACGACGTTATAATTTTTTTTTCCATTATTTATATATATATATTTAGATCTCTCATGTGGGAGCTATATGATAGAGTTATCTGATTTTGATAAAGTTTAATCCGAAATTCAATAGCAGTTAGAAAATGCCATATGGAAGAAATCAAGTTGATCTGATAAAAACAACGGCGGGAGAATTTTTTATTTCATTCTTTCGTATTGGAGCTAGCCGATATAGTCGCCCGATCCGGCCCGTTCCGACTTATCTATTGCGTGCAATAACTACACAACTTTTGGTAAATTTTTAACAAGATAGCTTTAAAACTGAGAGACTAGTTTGAAGAAACGGACAGACGAACAGACAGACGTACATACGTATTTGGATTCTGATCGTGATGCTGATCAAGAATATATATACTTTATGGGGGCTAAGGTGTCTCCTTCACTGCGTTGCAAACTTCTGACTGAAATTATAATACCCTTTTGCTCTGCAAGGGAATAATAATAAATTTAAAAAAACTCTTCCTGATTACCTCAAGAAATTCATTATCTTTACATTTATGCATTTTAATTGACATATTTGATGACTGCAAGGGTATATAAGCTTCGGATTGCCGAAGTTAGCTTCCTTTTTTGTTTATTTCTAATCTGCATTTTTAAAATAGTTTGAGGTTTTAAAAAATTTTGTTTGCATTTTTTTTTAAGGTTTTAAGGCAGTGGTCTGCTTTACAGACTTCAAAAAATCGATTTTTTTTTTGTCTTAAATCTATTCCAAAACTATCCAAGAATATGTGTTCAAAATTTTAGAGGCCAATTCGACATATTTTCGAAGCTAGATCAGTTTTAGTGGCCGAGCGTCGAGCAGGTTCGTATGCTCGGGCAGACTTTACAGCCCGTTTTCTCGAGTTTTTATTTTCACAAGTCTTGGAAAACGGTGCCGGCCATAGTAAAAAAAAATATATGTCCGATCGAAAAAAACCAAAGTGATCTAGCTTCAGTATTGAATTATCTTCTATTTGAACTAAAAAAAATGGATAAAAGTAATATTTAAATTACTTGTTTTGCAACTTAAAGTGAACTTTTTTTCCAAAAAAGTGAATTTTTTTTTCAAACTTAGAAAAAATTTGGAATTTCGTCATTTCTTCGGAATTTTTTTAGTTCATATAGAAAAGGAACTTATAAAAAGTAAAAAAAAATTTGGTTCCACTGTTTCAGATGCATCTCACGAACTCCATCACCGGCACCGATTAACAAGTGCACACTTTAGGCGCCCCAGAAAAATCGTTACAACTTCCGCTAATTTTAATTATTTGCAAAAATAAAAATTTTTTTTTTAAAGTTTAAATATAATATTATATCGTCTCAAAATTTCGTTTACCGCAATCATTTCCTTCCCTTTCAAAAAAATTGTTGAAAAAACGCTCTTTCTTCGGCTCCTAAAGCAGACCACTGCCTTAAAGGCCAAAAAAAGGGCCATGTTTGATTATTTTTTGCGGCAAAATGAGTAAGTTTATTTTTTTGAGCTTAATTGCATTTAATTTTTCAACTTTTGAAGAGTATTAGAAAAAAAAATTATTAAAAAATATTTAGAAATAAGCTTGTGGCGGTTAATCTTCCGAAGTTGTTTTGCGGTGAACATCATAGGGCGTTAACGGATCATTTTAAAAATAAAATGTGATATGCGTTGTAAAGATAATGAATTTCCCGAGGTAATCAGGAAGAGTTTTTTTTTAATTTATTTTTTGTCTACTTTTGGGAGCACTTGAAATTGAAAAGTTCGATTTTAGCTTAAAAAATCGCTGTTAATTTATTTTTTAAAAATAGAACAAAATTAAAAATTAAAAAAATCTCTTCCTGATTACCTGCGTATTTATGAAGAGAATTTGTGTTAAAAATTTGAAAAGGATCGGTTCAGCAGATTTTGAGTTCTGATGTTCACCGACTTTCAAAATAACGTATTCGGCAAAATCGATTCAAAGTATTTTTATACGTGAAAATACGTCCAAATACGGTTGTTTAAAACGCTGTAACTCCGTTAGTTTGACTTTAATTGACTTAAACCTTGTAAACAATGTTCTCGACATATTAAGCATTCAGAAAAAAAATAATAAAAATATGTAAAAAAAAATTTTTTTTTTCAACAAAAAGAAAATTTTTTTTTTGCTGAATCCTAAAGTATATCCCCTAGAGAACATTTTCCCAAATTTTTGAAGAGATCCGAATAATAGTTCGATAGGAAAACAGCGTTTTGAGGCGCGGTTCGTCACTCTTTGTAACGCAACGTAAAACTTTGAATGCGATTATCTCAAAGTCGTTTTTTTCCAAAAGTGCCTTTGCTGTGACGTGATTGCACAAGAACTATTTGATCGATCTTCTTCAATTTTTTTTTTAAATATTCGTAATGATTGTGCCGAGTTCGTCATTGAATCAGTTTTTATGCGCCAATTTCGACTTTGCAGATAAGAATTTTTTAATAAAATTTTTAGATCTCGAAAAATCAACTTTTTGGAAAAATTGTTACTGTATGCAGAAAAAACCAAATATTCTTGAAGTAATTCAATGACGAACTAGAAATAATACTAAACTAATAAAATTTTTTTTGGTTTATTGATCTCAGTTGACCCGCTGGACTTCCATCGTGGTCACCGCAAGCCGTTATAAAAAAAAAGGGTTATGAGAGAATTGCCATAACTTCGAAAGTTATTTATGTTTTTTTTAAGAACAAACGTTTGTTGTGTCTATAAAAACAAGTACTATCAATAAATAATAACCTCAGTATCATAAAATAATTGCTACACACCTGACAAAAAAATCCAAAGTTCCCTCATTTTTTTCGCTCAAAAAGGTATATAACCCCTTAAGGAGTTATATCCAGTTGCAATTTTGAAAAAATCGAAATTTTTTTTTTTTGCCTATTTTGAGTATATGTATGTATATGGGTGATTCCATATCAGATTTACAGTCGATATTGGGAAATTCGATGAGATATCTTTGTTCATGCTCTTTATCGAAAATAAATCGACACGTATTTTTTTATATGGCTCAGAAAATTTTTTTGACAAAGTTATGATTTATTTGAATTTTTGATGAACTGCCTTTTTATTGATGACAGTCGCGTTTTCCAGCCCCAATAACTCGATAACCGTACGTCGCAGAAAAAAAATCTATAGGAAGTAAAAATTTCTAGAATATTCAAGATCATCATGCACGGTCCGCGCGCTCGGTCTCAGGGCGTGCGCCGACCAACGACTCTAACGAGCGTCAATTCGTTTCACGCGCGCATAGTAAGGGTCAATGAAATGAATTTTTAATGCTATTTAATTCTATAACTCAAAATCTACTTTTGATACCATTCTGAAATTTTAGTATGTTCATCAGAAGAATTTGAAGGATTTATTGTGATAAAAAAAAAAATCAAAATTGTCCAAGTTGGAGAAAAATTAATTTGTTGTAAACATTTGAACTTTTTGTGGTGAAAAATTGTTTAAAAAAATTTTTTCACGAAAGTTTTGCAAAGAAGAAGGAAGGATGAAATTTTTACTTCCTATACATTTTTTTCTGCGACGTACGGTTATCGAGTTATTGGGGCTGGAAAACGCGACTGTCATCAAAAAAAAGGGCAGTTCATCAAAAATTCAAAAAATCATAACTTTGTCAAAAAAATTTTCTGAGCCATATAAAAAAATACGTGTCGATTTATTTTCGATTAAGAGCATGAAAAAAAAAATATCTCATCGAATTTCCCAATATCGACTGTAAATCTGATATGGAATCACCCATATATTTATATTATATACCTATGTATATATACAGTGGTGGCCGTAAATTTTGTCAAAATAAAAGTGAAATATACTCGAAACCTGAACTTGCTTCTTTTAACTTTTGGTATCAATGGAAAGGTAATTCAAATGCCGTTTGAATGATACCATACTTTTCTCAACTCATTCGATATTTATTGAAAAGGGCCATTTTAAACAAAAAAGTCAAAAAAAAACTT
Source organism: Drosophila ficusphila (assembly GCF_018152265.1). NCBI lineage: Eukaryota > Metazoa > Arthropoda > Insecta > Diptera > Drosophilidae > Drosophila > Drosophila ficusphila. The sequence goes on from NW_025064156.1 coordinate 801,342, forward strand.
TTTCCCTCGGCTTCAAAACTAAAATTTTTGGATGCAAAAAGTTTCTTTAAACAAAAATAATAGGAACTGCAAAAAGAATTTTTCAAAAATAATTTTTCTTCTATTTTTAATGATTTTTTGAAAATTACTAGAAATACGCATTTCAGCCATATTTTTCTTTTTTCCATACAAACTTTTTCCGACATTGTCACCTTCAAACAAGAAAGAAAGCTAGCTTCGGCAAACCGAAGCTTATATACCCTTGCAGTCATCAAATATGTCGATCAAAATGCATAAGGGCTTAGCAACATTGAAACTATGACGATTTTTCTTTTACTTTTCCATATTTTCGACTATTGTTCGTATGGCAGCTATATGATATAGTTGTCCGATTTTGATGAAATTTTATAATGATGAAAATTATCAAGAGCAGTTAGAAAACTCTATATTCCAAAAACTATGCTTGTCTGATGAAAAACAGCGATTTTATAGTTTTATTTCCCGTATTTCTATATAGATTTTTCGATCTTTCCTAAGGCCGCTATTTTTTCTCGATTCAAGGGTTATTAAAAACCTCCATGTTTTGAAAATCACGCTCGTGGGATTAACAACGATGCTATAATTTTTTTTCAATATTTATATATACACTGACGAGCAAAACTGTAACACGATTTCATTGTTTCAACTTTAAAGGTCTATAACTTTTATTCTAATGCACGGGTTTTGAAGATCTTAGTCTGGTTTTGTAGGTTATATCATTTACTACTACTAATTAAAATTCAAAGCCATTTGATATCAGTTAAAGAAAATGACGCGCCAAACTGTAAAAAAGTCAAATGTTACAGTTTTGCACTCTGGTTATTTTTTTAAGAAATATTTTTATTAATGATTTTTTAATAGTGAGTTCACATCCCCTTTGACTTTTTTAGCTCTTCTATGCGTCTGTATACCGTCGTATCATTTCCGGGGAATACCATTCCATACGCCCTGTTGCCGCTCTCATAACTCCTTCATTCCACTTGGAGGAACTGCATATTTCTCCAGCTGCGATTTCACATGACTCCACAAGTTTTCTGTTGGATTCATGTCGGGAGATTGTGGTCGCCACTTCATAGATTGAAATTTCTGTTTTGAAATCCAATTTTTTACCAATATGGACGTGTTCTTGGGGTCGTTGTCTTACTGAAAAACGCATTTTTCGGCAGAAAGACCCAACTTTCCAAAATTCCTTTGAAAGATTTTCTTGTAAAATGGATAGATATTGCTCCTTTCACATTATTCAATCGATTAATAACAAGGAACCAACTCCATTGAAATTAATGCACCCCCAAACCATGATGAAACCGCCACCGTGCTTGATAGCGAATTGGGATACTGTAAGTCATTGCTACCAGTGTCTTAAAAAGCAAGCAATTCCAAAATACTTTTGTTTTCAAGGTTATATGGTCGGATGAAACAAAAATTAATCGCTTCGAGTCAGATGGGCGCTCTTGGTATTGGGCTAAAGATCCCACGATCCAGTCACCAAGGAATGAGTGACAAACCGCTAGCGGTTCCATCATGGTTTGGGGGTGCATTAATTTCAATGGAGTTGGTTCCTTGTTATTAATCGATTGAATAATGTGAAAGGAGCAATATCTATCCATTTTACAAGAAAATCTTTCAAAGGAATTTTGGAAAGTTGGGTCTTTCTGCCGAAAAATGCGTTTTTCAGTAAGACAACGACCCCAAGAACACGTCCATATTGGTAAAAAATTGGATTTCAAAACAGAAATTTCAATCTATGAAGTGGCGACCACAATCTCCCGACATGAATCCAACAGAAAACTTGTGGAGTCATGTGAAATCGCAGCTGGAGAAATATGCAGTTCCTCCAAGTGGAATGAAGGAGTTATGAGAGCGGCAACAGGGCGTATGGAATGGTATTCCCCCGGAAATGATACGACGGTATACAGACGCATAGAAGAGCTAAAAAGTCAAAGGGGATGTGAACTCACTATTAAAAAATCATTAATAAAAATATTTCTTAAAAAAATAACCAGAGTGCAAAACTGTAACATTTGACTTTTTTTACAGTTTGACGCGTCATTTTCTTTAACTGATATCAAATGGCTTTGAATTTTACTTAATAGTAGTAAATGATATAACCTACAAAACCAGACTAAGATCTTCGAAACCCGTGCATTAGAAAAAAGTTACAGACCTTTGAAGTGGAAACAATGAAATCGTGTTACAGTTTTGCTCGTCAGTGTATATAATTTAATCTTTTGTATGGCAGCTATATGGTGGAGTTATCCGATTTTGATAAAATTTTATACAAAATTCAATAGTGGCTAGAAAACGCCATCTAGAAGGAATCAAGTCGATCTGATCAAAAACAACGCCGTTATAATTTTATATTTCAATCTCTTGTATGGGAGCTATCCTATATAGTTGCCCCTTCCGACATATATACTGCGTGCAATAACTACACACCTTTTGGGAAAGTTTCAGCAAGATAGCTTTAAAACTGAGAGACTAGTTTGGGCAGAAACGGACAGGAGGACAGGAGGACAGACGGACAGACGTATTTCGATTCAGATCGTGATGCTGATCAAGAATATATATACTTTATGGGGTCTCAGGTGTCTCCTTCACTGCGTTGCAAACTTCTGGCCAAAATTATAATACCCTTTGCTCTGCAAGGGTATAAAAATCATAAAAAATAGAAGAAAAATTATTTTTGAAAAATTCTTTTTGCAGTTCCTATTATTTTTGTTTAAAGAAACTTTTTGCATCCAAAAATTTTAGTTTTGAAGCCGAGGGAAAAAGTTTTTTTTTTGACTTTTTTGTTTAAAATGGCCCTTTTCAATAAATATCGAATGAGTTGAGAAAAGTATGGTATCATTCAAACGGCATTTGAATTACCTTTCCATTGATACCAAAAGTAAAAAGAAGCAAGTTCAGGTTTCGAGTATATATCACTTTTATTTTGACAAAATACTTACGGCCACCACTGTATATGTACATTATATTTAAGAACATTGTCTGAAAATTTCAAAGTATTCCCTTAAATAGTTTTCGAGTAATGAGTGTATTTTTAAAGACGTCTCCCACGTAGTTCAACTAGTAGCCAAAAGTTTAAATGCGTTTTTCTCGAAACGATGTCTTCAAAGTCGGTGAGGAAAATTTCTCCGAGACGGCTTGACTGATTGACTTGAAATTTTCACAGGCTCTTCTTAGATATTTTTTTCAGGTAATGACACGGGGAATTTTGGCTCCGACAAAAATTTCTATTTTTTTAGTCACTTCAAAGTTGAAATTTTTGTGCCAAAAACGAAGTTTTATGTTTGGAAAGCCGCCATTTTGTCTAAAATCAAAATTTTGAAAATTCCCCGCGTCATTACCAGTATTTGTCTATTCTTTACGTAATCCTTTTGGTTTTTTGTATGTCTGATAATTTGGATCAGAGATGTCTTCCTCACCGCAAAACACCTTTTTTAAGGGGGGCTTCTCATGTAACATGCCAAAAAGTAGTGGTTTTTTGGGAATTTTTTTCACTTGGAAAATGAAAACTTACACGAATAATTTTTTGCATATATTTGAAGACATGTTTAAAGTATGAGAAAAACATTTTTTGAAAATTCTAAAAAACAAAATGGCGGACTTATTCAAGGTCGGGTGTGGCTCGACGCGGCTGAGGGACTTATTGCGGTACAGTGTGGAGCAAAAAGTTTTCATCTGAAAAAAACAAAACAAATTTTTTTGTATGCAGCAAGGTTCAACCGAGTGCGTGAATGTCAGCCACTTCAAAAAATTCGATTTTAAAATATTGAAATCACGTCTTGAAAAAAAAGTGTCATTTTTTCGTCTTTTTTTTTGCTGAATTGGGCTGAAAAGTGTATAAAATAACTTTTTTTTCACAATTTCAGATATTCACGCACTCGTTCAATGTATAATCTGCAAAACGCTTTTTAGAAATCAAAAATCGGTTCAGTAGTTTTTCCGTAATCGTGTACCGCGTTTTTTAAAAGATAGTTTTGAGAAAAAACGATTTAAAGTTTTGAGTTAGTGTGGGTCTTGAACTTGAGCGCGCTCGTTCAATCACTGATATTTTCCATAATATTGAGAGTTGAGTCATAAAACTTCGGGAATATACTCTCAAGACGTTATTCTATCGATTTATGAAAAAAAAAATTTCGATTTTTTTTAAATTTTACATGAGAAGCCCCCCTTAAGTGGACCCTTAGAAGATCCTCTACAGGATCGACGGAATCCAATATTTTTTTTGTTTTTTAAGGGGCACAACTAGTGTGACGGCCTAAAAAAATGGTGATTTTTGGGAATTTTTATAAAAAAAACTACTTGATCAATTTTTTTCAAATTTTCAGAACATATTTATACATGTTTTAAGAATGTAGAGTGAAATTTTTAAAAAAAAAGTTTAATATTTTTTAAGTTATAGTCGATCTCCAACGGCGCTAAAAAAAAAAAGTGCCTTAAGGGGACGTTCTCTTTGTTTTGGTCGAAATGAAGGCAAAGTTCGTCAATTTTTTGTGGGATAATGAAAAGGCGTACGAACTTCGGGTTTTGCTTTTTGAATTTGTTTATTATTCGAGATTTTTTTAAAATTTATTTGATGGTGAAATTCAAAATGGCGGCTGCAAAATGGCGGCTTTCGTCTGCCTCCGCGCGGCAAACATCGTCCCAAAATTACGAGCCTGCAGCCTCTTGTAGTCAACAGAAATAGAAAATTGTTACCATTATGTAAAGTTAATATACTTGTGCGAGGCACTAACCTAGTGGCATCAAATTGCGGCCATAAATTGACCGCGTAATGAACGTTCGAATTTTAAAGTTCGATTTTCGTACATTTTTTTTCAGTTAAACCACGTTGAAAAATTGTAAATAAATTATTGTTTTTTTCCGGAGTAGGTTAGTGCCCTAAAGAAAAGCATATACTTTCATAAAAATTTTACATGAAGCAAATCGGTTCACAGGATGAAGCTGTGGACGCGTAATTGTTTTGAAAAACATGGTTTCGAGAAAAACGCGTTTAAAGTTTTTAGAGCATACCACAGCGCGCGTGACATGGGTATGTTTGACACGCTCTAGCTCAAGAAATACGCGTCGTATCGAAATATCCCTTGGCACGTATATTCTACACATATGTAACTTTCATTTTATAAAAAAAAAAAAATCGATTTTTTGATCCAAAACAAAGAGAACGTCCCCTTAACTGCTGCAGTGATCTCCGTGGACGAAATCAAATTATGAAAAATTCTCGTTAAACTGGATAATATTTTCCATACCATGAACTACGATAAAAAAAAAATATCAAAAAACGACCAAATGGCAGCGTTTAAAAAAAAAAATCGAATTTTAACCAAAATTTTGGTCGTTTTTGGCCAGCAAAAATTCGATTTTTGATCGGATCAAAAAACCGATAGTTCATGGTACGTAGAACTATATGAAGAACATGTAAAAAAAATTTTGGTAGTGATCGGATCACTAGTTTTTGAGTTATCACTGCAGCAAATTTGGAAAATGCTGTTTCGAGAAAAACGGGTTTAAAGATAATGCACTGATGCACTGTTATGAGAGCGGCTGCTCTTTAAATTGTTATAACTGAAAAACTATTTGAGATATCGATTTGAAATTTTAATATGTTATTATACCCTTGCAGAGCAAAGGGTATTATAATTTCAGTCAGAAGTTTGCAACGCAGTGAAGGAGACACCTCAGACCCCATAAAGTACATATATTCTTGATCAGCATCACCATCTGAATCGAAATATGTATGTACGTCTGTCCGTCTGTCTGTCTGTCCGTCTGTCCTCCTGTCGGTTTCTATGTAAACTAGTCTCTCAGTTTTAAAGCTATGGTGTTGAAACTTTTCCAAAAGTTGTGTAGTTATTGCACGCAGTATATAAGTCGGAACGAACCGGATCGGCCGACTATATCGGATAGCTCCCATACAAGAGGTCAAAAAAATAAAGGATAAAAAATTATGACGCCGTTGTTTTTGATCAGATCGACTTGAATTCTTCAAGATGGCGTTTTCTAACGGTTATTAAATTTCGGATTAAATTTTATCAAAATCGGATAACCCTATCATATAGCTGCCATAGGAAAGATCAAAAAATATATATAGAAATAATGGCAAAATAATCATAAAGTTGTTGTTTTTTATTCCACGAGCATGATTTTTACAACATCGACTTTATGAACTACCCTTGAACCGAGAAAAAAATTTCATAAAAATCGGACAACTATATCATATACACAGCTGCCATATGAACAATAGTCGAAAATATGGAAAATTAATAGAAAAGTCGTCATAGCTTCGATGTTGTTAGCCTTTATGTATTTTGTTCGATATGTTTGATGACTGCAAGGGTATATAAGCTTCGGCTTGCCGAAGCTAGCTTCCTTTCTTGTTTTTAAAGGTGTAATCTACCGAAATATAAAAAAAAAAATTTTTTGGATTTTTTTTAAAACTTTACACTAGTTGTGCCCCTTAAGGGGTTATCCTACCCTGGAGGCCAAAAAAAAGGCCTATTTTCGTGAATTTTTTCAAAGCTCCTGCGATATTTTTACAATTTTTGTTTTTTGAATATGAATTTTTAATGTTTCAACTATAATCTGTAAAATTTTGAACAGTAAATATTAAAAATTGAGCGAGTGAGAACGCCTGAATGTTGACCCCATCATAAAAAGTGCCCTGGCGGTAGTCAAATTTTCTCAGCCAATTTTCATCTAAAATCATAAATTCAAAATTTTTCTTTAAGTGTATGTGTCTCACTCGTGTTTGAACGAAGGATTTTTTTTTATTAAAAATTGAATTTTTTATAACGTTTTTTATAAAAAATGACGTTTTTTGCATACATTTTGACCCTATTTCGTCCTGTAAAATATTTTCTATTTGAAAATAAAAAAAATCCTTTGTTCAAATACGAGAAAGACATGTCTAAAGGAAGTGTGCAAAAGGAGAAGTCGATCGATGCAATAGTTTTCGAAAAAATTTGACTACCGTCTTTGAATAAGTGGTTTCGAAAAACACGCGTTCAAAGTTTCAAACCCTTTGAAACACTCTGGAAAACCCGCACATTAAATTTCCCCCATTCCTACAGTTTTCCTCCGATCGACTTGAAATTTTCGGACAACATTCCTTACACTTTTTACTATTATATAAAAATGTTTGAAAAAATTAATTTTTTAAAAGGTCAGGGGTAGGATAACCCCTTGAGAGTAAGTCCGTGATGCTGATCAAGAATATATATACTTTATGAGGTCTGAGGTGTCTCCTTCGCTGCGTTGCAAACTTCTGACTGAAATTTTAATACCCTTTGCTCTGCAAGGGTATAATAACGGCGAGATAATTTTTCCTTTTATTTTTTCGATCACTTTTATGGGAGCTATCCAAAATTGTTGTCCGATCCGATTCGTTCCTACTTATAAACTGCTTGCAATAACTACACAACTTTTGGTAAAGTTTCAACAAGATAGCTATTAAACGGAGATACTAGTTTACATAGAATCAAAAAGAAGGACAGACGTACACTCTAGTTAAAATTAAATTTCATGAAAATAGGACGACATAATTGGTCAAAAATGTATAGAAAAATCGTCATATCTTCGATAAGCCTTTTTTTCTTTTTGCTCGAAAATTGCAAGGGTATACAAGCTTCATCCCGCCGATGCTAGGTTCTTTATGTTTTTTATTTTTTAAAGGGTAACAAAATTAACCCAGAATTAAATTTTTGACCAAAACTCTTGAGGAACTATATAGTATTAGAGAAAAAATGTAGATACACAACTATCAAATGCTTTTACGTAAACATATATTCAGTCGGTTTCGAAGTCGATTCCTTATGCTGCCATGCAGAACCCAAAACGTTTCAGGAAATTTAGCGCAATGGGCCGGACGAGAAGATATTCAACATCCATATCAGGCGCACAAATGGCAGAAGCGGGACAGCAGAAACTAGTAGAGCGCCGTTAATATGAGCAGTCTGTAATGGTTTGAGGAGGAATTTTGGCCACTGGCACCCCTTGTTTTTATCGATCAAGGGGTCAAAACCAAACAGAAAGTGTACCGCCGTGACATTTTGGATTCTTTTGTCTTTCCTTAGGCTGATCAGCTACCTTTCTCCTCAGATCTCAATCCGATGGATGACAGTATGTGATCTTTTTTGGAGTCCAGAGCATGTGCTGCTAAACGCCAAATAAATTTGGAGGCGCTGAAGCAATCATTGCTCCAAGAGTGGAATCGATTATCGGAAGAAGACCCGAGGCCCATTGCCCTTAGTTTTCAGAGACAGCTATTAGATAGTTGTGTATCTGATTTTTTATACACTTCCCTAAAAATGTTGTGATCAAAAATTTGAGGCCGCGATATTTCTTGTCACCCTGTATTATTTTTATTTGTTTTTTATTTTTATTTTTTTATTATAAATATTTTTTTTTATTTTATTGTTTTTATTATTTTTTATTATTATACCCTTGCAGAGCAAAGGGTACTATAATTTCAGTCAGAAATTTCAACGCAGTGAAGGAGACACCTCAGACCCCATAATATTATTATCGTATTATCTTGCTGATACTTTCCCAAAAGTTGTGTAGTTATTGCACGCAGTATATAAGTCGGAACGGGCCGGATCGGCCGACTATATCGGATAGCTCTCATACGAGAGAATGAAATAAAAAATTTTCACACCGTTATTTTTGATAAGATTGACTTGATTTCTTCCAGATGGCGTTATCTAATTACTATTTAATTTCGGGCTAAATGTTATCAAAATCGGATAACTCTATCATATTGCTGCCATAGGAAAGATAAAAAAAATCTTTATGGAAATAAAATTATAAAATCGTTGTTTTTCATCGACTAACGACTCTTGAATTACGAATTAAATTTTATCAAAATCGGACAACTATATCATATAGCTGTCATATGGCAATACTCGAAAAAATGGAAAATTAATAGAAAAAACGACATAGCTTCGATATTATTTAGCCTTTGTAAATTTTGATTAACATATTTGATGCTTGCAAGGGTATATAAGCTTCGGCTTGCCGAATCGAATTTTTTAATATTTTTACTTTTTTATGATTTGTATTTTATTATTACTTGTATTTTTTTTAACTTATGCACGCTAATAAGTACTTACTGTGGTAACGAGTTCCAAGCACACAAACTGCAACGTCTCTATGTTATCAACAAAGAACGGTTCAATAGCCAATGTCGACAATGGCAAAACAATAGTATCAACGAAAACACATTTATCGAATAGTGTTACAAAAACTTTTAAAAGCTCCACAGTTTTTGAGTAGAATAGCTGCAGACTTCTACTGTGAGCTTGATGGGACTTTATTTTTTTGCGGTTATGGGTTTTTTTTATACTTTTGACTGTATAAACCGGATCATGGAGAGGAAATATTGTTTCACGTAGTTGAAATTGTGTAAATTTTAAAATGTGTGATATATTATCCTCTTGTAAAAACTTAAGATCGCTAACTGTAGAATAAATGGTACATATCAGCAAGCAAGCATCCATTGCATTAAGTATTTTGTCAATTACTTCACCATCTACAATGCCCTCTTCATCATCCTAAAAAAAAAAAGAAATAAAAAATCATTCAATCAACATTGTTTTAAGAGGTTTTGTCATTCTAGTAACGGAAAAACGAGGTTTTTTAAGATATACGAGTAATAAACAAGATAGAAAGCTAGCTTCGGCGGGCCGAAGCTTACATACCCTTGCAGACATCAAATATGTCGAACAGAATACATAAAAGCAATAAAACAATGTCGAAGCTATGTCGATTTTTCTATTAAGGCAGGTTCTCACCTTGTGTCGAAAAAAAAAATCGATTTTTTTGGCTTTTCGTATAGATATATTTTTAAGAATTTGCTCAACAAATTTCAGATCAAAATTTGAAAAATTAGAAGAGTTACAGGCTTTTACATGGAGCACATGTCGAGCACCGGCCATTTGAAACCAAAACTTTAAACGCGTTTATCTCGGAACCACGTTTACGGACCTTACGGAAGTAATTGAAGGCGTTGGGGTTAACCAATCGTCATCAAATTTTTTTAAATGTTCCTATCCAAAAATATTGAAAACTGTTTATTTGAGAAATCGTAATTTTTTTTCTAAAGCTAATAACTTTTGCAATTTTCATTTTTTTTTCTGATCCTAGTTCATTTTATGCTCAGTACTGTACACCTTAAGAATCTTTTTGGTTTTTGTGTCTCCGATTACCCGTTTTGGCTGAATCACTTCCGTAAGCGGGACACCTTTTCGCCGACATGCTGCCACTGAGGAACGCCCCCTCCCGCCCTTTTTTATTTTTTCAATTTCGGAATTCTTTTTCGCAAAGTAAATATGTTTTCAAATAAAGTTAAAAATTCCAGCTATTTATCTTTAACCGTTTTTTCCAAACAATTTTTTTAAAAAAGTGCCATTTTTCGGCCCCACAAAGTGAGAACCTGCCTTAAATGCCTATGGACGGTTTCCGTGCTTAGTTGCAGCTCCTCTGCGATGGTTCTAATAGTCACATGACGATCTCGATCCACTATTTCCATGATTTTATCCGTATCAACGGTCACTGGTCGTCCGGAAGGCTTGGGTGTCTCGGTATCAAGATTGCCACTTCGGAATCGACTAAACCACTGTTCGGCGGTTTGAATCGAAAGTTTGTTATATCCTAAGACATTAATAATCTGTCTGCGAGATTCCGCAGCAGTTTTTCCCTGTGCGAAATAAAATTTCAAAACGTGGAAGCTCATGTAAACAAACTGTATGTCATTTAAAAGGTGATGCCAATACCTTTCAAACGATATACAGCATTGCCAGATACGATTATATTTGACTTCACAAGCGAAGCGCGAAAGTTGAATGTAAAACCGGTATGTCATTACCAAACAAACTAATATTAACAAAGTGGGCTTTGAGGACTCCAATGAACAATCTAGCAGCGATCATTAAGGCTGGTTTTCACATTGTGGGAAAAAAATTTAATTTTTCAGCTTATCGTACACATGTTCCAAAAATGTGCTCAAAAAATTTCAAATCAAAATTTTAAAAACTAGAAGAGTTACAGGCCTTTCCATGGAGCACATGTCGAGCACCGGTCTTTTGAAGTCATAACTTTAAACGCGTTTTTCTCAAAACCACGTTTTTTTGACCTTACGGAAGTGATTGAAGACTTTGGGATAAACCAATTGTCATCAAATTTTTTTATACAAATACTTTTAGTCGATTTTCCCGAAAACGTTATTTTGAAAGTCGGTGAACATCAGAACTGGAATTCTACTGAACCGATCCTTTTCAAATTTTAAACACAAATTCTTCACATAATACGCAGATAATCAAGATTTAATTTTTTTTTTTTTATTTGAAAATAATAAATTAACAGCGATTTCTTGAGCTAAAAATGCACTTTTCAAGTGCTGCAAAAAAAAAGTAAAAAAAATTTTTTTTTTTAACTCTTTCTGATTATTTTAAGAAATATATTACCTTTAAAACGCATATCACTTTTTTATACCCATGCAGAGCAAAGGGTATTATAATTTCAGTCAGAAATTTTCAACGCAGTGAAGGAGACACCTCAGACCCCATAAAGTATATATATTCTTGATCAGCATCACCATCTGAGTCGAAATATGTATGTACGTCTGTCCGTCTGGCCGTCTGTCTGTTTCTCTTTAAACTAGTCTCTCAGTTTTAAAGCTATCTTGGTGAAACTTTCCCAAAAGGTGTGTAGTTATTGCACGCAGTATATAAGTCGGAACGAGCCGGATCGGTCGACTATATCGGATAGCTCCAATACGAGAGAATGAAATAAAAAATGCTCACGCCGTTGTTTTTGATCAGATCGACTTGATTTCTTCCATGTGGCGTTTTCTAACCACTATTGAATTTCGAATTAAATTTTATCAAAATCGGATAACTCTATCATATAGCTGCCATAGGAAGGATATACATATATAAATAATGGAAAAAATTATAATATCGTTGTTTTTAATCCTATTAGCATGATTTTCAAAGTATGGATTTTTTTAATAACCCTTGAATCGAGAAAAAAATTTCATTAAAATCCGACAACGTTATGATATAGCTGCCATAGGAAAGATCGTAAAATCTATATAGAAATAAAAAGCATGATTTTTGAAATTTAGAGTTTTCTAACGACGATTTAATTTCATCAAAATCGGACGACTATATTATATAGCCGTCATTTGAACAATAGTCGAAAATATGGAAAATTAATAGAAAAATCGTCATAGCTTCGATGCTGTTTAGCCTTTATGTATTTAGTTCGACATAGAGTATTTGATGACTGCAAGGGTATATAAGCTTCGGCTTGCCGAAGTTGCCCTTTTCAATGAATATCGAATGAGTTAAGAAAATCATGGTATCATTCAAACGGCATTTAAATTACCTTTCCATTGATACCAAAAGTTAAAAGAAGCAAGTTCAAGTTTCGAGTATACAGTAGAATCCTGTTATAACGACTCCGCTTATAGTGTCCGTCCGGTTTTTTGCGACGAAAACTCCATGGCTTGATTGGTCCCTATACAGACTTATACACTTAAATCCTTCTGCTTAGTGCGTCTTCCGGGTATAACGACGAAAAATCGTCGGTCCCTTGAAAGTCGCTATAAGCGGATTCTACTGTATTTCACTTTTATTTTGTCAAAATATGTATATATGCCGACTAGAGGTGGAGAACTATCGATAGTCTGCGCCATCGATAGCGCTTGATAGTTTTCATAAACTATCGACTATCGGCGATAGCAAAGAAAATCTATCGTCGATAGTTGGCGATAGTGCAGAGTACACTCAAAAAAAATAATTTAATTAGTGTTTCTAATGATATTTATTTATATATAAAATATTTATTTATAAAGTATGACATTGGTTTTCCAATCTTTCGAATTATATGATTTTGTTTTTTTAGGCTTACCTTAACTGCTTTCTATAAATTTATATATGTTCGGCGTTTTCCTTTAATTAAATGTATACTTTTATTATTATGTATTTATCTTTGTGAAAAAGAAACGCATGTATGTATATATGCGTATGTATTTCACAACAAACCGTAATAGCAGTAATGGCATCTCACGTAGCACTTTTGTTATTGTCACACAAAATTTGGCTTTTAACTTCATAATACAAAATTACAATATAACAACAAAATAAAAATATCTTACCTATTTGAAGAAAACGATTCATTATGTTTTTAATAACAATTTATATAACTCTAAAACAATTTCGCGCAATTTCCTTTCCTTTACACTTTTAACGTAGTCATGGGAAAACCAAAATATCGAAAACAATCGACGATAGCGATTGACCACTATCGAGAGTGCGCGCAGCTATCGATTGCGTATCGATAGTGGCAAACCATCGATAGTCCCGATAGTGCCATCGAAAGTTCTCCACCTCTAAATGCCGACCAGTGTGTATAGCTGCCATAGGAGAGATCAAGTCTATGTCGGAGACAGTTCAATTTCGGCAGTCAAAGCAAACGGTTGTGCGATTCTTGTGCTCTCTCAAACCCAAAACCTTCGTTCTTCGAAAAAAAAAACCCATTCGAGTCTAACAATAGAACTCTTATCAGTAATTAGATCAGTGTCAAGTGCTCTCATCGACCAACAAACCGTCACGTGTCTAATTGAGATCGAGGATGAAGAAATATTGGATAACTTGAAGTCCCAAAAAGTGGTCGAAGTAAAGCAAATTACTAGATTCACAAACCGTCAACCAACTGGAACAGGCCTTTTCATCATCACCTTCTCATTATTGAACCGACCCGATAATATTTTTATTGGATACCGAAGAGTCACTGTACGTATCTACGTTCTACCAGTAATGCGCTGCTTCAACTGCCTACGTATTGGACACACAACCAAGTTCTGTAAAAACCCAGACTTACAATTGGAGATGGGCGAAGAATGTACAAATGACATCAGCTGCATAAATTGCAAAAAAAAAAGAAAGTACAAACCACCATCCAAGAGATAGGACATGTCCCGTCCTCATCTCTTACAAGGAATTACAGGCCATCAAAGCCAACCAGAAAATCGACAACCGCGCAGCCTGGGCTATAAAGTAAGACACCAACACGACGGATCCCTCTACTCGACGGTGGCAAGTCCCAACCATGGACAACCACAACAAAACTCTTTGAAACCGCCACCAACCCCAACCAAAACATCGTCTGCGACTGAATCTACTAAAATGTCTAAAAGGGAAAAAAGATTAGTCAAACAAGACTACATGTTAACAAGGTCTAAAATAAAAAGTATTGCGAATAATACTGTCAACCCTCATTAACTAAATCCAAGATAACCCTACCGTAAACCTAATTTAAATATATTTGTATATATATTTGTATTCATTTACTATCATAAAATATGTCTATCTCGATACTTCAATGGAATTTGAACGGCTACTGCAAAAATTACAATGAACTCCTTATACTGATTAAAAAATACAACCCCCAAATCAACTCAATTCAAGAGAATCATTTAACAATGAAAAATTTCTTTCCCATCCCAGTAAACTTCCTAATGTATAATACTACCTCTATCATCAGCAAAGGGAGGTTCCTCTCCTGATACATACATTATGACAATAAAGTACCCGGAATTTCCCGTTCAAATTGCCAGCGTAAGAGATATTTGAAAAATTTTTTTTTTGCCAAGTTAGTAGGTCCATTCTCAATTAAGAAGCGAGATTTGAGCGGGATATGTCAACTAGTTTGTTTACAACAGCTAGTTTTGTAAGTTCACCTCAGCTGTGCTCGACGATTTTTGTAATGGATATAAAAATTGAACAACGAGTTTGTCTCAAATTTTGTGTATCCAACGGAATTTTATGCGCTGAAGCGTTGCGAATGTTACAGAAGACTTATGGTTTTATCGAAAACTCAAGCATATGAATGGTATAAAGCATTCAGTGAAGGACGAGAAGTCGTGGACGACTTGCCTAGGTCTGGACGACCATCCACCTCTAACACCGATGAAAACATCAGCAAATTGAATGCAATCGTTCTTAAAAATCGTCATGTGAGTATTAGAGAGGTAGCACAACACCTGAACATCTCTCGCGAATCCGTTCGTTTAATTTTGGTGGAAAATTTAGGCATGAGACGCGTCGCTGCACGGCTTGTTCCAAAACACCTGAATTTCTTTCAAAAAGAGTACCGTGAGAAAGTCGCTTTGGACATGCTTTATCGTGCGAATTCCGATCTCACATTTATGAATCGAATAATAACTGGTGATGAGACATGGGTGTACGAGTACGACATGCAAACAAGTCAACAATCATCAGAATGGAGGAAGAAAACCGAATCGAAACCAAAAAAACCAAAAATCGTCGAGCACAGCTGAGGTGAACTTACAAAACTAGCTGTTGTAAACAAACTAGTTGACATATCCCGCTCAAATCTCGCTTCTTAATTGAGAATGGACCTACTAACTTGGCAAAAAAAAAAATTTTTCAAATATCTCTTACGCTGGCAATTTAAACGGGAAATTCCGGGTACTTTATTGTCATAATGTAAATCGTTACAGTACAAACAAATTTGCATTGGGCAACTTTTTGACGCCATTGCCATTGAAATTGATTCGATACAAAAGTTCTCAATTGTCTCAGCGTATATTTCCCCTACTCATAAAGTTCACAAAATAAGATTTGGAAATTATGTTTTCTAACTTTACCAGCCCGCCCTGATAACTGGGGACTTCAATAGTTGGAATGGTCTTTGGGGATCGCCCAAAAACAACCACAGAAGGAACACGCTAGGGAGGTACTTGGCCAACTCCAATTTTATAATCTTGAACTTATCCTTCTGCTCACCTGAAATTAGGATCCAGTGAGATTTCAATGTTTGTGATAATCTCCAGGGTAGTGACCATTTCCCCATCCTGATTAAAATGTTTAATTACGACAAAAAACCCTGCAAATACTCTCCGAGATTCATCACCAAGCTAGCTGATTGGAATAATTATAAAAAAAACTTACAGAATACAATTGCAACCTAACACCTATAGCCACAAACACCAATCAAGAAGCTTGCAACATAAAAAAAATCATCCTTAATAGTGCATTTCATAGTATTCCCCAAACGCAACCACCAAAACACACTACAACGTCCCATGGTGGAATAAAAATTTAGACAATATTAAGAAAGCAAAAAACAGAGCATGGACAAATTTTAAAAGAAATATGAACAATGAAAACCTCGTCAAATACAAAAAAACCAACGCGAAGTAAAGAAGGGAAATTAGAGTTAGTAAAAAAACCAGCTTACAAAACATGACATCCAATATCTCTACAAACACCAAATCAGACTATATATGGAACAAAATTAAACAATTTTCCGGGATTCACAAATCAACATCAATCCACTGTGCCAAAAACGCCCAAGCAACCTCAATAATTAACCAGAAAGAAATTGCTAACGCTTTTTCGAACCACTGGTCCTCACGTTCAGAAGACACAAACTTCACGACACCCTAATAGCCAAAAATGAAACCCTTAACCAGACCCAACATGACCCCCCTCATAAAACAGCAGAGTTCATGGGACAGGACATTAACTACTTAGAATTCTCGACAGCCTTAAACAGCCTAAAAGGCCACTTTGCAGGACATGATAGAATAAATTACATAATGATTAAACAGTTAAATACAGAATACTCAACCTCTTCAATAATATCTTAAAATCATACCCCAAACGTATAAAACCAGCACAATAATCCCTATACATAAAGCGGGGAAAGATAAAACAGATATACAGTCAGCACACAATTTATTCGGACACCAGTGATTTCCAATCTTTTTCATCAATAACTCGACAAATATATAACGAATATCAAAAGTTAATATTTTATATTGAAGAACAACATTCTAAGCATAAATTTTAAAAACTATATAATAAATTTTTTGCTTTAATACTACGTAATATTTCAAAATAACCTGAAGTCTTTTTTTCTCGCACAAAATTTATTCTTACACTTCAAAGAATCGGGATAAAAACATATTTTTTAGGTGAATTTTTTTTTTTTTAAATTGGTAGGTGTTCCCAAAGCATTTATTATTGCTTTTAAACGTCGACCCATGTTTTTGACCAAATTGGCTGTCTTTATAACGCCTATTTTATCCCATTCCACCTGTAATGCGGTTCTTAAGGATTCCTTTGAGGATATACTGTGCTTCCTTATTTTATTCTCAAGTATGTCCCATACGTGTTCTATTTTGTTTAAATTTGGAGATTAGGAAATTCTTTTAAGCTGTGATGCAAAAGCCATTTTTGCACCATATAGAAAGAATGCTTCGGGTAGTTAACTTGTTAAAATAAGAATTTCTATGGTTCAAATCCAAGTTTTGAGAATAAAATTTTGGTTAAGAATATCCTTATACATAGTATTGTTTATTTTATCATTTATAAAGACCATTCTGCCGACTCCACACGAAGTTACACACCCACAAACCGCCTCCATGCTTAATAGTTGGTATTAAGTTTTTCTCTTTCAAAGCTTAATTGGCCTTTCTCCAAACTTAGGAAGGACCGACGTGTCCAAATTTGTTGTATTTTAATTTGTCACTTAAAACTACGTTCTTTCAAAACGAATCCGACTTGTTTCCGACAGTTTTTTGAATTAAAAACGTTTTTTTTTTGTCGATGGCTGAAATTAAGGTCTTTCGGCGAGGAACTCTTCCATGTAAACCAGCTTTGTACAGGTAGTTGAGGTTCGGTTGGGCAAAAATTTTTTTTTGTTTAGCTTCCTCTAGATTCTTTCCAATTTTAGTAGATGTTGTTTTTGTATTTTGCAAGACTGTAGATACGTCTTTCCGCTCCTCACTAGGTGTTAGTATCTTGGGCCTACCAGCTTTACTGAGATCTGCAGCTAAATCTCATGTGTGCAGCAATTTTTTTTATCACGCTATGTATTGTGGAAGGTGATTTGTCAATGATTCTACCGATTTCCCGAAAGATACGATTCTCCAAATGCAGTTTTAATATAAATTTTCGCAACTACAAAGACAAATCTTGACTACCTCCTATTTCGTCTAATATTATTAATAAACGTAGCGAAAATAACACAAACAGCAAAAAAATAAAAACGTTGATGACTATTCTTAACTGTTTCCTAACATAAAACAAAAAAAATCATCGAATTACGTTGCAATCAGAAATAAAAGTCAATAAATGAAAAGTGTACGAATAATTTTTGGGCCGTATTTCAGGCACTTATTTTGCATTTCTTTCACTAGATGTTAGAGCATTGTAAAAAAATATTTTTTTTTTATTCTATTCAGAAAATATCTGTTTTCATAATTCGTAAAAAAAAAGTTTTTAAAATTACGAAAGTTCTGTGAAAAATGCAGTTAAACTTTACAATAGTGAGCGTCCGAATAAATTGTGTGCTGACTGAAGAATCGTACAGACCTATCTTCTTAAATATTGCTTTCGACAACGTTGCTAATATAATAGAGAAACATAAAAACCTCAAATTCACTGCTTACGCTGATGACTTCAATATTTTAGTTGACTTAAACAAAAATAAATCCACCAAAATAAATGTAGACCCTTTACTCTCCGACATTTCTAATTGGTGTGAATTATCCGGTGGCTCCCTATCAATCAACAAATGCAACCACATCCACATTTGCAAAAAAATCAATTGCCAATGCAGAATAGAATCAACGATTTCTACCATCAAGACATCAAACGAAATTACAATCTTAGGGCTTTCATTCAACTCGAAATACCAATGGGATCCCCTTATAAAAAGACTAAAGACTTCTTTAACAAAAGCAGTCAACATTATTAAATGCCTGGGTAGTCTTAAATACAATTGGCATCCCCTCACCTTAGTCCAAATTGCCAATAGTCTATGTATCTCTAAGATGCAATATGGACTACCATTATACGGTAACGCACCCAAAACAAAACTAAGACCGATAATTACCCAAATGAACACGGCTTTGCGGGCTGCTTTAGGAGCCTTTACTACTACCCCAATAAACAACCTCTACTTCGATACAAATGTACCCCTAATGATAAATATTCAATACATGACAGCAAATCTTTTTAAAACAATCACACACTGCCAAGACACCCCCTAAAACCATTAGTGTACAAAATCATCAAGAAAAACAATAAAAAATTCAAAACATTTAGTCTCTTAAAAAGTATAAATCTTTGCGTGGATATCGGTCTCCCAATTAACCCTATAAAAAAGGGAAACAAATCATTACCCCCATGGGAACTTAAACCTACCTCGCTAGACACATAGCTTTCCAAATACATCAAATCCAACACGCCAAAAGATATTTTTCTGAGAGAATTTTCCAAAATAAAACAAGACCTCAAAAACTACACATTCTTATATACTGACGGTTTTCTAGCTAATGAAGTTATCGGCTTCGCCATAACAACAGAAACAGAAATTCTGAAAATGGGTATCCTTCCAGCGTACTCCTCAATATTTACGGTCGAAGCAGTAGCAGTACTTGACGCCATAGAAATCGGTACTCAGCGCACAGGAAAAATATGCATATGCACAGACTCGTTATCAGTTACGCAAGGAATTACCAATATCGACAACACAATTTACACCATTTCAAAGATAAGAGACCTCCTTACAAAATTCCCAAACAAAATAAAAATCAAATACAAAAACAGCTATGGCTTTTCTCTCTTTCCTGTAGCTTAAGTTTCTAATATAACCTAACAGTGTATAAATAAATAATTAGGGGAATGTTGTCAGGGTTGGGCCATATTTTGACCTATGTTCATAAGTTCTGAAGGAACGACAATTTAGAATAAGTTTGTATATTTTTGGAAAGGTACAAGCAAGAGAAAGTGTTCACCAAAAATAGAGAATAAAAAAACAAAAACAAAAAAAGTTATAGGCGTTTGAAAAAAAAAAAATGTAGTCAGCGTTGGGCCATGTAGTCAGGGTTGGGCCACCTTTAGAAAATCGTTGACAATATAGTATCGTGGTGGAATAAACTTGAATTCAGTTAAATCTGACGTTATTTTGTTCATTTATTTAATTATTTGGGGTTTTACAGTAAATATCAAATTATTCAGAGTTGTGTTTCGTTTGTAGCGAGAAACACTAAAGAAAAAGATAACAAGAAAGGAAGCTAGCTTCGGCAAGCCGAAGCTTATATACCCTTGCAGTCATCAAATATGTCGAACAAAACGCATAAAGGCTAGACAACATCGAAGCTAAGACGATTTTTCTATTCATTTTCCATGTTTTTGACTATAGATCATATGGGAGCTATACGATATAGTTGTCCGATTTTGATCAAATTTAACTCGTAATTCAAGAGTAGTAAGAAAACTATATATTCCAAAAATCATACTTGTCTGATGAAAAACAACGATGTTATCAATTTATTTCCATTAATTCTATATATAATTTTCGATCCCTCCTATGGCAGCTATATGATAGAGTTATCCGATTTTGATCAAATTTAATCCGAAATTCAATAACAGTTAGAAAACGCCATCTTGAAGAATTCAAGTCGATATGATCAAAAACAACAGAGTGAGAATTTTTTAATTCATTCTCTTGTATTGGAGCTATCCGATATAGTCGGCCGATCCAGCCCGTTCCGACTTATATACTGCGTGCAACAACTACACAACTTTTGGGAAAGTTTCAGCACGATAGCTTTAAAACTGAGAGACTAGTTTGCGCGGAAACGGACAGACGGACAGACGGACAGACGTACATACATATTTCGATTCTGCTCGTGATGCTGATCAAGAATATATATACTTTATGGGGTCTGAGGTGTCTCCTTCACTGCGTTGCAAACTTCTGACTGAAATTATAATACCCTTTTGCTCTGCAAGGGTATAAAAATGATTCATCTTCTTTCAAACCATCAAAATATTTTTTTAAGGAAATCTATTTAATTTATTTTGCATATTTTTGCTACAAAAAACTTAAATATTACAACAAAAATCGAAAATACACGAATAAAATGTAAAAATTATGATGGTCCAAGCCTGACTACAAAAGTGGCCCAACCCTGACGACATGCGGTATTAATCTATTATGGTATGACATAGCCAAACTATATCTATCAATGAAACTATATCTTAGTATTTTGTAATATAACAACTATATAACGTATTTTTATGCTCACTTTGCGGATGACATGTTGTAATCTTGTGTTCCACCTTTACGGCCAGGTTAAAAAAACTTTTTCGAGCACTTTCTTTTCACAGAACAACGACACGTAGAAAAATGAAATCCCGAAATAAGTAGTCACGTGGAAAGTTTCGAGTGACCGATAGAAGTTTCTAGACACCCACTAACAGATGGTACTAGAACGAATATTCAAAATATTGAGATGGCCCTAGCCTGACAACGGTCCAACCCTGACAACATTCCCCTAAATATCTCGGAGATGTATGAGAATAAGCAAAATGTAAATTAAACTGTAAAGCGTTAAGAAAGAGAAACAATATAGAACTGAAGAAACTAAGCAATGAGTTATTTTTGGTTCCTTTTACTTGCGTAATTGCTGAGAGCGAGGATTGAGAACGAGATGAAGTGTCGTCTCAGCCGAGTGTGGCGCTGGTGTTGGTTGTCTCTGTGAGAGAGAGAGAGAGAAATCAAAAAAGGAATGGACAATTGGAAGATGAAATATGGCATGGCACGTGCCAAGGGAAGCGGACAAAAGGGAAGCAGAGTTTCAGTTTGCTTTGAGATCGTAAACGGAGAAGTGCTTATAGTTGACCGCGACTCACTGCGCATCAGTGCCAAAATGCAAGAAGAAGAGCAGCAAATGTCTCAGCCCCTGACATCAGAAGTGGGATCGGATCAGGCCCAGCGTGATAGTGAATGGCGATCTCTGTTGGAAGCACAAAATCTACGATTTATCGAAATATTAAAAACAATTCAGCAGCGGCTGAAGCTGACGGTAGCGCATGGCGCAAAAGAGCCGATATGATTTTCACGGATCATCCCCTGGAGGACAGTGCGCTAGTTATGTCGGAGCACTAGAAGGGAGCGCTTCCCAATGGCTGGCACAGATCAGCTATGCTGGCATAACCTGGCCAAAATTCCAAGAATTATTTGTTCTCCGCTACGACGACTCTGAGACGCCGGCCGCTAAATATGCTAAATATTCTCAACGGACAGCCGAAAACAGGCGAGTGCTTGTCAGCTTATGGTAGCCGATTAGTGACGTCTCTTTTGACGAAATGGAAGTCGATGGACATCGAGGAGATACATAGCGTTTCTTTCGTGCTGGCACACACGTCGCAAATCGACACTAGATTGCAGCGTCTGCTGTTCACTGTTCGTCTGGCTTCAGATCATTCCATCGGCCCCGATCGGAAGAGATTCAAGGCACACACATCAATGAAGTGCCATTACTGTGGAATTTCCGAACACAAAATGCTAGAATGCCGGAAGAGAAAGGCAAAACAATCAAAACCAAGTCAACCGTTTGGAAAACCACTGGAGGGACGAGACAGGACTGGAGTGACTTGCTTTAAGGGGTTATATACCTTCTTTGTCGAAAAAAAGGGGAAAGTTCGGATTTTTTTTTTAGGTAAGTAGAAATTATTTAATTACACGGGTGTTTTAATTTTTTGAAAGTACACTTTATTAACAATGTTTGTGCAAAATTTCGTGGAAAAATATTAAATAGTTTTTAAGGGGTGGCTGTTTCCCTTAGAGGCCTTTTTTTTGAAGAGCCTTGCGGTGATAATTCCCCAGGTCGAACAGGTCAACCGAAACCATAAAAGTAAAAAAATTTCATTAATTTAGTGTAATTTCTTGTGCTTGAACGATCGGTTTTAAAATTTTTTTTATGCATACGGGAACGTTTTATGCTAAAAATGAACTTTTTGGTCTCTAGAAATTTCACTAAAAAATTCATTTCGGCGAAAAAAAGTTTGTGCGTGAGAAGTCGATCGTTTAAGCACAAAAAATTACACTAAATTAATGAAATTTTTTTCATTTCATTACGAACATTTGAAAAAAAATTTGAAGTAAATCGGTTCAGTAGTTTTCCGCCAATCCTTATCACCGCAAAGTCATTTTTCAAGAAACACCATTTCGAGATATTCGCGTTTAAAGTTTCAAGTTCAGTTGCGGGCCGCGAAGAGGCGCGCGTTTAGGAGCGCTGTAACTTTTTTTTTACTGCTCGAATCTCTATGAAAATTTGGGAAAATGTTCTCAAGGAGTTGTTTTTTAAGATAAAGCAATAAAAAAATTATCGTTTTTTTGAAAATAAAAAAGGTATATAACCCCTTAAGGCAAGCATTCAATTCATCTGCAGGCGCTCCACGGGGAATTACTGGCAACCTCTGCCTGAAATTGCCTGCCAACAATATCATCAAGCCGCCAAAGATGTTGTTAGATTCATGATATTGCTTCTTCGATTTTTTGAAAATAAAAAAGGTATATAACCCCTTAAATGTGGAATCGTCGGTCATATTGCATCCGCATGTATGAAGGGAGCAGCAGCATCGAGTAGCAGCATGAACGAGAAGGGAGTAGATGTCTGTACAGTGATGGAGCCAAAAGGAATTTTATATCAATTTGGTGAGGCCTTTCCATCCTTTTTTTGACTCGGGTGCCGAGTGCTCCTTATTAAAGGCAAAGCTAGGAAACCAATTTTGCTGGAAAAAAAACTTAATAATTTAGTCATTCTAAAAGGAATTGGTGCAAATACTGTACACTGTATTTTACAAATACTATCCACCATACAAATTTGTCAATTTAATTTGGAAATCATGTTTAATGTAGTTGAAGACGAATATTTGAAGCATGACATTGATGATTGTTCGTGAAATCTTGGCACTTGGCTTTGGCATAACGATGGATGCTGATAAATTTAATATTTTTAAAGCTAAACAAGTTAATTCAATTTCTGATGAAACTATTATAAATTATGATAAGCTTATAATTTAAGTGATAATGATAAGTTTAAGTTGAAGAACATTATTGATCCATACACTGAACATTTTATTATTGGAATACCGAGCAGGCGTGTCACGACTGGGGAATTAGAAATTCGTTTATTGGATGCCAATAAGACTGTGCAGAGACGCCCATACCGACTTGGCGTAGATGAAAAGTAATTAGAGATAAAATCAAAGAAATGTTTGCGGCAAACGTAATACGTCCAAGTAATTCTCCATTCGCGAGTCCAATTTTGTTAGTAAAAAAAATAAGATGGCAGTGATCGTTCGTGCGTAGATTATAGAGAGCTAAATGCAAATACAGTGGCTGACAAATATCCTTTGCCTCTAATATCAGATCAAGTAAACAGACTGCGAGTGGGTAAATACTTCTCTTGCTTAGATATGGCTAGTGGATTCTATCAGATTCCAATAGACACAGGATCCATAGAGCGAACCGCGTTTGTAACTCCTGAGGGCCAGTTTGAGTTTTTATCTATGCCATTTGGGCTGAAGAATGCCTCTTCGATTTTTCAGCTAGCTAAAGCGCGAGCACTAGGCGACTTGGCGTACTCCTATGCGATTGTTTACATTGATGATGTAGTGATAGTAGCGAGGTCAAAAGAGGAAGCATTTGTAAGATTGACAGTCGTGCTAAAGGCTCTATCGGAAGCAGGATTTTCATTTAATATAAAAAAGTGCTCTTTTCTGAAAACTGAAATAGAATATCTTGGCTACTTGGTCAAGGACGGTAGTATTGAACCAAATCCGCGAAAAATACAAGCTCTGGCTGGACGATCTCAACCAAAGAATGTCTCACAATTGAGACAATTTATAGGTTTAGCGTCGTATTTCCGTAAATTTGTCCCGCAGTTCTCTGAACAGATGAAACCGTTGTATCAGTTGACTTCTAAGAATAGTAGCTTCGTTTGGAAATCTGAGCATGAAGAAATACGTCTGAAGATTATCTCAGCACTAACTCATGATCCGGTTTTAATGATCTTTGATCCGCAATATCTTATCGAGCTGCATACCGATGCAAGTGCAAGTGGCTATGGTGCCATTCTCATGCACAAAATTGACGGTAAGCCTAAAGTGATTGAATATTTTGGCAAATGTACATCGCCACCAGAATCGAGGTATCATTCTTACGAACTAGAGACCCTCGCAGTATACAACGCTGTGAAAAGTTTCCGCCATTACCTTCACGGTCGAAAGTTTGTAGTATTTACAGACTGTAATTCATTGAAGGCAAGTCGAACCAAAGTAGAACTAACGCCGAGAGTGCACTGTTGGTGGGCATATCTACAATCATTTGACTTCACTGTAGAGTACCGCAATGGTAGTCGCATGGCGCATGGAATTCTATATCGGAAAATTGAGAGAAAAGACACGCTGTTTACCTGTAATCCCAAGAGTCTTTAAGTGGTCTGTAGTAAATCATGTCCATGAAGCAAACATGCATTTGGGGAGGCAGAAAAGGTTAGACAAGGTTCGAGCACAGTATGTACGAAAATTCGTAGAAAACTGCATAACATGCAACTTAACAAAGCCTTCAGCAGGAAAAATCAAATGAAGTTGCATCCAATTCCGAAAGTTCAAATACCTTGGCACGCTGTGCATATTGATATCAGTGGAAAGCTGAGCGGTAAAAATGACACCATGGAATATGTCATAGTACAAATAGACGCATTTACTAAATTTGTTCACTTATATCATACTTTGTACTGTATTAAGACTGTAAAGTCAACAATATCACTGTTTGGGGTACCTAACCGTATCATAGCAGATCAAGGTAGGAGTTTTGCTTGTGAAAAATTTCGTGAGTTCTTTTCAATGCACAAAATAGAATTACATTTAATAGCTACAGGTGCAAGTAGGGCGAATAGACAAGTAGAAAGGGTCATGAGCACGATGAAAAGTATGTTGACAGCGGTAGAGATAGGTGACCGTTCCTGGCAGGATGCACTTAGCGAGGTTCAGTTAGCCAAGAATTTTACGACAAACAGGGTGCAAAGTATAGCCCATTGGAATTATTGATTGGAAGAGAGGCCAGGCCAATGGGAATATTGCCAATAAATAAAGAAACTAAAATAGATTGTAAGCAAGCGAGGGCTCAGGCCAAAGAAAATATTGAAATTAATGCGAAATATGAAATGAATCGAGTTGATAAGAATAAGGCCAAAATTGTAAAACAAAAGGTTGGGGATCATGACTTGCTTAGAAGTGAAGAGCGGCATTAGACCAAATTGGATCCTAAGTTCAAAGGACCTTTTGTGATTGTCGAGTTGTTGGAAGGTGATGGAAACCTGTTGAAATCGTTGAGTAGCAAGCGTACGTATAAGTACTCACACGAGAGTTTGAGAAGACTGCCGGACGAGCCGATCGCTGATGAGACTATTGAGAAAAGTGACGGTGGTGAAAAATACACTCGTCGTGAGACATCAAACACAGGGGCTAGATCTGATCAACAACAGTCATGCCTGGTATGGATGATATTGTGTGGTGCAGTTTGGATCTGAGTAGATCGTGGCGCTAAAGGTGCAAAGCGTCACGTGAGACGGTAAGAGCCCGTAACTGTGGTTTGATAACGTGGATAGCCAAATGGGCGGGTTTGCGCAGAAGAGTACGAGCTAGTGAGAGAGAGTTATATCAGGTCAAGCCGAAAGCACAAGTGTAAAACAAGGAGTGTTTTGTCATGGCGTGTGGCGCGGTTGACTGGTGTGGCAAGTTTGAAATGACACGCTGTATGATGTAAGAGAGCAAAATAGCCTGCGAAACCGACATTTGATGACGCAATTTATAAAGTTGTGTGTGCAGACTATTTGTTTTGAGAAGAGTGATATTGAAAGATGAAAAGAGTAATAAAGCATAAATGGTACCAATCTAGTGTTACAGTACGCACACGAGGACATGTGAAAGTCAGAAGATGTATGAGAATAAGCCAAATGTACCTAAATTAAACTGTAAAGAGTTATTTTCGGTTCCTTTTACTTGCATAATTGCTGAGAGCGAGGATTGAGAACGAGATGGAGTGTCGTTTCAGCCGAGTGTGGCGCGGGTGTTGATTGTCTCTGTGAGAGAGAGAAATCAAAAAAGGAATGGACAATTGGAAGATGAAATATGGCATGGCACGTGCCAAGAGAAGCGGACAGAAGGGAAGCAGAGTTGCCTTGATTTATAAAAAAAAAAAAATCATAAAAATCGGACACCAATATAGCTGCCATAGGAAAGATCGAAAAATCTATATAGAGTTAATGGAAAACAAGAAAGGAAGCTAGCTTCGGCAAGCCGAAGCTTATATACCCTTGCAGTCATCAAATATGTCGAACAAAATGCATAAAGGCTAAACAACATCGAAGCTATAACGATTTTTCTATTAATTTTCCATATTTCCGACTATAGATCATATGGGAGCTATATGATATAGTTGTCCGATTTTGATCAAATTTAATTCGTAATATAAGAGTCGTAAGAAAACTCTATATTTCAAAAATCATACTTGTCTGATGAAAAACCACGATGTTATAATTTTATTTCCGTTATTTCTATATAGATTTTTCGATCTTTCCTATGACATAGGACATAGGAACTATAAATATAGTTGTCCGATTTTTATGAAACTTTTTTCTTAATATAAACGTTCTTAAAAAACTTTATATTCAAAAAATCATGCTCGTGGGATAAAAAACAACGATGTTATCAATTTATTTCCATTAATTCTATATATAATTTTCGATCTCTCCTATGGCAACTATACGATAGAGTTATCCGATTTTGATAAAATTTAATCCGAAATTCAATAGTAGTTAGAAAACGCCATCTGGAAGAATTCAAGTCGATCTGATCAAAAACAACGGCGTGAGCATTTTTTATTTCATTCTCTCGTATTGGAGCTATCCGATATAGTCGACCGATCCGGCTCGTTCCGACTTATATACTGCGTGCAATAACTACACACCTTTTGGGAAAGTTTCACCAAGATAGCTTTAAAACTGAGAGACTAGTTTAAAGAGAAACAGACAGACGGCCAGACGGACAGACGGACAGACGTATCAGCATCACCATCTGAGTCGAAATATGTATTCGACTCCGATGGTGATGCTGATCAAGAATATATATTTGCAAACGTTGCAAACTTCTGACTGAAATTATAATACCCTTTTGCTCTGCAAGGGTATAAAAATGATAACATCGTTATTTCTCATCAGAAAATGATTTTTGGAATATAGAGTTTTTTAACGACTCTTGAATAACAAATAAAATTTCAGCAAAATCGGACGACTATATCATTTAGCTGCCATATGAACAATAGTCAAAAATATGGAAAACTAATAGAAAAGTCGTCGTAGCTTTGATGTTGTTTAGCCTTTGTGTATTCTGTTCGAAATATTTGATGACTGCAAGGGTTTACGAAGTGTGTTCAAAAAGTATCGCGAATTTTGTGTTTGTTCAAAAATTATTTATTTTTTCATGAATATCTATTTTTTCCCCTTTAAAGTAATCCCCATGAGATATTATGCACTTGTGCCAACGGTTTTTCCAATCTTCGAAGCACTTCAAAAAAATCATTTTTGTTTAACCTGTTCAGCTCCTCCTTCGATGCCGTCTTTATCTCTTTCATGGGCCTCTTCAGTTTAGGAAACAAGGAAAAGTCACAGGGGGCCAGATCTGGGGAATACGGTGGCTGGGACATCATTAGTGTGTTGTTTTTGGCCAAAAAGTCGCGCACAAGCAACGATGTGTGAGCAGGGGCGTTATTGTGGTGCAAAAGCCAATTTTTGTTCTTCCACAAATCCGGGCGTTTCTGGCGGATTGCTTATATTATTCCTTATTGACCGTTCTTCCCTGTGGCAAGAACTCATGATGCACCACGCCCCTGCAATCGAAGAAAACTGTCAGCAAAACTTTCACATTCGTCTGTTGTTGAAGTGCTCAGGCGTCCGGCACGCTCTTAGTCGTTCACATCTTCTCGGCCTTCTGAGAACATTTTGTACCACCGATAAACGTTGCTTCGGTCCGAGGTAGCTTCTCCGTATGCCACAGTCAACATTCGGAATGCATCCACGCACTTAATTTCGTTTTTCACACAAAATTTGATACAGGTTCTTCGATCCTTTTTTTGAATAGGTTAAAATCGAAGACGATCCAAAACACGTGCAAGCAGCTTTGCTGCTTAGCTGTCAACAATTAAGTGAATATTCAAAACGGTCGAGCTTGTCGGCATAAGTAAGAGACATGAGTACCAACATAACGCCACAAAAAAAAAAAATCGAAATTCGATACGAGGTAACCCACGAAAATTCAAAATTCGCTATACTTTTTGAACACACCTCGTATAATAGACATCTGCATGAGTGGCAAAAAACACACATTCAAATGCACAATGCTCAAAATGAGTTGAGTGAATTTGAGAGCAAAGCCAACATGGTGTGAGAGGATTGGCTCACTTACGCTTACTCATTTGCACAAAGAGCAGGTAGAAGGAAACGAATTGAGTGAATTGAGAACGTTGAAAACAGAGACGTTTCATTCGAATGATTAAAGTTGCAAATGTAAATAAAAGGAAATAAAAACAAACTAAATGCAGTGAATTTTCTTCGAGTCCGAAAAGGCTTTATATTTCTGGCTTTTATTTTATTAATTTCTAAATTAACAATAACTTACAAATAATTTAAATTGGAATGCAAAAACATATTTTGTTGATATTTTCTAAATTAGTGGCTATTTGGCCACTCTTTCCCTTTTGGGAAAGTTTCAGCAAGATAGCTTTAAAACTGAGAAACTAGTTTGCGCGGAAACAGACAGACGGACAGATTGACAGACGGACAGACGTACATACATATTTCGAGAATATATATACTTTATGGGGTCGGGTCTGAGGTGTCTCCTTCACTGCGTTGCAAACTTCTGACTGAAATTATAATACCCTTTTGCTCTGCAAGGGTATAAAAAGGAAAGTATTCTTGAAGTATACCTTTTCGAAAATTAAGGACGAACTGAGGACGGTCCCGAGAAATAGCAGAACCCAAAACTCTTTACGTCCGACAAAAAGCGCTAGTAAGCATTGATTGCACATCAATCAATCACAAACAGTCAACAATCAATTATGTCAAAAAGCACTAATTAAGTAGATTTGTGCTTAACACCATTTTCACAGTTTACTGATCTCAGCTATTTGTAATTAAGTTAAATCAGTTTGTATAAGAATATCTTAAGAAAGATTTTTAGCAGAAAATTGTTGTCATAATACTAAAGAACTATTTACAGCCATAAGCAGTAACTAAGTTTGTTTAATTTTTTACGCCAATTGAGAAGAACTATAAATATCACCGTTTATAATAGAAGAAAACATATATTTACCGGTCCAGCAAAATAATTCCTTGCTAAGTAAACGTTGCGCATTGCGTAATTAATAAGAAGAGTTAACTTATTTTTAGGTATGGAGTCTAAAGCGTTCTTAGCTTTTAACTTGGCAACGTCCGTACTCATTGTATTAAGAAGTTTTGGTGAAATGCACTCAATATTCTCATCTACGTCTTCTGAAAAATATAGAAATATAAAACATGTTTATTTTCTTTTCCTTATATTGAAAAGATTTTTCTCACTTTAAAAGAGTTTTGGCTTTAGAAGTCTCCATAAGGTGGCTTTTTAAATTTAAGTATTAACATAATAAGGGTTTTAAGAATTTCGGTAGATTACACCTTTAAAAATAACATATTAATATTTAAAATCGATATCTCAAATAGTTTTTGAGTTATAACAATTTAAAGAGCAGCCGCTCTCACAAAAGTGCACACGATCATTTTATTTTTAAACGCGTTTTTCTCGAAACAGCATTTTCCGAATTTGCTGCAGTGATTACTCAATAACTAATGATCCGATCACTATCAAATTTTTTTTTACATGTTCTATATACAGTTCGTTTCATTTGGATAGGACACCTAGCAACTTTTATGGTTGATCGCTCGTGGCGAAGACAAAAATCGTTGAAAGCTAAACTTTTTTTAAAGTTATAATCTCTGTTATATTGTGATTCTAAAATGCAGTTAAATTTGTTAATTTTTGCTTTCCCCATTTTATTATTTGAGTTTTGGCACTGCTGCATGGTTTTTTGCATGCAGTGCAAATGGATATTCCATGGATTCATTTGGATAGGACAGTTGTCAGTAATCACTTGTGTTCAGTGCGCAATTTGTTTAAAACGTTTTTTTTAATCTTGTGCTATTATTGATCAAATGAAACTAAAATAGGCCTTGAATCAGCACTCCAGGATAACGATGGGAAAATGGATGGGGGAAAATTGATGCTTTTTTGGACTCAGGCCTTAAGGGGTTATATACCTTTTTTATTTTCTAAAAATCGAAAAATTTTTTATTGCTTTATCTTAAAGAACAACTCCTTGAGAACATTTTCCCAAATTTTCATAGAG
Source organism: Drosophila ficusphila (assembly GCF_018152265.1). Taxonomy (NCBI): domain Eukaryota; kingdom Metazoa; phylum Arthropoda; class Insecta; order Diptera; family Drosophilidae; genus Drosophila; species Drosophila ficusphila. Next base: position 832,698 of record NW_025064156.1, read on the forward strand.
ATTCGAGCAGTAGAAAAAAAGTTACAGCGCTCTTAACCGCGCGCCTCGTAGCGGCCCGAAACTGAACTTGAAACTTTAAACGCGAATATCTCGAAATGGTGTTTCTTGAAAAATGACTTTGCGGTGATAACGATTGGCGAAAAACTACTAAGCCGATTTACTTCAAATTTTTTTTAAATGTTCGTAATGAAATTGTCTTGTGCTTGAACGATCGACTTTTCACGCAAAAATTTTTTTTTCGCCGAAATGAATTTTTTAGTGAAATTTCTAGAGACCAAAAAGCTCATTTTTATCATAAAACGTTCCCGTATGCATAAAAAAATAAAAAAATTTTAAATCGTTCGTTCAAGCACAAGATATTACTCTAAACTAATGAAATTTTTTTACTTTTATGGTTTCATTTGACCGGTTCGACCAGGAGCGTTATCACCGCAAGGCTCTAAAAAAAAAAGGCCTCTAAGGGAAACAGCCACCCCTTAAAAACTAATTGATATTTTTCCACGAAATTTTGCACAAACATAGTTAATAAAGTGTACTATCAAAAAATTAAAACACCCGTGTAATTAAATAATTGCTACATACCTAAAAAAAAATCCGAACTTTCCTCTTTTTCTTCGACAAAAAAGGTATATAACCCCTTAATGTGAGCCAAACCGCCACGAAAATAAAAAAAATCGCGATTATTGGCAGATAATGAAATCTAAAAAAAAAAAAAATTATAAAGGGCTCCAAAAAACAAAGTTAAACGTTCGAGATAAGCGGCTTATAGTGAAAAAAGCCTCCAATTCCACCGTGTTTTGAACCGGTTTGGCTCATTATGAGGCTAACAAGGTGTCTAAAGCCACCATTTGGCGGACTTTACACACTTGCCAAAACTTGGTGCCATCAAAAATGGCAAGTTCTCCAAGAATCACAGAGATCCATCGTCAGGCGCGGCACAATTTTGCAGAAGAAAATTTTGAAACGAATTGGCGCTCAGTAAGCTATTCTTAAAGGCGCCTGCTAGCTTTATTTTCATATTTTTTAGTGTAAAGATTATATTTGGATGGCCCTGATGGGCTCAATTAAAGTTTTTTTTTAATCGGAAAATATAATCCAAACATTAAAAAATATTAATAGACCCTTGCAGAGCATAGTTTTCAACGCAGTGAAGGGAACACCTCAGAAAACATGAAGTATATATATTCTTGATCAGCATCACGATCTGAATCAAAATAAGTCTGTACGTCTGTCCGTTTATACGCAAACGTGTCCCTCAGTTTTAAAGGTATCTTGCTGAAACTTACCCAAAAGGTGTGTAGTTATTGCACGCAGCATATAAGTCGGAACTGGCCGGATCGGCCGACTATATCGGATAGCTCCGAGAGAATGAAATAAAAAACTCTCACGACATTGTATATGTATATAAATAATGAAAATAAAATTAAAACATCGGATGGAGTTTTGAATCGAGAAAATTTTTTTATTAAAATCCGACAACGTTATCATATTTTCGACTATTGCATATATGGCAGCAATAATTGTCCAATTTTGATGAAATTTTATATGTAATTCAAGAGTCGTTAGAACCCGCTAAATTCAATCAATTCAAAAATCATGCTCGTCTGATGAAAAACAACGATGTCATAATTTTATTTCTGTTATTTCTATATAGATTTTTCTATCTTTCCTATGGCAGCTATATGATAACGTTGTCGGATTTTAATAAAAAAAATTTCTCGATTCAAAGATTATTAAAAAACTCCATCCGATGTTTTAATTTTATTTTCATTATTTATATAGGGGAGACCGGGGGGTCGTGAGACACGGGGGTCGTGAGACGCGCTTACAGCCCTGAACTAAAAAGCGCGACATCTACCAGCTGACTGTGAAACTTCTTGCTTGTTTTCAATCTTCATTTCCACATCACAAATATTCCGCTCATGCCGATTCTTTATGTCTTCCCAAATGGCAACTCCAATTTTGTGATCGAAAGTTTTGTAGACCGTTCGTTTTTGCTGTCTTTTCGCTTTGTTTTACAAGCTATTTGCGAGAGTGCATACATCCGAAACATTCCTTGGTGAGTAGCCTTTTGACACCCGGAACAAATTTTGCATAAACATTTAATGCGTCCGTTAAGCAGAAGCCATATTTAAAATATAGCTATTGGGGGGTCGTGAGACAACGTTCTCGGGGGGTTATGAGACATTCTATTACCGCGTCATCTAGGAACATAAAATTGTATTTTATAGCCTGATATAGTGTTTCTGTACACAACCAAAACGTTTAATGATAATTTTGATATTTTTGATGGATTCAGTGTTTTTGATGATCGTTTTTTCTTTCTTTAGTCATCATGGTGCGTCATAAGTATAGTCAGACTGCCAAATCTGCGATTGATGACAATGTTTTTGTGGCTGCTATAAAAGAGGTTGCTATCGAGAAAAAGCCGCTACGGTCCGTTGGTAGATCATATAATATATATAATATATATGTATATATATAATTATTAAAGATTAAAATAAAAAATGTTGATAAAATTAAGCCATTTTCATTCTTATAAATTTGTGTCTCACAACCCCCCGAACATTGCGAAAATCCATAAAAAACAACTTTTGAGCAGGCTTGCAAAACTTGAAGGTCGAACTAAAATTTCAACTAATTATACTCTTGTCTGAGTGAAATTACACTGAACTATGATTAAAAAATTTGTACGGGCAGAAAAATGGCTTTTCTATTATATTTTTTGCCAAAAAACAAAACCCGTCTCAAAACCCCCCGGTCTCCCCTACATATACAATGTCGTGAGAGTTTTTTATTTCATTCTCTCGGAGCTATCCGATATAGTCGGCCGATCCGGCCAGTTCCGACTTATATGCTGCGTGCAATAACTACACACCTTTTGGGTAAGTTTCAGCAAGATACCTTTAAAACTGAGAGACACGTTTGCGTATAAACGGACAGACGTACAGACTTATTTTGATTCAGATCGTGATGCTGATCAAGAATATATATACTTCATGTTTTCTGAGGTATCCCCTTCACTGCTGTGCAATGTTTGGATTATATTTTCCGATTAAAAAAAAACTTTAATTGAGCCCATCAGGGCCATCCAAATATAATCTATACACTAAAAAATATTAAAATAAAGCTAGCAGGCGCCTTTAAGAATAGCTTACTGAGCGCCAATTCGTTTCAAAATTTTCTTCTGCAAAAGTGTGCCGCGCCTGACGATGGATCTCTGTGATTCTTGGAGAACTTGCCATTTTTGATGGCACCAAGTTTTGGCAAGTGTGTAAAGTCCGCCAAATGGTGGCTTTAGACACCTTGTTAGCCTCATAATGAGCCAAACCGGTTCAAAACACGGTGGAATTGGAGGCTTTTTTCACTATAAGCCATATTTTCCATATTTTCGACTATTATTCATATGGCAGCTACATAATTTAGTCGTCCGATTTGATGAAATTCAATTTGAAAATCAACAGTCATTAGAAAACTCTTTCTTCCAAAAATCATGATTGTCTTATGAAAAACAACGATGTTATCATTTTATTTCCGTTATCTAATATATAAAATATATAAAAATTCTTCGCAAGAAATTTGGTCCCGTTCGGATTGGGGACGACTTTCGCATTCGGATGAACCACGAGCTGTACGAGTTGTACGACGACGTGGACGTGGTCCGGCGCATCACGATACAACGTCTGCGCTGGCTCGGCCACGTTGTGCGTATGGATAAAGAATCTCCAGCTCAGAAGGTGTTTGAAGCGAGGGTCGACGACTACGGGCGACGACGAAGGGGACGACCAAAGCTCCGATGGAAGGACCAAGTGGAGGAGAGCCTGACTGCACTGGGAATTTCCGATTGGAGGAGGCGCGCGAGGAGCAGAGGCGCCTGGAGGGAGACGCTGAGGTCGGCCAAAACCCGAATCGGGTTGTAGTGCCACCTAATAATAATAATATATAAAATTCTCGTGTCACAGTTTTTGTGACCTTACTCCTCCGAAACGGCTATACCGATTCTCATGAAATTTTGTGAGCGTATTGAGTAAGTCGTCAATTACCCAACGTCTATTTTTCATCCTCTTAAATCGTGTTCGACATATCAAAAATCGCATATAAAGTGAGTTTCTACCTTATCACACTGACAAAAACACGCTACCATAGCATTTTAAATCAATTTAAACTGGGGCAAAAATCCTTCATCATTAAGTAAAATCATTAATTCTATTTATGAGTGTTTTGTCCAGTGAGCTATGCCAAAAAAACGCAAAGCGGGTACTTTGAGCCGTGATACAAGTAGATCTCGATACATGCGAAATAGTAGATCCTAAAGAATAGCGCAATTGCATCAAGAAGAGCCAGAAGATACACGAGCTGAACGCAATGAAGTCAGAAGATTAGAACAACGACAACTACGCCGTGTCACAGTCAATAGAGGCAGAACAAATGACCATCAACGACAACAGGTACATCGAGCATTTATATATGATTCATTACTGCGTCTAGCATTCCAGTATGAGCCCGATATTGAGTATTATGCTCACTCAAAATTTCAGCTCTATAACTTTAACCATTTTCTCAAAAAAAAAATTCTACAAAAAAGTGTACTTTTTTGGGTCCATAAGGTGAGAATCTGCCTTAAGTTTACAAGTGATTATCCGTATAGACAGTGATTCCTTTGAAAGTGTTAGCCTGTTCAGAAATTTCTAGTGCAAAGATAAAACATAACACAAGCCAAAATTTTGTTAAAAAAATACAGATTGGCTCGCAGCTTATTTCAACCAGCATGTCAAAAAATCTTTAAAGCCATATATCTGGCAAACCATGAGAGCAAATATAAAAATGCAAATAGGGATTTGTAGTGTGAGTCTTTAACTTAAAATTTTTGTGAACATTTTTTTTTTTTTTCATTTTTTAAATATTTAATAACAATTTTTAAACTAAAATACTGCTGCCCAAACCATAAATCGGATATTTTACAGTCTTGGAATTGCCTACATGTGATGGAACCCCCGCCTGGGCACCAGACATAAATGTAATGAAAAATTTCTGGGCAATTCCGTAGGGGAAGGTGGGGAATCGTGGGCCACGTTTATATTTTGTTAAATATCTTAACAAATAAAATTTTTTTCCAAAATTGTAATATGGTATGTTATTCTACATTAAATTAGGTAACTTTTGACTATTACACTTTCTTACAATTCTTTTGTTTTTTCCGACTTTTCGTGGTTTAAAAAAAAATGGTGTTTTGGCGATTTTCAAAAATGGTGGGGAATCGTGGGCCACCCCCGTATTTGAATGAAAATCAAACAATTATGATGCCAAACTTTATTCAATTAGTAGAAAGGACAAGTACAGTTATTTTAATCGAGAAAATGGAGAAGGATTATGCACAATCAATCTGCTACGCAATTTGGGCACGTGACTGTCTTGGCGGAGGTAGCACATTTTGCATGGACATCTCGACCACATTCCATGCATGCAACTGAATTGTTCTTGGTCAATTTCTTTGGCATTGACTCCAAACAAAGTATGCAGAAGTCAACATCTTCATCGTCGGAAGAATCACGTCGTGCCGGTTGTGATCTAGTTCTGCGTTTGGACGCAGGTGTCTTCTTTGCTTCCTCCTCTTTTTTGCGTTTGATTGCAGCCTTCTCACGTAATTCAGTGACAAATTCAGGCGATGTTAAGATAGCACTTCTCATCGGTTTGCGACCACGATTGGACTTTTCAGCTGGTGTTCCTTTTTTCAGTGGGCCAGATTGTCGCAATTTTTGTGAAAGAGAAGCAGAAGAGCTGGTACCTGATGTGCTAGCTCCTGCTGAAGACTCAGAAGTTGTGACTTTTTCATGTGCATCACGATTTGTGACCATGATGACCCTATTTTCTTCACCATTGCCATCACATTGATCCTGACCACTTAGTTCTGAAGAAATGAAATCAATTTCAGTGAATATATTCGCATTGAATGGGAAAATTCCGCAGGGTTTAAAACCACTCTTAATGTTTTTTGGTGTGACGGCAATGTCAAGACATTGGTCAACAATCAGTGGAACGTGGTGAATATCGTAAAGTACACCGACGTTGGCTCGCTTCCAATCATCGTGCTTCTTTGCGTACACCATTTTTAAAGACCAAAAACGGAGACATCCAAAGGCTGCATTCTATGCGTACAATGTGGAGGAAAAGACAGCATTGTGATGCCATGAGCAAGGGCCTTTTCAATGACTTCAATTGACAAATGCGATGCATGATTCCTTTATTGTTTTATTTATTGATTTACAGCCTCCATTTTCCACAAAACATCATAAACACAACATACCAATGTGATTGATAACAAAAAATTTAAAAACACGGGTGGCCCACGATTCCCCACCAAAAGTGGCTCACGATTCCCCACAAGCTACTTTTTGCAAAATAACGGCGTGTAATTGACTTGTTGAAGTGTCATGCAAAATTACTTTAGTATGTTGAAAAGGAAAGGTCTAACGATAATGTGAAACATATTTACCTGTGTTTTGTCGTAGCAATTCGTCCAAAAATGATGGAAATAAAACACACAAAAAAAAGTGTTGCCGATACTTTTTTTGGGCAAGTATTGTGCAAAGCGAATAAAACGCGTGCGTTTGTGAACAACCAATGTAAAAATGATTTCAGGTTAAAAGAAAACGATGACATGTGCATTTCACTATTTATCTCAAAATACTGCCGACAGGTGGCGGTGGCTCACGTTTCCCCATGGCCCACGATTCCCCACTTTCCCCTACTAAAAAAAATCTGAAAACGCCAGTTTTCTAAAAAAAAAAAAAATCTGCTAAAAATCGCTATGGTGACAAAGTGGGCAAAAATAGTCCTATTGGGGAGAAAAAAGCTGGTGGAATCGATGTCAAAACGGCTTAAAATGTTCATTGACAACAATGGTGTACAAAACAAGTATTAATTTTTCTTGTTTTTTCATTTAAGTCAGTTCAAAAATATATTTTCTTAGCTGGTTGAAATAAGCTGCAGCAGTATTTTAAGCAGTATTTTTGTTTAAAAATTGCTATTAAATATTAGGTTGTTTGGTAATGACATACCTGTTTTTACATTCAAATTTCGCGCTTCGCTTGTGAAGTCAAATATAATCGTATCTGGCAATGCTGTATATCGTTTGAAAGGTATTGGCATCACCTTTAAAATTACATATTGTTTGTTTACATGAGCTTCCACGTTAAAAAATTACAATCGATTGAAATAAAGTTCACAAACGCAGAAATTCGAGTAATTTTGAAATTTTAGTTCGCACAGGGAAAAACTGCTGCGGAATCTCGCAGACAGATTATTGCTGTCTTAGGATATAACAAACTTTCTATTCAAACCGCCGAACAGCTAGGCGAAGTCGCAATTTTGATACCGAAACACCCAAGCCTTCCGAACGACCAGTGACCGATCGAGATCGTCATGTGACTATTAGAACCATCACAGAGGAGCTGCAACTAAGCACAGAAACCGTCCATAGGCATTTAAAGTCGAAAAATTTAACAAAAAAGCTCGATGTATGGGTGCCTCATGAGTTATCCCAAAAAAACCTTTTCGGCCGTGTATCTATCTGCGAATCTTTGTTGCACCGTAATAAACTCGACTCATTTCTGGATCGTTTAGTTACTGGTGACGAAAAATGGATCACATATGCCAACGCAAAGCGTAAAAGATCCTGGTCGAAGCAAGGCAGAGGCATATACAAGTTACGATCAAAATGGCAGAAAATCATCGGAGACAACGGTACATATAGCACATAAATCGGACAATGCTAACTATGTTAAAATCGTCGGCAAAAATCAATAAAGAAACTGGTATGTCATTACCAAACAACCTAATACTTAAAAAATGCTTAAAAAGAAAAAAAAAATGCTAAAAAAAAAAATGCTAAAAAAAAAAAATGTTAACAAAAATTTTAAGTTAAGGCTCACACTTCAAATCCCTATTTGAATTTTTAACTAAATCAATACATTTTCATACACTTGGTAATGCGAACGAAAAAAATCATTGATATTTAACAAAACCACGCGTTAATTCGAACTCACCAGCGTCTAACACTCGACAATTCAAAGTTGCAGAGAAAAAAGGGGGGAATTTTACGACAAGTTCAAACTTGCCTTTGTTTTTGTTTTGATTATGTAGTTTGAACATTTGACGAACACACTTCTTACGAATTGGTTTGTGTAGTCATTCAGTTACTGTTACTCTTTCGTTGGTACGCATATCAAAAGTTAGTGTTAGCTATGAGCCCTAGAATGTATAAATTGCTGAAAAGAAAAAGTTAATCGAAAAAGTAGAAGGTGAGAAGAAGAGTGATGTTGCAAAAGAATTTAAGATTGCTCTAAGTACTCTCTCAACAATAATAAAGCACAAGGAGAAAATTTATGATGCTCGAACTGATGGAGTACGGAAAAGAACTACTTACTAAAAGTGAATTTCCTCGTCTGGAAGAAAGCCTGGTCATTTGGCTAAGACAGTGTAGAGGACAAAAAGTGTCTATAAGCGGGGAAAACTTGTTAAAGGAAAAAGCAAAAGAGTTCGCGTCTACTCTAAGCATCAAAAACTTTGCAGCAAGTGAAGGGTGGCTTACAAATTTCAAAAAGAGAAATGGAGTTGTTTTTAAAAAAGTTTGTGGGGAAAGTGGAAGTGTTGATGATACAGTTTGTTTAGATTGGCACGGTAAATTGAAGACCTTGATTGAAAACTATGATGCCCGAGAAATTTTTTAATACTGATGAAACTGGCCTATTTTTTAAATGTTTACCGGACAAGACGCTTACTTTTAAAGATGAAAAATGTCACGGAGGAAAACATAGTAAAGAGAGGTTGACAGTTTTACTTGCAGTAAATATGGATGGATCAGACAAACTTAAACACTAAGTGATAGAAAAAGCAATGAAACCGCGATGTTTCAAAGGAGTGAAATCGTTTCCAACTGATTATCGTGCTAACAAAAAGCTTGGATGACGACAGAACTTATTAACAATTGGCTTTTAACAGTTAATGGGGACATAAAACGACAAAAGCGGAAAATTGTACTATTTTTAGACAACTGCACTGTCCACAACAGTCCTCCTACATTGTCTAACGTGGAACTCTACTTCTTTCCGCCAAATACAACTTCCAAATTGCAACCATTGGACCAAGGGATTATTCATACTTTTAAGACGTTCTATAGCAAAGAAATGGTTAAGATCGTTTTAGAAACTCTCGACAATCAGCTAACTGCAAATATCACGGTTCTGACAGCTATTTTACTAATTGACAAAGCATGGAGAGCTGTAACACCCCTAAAAATTGTCAACTGCTTCAAAAAATCCGGTTTCTTAAAAGAAAATCAAGAAAATACCCCAATACTTATAGATAATGAAGAACCAGCAATAAATCGATTAGTTGACATCAGCGGTGTGAGTGCCCTAACTCCTGCAGTAATTTCGGCCCTCTCCGTGGATGAAATCAAAAAATGAAAAATTCTCGTTAAATTAGATGATATTGTCTATACCATGTACTGCGATAAAACAAATATATCAAAAATTGACAAAATGGCGGCGTTTAAAAAAAAAAATCGAATTTTACCCAAAATTTTGGTCGGTTTTGGTCTGCCGAAATTCGATTTGTGGTCGGATAAAAAAATCGATAGTTCATGGTACGGAGAACTATATATGTATAGAACATGTAAAAAAATTTGATAGTGATCGGATCATTAGTTTTTGAGTAATCACTGCAGCAAATTCGGAAAATGTTGTTTCGAGAAAAACGCGTTTAAAGATAAAATGATCGTTTGCACTGTTATGAGAGCGGCTGCTCTTTAAATTGCTATAACTAAAAAGGTGTAGTCCGGGCCGGACTAAGGTGTCATCCGACCCGTGCCGATAGTCAGCCTGGCTGGGGGCCCGGATTAACAAATAGCCCAGTCTCTCACGGAGGGTTCAGGCAAGTGGCGACCGCCTGTCCTAACTGCGCCTTACCCGGGTATGGCGGATCTCTGCCCGGGCGGACCATACATTCTCCGCAACTCGTGGGATTAGATCATGAAGAAGATTAATACCAACAAATTACCGCAGGATATCCCTGCCTCGGCCCCCCGGCCGGCTTGCCCACCCCCCGCGGCTGTACCGAAGATCAAGCCCGCCGATAAGGCAGATGTCCTTCCAGCCAGAGGGCAACCAGGAGGCCTTGGCGACCCCTACAGGAAAGGCCTGTCGGGGTCCAAGGTCAAATGGTACCTCAGGTACCTTCAACAGGGCATGACACCTGTTGAAGCTCTGAAGAAGGCGAAGGAGCCACGACCAGTGGCACAAAACGTTGCCCCTGCCAGTAAGCGGGCAAATAGTACCCTCACCCCTCCGATGGACACCCCGAAGAGGTCCAAGTCAGAGGGCATCAAAGAGGCAGCGGCAACCACATCGAAGGCGGCGGCGACGAGGAGAGGGACGAGTTATAGGGATAGACCAACTCACCCGAGATGAGATCGTCTCTAAAGGGCACCAGCTGAACTTTAGATTCGGGACCGTCTCGGTGAGTGGTCTCAGGAAGGCGGCGAAGATGGCGGCAACAGAAGCAGCGCCCCCCGGCCCCAAAGACGGCAAAGTGGAGGTCGAGGAATCCCTCGGAAAGCCACAAGAGCCATTGGGTGCAAAGGAGGAAGCTATCGCCGATATGGACGTGGAGAGTGAGGACGAACATCTCTCACACTCCCAGGAGGTGGCACAAGAGCCCCTCCTAGAAGATATCGACGAGAAGGAGGCCGACGTCACCCTGACCGAAGGCAGTGAAGGGGAATGCCCGCCCCCTTCACAAAACATGGAGCACCCGCTCCAGTAATGGCTGCACATCGCAGCACGCAGCTAGCCCAGGTGAACTTACACCGGGCCAAGGCGGCATCCGCCGTCCTGGCCAGGTTGTTCACCTCCCAACATCTCGGGCTAGCTCTCATCCAGGAGCCTTGGTGCAATCAGGGCATTAAAGGCCTGTACACCAAGGAATCAAAGGTAATATGCGACCAACGGGGTGCACACCCAAGAGCATGCATATTAATAAGAAAAGATATCAACTATAATATCTTTTCAGAGTTCCTAACCAGTGACTGTGTCGCAGTAACGCTGAGCGGCACAGGAAAGTTACCCCTAATCATAGGATGTGACGCCAATGCACATCACGTGATATGGGGAAGCACCGACGTCAACAACAGAGGTGAGCAGCTAATAGAGTTTATTGTAAATAGTAACTTAGAAATCGCTAATGTCTAGAGTAAGAGAGGAGGTCCTAGACATAACTCTGATGAGCAGGTCTCTAGGACCACTTATCAAGAACTGTCATGTGTCGCCAGAGGAATCAATGTCGGATCACCGAATCATTAGATTTGAAGTAGACTTCAACACCGCTAGGGACGCCCCCAAAAGGAATCCCAAGAAAACAAACTGGGATTGGTTCAAGTCCTCTCTTGAGCTTAATCTCTCTAACGAACCGTCAGGTATACCCAGACATTCCTTAGAATTGGATCAGGCAGTGGATAACCTCTGCAAGAAGATAACCAATGCTTTTGAGGACAGTTGCCCTCTTGGCAGACGGAAAGCAGATAGAGACGCCCCATGGTGGAACGACAACCTGGAACGGCTCTGAATCTCCACCCGCCGGCTCTTCAACAGAGCAAAAACGAGCGAGGATAACTGGGGACATTATAAACAAAGCCTGACGCTCTACAACAAGGAGATCAGGAAGGCCAAACGGAAGAACTACAGAGACTTCTGTGAGGCAATCAGCACTGCCCATGAAGGGGCAAGATTGCACAAGGCCATGGCCAAAGTTGCACCAGAAAGTAACCTAGCCCTGAGGAAATGTGAAAATTCTTACACTTCCGACGACAGGGATAAACTAGCTTTACTCTTTAAAACACACTTCTCCGGGAGCTCACCCCTGGCGGAAGATACGTCCAACCCAATGGAGGCACCGTCCACTCCAAGACACCTCAGACCAAGCTCAGAGGACTGGGCAATTGCCAAGTCTCTGGTCTCTCCGGAGAGACTTAAATGGGCAATTGGGACCTTCCAACCATTCAAGTCGCCTGGTCTGGATGGTATCTCTCCATCATTCCTGCAGCAGGGACTGGATTTACTCCTAACCCGCTTAAGGAGACTGATGCTGAGCAGCCTTGCAATTGGACACATCCCAAATGCGTGGCGTAGAGCTAGGGTGGTCTTCATCCCCAAAGCAGGGAAGAAAGGCATCACCAACCCAAAGTCCTTCAGACCTATCAGCTTAACTTCGTTTTGCCTTAAAACGTTGGAAAAGCTGGTAGACTACCATATTAGGAGCACAGTTCTTAAGGACTGTCCGCTGCAACCCACGCAGCACGCATACAGGGCAGGTCGTTTAACAGACACTGCACTGTACCAACTTTGTCACACCCTTGAAGGGGTAGTGGACAACAAAGAAGTTGCAATCTGCGCCTTTCTGGATATAGAGGGAGCCTTTGACAATGCGTCGCATGATGCTGTCTTAGCGGCCCTCGCCAGAAGGAATATAGATGCTACAACAAGAAGGTGGATTGGAGCCTTGTTAAGCTCCAGGCAGGCAATGGCGACCATTGGCAACAGCACAATGATCGTTGCCACAAGCAGAGGATGTCCGCAAGGTGGAGTCTTGTCTCCTTTACTGTGGAGCCTACTAGTAGATGAACTACAAGGCTATGCCGATGACATAGTAATAGTAGCCAAAGGGAAATTTGAAGAAACGCTTTGCGATATTGTCCAACTCGGACTCAAGATAACGCTCGACTGGTGCAGGGAAGTTGGGCTTAACCTCAACCCCGCAAAAACAGTCATTGTTCCTTTTACAAAGAAGTACAAACTAAAGAAGATGAGACAAATCATACTACTAGGTACTCCCGTAGCAATAAGCCGGGAAGTCAAGTACCTCGGAGTTACCTTCGACAGAAGGCTAACGTTTGCAACCCATATGCAAAAGACAGTGGATAAGTGCCTCAGGGCTCTCTTCACCTGTTGGAAAATTGCAGGGAAATCTTGGGGGACCTCACCCCAAATTATCAGATGGTTATACCTCATAATTGTGAGGCCAATACTCACATATGGGGCAGTAGCCTGGGGTAAACGAGCTAGACTCGTTACCGCGCAGAAACAGCTCCAGAGGCTGCAAAGACTGGCATGTATATGTATGACAGGAGCAATGAGAACCTGCCCCACTGCGGCACTGGAAGTTCTCATGGAACTCACTCCGCTACACTGCGTAGTGGAGTTACAGCGGAAGGCCACCCTACTAAGAATCACTTCTTGTAGTAATGGCAGTGACCGCATCCTCAGTTCTAGGGATGCATCAAAACTACTAGTCGAACTTCCCCTGAGCTCACACCCCAGGGACGAAATGACAGTAGAATTCATCTTTGAAAAGAATTTCTCTGCTCATCTGAGCAACAAGAAAGAATGGACCACCATGAAGGAAGTACACTCCATGGCGGGTCACACTATAGCATGGTATACGGACGGGTCTTTAACACACCAAGGCACTGGCCTTGGAGTAGTAGGACCACGAATCAAATACCATGAATCGTTAGGCCAATACATCAGCATATTCCAAGCTGAAGTTTGCGCCATAGGACGGTGTGCAGAGCTCAATATGAAGCGTGGGTACACAAATAAGGACATTGCAATCCTCTCGGACAGTCGAGCGGCAATTACTGCACTATGCAGCAATAGAATCACCTCGAAGCTGGTTCGAGAAGTAAAAATAAAGCTGAACCTTCTGGGCAGCAACAACAGGCTGTCATTAAGATGGATTCCAGGACACAAAGACATATCCGGGAATGAACTAGCCGACAGGCTAGCAAAACTAGGAGCGGAACGACCCCTTATAGGACCCGAGCCTTACTGTGGCATAGGCAGACACACAGTCAAAGATTACCTAAGAACAGAAGAGGTACATATGAGGCAAGTCTGCTGGGAAGACACCACATAGGGGGTACAATAGATCCAGTTGGGTCGAGGTAACCTTTCCCCCCTAATAATAATAAAAAGGTGTAAAGGTGTAATCTACCGAAATATGAAAAAAAAATTTTTTTATTTTTTTAAAACTTTACACTTATTGTGCCCCTTAACACATTAACTTTTGCATCCAACACCATTCCAGAAAAAGTGAAGATTGGCTATGATATTGTCTTTACCCGACCATATATTCCAAAACCACAGAGTTAGAAGAAATGGCTAAGATTCCGACACCCAACACCAGTTTGTAAGCAAGAACACTTTACATCCGACAACTGTTCTCAAAGCAAAAACAACCGACACTAAAAATGGTTACGGGGAACCAAATTGCATTAATTGCAAAAACCAACATATGCCAACAGATAAATAAGAAGGATCCAAAATATACTAAACAGAACTTATTGCAATTAAAGTAGATCTTAAGGCAGTAGTCTGCTTTACAGACTTCAAAAAATTGATTTTTTTTTGTCTTAAATCTATTCCAAAACTATCCAAGAATATGTGTTCAAAATTTTAGAGGCCAATTCGACATATTTTCGAAGCTAGATCAGTTTTAGTGGCCGAGCGTTAAGCAGGTGCGAATGCTCGGGCAGACTTTACAGCCCGTTTTCCCGAGTTTTCATTTTCACAAGTTTTGGAAAACGGTGCCGGCCATAGTAAAAAAAAATATATGTCCGATCGAAAAAAACCAAAGTGATCTAGCTCCAGTATTAAATAATCTTCTATTTGAACTAAAAAAAAAATTAAATTACTTGTTTTGCAACTTAAGGGGTTATATCCAGTTGCGAGGCCGAAAAAATGAGCTTTTTTGTAAATTATTTCTGGAGAGGCTTTTTATTGTATATATACGTGTTGTATATGAAAAGTAAGATACTTTCTGTAGTTTCAGAATACATTTCAAAAAAAAAATATATTGGTTTCCGTCGATCCTGTAGAGGATCTTCTGAGGGTCCACTTAAAAAAGGTGTTTTGCGGTGAGGAAGATATCTCTGATCCAAATTATCAGACATACAAAAAACCAAAAGGATTACGTAAAGAATAGACAAATACTGGTAATGACGCGGGGAATTAAAAAAATTTTGATTTGAGACAAAATGGCAGCTTCACAAACATAAAACTTCGTTTTTGGCACAAAAATTTCAACTTTGAAGTGACTAAAAAAATAGAAATTTTTGTCGGAGCCAAAGTTCCCCGCGTCATTACCTGAAAAAAAAATATCTAAGAAGAGCCTGTGAAAATTTCCAGTCAATCGGTCAAGCCGTCTCGGAGAAATTTTCCTCACCGACTTTGAAGACATCGTTTCGAGAAAAACGCATTTAAAGTTTTGGCTACTAGTTGAACTACGTGGGAAACGTCTTTAAAAATACACTCATTACTCCACAACTATCTACCGGAATACTGTGAAATTTTCAGACAATATTTTTAGATATATATACATTCAAAATTGGCAAAAAAAAAATGTTTCGATTTTTTCAAAATTGCAACTGGATATAACCCCTTAAAGTGAACTTTTTTTCCAAAAAAGTGAATTTTTTTTTCAAACTTAGAAAAAAGTTGGAATTTCGTAATTTCTTCGGTATTTTTTTTAGTTCATATAAAAAAGGAACTTATAAAAACTAAAAAAAAATTTGGTTCCACTGTTTCAGATGCATCGCACGAACTCCATCACCGGCACCGATTTACAAGTGCACACTCCAGGCGTCCCAGAAAAATCGTTACAACTTCCGCTAATTTCAATTATTTGTAATAATAAAAATTGTTTTTTAAAGTTTAAATATAATATTATAATATAGGCTCAAAATTTCGCAATACCGCAATCATTTCCTTCCCTTTCAAAAAAATTGCTGAAAAAACGCTTTTTTTTCGGCTCCTAAAACAGACCACTGCCTGCCTTAAAGCAGAATGTACTCCCTTGATCAAAAAGTTCCCGACTTTGCCACCGTGTGGCGCTCCCAGTCAAACGATTTGAATAACTTTTTTTCCCCAGATCGGTAGAACTGTTGTTTATATTCCCACCAATTTTCAGCGTCATCGATTGACATTTGTCAAAGTTACGTTGTGTTGTTTACATTAACCTTTGAGCGTGTCTTCGATTTTTTTGATTTTAAAAAATGGATAGAAAACAAGAGCAACGAATTTGCATTAAATTTGGTGTTAAAAATGAAAGAGGTACTACTTTGGAAATATTGGATAAGTGTTTCGGTGACAATGCTTTGAAACTAACAACAGTTCGCGAGTGGCATGGACGGTTCAAAAGTGGCCGTAATTCCATCAACGATGATGACCATTCTGGCAGGCCATCAACTTCGAAAACGGACGAAAACATCGGCAAAATCAAAGACTGGATGGCCATAAACCGCAAATTGACTATTAGAGAGATGACAGAGGAGTCGGACATTGCTTTTGGAACCGTTCAAGATTTTGGCTAATGATTTGGGTTTCAGACGCGTCGCTGCAAAGTTGGTGCCAAATGAACTGAATTTCATACAAAAAATGCCTTAATTATCCGTGACCATTTGGCTAAATACAGCACCAATACCATCCAACAACCTCCGAATTCACCGGATTTGGCTCCCTGAGACTTTTACCTGTTCAGTCGACTTAAAAAACCGCTCCGCGGAACGCGTTACAGCAGCCGAGATGAGATCATAGAAAAATCGAAGATGGCTCTAATGGCTATACCGCGAGCTGACTTTAAAAAGTGTTTTGAGGATTGGATCAATCGCTGGCATAAGTGCGTTGCAGTCCATGGGGAGTACTTTGAAGGGGACAATATTGATTTTGATGAATAACTATGTATTTTTGATTTTATTAATAAAAATCGGGAACTTTTTGATCAAGGGAGTATTTTCCATGACACAATCTAAACCAAGAAATTCCTTTTTTGTCTACCCAAACATAATACATACTAATAAAACAATACCCAAAACAAACATAAACTAAAAGAATATCAAAACAAACAAGAAAGGAAGCTGGCTTCGGAATGCGAAGCTTATATACCCTTGCAGACTTCAAATATGACGAACAAAATACATAAAAGCTAAACAACATCGAAGCTATGACGATTTTTCTATTAATTTTTTTATATTTTCGACTTTTGTACATATGGCAGCTATATGATATAGTCGTCCGATTTTGATAAATTTTATTCGAATGCAAGAATCGTTAAAAAACGGTACATTTCAAAAATCATGAGTGGCTGATGAAAAACCTCCATGTTATCATTTTATTTTCGTTAATTCTTTATAGATTTTTCTGCTCGTGGGATAAAAAACAATGGTTGTTATTATTATTTTTTCTTTATTTAAATATATGGGTGATTCCATATCAGATTTAAAGTCGATATTGGGAAATTCGATGAGATATTTTTTTCATGCTCTTTATCGAAAATAAATCGACACGTATTTTTTTATATGGCTCAGAAAATTTTTTTGACAAAGTTATGATTTTTTGAATTTTTGATGAACTGCCTTTTTATTGATGACAGTCGCGTTTTCCAGACCCAATAACTCGATAACCGTACGTCGCAGAAAAAAAAATTTATAGGAAGTAAACATTTCATCCTTCCTTCTTCTTTGCAAAACTTTCGTGAAATAATTTTTTTAAACAATTTTTCACCACAAAAAGTTCAAATGTTTATAACAAATTAATTTTTCTCCAACTTGGACAATTTTGATTTTTTTTTTATCACAATAAATCCTTCAAATTCTTCTGATGAACATACTAAAATTTCAGAATGGTATCAAAATTAGTTTTTGAGTTATAGAATTTATTGTGATAAAAAAAAATCTGATCAAAAACAACGGCGTGATAATTTTTTTCCGTTATTTTTTCGTTCTCTCTTATGAGGGCTTTCAGATATAGTCGCCCGATCCGGCCCGTTCCGAATTATATACTGCGTGCAATAACTATGTAACTAACTAGCAAGATAGCTTTAAAGCTGACAGACTAGTTTACATAGAAACAGGCAGACGGACAGACGGTCAGACGTGCAGCTCGTGAAGCTGATCAAGAATATATATACTTTACGAGGTCTGAGGTGTCCCCTTCACTGCGTTGCAAACTTCTGACTGAAATTATAATACCCTTTGCTCTGCAAGGTTATAAAAAAGCAAAAAAAAATACCCTCCATATACATAGCACCAAAGAAGCCACGTTCTAGCAAAAACTTAAATAATTGAATAAACACAAACAATCAAACATCAATCGTTACAGGAGACTGTTAATATAATATTAATAATTAATTTATAAGAAAAAAACGAATTAAATTAAAATTAATGTACTATAATGAACTAAGCTGCAGAATGGAAAAAGTTGTACTCACATACGAGCTTTTAGTGCCTCGGATTAAAAGTAGCAACCTTCTCTTCTACTGATAAGCTTTGTAAAATGTAACTTGTAAAAATTTGGCACTGCTCGTGGGGCCAGTTCATTCTTATCTCTTGACAGCGATGGCTGCGCCAGCGCAATTAACACTTTTGAATTTTATTTTGTTCGGACAGTGGAAAATCCTCAGCTAGGTCGCTGACCGTCAGTCGCAATTTTTTTTCTTTATCTTTGCCGTGAAAAACCCCACGGATTTTCAGTGTCTTCTTTAGTGGGTGGCAAACTTTTTTGCTCTGCACGGGTTGTACCATGATGAAATAATTTTGTTCCATTATCTATTATTTATCTTACAATATTCATACATATGTATATAAATTACTGACCGTTAGTCTCGTCGAAACTAGAAATCGGCTAAACGGATGTATCTTTTCGAGACTTAGGACTTAGGCGAGACTTAGATTGCGGATATAATGTTGCCCTAGCGTTGGCTTCATCTAATATATCTGCAACTCTGCCACAAGGCTGGCGAAATTCACATCGTCTTAAAATGACCAGTAATCAAGCAAATCACCGAAACAGCAATTGGCAACATCGCCAAAAAAAAAAAGGAAAACTGCCAAGATACAAGAGTTATGCAAATGAATTGTTCGGAATAAACGCACAATGGCCCATAAGAGGTCACTGGAAAAAATGGACAGAACGTTGAAAGATCTTTGTGACAACCAGGTGATTTTCGTCATATTCTTCCAGTTATTCCCCGGTAAACTGTTGCTGATGAACTAAGTGCATGCCTTAAGTCATCGAATTTGAGGCAGTACGTAAAGAGACTTCAATTAACAGCAAACATAAATATAGGGGAATGCCGTCAAGGTTGGACAGTTGTCAGGGTCGGACACTTGCAATTTTTCTAATAAACCAACTATCGCCATCTGTGTGCGAATGTGGTATTAATTGTTATCACTGTGGGAAACTTTTCATCCCTAGCCGCATCCCATAACTGTTAATTTTCCTGTTTTGTTGATATAGTGTCGTGATAGTGAAGAAAAAAGTATTCGAGAACGCGCTAAAAAAGTGGCATAATTCAGCGGAAAATATGCCATCCGCAGGGTAAGTTTAAAAATACGTTAAGTGGTTCCCCCTTAAGGGGTTATATACCTTTTTGAGCGAAAAAAATGAGGGAACTTTGGATTTTTTTTCAGGTGTGCAGCAATTATTTTATAATACTGAGGTTATTATTTATTGATAGTACATGTTTTTATAGACACAACAAACGTTTGTTCTTAAAAAAATATAAATAACTTTCGAAGTTATGGCAATTCGCTCATAACCCTTTTTTTTTATAGCGGCTTGCGGTGACCACGATGGAAGTCCAGCGGGTCAACTGAGATCAATAAACCAAAAAATTTTTATTAGTTTAGTATTATTTCTAGTTCGTCATTGAATTACTTCAAGAATATTTGGTTTTTTCTGCATACAGTAACAATTTTTCCCAAAAGTTAATTTTTCGAGATCTAAAAATTTTATTAAAAAATTCTTATCTGCAAAATCGAAATCGACGCATAAAAACTGGTTCAATGACGAACTCGGCACAATCATTACGAATATTTAAAAAAAAAAAAATGAAGAAGATCGATCAAATAGTTCTTGTGCAATCGCGGTCACAGCAAAGGCACTTTTGGAAAAAAACGACTTTGAGATAATCGCATTCAAAGTTTTACGTTGCGTTACAAAGAGTGACGAACCGCGCCTCAAAACGCTGTTTTCCTATCGAACTATTATTCGGATCTCTTCAAAAATTTGGGAAAATGTTCTCTAGGGGATATACTTTAGGATTCAGCAAAAAAAATTTTTCTTTTTTTTGAAAAAAAAAAAAAAGGTATATAACCCCTTAAAGAAATCCTAAAAAAAAATTTGTTCTAAATAAAGCGATTTGGTAGTTATGTTGTGCGGTAGGGTTATGACTCATGTTGTCAGGGTTTGACACTTTTTGTTTTCAAGGTTGGACACCCTTGGTTTTTTCCTTTTGTCTGAATATTTTAATTTTTCCAATGTTTTTTACAGTTATTCACTACAAAACATATAAATAATTCAATGAAATAATTTTTTTTCTATATTGTGAACAAATATACCTACATATTAATTAAAGAAACAGATTAAAGTTCTAAAAATAAAGTATGAGTTGGATGAATAAATAAATTTGGTAATTAATTACTTGATTCAACAAAAAGTGAATTAGTTAGTAAATAAGTAAAAAAAAAATAAATTCTTTGAGTTATAATTTATTTTCTCCCTTTGAAGAGGTTCACGCTACAAGCGAACGACGGAAAGAGGGAAAGTCGACTTGCATAATGCTGTCCTGACCATTAAAGCAGTTAAGTTGGAGAAAGGAAAGTTAAAGGCAGTAGCAAGAGCTTATGACCTGCCTAGAACGACTTTGCGGCGATATATTGAAAAAGTAGATGAAGAATATTCGGACATTTCTACTGTTACTGACGACGATCTCGAGAAGACCCTGAAACGGCTATGTACATACGCTGCATGTTCTGTAAATCAAGTAAGGAAACTCAGGCGAAAATTATAAGTTTCATAAAATACTGATGTGAGACATGTATTTTGCAGGTGTTCACTACCGAACAGGAAAAAGCGTTGGCCGACTACATAAAAATATGCAGTGACCATTATTATGGCTTGAGTATTCTCGAACTCGGGCAGCTGGCGTATCAATTTGCGAAGAAAATTGATGTTCATTACCCTCTAACGTGGACCAAATTCGAAATGAGTGGACGCGATTGGTACTATGGATTTATGAGACGCCACGGAAAACTCGCATTGCGGACCCCAGAACTGACAAGCTTACATCGGGTGAAATCATTTTCAAAACAAAACGTGCAGCTTTTTTTCCGTAATCTGGATTTGGTTATGTCTCAGCATCCTTTTCAAGCGGCAGATACATGGAATATGGATGAAACTGGTTTTTCCACAGTGCCAACGAAAATTGGAAAGGTCATTTCATTCCGCGGTACAAGAAGAGTGGGCCAGATTTCTTCTCAGGAACGAGGATCCACAGTCACTATGGCCCTTGCAGTGAATGCAGAGGGAAATTCTATTCCACCATTTTTTCTGTTCCCTCGCCAAAAGATGCAATCTACATTTCTGGAAAATGCTTCTCCTGGGAGTCTTGGATTCGCCAATGGATCTGGGTGGATGCAGCAAGAAGATTTCACAAAATATATGAAATTCTTCATCGAAAAGACTAAAGCCTCAAAAGAAACACCTAAATTGCTGCTTCTGGACAACCACGTATCCCATCTTTCAATAGAAGCATTAGATTTGGCTATTGATAATGGCATCACTTTACTTTCGTTCCCGCCGCATTGCAGCCATCGCTTTCAGCCATTAGACGTTTCTGTTTATGGGCCAGTAAAAGCGTACTACAAGTCCCAATGTTATGCATGGCAAAAGAACAACACTGGTAAGTTTCTGGAGATTCGGCATATCCCAGGCTTAGTTCGATCCACACTGGACTTGGCACTGACACCGGGAAACATCAAATCCGGTTTCTCTGCAACAGGGATATTCCCATATAATCCAGATATTTTTACGGACTCGGACTATGTTCAAGCCGTGTTTGGTCAAAATGATCGAGTAGTTGACGAGGCTAAAAACCCTGACGAGGATTTGGAACGCAGTATTATCCACTTACCTGTTTCTAATGCTGGCGTTCGTGAAGAAATAACAAATCCTACTGAACCATTGGTCACCGCATCGACCACATTCGGTGAGTCAAGATTTCCTTCCATTTTGGACAACATTGGACCCATGCAAGCTACGCCACCAACAGGAAAGAAATCAAATAGAGGACGGCGCCCAGGGAGCAGCACAATTTTGACGTCACCAGAGAATCTTGACACGTTGCGGGAAAAACAAAAAAAGCGAAACTCTTCCACAGAAGCGACAAAAAATTCGGCTCCAACCACAGCGAAATCAACAGGCACTAATGTTCGAAAACGAGGGCGCCCACCAAAAAAAATTAAAAAAAAAGGACTCTTCTGATGAAGACGAAGATGAGGACTTTTGCATAATATGCTTACAAACAATGCCACGACACTTGAGTCGCAACAACTCTGTTGCATGTAGAGAATGTAAAAGAGACGTTCACCTCAAGTGTGCCAAAATGACAGAAAGTTATTTTGTTTGTCCTAATTGCGAATCTGATTAATTTTTTTTTCATAACCAAGTATGAAGTATGAAGTAAAATTTTTTGTTCATAATAAAAAGAGTCAAAAGACATAAAATACACCTTATCCATGGATAATGTCCTCTTTTATTGCTACTTTTCTGAAGTAGCAATTCAAGTGTCCAACCCTGACTACAGTGTCCAAGCCTGACTACATTTTTTTTTTTTTTTAAATACTCGCCATTTCTATGTTTTTCATTTCACAACATAATGCTCATTGTCAGACATACCTTTTGCCTTTACCTTTCAAACTATTTACGCAAATGATCTTAATTCTTATTAAAACGATAATTATAGGCAAGGGTCGAAAGTGTGTCCAACCCTGACGACATTCCCCTACATTTATACATATATATAACGTATTTTTGCAACAAGATGAAAATTTTATATATATTCTAAGCAGTTGAAAGAATTAGAAATAATTCACAATTGAATTGCTTGGATTGATACCCCTCAAACCTTTCAATTAAAAGTAGGATTATCTGACATCATGCTGCATGCATTATGCATGAAACAAGACTGGCTGCAAAAAAGCTTATGAATAACGTCATTGGGGCAACAATTATAATTAAAAGAAAAAAATGAGAGTATGTCTTGATTTTGCGAATACCAATGATTCCACCGGGTTCGATTTTAAACGTGTACAAAAACGGCAGTTTTTATATCTTTCAACCGTTGCGAATCTCCGTCCTTTCAGGTCCCTTTTATTTTGGAAACAAAAAAAATCTTTAGGGGCCAAGTCCGATGAGTGTGCAGAGGCATTATTGTGATGGAATAGCACAATTCTGGACGTTTTCTTCATAACTTCCAAATAATACTTTTTATTGGCCATAAGACCATATGGTAAGACCTCCTGATGCACCACCCCATAGTAATCAAAGCAAACAGTGGGCAAACCTTGACATTTGATCGAACTTGGCGTGTTTTTTTCGGTATCTTCTGGCAGCTTTCATTGGGACTATGAGGTGTGCTCAAAAATATCGTGAATTTTGAATTTCCACGGGTTACCTCGTATCGAATTTCGATTTTTTTGTGGCGTTATGTTGGTATTCATGTCTCTCACTTATGCCGACAAGCTCGGCCACTTTGAATGCTCACTTAATTGTTGACAGCTGCTTTGCTTGCACGTGTTTTGGATGCATTCCGAATGTTGACTGTGGCATACGGAGAAGCTACCTCGGACCGAAGCAACGTATATCGGTGGTACAAAATGTTCTCAGAAGGCCGAGAAGATGTGAACGACGAAGAGCGTACCGGACGCCCGAGCACTTCAACAACAGACGAAAAAATTAATGAAGTGGAGAAAATGGTATTGGCCAATCGTCGAATCACCGTTAGAGAAGTTTCTGAGGACCTAAACATATCGATTGGCTCGTGCCATTCGATTTTTATCAATGATTTGGGCATGAGACGGGTCGCCGCGAAATTCGTACCAAAATTGCTCAATTTCGACCAAAAACAGCATCGCATGAACATTGCTAATGAGATGTTAAACTCTGTCAGCGACAGAGGATTTGTGAAAGAACGAAAATTGGCTTTTGCACTACGATAACGCCCCTGCTCACACATCGTTGCTTGTGCGCGACTTTTTGGCCAAAAATTCCCCAGATCTGGCCCCTGTGACTTTTTCTTGTTTCCTAAACTGAAGAGGCCCATGAAAGGACGACGTGACGCTACGATTGACGAGATAAAGACGGCATTGAAGGAGGAACTAAACAAGATAAAAAAAGATTTTTTTAAGTGCTTCGAAGATTGGAAAAACCGTTGGCACAAGTGCATAATATCTCATGGGGATTAATTTGAAGGGGACAAAATAGATATTCATGAATAAATAAATAGTTTTTGAACAAACACAAAATTCGCGATACTTTTTGAACACACCTCGTATTAGGCTTTGGTATCATAACCTTATACCCATGATTCGCCACCAGTTATGACCCATTTGAATAAATCCGGGTCGCCGTGAGAATTCACATTCATCTTCTTTCTAGCTTTTCAGTGAGGGAACTACATCGTGAAGAAGTTTGCATTTATTTACAATGAAACAAAAAGAAATTATTTATTAAGAAAAATCTTTTCTTCTAGCTTTGTTTTGCAAGTGTCTATAACATCATCAAAGTTTAATGATCGGGACATAGCATTTTCAATTGATGCATATCAAGAACCTCTGTCGCTGCATCATTGAATTTAAGTTATGTATTTAAGTTATAAGTTGAAGATTTAAGTTATGAGCACACAATGAACATATACGGCATTTGGCTTGACATCTTCTATGAGTTTTTGAACTCGACCATAAGTCCCTTTCATTGTGTTAGCACCATCATATACTTACATGTCTTCGACACATATTTAGCGGAATATTTTTGTCATTAATTGATTCAATAATTTGCTTGAACATTGCTACGGCAGATTGATCCTTAACTTCATGGAATCCTAAAAACGTCTCTTTAATGAGAAGTGCCTTTGGGATCCCATTATCATCTTTTTCAATCATACAATAGAGGAAAAGTTCTCACATTTGGTCGATTTTTGAAATATCTTGAGTTGTATCGAATATGATAGAATGGTGCGCCATTGATTTCGTTTATGAGTGCATTTTCTACTTTAAGAACCAGTACAGAAATTATCTCATTTTGTATTTTTGGACTTAAGCATTTTATCTGGCCCTTTGGTTTACTTAACAATTCTTGTAAATTCGGATCGTATTTTCCTAATAACTGGACAATACTCAAAAAGTTTATTTTGGAGTTTGGATCACTGCTATCTGCCTTTTCTCTGTGGCCACGAAATGCCAAGATACACGTTGAAAGCGTTAGAAAAAAAGGAAAAGATTTTTCTTTTTTGATCATGGACTCTTGTTCTTCATCGAGTGTCCCATGTAACCGCCCCTGTTGATACGTGAGACAAGAATCCAGATGAATTTTCGATGTCTGGTGTCTTTATATAGCATTTACAAAATGTTTCCAATCAACATGGCCCTCAATCCAAAAGATCTATTGTTACTATCTTTTAAGAAATTTTCAATCACGTACGTTTTCACTTGATCAGTCAGCTCTTTAAAATTATCCTTATCAGTAACGTATTGCGAAGATAGAAGAGGTATTTAAGCGGGGCTGCTCATGTAAAATTTAAAAAAAAAAATCGATTTTTTTTCATGGATCGATAGAATAACGTCTTGAGAGTATATTCCCGAAGTTTTATGACTCAACTCTCAATATTATGGAAAATATGAGTGATTGAACGAGCGCGCTCAAGTTCAAGACCTACACTAACTCAAAACTTTAAATCGTTTTTTCTCAAAACTATGATTTTAAAAACGCGGTAAACGATTACGAAAAAACTACTGAACCGATTTTTGATTTCTAAAAAGTGTTTTGCAGATTATACATTGAACGAGTGCATGAATATCTGAAATTGTGAAAAAAGTTATTTTATACACTTTTTAGCCCAATTCAGCAAAAAAAAGACGAAAAAATGGAACTTTTTTTTCAAGACGTGATTTCAATATTTTAAAATCGAATTTTTTGAAGTTGCAGACATTCATGCACTCGGGAAGACCTTTCTGAATAAAAAAATTTTTTTGTATGTTTCCGATGAAAACTTTGGGCTCCACACTGTACCGCAATAAGTCCCTCAGCCGCGTCGAGCCACACGCTACCTTGAATAAGTCCGCCATTTTGTTTTTTAGAATTTTCAAAAAATGTTTTTCTCATACTTTAAACATGTCTTCAAATATATGCAAAAAATTATTCGTGTAAGTTTTCATTTTCCAAGTAAAAAAATTCCCAAAAAACAACTACTTTTTGACATGTTACATAAGAAGCCCCCCTTAAGGGGTTATATACCTTTTTCAGACTCAAAAAATCGAAAAAAATTTTATGATTTTTTTTTGATGTACATACTTTCAACAATTTTTCTGCAAAATTTTGTAGAGATCGGGGCACTAGAACCTAAGATACAACCGTTCATAGCGCACGGTGAACATGACTACCTAATGTCCACCTTAAACTTTAAACGCGATTATCTCGGAGTCGCATTTTTGAGAAAAGGTCATTGCGGTGAGCACGATATCTCGGTAACCACTACATCGATCGATTTGAAATTTTGGGGGATTGTTTGTAGATACAATAGCTAGTTCGTGAACGAAGGAATTTTTTTTTCGACAAATTTTTCTATTTTTTTGGGGAAAAAAACTAAATTATTAGACCTCGAAAAATCGGTTTTTTTGAAAAAATAATCACTGTAACTGTAAAAAATTTTTTTTCGTAAAATCCTTCGTTCACGAACTAGGTAACACTATATACCAACGTAGTTTTTTTTCATTTTTTTTTTTAAGTTGAGCCGTTTTCTTGTTTTCATGCTCACCGCAAGCCTCTAATGAAAAAAGGACTTCTGCGGGAAGGACTATAACTTCCACAATACTCAAAATTTTCACTCGAAATTTTATACGAATTAAGTTAAGGACACGTACTTTGATAAAATTTTTATTGAATTTAAATAAAACAATGGTAACATGCTAAAAAAATAAATAAAAACCATGTATTTCTCTGGTGAAAAAAAACGAAAAATTTTTTTTAGCTGAATCCTAAAGTATATCCCCTAGAGAACATTTTCCCAAATTTTTGAAGAGATCCGAATAATAGTTCGATAGGAAAACAGCGTTTTGAGGCGCGGTTCGTCACTCTTTGTAACGCAACGTAAAACTTTGAATGCGATTATCTCAAAGTCGTTTTTTTCCAAAAGTGCCTTTGCTGTGACCGCGATTGCACAAGAACTATTTGATCGATCTTCTTCAATTTTTTTTTTTAATATTCGTAATGATTGTGCCGAGTTGACGAACTTGAAACTTGAATCAGTTTTTATGCGCCAATTTCGATTTTGCAGATAAGAATTTTTATAAAAATTTTTAGAACTCTAAAAATCAACTTTTTGGAAAAATTGTTACTGTATGCAGAAAAAACCAAATATTCTTGAAATAATTCATTGACGAACTAGAAATAATACTAAACTAATAAAAATTTTTTGGTTTATTGATTTTAGTTGACCCGCTCGACTTCCATCGTGGTCACCGCAAGCCGCTATAAAAAAAGGGTTATGAGAGAATTGCCATAACTTCGAAAGTTATTTATATTTTTTTAAGAACAAACGTTTTTTGTGTCTATAAAAACATGGTCTATCAATAAATAATAACCTCAGTATCATAAAATAATTGCTACACACCTGAAAAAAATCCAAAGTTCCCTCATTTTTTTCGCTCAAAAAGGTATATAACCCCTTAAGGCAGTGGTCTGCTTTACAGACTTCAAAAAATCGATTTTTTTTTTTGTCTTAAATCTATTCCAAAACTATCCAAGAATATGTGTTCAAAATTTTAGAGGCCAATTCGACATATTTTCGAAGCTAGATCAGTTTTAGTGGCCGAGCGTCGAGCAGGTTCGTATGCTCGGGCAGACTTTACAGCCCGTTTTCTCGAGTTTTTATTTTCACAAGGCTTGGAAAACGGTGCCGGCCATAGTAAAAAAAATATATGTCCGATCGAAAAAAACCAAAGTGATCTAGCTTCAGTATTGAATTATCTTCTATTTGAACTAAAAAAAATGGATAAAAGTACTATTTAAATTACTTGTTTTGCAACTTAAAGTGAACTTTTTTTTCCAAAAAAGCGAATTTTTTTTTCAAACTTAGAAAAAATTTGGAATTTCGTCATTTCTTCGGAATTTTTTTAGTTCATATAGAAAAGGAACTTATAAAAAGTAAAAAAAAATTTGGTTCCACTGTTTCAGATGCATCGCACGAACTCCATCACCGGCACCGATTAACAAGTGCACACTCTAGGCGCCCCAGAAAAATCGTTGCAACTTCCGCTAATTTCAATTATTTGCAATAATAAAAATTGTTTTTTAAAGTTTAAATATAATATTATATCGTCTCAAAATTTCGTTTACCGCAATCATTTCCTTCCCTTTCAAAAAAATTGTTGAAAAAACGCTCTTTTTTCGGCTCCTAAAGCAGACCACTGCCTTAAGGGGGGAAATACAATTAGAAATTTTTTTTTTTCGAAAAATTTTTTTTGGGGTAATGTACTCTAAATATGTCTGAGAATAAGCCTTTAAAAGCATAAAGCCGTCCGGTCCTTATTTTCAAAGTTATACACAATTTAGTGAGGGTGTGTCATATGGCGGACATGCACAAAAGTAAACTTTAAACGCTTCTCCTGAAAAGTCGTGTTTTCAAAGTCGCCGTGCAATGTACAGGTCAGAGATTTTATTTTAATCGAATGCGGTTTTTTGCATTATGTTTGAAATTAAATTCTCCACACCATGAATATAACAGTTTTTCATACTTGTTTGTTATAACATGTTTTTTTTACAAACAAAGTCGAAAAAAAAACGTTATTTTTGAAATTTTTTTTTAACTTCAAATTTTTTAATGGAAAAATAATTTTTTCAAATATGGAATAATTCATGGTGTACGCTGTACCTTTAAGTTTAAAGCCCAGTTGCTGTTTTTTGTTTAAGTCCTGATCCTGGACCTGGAGACTGCACGGCGCAAAGTCCTTCCCTAAAAACACGACTCCACATTATTGATCATAAATGGGCTTAATTACAATATTTTTCAAAAAACTTGACTGATTTTTATTGCTCAATAATTACCTAATAACATGCAACAAGAATCGCTAAGATTCATTTAACACCCTACTTGCAATCCACTCCCAGAGATAGCCCTCATTTCAGGCCTTCTAATTGTATTTCCCCCCTTAAGGTAAGGTAAGGTAGGTAAAATTTAATTGTCTTTGATTTTTGCTAGTAGCTTGTTGTGGTTGTTCTGGATCTGGATAGACACTAGTGTTTGGTGCAGGTGTAGCATCTGGTAAATTTTTAGTGGGGTCCCATTCTTCACTTTTGGGAAACTTATCACTCGAGTTTTCATTATTAAAGTCATCATTCTTCAAGTACTGACTAATTTTAGGTAGATTTTTATTTTTTTCTTCAGTCTCCCTCTTTCTCTTCTGTTTTACGCTCCCACTTAAATATTTTCTGGAACTAGACATTTTAATATCTAACTTTCACAATTAACTTTACTTAGCCACCATTTACAGATTGTATAAAACATCAAACACGAAAAATCAAAGATATAAGCGATCAATTGTCAAAACAAACACACAAGTATTACGCAGTCAGTAGAGCCCTCATAGAAATATCAAATCCAGGATTCCCTTATAATAGTGCGGCACGGCAGCGCCACGAAAAAAGTACTTTTACTCGGGGGCCCGTGGCATTTCCGTTATGCATTTTGCTCGACTTTTATCAACTCGTTGCAATTTTAGATATTAAAAAGTTATTTCTATAAAGATCGGACTACTACTACATGTAGCAGCCAAGAAAATTGGAAAATAATTGAATTTTCGCTTAAGGCTGGTTCTCAGCTTGGGGGGAAATTTTTGGCTTATCGTATAGATCTATGTTCCGAAAATGTTCTCAAAAAATTACAGTTCAAAATTCGAAAAATTACAAGAGTTACAAGCCATTACATAGAGCACATGTCGAGCACCGACTTTTTGAAGCCAAAACTTTAAACGCGTTTATCTCGGAACTACGTTTTCGGGCCTTACGGAAGTGATTGAAGGCGTTGGGGTTAACCAATCGTCATAAAATTTTTTTTAAATGTTCCCAATTGTTTTCTTTAACTATGAACTAGGATTATCCAAAAAAAAAATTGAAAACTGTTTATTTGAGAAAATAATTAGTGACAAAAAAAAGCGCGGAAATCGAAATTTTAATTTTTTTTTTCTGATCCTAGTTCATGTTATGCACAGTACTGTGCACTTTAAGAATCTTTTCGGTTTTTGTGTTTCCGATTACCCGTTTTGGCTGAATCACTTCCGCCAGCGGGACACCTTTTCGCCGACATGCTGCCTCTGAGGAACGCGCCCTCCCGCCCCTTTTTTTTAAATTTTTTCAATTTCGAAACTTTTTTTTGAAAAACAAATATTTTTTCAAATACAGTTAAAAATTTCCGCTTTTTATCTTTAACCGTTTTCTCAAAAAAATTTTTTTTTTTTTAAAGTGCCATTTTTCGGCCTTTAAGGTGAGAACCTGCCTTAAGGGGGTCTTCCTATGTGATGGGTTGAAAAAATCGATTTTTTTTTTTTCATAAATTGCTCCCTTAACATGTCTAGAATACGGTAGTAAAGCGATTTTAGAAAATTCGAAGTCGTTTTAAAGATACAGCAGGTAAAAGAAAGAGCGGTTCGGAGCGCTGAGTTGGCAGTTAGAAACTTTAAACGCGTTTTTCTCAAAACTGTGTTTTTCAAACTGTCCTCCATTGTATCTCAGAAACGGCTGGACCGAATTACTTGCAATTTAGAGGGCACACTCAATATATGTAAACGCATGGAATGAACTATTATCAATCGAAAATTTTCAAAACTTCAATTTTTTTATAGCAAAAAAAAAAAAAAAAAAAAAAAAAACGCCTAATTTGCAACTTTTATTTCAAATGTCTATCAAAAATCCAATCCAAAAAATTAAAACGCCGTTTATTTTTTTTTTTTCAGATAAGCCGATCAGCCGGAATCGTGGAGGAAGTGGGAGCTCTTTTTTCGAGGCGGGGTGTTCAGAGCGCTGTAACTCTAGTTTGACTGAATATTTTTAGCTGAAATTTTTTATTTATACTGTCCAATGATAAAAAAAACTTGAAGCTCTAAATATTTACTGGTCGTAGAAAAAAAATCCTAAAATATCCCTAAAAAACAGGCCGTCACATAGGAAGACCCCCTTAACTAGAAAAGTGCAATAACACAACAATTAACAATAGGGATATACACGCATTGGCACCCCAAATTTGCTATCCGATTTACTAATTTTCTTTAATTTATCTGAATAATCCTATAGCCGGTATATAATACAATCTTTCGATTTCAACTATGTACTGTATGTACTTCGTACTTCAAGAGTCGGATCAGGCGACTTTATCATAAGTTATAATAAGGATACAAAATAAGGGGAAAAATTATAACGCTGTAACTCACAAGGGATGTTTTAAATTTGTTTCACTATTTAGAATAGATTTTTATACCCTTGCAGAGCAAAGGGTATTATAATTTTAGTCAGAAGTTTGCAACGCAGTGAAGGAAACACCTCAGACCGCATAAAGTATATATATTACTATTGAATTTCGGATTAATTTTTATTAAAATCGGATAGATCTATCATATAGCTGTCATAGGAAAGACCAAAAAATATATATGTATATAAATAATGGAAAAAAAATTATTATGTCGTTTTTAATTCCATGAGCATGATTTTGAGAACCTTAAGTTTTTTAAATACGCATAAATCGAGAAAAAAAAATTCATAACAAGAAAGGAAGCTAGCTTCGGCAAGCCGAAGCTTACATACCCTTGCAGTCATCAAATATGTCGAACAAAATGCATAAAGGCTAAACAACATCGAAGCTTAGACGATTTTTCTATTCATTTTCTATATTTTCGACTTAGATCATATGGGAGCTATATGATATAGTTGTTTGATTTTGATCAAATTTAATTAGTAATTCAAGATTTGTTAGAAAACTTTATATTCCAAAAATCATGCTTATCTAATAAAACACAACGATGTTATCATTATATTTCCGTTATTTCTTTATAGATTTTTCGATCTTTCCTATGGTAGCTATAAGATATAGCTGTCCGATTTTTATGAAACTTTTTTCTCAATATTAGGGTTTTTAAAAAACTTGATATTTAAAAAATCGTGCTCGTGGGATAAAATAAAATTGATAAAATTTAATCCGAAATTCAATAGTAGTTAGAAAATGCCATATGGAAGAAATCGATCTGATAAAAAACAACGGCGTAAGATTTTTTTATTTCTTTCTCTTGTATTGGAGCTATCCGATATAGTCGGCCGATCCGGCCCGATCCGACTTATATACTGCGTGCAATAGCTACACAACTTTTGGGAAAGTTTCAGCAAGATAGCTTTAAAACTGAGAGACTAGTTTACATAGAAACAGACAGACGGACAGACAGACAGACGGACAGACTGCCAGACGTACAGACGTACAGACGTATTCCGACTCTGCTCGTGATGCTGATCAAGAATATATATACTTTATGGGGTCTAAGGTGTCTCCTTCACTGCGTTGCAAACTTCTGACTGAAATTATAATACCCTTTTGCTCTGCAAGGGTATAAAAATCGGACTACTATATCATAGGGGAGAGTGGTGATGAACCACTAGTAATATTTCACCTTCTATCAGGATTTTGTGCACCATCTTCATATGTGTTGTTTATCCAGTCGGTATCTTAACATCACACGTACGCGTGATCGCGTCACAATTGCTGTCATTTCTATCACTAATCCAAGTTTTTGTGCGCCTTTCGCAGCTATTTGCGACCTGACGTTTTCTTGGGAAAAATTTATTGTGCTCCGCCTGTGGCATTGAACTCTAGAAAATTTTTTGTTAACTTAAATAGACGCAAATTATGTTTTTTTTACGTATATCTCACGCATTTCAAAATATTCCATTAGCCTGAAAGCTGGTTTAACTATGTTTGTGGGGTGGTTCAAGTATCCCCACCCGTGGGGGTGGGTTCAAGGAAGCTAGCTTCGGCAAGCCGAAGCTTATATACCCTTGCAGTTTTAAAATATTTCGAACAAAATACATAAAGGCTAAACAACATCTAAGCTATGATGATTTTTCTATTAATTTTGCATATTTTCAACTATTGTTTAGACAGCTATATGATATAGTCGTCCGATTTCGATTAAATTTTATTTGTTATTCAAGAGTCGTTAGAAAACTCTTTATTCCAAAAATTATCTGATGAAAACCAACGATGTTATCATTTTATATCCGTTAATTCTATATAAATTTTTCGATCTTTCCTATGGCAGCTATATGACATAGTTGTCCGATTTTTGTGAAATTTTTTTTATAAATTCAAGACTGATTAGAAAACTCTATATTCCAAAAATCATGATTGTCCAATTAAAAACAACGATGTTATCATTTTATTTCCGTTAATGCTATATGGATTTTTCGATCTTCCCTATGGCAGCTATATGATATAGTTGTTCGAATTTAATGAAATTTTTTCTCGGTTCAAGGGTAGTTAAAAAGTCAATATTGTAAAAATCATGGTTGTGGAATAAAAAACAATGACGTTATAATTTTTTCCATTATTTTTATATATGTATATTTTTTTGATCTCTCCTATGGCAGCTATATGATAGAGTTATCCGATTTCGATAAAATTTAAACCGAAATTCAATAGTAGTTACAAAACGCCATCTGGAAGAAATCAAGTCGATCTGATCAAAAACAACGGAGTGAGATTTTTTTTTCAATCTCTCGTATGGGAGCTATCCGATATAGTCGGCCGATCCGGCCCGTTCCGACTTATATACTGCGTGCAATAACTACACAACTTTTGAAAAGTTTCAGCAAGATAGCTTCAAAACTGAGAGACTAGTTTACATAGAAACAGACAGACGGACAGACAGACGGACGGATTTCGATTCAGATCGTGATGCTGATCAAGAATATATATACTTTATAGGGTCTGAGGTGCCTCCTTCAATGCGTTGCAAACTTCTGATTGAAATTATAATACCCTTTGCTCTGCAAGGGTATAAAAAATAATGTTAGTGTGGCAAAAAACAACTACATTTTTATATCCTTGCAGAGCAATATCCGCACATTTTTGATCTATATTACTCCGTGCAATAACTACATAAATTTGGGTAAAGTTTCCGCGAGATAGCTTTAAAACTCAGGGTCTAGTTTACATAAAAACAGTAAGACGGACAGACGTGCACGTTTAGATCGATTCAGATGGTAATGCCTATTGAGAATATAGGGTCTAAGGTGTTTTCTTCAATGAATTGCAAACATCTGACTATAGTTTAACACAAACAATCGTTGCAAATACGATTGCAAATCAATTGCATTTATAAATATATATATATTTTTTTTTAATTTGTCGAAACCATATTACTGTTATACATACCTGAGTCAAAATTAGGAGATTCACTGTCGTCTAATATTTCAATTATTTGATCCATATTGCGCATAAATTGTTGATATGTCTGCGAACGAACCACTTCATCCTTTAAACATTTTGTGTTCAATATAGGCATAATTCTCTCGACCCGACGCATTTTCGGCTTAGAGACTATATATTTATAATGAAATATAAAAATGTACTTTTTTACATGTGTGCTTGTAGTTAAACTTTATTTTACTTACATATTTGTTCCGGTGGAATGTCTCCAATTGATATGGCCAGTTTTCGTTTTCCAGAAAATCGTTTTTCGTCGGCTTTTATAGTCGAAAACGTATCAATTGGAATGCTTTGTATGTCAGAAACAGTTCTACCAGACCCGCTCTCTGTTAGTGATACTGCAGCTATGGCCAGCATATTTTTGTTTTCATGTTGTTGCTGAGCCGGTTCTTGTAGTAACCCCATACTTCTAGCCAATTCTGGTGACTTTTGTACAAACTTTTTAATACTTTGTTGCATAAGAAGAGTATCCTCAACATTAAGACGATTTATACATACCCGAACCTGAGATTTGCCACTTGATGAAGTGGAGGTCGATGTAGCTGTTGACGCTTGATGGTTTTGTTGAAGTTCTGAACTTTGTGTAAGGCTACTTTTATTTATAACAAGTGGATTTGAACTTTCTGGCAACTGTTGCGGGTTCGAAGTGGAGGCGTTATTGGCTTGTATTGGCGATTTTTTGTTTACATATTGTAATGAAGTGTTTTGTAATTTAGTGTTTTCTGTTACAATTATTGGTTGACTTTGTAAACATATTTCATTTCGATTGTTTTCAGAATCTATATCAAAATTTAACGGCTCTAAGGCATGTGAAAAAATATCAGATATGTTTTCAGTGGGTTGACAATAGCCTGTTGATGTATTATTATATTCATACTTGGAATCCAAATTAAGATCTTTATGGTTGACTAAATATTGTTCTTGTGCCATAGATTGGGTTAGATTTGCGCCTGTGTTTAAAGTTTCAATTTTAATATTTGATGTTAAAATCTTATTCTGATTTTGTTCAGAATTTGAAAAATTTGCTTTCTTTCTTGGCTTTCCGTTAATGTTTATTGAAGGCATCCTAAAATTGAAAAGATCATTGCACTGCATTATAATGTAATGACAGAATAGTAGAATTCCTACCTCGTAAACCGATCCGCACATGTCTGCAAAAGTTGATTCTCTAATGGATCTTGTTTTAAAGTTGATAAATTAGTTGGTGTTTTACATTCCGCTTCTATGTATGAATCCAGTTGAGTTTTGCTTTTATCAAATCGAATATTTGAAATATGTTGGTCAGTAGAGACTAGAAATGGAATATTTGCAATATACGCAGGATGTACTTATTATTTAAAACCTACGAATCTTAAATGAAGTATTAAAAACCGATGGCCGAAAGTTGTAAATTCCCTGAAGTAGCTCTGGGTAAGATCCAATGTTATCTCCTTGTTCTTCAAAAGCGTAATTTGATTTTAACTCGCTGGAACACAATGATTTAGTTTCTCTATTAACTTTAAAAAAATGTACATACATGTTGTCAGAATTAGTTCTTTCGATTGCA
The DNA here is from genome assembly GCF_018152265.1 of Drosophila ficusphila. Taxonomy (NCBI): domain Eukaryota; kingdom Metazoa; phylum Arthropoda; class Insecta; order Diptera; family Drosophilidae; genus Drosophila; species Drosophila ficusphila. The sequence continues at coordinate 868,876 of NW_025064156.1, forward strand.
CTGACCAACTGCCGCACAAGATTTTCGTCACGAACAGAAAGTAAATTGTTTGATTCATTGGCAACCAACGTATGAAACAGGAGCGACTTATTTAAGGAAGCTGCACTCTGAAGCGAATCTGACACTGGTAGCTCGCTTAGCACTTGGTGTAGAATTTAAACGAAATATATACATACATACATAAATATATACCAATCAACATGTGGCTTAAAAATTACTTACAATCAGATGTGCTGGTTAAACCAGCCAATGTTGTTACAGGTACGGTCGGGATGTCGCGGTCCCCCATCTTTAATTTGGTTCGTTGAATTATTTTAAGTTGCAGAAATACTACTTATTTGGTATATTAATTTTTTTTTATGCGTAACACGCATACATACACATGTATAAAAGTCGACATGTCTGTATATAAAAAGTTTTTGTTATTAACATATACAAATAGTTTTGTCTTTATTTTTTGTGAAACCTCATTAATCAAAAGTTGCATGAAGACTTGCAAAAACCAATAAAATAATAACAACTTAGATAAATCTTTATATTACGCTGCACTCCTTACCAAAAGTACGATTGAGTACTTGTGTGTATTAAAAATTGCTACGTACGTAACAATTATTTATTTTTCAAAACAGTTGGTTAATTTTTAAGACTTGGCTTATTAACCTTATGAAAACATCCAAATATTTAAAATTCATTACTTTAGTTAGTTTTGCTTTTAGTTTGGATTAGTTTTCAAAAAAACATACAGAAGTTCAAAAAGTCAATAATTAAACGAAGCAGATGTTTATCACGAATGGTTACAAATTTCCAAAATTTAAAATTAAATACTTCTTAGATTGTTTTTCTTAGCAAATTGTAAAACTTGCGTGGTCTCTACTAAGTTTTATTTTATTTATTATACGAAAGACGAACTAACGAATATGGCGGATTTGCTAGTGAAGAGACTGACAGATGTAAAACATCGTTGCTTGAAATAAATGCGGTGACAAGTAGCTTTTATCTGTTAGTTTTACAGGGTTGGTTTCGATAATTGCTTATACCTTCTGCACAGCAAGTAACATTTTGTTATTTTAATTGTACATCGGTGAATATAACTTCAATATTTATAAATTTTTGTGACTGAAACTGCTTCTAATTGCTTTGCTTATTACCGTAGCAAATTAAATTCGTTAACAAAAGGAAACCTACCGAAATAAATACTTCCTTTAAAACGGCTTAATTTATCACATAAACCTGGCTATTAGATTTTATTTTTTCTCCGTCCGATTGGCGTATCGTGTGCTATAAGCAGGACAGGATTAAGGGGAGGGTTGTCTCCACCACATTTTGGGGGTCCCCACAAAAAATGCGAACAATTAGGTTTTTAAATTTTTCAAGAGTTTAAGTTGGCTAAATTAACGTGAAAGCGATTTGATATGCTTTTGATAATTTCCTAATAAATTTGTTATATGTACTCTCATAATATAAATAATTTCAGTCCACCAAAGGGCCCCCACATTCTTAATCCGGCCCTGATATTAGTCATACTGCAATGTTAATGCTGCCTACGAATAAATTTTTCATATACATACAATATATGTCATATATAAATCTTTTTCACAGTTTTTAAGGGGGACAACTAGTGTGACGGCCTAAATATAATATGGTTTTTGGGAGTTTTCATTAAAAAAAAACTACTTTATAAATTATTTCAAAATTTTCAGAATATATTTATATATGTTTTAAGAATATACAATAAAAATATTAAAGAAAAAAAATTTAATATTTTTTAAGTTACAGTCGATCTCCAACGGCGCTAAAAAAAAAATGGTCCTTAACTGTTGTAGTGATTCCGCCCTTACGTGGATGAAATTAAAAAAATCTCGTTAAACTAAATTATATTGTCTATACAATGACCTTCAATAAAATATATAAAAAATTGACAAAATGGCGGCGATTTAAAAAAAAAATCGAATTTTTACCAAGAATTTTGGTCGTTTTTGGCCTGACAAAATTCGATATTTGATCAGATAAAAATAATCAATAGGTCATTGTACGGAGAACTATATTTAGAACATGTAAAAAAAATGTGATAGTGATCGGCTCATTAATTTCTGAGTAATCACTGCAGCAAATTCGGAAAATGCGGTTTCGAGAAAACGCGTTTAAAAAAAAAAAAAAAATTTTTTTTTTAAATGTCACACTAGTTGTGCCCCTTAAACCTTGTAAAACTTACAAAAATAAATTATATATGCATGATATGGAGGTGAAAAGTGTTTGCTGTTCTGCAAGTAAATCAGCTTATTACCCTGTAGTGTGTACGCACCGCATCATATATTTTTGCATTTTTTTTTGTGCTGTTGTGTAAAGCATGCATTACAGATTATTCACACAGACATAAAGAAAACGCTTACCGCTGCCGAAAATATTCTTTAACAAAAAATACTAATATACAAAGATTTCCTAAGCCTTTCAGGAATACCGAATATCGAATGAAGATTTTATACCAATGAAAATTTGGGAGTCGAAACGACATTTTGCATTAATTGGTAGCACTTCTATTTCGCCGGGAGTACAATGAAGATGAAGCGTAAATTGGTTCATGCTGCAGTTAAGAAAAAACAGTAATTTTGATCTAAAAAATGTATTAAGTAAGTTAAGTTAACACAGTTAAGGAGTAACCCTGCAGTTCCAAAAGTGCCTTGTCGTGGATGACATGGACGACTACCCACTGATGCCAGTGTCCGAAGCACCTGGAGCCGCACTGATGTCATTTCATATAAAGTTGTTGCATGGCATTTAAGGATTTGACATGCATGTCGCTCTCGATGACCATTTTGTCCGAGTCATCGAGCGAGGCATCAATGGCTTATACGAATTTTGTATGGAGAAAATTCGTATAAGCTATTGATGCTTTCGTTGCTGACGTGGAGGCGATGTTGTCATCTATGCCAATGTCTAAAATGTCATCCCCAAATTCATATGAAAAACAATATATATATATATATTTTTTTATTTTATTAATTAATCTTATTTTGAAACATAAGAGATAAGTACATAAATAATATGAAATTAGAAAGTTTTTGTTTACCATTTATGTGGAATATTTGCAGGACATCGGCTGTTTTGCGTCCATCTAAGGTACAAAAAATATTTTTATTATTACATATTATATATGTATTACTTTTTTAATTTAAAGCAAACTTACCTTTCAAACGAATTTATCGTACATACAGGCTGAATCCTAAAAAGATTTAAATAAGTTTGTAGTAAAAGACATAATATTTTTGTAATCTTAACGACACTTACATGATTTTTAAACAATTCCGCTGCCCGTTGCGCAAATTAAGTAATTTCACAACTAACTGTCAACGCATAACGCAAAAGAATGAGCAGTTCAATTTTATTTTGCACCCTTTTAGTATACCCTTCTTTTTTGGGTATAACCGACCATAAATGACACGCGAGTTATATTATATCTATATTTGCAATCAATGTTATGTTATGGTTATCTTGGTTCAATAATTTAAATAATGTTGTACATATATATAAAATATATTATATATGTATATAACTTTATATATATATAATATTTAATATTTTAAGAACTTTAACATCAAAAGAGTATACATAAGTCGAGCGCCCCTTAGCCGTAGTTTCCATCGAAAACCAATTTTTTGTTTCTAACGGAGAATGACAACAGTGCAATTAGTTGTAAGAGTGAGAAAAAGACGGAAACTTAGGAATGTTCCTTTTCCTTTCCTACACATTGAATGCTTGAATGCCACGAGACACCAGGTGACAGCCAGAACTGCAGGGCTTATAAGTCGGCACTAATCTTGGGTGTTTTTCGGATCACCCTAGTGCCTTTATGTGCAGACTAAGCATAAGTCGCCTTTAGGGGCCGTGCCTGGTTCTTGGCATGGTGAGTTATGCTTCTTTTGCTAGTATCAGCATTTTTGTATGACAAGCAGTCGGCTTACAGCTTATAAGTTTCAGTTTGATTTTGATATGAATAAAGAGCGCATAGCTCTATTAAAACAACTCCAGCGAAACCTGTTTAATTATTAAATTGGTTATCGAGCCTGAAGGGCCGTTGATAACGGAGAGAAGTTCTCCCATCATATTTCTGCAATATTCAGAAACGGCGTTGAGCCCACCAACAGAGGAGGCCAGCGCATTGGGCGAAAACGTACGTTTTCGTTTTGGATGCTCCGGCTTTCACAAACTTTTTGTCATCGTTTCGTTATCGGTATGGTTCATTTTTCATCGTTTCTCACTGTTCAAACAGCTGACTTGTTTTTTAATTAAAAGTAAACAACGCGAAAAAATGCCTTTTAAGAAACTAAATTAATCATATTTATTAATAAAAAGCTTATTTAACTTTTCTTTACAAATATTTTTTTCTTCGTTTTCATTTTAAAAGTACAATTTTTAAGTGGTTGTTGTTGTTCCACTACAAGTACGGCAGCATTGACGTTAACTTTCGGCAATAGATTTATCGACCCCTTAGCAAAACGAAAGTTGTTGTTGCCGACGGCAAATATTTTATTTATGAATCAGAAAAAAATTATTTAAAAAATAAATACGAATTAGACTGAACTACTGATGGTGTGAAATGAACATCAATAGAGCAAGGAGTCAACTATTTTTTCCTTTTGCAATTAAGAACCGATTTGATGTAGAAAAAGGCATTTACTTTTCAAATGTCAAAAAAAACTTCCCCGTTTTTGAAAACGAAAAAGTCTTGCGATAGTGAAAACGGGAGCACCAATTCTCGTTTTTAAAAACGAAAACGAGAGAATCTTGTGAAAGTGAAAACCGGAGCCTGCCTGATAGAATGGCTGGCACCAGCCGTCCGCGAAATAATTTAGCCACTATCGACACGGACCGGGCTCACCGAAGGTGTAAGGAACTGCTTTTTCACTATTTGCTCGCTACGTAAAACGCGCGGCTAGCTCAGCTGAGTTTGTGTGTTCGTGGCACCAAATTTATTGTTACGTGATCCCGACAAAGAAATACACAGAAATTGGGTTAGATTTAGCAATAGGGAGATTAGTATAAGGTTGTCAAAAAAGTCTTGCGGTATTTTCGCTAGTTGGCGCTGAAAGCGCGTAGTTCTTGTTTTATTCGTCGCATCAGGTCATACTATACCTTTTTGGAAAGCTCATTTCACGCGTTAACACGTGTTTGATTGATTGTCTTTTCTTTTAAGTCGTTCGTTAGTTATAGCGTCGCAATCATGAAGCAAAATAAAGAGAAAATACGGCATATTTTACAGTACTACTACGATAAAGGCAAAAATGCATCTCAAGCCGCCAATAAAATTTGTGCAGTTTATGGACCCGATACAGTTTCCATTTCCACCGCACAACGATGGTTTCGACGTTTTCGTTCTGGTGTAGAGGTGGTCGAAGATGCGTCACGCTCCGGAAGGCCTGTCGTCGAAAATTGCGATAAAATCGCTGAATTGGTCGAAAGAGACTGGCATAGTAGCAGCCGTAGCATCGGTCAAGAGCTGGGCATGAGTCATCAAACCGTTATTAACCATTAAGCACAAGTCTCACTCCACCACTTTTCGGTCAGGACTTCGTCGGCCTGGCCCTCGACAGGTCCTCACTCTCGTGTGGACCGACGCCGGGTACCTTTCGCACAACTCCCTTGGATTTTCGTCGGCTGGCTCTCAGCAGGTCCTCACTCTCGTGTGACCCGACGCCGGGTACCTCTCGCACAACATCCACTGCTAAGACTCCACCAATTTCGTCGGTCTTGAGACTCGTAGACGCGCCCTATAACTTACCTTGCACCCTCGGGATCTCAGCTTAGCAGTCTCAGCTTATGTAGACGTGACCCTCGTTGGGCTTCTTGACTCGGTTATCTTGGTCCGAATATATTGGCACTTGGTATTCACTTGGGTTTCACTAGTATTGGTACGGTATCCTGCACGGCATTCACTTGACTATCCCTCCAGCGTGCGCGCGTCCTGTTGCGATGCAGCGCTCCCCTGCACTTAAAATTGTGAGAAGTTTTACAACTCCTTACAGAGGTCTGGAGTCCAAATATGTCGCCTTGACACTGTTTCTCTGATGGTTCTCTGACTCTTGCGTTAGCCGACTTTATTTCCTCCAAAAATTTCGAGTTCGTATATGTTTTCTTCGAAATCTCGTTTTCTCAAAAATTGTATTTGCACGAAAATGGTATTTTCCAAAAACTGATTATTTTCTTTCAAGAAAAATGTGGGCCTCCTCGAAAAAGGTTATGGGTCGCTTCCAAAAATGTTTGGTTCTTCACAAAAGACGTATTCTTCAAAAAATCCCGGGCCCTTTATTTTGGGACCCCAGTTTCCTTAAACAATAATAAACATTTAATACTTCTAAAGTTATCACAGTAAAAAAAAAACAACTATAGCTCATTTTCAAAATTTTCACCAAACCACTTCTACGTCGAGCTTCGCCTATCACGATCGTTTTTTCGGGTACTATTGAAAGGTTCCTTTGATCTGTTCTTCTCCCTGCCATCCCCAGCCTCTCTCTAAGATGGGTCAATGGACATCCTCAAGGCATTCTAAGAGAATCCCTAAGCCGGGATTACATGCTAACATCTTACACGCTAGATGGTTCGCCCATGGCTCAAAAGGGGGCGCTGCCCTGACCATCGCTACTTCTAAACTATCGATAGGGTCCTCCTGGGATCGACTCCAACTAAGCAGACGAAAATTTTGTTTTAGAAATGTTCAAGCATTCCTATAGCAAGTGTGAATTGTTTTGGGAATAAAAAATATTTTCTCTACCGCCCTCAAATAATAAAAAAAAATTTTGCTTTTTGGTAGTATTCTGACGTCAAAAACCCGGCTGCTTATATTAAATATAAATATTATTATTATTTAATTTTCAGAACCAAAGCCATAAATACACCTATTAATATTAAATCAAAAATAATAAATATATAAAATTCCAAACCAAAATTAATATCAGCGAAATCAAATATTCAGCCTTATGAGCTTTCAAGGCCCATATAGGAAGGTTAACGCGAAATTGAAAGTGAAAGCGAGAAGAGTGGGACCGAGAGCCCCAAGGGTATCAACCAAGTACAGGAAGAAGACATAGACATTATGCACGCAGCCAAAATATGATTCAGGCCGCATTGGCTCAACAGGAACAAAGGCTTAGAGCCGAGTTTCAAAATCAAATTAGTGCAGTTAACCAAATTATTTCCAACGTAAAGATAGTGAATTTTCTATTGAAATTTTGCTTCACGTTGTTATGGAAAAATATTTAAAGTACGATGTACTGATTTGCCGTGAAATTCTAGGTCAGGGCTTTGGCGTAACCATAGATGCCAATACGTTTGTTGTTAGGAATGTTCCTTTTCCTTTCCTACACATTGAATGCTTGAATGCCACGAGACACCAGGTGACAGCCAGAACTGCAGGGCTTATAAGTCGGCACTAATCTTGGGTGTTTTTCGGATCACCCTAGTGCCTTTATGTGCAGACTAAGCATAAGTCGCCTTTAGGGGCCGTGCCTGGTTCTTGGCATGGTGAGTTATGCTTCTTTTGCTAGTATCAGCATTTTTGTATGACAAGCAGTCGGCTTACAGCTTATAAGTTTCAGTTTGATTTTGATATGAATAAAGAGCGCATAGTTCTATTAAAACAACTCCAGCGAAACCTGTTTAATTATTAAATTGGTTATCGAGCCTGAAGGGCCGTTGATAACGGAGAGAAGTTCTCCCATCATATTTCTGCAATATTCAGAAACGGCGTTGAGCCCACCAACAGAGGAGGCCAGCGCATTGGGCGAAAACGTACGTTTTCGTTTTGGATGCTCCGGCTTTCACAAACTTTTTGTCATCGTTTCGTTATCGGTATGGTTCATTTTTCATCGTTTCTCACTGTTCAAACAGCTGACTTGTTTTTTAATTAAAAGTAAACAACGCGAAAAAATGCCTTTTAAGAAACTAAATTAATCATATTTATTAATAAAAAGCTTATTTAACTTTTCTTTACAAATATTTTTTTCTTCGTTTTCATTTTAAAAGTACAATTTTTAAGTGGTTGTTGTTGTTCCACTACAAGTACGGCAGCATTGACGTTAACTTTCGGCAATAGATTTATCGACCCCTTAGCAAAACGAAAGTTGTTGTTGCCGACGGCAAATATTTTATTTATGAATCAGAAAAAAATTATTTAAAAAATAAATACGAATTAGACTGAACTACTGATGGTGTGAAATGAACATCAATAGAGCAAGGAGTCAACTATTTTTTCCTTTTGCAATTAAGAACCGATTTGATGTAGAAAAAGGCATTTACTTTTCAAATGTCAAAAAAAACTTCCCCGTTTTTGAAAACGAAAAAGTCTTGCGATAGTGAAAACGGGAGCACCAATTCTCGTTTTTAAAAACGAAAACGAGAGAATCTTGTGAAAGTGAAAACCGGAGCCTGCCTGATAGAATGGCTGGCACCAGCCGTCCGCGAAATAATTTAGCCACTATCGACACGGACCGGGCTCACCGAAGGTGTAAGGAACTGCTTTTTCACTATTTGCTCGCTACGTAAAACGCGCGGCTAGCTCAGCTGAGTTTGTGTGTTCGTGGCACCAAATTTATTGTTACGTGATCCCGACAAAGAAATACACAGAAATTGGGTTAGATTTAGCAATAGGGAGATTAGTATAAGGTTGTCAAAAAAGTCTTGCGGTATTTTCGCTAGTTGGCGCTGAAAGCGCGTAGTTCTTGTTTTATTCGTCGCATCAGGTCATACTATACCTTTTTGGAAAGCTCATTTCACGCGTTAACACGTGTTTGATTGATTGTCTTTTCTTTTAAGTCGTTCGTTAGTTATAGCGTCGCAATCATGAAGCAAAATAAAGAGAAAATACGGCATATTTTACAGTACTACTACGATAAAGGCAAAAATGCATCTCAAGCCGCCAATAAAATTTGTGCAGTTTATGGACCCGATACAGTTTCCATTTCCACCGCACAACGATGGTTTCGACGTTTTCGTTCTGGTGTAGAGGTGGTCGAAGATGCGTCACGCTCCGGAAGGCCTGTCGTCGAAAATTGCGATAAAATCGCTGAATTGGTCGAAAGAGACTGGCATAGTAGCAGCCGTAGCATCGGTCAAGAGCTGGGCATGAGTCATCAAACCGTTATTAACCATTAAGCACAAGTCTCACTCCACCACTTTTCGGTCAGGACTTCGTCGGCCTGGCCCTCGACAGGTCCTCACTCTCGTGTGGACCGACGCCGGGTACCTTTCGCACAACTCCCTTGGATTTTCGTCGGCTGGCTCTCAGCAGGTCCTCACTCTCGTGTGACCCGACGCCGGGTACCTCTCGCACAACATCCACTGCTAAGACTCCACCAATTTCGTCGGTCTTGAGACTCGTAGACGCGCCCTATAACTTACCTTGCACCCTCGGGATCTCAGCTTAGCAGTCTCAGCTTATGTAGACGTGACCCTCGTTGGGCTTCTTGACTCGGTTATCTTGGTCCGAATATATTGGCACTTGGTATTCACTTGGGTTTCACTAGTATTGGTACGGTATCCTGCACGGCATTCACTTGACTATCCCTCCAGCGTGCGCGCGTCCTGTTGCGATGCAGCGCTCCCCTGCACTTAAAATTGTGAGAAGTTTTACAACTCCTTACAGAGGTCTGGAGTCCAAATATGTCGCCTTGACACTGTTTCTCTGATGGTTCTCTGACTCTTGCGTTAGCCGACTTTATTTCCTCCAAAAATTTCGAGTTCGTATATGTTTTCTTCGAAATCTCGTTTTCTCAAAAATTGTATTTGCACGAAAATGGTATTTTCCAAAAACTGATTATTTTCTTTCAAGAAAAATGTGGGCCTCCTCGAAAAAGGTTATGGGTCGCTTCCAAAAATGTTTGGTTCTTCACAAAAGACGTATTCTTCAAAAAATCCCGGGCCCTTTATTTTGGGACCCCAGTTTCCTTAAACAATAATAAACATTTAATACTTCTAAAGTTATCACAGTAAAAAAAAAACAACTATAGCTCATTTTCAAAATTTTCACCAAACCACTTCTACGTCGAGCTTCGCCTATCACGATCGTTTTTTCGGGTACTATTGAAAGGTTCCTTTGATCTGTTCTTCTCCCTGCCATCCCCAGCCTCTCTCTAAGATGGGTCAATGGACATCCTCAAGGCATTCTAAGAGAATCCCTAAGCCGGGATTACATGCTAACATCTTACACGCTAGATGGTTCGCCCATGGCTCAAAAGGGGGCGCTGCCCTGACCATCGCTACTTCTAAACTATCGATAGGGTCCTCCTGGGATCGACTCCAACTAAGCAGACGAAAATTTTGTTTTAGAAATGTTCAAGCATTCCTATAGCAAGTGTGAATTGTTTTGGGAATAAAAAATATTTTCTCTACCGCCCTCAAATAATAAAAAAAATTTTGCTTTTTGGTAGTATTCTGACGTCAAAAACCCGGCTGCTTATATTAAATATAAATATTATTATTATTTAATTTTCAGAACCAAAGCCATAAATACACCTATTAATATTAAATCAAAAATAATAAATATATAAAATTCCAAACCAAAATTAATATCAGCGAAATCAAATATTCAGCCTTATGAGCTTTCAAGGCCCATATAGGAAGGTTAACGCGAAATTGAAAGTGAAAGCGAGAAGAGTGGGACCGAGAGCCCCAAGGGTATCAACCAAGTACAGGAAGAAGACATAGACATTATGCACGCAGCCAAAATATGATTCAGGCCGCATTGGCTCAACAGGAACAAAGGCTTAGAGCCGAGTTTCAAAATCAAATTAGTGCAGTTAACCAAATTATTTCCAACGTAAAGATAGTGAATTTTCTATTGAAATTTTGCTTCACGTTGTTATGGAAAAATATTTAAAGTACGATGTACTGATTTGCCGTGAAATTCTAGGTCAGGGCTTTGGCGTAACCATAGATGCCAATACGTTTGTTGTTAGGAATGTTCCTTTTCCTTTCCTACACATTGAATGCTTGAATGCCACGAGACACCAGGTGACAGCCAGAACTGCAGGGCTTATAAGTCGGCACTAATCTTGGGTGTTTTTCGGATCACCCTAGTGCCTTTATGTGCAGACTAAGCATAAGTCGCCTTTAGGGGCCGTGCCTGGTTCTTGGCATGGTGAGTTATGCTTCTTTTGCTAGTATCAGCATTTTTGTATGACAAGCAGTCGGCTTACAGCTTATAAGTTTCAGTTTGATTTTGATATGAATAAAGAGCGCATAGTTCTATTAAAACAACTCCAGCGAAACCTGTTTAATTATTAAATTGGTTATCGAGCCTGAAGGGCCGTTGATAACGGAGAGAAGTTCTCCCATCATATTTCTGCAATATTCAGAAACGGCGTTGAGCCCACCAACAGAGGAGGCCAGCGCATTGGGCGAAAACGTACGTTTTCGTTTTGGATGCTCCGGCTTTCACAAACTTTTTGTCATCGTTTCGTTATCGGTATGGTTCATTTTTCATCGTTTCTCACTGTTCAAACAGCTGACTTGTTTTTTAATTAAAAGTAAACAACGCGAAAAAATGCCTTTTAAGAAACTAAATTAATCATATTTATTAATAAAAAGCTTATTTAACTTTTCTTTACAAATATTTTTTTCTTCGTTTTCATTTTAAAAGTACAATTTTTAAGTGGTTGTTGTTGTTCCACTACAAGTACGGCAGCATTGACGTTAACTTTCGGCAATAGATTTATCGACCCCTTAGCAAAACGAAAGTTGTTGTTGCCGACGGCAAATATTTTATTTATGAATCAGAAAAAAATTATTTAAAAAATAAATACGAATTAGACTGAACTACTGATGGTGTGAAATGAACATCAATAGAGCAAGGAGTCAACTATTTTTTCCTTTTGCAATTAAGAACCGATTTGATGTAGAAAAAGGCATTTACTTTTCAAATGTCAAAAAAACTTCCCCGTTTTTGAAAACGAAAAAGTCTTGCGATAGTGAAAACGGGAGCACCAATTCTCGTTTTTAAAAACGAAAACGAGAGAATCTTGTGAAAGTGAAAACCGGAGCCTGCCTGATAGAATGGCTGGCACCAGCCGTCCGCGAAATAATTTAGCCACTATCGACACGGACCGGGCTCACCGAAGGTGTAAGGAACTGCTTTTTCACTATTTGCTCGCTACGTAAAACGCGCGGCTAGCTCAGCTGAGTTTGTGTGTTCGTGGCACCAAATTTATTGTTACGTGATCCCGACAAAGAAATACACAGAAATTGGGTTAGATTTAGCAATAGGGAGATTAGTATAAGGTTGTCAAAAAAGTCTTGCGGTATTTTCGCTAGTTGGCGCTGAAAGCGCGTAGTTCTTGTTTTATTCGTCGCATCAGGTCATACTATACCTTTTTGGAAAGCTCATTTCACGCGTTAACACGTGTTTGATTGATTGTCTTTTCTTTTAAGTCGTTCGTTAGTTATAGCGTCGCAATCATGAAGCAAAATAAAGAGAAAATACGGCATATTTTACAGTACTACTACGATAAAGGCAAAAATGCATCTCAAGCCGCCAATAAAATTTGTGCAGTTTATGGACCCGATACAGTTTCCATTTCCACCGCACAACGATGGTTTCGACGTTTTCGTTCTGGTGTAGAGGTGGTCGAAGATGCGTCACGCTCCGGAAGGCCTGTCGTCGAAAATTGCGATAAAATCGCTGAATTGGTCGAAAGAGACTGGCATAGTAGCAGCCGTAGCATCGGTCAAGAGCTGGGCATGAGTCATCAAACCGTTATTAACCATTAAGCACAAGTCTCACTCCACCACTTTTCGGTCAGGACTTCGTCGGCCTGGCCCTCGACAGGTCCTCACTCTCGTGTGGACCGACGCCGGGTACCTTTCGCACAACTCCCTTGGATTTTCGTCGGCTGGCTCTCAGCAGGTCCTCACTCTCGTGTGACCCGACGCCGGGTACCTCTCGCACAACATCCACTGCTAAGACTCCACCAATTTCGTCGGTCTTGAGACTCGTAGACGCGCCCTATAACTTACCTTGCACCCTCGGGATCTCAGCTTAGCAGTCTCAGCTTATGTAGACGTGACCCTCGTTGGGCTTCTTGACTCGGTTATCTTGGTCCGAATATATTGGCACTTGGTATTCACTTGGGTTTCACTAGTATTGGTACGGTATCCTGCACGGCATTCACTTGACTATCCCTCCAGCGTGCGCGCGTCCTGTTGCGATGCAGCGCTCCCCTGCACTTAAAATTGTGAGAAGTTTTACAACTCCTTACAGAGGTCTGGAGTCCAAATATGTCGCCTTGACACTGTTTCTCTGATGGTTCTCTGACTCTTGCGTTAGCCGACTTTATTTCCTCCAAAAATTTCGAGTTCGTATATGTTTTCTTCGAAATCTCGTTTTCTCAAAAATTGTATTTGCACGAAAATGGTATTTTCCAAAAACTGATTATTTTCTTTCAAGAAAAATGTGGGCCTCCTCGAAAAAGGTTATGGGTCGCTTCCAAAAATGTTTGGTTCTTCACAAAAGACGTATTCTTCAAAAAATTCCGGGCCCTTTATTTTGGGACCCCAGTTTCCTTAAACAATAATAAACATTTATTACTTCTAAAGTTATCACAGTAAAAAAAAAAACAACTATAGCTCATTTTCAAAATTTTCACCAAACCACTTCTACGTCGAGCTTCGCCTATCACGATCGTTTTTTCGGGTACTATTGAAAGGTTCCTTTGATCTGTTCTTCTCCCTGCCATCCCCAGCCTCTCTCTAAGATGGGTCAATGGACATCCTCAAGGCATTCTAAGAGAATCCCTAAGCCGGGATTACATGCTAACATCTTACACGCTAGATGGTTCGCCCATGGCTCAAAAGGGGGCGCTGCCCTGACCATCGCTACTTCTAAACTATCGATAGGGTCCTCCTGGGATCGACTCCAACTAAGCAGACGAAAATTTTGTTTTAGAAATGTTCAAGCATTCCTATAGCAAGTGTGAATTGTTTTGGGAATAAAAAATATTTTCTCTACCGCCCTCAAATAATAAAAAAAATTTTGCTTTTTGGTAGTATTCTGACGTCAAAAACCCGGCTGCTTATATTAAATATAAATATTATTATTATTTAATTTTCAGAACCAAAGCCATAAATACACCTATTAATATTAAATCAAAAATAATAAATATATAAAATTCCAAACCAAAATTAATATCAGCGAAATCAAATATTCAGCCTTATGAGCTTTCAAGGCCCATATAGGAAGGTTAACGCGAAATTGAAAGTGAAAGCGAGAAGAGTGGGACCGAGAGCCCCAAGGGTATCAACCAAGTACAGGAAAAAGACATAGACATTATGAACGCAGCCAAAATATGATTCAGGCCGCATTGGCTCAACAGGAACAAAGGCTTAGAGCCGAGTTTCAAAATCAAATTAGTGCAGTTAACCAAATTATTTCCAACGTAAAGATAGTGAATTTTCTATTGAAATTTTGCTTCACGTTGTTATGGAAAAATATTTAAAGTACGATGTACTGATTTGCCGTGAAATTCTAGGTCAGGGCTTTGGCGTAACCATAGATGCCAATACGTTTGTTTTACACAAGATCAGCAGTTTCAATACACTGTCAAGCATTGTTGAGTTGAATATCATGGATACCGTGAATGGAGGTGTGAAATTGAGTCAGTCCGATCGAGTTGAACTTGCGGAAGTATTGAAGTCGCATGCACCAGCGTTTACAAAGGGTATACCTAATCGCCGAGTTACTACGGGTGAATTAGAAATCCGTCTGATTGATGCCAATAAAACGGTGATGACGCGTCTGTATAGATTGAGCGTTGAAAAAAAGTTAGTAGTGAGAGACAAGATACAGGAACTTAGCATCGAAAGTCATACGTTCAAGCTTTTCCCCTTTTGCAGTGATCGCTTGTGTATCGATTATCGAGAATTGAACGCTAATACCGTCTCAGATAAATACCCGTTGCCTCTAATATCGGACCAAATTGATAGACTGCGCGGCGCCAAGTATTACTCAAGTCTTGACATGGCGAGTGGTTTCTACCAGATGCAATTACATCCCGACTCGATTGAACGCACAGCATTTGTTATAACAGAATGCCAATACGAATTCGTGGCCATGCCCTTGGCTTGAAGAACGCATCCTCAGTGTTCCAGCGAGCCATAATGCGAGCCTTGGGTGAAGTTTGCAATTGTTTACATCGACGATGTTTTGATTGTTGCTAGTACAAAAGGCGAGACTTAAGGAGACTAATATATACAAATATTAAAAAGCGGTAAACCTCAGGGTACCTCATCACACTGACAAACACGCTACCATAGCATTTCAACTCAATTTTTGTGGTTTTCATTTATCATTTCCAAGTGAGTTAAATTTTTTCACATATGTACATAATTTGAAAACCTTAGTGTTCTCTGCTCAGTTAAATTCATGGACAAACGGGTATTGTGTTCACTGTGAAATTGTGAAAAAAAGAATTTTTATTCAATTTAAGTTGAACTGTGAAAATTATGTGGATCGTGCATTTGAGAATAAATTCACCACTCTGTCCATAGTCCAAAATGCTTAGAGGACGACGTGCAAACATTGGCCGCAGACATCCAAGCCAGCAACAAGTATATTCACAAAACTTAAGCGAAGAAAGACAATTGAGCACATGGAGATCATTGGCATCATTCAATCGCTTGGCATTCCAATATGATCCCACTGCGAACTACAGTGATAATAAAAATTTAGATATTGGACCAATGGCGACTATATACCGATATTGCAGTGCGTATAAGTTTAAAAGAGAAACGGCTGGATTGTGCTGCGCAAGTGGAAAAGTCAAACTGGAAAAGTGTTAAATCACCATCCTTCTATACTTCCATATATTTGAAAAATGTTGCAACATTGACTATTATGTTGTTAAATTGTGTTGACCAGCGAAGCGAACACAGGACCTCAGGAATATATAAAATTCCAAACCAAAATTAATTTCAGCCAAATCCAATATTCGGCCATTTAATATAAGTATATCATGTTGACAATAGAGTAGCCTTATGAGCTTTCAGGACCCATATAAAGAGTGTCGGGTCATCCAGCCGCAGCAGATATTTAGGATCTCTTAATGCTAGCTCTTAGCTTATCTGCATAATTACCATCGCTCTCGCTCTCTAATTATCTTTCTATTTGCTCTCTCTCGTTGCTTGTCGGCTTCTACTTTGGGTCAGCAATCGGCTGATCCGCGTCTCAATTTTTATTGTATTACCTCTTTTCGATCCCGCGGACCATTTGTAACTCTTTTTCGTCGAAAATAAAATCGCTGCTACAGAATTCGAAAACAGAATTTCTTCGTGCATAATTATTTCAACAGCTAATAAAAAAGCTTATTAGCTCAACATTTGGTGACCCCGACGTGATTTGTGCATAAAAGGGACTCAGTGCAAGTCACAAAAAAAATAATTTATTTTACCAGGCTGCATATTTTGTTTTATCTGTGTTGCAGCTACATTGTGCGTTTACCTGCCATAAACAACACAAATATTTATAAATTGATTTGTGAAAATAATAACACTCTTGGTTACACGAACTTGTACATAAGGCGATATATAGACCAGCAGCGGACCAATTTTTCGCATTCTCCTTTGCGCTCATCTTCCCGCTGAAGCCGAATTTTGCCCGCTGAGTCTGCTGCATATCTCACTTTATGTTTGTTACAAAACAATAAAATTAATTGATTTATGCAAATAATACCACTCCTGGTTACACAAGCTTTACATAAGGAGGTATATAGACCAGAAGCGGACCGATTTTCGCTGTTCCCCGTTACGCTTATCTTCCCGCTGAAGCCGAATTTTGCCCGCCGAATTTGCTGCATTTATTTTGTTGTTGTTGCTGCTTAACATGGCTTCAGAAAATTCGGTTAGCGTCACCGACAATCGCAATTCAAACAGGGTGACATTTTTTGAAGCGCAAGGCAACTTCAATGTTTAATAGAGTGGAGCGGTTAATGGAATCCCTTTCAAGTTCGGCTTTGAATTCTTTTGACGATTCTGGCCTTCATGTGAGGTTGGAACTTATCGAGGAGCTTCAAAGGGCGTTTAAAAAGGTTCTCAACGAGCTGGAAGAATTGGATTTTGAGGAAATTGGAAATGACTTGGAGGAGAGATTTGATGATGTCGTCGTAATTCTGAAGTCGACGGTTCGATCGGAGATCACAAAGCGCTCCTCGCAACTGCTTCAGCACTCAACCTTTGCTGATGGCAATACGCCCGGTCATTTCGGCCATCAGCAGCGGGAAGCTCTGCGCCGAGCGATTCCGCTTCCCGTTCTTGAACTTCCGAAATTCGCTGGAGGTTATGCGAATTGGTCAGATTTCTATTCTATGTTTACAACCATCATAGATAGTCATCCTGACCTGACCAACATTGAAAAGCTGCAACATCTACGCTCATGTCTAAGGGATTCTGCGTTGGAAACCATCCGCTCGCTGGAAATTTCGGATGGCAATTATTCTGTTGCTTTAGACTTACTGCAAAACAGATTTGATAACCGTCGTTTGGTTTTTCAGGCACACATTACTGAGATCCTGGGGCTTAAGGCAGTGCAGAGTGCTTCCGTCTCGATGCTTCGTGAGCTGTGCGACAAATTTAACGCTCATATTCGTGCTTTAAAGGGATTGGGCACGACAGAACAAATCGCGGGATGCATCATCGTCCAAGTACTGCTTCAAAAGCTAGATCCTGCGAGCCAGGCAAAATGGGAGGAGCGGTTAGAGGATCCAGCAGTCGTCAATATAATTCCGACGTGGGAATCCATGGCTTCATTTTTTGGAGCAGCGATGCAGAACATTGGAGACAATGGATTTCGCCATGGCAAGCTATGCGTCTGGCAATCAGGTGGGAAATAACCGAACGTCTAATTCTCGCAGATCTGCTTTTGTTGCCACAAATAGTAACCCTTGGTTTTGTTCGTTCTGTAATGCTTCTGGTCACTCCATCCATTATTGTCAAGATTTTAAAGCCCTGCCCCCTGCTAATCGGCTTCAAGAAGTAAAGAGGCTCTCTTTGCATAAACTGCCTTAAGATAGGGCATCAATTGAGGCAGTGCAATTCCAGCAATTGTCGGGCATTCGGAGCTAAACACCACACCCTCCTTCACTTGGGAAATTTATCCTCAGCTTCTCCTCAGGCAGGACCACAGCTTCCAGAAGCTATTGCCGCTGTCGCATCCAATACTGTCGTTGAACCCTCTGCCGTGTCTTCCTCATCCACTGCTCTTATTGCTCAAGATTTCAGTACTGACATTGTGCTCCTAGCCACTGCCACCGTTCTCATTAAAAACCGGTCTGGAGTTTTCGTTCCATGTCGAGCCCTTCTTGACTCCGGCTCTCAGCTGCATCTAATAACATCTCGCTTCGCAGATCAGCTTCAAACAAAGAAGATAAAGACTTCGGCTTCTGTTACTGGAATAGGTGATTCCAGCTTTGTTACAAATTGTCACGCAGTTAATATTACGATGCAGTCCCGAACGTCTGAGTACACGGTGAACATAACCGCAGTTATTGCTCCCAATATAACTGAGCGACAGCCTAGTTTCAATGTGGACATCGGCAGCTGGAAAATACCGCAAAACATACAATTAGCTGACCCGACGTTTTATGTCCCTCAGCGTGTGGATCTTTTGATTGGAGCCAGTTTGTTTTACGAGCTGTTGTGCGTTGGGCAAATTAAGCTCCCACCTGGCTTACCGCTTATACAAAAAACTCGCCTGGGCTGGGTTGTTTCCGGAGGATATGGCGTCTCCAATGGCTCATCGTTAATCTCGACCATGGCCTTGCCTACCATTAATAAGGATAATAGCTTGGATCGACTTGATGATCTTCTTCGTCGATTTTGGGAGGTGGAAAGCTGCGTGGAGCCAATTGCACATGCTACTAAGGAAGAACTGGACTGTGAGGCGCACTTTACAAAGCATTTCATTCGCTCTCCTGCTGGAGATTATTCTGTTCGTTTGCCTGCCAAGCTCAACCTGGAATTATTGGGTGAGTCCTACCAGCAAGCTTATCGTAGATTCCTGTCCCTAGAGAAGAAACTAGATCGTCGGCCAGCCTTGAAGTCCCAATATGCGGCTTTTATAAAGGAATACCTTGACTTGGGGCACATGTCAACAGTTGCTGGCGCAGACCTCGCTTCTTGTCGCTTCTTTTTGCCTCATCATTGCGTCATAAAGGAGGAGAGTTCCACTACAAAGCTACGCGTAGTTTTTGACGGATCTGCCGCGACTTCATCAGGCTACTCTCTTAATGATTTGCTCATGGCAGGCCCCGTAACCTTAAGTCCCTGTAGGCGTTCTGTCTTGTCTGCCATTGCACGATTTTATGATCCTCTTGGATTGGTTGGGCCGGTGATAGCAAAAGCGAAAATTTTCCTTCAGCAATTGTGCAAGGAAAGGTTATCCTGGGATGAAAGTCTTCCTGAGGCTCAGAATACGGAATGGAGTTCAATATGCAGGAGTTTCGAGCAAATCAGGCGTTTGGGTTTCCCTCGGCAAGTGCTTTCTCCAAATTCAGAGATTCAGGTCCATGGATTTTGCGATGCCAGCATGGAAGCATACGGCGCCTGTGTCTACATCGTGTGCAGTGGACAGTCGCGGTTGCTTTGTTCAAAGTCAAGGGTTGCTCCCTTGAAGACACTCACCGTGCCCAAGCTGGAGCTTTGTGGAGCCGATCTCTTATCTAAGCTTATCTCAGAGGTAGCTGGCACCAACGTATTCAAGGGACAGTATTATTGTTGGAGTGACTCTGCGGTTGCGCTGTCCTGGATCCGAGACGAGCCCTCCAGATTCAACATGTTTGTGGCAAACCGAGTTGCTGCCATTCAAGAGCGAACCGATTCGATGGAGTGGCGTTACGTTCCAACTTCTTTGAATCCGGCTGACATTCTCTCCCGAGGTGTCCTTCCCACTGAGCTGAGCGAGTCCCCTGTCTGGTTTAATGGGCCGGCATTTCTTTGCAGACCCAAGTTTGACTGGCCTTCCCCAATCCTTGCTGAGAAGTCAACGCTTGAGCTTCGCCGAAAGGTCCTGTTTATAAAATCGCCATACGTAGATATCGTAGCCTGTTCCAAATTTGCAAATTCCTTCGCGGCGCTTCAAAGAATTTTCGGATACGTCTGCAAATTTATTAATCGCATTCGGCAGCCGGATCTTAAGGTGTCGGATATCCAAAGCGGTACTCAGTTATTGCTTCGGCTGGTTCAGCGTTCTCATTTATGGGAAGACATAAAATCCTTGCAGTCTAAGGAAGTTGTAGCCCCATCTAGTTCGCTTGCGGCTCTATCTCCTTTTATCGATCATTTTGGGCTTCTTAGAGTGGATGGCCGACTAAAAAACTCGTCGCTGGATTTCAATGGCCGTCATCCAATCATATTGCCACGGAGCCATCCTGTCACAGCCGCCGTCATTACTCACTTTCATGAGCGTAATCTGCACACTGGACCTCGGGCCCTACTCGGCATAATTCGATCCCAGTATTGGCCTATTGGGGGGAGGAAGACAGTGAGCAAGGTCTTGAACAAATGCGTCAGATGCTTTCGAACGAAGCGTCGATTAGTCGAGCATGTAATGGCGGATCTCCCAAAGGAGCGATTGGATGGATCGCATGCATTTGAAGTCACTGGCATTGATTTTTGTGGGCCATTCTTTTACAAGCCGGAAGTGCGAAATAAGGCCCCAGTGAAATGCTACGTTTGCGTCTTTATCTGCTTCGCAACAAAGGCCATACACTTGGAGTTGATCAGGGATCTCTCAACAGTATCATTTCTGCATGGCCTCAAGAGATTTATATTGTAACGACCCTGTTCCGGGAGGCGGTGTAGCTCGCCGATGGCCAGGGTTCGGGACAGAATTTCCTATCTAGTTTGGCCCCTCTTCAAGATCGGTTTACCTTCTCCTTTTCCAGAATAACTCGAGGGGATAATGCGGTGCCGAGAGAGCTTTCGTATATTTCTTTACTTAGACTTAACTATAATATGGATGATGGTCGGGTGTTTTGGGGTATTTTCTTGTCGTATATTTGCTTATTCTGAATTAAGTCTACGGGGTATTATTATAGTCGGGATAGATATAGTCTGAATTGATAGTCTGGTTGATATAGCTTGGTATGATCTCTCGGCGTTCTGTCGGGCCGAGGGGTGTTGAGCCGGTGATGTTCGACGCTCCGGCGCTGCTGAAGGGCCGGGGCTACGTTGACGTCCGGCGCTGCTGGAGGACCGGGACTACGTTGGTGTCCGGCGCTACTGAAGGGCCGGGTTGACGTCGATGTCCGGCGCTGCGGAAGGGCCGGGGTTGCGTCGATGTCCGGCGCTGCGGAAGGGCCGGGGTTGCGTCGATGTCCGGCGCTGCGGAAGGGCCGGGGTTGCGTCGATGTCCGGCGCTGCGGAAGGGCCGGGGCGACGTCGGTATTCGTTGCGGCTGAAAAGCCGAGTACTCCGTGCGGCTGAAGAGCCGGCTTAATTTCGACGGCTGAAAAGCCGGGTGTTCCGTGTGGCTGAAAAGCCGGTTGGGTCTACGGCTATAGAGCCGGGTGCTCCGTCGGCTGAAGGTCCGGTTTGGTTCCTACGGCTGGGAGGCTGGATCGGTCGCTGCGGCTGAAGAGCCGGTTGGGAGTGCCGTCGATCGGCTCGGGATTCCGCTGTCGCGTCGTGCTCTGTTCGTCCGTCAGGGGAACGCTCTACTCGGGTGGGGTCATGCAGCAGGAGTCCAATGCTACTCCGCTTCGCTCCCGGGTCGGAAGCCGGGGCGTGACTTCTAGGAGGAACTCTCTGAGCTGGGCTGACTGATAAATCACACCGGACTCAGAGATCTTGACCAGGCCGAAGGTTGATTATTACTAACCAGACCGGGCGTAGGTGATCCTTCCTAGGTCGCGAGCCGAATAAAGATCCGTGCTCTGCGGAAAACCACCACCAGAAATAGAGAACAGAACACTTACCCCTTTGATGTTGCTCGATCAGACGCCTGAGCACAAGTGACTGGAATGGGGACGTGGCACTGCTTATATAGGCCCCAGATGGTACTTAGTGTGCCCAGATAGCTGGTGGGATTATCCCACGATTACCGATAGTCGTCGATCGTTATCGATCGACCAGGGCTACGTAAACAGTTATCGATATCTATCGTTTTCTCAGGGTTGCATATATAGTTATCGATAGCTTGTCTAGGGCTGCGTAAACAGTTATCGGTTGCCCGCGCATTTGAAAATAAGAGCTTATTTATTGTTTTGGTTTATTCTTTTATTTATTTATTTATTTTATTGTGGCGGCGGGCCGTCACACTCCCCCCTCTTTGGAGACCGGGGTCTGGGTTGTGTTGACCCTGATATGACCCGCTCGCCCTATGCGGATCCGGGTGGAGAGATCGCCTGAGACGACCTTGTGGGTCCCTCGGGTTCCGGGACGCCAGGCAGCCTTGAGGTATGCCACCATATCGGCGACCTTTGCCTCGTGCTCCGGGTCTTTCTTTTTGGCTCGTCATCCCAATCACTCTCCGTGTCGTCATCCTTTTGTTGTTTTTTTCTCGTTGTCCCGTTGTATCGCCGAAAGTCGTCTTGGTGTTCTCCATGGGGTCTGAGGTTTTTGCTTGTCGATCAGTTCGTTTCTCTTTGTTCCGGTGGAGGTCGCTGGGGTCGGTCGTGGAGTTGCGATGGGTCGTGCCTGGTTTGGGGTTTCGTTTCCTTGTTTTATGGTGGGTTGTTTTCGTAGTCCTAGTTCCTTGTTCCGCTGTCCTATTCCGTGGTTGTTATGGTTGCTGGTGCGTGGGTCCTGGTTCTGTGCTGTTGTCGTCGTCGTTTGTCTTGGAGGTGCCTGCCTGGCCACTGGTGCTGCTCGGGTTCGGGTTCTGATCTCGGGCCCTATTGTTTCAATGGCCGAGAGCAGTACCACCCGTCTACGGTTGGCATCCAGCTTTTCCAGCGAGGCCCGGTATTTTGCCGCTGAATTCTTGAATTTGTTCTCCATCTGTAATTTTTTGGAGATTTGTTTATGTCGGATCTCGTTTTCCTTTTTATGACTAGCTACGTTTGTGACTATGTTGCTAACTACGGCGTTCCCTTTATATGGTTTAAGTTCGCTAACGTAAGCCCTATGTCTTTTTCCAGTAGTATTATGTTTTAGGTTTGCTATCACTGCGGATATGAAACCTATAACCTTAAATGGTCCTTCGTATTTTGGCGCTAGTTTGGCCGCAAACCCTTCGGCTGCTTTGGATAATGGGTGTTGTCGTTCCCAAACGAGGTCTCCGATCTTGGGTTTCCAGTCTCTTTTTCGTAAGTTGTAGGCTCTTGCCTGGTCACATGCAGCCTTTCCCATGTTTTCTCGCGCTAGCTCCCCTGTCTCTTTTATTCTTTTCCATCGGTCCTCTCTTGTTTCTTCTACTATGCCTGATCCTGATGTGGTTTCGTTAAAGAGACTGCCTGGTAGTCGTAGTTCTCTTCCATATAGAAGATACGCTGGGCTATACCCCGTTGATTCCGATCGGCTGCTGTTTATGGCTAGCATTATTTCTGGTAGCCAATCGTCCCATCTTTTGTGTTCCGCGCCCGTGAGTTGTGCCAACATTGTTTTGATAGTCCTGTTTGCTCTTTCCGCTGGGTTCTCCTGAGGTGTGTATGGTGCTGTCAGTTGGTGTGTTATCCCCCATCTTTCTAGCTGGGATTTAAATTTTCTGCTTGTAAACTGAACCCCATTGTCTGATATTAATTTCTTTGGTGCTCCATATCGGTTCAAGATCTGTTCCCTAAGCGTCTTGATTACGCTTTCTGTGTTTGCCTTTCTTATGGCCGCCAGTTCTACCCACTTAGAAAATTTGTCGAAGAAGACCAGTAACATGTTGTGGCCGTGGCTCGATCTTGGTAATGGGCCTACAAAGTCTACGCATAGTGTCTCCCATGGTGCCTGTGCTATCTCGGTGAGCATCTTTCCTGCAGCCTGTTGCTGCGACGTTTTATACTGTTGGCATAGTTCACAGCATTGTACAAATTGTTTTATATCTCTATGCATGCCTTGCCAATAGTAGTTAGTCATAATTCGCTGTTTCGTCTTTCTTATGCCTAAGTGTCCTGCTACTGTGTCGCAATGGTTTTCTTTGAGGACTCGTTCCCTTTGTTTCTTTGCTACGCATAGTTTCCATGGCTGGGTATCCTCGTCTGTTGCCCATGATGGTAGGTTTCTGTAAAGTCTTCCTTCTATGACTGCGTAGTCTGGCCATGATGCTGGGTCTTTTTCTATTGCTAGTAGTTTTTGTTTTATCCAGTTGTCTTCTTCCATTTCTGCTCCTCGAACTTCTTCCTCTAGCATTCTGGATAGTGCGTCTGCCACTACGTTAAGTTTTCCCTTGCGGTAGCGAATCTCAAATGAGTATGGCTGCATTGCCAATGCCCATCTAGCTATCCGACCTGACGGGCTCTCAATTGAGTTCAACCATTTAAGTGCTTGGTGATCTGTTATGACCACGAAGTGGTATCCTTCTAGGTACATTCTCATTTTTTGATTCCCCAGTGGATTGCCAAGCACTCTTTTTCGGTGGCTGAGTATTTTGCTTCTGTTTTGGTAAGTCTTCTACTAGCGTATGCGATCACTTGTTCGCCGTTTTCGCCTTCCTGTGTTAGGACTGCTCCTAGCCCGTAATCACTGGCGTCGGTCTGTAGTGTGAACGTTTTTGTGAAGTCGGGACAGCTTAGGACTGGTGCCTCTGTTAGCGCACGTTTTAGGGCTTGTGCTGCTTCTTCATGTTCTGTGTTCCATTTGAATTTTTCCCCTTTCTTGACCAGGTCGTATAGAGGTTTTGCTAGCTCGGTGAAATTAGGTACGAACCTTCTGTACCACGAGGCTACTCCCAGGAAGCTGTGTACTTGTTTTGTTGTTTTTGGACTTGGCATTTTTTGGATTGCGGAAATTTTTTCTGGATCTGTGTGTATCCCTCTTGCGCTGACTATATGGCCTAGATATTTTAGTTCTTCCTTAAAAAAGTGGCATTTCTCGGTGTTGATTCGCAGGTTTGCTTTTCTGAGTCGTCTCATTACCTCCTGTAGTTTTTCCATATGTTCCTGTTTTGTTCTCCCTATCACTACGATATCGTCCAGGTATGCGAATGCAAATGGTTCCATCTCCGGTCCGATAACTGAATCTAATGCTCTTTGAAATGTGGCTGGTGCTGTGTGTAGCCCGAATGGCATTACCTTCCATTGGAATAGTCCTCGTCCTGGGACTGTGAAAGCCGTGTACTGTCTGCTGCTTTCTTCCATAGGTATTTGCCAATATCCGCTCTTTAAGTCTAATGTACTTATATATTTTGCTTCTCTGAGTTGATTCAGGATGTGATCCATCCGTGGTACCGGGTATGCGTCTCGTTCTGAGTGTTCGTTAAGTTGTCTGTAGTCGACGCACAATCGCCATTGCTTGTTTTTCTTCTCCACTATTACTACTGGGGAGCTGTATGCTGAGTGTGATGGTTCGATGAGGTCTTGTGCCAGAAGTTCGTCTATTTGTTTGTTGATGATGGACTGCATTGCTGGGTTGCGAGGGTAGTATCTCTGTTTGATGGGCCTATCGTGTTTCATGAAGATTCTGTGTTCTGCTATGTGACTGACTCCCTTGACTTGTTCCATTAAATGTAGTTCCTTCTTGAGAATCTCTTGGATCGTCTCTTCTGTGAGATCGTCCGTTGTTAGGGACCCTATACCCTGTGTACTGTCTTTTGTTGGTTTCTTTTTTTCTTGTTTCTTCTTTTTTGTTCCGATGTGTGCTGTAATACCTCCACATTGAATGGTAGCATTGCATTGTTGTAAGAAGTCGACTCCCAGGAGTAGGTTTCCAATAACTTCGTCGAGGATTAATAATATGACTGTTTTGGATAGGGTTCCTAGTTGGATCGGCACTTCTAGCGCTTCTGTTACGGTTCTGTTTGTTCCGTCTGCTAGTCTTATGGCTTCCGTTACTCGTTTTCGTGTTCCGAGTGTCGCTATTTCGTTTGCGAGTTCTCTGCCTATAAAACTTCTCGTGGCTCCGGTGTCTATCGTACCTTCTACTCTCCTGGTGCCTATTCTAACATGTGCAAGTACTCGCCTATTCCTAAATTCTATCGATGTTGCGGGTTGCCTGTCGGTCGTCTGGGCCCTGGGTACCCGCTCTGCTCCCATCGGCCTCTCTCGTTTCCCGAGTTTTCCTGTCTGCGGCAGCAGTGTATTGTCCGATTTCCGTCTTGTCCACAAACCCAGCAGAACAGCCTTGGTGGATTGTTACATCCCCGTGCTGAGTGTCCCACCATCTTGCATCTTGAGCATCTATTCCTCATGTCGAAAGTTTCTACTATTCCTCTGTTTAGTGACTGGGTTGGTTGTTGCGGTCTCCAGTAGTCTCTTGTCTGGTATTGTGTCCTTTGTGGTGCTATGTATTCTTGTCTTTCTTCTGGTTCTTCAGCTTGGAGTGCCTCGAATTCTTCTGCTAGTCGCAGGTATTCCATTAATGATCTGCATTCCCCACGTTTGGCATACCGCTTGAATTCTACGCGACTGTTCCTGTAGATCCATTCTAATTTACTGTCCTCTGTGAGTTTTGTAAACCTCATAATTTTCCGTAGTTCTCGTGCGAACTCCTTTGCTGGCTCATTTTTTCCCTGATGTCTGCGTGTTATTTGTTCCATTTTCTTTTCTTCGTGGTCTGCTGGCTTGAAGTATTCCAGAAATTCGTGTTTGAAACGTTTCCATGATGTCATCTCTTTCGGGTGGGTGTGCCACCAGTCCAAGGCTCCATCTTTTAGCAAGATTACCATTGCTCCTACTGCTTGGTCATTCTCTAGTCCGTATGCTTCTGTTAATTCCTCTATCCTGTAGATGAATTCGTCCGGGTCCCCAGTGCCGTCGAATTCTTCTCTCCAGCTACGTATGACTCCCATTGTCGTTATTTTGTCCATTGTGTTCCTTATTGGCGTTGGTGACGGCTTACTGTCTTCTTGGGTCTGGTGAATGGGTTTATTTATGTCCGTTGGTATCTGTAGTGTCAATTGGTTCCCTCGATCTATGTTCCTTTTTATGCTGCCCGATGTCTCGGGTGTCGGAGACGGGTTTCTCGTGTGCCTTTGGGATAGTTCCAGTAGTCGTCTTGTTGTTTCTTCGTCGTGGTCTTGTCTTGTGAATTCGGACATCTGTCTTCGCATATCTTCGCAAAGATTTTCGGGTTTGATGTTGAATTCCTTGAGGTATTCTTCCAGTTGAGATTTGTTTATATTTGTTATCCACCCTCTTGTTATTTTTTCTGCCATTGTGTATTTTTTATTTGGCTTGGGAAGGGGGTAAACGATCTTGGTTGTTTATAAGAGGAGGCCACTGTCTCTTGTCTGAACTGCTCGGGCGCCACTGTAACGACCCTGTTCCGGGAGGCGGTGTAGCTCGCCGATGGCCAGGGTTCGGGACAGAATTTCCTATCTAGTTTGGCCCCTCTTCAAGATCGGTTTACCTTCTCCTTTCCCAGAATAACTCGAGGGGATAATGCGGTGCCGAGAGAGCTTTCGTATATTTCTTTACTTAGACTTAACTATAATATGGATGATGGTCGGGTGTTTTGGGGTATTTTCTTGTCGTATATTTGCTTATTCTGAATTAAGTCTACGGGGTATTATTATAGTCGGGATAGATATAGTCTGAATTGATAGTCTGGTTGATATAGCTTGGTATGATCTCTCGGCGTTCTGTCGGGCCGAGGGGTGTTGAGCCGGTGATGTTCGACGCTCCGGCGCTGCTGAAGGGCCGGGGCTACGTTGACGTCCGGCGCTGCTGGAGGACCGGGACTACGTTGGTGTCCGGCGCTACTGAAGGGCCGGGTTGACGTCGATGTCCGGCGCTGCGGAAGGGCCGGGGTTGCGTCGATGTCCGGCGCTGCGGAAGGGCCGGGGTTGCGTCGATGTCCGGCGCTGCGGAAGGGCCGGGGTTGCGTCGATGTCCGGCGCTGCGGAAGGGCCGGGGCGACGTCGGTATTCGTTGCGGCTGAAAAGCCGAGTACTCCGTGCGGCTGAAGAGCCGGCTTAATTTCGACGGCTGAAAAGCCGGGTGTTCCGTGTGGCTGAAAAGCCGGTTGGGTCTACG
This sequence comes from Drosophila ficusphila, assembly GCF_018152265.1. Classification (NCBI taxonomy): domain Eukaryota; kingdom Metazoa; phylum Arthropoda; class Insecta; order Diptera; family Drosophilidae; genus Drosophila; species Drosophila ficusphila. The sequence goes on from NW_025064156.1 coordinate 896,970, forward strand.
GCTATAGAGCCGGGTGCTCCGTCGGCTGAAGGTCCGGTTTGGTTCCTACGGCTGGGAGGCTGGATCGGTCGCTGCGGCTGAAGAGCCGGTTGGGAGTGCCGTCGATCGGCTCGGGATTCCGCTGTCGCGTCGTGCTCTGTTCGTCCGTCAGGGGAACGCTCTACTCGGGTGGGGTCATGCAGCAGGAGTCCAATGCTACTCCGCTTCGCTCCCGGGTCGGAAGCCGGGGCGTGACTTCTAGGAGGAACTCTCTGAGCTGGGCTGACTGATAAATCACACCGGACTCAGAGATCTTGACCAGGCCGAAGGTTGATTATTACTAACCAGACCGGGCGTAGGTGATCCTTCCTAGGTCGCGAGCCGAATAAAGATCCGTGCTCTGCGGAAAACCACCACCAGAAATAGAGAACAGAACACTTACCCCTTTGATGTTGCTCGATCAGACGCCTGAGCACAAGTGACTGGAATGGGGACGTGGCACTGCTTATATAGGCCCCAGATGGTACTTAGTGTGCCCAGATAGCTGGTGGGATTATCCCACGATTACCGATAGTCGTCGATCGTTATCGATCGACCAGGGCTACGTAAACAGTTATCGATATCTATCGTTTTCTCGGGGTTGCATATATAGTTATCGATAGCTTGTCTAGGGCTGCGTAAACAGTTATCGGTTGCCCGCGCATTTGAAAATAAGAGCTTATTTATTGTTTTGGTTTATTCTTTTATTTATTTATTTATTTTATTGTGGCGGCGGGCCGTCACACACCAGGAGAAGACCGCGGCAGATTTGGTCGGACAATGCAACCAACTTTGTCGGTGCACGCAATGAGCTGCTTGAGTTAAGACGCTTGTTCCTCAGCGACGAGCATCAGAAAGCGACGTTGGACTTTTGCCTAGCGGAGCTTATTGCTTGGCGCTTTATTCCTCCCAGATCGCCGCATTTTGGTGGTCTCTGGGAAGCAGCGGTGAAGACGGCGAAGTACCATTTCTACCGCGCTATTGGACCTTCAGTGCTGGCCTTCGACGAGCTGCGGACTCTTCTGTGCCATATTTCGGCAGTAGTTAACTCTCGGCCTTTAGTCTCAATTTCAGAAAATCCCGCTGATCTGGATGTGCTAACGCCAGCCCACTTTCTGAATGGTGGTCCACCATCCTCATTCATCGAGCCGGATGTGACCGCCCTTAACTTCAATCGGTTGGATGGATGGCAACGTGTGGCCTATTTGCAGCAAGTCTTCTGGACCCGATGGAAGGAAGAATATCTGACGCTACTGCAGCAGCGCTCCAAATGGCGCACCCCGAAGCCTGGCCTGGTTGTAGGTGACGTGGTGCTGGTCAAGGACGAGAACTTGCCTCCGATGAAGTGGCCCCTAGCGAGAGTCGTTGAGCTTCTGTGTGGTGGAGATGGAGTTGCTCGTGTTGCAGTCCTCAAGACAGCATCAGGAGTGACAAAACGAGCAGTTAATAAGCTGTGTCTGCTGCCCCTTAAGGATGCTGTTGAAAGCCACACTTCCAACGGGGGGAGTATGTCGGGTCATCCAGCCGCAGCAGATATTTAGGATCTCTTAATGCTAGCTCTTAGCTTATCTGCATAATTACCATCGCTCTCGCTCTCTAATTATCTTTCTATTTGCTCTCTCTCGTTGCTTGTCGGCTTCTACTTTGGGTCAGCAATCGGCTGATCCGCGTCTCAATTTTTATTGTATTACCTCTTTTCGATCCCGCGGACCATTTGAAACTCTTTTTCGTCGAAAATAAAATCGCTGCTACAGAATTCGAAAACAGAATTTCTTCGTGCATAATTATTTCAACAGCTAATAAAAAAGCTTATTAGCCCAACAAAAAGATTAAACGTGAAATTGAAAGTGAAAGCGAAGAAGTTTCAAATTCAAATTAGTACAGTCCAACAGCTACAAAATCTGTGCGTAGTGGCGCCAAAAGTCGAAACATAACAGAGAAATGCTGTGAATCCAATATCAGTTCCGTGCGACATACCGTTAAACATAGTAGAGTCGATTCCAGAATTTACCGGGATACAGGATGAATACGTGGCGTACAGTCAGTCCGCCACAGACGCATATGAGTTATTTAAACTATCCGATGGCAGTTTAATTCGGGCCTAAAGAAGTCCTTAAGGGCGGTGGTGTTTCCAGCACAGCCCAAAGATATGCCAGCGGCACTGGCACTAGCTAGGGAGCCAGAGTCCAGTATTGAACGCGGCCACATATGCCAAGGCTGTCGAGCAGAGAAATCAGAATACTGACTTCTACAAAGCCAACAGCGTGAGAATCAAGGAAAATATTTAGGGTCCGACCGCGACCAAGAAAAAAATGCCCACTTTTTCAAAAGGCAAAATAAAAATCAAAATAATGCTTATTGGCGCTGACAGGACAACTGGACTGATCCGATTTATTCCCATAGTCGCACATGCGAAAATTGCTAGAGGTCGCTACTAACCATATGACCATAGGATGGCCAGGAGTTTAGTTCATAGGTACCGCACTTAAGGTTGTAGTGGGCACTCCTGACGCATCTGATCTTGAAATGCTTAAAACGCAGATAATCCTCAACACGCAAACGCAGGATAAAATCAAAAAGCTCAGAGATACTGTTAATAAAACTATTAAGGCAAAACAAAACAGTATAGTTGACACTTCACACTTATACGATGTTCTTTTGCCCAGAAATAGAATATTAATAACCGAGATAAAAAATTTAATGCTAACAGTCACAATTGCTAAAGTTAATATTATAAGCCCGGCCATTTTTAACCACGAAGATTTGAAGTCGGTATTAGTAGAGGTGCCTATCATAAGCATCTAACCTATCATATAGAGATCTAATATTAGCAAATGCTCCTATATCGTACGATGCCAAGTTTCCACTGCTTTTGACAAAATGCTCCCAATTTGTGAAGAGCTATGTCCGGCATCTTCGTCTAACAAATTTTCATGTCGGGCCACGAGCACTTGTGAGTCTCCTTCGACAGCGTATTTGGATCGTAAACGCTCAGGAGGTCTACAGTCAAATAGTTCGGTCATGTATTCGCTGCTTCAAATGCAAGCCTCGACTAATGACACAAATTATGAGAAATTTACCCGCAGATCGGCTCCGTGCTCTCCGCCCATTTACTATCTGTGGCGTTGATTTTTGTGGCCCCGTCTATACGACATTGAAAATTCGTGGAAGGCCTCCTTATAAGTCCTACATAGCGCTGTTTGTTTGTTTTGCGTCCAAAGCGGTTCATCTAGAAATTGTGTCTGACTTAACCACTAACTCCTTCCTATTGGCTTTCCAAAGGTTCGTTGGGCGCCGACCCCAGCGACGGAGAAGCCCTAACGCCCGGACACCCGCTGACAGGCGGGCCATTATTCCCCATCCCAGCACTCCGGACCCCGGACCAGGCGGGTCTCAGTTGCTTGCGGCAATGGCAACTTGTCTCGTCAGCCAGGCAAATGTTTTGGCGGCGATGGTCCCAGTACTATGTGCTGGGCCTGCGAATTCGGGGCAAGTGGCACCAGGAGCAGCCCAACATCCAGGAACGACAGCTCGTCGTCATCGCCGAGGACAACCAGCCGCCTCAACAATGGTTGATCGGGAGGATCATCGCAACGCACGCAGGAGAGGACCAGCGGAGCAGGGATTTTTAAGCGGGCCATCCACAAAATGGCGCCGCTTCCAATTTGTTGAAGCCGGATGGGCCTTCAACGGGGCCGGTGTTGGCTGAAGCAATTTTTTTTTTTTGTTATTTTTGAATTGAATTGATGTTGAATTATTGAATTGAAGTTTGAAGTCTAGTGTAAGTTAGTTTAGGGCGAAGGCGGGAGCGCAATAAAGCTTTCGTTCGCTCTTTGCGAGTTCGCTCCGTCTTCGCCAACCTTCGGTAAGCTAGGCTTAAGTATTATTGTGGAGAAATAGATTATTCGTAAAAATTGATCTGAGTCGAGCGCACGTATTTTTTCTCGATTTCGTTTTTTGCCGAAAAAAGTTAATTAGCCACCCCAAGTTTTCGGTGAATTAAATATTTAGAAAAACGCTTCTAAATTTTTCACTTCGAGAATCGGTCCACCAGCACGAGCAGCATTGCATTTCCGTGTTTTGACCGCGGTAGTGGCCCGACGAAATTGGCACACACTTTCGCCCACGGCTCTTTGGGAATTTGCGTCAACATCTTGCCTGCCGCCTTCAACTGGTTCGGCTTGTACCTCATACAGCGTCATGGTTTTTTGCAATTACCCTTATTTTTGACCCACTGGGTATGCATAGTTTCTATGCGACCACGTCCTCGTTCCCCGCCCTGTGGGGTATGTGGCGGTACATCTGATCGCCCTCCAGTTTGTAGTCCGGGTGTTTCTGCGGGTTCTGCGCCACCTTGCTCCTTATCTCCGCTATCCAATCCCGTTCCTGTTCTATTAACTTCGGGCCTGCCTTTGGTTTTCTGGTTCTCTCCTCATGGCCGGCGCATGGTCGAGCTCCTCGAATTCGTCCGCCAATGCTATCAGGGCGTCCAGGTTCTGGCACCTGTAGGGGCGTATAAACAGCCGTAGTGCCGGAGTGCTATTTTCTTTTACTCTCCCCAAGATCTCGTCCTTGCTCAGGCCCAGGGGTCGCATCAGGGTCTGCATGTCTACCATGTAGTCTTTGAAGCTCTCGCCGTAAGCTTGCTTCCTCTACTTGACCTGATCTGCTAGTTTTGACATGAACCCCCTGGGGAAGAAGAACTTTTGGAAGGTCTCCCAGAACCTGTTGTTGGCGATGAACCATTTGAGATCTCTGCCCTGAAGGAGTTCCGGCATCGCTCTCGGGATTTGATTTATATCCAGCCCCTACGTCATGGCCGACCACTCCACCTGCTCGAGGAACTCCAGCGGCTTTTCGTTCCCATCGTAGCGGAAGCTCCACTCCCTCACCTGCTTTGCAATCTTGGCATAGTCCTGTCCGGACTTGCCATTTTTCGCCCGTCGTTCGCGGCTGTTGCTCTTTCTTTCACTGTTGCTCTCCCGTCGGTCGCGGCTGCTGCTCCCGCCGACGTTCTGGATGCTGCTCATGTCCAGGCTGCGCACTAGGCCCTCGGCTCCGGTGACTTTCAGGCCGACCGACGGGTACTTGGCGTAATCTCTTTCCAGAGCCGCCAGAATTGCCAGCGCGTCTGGGTCATTCTCGGAGTGGTCGATGAATTCGGCTAGTGACCGTCTCATTTCCTCTACAAGGCCGTTTAGCTCGATGTCTAGGGCACTTGCGATTGCTGGGAAATCGTCCTTTTTAAGGTTATACAACCACGACTTCCCCATTCTAATTCTAGTTTCTGGGTTTCTTTGGTCCGAGAATCACGCTTGGGCGCCAGATGTAACGAACTGCTTTTGCACTTTCTGCTCGCTACGTAAAACGCGCGGATAGCTCTATTGAGTTTATGTGTTCGTCCCACCAAATTTATTGTTGCGTGACCCCGAAACCAAGAAATACACAGAGGGAGGTTAGATTTAGAATTAGGGTGATCGGTTTATTAATCCTTGAGTTATAAGTTAATTGATCTCGTGGTTCTGCTGTCTGGCGACTATATCGCCCTCGTTGACGCCGGTAATGGCTCCCGCGTTGACTCCTGCGGCGGCACGCCTGTTCCACCTTGCCTCGGCAGGTCCTCACTCTCGTGTGGACCGACACCAGGTACCTTTTGCACAACTCCACTGGATCTTCGTCGGCCTGGCCCTCACTCTTTCATATGAACCGACGCCGGGTACCTTTCGCACAACATCCACTTCCCAGACTCCACCAACTTCGTCGATCTTGAGACTCGTAAACGCGCCCTACAACTTACCTTGTACTCTCTGGATCTCAGCTTGGCAGTCTCAGCTTATGTAGACGTGACCGTCGTTGGGCTTCTTGACTCGGCGATCTTGATTCCGTATATCCTGGCACTTGGTATTCACTTGGGCTTCACTCGCGTTGGTACGGTCACTTGCACGACATTCACTTGACTGTCCTGTCAGTGTGCACGCGACCTCCTTTTATACGCCATCCTGGTCCCGTAATTTCCCTCCAGTTGGTGGCGTGATCGGGTCCAAAGTGCAGGACCAGTCGCGTGATCGAGTCCAAAGTGCAGGAATAGTCCCGTTAATTCACGGTCTCTCCCTTTTGTGCGGGCCCGACTTCACCGTTATACGGGTACAAAGTTCAGGACTTCACCGTTATAACGGGTACAAAGTCCGGCGCGGTACCGTTAGTTCACGGTCTCTCCTCTTTGTGCGGGTCCGAAGTCCGCAGACTCATCGTTGTTTGGGTCCAAAGTCTGCAGACTCCTGAGAGCCGTTATTTCCCGCCTTCCTCTGCATGCAGCTCCTCCCGCTGTTGCTATGCAGCTCCCGTGCACTTAAAATTGTGAGGAGTTTTACAACTCCTTACAACACGAAGCAAAGGTCGCGGATATGGTGGCGTACCTGAAAGCAGCATGGCGACACGGAACCCGAGGGACCCACAAGTTAATTTCCGGCGAGCTGTTCTCCAGAATCCGCATAGGGCGAGCCGGATACATGAGGGTCAACAAAACCCAGACCCCGGTCTCCAAAGAGGGGGGGGTGGAGTGTGATGGCCCGCCACCAAAATAAATTATAAATAAAGACATCAAATACAAAAAACAAAAACACAACAAGAAACTCATATTTCAAATGCGCGGGCAATCGATAACTATCCATGCAACCCTGGACACGCGATCAATAACTATATACGCAACCCTGATAAAGCGATATATATCGATAACTATTAACGCAGCCCTTGTCTATCGATAACGATGACTATCGGTAATCGTTGGATAATCTCACCAGCTATCTGGGCACACTAATTACCATCTGGGGCCTATATAAGCAGTGCCTCATTCCTCATTCCGGTCACTTGTGCTCAGGCGCTTGATCGAGCAACATCAAACATTTGCTTTACCCTTTCGTTTTATTCTGGAAAAAAGGGAAGGTAAACCGATCTTGAAGAAGGCCCGAACTATATAGGAGATTCTGTCTCGAACCCTGGCCATCGGCGAGCTACACCGCCTCCCGGAACCGGGTCATTACAGTGGCGCCCGAGCAGTTTAGAAAAGAGACAGTGGCCTCCTCTAATAACAAACCAAGATCGTTTACCCCCTTCCCAAGCCAAATAAAGAATACACAATGGCTGAAAAAATAACAAAGAGGGTGGATAACAAACATAAGCAAATCACAATTGGAAGAGCGTTCAACATCAAGCCTGACATCATGGAAACGTTTCAAAAATAAATTCCTGGAATACTTCAAGCCAGCAGACCACGAGGAGAAGAAAATGAAACAAATAACACGCAGGAATCAAGGAAAAAACGAACCAGCAAAGGAGTTTGCACGAGAACTGCAGAAGAAGCCGTAGTAATCCATCCGGCCTCCCAGCCGTAGAGATCAACCCGGCTCCTCAGCCGCACGGAACACCCTACACTTCATCCGTAGAAATTAACCCGACTCTTAAGCCGCATGGAGCACCCGGCTTTTCAGCCGTAGAAATCAACCCGACTCTTCAGCCGCACGGAGCAAACGGCTCTTCAGCCGTAGAGATCAACGACGTATCAACGTATCCAATGGCCCTCCAGCAGCGCCGGACATCGACGTATCCCCCAGCCCTCCAGCAGCGCCGGACATCGGCGTAGTCCCCGGCCCTCCAGCAGCGCCGGACATTGACGTTTCCCCCGGCCCTCCAGCAGCGCCGGACATCGACGTAGTCCCCGGCCCTCCAGCAGCGCCGGACATCGACGTATTCCCCGTCCCTCCATCAGCGCCGGACATCGACGTATTCCCCGGCCCCCCGGATCGGAAGAATATCTCAGAGCGTTCAACATCAAGCCTGAAACCCTTTGCGAAGATTTGCGAAGACAGATGTCTGAATTCACGAGACAAGATCACGACGAGGAAATAACAAGACGTCTACTGGAACTATCCCAAAAGCACACGAGAAACCCGTCCCAACACTCGAGGCATCAGGTAGCATAAAAAGGAACATAGATGGAGGGAACCAATTGACATTACGGATACCAACAGACATAAATAAGCCCAATAACCAGACCCAAAAAGACAGTAAGCCGTCACCAACGCCAATAAGAAATACAATCGACAAAATAACCACAGTGGGGAGTGAGGAATTCGACGGCACCGGGGGCCCGGACGAATTCATCTACAGGATAGAGGAACTAACAGAAGCATACGGACTAGAAACGGACCAAGCAGTAGGAGCAATGGTAATATTGCTAAAAGATGGAGCCTTGGACTGGTGGCACACACACCCGAAAGAAACGTTAAAAATGAATTCCTGGAATACTTTAAGCCAGCAGACGACGAGGTGAAGAAAATGGAACAAATAACACGCAGGAATCAAGGAAAAAACGAACCAGCAAAGGAGTTTGCACGAGAACTGCGGAAGATTATGAGGTTCACAAAACTCACGACAGACAACAAATTTGAATGGATTTACAAGAACCGTCGCGTAGAATTCAGGCGGAACGCAAACGATGGGAGGATTGGCTACTAGAAATAATGCCAGCCATAAACAGCAGCAGTTCGGAATCAACGGGGTATAGCCCAGCGTACCTTTTATATGGACGAGAAATACGACTACCAGGAAGTGTGTTTAACGAAAACACATCAGGTCCAGGCATAATAGAAGAATCAAGAGAGGACCGATGCAAACGAATGAAAGAGACAGGGGAGCTAGCACGAGAAAACATAGGAAAGGCTTCACGTGACCAGGCAAGAGCTTACAACCTACGAAAAAGAGACTAGAAATCCAAGATCGGAGACCTCGTATGGGAACGACAACACCCATTATCCAAGGCAGCCACAGGGATTGCGGCAAAACCAGCGCCAAAATACGAAGGACCGTTTAAAGTTATAGGTTTCATATCCGCAGTAATAGCAAACCTAAAACACAATACAACCGGAAATTGACATAGGGCATGCGTCAGCGAACTTCAACCATTTAAAGGGGACGCCGTAGTTAGCAACGTAGTCACGAACGTAGTTAGTCATAAAGAGAAAAAAGAACTCAAAAATAAAAAAAACTCCAAAAAATTACAGATGGAGAATTTTTTTTTTTAAATTACGGTATTTAATTACACTGTGCGACAAAATTTAACAAAATCTTTGTTTAAGTTACTTTTTTGATTGTTTTCGGTTAAGGGGCATAAGTTATGCACAAAAATATTTATGCCACCTTTTAAGTGATAGGGTTTCTTTTTTTATGATAAATTTTATGAAATTATTATTATGAAAATATTTAACATAAAATATTGTTTTTTTTTTACTTCCAATAAACTATTATTTTTTTTAAAAGTGACATTTTTTCTGATTTTTTTTGGCTTTTTCAGAGGTATCCTCGCGTAACAAGTTCCATACAAAGTCGCCCAGCGTATAGAGCTGGGAGAAAAAAATTTTAAAGCATTGTGATAAAAGCCTAACGGTATATTTGCTTAATACATTTTAATTAATAGATATTGAACTTGCATTAACGCTTATAACGGTGAAAAAATATTTTCCCAATATGTGATTATAAGGCTGTGAAATATGCAAAAACACGCGACGGCCCGCCGCCACAATAAATGATAAATAAATAAATAAAGACACCAAATACAAAAAACCAAAACACAATAAGAAACTCTTATTTCAAATGCGCGAGATCGAAGTGCCGCCGCGTATGGACGTGTTTTTCAATCGCTCCGTGAAATTTCCTTTTTTTAACAGCATCCAACTGCAAAAATATAGGTCACAAGTGCACCCAAAAAAACCCAGCGAAAAGAGGCTTTTGCATACAACCTATGTTTACCTTATTATAACTAACATAAACAAATAATCAATCCTCAAGCAAAAATGAGTGAGCGTTGCACTCAAACTCAGAGTGCGCGCCCTCGCTCAAGCATCAACAACGCTTACTTTACAATAAAGTCAAGCGCCGATAACAACAGTGCACATAGCACCCTCTCTGTGCAGCCTTAGAGAGCACGCTATTGCTCTCCCGCCCTTTTACAAGCAACGCCTAACAATAACAATCACAATCAAAACGGTACCACAAAAACATTAGCCGCTCTCCCTAAGGAGAAATTATCTTGCAGCGAGCAATGCACCTCACCGTTGCCCACGCTCTCTACTCTCCCGCCAACACCAACGTCAACACAACCCACAAATTTGTCAACAATGATTTCCAGTAACGTAGCACTGCCACTCTCCACAACATCTGCAACAACTACAACAACGACAGCACCCCTAACAACAACAACTACAACAAGCTACTCACCCGGATCGTCGCGTACTATTACAACAACTACCAAGCAAGTGGATAATATAATTACCGAAAGAATAGAGCCGCAACTGAATCAACAAGGCCTTTAACGGACTCATGATAGGCAGTCGCCTGGACAAGAAAACAAACACACGAACTCAAGCAAAAAACAACGGAGCAAAAACCAAAGAGCCACTCAAAAAAACACTTAAAGAGTAGCCAGTGGCAGAACCACGCTCAAACAACCGCTTTGAGGTGCTGGCACATAAGCAAAACGATGAAGCTTAAAGCGACAATGGACAGACCGGAACCTAACCGCGCAAATACCACTGCGAAAACCCAAACCTCCACCGATCTACGTACAAAATGTGGGAAATATCCACGCACTAACAACTGCACTAAATTCACTGCCCGAGACAAAGTTCGAACTAAAAGAACTCTCAACGAACGAAATAAAAATACAACCACAAGAAAGTATACACCACACAAACATCCAAAAGTTACTTAAAGACAAAAAGACCAAATTTTACACGTATAACCGAAAGACCAGAGAGGATTTAAAGTAATACTCCGCCACGTACATCATGCTACCGAAAAAAAACGAAATAATTAACGAACTAGCCGACCTTGGGCACACAGTACTAAACATCCACAACATTCAACGCAATGACACAAAAAAGCCACTCCCCCTCTTCTCAATTGAACTTAAAACGCAAGACAACAATAAAGACATATACAAAATAAGCCATTTACTACACTGCAAAGTTGCTTTTGAGCCACCGCACCAAAAACGTATAATACCGCAGTGTAAAAACTGCCAAAAATACGGACATACAAGAAACTACTGCACGAGAGATCCCATTTGCGTAAAAAGCGCTGTTAAGCACCAATCAGCCAACTGCCACCTACAAATAACCCCTGTAGCGAGAACCACACCTCCAACTATAAAGGCTGTATGGTCTACAAAGCCCTACAACTCAAAAAATATCCTAGTCTCCGGCAAAAAGAAATACCACAAATCCTAACCCCACCCGAAATTACCACAAAAACTACACCTGACTTGATCAATCCCGAAATATCATACGTAGAATCTCTACAAAAAACAAACCTACCAACAAACCTAATCAACCTACCAAACTTTCCTACACAACGATGAGCCGTTCATCCCAACAAACGCAAAGAATAACCAACAACAAGAGGACATGCAAGAGCTGAAGACACTTATGAAACAACTGATTGAACAGATTTCAATCATGATGAACATAGTTACTATACTTGTATCCAAACTTGACAAACAATAATTTGATTATCGCAATCTGGAATGCAAATGGACTATCGCGCCATATCCTAGAAATAAAGAACTTCTTACAAGAAAACCAGATTGACATAATGCTCATCTCAGAGACCCACTCCACAGACAAAACATACATCAGCATTCTTGACTATAACATATTCTACGCAATCATAATCAAAAACAAGAAAGGAAGCAATGTACCCTTGCAGTCATCAAATATGTCGAACAAAATACTTAAAGGCTAAACAACATCGAAGCTAAGACGATTTTTCTATTAATTTTCCATATTTTCGACTATAGATCTTATGAGAGCTATATGATATAGCTTTCCGATTTTGATCAAATTTAATTCTTAATTCAAGAGTCGTTAGAAAACTTTATATTCCAAAAATCATGCTTATCTGATAAAAAACAACGATATTATAATTTTATTTCCGTTATTGCTATATAGATTTTTCGATCTTTCCTATGGTACCTATAAGATATAGTTGTCCGATTTTTATGAAACTTTTTTCTCAATATAAACGTGGTTAATAAACTTGATATCAAACCGAAGTTCAATAACAGTTTGAAAACGCCATCTTGAAGAAATCAAGTCGATCTGATCAAAAACAACAGAGTAAGAATTTTTTATTTTATTCCCTTGTATTGGAGCTATCCGATATAGTCGGCCGATCCGGCCCGTTCCGACTTATATACTGCGTGCAACGACTACACAACTTTTTTTTGGCTTTTTCAGAGGTATCCTCGCGTAACAAGTTCCATACAAAGTCGCCCAGCGTATAGAGCTGGGAGAAAAAAATTTTAAAGCATTGTGATAAAAGCCTAACGGTATATTTGCTTAATACATTTTAATTAATAGATATTGAACTTGCATTAACGCTTATAACGGTGAAAAAATATTTTCCCAATATGTGATTATAAGGCTGTGAAATATGCAAAAACACGCGTTTTTGGGACATTTGAGTGTGCGTAGAAGCTGATTGGCTATTGATATTAACAAATCCACAAACTTGTATTCTTATTTTGATTAGTAGAAGTGAAAAATAAAAAAAAACCTTCTCTTAATGAGATTAACGATAAGTTTTCAAATCTTAGCCTAATACATATAATTAATTAATTAAAATTAAGTTTTTTTGGTATAACGGCCCTAGATATTATTGCTGGGTGGGGAAATCTCTTCACCGGAGTCGTGTGTGGCTAGTGTTCCACGTTAAAGACCGCGCCAGCCTGTTTGGATGAGCCTGTAGCTTGTTCGTATACTTTGCTTTTCCTTGTTTCGATTTCCTCTTTAACGGATCCCACGTTTAATTTTTGTGAATGTTTTCATTTTGTATGTACCACGGTGCACCCGTTGGAGGATAAGTTCAAAAACTCAGCGGCAAAGTATCGTGCCAGACAGGCACCACCACGGAAAACAACGACGACAAAGGCACAGAACCAGGACACATGCAAGGAAAACGAAACATACCAAGGAACAGGACAGCGGAACACGGAACAAGGAACACGAGGACAACCCACCATCAACACGGAGCACTACACGAAAACCAACCCGATCCAGTCACGACCCACCACACCCCACGACAGACCCAAGCGACTTCCACCGGCACGAAGAGGCACCAGTTAATTGACAGACAAAGACCGCAGACACCATGGAGAAAACCAAGACGACTATCGGCTATTCAAATGGACAATGAGAAACGGCTGTTTACTGCCCACCCAAATTTAATATTAGGTTGTCAAAAAAGTCTTGCGGTATTTTTATTGAATTTTCAATTGTTCATAAAATTGGTTACAATAATGCGATTCAAGTCAAATATGCGCCGTTTTGTTCGATGACGCGTTCTCAACGAGATGCCAACTTTATAATGTCCCTCTCATAGAAGCTCGCTTCCCTATTGGCAAAAAACTCGTAGAGCCAATTTTCACAGGACTCCTTTGTGGCCAACTTCAGACTACCAAGCGCGTTCGCCATGGACAGAAACAGGTGGTAATCACTTGGTGCGAGATCCGTACTATACGGTGGATGCAAAAGAACCTCCCATCCGAGCTCCCGGAGCTTCTGGCGCGTCACTAATGATGTGTGTGGCCTGGCGTTGTCCTGGTGGAAGACAATTCGGCCTCTGTTGATCAAAGATGGCCTCTTCTGCATGAGTGCTGTCTTCAAGCGGCCCAGTTGTTGGTAGTACAGGTCCGAATTGAGCGTTTGGCCATAGGGGAGCAGCTCATAGTGGATTTCTTCCTGCCAATCCCACCAAACACACAGAAGAACCTTCCTGGCCATCAATCCAGGCTTGGCCACAGTCTGGACCGCTTCACCGCTTTTCGACCACGACCATTTGCGCCTTACGTTATCGTAAGTGACCCACTTTTCATCGCCAGTCACCATACTCTTCAAAAACGGGTCGATTTTGCTGCGATTTAGAAACGATTCGCATGCGTCCATACGGTCAAAGATGTTTTTTCGCGTCAATTCGTGTGGCACCCATACATCGAGCTTCTTAGTGACTCTAAGCTTCTTCAAATGGTTAATAACGATTTGATGACTTATGCCCAGCCCTTGACCGATGCTACGGCTGCTACTATGCCGGTCTCTTTCGACCAATTCAGCGATTTTATCGCAATTTTCGACGACAGGCCTTCCGGAGCGTGGCGCATCTTCGACCACCTCTACACCAGAACGAAAACGTCGAAACCATCGTTGTGCGGTGGAAATGGAAACTGTATCGGGTCCATAAACTGCACAAATTTTATTGGCGGCTTGAGATGCATTTTTGCCTTTATCGTAGTAGTACTGTAAAATATGCCGTATTTTCTCTTTATTTTGCTCCATGATTACGACGCTATAACTAACGAACGACTTAAAACAAAAGACAATCATTCAAATACGTGTTAACGCGTGAAATACCAAAAAGGTATAGTATGACCTGATGCGACGAATAAAACAAGAACTATGCGCTTTCAGCGCCAACTAGCGAAAATACCGCAACACTTTTTTGACAACGAAAGAGCAATACCTAGACTACCTAAATTCGCTTAGGAATCGATACCTGGCGGGAGGAAACTATAACGCCAAGCATGTCATCTGGGGATCGCGTCTGACAAATGCAAAGGGAAGACAACTATACGAAGCTATCAAAGTCAATAATAGCCGTAGAATAAGTACAGGAGAACCAACTTACTGGCCATCTAACGCAAAAAAACTTCCCGACTTGATTGACTTCTGCATTACCAAAAACTTGATACACCAAAACATAATAATAAAGTCAAGCCTGGACATATCATCAGACCACTCACCAATTTTAGTAACCATAAAAACCACACCAGACCTGACAAGCAACACTCCGAGCCACAACCACAAAAAGAACTGGAACCTATTCAGGGAGATATTACTTGACAACATGGATACTATGGCCTCTCTAAAAACAAACGAAGAACTAGACTCTGCTATAATGCACTTAAACGACAACATAATTAAGGCTCTATGGCAATCGACGCCGGCTCTGATCCCCGTAATAACCAAAAGGACTCCATCACACATTAAAGACAAAATCAAACATAAACGCCAACTAAGAAAAATATGGCACCAAGCACCCAGATGACAAGACCAAGCTAAACCGTGCAATAAAAGATCTCAAACAAACGCTACAAGAGTACAACGAAAGCCAAATCAGGAGACAGCTGGAAAATCTGGGAACAACGACATCTACAAACTACTCCCTATGGAAAGCGACTAAAAAAAACTGACAAAAGCAACTATACATAAACATTCAATAAAGACAAAAAAAACTCATTGGCAAAAAAAACTCATTGAAAACATTGAAATATTAAAATTCAAAGGCAAAAAGACACCGGTCTACGACCAAATCAGTGGTAAAACACTAAAAGAGCTGCCAGACAATACGATTAGGTTTATAAGAGACATTTTTAACGCAGTTATAAGACTGAAGTTCTTCCCTTCGGCGTAGAACCCAGATTACAGCAATCCCAAAACCTCATAAAAGTACAGCTCTTGTTAGCTCATATAGACCAATCAGCCTGAAACCAATCCTATCAAAATTTTTTAAAAAATTTTACTTGACAGAATCAACTCTATTTTAATAGAAAAAAATGTGATCCCACCCCATCAATTTGGTTTTCGAAAAAAACACTCGACGGTGCAGCAAGTGCACAGAGTTATAAACAAAATATCAGAAGACTTTGACAACAAGAAAGTTTGCGTAGCAGTATACATGGACATTGCAAAGGGGTTTGACAAAGTATGGCATACAGGACTACTCCATAAGCTTCACAACATCCTACCACTTAACCTATTCACCATACTAAAAAGTTACTTGACCAACAGATATTTCTATATCAAATGCGACGATGAATGTTCAGATCTTATGCCTGTGGCAGCAGGTGTACCCCAAGGCAGCGTACTAGGAATATTAATATACCTTATATACACAGCAGACATCCCAAACCCAATGGCCCATGGTTCCATCTTTGCTACCTTTGCTGACGATACAGTGCTAATAGCTAGTGCTCTAGCTACACAGAAAAAAGAGCTGCAAACACAATTCAAGAGATCTTAAAAACGACAATGTCATGGTTTGAGAAATGGGGGATTGAAATAAACAAGAACAAAACACAACAGGTGGTATACACAAAAAAGAAAATAACTACCCCAACAAGAATAAAAATAGATGAAGAAATCCTGAAGCTTAGTACAAGCGCCAAATACCTGGGACTCACTATTGACTCAAAACTCACGTGGAAAAAACATATAATAAACAAACGAAACGAAGTAAAAATCAAATTTCGACAACTCCATTGGCTTTTGGGAAGACAATCAAACCAACAAGCTACAATAATATGACCAATCTGGACATATGGAATAGAAATACGGGGAACAGCCAGCAATTCCAACCTCATCATAATACAAAGAGCCCAGTCGCAAATATTAAGAATAATATCTAACTCAGACAGATACACAACAAATGACCACATCCACAGAGAGCTAAGCACACAGACGATCCCAGAGATAGTTAAGCAGAGTTGCATAAACCACATCCAAAAATTATTTTCGCACCAGAATCAAAGCTTAAGAGATATTCTGAGAAGAGAAGCTCAACCAAGAAGACTAAAAGGGACAACTCCCACAGCACTAGCGCATCAATAATTTTTTACCCTGGTCCCTGGTCTGTACAATGTTAGAACATTCCCTCAAATCATTGTTCCTTTTTCGTTTCCCATGGTCGTCAACGTTAAATCGGTCCCGCTCCGAGGCTTCTTCTGCTTCTTTCATTGATATTTTGTTTTGTCTATGGGTGGATTTAAAGTCCTACGCCACAACTTAGTTTGAAGAGTTATGACTCTTGGCGTTCGAATCACGTGGAGGTAGTGCGTTTGCTTGAGGAGAGCAGTGATGAAGGTCATACTGGCATTTACCAAGTTGAATGCCACCAGACACTTTGCCTTATATGCTAACTCCCATTCTTCCCATTCAAATAGATTGCTCATCATTAACTTGCCATCTCTTACTAATCGTAGAACGATGCTTGCTACTGTGTTTATTCATAAATAAATGTTTATTCATCAAGTTGACAGTCCTGACTTCTTAGGTAGACTAAATTTCTCGGTACCAAGTAGATTAACCCTTATGTTAGTAACCAACTTTACCGACGTCTTTTAGCAACCGGGTACCCGGGTACCCATAATTCTGAATATCAAAAATTTTGTTTATTTTATTAAAAAATTTTTCCAAAATATTTTTTTCTTAAAATATTAATAGTAAGTGACAATATAAGGAAAAAAAAATAGTGATGACGCTAAAAAGAAACCAGAAATAATAAATTTCTATAATAAATATAAAACTGGAGTCGACACAATGGACCAAATGGTGCGGAGATACACCAGTCAACGACGATCCTCGAGATGGCCAATGGCAATGTTTTTCAATATGTTAGACATTTCTTGACTTGCGACATATATAATTTATTCTAAAAAAATAATAAAATGATAAAAAAAACGACAGAACGTCGTCAATTTATGCGTAAGCTAAGTGAGGAACTAGCATTGCCGATGATTGAAAATCGTACCGCGAATCCACAAATAATGCGTCACTTTTCAACAAAGATTGCCATTCAAAGTATTTTAGGCCATGCATTGACAGAAACAGTCGTGGTAAATCCTGGTCCAGAGATTCCAAAAGATAAAACCGGAAGAAAAATGGTTATAGGATCTTGCTATGTCTGCAATGCTTTGCCAATAAGAAGACGGCGAAAGACACGCAAGTCTTGTGCCAATTGTCGCCAACCTGTATGTGACGAACATTCAGTAAATCGTGTCCAGTGTGTTCAATGTAATTAATTATGCATTTATAAAAATTTTATTCACTTTATTTCCTATGCTTTCCACTGTGGGTACCCGGGTACCCGGTTACTAATGAGGCGATGGCTGAAGTTTAAGCATAAAAAAATATAATAAAAAAATATATGGGTGATTCCATATCAGATTTACAGTCGATATTGGGAAATTCGATGAGATATTTTTTTCATGCTCTTT
The DNA here is from genome assembly GCF_018152265.1 of Drosophila ficusphila. Taxonomy (NCBI): domain Eukaryota; kingdom Metazoa; phylum Arthropoda; class Insecta; order Diptera; family Drosophilidae; genus Drosophila; species Drosophila ficusphila. Next base: position 915,088 of record NW_025064156.1, read on the forward strand.
ATCGAAAATAAATCGACACGTATTTTTTTATATGGCTCAGAAAATTTTTTTTGACAAAGTTATGATTTTTTGAATTTTTGATGAACTGCCCTTTTTTTGATGACAGTCGCGTTTTCCAGCCCCAATAACTCAAAAACCGTACGTCGCAGGAAAAAAATCTATAGGAAGTAAAAATTTCATCCTTCCTTCTTCTTTGCAAAACTTTCGTGAAAAAATTTTTTAAACAATTTTTCACCACAAAAAGTTCAAATGTTTATAACAAATTAATTTTTCTCCAACTTGGACCATTTTGATTTTTTTTTTTTTACAGTAAATCCTTCAAATTCTTCTGATGAACATACTAAAGTTTCAGAATGGTATCAAAATTAGTTTTTGAGTTATAGAATTTTAAAGATTATCATGCACGGTCCGCGCGCTCGGTCTCAGGGCGTGCGCCGACCAACGACTCTAACGAGCGTCAATTCGCTTCGCGCGCGCATAGTAAGGGTCAATAAAATGAATTTTTAATGCTATTTAATTCTATAACTCAAAAACTAATTTTGATACCATTCTGAAACTTTAGTATGTTCATCAGAAGAATTTGAAGGATTTACTGTGAAAAAAAAAAAAAATCAAAATGGTCCAAGTTGGAGAAAAATTAATTTGTTATAAACATTTGAACTTTTTGTGGTGAAAAATTGTTTAAAAAAATTTTTTCACGAAAGTTTTGCAAAGAAGAAGGAAGGATGAAATTTTTACTTCCTATAGATTTTTTTCCTGCGACGTACGGTTTTCGAGTTATTGGGGCTGGAAAACGCGACTGTCATCAAAAAAAGGGCAGTTCATCAAAAATTCAAAAATCATAACTTTGTCAAAAAATTTTCTGAGCCATATAAAAAATACGTGTCGATTTATTTTCGATAAAGAGCATGAAAAAAATATCTCATCGAATTTTCCAATATCGACTGTAAATCTGATATGGAATCACCCATATATAAATTAAATGAACTCGCAACTAGCTTCCTTTTAAGTTAAAAAACGACGATTTAAGAGCTTAACATGAAATATTGAACTTGCTTTAAGCTTTTCACACAGATATACCGCGGGGGGTACCCGGGTACCCGGTTACTAACATAAGGGTTAAAATATTAATAGTAAGTGACAATATAAGGAAAAAAAAATAGTGATGACGCTAAAAAGAAACCAGAAATAATAAATTTCTATAATAAATATAAAACTGGAGTCGACACAATGGACCAAATGGTGCGGAGATACACCAGTCAACGACGATCCTCGAGATGGCCAATGGCAATGTTTTTCAATATGTTAGACATTTCTTCACTTGCGACATATATAATTTATTATAAAAATAATAAAATGATAAAAAAAAAACGACAGAACGTCGTCAATTTATGCGTAAGCTAAGTGAGGAATTAGAATTGCCGATGATTGAAAATCGTACCGCGAATCCACAAATAATGCGTCACTTTTCAACAAAGATTGCCATTCAAAGTATTTTAGGCCATGCATTGACAGAAACAGTCGTGGTAAATCCTGGTCCAGAGATTCCAAAAGATAAAACCGGAAGAAAAATGGTTATAGGATCTTGCTATGTCTGCAATGCTTTGCCAATAAGAAAACGGCGAAAGACACGCAAGTCTTGTGCCAATTGTCGCCAACCTGTATGAGACGAACATTCAGTAAATCGTGTCCAGTGTGTTCAATGTAATTAATTATATTGCATGCATTTATAAAAATTTTATTCACTTTATTTCCTATGCTTTCCACTGTGGGTACCCGGGTACCCGGTTGCTAATGAGGCGATGGCTGAAGTTTAAGCATAAAAAAAAAATAATAAAAAAAATAATATAAATTAAATGAACTCGCAACTAGCTTTCTTTTAAGTTAAAAAACGACGATTTGAGAGCTTAAAATGAAATATTGAACTTGCTTTAAGCTTTTCACACAGATATACCGCGGGGGGTACCCGGGTACCCGGTTACTAACATAAGGGTTAATATAACCAGCATGAGCCTTTTGGAGTACTTTGTTCTGGCTACAATAAACTTTTTTCGATAGTATCTTCTTCTGACTCTCTGCAGCTCCTTAAGCAATTAGTACTAACATTTCTGGCACAAAATTAGATCGTTAAATTTAAAATTAAAATTAAATTCCAAATTTATTTTGTTTTTAATTTTTTTTAACATCGCATCAAAATTTCCGCGAAGTAAGTCTTGTATAATAGAGTTTTTACATTTTGTTCCAATGTCCGAAATGAACGTCTTTATTGGACCGTACTTTATTATAAAATTTTCAAATATTGATTTTGAAACAGTATTTGCACTTTTATTTGCAGTTAAAATGGCAGTTTTGCTAAATCACATATAAGTGTGACTGCATATTCGTTACCATTTTCTGATTTTGGTAGTGGACCTATAGTGTCTACTACCACCTTGTCGAAGACATTGATGGGAATGTCAGTTATTGTTAAGGAAGTTTTTGTGTATTTCGTCAGTTTTGACTGCTAACCGGTTTGACATTAACATATATCCTCCGTATGGTATCGAGTCATACCTTTCCAGAAATAATGTCTTTTGAACTTGGCTAAGGTTTTTGTAAAGCCAGTGTGACTTCCTTGTATAGCTTCGTTATGGAATGGAGACAGAATATCTTCTTTTTATACTCTTGCAGAGCAAAGGGTATTATAATTTCAGTTAGAAGTTTGCAACGCAGTGAAGGAGACACCTTAGACCCCATTAAGTATATATTGTAACGAACTGCTTTTCACTATTTGCTCGCTACGTAAAACGCGCGGCTAGCTCAGTTGAGTTTGTGTGTTCGTCCCACCAAATTTTTTGTTGCGAGATCCCGACCAAGAAGTACACAGAATTGGGTTAGATTTAGCAATAGGCAGCTTGGTTTATTGGTTCTCGTTATACAATTGATTCGATGTGAAGTGCTTCTCTCTGGCGACGATATTGCCCTCGTGGACGCCGGTGATGACTCCCACGTCGACTCCTGCGGCGGCACGCCTACCTCGCGTCCTTTGCCTTACCGAGTCTTTCGGGTACCGGTCGCGTAATAGGCTCGCTACTGGTCTTTCACAACTTGGAGGATGTTAAGCAGAACCTCACTAGCGGGGCTAAGCAGTGATGTCTGCAGTCACCACACTTCGCTCCACCCCTGGAGTTTGGTGACCTCACTCTTGTGTGGACGTGACCGTCGTTGGGCTTCTTAACTCGGCGATCTTGATCCGGTTGATTTGGCACTTGGTTTTCACAGAGTTTCCACTCGCGTTGGTACGACTTTCACTTGACTGCCCTCACAGAGTGTGCGCGTCCTCCTTTTATACGTCGACATGATCCCCTAATTTCCCTCCAGACTGATCGCGTAATAGGGTCCAAAGTGCAAGAAGGTCCCGTTAATTCACGGTCTCTTCGCTTTGTGCGGGTCCGAAGTCCGCAACTTCACTGTTATAAAGGGTTCAAAGTCCGCAGCGATACCGTTAGTTCACGGTCTTTCCTCTTTGTGCCGGTCCGAAGTCCGCAACTTCATCGTTATAACGGGTCCAAAGTCCGCAACTCTTTGTGCGGGTCCGAAGTCAGCAGACTCACCTTTCGACCCCGATGCCTTTGCCGACTGGAGTCCAAGGTCCGCAGAGCTGTTATTTCCCATTCTCCTCTGCATACTGCTCTTCCCGCTGTTGCTATGCAGAGCTCTCCTGCACTTGCAATAGTGGGGAGCTTTTCAACTCCTCACATCTCCCCCTTTCTTCGGAAACTTTTAACATTTTGGCCTCCGGAATGTCCTATGCTCCGTTTCCAAATTTTTCCTTCCTTCCACATCCTGATGCGGGAGCCCTTTCTCCCTGGATATCAGCGGGATGGTCTCAGCTTATTGGAACCTATTTGGTCGTTCGGCATTTTGAAGGTGGCATCTTGACCCTCATAACTCCTTGCGAAGGAGGTCCTTGTTTTTTACGGCCGTTGCAGCTTTTGAATGCCACTCCTCCGTAGATCTCCTCATCCTGTCACGGCTGAGCGCTCCTCTGATCTCAGCAGCAACGGTCTCGGTTGACTTGTCTGTTGTTGGGCTTCTTGACTATGCAACCTCACGCAACTTCTTCTGCTTTTTTCGAATTTGAAACGTTTCCTGCCTGACATCTTCCCTCGCATTATCGATCAATCATGGCGTTGCCATGGCGGCCTTCCACCCCGGCCTGACGCAGCTGCTGCTGTTGTTGATGTTGGCGCTGCTGTTGTCGCTGATGGTGCTGCAGTTGTTGTTGCTGCTCTTACGGCTGCTGCTGTTGGTTCCTGCAACTGAAGTCGCTGCCTCTGCTGCTGCTGTTGTGGCCATTTTTTTCCCCCATGGTTTGTGTACCCTACCCTAACCCGCTGTCGCTCGCGCTCCAATGTACCCTTCTTTAATCCGCTTATCGCGCTGCTGCCGCTCGCGCTCCAACGTACCCTTTTCTAACCCATTTATCGCTCTCCTGGCGCTCGCGTTCCATCTTTACGTGTGTGTGGGAGCCAATACATCGATTCTCCGTATCGCACGTACATTGTGCCCCCCAATATGACGGTCACTACTTATTATTTCTCCTCGGTTGTGCCTGGCTTCAGCTCACTTATGTGAGTCCTTTTCTCCTTGCCACTCAGGTTGTGCCTTAAGTTGCAAATGATCGGGAATATACAATTTGTGATTGTAAAGCCGTCCACCGCTTTGGACAGGTTGTGCTCCTTGGCCCAGACCTTATCGCCAATCCGACCGTGTGCTCATCGTACAGAGCCTTTGGAAGCCTGGGTTTTCTACCCTGGGTGATAAATGCTGACGAGTATCCGGTGGACTCCGCCACGCTGGCTATTTTTCATTCCACGTCCTCTGGTCGGCTCCCGCAAACTGAGCGATCATTGTCTTCATCGTCCTGTTCGCCCTCTTCGTCGGTTTCTCTTGCGGTGTGTATGAAGCAGTTAATTGGTGCCGCACACTCAACTCTTGCAGGAATTATTTTAAAGACCTACTGGTGAACTTCACACCATTGTCCGTAAATAGGTCCTAGGGGACGCCGTATCTTGACACGATTCTCTTCCTTATCGTCTTTTGCAGCGATTCTGTGGTCACCTTCCACATGAGCAATATCTCGGTCCACTTGGAGAATCGGTCCAGCAGCACGAGCATTCACATTCCCGTGTTTTGACCGTGGCAGTGGCCCGACGAAATCGGCGCACAATATTGCCCTTGGCTTCTCGAGAATCTGCATTAATATCTTGACGTCGGTCAGCAGCTGCTTCAGTTTGTACCTCATACAGCTTTTACAGTTCCGTACATAGGCCCAGATGTCTCTGTGAATGCCCGGCCAGTGGTACCTCGCAGCCACCCTTGCTGTCGTTTTCTGCCGTTTTCTCCAATAACCCTCTTCCTCGATCTTCTGGGTATGCACAATTTCCATGCAACCACGTCCTCGTTTCCTGTTCTGTAGGGAATATAGCGATACATCCAGCATGTAGTCCGGATATTTCTGCGGGTTTTGCGCCACCGTGCTCCTCATCTTCGCTATCCAGTCACTCTTCGGTTCCTTATCCTTTGGGCCTGTCCTCGTTGTCTTTATTCGGCGGCATTTCGCTGGCAACGGCTGCCTGGACAGGGCGTCCGCCACGACATTCAGCAGGCCTTTCCTGTAGGATATCTCAAAGCCGTACTTTTGGAGTTCCAGTGCCCACCTTGCAATCCTTCCTGATGCCCTCTGTGCTATTTAGCCATTTGTGATTCGTAATTACTTTAATATGGTATCCCTCTAGGTATAGGTGCAATTTCATTATGGCCCACACAACTGCCAAGCATGCTTTCTCCGTTGAGGAGTTATTCCTTTCCGCTCCACTCAGGGAGCAACTTGAATATGATATTACTCTCTCGCCGTAGTTGCCCATAGTTGCTCGCGTCTGTCTGCAGGACGAACGTCTTTGTGAAGTCAGGGCACGAAAGGATTGGGTCTGCGACAAGCCTGGCTTTGACCGCTTTGAATGTCTACAGGTGGTCGCCACTCCTAGGTACTGTCTCAGTTCCTTAACGTTAGCTAGGAGTTCCAGCAACGCTATCGCCGCTACCTTCTCCGGATCAGTTCCAATTCCTTTGTCCGTTGGTCCGCGATGCCCTAATGACTGTAGCTCGTTCCTGAGGAATTTGCACTTGTCCACGTTCACCTTAAGGTTTGCTGCACGCATTCTTCGGAACACTTCCCATGACGATGATGTCGTCCTGGTACGCGAAGGCGTCCGGCATCATACCGGGCCCTATGACCTGGTCGAGTGCCCATTGAAATGTTGCCGACGCTGAATGCAGTCCGAATGGCATCACTTTCCATTGGAACAATCAATTTCCTGGGATGGTGAAAACGGTGTACTGCCGGCTCTTCTCCTCCAATGGTATCTACCAGTATCGGTCCTTGAGATCCAGGCTACTTATATATTTTGCCTCTTTTAACTGATCTAGAATGTAGTTAATCATAGGCATTGGGTACGCATCCTTTATCGACTTCCCGTTTATCTGCCGCAAAGCTACGCACAGACTCCATTTTCCCGTCTTCTTCTTCACCATGACGATTGAAGGCTGTATGGGCTTCGCGACGGGTCGATGCATCTTTTCTTCAGCAGCTCGTCTACCTTCCTGTTAATTTTCCCGCATCTTTGGGTAGTACCGCTGCTTCACTGCCTGGTCGTCTTTCAGCGTAATCTTACAGACGGCTACGTCCGCTTGACTCCTCCAGGGCTCTTAATTCCTTCCTCAGGAACTCGGCGATGTCCTCTTCCGAGAGGGGTTCTGGCGTTTGTACAACCGCCACCGACCGTTTCTACTCCAGCATTCTTTGACTGTGGTTTCTTGCTAGTATCGCCACTTCAAGTCTGCGCACTTCACCTAAGCCCAATTATCTTGAGGAAATTCCATGCCAGCACGTGGGCGTCTATCACCCGTGGGAGGATCAGCAACTGCATCAACACATTCCTCTTCCCGAGACCAACTTATATCTCCAGCTGTGATTTGATGCTCCCGCATCGTCCGTTTTCTTTGCACACCTGCCTTCTTGTAGGTACGACCTAACCGCCGGCCTGCAGCCTGTCCGCCAACTCATCGCTTATAAAGCTGGTGGCTGGGGTCGCTAGGATTTTCCCGCTCGTGCGCAGCAATCTCCGTTTCTGATGCCAATTTTTCCACACCTCCAGCAGAAAGCGATCCGTCTGTTGCGACACTCCTACGCCCAGTGGTTTTGACTTCCATATCTGCGGCATGCTTGAAATGGGTTGGTCACATATCCCGGCCGTGCGTTACGCTCGTCGGATCCCTCCTGCCAGAGCCTAGACTTTGCTGCCTGCTCCCTCCTCATGGCCGGCGCATGATATCGGACCCTAGGGACGTTCTCTTGTTCAAACCACTCCCTTTGCAGGTCGAGCTCCTCAAACTTTACCGCCAACGCCTTCAGGGCCCCTCCCAGAACCTATTGTTGGCGATGAACCATTTGAGGGCTCTGTCCTGTAGGAGTTCCGGCATCGCCCTTGGAATTTGGTTTATGTCCAGACCGTATGTCACGGCCGACCACTCCACCTGCTCGAGGAACTATAGAGGCTTCTCGTTTTCATCGTAACGGAAGCTCCGTTCCCTGACCTGCTTCGCGACTTTGGCATAGTCCTGTCCGGCTCTGCCGTTGTCCGTTCGTCGTTCGTAGCTGTTTTCCTGCCGCTCGCGTCTGTTCTCCCGTCGTTCGCGGTTGTTGTTCCTGCCGGCGTTTTGCATGCTGCTCACGTCCAGGCTTCGCACCAGGCCTTAGGCTCCGGTAACTTTCACGCCGATCGACGGGTATTTAGCATAATCCCTTTCTAGGGCACCAGAACTACTGTTGCCTCTGTTCTCCTAGACAAGGCCATCTAGCTTTATGCCTAGGGCACATGCTATAGCCGGGAAATCGTCATTTTTAAGGTTATATAACTACAATTTTCCCATACTAACTCTGTTTTTCTGTGGTACGAGAATCACGCTTGAGCGCCAGATGTATTGAACTGTAAAACGCGCGGCTAGCTCAGAGCTGAGTTTGTGTGTTTTTCCCACAAAATTTATTGTTACGTGATCCCGACCAAGAAGTACACAGAATTGGGTTTGATTTAGCAATATTGGTATATTGGTATATTGGTTCTCGTTATCGAATTGATTCGATGTGCAGTGCTGCTCTCTGGTCACAATATTGACCTCGTGGCCGGTGATGACACTCGCGCCTTTCACAACTTGGAGGATGTCTGCAGTCACCACTCTTCGCTCCACCCCTGGAGTTTGGTCGGGGCTTCGTAATTTCAATCCAGACTGATCGAATGATCGGGTCCAAAGTGCATCTAGGTCCCGTAAATTCACGGTCTCTCCACTTTGTGCGGGTCCGAAGTCCGCAACTTCACCGTTATAACGGGTCCAAAGTCCGCAACTTCACCGTTAAAAGGGTTCAAAGTCCGCAGCGGTACCATTTGTTCACGGTCTCTCCTCTTTGTACGGGTCCGTTGGGTCCAAAGTCTGCAAACTCACCGTTTGATCCCGATGCCCTTGCCGACTGGAGTCCAAGGTCCGCAGAGCTGTTATCTCCCATCCTCCTCTGCGTGCAGCTCCTCCCACTGCAGCGCGCTGTAGCTATGCAGAGTTCTCCTGGAATATATTCTTGATGAGCATCACGATCTAATTCCGTCTGTCTGTTTCTATGTAACCTTGTCTCTCAGTTGTCAAGCTATTTTATTAAAAAAAACTACTTGATCAATTATTTTAAAATTTTCAGAATATATTTATACATGTTTTAAGAATATACAGTGAAATTTTTAAAGAAAAAAATTGAATATTTTGTAGGTTAGAGCCGATCTCCAACGGCGCTAAAAAAAAAGTGCCTTAACTGCTGCAGTGATTCCGGCCCTCTCCGTGGATGAAATCAAAAAATGAAAAATTCTCGTTAAACTAGATGATATTGTCTATACAATGACCTACAATAAATAAAAAATATCAAAAAATGACAAAATGGCGGTGTTAAAAAAAAAAAAATCGAATTTTACCCAAAATTTTGGTCGTTGATCGGATCAAAAAATCGATAGGTCATTGTAGGGAGAACTATATAGAGAACATGTAAAAAAAATTTGATAGTGATCGGATCATTAGGTGTTGAGTTATTACTGCAGCAAATTCGGAAAATGCTGTTTCGAGAAAAACGCGTTTAAGGATAAAATGATCGTATTCACTGTTATACGAGCGGCTGCTCTTAAAATTGCTATAACTCAAAAACTGTTTGAGATATCGATTTGAAATTTTAATATGTTATTTTTAAAGGTGTAATCTAGCGAAATATGAAAGAAAAAAATTTTTTTTGAAATGTCACACTAGTTGTGCCCCTTAACGACTATCGATTTTCGAATCAAATTTTATTAAAATGGAATAGCTATATGATAAAGCTGCCATAGAAAAGATATAAAATATATATATATACATAAAGAATAAAAAAATTACGTCGTTGTTTTTTATCCCACGTTCATGATTTTTAGAACATCAAGTCATAAAAATCGGACAAGCAGCTACCATAGGAAAAACCGAAAAATCTAAATAGAATTAAAGGAATTAAAATTTTCATCAGAAAATCATGATTTCTGGATTATAGAATTTTCTTACGAATTTTGAATTTAGAATTAAATTTTATTAAAGTCGGACTACTATATCATATAGCTGCCATATGAACCGTCTTCGAATATAAAGAAACTTCGAAGAGGAATTGACATCCACATATTTGATAACTACAAGAGTATATAAGCTTCGGCTTGCCGAATTTAGCTGCCTTTCTTTTTCATTATTTATTAGAGTCACCGGGTAGCGCTACTCTCTGCACTTCTGTCTATTAAAAAAAGTTCTTTGCCTGTTGCAATATTACTAAAGCCCATGAATCTATTTGAACTGAGATTGAGGGTGTCTTATGGTTTTTAATGTTGTTGGGAGTTTCCCGAAGTGTTCTGGGCTACCCTGACATTGTTATTATTATCCGTGTTATTTCCTCCATTTAGACGACTGTTACTTCTGTAACTGTTTTATCCTCTGTTGATGTTGTTATGGTAGTAGTTGAATTGCAGTTACAATCTATACTAATATTATAAAGAGGTAAAATTTGTTTGTTTGTTTGTTTGTTTGTTTGTTTGTTTGTTTGTTTGTTTGCAGGGAATAGGCTCCGGAACTACTGGTCCGATTTAAAAAATTCTTTCGCCGATAGAAAGCTATATTATCGTGGAGTTAAATAGGCTATAATTTATTTTGAAAAAAATTAGGGATCCGTAAGAAAATTGCAATATTGTCGCATAGAAAGTGAGTTGCTACCTCATCACACTGACAAACACGCTCCCATAGCATTTTAACTCAATTTTTGTGTTCACTGTGAAATTGTGAAAAAAAAAGAATTTTTATTCAATTTAAGTTGAACTGTGAAAATTATGTGGATCGTGCATTTGAGGATAAATTCACCACTCTGTCCATAGTCAAAAATGCTTAGAGGACGACGTGCAAACATTGGCCGCAGACATCCAAGCCAGCAGCCAGTATATTCACAAAACTTAAGCGAAGAAAGACAAATGAGCACATGGAGATCATTGGCATCATTCAATCGCTTGGCATTCCAATATGATCCCACTACGAACTACAGTGATAATGAAAATTTAGATATTAGACCAATGGCGACTATATACCGATATTGCAGTGCGTTAAAGTTTAAAAGAGAAACGGCTGGATTGTGCTGCGCAAGTGGAAAAGTCAAACTGGAAAAGTGTTAAATCACCATCTTTCTATACTTCCATATATTTGAAAAATGTTGCAACATGGATTATTATGTTGTTAAATTGTGTTGACCAGCGAAGCGGACACAGGACCTCTAGTTATTTATATTTTAATTGTTATTATAACCACGGCCATTGCCTCTGCCACGATAACTAACTCTCTTGTAATTAGCGCGGTAAGCTTGACCTCTCTGAATGTAGAAAATGGTACTAGCAGTGCTAGTCATTTCTTTGCTACAATTAATATTTTTGCTTATGGCATCGTTCATTGTTGATAATGTACCAGCTTCCAGAATAGTTTTAAGTCTACCATGTTCTGTGAGGAGTTGTGAAACTCCCCTCTATTGCAAGTGCGGGGAAAACTCTGCATATCAACAGCGGGAGGAGCTGCATGCCGAGGAAAAAGGGAAATAATGGCACAGCGGACTTGGACCCGTTGTAACGGTACTTCTGCGGACTGTAGACCCGTTTTAACAGTAAAGCTGCGGACTTCAGACCCGCAAAAAGAGGTGAGACCGTGAACCAACGGTACCTCTGCGAACTGTGGACCCGTTATAACGGTGAAGTTGTGGTCTTTGGACCCGCACAAAACGGAGAGACCGTGAACTAACGGGACCTATTGTACTTTGGACCCGATCAGGCGGTCAGTTTGGAGGGAAATTACGGGACCAAGTCTCCCTATAAAAGGAGGACGCACGCAAGCTGGAGGACAGTCAAGGGAAAGTCGTGCAAGTGATCGTACCAACGCGAATGGAAACCCAATGAATACCAAGTGTCAAGCTGAGATTCAGTGGGTGCAAGGTAAAGGCGCGTCTACGAGTCTGAGGAACGAAGAAGTTGGTGGAGTCTTGGCAGTGGATGTTGTGCGTAGGTAAGCCGGTATCGATTTTCACGAGAGTGGAAATTTGCTGAGGTGCCATGCCGACGAAGAGCCAGTGAAGTTGTGCGTGGCAACCGGGCGTCGGTCCACACGAGAGTTAGGACCTGCTGCGGGTGCCGGGCCGACGAAGTCCCGACCGAACTCCGGGTGTGGAGTGAAGAGTGGTGACTGCAGGCATCACTGGCTTAGCTCGGCTATGAAGGTTCTGCTTAGCATCTTCCAAGTCGAGAAAGACTAGTACCGAGCCTATTACGCGACCGGTACCCAAAAGACTCGGTGAGGCAGAGGACGCGAGGTAGGCGTGCCACCGCAGGAGTCGACGCGGAAGTCGATATGAAGATTCAGGTAATGTTCGAAAATTACCGCATGTGAGATGTATTTTATATATGCCCTCTGGGCTGCTGCTTCGTCCACGATGATGTAAGGCTTTTGCTCAATTACACTTGTCTTTGGTGTCAGAATCAGTTTGTTCTTAATCTGATAATTCAGATTGAATAAGAACGGCAGGGATGGTGAGGTTGTTTAGGTCTTTATCTTCTATTTCGGGGCTAGTAGAATTAGAGTCTTCTTTGTTTCGTAACCTCTTATAAATCGTAATGCGATGCGAAAATTTTTGTAGTTAAAGCACCGTTGGATTTTGCAGACAGCTATGCCGCCTTCATGTCGCAATTTTGAGTTTTGTGTTTCTCTCGCTGTTTTCGTTTAGTTTGCTGATTTTTTTCGGAGAGTAACATCGTTCTGTGAAAATGTCAAAAAAACTTATTTTTATAATTTAACTAGAGGTCCTGTGTCCGCTTCGCTGGTCAACACAATTTAACAACATAATAGTCAATGTTGCAACATTTTTCAAATATATGGAAGTATAGAAAGATGGTGATTTAACACTTTTCCAGTTTGACTTTTCCACTTGCGCAGCACAATCCAGCCGTTTCTCTTTTAAACTTTAACGCTCTGCAATATCGGTATATTGTCGCCATTGGTCCAATATCTACATTTTCATTATCTCTGTAGTTCGCAGTGGGGTCATATTGGAATGCCAAGCGATTGAATGATGCCAATGATCTCCTTGAGCTCATTTATCTTTCTTCGCTTAAGTTTTGTGAATATACTTGTTGCTGGCTTGGATGTCTGCGGCCAATGTTTGCACGTCGTCCTCTAAGCATTTTGGACTATGGACAGAGTGGTGAATTTATCCTCAAATGCACGATCCACATAATTTTCACAGTTCAACTTAAATTGAATAAAAATTCTCCAAAACTCCACGATAATGTAGCTTTCTATCGGTGAAAGAATTTTTAAATCGGACCAGTAGTTCCGGAGCCTATTCGCTGCAAACAAACAAACAAATTTTACCTCTTTATAATATTAGTATAGATACAGTCGAGTCCCGATAATTCGAAACGGCAAGGGGATCATTTTTTTTTTTTTTAAATTAGACGGGAATTCGATTTATCGAGGTTTCTATTTAACGGGGCTCAAAAATGAAAGAGTCGTATAAACGGGGTTTTTACATTTCACATCATGTTAACATATCGACGCAATTCCGCAAATGTATCGTATGTTGAAAAATCAAATTTTACAGGAGAAGCTTTTTCTTTATTTTTGTATTTCGGTATTTTTGTGCGATTGCAGTATTTCCATGCAAATAAAAAACAATTTGTATGGACATACGATAATTTCGCGCGCACATTGCATACGATAAAATTGAAACTTAATTTTTATCGAAACTATAGGGCATTCAGTTATAATATTTCACAGGGTAGTGAGACATTAGGTGCCTAACAATTTTGCATTAAAATCTCAATTTCGAAAAAAAGCGGCATACGATACTTTCGCGGAAATGCGTCGATATGTATTTAAATTTATTAAAATTAAACAAACATTATAAGTATGTATGTACATTCATTTGTACGTTTTTCAAATAAAAGGAAAATTAAACAATAACATAAAATTATAACAGAGAGAGAAACACAAAATTCATAATGCATAGCAACATAAAGGCGGCATAGCTGTGTGTGCAAAATCTAACGGTGCTTTAACTACAAAAAATTTCGCATCACATTACGATTTATAAGAGGTTATGAAACAAAATTACGATTTATAAGAGGTTCAGTATTCTTTGCGTTGCGCCAAATACGAATAAACGAGTTTTTTTTCAAGGGGACAGAATTTTTTACGATTTATCGCGATTTTCGATTTAGCGGGGTACGAATTATCGGGATTCGACTGTACATCGAAGTGTTGGAGAAGCGATTGCTACCCTATTTGGAGCAAAAAAGGGAACAACAGCTTTTATTTCAACAAGATAATGCTCCAATACACGTGAGTCGCTAGATCAGGCGCTTCTGGGAGGCGTGTTCTGTCAAGGAACTGAACTGGACACCATGTTCCACTGATCTTAATCCCATAGAAAACATATGGGGGATCATGATCCGCAAAATTATAAACAAGGGTATAAAAATTAAAGGCGGACAGCTAAAACGAGCTATAAATTAAGATTACTATTCATTGGACGCCAATTTATTCAAAAAGTTAGCTGATGTAATGAAAAATGGAATTACAGTATAATTCGCTTAACTGCATCGAGTCGATTGCAGTGATTTTGGAGGCAGCTATCTTAAAAAGGCAGCTAACGTAATTTTTATAAACTGTCTAAAATAGAATGAATTTGATCCATTTAAATGATTTTTAATTATACGGTTTATTGTTGATCTGTCACACTTGTATTTCGTGCAGAGAACACTTTTATCAACTTTTTCGCCTACAGCCGTAATAATTTGGAGCTTTTCTTTTAAAGTTAAGCCAACCAAGCGCTTCACTTTACCCATTTTTACGATTAGGAATGATTTATGCACACAAATGGCACGATCAAAACAAACGAAAAACGGACATGCGCAAAGAGATGCAAGCGTTGCCATATGCACAAAAAAAAGATACATGATTAAAACTCATAAATTTATTGTTTCCAAATTCGAATCCTAGATGGCGCAGTTAAGTTGGATGATATTCATAGAATAAGACAGTTAAATTCTGCCGAAACGAGGCACTTAAGTGCGAAAGGCAGCTAACTTGAATGCAGCAAACGTAATTAATTTCATACAAATGAGACCATAAATGCAGAAAAAAATAGAAATAAGGCAGTTATCTTGACGATGCAGCTAAGCATCGAGGCAGTTAAGCGAATTATACTGTATTTAATTGTTTAAAGGCAATACCAAGTGGACTAACTAGGTTTTAAAGGCCTAAAAAGGGCCATGTTTGATTTTTTTTTGCGGCGAAATGAGTAAGTTTATTTTTTTGAGCTTAATTACATTTAATTGTTCAACTTTTGAAGAGTATTAGAAAAAAAAAATTATTAAAAAATATTTTGAAATAAGCCTGTGGCGGTTAATCTTCCGAAGCGCCCAAAAAAAAGTTGTTTTGCGGTGAACATCATAGGGCGTTAACGGAACATCTAAAAAAAAAAACGTGATATGCGTTGTGTTCGAGCATCTATTAAGAGTTTTTCGTAGGAGACAAAGAGTGTGCTTAATGCAGTTTTCTACGCTCCAGAGACGTCCCAGCAGCACAAAAGACGAATGCCAAAATCCGACAAACCACTCTTTGGCAAGCGGTGTTCGGTGCTGGTCGGCCTGTGTCTTTGATTTTTATACCTTGAAGAACCCTAAAATTTTGATATAACTTAACCTTTGTAATTAAATTAGTTATTTTTGATATCTAGTGAAATTTGTTAAATAAACTTAATCTTGAAGTTACTTCGGTTGTACCTATTTTTTCTCTTGTCGAATGAAAGTCCCCAGAGCGGTAGACGCTCAGCATTGACAATTTAGCATTTGTCGCAACATTTTTGGTGGCCTATGAGGGGAACCATTTGATCATAACTTCGTGATTACATTTGAAATTAATTTTCAACAGTTATCTGCCCATAAATTGGCAAAAGTGGTTCTTTGTGTGTTCATAAAAATCTAAAAGTTCAGTGCCAGCACGCACCCAAAAAGAGTCAGCCAAATACCAAACCTAATTGGTACATAGACGCCGTTCTTAAGTTACCGGCGTCTCTTTCTATACTTTGTGCTTTCGTATGATCGGCCAAGTGCAACGGCCACATACCCGTACATATATACGTCACGTCGCTGGACCGCTAGAAGCGCAGCTGCAGTGATTCGCTAAATATCGGCGTCTCTCTTTCAACATTTGCCTCGTTGGATGATCGGCCGAGTGCAACGACCACATACACCCACGTCACTTCGCTGGACCGCTGGAAGCGCAGCTGCAGTGACAAGCAAATCACCGCCTTGCTTTCGCCTTTGTCGCTCTACTCTGCCTGGCGGACGACAACAACAACAAACGTTAAACGCTAACGACTGCGAAACACAAGGTGTTCTTGCACAGAAAGGGTGAGTGTTTTGTTATTTGCATGCTTGTATGTTGGTCATAGATTGAGTGCAATTATCTCTGAGTCAAATGGAGAAAAACGAAAGTGAACTAGAAGTCTCATTGGAGAGAGCGGGTTATGAAGATCTCAGTGCTCTTCAATTTGATATTCTTACACGATTAACACAGCTGCATACGAATTTTAAAAAAGATAGTGCAGCTCGAAAAACCAAAGCTTATTTTCAACTCCGTCGCGATAAATTAGAAGAACTTTCTAGACAATTTAATAAAAATCACCAATTGATTGTTATTTCCAAATGTCCGCGTACGCATGCGTATTTTAAAAATGCAATTGAAGATAAGTTTGAGTAAAGTTATACCACGGTTTTTTGTGCTATTTTGGATGCCTACGATGCCCTGCTGACAACAACAAATACTGATACAACAGTTGGAGCTCCGAGCCATAATTCTACGGTGGTCTCTACAGCAGTGTCCTCAGTTCAGCTCCCTAAGTTACCGGTTCCCACTTTTTCTGGCAAACATACAGATTGGCCAGCATTTTTTGATGTATTTTCACAGCTTATAAATGAGAATACGGCACTTTCTAGCATTCAAAAATTCCATTTTCTTAAGCAAGCTTTGCCAGGTGATTGCGATCAGGATGTCCAGCAAATGGATTTGACGGAAGCAAACTATTCAGTGGCCTGGAATCTCATGGTTAGGAGGTATAATAACCCAAGGTTGTTATTTATGCACCATATGAATGCCCTATATGACTTGCCTGTCATCGTCAAGGAATGTTCAACGGAATTCAAGCACCTACTCAACGTCACCAATGTGTGTATAAACGAATTCAAGCGTCTCAAAATCGCAATCTCAACTTGTGACCATTGGATAGTGCATCATCTCGCGATGAAACTCCCATCAACTACTCTCCAAGCCTGGGAGCATCACCTGGGCAGCTCAGGAGAAATTCCAACCTTTTCGATGTTCGAAAATTTTCTAAACAATCGCCTTGTCAGCATCGAAATGATAGAAAGTCGCAAAGGGAACCCATCAGCAAAACCCACATCGGTCCAAAATGCATCGCATAAACCGTCATACAAGCTTCCGAACAACTCTAACAACAATAACATACATAAACGCGGCAGCTACCATACCACGAGCGGTACCAATTCCGCAATGCGTTGCACTCATTGTAGTGGCAACCACATTTTAAGGCCTTGTCCAGAGTTCTTGTCTAAAGATTGTTTTGCTCGAAAACTGATAGCGGAAAACACCAAGGTTTGTCTGAATTGTTTAAGCCCTTCACATAATTGGTCTCAGTGCAGTAGTACAAAGAATTGTTCTCAGTGTGGTCAACGGCACCACACTCTTTTACATTTTCCTAGTCAGCCTAATAATGCTAGATCTAATGTTCCACAGCATCAGTCAACGAGGGATTCATCCTCATCGGCAAGCTCAATTCAAGCCAACACAACTCAGCTCGTGAGTGCAATGGCCTCGTATAAGTCACCCACAGTGATTCTAGCGACGGCACTGGTTCGACTACACAACAACATCACTGTTCAGTCTATGATAGTACGCGCTTTAATTGATCACGGCTCCGAGGGAACTCTTGTTACGGAAAATGTCGTCCAAGCCCTTGGACTAAAGCGATTCTCTGTTTCTGCTGAAATCACGGGAGTTGGCGAAAACTCAACAAATAAGTGGAAGCATCGCACGGGGTTTACATTAAGCTCATGTATACACCCTCAGTTCCAAATGTCAGTGGATACGGCGTTTGTGCTTCGCTCTTTAACATCGCCTCTGCCAAAGATGAATATCCACCTGCAAAACTGGTCGCATATCCAAGGACTCGAATTGGCAGGTCCTACTTTTACGCGATCCGGTCGAATCGACTTGCTGATTGGCGTGGATGTCATACCTCAGCTCATGCTGTCTGAAGTTCGGAAGGGAGCTCAGGATCAACCAATAACTCAGCGCACGCAACTGGGTTGGATTGTATTTGGTAAGACAAACCAAATACTTTCCCATGCCATATCCATTCGATGCCATCAGACAAATTTGGAGTCTTTGGTCAATAAGTTTTTTGAACTAGAGAAAATTCCCGAAACTCGACAGTTGACAGCAGAAGAACAATGGTGCGAGGATCATTTCAAACGCACGCATACACGTCAATCCAATGGGAAATATATGGTTCGGCTCCAATTCAAGACGCAGTTCGATTCCTCGCAAGTTCTTGGGAAATCTCGGCAAATAGCCCTTGATCGCTTCCATATGTTGGAGCGCAAGTTTCAAAAACAACCAGCATTACATCAGCAATATTCAGCCGTCATCCAAGAGTATTTTGATCTCAACCAGATCATCGAAGCTGCAAGCACTGAGGAGCAACATCGGACTCAAACGCCATTGGGGCAGGTCGGTTTTGCGGCATGCACTCTGCCTCATCACGCTGTACTAAAGGAGGAGAGTACCACCACCAAATTACGCGTGGTCGCGTTTTTTTGGCGAAACGAACAGGATCAAATTCAGGAATATTGTTTAACTACAGTGACCTTTGGAACTGCGTCGGCTCCATATACGGCCATCAGGATTATGCATCAACTAGCTCAGGATGAAAGTGTGAGATATCCATTGGCACAACATGTACTGCAAAAGGAAATATATGTTGACGACGTTCAAAGTGGTCATGACACCGTGGATGGAGCCATCAAAATTCGAGAGGATCTAATTGCTGCACTTCAATCCGCTGGCATGTGTCTCAGGAAATGGGCATCTAATCATCCTGACTTGCTGGTTAACATTGCGCAAGAACATATGTCGAATTCAACCATTTTAGAAGTCGACAATCATGATTCAATAAAAACACTTGGTTTGTATTGGCATCCTAAAAGAGATGTTTATGGCTTTCATATAAAATTCAAAATTAGTCAAGAATTTACTAAACGAGCATTACTTTCCACAGTGGCCCGGTTGTACGATCCATTAGGATTTATTGTGCCAGTTATCACAACTGCCAAAGCAATTTTGAAGGACGTCTGGAGTGTTCGTATTGAACGTACTGCTGGAGTTTCCTCGCCATTAGAGTGGGACGAAACACTTCCTCTAGATTTACGAGAACGCTGGAACGATTATATCACGAGATTACCAGATGTCGAGGCAATCCAAGTACCTCGGTGGTTAAATGTTCAACGTAGCAGTCTAAAATCTCTTCAACTCCATGTATTTAGTGACGGATCGACCATTGCATATGCTGCGTGTGCGTATCTCAGAGTTCAATGGATGGATGATACTGTATATACCCATTTACTTACTGCACGTAGTCGCGTTACACCCCCCACGAAGCCAATGACAATTCCGAGAGTGGAGCTTTCTGGTGCCCTGTTAGCCACCCAGCTGGCAAAGTGGTGCTGCCAACAGCTACATTTACAAGACCAAGCAATATCGCTTCATTTTTGGTCCGATGCAATGATCATACTGTACTGGATTAATGGAGATCCAATGCGCTTGAAGACTTTTGCTGCCAACCGAGTGGGACAAATTTTGGAATCAAGCGTACCGTCGCAGTGGCGACACGTGCCCACTGATACGAACCCCGCAGATTGCGCCACCTGTGGTCTTACCCCAACGCAGCTGGCAAATCACGATTTGTGGTGGTGTGGCCCACCATGGCTACAGCTACCGGATACGGAATGGCCAACTAATCGCTTGGATCCACCGGAGGATAACGTTGCCAGAGCTGAGAAGTGAGATCTTAAAAAATCAACACTCACTTGTACCACTTCGATTGATGAATCAATCATCACCTCATTTTCTTCCTATAACAGACTCATCTTTGTTGTGGCCTATATGCTACGCCTTGTACACAATTCTAAATCTGCATTGGCATTGCGTCAAACAGGCCCAATAAAGACACAGGAGTTTCAAGATGCCATGCTTCAAGTCGTTCGACTGGTGCAGCGGGAAGCGTTTCCATCTGAGATTTCTGGATTACAATCAAATAAATCCTTATCTGGCTCTAATAAACTTCATCAGTTATGTCCTTTTGTAGATCAGCAGAGTATCTTGCGGGTGCGAGGGAGATTAAAGAAATCTTTCCACATCTCTGCTAACCAACGCACTCCGATCATTCTACCCAAGTCACATCACTTCACTGAGCTTGTGATCCGAAATGCTCATCATAATACACTACATGGAGGAATGGATCTCACGATAGCGACTATTCAACAGATTTTCTGGATTGTAAACGGAAAACAAGCAGTGAAACGAGTCCTACGTAAATGTGTTCCCTGTTTCAAACATCGTCCAAAACCAGCATCGCAGTTAATGGCAGATTTGCCATTTCATCGGGTAAACCCCCCAAAACGAGCATTTAAAGCTACTGGCGTGGACTACACTGGCGCTCTGGAAATTAAGGCATCTCGGTTTCGTGGACATCATACCAACAATGTATATATCGCTGTTTTCGTTTGTTTAGCAACCAAAGCAATCCATTTGGAGGCCGTCACAGGATTGTCTACCCAGCATTTCCTATGGGCTTTTCAGCGTTTTATTGGACGCCGCGGATTTTGCAGGCATATGTACAGCGACTGCGGCACAAATTTTATGGGTGCGGACAAATCGCTTCAATTGTGGAAGAAGGACTTTGTTAAAGAAATGACAAAGACTGTGCTGCCTGAATTAACATCTCGCAACATTCAGTGGCATTTCAATCCTCCACACAGCCCTAATTTCGGAGGCTTGTGGGAAGCGAACGTGAAAGCAGTCAAGAGGCATCTATTCCGTACTTTCCAGGGTGTTAATATAACCTACGAGAAGTTGAACACAGTTCTTGTGCAAATAGAGGCATGTTTAAACTCTCGACCCTTGTGCCCGTTGACGTCAAATATGGAGGATCACTCGGCTTTGACTCCGGCTCACTTTTTGATCGGTGATTCCATGATGTCTCTACCAAATCCCACCACAGCGGATAAATCTTTGGAGGTGCAGTTTTTTGAAGGCCAACGACTGGTAAGGCAGTTTTGGAAGCGTTGGATCGCAGACTGGTTGTCACATTTACAAGCTCGCCCAAAATGGTGGCAAGTAAAACCCAATCTAAAGGTAAATGATATAGTCATCATAAAGGATGATCGATTCCCCCCGGCAGAATGGAAACTTGGACGAATTATAGAACTGCATCCTGGATCAGACAACCTCGTACGTGTGGCTTCCGTTAAAACCTCGTCAGGAATATATAAGCGATCGCTTTCAAAACTATGCCTTCTGCCTTAAGATAGCAGCTCAGTAGCTAAAGGTCCCGATTCTACAAATTAACAACAATTATTTTGCACATCTTTGATCCAACACATGTATGCTCTAACAAACACTTGTCTTTTCACAGCCTTTAATTGTCATCAAAGGAAAGGCACTGGAGTTTATACTGGGATCACTTTGAGCACTTATTAAAAGAATTTAGTGTGAGACAAAGAGTGTGCTAAATGCAGTTTTTGCACTCTCGAGATGTTCCAGCAGCACAAATGAGGAATGCCAAATTTATTTATTATTAGGGGGGGAAAGGTTACCTCGACCCAACTGGATCTATTGTACCCCCTATCTGAGCTTAGAGCTCACCCATCAACCCGGCTCCTTCGATAAGGTTGAGGAGCTTTATCGGGTCGATGCTTCCAGAGGTCCCAAGTGTAAGGAACCTGGACCCGAGGGTTCTGCTCCTCAGGCTACTTAGTGCTGGGCAATCTGATATTATGTGTATTGAGGTTTCGTCCTCGTTATCACAGAATCTGCATGTTTTTCTGTTTGCAATCCCTATATTAAATAGGTGTCTCCTTAGTTTGCAGTGTCCGGTTAGTAAGCCGGTAACTATCCTAAGTGATCTCTTCCCTAGTAGTATAAGTTTCTTAAACCTCTTCATGTCATAATTGACGATGAGGGTTTTGGCTTGTCTTTGGCCTGTGGTGTCTACCCAGCAGTCTTGCCTCATATGTACCTCTTCTGTTCTTAGGTAATCTTTGACTGTGTGTCTGCCTATGCCACAGTAAGGCTCGGGTCCTATAAGGGGTCTTTCCGCCCCTAGTTTTGCTATCCTGTCGGCTAGTTCATTCCCGGATATGTCTTTGTGTCCTGGAATCCATCTTAATGACAGCCTGTTGTTGCTGCCCAGAAGGTTCAGCTTTGTCCTTACTTCTCGAACCAGCTTCGAGGTGATTCTATTACTGCATAGTGCAGTAATTGCCGCTCGACTGTCCGAGAGGATCGCAATGTCCTTGTTTGTGTACCCACGCTTCATATTGAGCTCTGCACACCGTCCTATGGCGCAAACTTCAGCTTGGAATATGCTGGTGTATTGGCCTAACGATTCATGGTATTTGATTCGTGGTCCTACTACTCCAAGGCCAGTGCCTTGGTGTGTTAAAGACCCGTCCGTATACCATGCTATAGTGTGACTCGCCATGGAGTGTACTTCCTTCATGGTGGTCCATTCTTTCTTGTTGCTCAGATGAGCAGAGAAATTCTTTTCAAAGATGAATTCTACTGTCATTTCGTCCCTGGGGTGTGAGCTCAGGGGAAGTTCGACTAGTAGTTTTGCTGCATCCCTAGAACTAAGGATGCGGTCACTGCCATTCCCACAAGAAGTGATTCTTAGTAGGGTGGCCTTCCGCTGTAACTCTACTACGCAGTGTAGCGGAGTGAGTTCCATGAGAACTTCCAGTGCCGCAGTGGGGCAGGTTCTCATTGCTCCTGTCATACATATGCATGCCAGTCTTTGCAGCCTTTGGAGCTGTTTCTGTGCGGTAACGAGCCTTGCTCGTTTACCCCAGGCTACTGACCCATATGTGAGTATTGGCCTCACAATTATAAGGTATAACCATCTGATAATTTGGGGTGAGGTCCCCCAAGATTTCCCTGCAATTTTCCGACAGGTGAAGAGAGCCCTGAGGCACTTATCCACTGTCTTTTGCATATGGGTTGCAAACGTTAGCCTTCTGTCGAAGGTAACTCCGAGGTACTTAACTTCCCGGCTTATTGCTACGGGAGTACCTAGTAGTATGATTTGTCTCATCTTCTTCAGTTTGTACTTCTTTGTAAAAGGAACAATGACTGTTTTTGCGGGGTTGAGGTTAAGCCCAACTTCCCTGCACCAGTCGAGCGTTATCTTGAGTCCGAGTTGGACAATATCGCAAAGCGTTTCTTCAAATTTCCCTTTGGCTACTATTACTATGTCATCGGCATAGCCCTGACATTGTATTCCTCTGTCGGCGAGTTTCTTTAGTAGTTCATCTACTAGTAGGCTCCACAGTAAAGGAGACAAGACTCCACCTTGCGGACATCCTCTGCTTGTGGCAACGGTCATTGTGCTGTTGCCAATGGTCGCCATTGCCTGCCTGGAGCTTAACAAGGCTCCAATCCACCTTCTTGTTGTCGCGTCTATATTCCTTCTGGCGAGGGCCGCTGAGACAGCATCATGCGACGCATTGTCAAAGGCTCCCTCTATATCCAAAAAGGCGCAGATTGCAACTTCTTTGTTGTCTACTACCCCTTCAAGGGTGTGACAAAGTTGGTACAGTGCAGTGTCTGTTAAACGACCTGCCCTGTATGCGTGCTGCGTGGGTTGCAGCGGACAGTCCTTAAGAACTGTGCTCCTAATATGGTAGTCTACCAGCTTTTAAGTCAAAACGAGGTTAAGCTGATAGGTCTGAAGGACTTTGGGTTGGTGATGTCTTTCTTCCCTGCTTTGGGGATGAAGACCACCCTAGCTCTACGCCACGCATTTGGGATGTGACCAATTGCTAGGCTGCTTAGCATCAGTCTCCTTAAGCGGGTTAGGAGTAAATCCAGTCCCTGCTGCAGGAATGATGGAGAGATACCATCCAGACCAGGTGACTTAAATGGCTGGAAGGTCCCAATTGCCCATTTAAGTCTCTCCGGAGAGACTAGAGACTTGGCAATTGCCCAGTCCTCAGCGCTTGGTCTGAAGTGTCTTGGAGTGGACGATGCCTCCATTGGGTTGAACGTATCTTCCGCCAGGGGTGAGCTCCCGGGGAAGTGTGTTTTAAAGAGTAAAGCTAGTTTATCCCTGTCGTCGGAAGTGTAAGCGTTGTCACATTTCCTCAGGGCTAGGTTACTTTCTGGTGCAACTTTGGCCATAGCCTTGTGCAATCTTGCCCCTTCATGGGCTGTGCTGATTGCCTCACAGAAGTCTCTGTAGTTCTTCCGTTTGGCCTTCCTGATCTCTTTGTTGTAGAGCGTCAGGCTGTGTCTATATTTTCTCCAGTTATCCTCGCTCGTTTTTGCTCTGTTGAAGAGCCGGCGGGTGGAGATTCTGAGCCGTTCCAGGTTGTCGTTCCACCATGGGGCGTCTCTATCTGCTTTCCGTCTGCCAAGAGGGCAACTGTCCTCAAAAGCATTGGTTATCTTCTTTCAGAGGTTATCCACTGCCTGATCTAATTCTAAGGAATGTCTGGGTATACCTGACGGTTCGTTAGAGAGATTGAGCTCAAGAGAGGACTTGAACCGATCCCAGTTAGTCTTCTTGGGATTCCTTTTGGGGGCGTCCCTAGCGGTGTTGAAGTCTAATTCAAATCTAATGATTCGGTGATCCGACATTGATTCCTCTGGCGACACATGCCAGTTCTTAATGAGTGGTCCTAGAGACCTGCTCATCAGGGTTAAGTCTAGGACCTCTTCTCTTACTCTAGTAATGAATGTCGGTGTGGACCCGACATTACCGATTTCTAGGTTACTATTTACTATAAATTCTATAAGCTGCTCACCTCTGTTGTTGACGTCGGTGCTTCCCCATATCACGTGATGCGCATTGGCGTCACACCCGATGATTAGGGGCATCTTCTTCCTCCTGCAGCATTCCACGAGTCCGATGATTTCCGGTGGTGGGCATGCTGCATCCCCAGCAAAATACGCCGATGCTATGGCGATCGCTGGTAGTCTTCCTGCGCCGCTCACAGTTACTGCGACACAGTCCCTGCTTAGGAACTCTGAAAAGATATTATAGTTGATATCTTTTCTTATTAATATGCATGCTCTGGGGTGTGCACCCCGTTGGTCGCATATTACCTTTGATTCCTTGGTGTACAGGCCTTTAATGCCCTGATTGCACCAAGGCTCCTGAATGAGAGCTAGCCCGAGATGTTGGGAGGTGAACAACCTGGCCAGGACGGCTGATGCCGCCTTGGCTCGGTGTAGGTTCACCTGGGCTAGCCTCGTGCTGCTGTGTGCAGCCATCATTGGAGCGGATGCTCCATCTTTGGTGAAGGGGGCGGGTGTTCCCCTTCACTACCATCCGTCAGAGTGACGTCGGCCTCCATATCGTCGTTACTGTCGGAGGGCGTAGGATGCTCCTTATCCTCATTCCTCTCAACTGTAACGGCGCTAGGGTCCTCCTCTGTGCCCATAGGCTCCTGTGGCTCGTCGAGGGATTCATCGACCTCCACTTTGCCATCTGGGGGACCAGAGGGCGCTCCTTCCGTTGCGGCCACCTTTGCTGCCTTTCTCAGCCCACTCACCGAGACGGTACCGAACCTAAAGTTGAGCTGATGCCCTCTAGCTACGATCTCGTCTCGGGTGAGCTGGTCGATCCCGATGACAAGGAGTGCTCCGCCTCCATCGTTCCTCCGGGAGACCACTCTCCAGGCGTCCGTCTCCAGCCTGTTCTGGCGCCCGAGCAACATGAGGAGTTCCTCATTCTCTCTTTCCGCGCTTCTGGGGCAGAAGACCGTGACGTTATATGCCGCGGGGATATCTTCTCCCACCTTGGTTTCTAGGGGCACGCCCTTCCACGTCCTGAGCAAGGGCACAACGGCCCTCAGCCAGTCCGCTGAGTCCTGATCCAGGCAATCGATTATGAGGTATCCTACCCTGAAGTGGATGCCCCTAAATGCAACTGCCGTGTCCCATGCCGACGTGATTATGTCGTCCATGATGGCCTCCTCCAACTCGGACAGTTCATCGTGGCTCAAGTGCACCTGTGGGAACTCCGCAGGTAGCACCGCCACTCTGACCCTCTTGGCAGCCTCCGCATAGGAGGTGTGTGTGCCAGTAAGAGGGGCTGTGGAGCTGGAGGGTGGCTGCTTCATCCGTGCTGCCGCCGCCTTTGAGGTGCAAGGCTCCTCAAGCTTTGGGCAGGAGGGAGTTGCCTTGACCTCATTGGTGCCCTCTGACTTCGACCTTTTTGGGGTGTCTGTCGGAGGGGTGAGGGTGCTGTTACCCCGCTTGCTGGCAGGTGCACTACTTGGGGCCGCTGGTCGTGGCTCCTTTGCCTTCCTCAATGCCTCGTCAGGTGACATGCCCTGCTTGAGGTATCTGAGGTACCATTTCGCTTTGGACCCCGGCAGGCCTCTCCTGTTGGGGTCGTCTATGCCTCCAGGTTGTCCTCTGGCTGGGAGGACATCCTTCTTCGCGGCAGGCCTGGTCCTCTGTCCAGCCGCGGGGGTGGGCGAGCCAGCCGGGATGGTCCTGCTGGTCGCGCACATTCCCGGACTGGAACAGTAGACTGTTGTGGGGGATGTCCCACATCTTGCGTCCGAGACGCACTCCTGGCGGTGGCTGCGCTCCTGGGTGGGGATGGTCCCACCTGTGGTCGCTCCCCGTCGAGGAGTTGATGTTCGAAGTGTCTTGCGACACTCGAGGCAGGGATGTCCTGCGGTATCTTTTTTGTATTGATATTCTTCCTCATAGTGGATCCCACGAGTTGCGGAGAAAGTAAGGTCCACCCGGGCAGAGATCCGCCATACCCGGGTAAGGCGCGGTTAGGACAGGCGGTCGCCACTTGCCTGAACCCTCCGTGAGAGACTGGGCTAGTTGTTAATCCGGGCCCCCAGCCAGGCTGACTATCGGCACGGGTCGGATGACACCTTAGTCCGGCACCGGAGTGAGATTGCGGGAAGGGAAGTTGGTAGGTAATTGTGAGGGGAGAGGGGTGTGTGAGGCTACAATTTAAAGACGGCCAAACAAGCGTCTTATCAGTACACCGACTCCGGTGTACCCGCTGTTTGTCCGGGGTTGCTTATTCGACTGCGCTTATTCACAACTAACCTTGCGAAGAAGGCCGTTCGCTATCCGCAACCTGCGACCCGCCTGGTGGCCTCAGCTAAGCCCCCCCTTGAACATCTCACTAGTTCGCGAGGAACAGGTTGCCAAATTACAACAAACCACTCTTTGGTAAACGGTGTTCGGTGCTGGTCGACTCGTGTCTTTTGATTTTTATACTTATTGAAGAACCCTAAAATTTTGATATAACCAAAGACTATAGAATATCAAGATGTTGCATTTTTTTTTTTTTTTTTTATAATAGCTTTGCTTTTATTTATTGAATCTACTCTTAATTTTGAGACTAACAATAAGTTGGCGAATCTTAACATTAAAATTTAACTAAAAGTATACTAAGACTGCATTCTGGTTGCGCGTCCCTCAGGTCGTTCGCTGGGTGGGTAAGTCGTTGCGACGAAGGCGTGATTGGTTGCTCAACCTTGTTAGACCTCTCGCCAGGTGGTTAGGGTGCACCGATAGCTTGGTTAAGTACTTTGCCTTCTGTTCAGCGATCACTTCTTTGACTGGTAGGATGTTTAAGTCGCGGTGTATGTTTTCGTTGCGAACGTACCACGGTGCCCCGGTGATAGTTCTCAAGATCTTCGACTGAACTCTTTGAATTATGTCAATGTTTCTATTGCTGGCGTTCCCCCATAACTGGGAGCCGTACATCCATATAGGTTTTAGGACCGAGTTGTACAGCAGGACTTTATATTCAAGGCTAAGAGATGACCGAGCGTTGATAAGCCAATGAAGGCTGCTGGCTTTTAGCTTTAGGTGTGTTCTTTTGGCTTCAATGTGCCGGCGCCATGTGAGTCTTCTGTCGAGATGTACTCCTAGGTATATTACTTCGTTTGCTTGTGGGAGTAGGGTGTTGTTTAATGTAATCGGCGGGCAGTTTTGCCTGTTCAGAGTGAACGTAACATGCTTGCATTTTAGTTCGTTAACTTTAATTCGCCAATCTGACAGCCATTTTTCAACATCGACCAAATGAAGGGCTAGCTGCGCAGTTGCTTGAATCGGGCATTTTGAGCGGCTAAGAATAGCTGTGTCATCGGCAAACGTGGATGTTGTTAGACGTGTGCTTGTCGGGATGTCTGCTGTGTACAGGACATATAAAATTGGTCCTAGCACGCTACCTTGAGGAACTCCAGCTCCAACAGTGTAATCGTCAGATATAGCAGTGTTGCACCTCACGACAAATTTTCTGTCGAAAAGGTTAGACTCTGAAATCTTGTGGGTGCTGTAGGGGAGCATTGTCTTGATCTTGTACATTAGACCTTCTAGCCAGACTCTATCAAATGCTTGAGAGACATCTAAAAATATGGCAGTACAGTACTCCCGTTTTTCGAACGCGTTCCGAATTTCGGATGTTATCCGGTTGACCTGCTCAATTGTTCCATGCTTTTCACGAAACCCAAATTGGTGTGACGGGATTCCTTCCTGGATTCTCAGGTATGTGTTTATCCGAGTCATTAGGCATTTTTCAAAGAGTTTGGATAGGCAAGAGAGTAGGCTTATAGGTCTATACGACGTGGGGATAGTGTGGTCTTTCCCTGGCTTTGCTATCATTATTATAATTGACTTTTTCCATCTCACTGGAAAGTGGCCAAGTTTTGCGATGGCATTAAATAGCTGGGTGAGAGTGCAAACAGCGCAGTATGGGAGCTCAATGATCATTTTGGGAGTTATGAGGTCGCATTCCGGGTATTTTTTCGGATTCAGTTGTCTTTTGATGATGTTAACGATTTCGTTTGGGCGAAACTCGATTGGCTCATGTTGAGGCTGGGGTTCATATGATAGAGTCGGCAAAGTAAACGCATTGGTGGCAGGATTTGGTTGGAAGACATTTTTAAGGTGTTTGGCAAAAGTGCTGGCTCTGTCTGCGTCGCTGCGCGCCCACCCGCCTGTGGAATTTCTAATTGGCATCACGGTTTCTTTCGGTGAGCTCATAGTTGGGTGAGCTCTCCATAGTGAGTGTTTTGTACTGTTAGTTGACAATTGCTCTATGTAGCGGCGGTGGACATACGATTCTTCTTGCTGTAGAGCTTGATCAAGTTGACGTGAGGCTTGTTTTAAGCGTTACTTAGCAGATGGCGATCTGTGACATTGCCATTCTCGGCGTAAGCGTCGCTTTTCGAGGACGAGCTGTTCGATTTGTAGATTTGTCTTCTTTTGAATGTATTGTGTGTTTGTAGTTTGAGGTGTTGAAACTCGAGCTGCAGAGACGAGTACAGACTCCAGTGAATTAACAAAACAGTCTACGTTGGCTTCGTCGCTGAGGTGAGGACTCAGCTCGATGTGTGAGCTAATATACTTCCTGTACTTAACCCAATTGGTTTTATGTGAGGTCAGTTTTGATGAGTGATCCCATGTTCCTGGGTGTCGGAGTAGAGTAAAGAGGACAGGCGAGTGGTCAGATGAAAGATCCGAAGGGCATTCGGCGCTTATCATATTTTTAGGAATGTTTTTGGTAATCGCAAAGTCTATTAAATCGGGAAGTTTCTTTGGGTCTGCCGGCCAGTATGTTGGAGTGCCAGAAGAAACATAGTCTAGCTTGTTCTTAGCTTTGATAATTGCATTATAGAGCTGCTTCCCTTTTGGGGTCACGAGGCGAGATCCCCAGTGTGTGTGCTTGGCATTGTAGTCTCCTGCTGCTATGAAGTGGTCTCCGAGTGAGTTGAAAAACTGCATAAACTCATCTTCGGCTATGGTGAAGCGTGGGGGGCAGTATTTAGGTGTATATTTATTGATGTGGCCTGTATGTAGTTTTTAGCAAATTTCGTATGGTAATGGTGCTTAATACGGCTTCTGATTAAAATTCCAGTCCCGCCATGTGCTTTACCATCTGGATGATTTGTTCCATAGAATGTATATCCTCGTAGTTGGAAATTGTATTTGTTTGTAAGATGTGTTTCTGAAAGCAGCATTACGTCGATTTGATTGTCTAGAAGGAATTGCGCTAACTCGAGTTTGTGCTGCGAAACGCCGTTAACGTTCCACGTAGATATTCATAGGGAAGTCATTATTTGGATTGTTGTGAAACCAGCATTTGTATAAGTAGATTTTGGTTTCGCATTAGATCTTGCATAGTTGTACGCATAAACGACATAAACTCCGTAAGGCTTTGTTGTAGACTGCATATCAAAGATTCAAAGTTACTTTTTGGCTGCTCCGGCGGTTGATGCTGCTGAGCCGTGTTCGGTTCTTGGTGTGCTGATTGCGGCAGTGAGATTTTTGGGGCTGGGGTAGCCAGTCCTGATTTTAAGGCGCTTGCGTATGTGACATTTTTGGCGGAGTTTATGGGTCCTAGTGAGGATCTGGCTGCAGTCGAGAAGAAGACTTCAGGGTTTGACCCGGAGCCTATGAACTGATTATTTTGGGTGCGGGCAGTAGATCCCCTCTGGTGGATGCGACTTTTCAGCTCCTTATAAACTGGGCAACCTCTATAGTTAGCAGTGTGATTTCCACCGCAGTTGCCGCACTTTTTCGAGTTCTGGTCATCTTTGCTCGCTGGGCAGTGTGCGGAGTCATGAAGCTCACCACAAACTACGCACACCGGGCGCAGTTTACAGTAAGACCTTGTATGGCCATATTCTTGGCAGTTCGCACATTGTACCGGGCCATTGCGTTTGTGCGGCTCCTCAACTGTAATTCTGCGGTGCAGCAGGAACTGAAGATTGTATATAGGGTGCACTTCGTATTTCTTTAGGGGCTTAATTTGTGGCTCGAGCTCAACCTTAAAGAGTGGCTGTGGCTTTCTATCCCTGTTAAGGATATTGAAGACTGTCTTGGCGTTAAATCCCTTCTCTTGTAGCGCCTTTGTTATCTCTGCAGGCGATACTTCGGGCTCTATGCCGTTAAGTACGACTTGCAGGCCCTTGCTGCTTTTTAGCTGATACGTGTAAATTTCTTTTTTTTGTCGGTGAGGTATTTCGATAATACTCTGTAATTATCTTCAGACTTCGTTTGAACTTTTCCTGGATATTGCCCTTTACGAGTGGTATTATGTGGAAGTTGTCCTTGCCAATAAGCTCTATAATTTTGTTGACAAGAACGTTGGTACTTTTTTCTCGTATGTAAATTGGCGGGGGCTTAGGCTTCCTTTTTTCGACTTCTGTAGATTCGGCGTTATCCTCATAGTCTGCCAAGATTTTAAATCGGTTTGAATTCGTGGGCGTTTCTATTGCAGCTATGTTAGCATTGCCACGGGTTATTTTCCGTTGAGAGTTAAGGGGGCTCAGCTTCCTTTTGATTTGGATGTACCGATCCATACCAGTCTGCACAGCCGGCTTATTATTTTCCTTGTTATTGTTCTCTTTTTCGGGCAGCGCAGCGGCAGAAGTATTAATGTTTGCGCTGCTAACTGATGACGTCGTTAAACGCGCTGTCGTTACAGTTGCGGTTGTTGTTGTTGTTACGGTTGACGTTGTCAAAGAAATTGCGGTGCTAGTTACTGCGCTCTTTGGCTGCAGAGTCATCGATGGTAGCGATGGGGAGCAAGATCGCGCTCTTTCGCTCTCTACGTTTAAGAATTCGGTCAAGTTTGGGGTAATTGACCGTGTTTGTGTTGAGCTTGCATTACTTTCGGTTGCTTTGAAAGTGAAGTAAGCGTTGTTTCTTTGTACTGAGAGCCGTCTCTCGTCTTGCTCACGTTGACGTTGTGTGCGAACGTCGTTTAGACTCATTGCAATCGAGGTTGAGATTGTTCGAGTTTTAAGTGTTATGTTTTATATTAATTAATTAATTAATCAATATAAACATTAGCGATTTCATCGCTAAAAGCGTCTTTTCGCGTTGTTGTTGATTTTCGAAACCAGTCACTGCACTTTTTGATATTATTATACTTTTTTTTTTTTTTCCCGGAGCACAATAAATACACGTCTGCATGCGACGACGATTCGATGTTGCATGACCTCAAAAAAATCGTTCTATGGTGGGTCTTGATATGGAGACCCACATGACTTTGCACTTTTAAAGGCAGCTAAGACTATATACTCAATTAGTTCGCCGCGTTTCATGAAGCCCGGTGGTGTTGTGGTAGATGCTATGCCTCGTGTACATGAAGGCCCGGGTTCGTATCCCCGCCGAGCCCCCAGCCATATCATAAATTGTTTTTTTTTTTTTTTTTTTTGTGTAAATTAATTAATTATTTTATTTTTACATTTTTTTTCAATTTTTTGCTTTTATAATTTTTTTTTTGCGTTCATGCAAGTGGTGAACAGCCTGATACAATTATACAAGGTAGTCCACTCGGCAAAATCCATAGTCCCCTAATTTAACTTTGTCAAGTAAGTGTGAGTGAAACGGCTACATTGTGCTTCAGTTTGACAAGCAGGCACGCACTGAAAATAAGGGACCAAAACCGAACGACTCCGGCAAGCCGAGTGGACTACCTTGTATAATTGTATCATGGTGAGCAGCAAAATACCCTAACACGCGTATGTACATTCGCATGTGTGAAAATTTAACGACACAATTATCTGAATAAGGAACATTATTAATATTGCACCTAAGAATTCTTTAATTTAATTATTATAAACGAAAAATTATGATTTAAATGAAAATAAAAGAAAATAAAATATTAATGCTTTACAAGTCTGATATACCCTTCTACTATTGTAAAGTTTATAAAGCCCGATAAACTGAAAATTGTCAGCTATGAACAAATTCCCACTTTGGGAACACGACGAATATTAAAAACGAAGACGAAAGCCGAAAGCAGCAGTGCGTCGTGTTTCTATTTTTAGATTTTCCCTTTTCACAACGACCGACCGCATCATGAAGCTCGAAACAGAAACGAAAAATTTTTTGTATGGGATGCAACATCTTGATATTCTATAGTCTTTGATATAACTTAACCTTCGTAATTAAATTAGTTGTTTTTGATATCTAGTGAAATTTGTTAAATAAACTTAATCTTGAAGTTACTTCGGTTGTACTTATTTTTTCTCTTGTCGAATGAAAGTCCCCAGAGCGGTAGACGCTCAGCATTGACAATTTAGCATTTGTCACAACACGTTGTAAAGATAATGAATTTCCCGAGGTAATCAGGAAGAGTTTTTTTAAATATATTTTTTGTCTATTTTTGGAAGCACTTGAAAGTGAAAAGTGTGATTTTAGCTTAAAAAATCGCTCTTAATTTATTTTTTAAAAATAGAAAAAAATTAAAAATTAAAAATCTCTTCCTGATTACCTTCGTATTTATGCTGAGAATTTGTGTTAAAAATTTGAAAAGGATCGGTTCAGTAGATTTTGAGTTCTGATGTTCACCGACTTTCAAAATAACATCTTCGGCAAAATCGATTCAAAGTATTTTTATACGTGAAAATACGTCCAAATACGGTTGTTTAAAACGCTGTAACTCCGTTAGTTTGACCTTAATTGACTCAAAATTTGTACACAATGTTCTCGACATATTAATCATTCAGAAAAAAAAAAAAAAAAAAAAATGTAAAAAATTTTTTTAAAACCTTACCCCCCCTTAACATAATAACTAAAAAACTATTGTAAACTGCCCTGCGAGGCAACTCTCTTAAATTCTCTTGCCCTGCGAGGCAATTCGCTTTGTTCTTCGATTATCATTTATCACTTCTTACTTCTTCGTCAAGCTCATGCAGCTGCATTGCATCGGCATTGCCGAAAATAGTTATTAGTCGTCGCTAAGTCTTTGCTAGTTAACAGTCGTTGCTAGTTGTCGTCGTTATCAAGTCGTTGATAGATCGTTGCATTTAACGCTCAAACCAATTTCGGGTTTGTCTGCGCATTTTTTCGTATTATTTTGTCGCCGCCCTTGTGCCGCTAAATAAACTCTATTGTATTCAATAAACATACTTAAGTGAATTTGAAATAAACTTGTTATAATTTCCGTTGGAGCTAATTAAATAACCTATATAAAACAAATTAAAATCTTTGTGTTATCTTGCCAAAAAATTGTTAGTGAAAAAGCTCGCTAACTCAACATTTTGGAAGCCCCGGCGAGATGATCACAAATATTCAAAGTGAATTAATTATAAATTAATACAAGCTGCATAACGGTGTAATTCGGAGGTCGTTGGACGTGTGACATTTTGCCCTCTGTGCAATTATCGCTTGCGGTATTATCGTGTGTTTTTTCTTCCTTTTGTGCTACGTTTGTTTGGTTGAATACAGGGTGTCTTGCCTTAAGTGAAACATGTCGGTCGAAGGCAAAACCCTTTCGCTCCAAACTCAAGCTACCTTTTTAAGCTTAAAGCCGAATCAATTTGGCAACGTGCTGAAACAATAAATAAGCAATTAACAGTGGAAATGCTTAGAGGCATGTGTGACAATGATCTTAGTGTGCGAGGAGACCTTGTTAACAAACTAAGTGATTGTTTTTGCCTGGCTTATGACAACTTAGAAAAGGAAGACTATAATGAAATCGGTAGCCCATTACGCGTTATTTTCGAGGAACTTATAGCCACCCTAAAAGTCCGCATCCGTGCAGAAATTCGCAAACGCAATTCGACTGTGCCTTTATCGTCAACATTTCGTGCAGAAAATCCATTTTCGTCTCATTCGATTTTTGTAGCTCAAAAATCTCGATTGCCGAATCTTAAACTCCCAACATTTAGTGGAGTCTACACTCAATGGGCCGATTTCCATGCCATATTTTCGAAGATCATCGACAAGGATCCTGGCCTTTCCAACATCGAAAGACTGCAGCATCGCCGCTCCTGCCTCAAGGATGCGGCCCTTGACACCATAAAATCACTGGAAATCTCTGACAGCAACTACAGAATCGCTCTTGATGTATTAAATAATAGATTTAATAACAAACGCATTGTTTTTCAGGCACATGTTGCACAAATCTTTGGCCTAAAGACGATCGAAGCTGGGTCAGTTGGCAAGTTAAGAGAACTTCCTGATAGGCTTATCAGTCACATGCGGGCTCTGTAAGCATTGGGCGATCAAGAGCAAATTGCAAATTGCTTCATTGTGTAAGCCTTGGTGCAAAAGCTGGATCCACCTACCCAAGCCAAGTGGGAGGAATCGTGCTCTGTTGACAAAATACCATCGTGGGAGGAGTTTTCAAAGTTCCTGGAAAGACGTTGCCAGACTTTAGAGAATGTGGAGCTTGCCATGGCTCCCCATTCATCCAGCAACTCATCTGGAAGGCATAATCGTTCTAACAAGGCCCTACTAGCTGCCAGTCCATCACGATGCCGATTCTGCAGCGATACTGGCCACTCTGTATATACGTGCACGAGATTTGGTAATTTTTCCCCAGCACTAAGGCTAAAGGAAGTAAGGAAGATGTCCCTGTGCATAAATTGCCTTAAAGACGGGCATTAATTGCGCTCGTGCAATTCTAGCAGCTGCAGGAAATGTGGATCCAACAATCATACATTGTTTCATTTGGGAGACGCACCAACGTCATCTGCAATGCCATCGCCAACTCAGCCTGCGCTGGCCCCAGTCAATATGGCTCAAGGTTCTTCAAATCCGTACTCACTCGCTTGCACGCTGCCCTCTGACTCAGCTTCTTCCTCTTTCGAAGGACCTCAAGTTTGCAACTCTGTGCTCTTGGCAACCGCTAATGTTTTTATTAAAAACAGAGCTGGTAGTCCAATACCTTGTCGTGCCATACCCGACTCAGGCTCGCAAGTTCACATTATAACATCCACATTCGTGCACCTCCTTCAGCTCAAAAGGATTAAATCTGCTGCTGCTGTATCTGGTCTTGGAGATTTTAGCTTCAGAACTACAGCCTGAGAAAAAATCCGAACTTTCCTCTTTTTCTTCGACAAAGAAGCTATATAACCCCTTAATTCTATATATATTTTGCCATCTCTCCTATGGATGCTATATGATAGAGTTATCCGATTTTGATAAAATTTAATCCGAAACTCAATAACAGTTAGAAAACCCCATCTTGAAGAATTCAACTCGATCTGATAAAAAACAACGGCGTGAGAATTTTTAATTTCATTCTCTCGTATGGGAGCTATCCGATATAGTCGGCCGATCCGGCTCGTTCCGACTTATATACTGCGTGCAATAACTACACAACTTTTGGGAAAGTTTCAGCAAGATAACTTCAAAACTGAGAGACTAGTTTACATAGAAACAGACAGACGGACAGACAGACAGACGGACTGACGGACAGAAGTACAGACGTATTCGGACTCTGCTCGTGATGCTGATCAAGAATATATATACTTTATGGGGTCTGAGGTGTCTCCTTCACTGCGTTGCAAACTTCTGACTGAAATTATAATACCCTTTTGCTCTGCAAGGGTATAAAAATTATAATGCCGTTGTTTTTAATGCCACGAGCATGATTTTTGGAACATAAGGTTTTTTAAATACTCTTAAGTTGAGAAAAAAAATTTCATAAAAATCGGAGTATCATATAACTGCCATAGGAAAGATCGAAAAATCTATATTGAAATAACGGAAATAAAATTATAACATCGTTGGTTTTTATTAGATAAGCATGATTTTTGGAATATAAAGTTTTCTAACGACTCTTGAATTACGAATTAAATTTGATCAAAATCGGACAACTATATCATATAGCTTCCATATGATCTATAGTCGAAAATATGGAAAATGAATAGAAAAATCGTCTTAGCTTCGATGTTGCTTAGCCTTTATTTTTTTCGACATATTTGACGACTGCAAGGGTATATAAGCTTCGGCTTGCCGAAGCTAGCTTCCTTTCTTGTTTTTTATTGCAATGTTGTCATTCTCCGTTAGAAACAAAAATTTGGGTTTCGATGGGAAATATGGCTGAGGGGCGCTTGACTTATGTATACTCTTTTGATGCTAAAGTTCTTCATATATTAGGTATAATATATATATATATATATATATATATATATATATATATAAAGGTGCGCCATCTCGAGCTTCGGTATGAAAATATTAAATAACTTTGGAAAAAAACAAAAATTCATGGAAAATGTTTTACATTTATTTAGATTGATCCTTTACAATTCATTTGAGTTAGTTTTTGAACACAATATCGACTAAGTGACTTCCTTTGTTCTTGATGGCAAAAAGTGTCCTTTTTCGAGCATTTTCCATTACTTTCTTGAGCAATCGGCCAATATATTGGCCATTTCGGTGCGAATACTCTCCTTGAGCTCTGTGATGGTCTAGGGCTTGCTTATGGATACCCCACAAAAAGAAATCCGGCGGGGTCAAGTCCGGCCAGTCGATATCGCCTCTTTTTGACACAACGCATCCAGGAATTTTGCTGCAAAAACTGCATGGTTTCGTTTGCTGTGTGACATGGGGCCCCGTCCTGCTGTAACCAGAAATTTTCTAGACCCTTCAAAAACTAACTCAAATGAATTGTAAAGGATCAATCTAAATAAACGTAAAACATTTTCCATGCATTTTTGTTTTTTTTCCAAAGTTATTCAATATTTTCATACCGAAGCTCGAGATGGCGCACCCTGTATATATATAAACTTATATATATATAATCTAGTTTTTATATATACATTATTATGTAAATTATTGAACCAAGGTAACCATGACATAACATTAATTATAAATATGGAAATAATATATGTAACTCGCGTGTTATTTATGGTCGGCTATAACCCAAAAAAGAAGGGTAGGGTAAGATGGGGTAAAACCGCCGGTGGGTAAAACCGCCATTTGGATTTCAAATTCAAATGAAGCGCCGAAACGATTAACCGTTGATAATGTAGATTCTGATTGATAATGCGCGGTTTTTGCAGTCGGTCGGAATACTGCAGCTTTTTCGTGACAATTTCTATTGCCCCTTTTTTGTTTCACTCGACGGCAGCAAAAAATTTTTGTTATCAACATTGCTCAATCAAGTGTAAATGAACGGCTTGAAAAAAAGTGGTAAGTGTCCGCTTATAGTGCGAACCTTGATACTGATGTACATGTATCAAGTTAGCCAATATTTCCAAAATTGTACAAACTAAGTAACCTCGAAAAAAAATTGGCGCGTGGGGAAAAAACGCCACGAAAAGGTATTGCTCAGAAGTTTTAATTTTTTAAACTCTATAATATTTTACTTTTCTATAATATTGAAGCCGACACCTTGGAAATTCAATAGGCACTTAATAATTGTGAAATTGATTGTTGAAATTGTTAAATAAAAGTTTTTGCAACATTTCAAAACTTCTGAATCCACATGATGGAAATTTTGAAATTGAAGATTTTCTTCTATTAGGTATCAATATCTAAGATTTCAATAATTTATGATAATAATTAACTTGTTATTGACATTATTTGCGTACTTAACTACACTGAAACCAGAATGGCGTTTTTACCCCACTAGTTGGGGTAAAACCGCCGTTTTAAACTTTTTTTTGAACGATCACAATTGTTTTAAAATAAAAGCTACATAAAAACTTTTTAAATGAATTATGTAGCCAAGGGATTAAACTTTCAGAAATATGGGTTGGTTCATTGATCATTTTATAAATGATAGCTTGACATCGTCAAATATACATTTTTGGCGGTTTTACCCCATCTTACCCTATACTAAAACGAAAAAAAACGGAGCAAAGGGTGAAAATTGAAATTGGCCTGCGTAATTATTTTGCGTAGTGCGTTGACGATTGGTTGTGAAATTACTTAATTTGTGCAACGGGCAACGGAGAGTGTTTAAAAATCATGTAAGTGTCGATAAGATTATAAAAATAGTATGTTTTTTTAAACTAAAAACCTATTTAAATATTCTTAAATATTTTCCAGATTCAGCCATATGTCCGATATATTCGTTTGAAAGGTAAGTTTGCTTTTAAATCAAAAAAGTCATATATAATATGTAATAATAAAAATATTTTTTATACCATTTCAAGGGAGACGGACGCAAAACAGGCGCTGCCCTGCGAATATTCGTCAGAAGCCATTTTAATTTGAAACCACATATGAATGGTAAACAAAAACTTTCGAATTTCTTATTATTTATCAACTTATCTCTTATGTTATTGTTCAGGCCTCTCCCGCTCTCCCTCTCCCTGAGCTTCTCCCCACACCGCATTCTCCCTCTCCCGGAGCTTTGAGCATGTCGCGCTCGGCCGTCCAGGCTCTCCACTCCCCGAGCGCAAGAAGTCTCCGCTGCGCCTCCAAGCGCCTAGCTTAGAATAGCATAGGTTAGTTCCAAATACGTCAACGCATGGAATAAACGCCCGGCCGGTCCGCGCCATAACCGAAGTTTTAAAGTCTTTACTTTTCGCGATCGCCGAGTGTGTTTTTCTCGCCCCCACAGCCTACACCGCCAGCTGTCGCTGATCACAGGAGTTTGCTGCCTTCAAGTCGGACGTCCCCAACACAACATTTTTTGATCCAATCGAGCCAGATTGACCCAGCGCCCGAAATTGCTCAGGATAAGTACGAAGATCTATATTAATTTGCCGGTCTGCAGTCAGCCACTCGAAAACACTGTTTCGTTTGACTTTCTGCATGATTTTTTCTAAAAATCCAAGTCCGATTTAATCCGAAAACGGTAATTATTAAGATCTCTTCCATTTTCCGTTTTTCTTTGATCGTGCCGCCATATTCTTCCAATTCCTCTTTGGCCCGAACATCAAAGTAAAACCGTACACATATGTACATACAAGTATACATCAAAGAGCAAAAATTTCCAAACTTTAATAAAAAGTGAAAATTCCAAAATATAACGAAAAGTGTAAAGTGCGCAAAATGTTCCAAGTGAACAGTGAAAAAATAATTTCTGTGAAAAAATTCCAAGTGTTCTGCCGAAAAAGGGCCCCCAATTTCAAAGTGTTTTTTTTCACTGTACTCCTACGCTAAATATTTTGCACACCTTTTCTTCTAACAACAATAACAATAATTTAAATAAATTTTCCGCCACAAATACAAACATATATCACATACATATACATAGGGGGACGGTGGCCCAGCAGGTAGAGCGCTGGCCTCCGATCCGGAAGGCCCGGCTTCGAGTCGAGCCCCAGGCTCCCCGAGAAAAAGAAACGGTCTCTTTTTCCAAATCTCCACCACTTCTATGCTCTATCGCTCACTTAACATTAGTAACAAATTTCGGCTCCCCGGACCCGCACACCCCCTCGTCCACGTTACTATGGACCCAACAATAAAACTTTCGTCACTCCTAGATGGCGCCAGGTGGCAACCCCACCGCTAGGATAAGTCGCTACTGGCTTATCACCGGTACGATCGAAAGTCTATGATAATGAATCCTCTGCAAGAAATTGTAGAGGCTCTAAGCTCCCGGGTGGAGTAAAAGAATGTAAAAAATACATATATATATATCATATATTCCATATATATCTCCAAATATATTCCATATATCCATACATCATATTTTCTACTTCCCACAGCGAAAATATACCAACATTAAAAGTTTTCCGTCGGCCTCTGTGTAAATAAAAATAAATAATAAAAATCCACCAATAAATTATTTCTGAGCTGTAATAAACAAATTCCAATTCCAACAACAACACAAAATTAATACTACAATCAAATTAAATTAAAAATACCAAAATACTTGGGAATTAATTAATTTATTATTTGATTTGGTTTTTTTGTCCAGTTACATAAAATAATTTTTTAAAAAAATTGTATTTCTTTGTCTGGTTCCATAAAATTTAAGTGTGAACGTCACTCCGTACGGCACACCATTGTTGATCGCTCATAAAATAAATATTTGCAAATAAATTATTTTTTTGAATAACGGGGTTTTTTTTTGGCAATTAATAATCGCTCCTGTTCAGGTTAAATATACCCCGTTTCCACTGGGCATATATCTCTTTTCTATTTATCGTCGCTTCCATAGACCGTTTCCTTTTTAGCGAAACAAATTCCGCTAAATACCAATTTTTTCGAGAGTGCAATTAAAATACCAAAGGTCTAAAATTTGTTTTTTACGCCCAGCACACTCGTTCTTCAACAAAGGTTTCGTTTTTTGGCATGTCCTGTGAAGGTGTGAATAAGAAATCTCCCATTCCACCAACAAAAGCTCCGAAGATTGTTGTCAAGCCGCCCACACCTAAACTTCCCAATAAGACTCCCTCTCCCCAAGGAAGGCTCACTCGTTCCGAGACAAAAATGGCGCTAGCTGCGTCCGATCTTGCGCTGTATCAGTTCATTGAGCTTTCAGATCGACTCAGTGAATTCGAAGCGAGATGCAACACTTCGTCGCCGACTCCCCAGAGCATGTCCATGCAAAATATCCGACGCGAAGAGGAGCATTGTGGGAGCGCATCAAAAAAGAGTACGATGAGTGCAATGTACGCCTGATTTCAGCCGGAGACAGTGCAGCTGACAGCTTGCCAATTCTCCGAGCGAAATACAATTATTGCTACGGCGTCTACGAAAGGTGTGGTGCGAACATAGAAGATCTTATTGCTCAAGCTCCACGAACCCCCCAAACACAAGCTGATCCGTCCCAGACCTACGTTCCTTCAGGTTGTCATACCGAGGTCTTCACCGGCGATTATCTTCGCTGGCCGACGTTTAGGGACCTTTTCACGGCGATTTACATTAACAATCCAAGATTTACGCCGGTCGAGAAATTGTTCCACCTGAACTCTAAAACGAGTGGAGAAGCACACACAATTGTGGCAAAGTCGCCTTTAACTAACGATGGTTTTCGCTCAGCCTGGGATAACCTAACTAAGCGTTTCGAAAACAAACGGTTGTTAGTAAACAGTCATTTGAAAATACTGTTCAATGTGCAGTCCATCACTCAGGAATCTGGGCCAGCTTTGCGAGAGCTTCAAGACACCATCCAGAGTTGCCTTACCCTTTTGGAAACGAGCGATATTAGCACCGACAATTGGGATTGCCTATTGGTTTATAGGGTCTCCGCCAAACTTCCAAAGTTAACATTTTCCCTCTGGGAGCAGTCGCTCCACAACAAGGTCGATGTTCCCACTTGGCAGGAGTTAAATAATTTCCTCACTGAGCGTCACAGGACACTAGAGGCCATAGATGACGTCCGTCCGTCAGGCTCTAGTCAGCCTCAGCCCAGAGCAGCAGGCTCGAATTCCACGGCACGTAGCTATGAAGCTAGAGTAGTACCCAGAGGTAAAGGGTGCGACTTGTGCAATAGAGAAAACCATGCAGTGCGGACATGCGCACGGTTTCTCCGGATGTC
The DNA here is from genome assembly GCF_018152265.1 of Drosophila ficusphila. Taxonomy (NCBI): domain Eukaryota; kingdom Metazoa; phylum Arthropoda; class Insecta; order Diptera; family Drosophilidae; genus Drosophila; species Drosophila ficusphila. Next base: position 957,287 of record NW_025064156.1, read on the forward strand.
TGTCGATGAGCGGTCCGCATATATCAAAGGCAAGAAGCTGTGTCTGAACTGCTTCGCACGAGGACATCAGCTACGGGACTGTGACAGCACTCATAGTTGCTTCACATTCCACGGCCGCCATCACACGCTACTGCATCGAGGTAACGCGTCTCCAACGCCCTCGACTCCAACTTCCGCGCCCAGATCAAGACCAACTACGACCGCTCCAGCGACTACCAGTGCCGCAACCTCCACGGTGCGAAATTATTTTGCCACGGGTCATAGATCCGTCTTGTTGGGCACCGCCGTTATTGACATTTGCCATTTGGGATCAACCTTCAAAGCTCGTGTCTTGATCGACTCTGGATCGGAGGCAACATTCATGACTGAGAGGCTGTTCAACTTGATTAAGTTGCCTCATCTGCTCATTCGTGCCCAAGTCTCCGGCTTAAGCCAAACACTGGCAGCAAAATCCAAAAGACTCTGCCAGTTTTCAATTCGATCTCCGACCAGGCCTGGCCTGCAGCTAGACGCGACTGCCTGTGTCCTTCCACAATTAGCTGGTCAACTTCCGTCCTGCTCAATTCCGCAGCATTTTCTACGGGAGCTTCCCGATTTTTCTTTGGCGGACCCGAAATTCTATGAGAGTGCACAGATAGATGTGTTAATCGGGACTGATCTGCTGCCTTCCATACTCCTAAGCAAACACCCGAGCAAACATCTGTGGCTCTCTTCTTGGTCAAGATACTACAATCACCTGTACCAGTCTAGACTTCGAACAGTGAAGACGTGCTATCGCCAGTGCCTCCCGCGTACCCGTGGTTACAAAAACAATTTCCTACCAATTTTGGTAAAAACAAACCAAAGCTCAAAGAAGACGCTGCAAAAAACCAACAACAATAGTTACAGGCAAACCGCTATATCTTCCCAAGTGCTCTGTGCAGCGGGCATTAGCCCCAAGCGCAACAACAATGTCCCGGCCTCCCGACTTGAACTTCACCGCACGGTGTGACAACTCCATCATAACCGAGCCAAAATTTCTCATGATCTCCAGAACCGACAACATCACGTTTGAAAAAGTCTCTCCGTTCGTCATCAAGAAAGTTATTGACTTTACTTGCGGTGGCGAGGTGGAGTCATGTACTAAAACCAGAAATGGTAAATTATTGGTCAAAACCAAGACTGCATACCAAGTACGTAGACTATTAAACCTAACGAAATTCCACGATTTTGATGTAGCCGTAACCGAGCATGTATCTTTAAATACCTCAAAGGGCGTAATTTACTCCAACGAATTACGAAACATTGAGGAAAAAGAAATATTACAAGAGCTTAAATCTCAAAATGTTATCAACGTCGAGAAAATCCTACATTTTAAAAACAACATGCTCCAGGAAACCGGCCTTATAATAACTACTTTTGCATCAAGCACCCTACCAGAAACAATGATGATAGGATACGAGAGAGTCAAAATTCGACCCCATGTACCTCGCCCACTAAAATGTCGCAACTGCCTCAAATTCGGTCATCCGACAAAAGCATGTAGAAGCCCCAAAGCCTGTACTAACTGCTCTGCCGAATACCACACCCCAGACGACCAACAATGCAATAAGCCCAAATTCTGTATTAATTGCAAATATGACAACAGCGACCAAGCCAACCATAGCCCTCTAGACAAATCTTGCCCAGCTTTCATAAAACAAAAGGAAATAACTACCATCAAAACTCTTCAGAAAGTGGACCATAAAACTGCAACAGGAATTTACAATATGCGACACATCCATCAACCGACCCCATACTCCCAGATTGCATCCCAACACCCTTCAGCAACAGCAAGCCAAGCACAGTTGACGAACACGAACGCCCAAAGGACTTCTCTCCAAGCAACCACGCATACCAACCAGAGTCGTAAGATTAAGGAGTATAGCGACTTAATCGATACACAACCCAGCACCTCATCCAAGTTAATCAACCAAAGAGCAAAGATTCTCGACGAAGAAATGGAAACCGAACAAATACTTGACACGACAACGACCCACCCGAAGAAGAAAATTACAGAGTCTGATCGGAGACTCAGGAGCCAAACAAAAGACAAATCCAGCTCAGTTTCTAAACCTCCTCTTAAAGCCAAAGATAAATCGGAAAAAATTAAACCAGCCAATCACACGAACCTTGCGAGCGAATTAAACAAGTTAGCAAACACCAATAGCTCGGAAGAAGAACTGTAAAGTATTATTTTTGTTTGTTTTTGACTGTTTTTCGTTTTCGTACTATCTTCCACTACTGTACTTCTTGTAATTAATGTTCTTAATTTTACAATGGAATTGTAACGGTTACATGAACAATTACGACCAAATACAACTAATAATAAAACAGTACAACCCAAAGGCAATATGCCTTCAAGAAACGCATCTGCAATCCATCCACAACATCCCCATTCCCCTAAACTTCAAACTGATACACAATAACTCCTCAACTAAAGCGCAAGGTGGAGTTGGAATTTTAATCCACAACTCGATACAATATGAACCCCTTAACCTTAATAATGACTTTGATTCCGTTGGAATAATCCTGGTCTCCAAATATAAAATAAATCTGATATCGACCTATATTGCCCCGAATAAAAAAATCTGTGATACGAATCTTGTCAGCATGTATGGTAATCCCAAGGATAGCACCATCATAACTGGCGATTTCAATAGCTGGCATCAGAGCTGGGGATCCCCCAGAAACAACATAAAGGGCAATACAATATTCAGATTTATTAGCCAAGCAAATTTAATAACCTTAAACGATGGATCTCCAACCCATTTCTCAACGCATCACTCATTGACTCACGTGGACCTTACGATAATAACCCCCAACTTAGCCACACATGCGAAATGGAAAACAGACAAGGATCTCTTTGGAAGTGACCACTTTCCGATTCACATTAACTTGTTTGAAAATGAACGCTCCGAAAACTACATAAAACGTCCCAAGTTCAAGGTTGAATCAGCAAACTGGCCGCTCTTCACATCGCTCTCAGAAAAGTTCCATAACGAAAAACCTATTTCCAACAATGTCAACCAAGAAGCAGCTAACATTATAAAAATTATAAGGCAAAGCGCGAACTTAGCTATACCCCAAACATCACCTAATGGCAATAGGCCCAAAACGGTGCCATGGTGGAACAAAAGTCTGGAAGAACTCAAAGTCAACAAAAATAAAGCATGGAACCAATTACAAAGGAACGTAAATACGGAGAACATAATACAATTTAAAAGAAACAAGGCCCTATTCAGGAGGGAATTAAAACAAGCAAAACGACAATCCCTTTTAAATTTCACGGCAGAAATTAACCCCAGCTCATCTTCCTCAAAGATTTGGGCAAATATCAACACATTCTGTGGTAGGAAAATTAGACACGAAATTCACTGCATATCCTCCCCCTCAACCCCATCCCTAAAAATCATTGATAAGCAATCCATAGCCCAACTTTTTGCCTCCCATTGGTCAGAAACATCTTCCGACTCGAACTTCAGTGACTCTTTTCGAAGAAACAAAGAAAAATAAATTCCGAAAATTTCATTTATAGTACTTCGTCGAAAGCTCTCATGCTAGAAAAAGAAATCACGTTAATTGAATTCAAAGCAGCTCTAAATGCACTTAAAGGAAAGACCCCAGGACTTGACAGAATTTCTTACCCGATGTTAAAAAATCTCAGCAAACCATGTACAATTCGCTTGATCAACCTATACAATAACATCCTTAACAGCCATATCCCTCAGCAATTCAAAATCAGTTCTATTTTACCAATATATAAACCTAACTCACCTAAAACTTCAGTAAACTCGTATCGCCCAATTTCCCTTAACCCTTGCATATCCAAGCTTCTAGACAAGATCATCGCAAACCGACTTTGGTGGATTGCTGTCAACAGCAATCTTCTGGATAGTCGACAGCTTGGCTTTCGAAAGGGCATGTCAGTATCTGAGTGTCTAACACTGTTAGACTACCAGACTACGACATCCCTATCTACGAGAAGTCATTTATCGGTGATAAGTCTTGATTTCGAGAAAGCCTACGACAGAATAGGTATTCATGCCATAATTGATGAACTATTAAGATGGAAAATTGGTCCCAAAGTATTAAATTACATAAAGAACTTCCTCACCAGTCGCAAAATTAAAGTTCAAATCAACAATCATTTTTCTGAAAGTCGTCCACTTCACAATGGGATACCTCAAGGATCTCCATTGTCAGTTATACTCTTTTTAATTGCCTACAACAAACTTTGCCGCACTATTGAGGTACACAAAGGGTTCCAATTCGCTTCTTATGCGGATGACTTTACTATTGTAAAAGAGTTAGTAGAAAAGGTAAATCAATTAATATCAATCCACTTTTTAATGATATTTTAAGTTGGTGCGAGTACTCAGGATCAAAACTCTCCGTACAGAAATGTAAACACCTACATATTTGCAGAAAGCATAAATGCAATTTTCGTATCATGTCTCAAGCTTACCCCCTTGTGCAAGTGAACTCCCTCAAGATCCTTGGGCTAACAATAACAAATAGGTATAGGTGGAAAGAACATGTAGATTCTCTGGTAGTTCAAATCACTAAAAGCCTAAACATTATAAAATGGTTAGGGAACCAAAAATACAACTGCGATGTCAGGAGCCTAATTAACACTATTAATTCCCTTATAATGACCAAGATAGACTACTGTCTTCCATTTTACGGTAACTGCCCCCCCTCGTATCTAAAGAAAATAAAGTATATCTACCACTCAGCCATCAGAGTAGCTTTCGGAGCTCTTCGATCAACGCCAATTAAGAATCTTCTCTTTGAGTCTGAAATATTTCCAATTGAGTTGAGACACGACCTGACCACTGCAAAAATTTATAAGTCATTTTCATATATATCCCATACTCCACTCCAAAACATTCTAAAAAAAATAAAAAAATCGAAAAGAAAACCTAAAGTTATATCAGTCATACAAAAAGCTATGAAATTCGCCTATGAATATGAAATCCTTTCCCCCCCTCCAAAATTGATCAAACAAAAAATCCCTCCATGGTTCTTTGAGGAAGACTCAGTTAACCTATCCTTACACTCCTCTTTAAAAACAACAACATCTCCAGCAGTATTTCGAAGAAAATTTATGTCTATCAAAGAATTGTACGAAGACTATTTGTTCATCTACACTGACGGCTCAAAATCAGATCAAGGCGTTACTTATGGCGTCACTACCGATACCCACATCATAAAAACTGCTATATTACCAACCCACAGCTCGGTATTCACGGCGGAAGTGGCAGCCATTTATGCTGCTTGTCAATATGCTGAGAGACAAAAGCGGAAATTCGTCATCTGTTCTGACTCATTATCATCGCTACAATCAATCCGTAATATAAACAACACATCCTTTTATACCGCTAAAATCAGAGACATGCTGAACCATCACTATCCTAAGATTTTGCTATTGTGGATACCAGGTCACACAAACATAACTGGCAACGATATGGCAGATTTTGCTGCCAAGGGTGCACATTCCCTCCCAAAAATCCTAGAGACCAATTACAACTTTAAGGATACACAGAGGCTGATGAAAAATATTGCCTCAAGATTACTCTTATCGATATGGTATTCGACATCCGAGCACTACAAATCCATGAACCCTAATAAATTATCCCTAAAAGATTATAACTTCAATACAGAACATAACATCAGCCGTCTAGACATGATTAAATTCATTAGAATAAGGTTCGGACACACAAGATTAACAAAAGAACACCTATTTAACAAACAACCTCCCCCACAATGTCAACGCTGTAACTCAAATATAACGATACGTCACATCCTATTAGAGTGTCCTCTCTACATAGAGGAAAGAAATAAAACTCCATCCTCAAACCCAGCAGATCTCCTAGTACCCAACACCAAAAACATACTCTCCACCATGAAATTTTTTAAAAGAATAAAACTGTACAGTGAAATTTAATGCTAGTTTAAGATATATTAATAAAATGTAAATAATTAATATGTATAGCTTAAGGCCTAGTTGCTATAGCTTAAGTATGGGTTAGAGGTAATTTGCAATTGCCCCATAACCCGAGCATAAATAAATAAATAAAATACTACAATCAAATTAAATTAAAAATACCAAAATACTTGGGAATTAATTAATTTATTATTTGATTTGGTTTTTTTGTCCAGTTACATAAAATAATTTTTAAAAAAATTGTATTTCTTTGTCTGGTTCCATAAAATTTAAGTGTGAACGTCACTCCGTACGGCACACCATTGTTGATCGCTCATAAAATAAATATTTGCAAATAAATTATTTTTTTGAATAACGGGTTTTTTTTTGGCAATTAATAATCGCTCCTGTTCAGGTTAAATATACCCCGTTTCCACTGGGCATATATCTCTTTTCTATTTATCGTCGCTTCCATAGACCGTTTCCTTTTTAGCGAAACAAATTCCGCTAAATACCAATTTTTCGAGAGTGCAATTAAAATACCAAAGGTCTAAAATTTGTTTTTTACGCCCAGCACACTCGTTCTTCAACAAAGGTTTCGTTTTTTGGCATGTCCTGTGAAGGTGTGAATAAGAAATCTCCCATTCCACCAACAAAAGCTCCGAAGATTGTTGTCAAGCCGCCCACACCTAAACTTTCCAATAAGACTCCCTCTCCCCAAGGAAGGCTCACTCGTTCCGAGACAAAAATGGCGCTAGCTGCGTCCGATCTTGCGCTGTATCAGTTCATTGAGCTTTCAGATCGACTCAGTGAATTCGAAGCGAGATGCAACACTTCGTCGCCGACTCCCCAGAGCATGTCCATGCAAAATATCCGACGCGAAGAGGAGCATTGTGGGAGCGCATCAAAAAGAGTACGATGAGTGCAATGTACGCCTGATTTCAGCCGGAGACAGTGCAGCTGACAGCTTGCCAATTCTCCGAGCGAAATACAATTATTGCTACGGCGTCTACGAAAGGTGTGGTGCGAACATAGAAGATCTTATTGCTCAAGCTCCACGAACCCCCCAAACACAAGCTGATCCGTCCCAGACCTACGTTCCTTCAGGTTGTCATACCGAGGTCTTCACCGGCGATTATCTTCGCTGGCCGACGTTTAGGGACCTTTTCACGGCGATTTACATTAACAATCCAAGATTGACGCCGGTCGAGAAATTGTTCCACCTGAACTCTAAAACGAGTGGAGAAGCACACACAATTGTGGCAAAGTCGCCTTTAACTAACGATGGTTTTCGCTCAGCCTGGGATAACCTAACTAAGCGTTTCGAAAACAAACGGTTGTTAGTAAACAGTCATTTGAAAATACTGTTCAATGTGCAGTCCATCACTCAGGAATCTGGGCCAGCTTTGCGAGAGCTTCAAGACACCATCCAGAGTTGCCTTACCCTTTTGGAAACGAGCGATATTAGCACCGACAATTGGGATTGCCTATTGGTTTATAGGGTCTCCGCCAAACTTCCAAAGTTAACACTTTCCCTCTGGGAGCAGTCGCTCCACAACAAGGTCGATGTTCCCACTTGGCAGGAGTTAAATAATTTCCTCACTGAGCGTCACAGGACACTAGAGGCCATAGATGACGTCCGTCCGTCAGGCTCTAGTCAGCCTCAGCCCAGAGCAGCAGGCTCGAATTCCACGGCACGTAGCTATGAAGCTTGAGTAGTACCCAGAGGTAAAGGGTGCGACTTGTGCAATAGAGAAAACCATGCAGTGCGGACATGCGCACGGTTTCTCCGGATGTCTGTCGATGAGCGGTCCGCATATATCAAAGGCAAGAAGCTGTGTCTGAACTGCTTCGCACGAGGACATCAGCTACGGGACTGTGACAGCACTCATAGTTGCTTCACATTCCACGGCCGCCATCACACGCTACTGCATCGAGGTAACGCGTCTCCAACGCCCTCGACTCCAACTTCCGCGCCCAGATCAAGACCAACTACGACCGCTCCAGCGACTACCAGTGCCGCAACCTCCACGGTGCAAAATTATTTTGCCACGGGTCATAGATCCGTCTTGTTGGGCACCGCCGTTATTGACATTTGCCATTTGGGATCAACCTTCAAAGCTCGTGTCTTGATCGACTCTGGATCGGAGGCAACATTCATGACTGAGAGGCTGTTCAACTTGATTAAGTTGCCTCATCTGCTCATTCGTGCCCAAGTCTCCGGCTTAAGCCAAACACTGGCAGCAAAATCCAAAAGACTCTGCCAGTTTTCAATTCGATCTCCGACCAGGCCTGGTCTGCAGCTAGACGCGACTGCCTGTGTCCTTCCACAATTAGCTGGTCAACTTCCGTCCTGCTCAATTCCGCAGCATTTTCTACGGGAGCTTCCCGATTTTTCTTTGGCGGACCCGAAATTCTATGAGAGTGCACAGATAGATGTGTTAATCGGGACTGATCTGCTGCCTTCCATACTCCTAAGCAAACACCCGAGCAAACATCTGTGGCTCTCTTCTTGGTCAAGAGACTTTATTCGGATGGATCCTTACCGGACCAGTACCAGCTGCTAGGCAAGAGCAAATTTCCGATTTCTCCACTCGAATCTCCCATATATTCAATTCAAACCTGGATCAACTTCTCACCAAGTTTTGGGAGGTGGAGGATCTGCCAATAAAAATGGCAAAAGATTCCGATTTGGCTTGTGAGGAAAATTTCCTGCGGACAACCACGAGAGACGATAGTGGAAAATATATCGTAAGCCTTCCATTCCGTGATCCGGAGAACGTAAAGTCCGCCCTGGGACACTCCAGATCCTTCGCGTTGGCTCAATTCTTAAGAAACGAGCAGCGTTTGAAAAGGGACAGCCAACAGAAAATTAAGTACGATACCGTTATTCAAGAATATCTCGATCTCAACCACATGAAAGAGGTCTATCCTACCCATGATTCTGCGAGTTATTATCTTCCGCATCATGCCGTGCTCAAGCCGGAAAGTACGACCACCAAGCTTCGTGTGGTGTTCAATGCCTCGAGCCCTTCAGACAATGGGGTCAGTCTAAATGATATCCTTCATGCTGGCCCGGTCTTACAGTCCGATCTGAGCATTCAAATTCTGAAGTGGCGATATTTCCGATACGTTTACAGTGCCGATATCGAGAAAATGTATCGACAGATCTGGGTAGACCCGAAGCATACCCCGTTCCAACGCATTTTATTCCGAAACAGCGAGGGGTACATTCGAGATTTTGAATTAAAGACGGTAACTTTCGGGATTAATTGTGCGCCCTTCCTGGCGATACGAGTCCTACAACAGCTGGCGACTGACGCGCAGCTCACCCATCCGAGAGCGAGCAAGGTCATTCGTAGTGCAATGTATGTGGACGATGTCCTTTCGGGAGCTGACTCTGCTGAAGATGCTCAGCTCACAATAAAAGAGTTACAGAGTGCCCTAGACTCCGCGGGCTTTCCGTTAAGGAAATGGACATCCAACAACAAAGAAGTGTTAGCTCATATCCAAGCCATATTGAACCGGTGGCAACACTTGAAAGCTCTCCATCAGCAATTCCGCGCGCGATGGAAGGATGAATACCTTAAAGAGCTCCACAAGCTTTTTTTTTTTTTTTTTTTACTTTTATAAATGTGGAAATGTTATTCAGTGATTAGCACACTGCTACCAAATTGGCAGCTTAATCTAATCTTTATATACAATATAATACAAAACTATGTCTAAGAGTTAATTAGGGCAGGAAATAAGTTAAAGTTTTTTTTTTTTTTAATAATAATGCGGGTGGTCAATTAGCTAAGTCAAAATCCGGTCCAGTAGGTCTTGAGGGTGATGCCGTTTGAGTCTTCTTTTGACTCGGTTGCTGGGTTCGGCGCTGTTAATAGCTGCGGAGCCAAGTTTTTGGCTAGGCTGTTCGGGTGTTCATTAAGCCTTTCCATATATTTTCGAGCCAATTCCTGCAGTTTGTCACCAAGTTTGGGTACTTTGAGGTCTCGTTCGATGTCTCTGGTTCTCATATACCACGGAGCTCCGGAGATCCTCGAAGTGTCTTCGCTTGCAGAATCCGGATTTTATTCAGGTTAGATCTTGCAGCGATGCCATAAATCTGGAGTCCGTAGAAGAGTATTGGCGCTAATATGGACTTGTAAATTGGGACCTTGCAGCCAAGTGCGAGCTTATTGCGTGGAGCAAGAAGCCAAGCCATCCGAGCAACTTTAGCTCTGAAAGCATGTTGAATACACGTTATGTGATTGCTAAATGTTAGTTTTTTGTCCAAAGTGACACCGAGGTACTGGTAAGCAGAAACGGCTCTGATTGGGCTACCGTTGAGGTTGACTCCAGGGCAGCTACTCCGGAGATTGGTTAATGTCACATTGGCACATTTGTCTGCGTTTACTCGTATGTTCCAGTCCATGGCCCATTGGTGAAATGCGTCCAGATACTCCTGTAAAGCAAATGTGGCAGCCATAATGCTTTTGCTTTTTGTTATTACAGCTGTGTCATCAGCGTAGGTCGAAATTAGCACATCTTGCTCTTCAACTTCAGAGATTGGAGTTTGCGTGGGCATATCTGAAGTATAGATTGAGTATAGAGTAGGACCGAGTACGCTACCTTGGGGAACACCGGCAGAGATCGGTTTGGTGGACGACTTGAACCCATCTGCAGATACGTGGAAAGTGCGTTCTTCCAGAAAGCTTTTTACGAGCTGGAATAGCTGCGGCGTAAACAGTCTTTTAGCTTTGTACAGGAGTCCAGGGTGCCACACTCTGTCGAAAGCCTGCTGGATGTCAAGGAAGGCAGCAACTGCATATTCCTTCTTCTCTAACGCCTCTAAAGCAAAGTTGACAACTCTGTGCAACTGCTATGGAGTTCCATGTTCAAGACGAAAGCCGAACTGGAATTGCGGAATCGCACTGGTGACATTCTCGTAGGTGAGTAGCCTATTCAGGATCAGCCTTTCCATGATTTTTCCCAGGGATGGTAGAAGACTAATCGGCCTGTAAGAGTCCACGTCAGTCGGCGATTTACCTGGTTTTGGGATCATAATTATATTTGCTGATTTCCACGCTTTCGGAAAGTATCCAACAGTTAGTACGCTTTTGAATAGCGACACCAGGAACTCCAAGGCCTGATCAGGTAACAGTCGAATCGTCCTGTTGTCTAAGAGGTCTTCACCGGGAGTTTTCTTTGGTGAAAGTTTCCCCACAAGGTCTTTCACCTCTGTAAGTGAGACAGGGCTAGCAGGCAGGCTCATTTGAAATGGGGATTCCAGAAACTCTACAACTGTTTGTCGTATGCTTACAGGCGAATAATCGTAAGGCTTGAAACGTTCTTCTAGGTTGTTCGCGAAGGCTTCAGTTTTCTCTTGACTCGTACGGCACCAGCCACCTGATGGGTTTCCAATAGCTGTTTTTGTGGTGGGCTGAGCCTTGTACCGTTTCGTGATACGCCACAGCGAGTAATTAGAGCTAGCATCTGTGTCCAGGTTTTCCAAAAAGCTGTCTAAAGATTCCTGTTTTCTTCTTGCGAGCGCCTTACTTAGACAGTTAGCCAGCCGATTGTGTATTTGATGGATACGGGCGTCTCCTGTTCTTGCATATTCTCTTCTAACTCTTCGCTTCAGATTGAGAAGTGCCGCGATTCTGGGAGGTAGTTTGAGATGTCTAGAGGTCTCTGTATTTTGGCGATCTCTGCATGCAGCTGTATCAGCAGCCTGGTTTATCCAGCGCATGAATAGGCTGATGGCATTGTCAATATCAGAAGGTTCCTCAATGTGTAAGTTTACTTCGCTCAGCTGCTCTAGGTAGGTTTTAAAAGCGTTTATATTAGCACCTCTGGCAAGGAGTCGTGGACGTTGTGGTTTTTTTTACAGGTGTGGCGTGTAGTATGGTCAGGATTGGAGTGTGGTCCGAGGAGAGGTCATGAAGCGTCTTAACTTGTAGTCTGTCTGAAGCGTATCCATTGGTTAGATCCGCCAACTCGCAGAGCGCTCGCGTCTCCACCGCGCTCAGCATCCTCGACACCAGAGCCCTCGACTCGCGCAGCTCGCGCTGCTCCGAGGCTGGCAACCCTCCTTCAACACCACGTCGTCAACGTCCTTCCAACGGCTTTGGTCACCCTGGAGGCGGGTCCGAAGATCGTGGACACCGTGGCGCTCATCGACCCCTGCTCGCCTCAAAGCTGTATCGACGCCACCCTGGCGTCCAGCCTATGTCTGCCGACCACCAATGTCGGAAAGGAAAGGGTGTGCACGGCGATCCTCCGATCGAAAGTCGTCGAGGGAGCTTCGTTGGAAGTCGTCCTCAAGATCGAACCCGGCGTCGGCGTCCGCACCCCCATCCGAGCGATCGACTCATCTGTCGTCGGCCGCTACAAGGACCTTCCGCTGGCCGACAAGCGGTTTTATCTGCAGGCGTCGATTTCCATGGTCCTGGGTGCGGATGTCTACGCCAAGGTCATCCAACCAGGATTCCACCTGGTCGCCGAGGGATTGCCAGTAGCCCAGAAGACCATCTTTGGCTGGATCCTGTCCGGCGCCTGCAACCTGGGCTAGTTATGTTGCAACGCCAGCGGTTGCAAGGGGGGCGGAATGTTCAGGCCTCTCCCGCTCTCCCTCTCCCTGAGCTTCTCCCCACTCCGTATTCTCCCTCTCCCGGAGCTTTGAGCATGTCGCGCTCGGCCGTCCAGGCTTCCCACTCCCCGAGCGCAAGAAGTCTCCGCTGCGCCTCCAAGCGCCTAGCTTAGAATAGCATAGGTTAGTTCCAAATACGTCAACGCATGGAATAAACGCCCGGCCGGTCCGCGCCATAACCGAAGTTTTAAAGTCTTTACTTTTCGCGATCGCCGAGTGTGTTTTGTAACGAACTGCTTTTATATGTCTCCGCTCGCTACGTAACGTGCGGCTAGCTCAGTTGAGTTTGTGTGTTCGTCCCACCAAATTTATTGTTGCGTGACCCGAGACCAAAGAAGAACACAGAGATAGGTTAGCTTTAGAATATATGTTGGGTTTATTGTTTGTGGCTTTACAGCTTGGTATTGACTCGTGGATCTGCTGCCTGACGATTCGCTCTCCCTTGTTGACGCCGGTAACGGCTCCCGCGTCGACTCTACGGCGGCACGCCTGTCGCGCGTCCTCTGCCTTGCCGAGTCTTTTGGGCACCGGCCGCGTACTAGGCTCGCTACGAGCCTCTCACAACCTTGGAGGATGTTAGGCAGAACCTCCCTAGCGGGGCTAAGCAGTGATGCCTGCAGTCACCACTCTTCGCTCCACCCCGGAGTTCGGTCGGGACTTCGTCGGCCTGGCCCTCAGCAGGTCCTCACTCTCGTGTGGACCGACACCGGGTACCTTTCGCACAACTCCACTGGATCTTCGTCGGCCTGGCCCTCAGCAGGTCCTCAATCTTTCATGGGGTACCGACGCTGGGTACCTTTCGCACAACATCCACTGCCAAGACTCCACCAACTTCGTCGATTTCGAGACTCGTAGACGCACCCTACAACTTACCTTTTACCCTCGGAATCTCAGCTAGGCAGTCTCAGCTTACGTAGACGTGACCGTCGTTGGGCTTCTTGACTCGGCGATCTTGATTCCGGATTAAATGGCACTTGGTATTCTCCTTGGGGTTTCACTCGCGTTGGTACGATCTCGTTGCACGACTTCACTTGACTGTCCCGACTGCCTGCACGCGTCCTCCTTTTATACGCCATCCATGTCCCGCTATTTCCCTCCATCCAAAGTGCAGGACAAGTGGCGTGATCGGGTCCAAAGTGCAGGACAAGTCCCCGCCAACTTCACCGTTATAACGGGTACAAAGTCCAGAACTTCACCGTTATAACGGGTACAAAGTCCAGAACGGTACCGTTAGTTCACGGTCTCTCCTCTTTGCGCGGGTCCGAAGTCCGCAGACTCACCGTTATTGGGTCCAAAGTCTGCAGACTCACCGCAGCATTGAGTCCAAAGTCCCTTGAGCCGTTATTTCCCTTTTCTTCCGCACGCAGCGCATCCCGCTGTTGCTATGCGGCTCTCCTGCATTCAAACTTGTAAGGAGTTTTACAAACCCTTACAGTTTTTTCTCGCCCCCACAGCCTACACCGCCAGCCGTCGCTGATCACAGGAGTTTGCTGCCTTCAAGTCGGACGTCCCCAACACAACAGTTATAAAATAAGATATTTTAATAAAATTAAAAAAGAAATAAATATATATATATTGTTTTTCATATGAATTTGGGGATGACATTTTTAGACATTGACATTAATGATTTCACTAAGGGTATCCTCCCAAAAGCCATCGATGAAATTGTCTCCCCCACGTCACCAACGAAATCATCAATGGCTTATACGAATTTTCTCCATACAAAATTCGTATAAGCCACCGATGACTCGTTCGATTAAACGGACAAAATTGTCATCCAGAGCGTCATACATACGAAAACCGGCGATCCCATACAAATGTCTATATGAAATGTCATCGGATAGCCACCAGTGGATGCTTTCCCTGTCATCGGTGGGTCGTCGTCCATTTCATCGACGAAAAGCCACTTTTGGAACTGCAGGGAGTCACACATACATACAGAGATGAGCACACTTCCAAGTGCCGGCACGCTGCATAGAAAAATGCACAATATGTTTTCAGGTTAAACACGAAGTTGTACGGGATGCAGCACAAATCCAATACACAAAAACACTTAGTTGGTTTTTATTTTTCGGTGCACACTTTTACGAATCTCCTTGTCAAAGCCGGTATGTTTTGACAAAACGTGTCTTTTTTTTAGGTTATGTGTCTTTGGCACAAAGTATGTATGAGATTACTTACAGGCACAAATTCGCTTTAAATCGCACTTAAGTGGGTATTTTAATGTTTTTGGTTACTCCGTCGACTGCGCCAGTTTTGTTAACAGTGGTATGTTAACATTAAATAAAATGAATTTTATGTTCTTTGTCTTTTTTAATAATTTTTGTCATTTATTTTCTCTTTTCGATCTTGTCTCGTTCACGTCTCATTTCAAAGTGTGTTCAAAAGCTTTTTTACAATCAAGAGAGCTTTAGAGTTTTATGCATAGATCTATGTACATACTTATAATCTCTCACTGTTAGATGTAGGCGAAGAGAGAGAGAGAGAGAGAGAGCAAGAACTTCGACTACATAACTCGCGCAGGGGTGATGAGAAAGCACTGGCGATAGATTGCGCCAGAGCAGCTTCCTCAGCGCAATGCGGCCACCCAGTTGATCGCAGGGAGCACAGGAAAAGGATCGCCTCCGTCATCCTTACCTCGGGTACGTAGCCCCTTAGCACCCACAGTTTTTAGGCGGTAGCCCAGAGGCGCCCCACGTAGAGGGAGCGGCCACGCCGTCCGAAAGTCACGCTAATCAGAGAGAAAGGCTCCGTGCCAAACTAACATACTTCGGGTCACCGTGCTGCGCCAGAGCGGCTTACTCAATGCGCCGCGGGTACCCCGCCCTTTCCCCTTGCGTTAGTAAATTACTCGGCAACTCAGCTCATTTACGCTCCCACCATTTTATTCTACAAATGTATCTGTAGAGGACCCTGGACGGACTGAGTTATATTTCGGCCTGAGAAAAAGGTCCTTACAATATATATAATAATAATATACATATTAATTTATACCCTTGCAGAGCAAAGGGTAATATAATTTCAGTCAGAAGTTTGCAACGCAGTGAAGGAGACACCTCAGAGCCCATAAAGTATATGTCGGCGGCAAGGGTACGTTATCCATGTTGATACTTTTGATGATTGACGCAGCTGCACAGCGAGTTCCGATCGGTTGGAATACCCAAGATCAACTAACTCTTGGTATCTTACCATCGAACCTCACCCAGCAGCAGAGCGTCTCTGCCTCTGCTGCTGTGCTTTCGCTCAATATCAACGAGTAAAGCAGAAGCAGGGAATTCCCCGAATTCCCAAATTACCAGAATGCTACATTTACTAGGAATCACACTGCGACACGGCCTTCCTGACCTAATACACGTCCTCGTGTGCTACATCCTCCACCCATGTCCAAGTCACATACCAGACTCTTTTAATTATGGTATCTCTTGGTTTTAATAACATTATTTTCTCTTACAATTTACAAATTTACAGAGCCGCTTACACAAACATTAACTGACAATTTTTCGTATCTAGGAAACACAATTCCCTTTTGTTTACAAACATAGTACTTTTCAACTTCATGATCTTATTCATATCATTTAATTCTAATCAGAATTTTCCAATAATTCAGATTTTACATAACTTAGATTTGTCTCTTAGTTTCTCAATTTAATTTGGTGTGCACACTTACACCCAATCACCTTGACCCCCGCCATAACACTTCTCACCCCTGTGAGACAGCTGTTATGGTGCGGTCCTCAATTCCCCTCTTGGGACACAGGCGCACGCTTACTAACGCCGTCTATTAGTTCGTTCCCCTCTTGGGAATCGCCATCACTTAGGCCATCAAATTCTTCGTTTAATTCGTTAATTATTTGTCAGCTTGGTAGCGCTCTTAGCCACTCATGTGAATATTTGTACGTTCGCTTATTAACTAATGATTTTAGTTCTAAAGACCGTCTAAAACTTTGATTACCTCAAATGGACCTTTAAATTTGGGGTCGAGCTTTGTCTGATGCCGTTTTTCGTTTTTCAGCCAAACATGATGACCTACATTATGCTTCATAATCTTTGCCTTATTTTTGTCAAATCTTTGTTTGTCATATCTTGCATTATTTTCCATGTTTTCCTTGGCTTGAATTCTAATCTGTTCTCTATCTACATCATTGTCTTCTTCGTTTATCGACAATAAACCAAAAGATCTAGCTTCTTTGCCTATTAATAGCTCTAAAGCGCTAAACTTGGTGACTCGATTTGCAGTACAATTCATGGCCAGTTGTACTTCAGCCAATGCCTCCTGCCATGATCTCTGACTCGTGTCAACTGCTGTCAGCATTGTCTTAAGGGTGCTCATCACGCGTTCAACCTGTCCATTTGCCTTACTAGCTTCGGTAGCGATCAAATGCAGCTGAATCTTTTGAGCGGAACAGAAATTGCGAAAGCCTGAGCTAGCAAAACAACGACCTTGATCCGCTATTATTCTAGTTGGCAATCCAAATAGCGCCACAACCGATTTCACAGCTTTAATACAGCTTTCGGTGTCTATATTCAGTGTGTGGTAAAAATAAACAAACTTGGTGCATGCATCTATTAAAACAATGACGTATTCCTTCAAGTCGTTATTGCCACTCATTTTACCCGTTATGTCGATGTGTACTGTGTGCCATGGTATCTCTATCTTAGGAATTGGATGTAATTCTGCCTGGACCTTTCCATTTGGGGGTTTTGCTAGTTTGCACGTGATACAATTTTCCACAAATCTACGTACATACTTGGTCATATTCTCGAACCAGTCTTACCTTATCTAATGTTTTTTCCCATCCCAAATGCATAACAGATTCGTGTACGTGGTTGATCACTGCCCACCTAAACGCCCTTGGAATTACCGGCAAGCACCTTGTTTTACCATTCCTCTGAATAGGAAACTATGCAATATACCCTTTCTTAATTCAAATGTTTTATTTAAATTTTCCGGTAACTCGTTATTGCGTAACTTGTATGAAATATTGATTATTTCAGGATCGCTGCTGTTCGGACACCAACCAATTGTCGGTCACTTCAGTAAGATTAATACGCTTCTCAATTATTTTATCCGCACACTTATTTCCTTCTGACAGTGGATTTCGGGAAAGGAAATCGACATGAGCCATTCGCTCCCCTTTTCACTATTCAAGATCGAAATCAAATGACTGTAAAAACCCCCATCATCTATGCACTCTTGGTGTTAATTCCATTTTGGTGCGACTGGCCTTTAAAGAGTTACAATCAGTGTAAACGACAAATTTACGACCTTGTAAATAATGCCTAAAATGCTTCATAGCATTGACAACTGCTAAAGTCTCGAGTTCGTACGAGTGGTATTTTGCTTCTGCCGGAGAAGTACATTTGCTATAATACTCCACTACATAGGATTTATTTTCGATTTTATGTAACAATATTGCCCCGTAACCAATGGAGCTGGCATATGTGCGCAATTCTATTGGATATTGTGGATCAAATATAGTTAATACTGGGGCCTGTGTCAATACACCTATTATTTTCAAACGTATTTGTTCATGTTCTGACATCCAGAAAAAATTAGCATTATTCTTTGAAGTAAGCGTATACAATTTTTTTAATATTTCGGAAAATTTTGGAATGAATTGTCGAAAGTAAGAAGCTAAACCAATGGACTGTCGTAATTGAGTAACAGTTTCCGGATGTGGCAACCCTATCAATGCCTGGATCTTTCGTGCATTTGGCCGAATTTCTCCATTCGTTATTTCAAACCCAAGGTACTCGTTTTTAGTTTTAAGAAACGAACATTTCGTTATATTAAATGAGAATCCGGCTTTACTTAAGGTGTCCAACACTATATCTAGTCGTTCTAACGCTTCATCTTTCGTTTTAGCTACTACCATAACATCGTCAATGTAAACAATTGCGAGTGTGTGTGCTAACGGACTCAGGGCTTTTATTATTGCACGCTGAAATACAGAAGGTGAGTTCTTCAGACCAAAGGGCATGGTTAAGAATTCGTACTGTCCATCAGGTGTAACGAAGGCCGTTCGCTCAATTGAATCTGGGTGTACAGGGATTTGGTAAAATCCACTTGCCATACACGAGAAGTACCTTGCACAACGAAGACGAGCTATTTGATCCGAAATAAGAAGCAAAGGATATTTATCGGCAATTGTATTGTCGTTTAAAACGCGGTAATCTACACAAAGACGATCTGTGCCATTTTTCTTCTTAACCAGCATCATGGGACTTGCGAATGGTGAGCAGCTGGGACGAATAATTTTTGATGTAAGCAATTCATCAATTTTGCACCGAACGTGCTTCCTCTCATCTTCGCTAAGCCTATAAGGTCGGCGTTGCACAGTCTTTTGTGGATCTATTAGCCTAATTTCTAATTGACCTGTCGTCACACGAGTCATTGGAGTTCCGTCAATAAACCTATCAGAGTGACATCTCAAAATATTGTTTAATATCGTCTTATCAGAATCGTTTAAATTGGTATCAGAATTTATGATTTCTTCATACTTCACTAGACTCAGAACATTTACTCTTTTTGTCTTATAAAAGCAAAATTTATCTGCATCAATTGATACACCAAAGCCCAGACTTAAAACTTCACGGCCAATCAACACGTCATGCTTCAAGTATTTGTCCATAACTACATGTAATAAAACTTCTAAACAATATTGTTCAATATTAATATTACTCAGAACTTGCAATGTGCTACAAGTTGAATCGTTACTTATGCCATTTAAAGTTACAATATTTTGAAATCGTTTTCCGGTGAATATATCCGCAACACTCTTCTTGACCAGTGAACATTCGGCTCCAGAACCGAAACAATATGGAATAGACTCACCGGTTAAGGTAATTGTTCCACTTGGTGGAGCTACTGTACAAACGTCAACTCGCTTCTCGTAGCTCTTGCTGTTTTCACCAGTACGATTTTTGGGGCATACAGAAGCCACATGTCCGTTTTCACCGCACTTAAAAATTTAATTTTTGATCGATCCTTCAATCCGGCCGTGCTGCTCACGCTATAACTCCTTTCTGTTGGGGCTGATGCTTTCTCCATTCGAGAGCGACATTCTGCATATTTGTGGCCAGCCTTTCCACAAAAATGGCACTTCACCTGCGACTGCATTCTTGTTTTCTTCTTATCCGGACCCGTCGAATATCCGTCCTCCTCGTTGTTGCGCTTCTTGAAAGCGTAAGCCTGTAGCTGCAGCTGCAGCTCATTACGAGTCGTCTCATTCGTTGTAAACAGCCAACGCAACAAATTATTTTCAATTTGAGCCATGTGAGTTATCGCTACTGATACGCAATCTCCTCCAAATTTTTTGCCTTCCACTTAGAGAGCAATAGGGTGACAATGCGACTGCCGTACTCAGCGAAACTCTCTCCAGTTTTGGGACGTCCGTTCAAAATGTTCATCAGTATGACAGAAGTTGTCTCGATGCCCACGAAACGTTGGATGAAGAGTTCCTTAAACTGCGGCCATGTGATGCCAGCGAAGCATATTTGGGACAGCCATTGCGATGCACTGCCTTCTAATGCTTTGCTTAACGCAATCTCAAGCGCACTGCCTTCGAGAGCATTATCCGCAAAAATTAAGTCCACTGTATGATAGTACACCAAGCTGATGCATCTGCTCCAGCGGTGTCAGGGCAAAACTTGGGTAGAGTGACGTGGAGTGCTTTCCCGTCTATTGCCGGTGCTCTTGGTTATAATTTCCATTAAATTGCGATTTTGCTCATCTAAGGCTGCCCTATATACGCTAGAGCTGTCCTCTTTTGGCGGAGCCAATCCCACTTCTGATGTCGGTGGCAAGGGTATGTCGGTCGGCGGCAAGGGTACGTTATCCATGTTGATACTTTTGATGATTGACGCAGCTGCACAGCGAGTTCCGATCGGTTGGAATACCCAAGATCAACTAACTCTTGGTATCTTACCATTGAACCTCACTCAGCAGCAGAGCGTCTCTGCTTCTGCTGCCGTGCTTTCGTTCAATATCAACGAGTAAAGCAGAAGCAGGGAATTCCCCGAATTCCCAAATTACCAGAATGCTACATTTACTAGGAATCACACTGCGACATATATATATTCTTGATCAGCATCAAGATCAGAATCCAAATATGTATGTACGTCTGTTTGTCTGTCCGTCTGTCCGTTTCTCTTCAAACTAGTCCCTGAGTTTTAAAGCTATCTGGCTGAAACTTTACCAAAAGGTGTGTAGTTATTGGACGCAGTATATAAGTCGGAACGAGCCGGATATATATTATTTATGGACCCGATACAGTTTCCATTTCCACCGCACAACGATGGTTTCAACGTTTTCGTTCTGGTGTAGAGGTGGTCGAAGATGCGCCACGCTCCGGAAGGCCTGTCGTCGAAAATTGCGATAAAATCGCTGAATTGGTCGAAAGAGACCGGCATAGTAGCAGCCGTAGCATCGGTCAAGGGCTGGGCATAAGTCATCAAATCGTTATTAACCATTTGAAGAAGCTTAGAGTCACTAAGAAGCTCGATGTATGGGTGCCACACGAATTGACGCGAAAAAACATCTTTGACCGTATGGACGCATGCGAATCGTTTCTAAATCGCAACAAAATCGACCCGTTTTTGAAGAGTATGGTGACTGGCGATGAAAAGTGGGTCACTTACGATAACGTAAGGCGCAAACGGTCGTGGTCGAAAAGCGGTGAAGCGGCCCAGACGGTGGCCAAGCCTGGATTGACGGCCAGGAAGGTTCTTCTGTGTGTTTGGTGGGATTGGCAGGAAATAATCCACTATGAGCTGCTCCCCTATGGCCAAACGCTCAATTCGGACCTGTACTACCAACAACTGGACCGCTTGAAGACAGCACTCATGCAGAAGAGGCCATCTTTGATCAACAGAGGCCGAATTGTCTTCCACCAGGCCACACACATCTTTAGTGACGCGCCAGAAGGTCTGGGAGCTCGGAAGGGAGGTTCTTTTGCATCCACCGTATAGTACGGATCTCGCACCAAGTGATTACCACCTGTTTCTGTCCATGGCGAACGCGCTTGGTAGTCTGAAGTTGGCCACAAAGGAGTCCTGTGAAAATTGGCTCTCCGAGTTTGTTGCCAATAGGGAAGCGAGCTTCTATGAGAGGGACATTATGAAGTTGGCATCTCGTTGGGAACGCGTCGTCGAACAAAACGGCGCATATTTGACTTGAATCGCATTATTGTAACCAATTTTATGAACAATTGAAAATTCAATAAAAATACCGCAAGACGTTTTTGACAACCTAATATATAGACTAGCTGACCCGGCAAACGTTGTTTTGCCACCAGAAGACTTTATAATTTCTGTACAAAATGCACTCAGTTCTAGACTTATGTATTATAAAGTCATCTGGAGAGCTGTGAACTATGAGCGAATATACAAAAAACAAAAGGCAAACATTATTTTTAAGTTATTATAATTGCATCTGGCAAAAAATGAATCAAGGTTATTATAATCACAACGTGCATTCAGTGATTGGCAAATGCGCTTCCGGAATCCTCGCCGCCCATAAAGTAGATTTGTAAGAATTTATGTGGTTTGTTTGGCATTGGTAGCTGAAAGCCCATTTAATGATAAACTTTGCCTCTAATTTTGAATGTAGAATTGTAATTTTGACCATTTGCATTAGTATTTCGAACTATTTCTGTTGCTCCGAACGATGTCATTTGAAAGCATGAATTAAATGTTCAAATTGACTTCAGGAACACGTTAGAATCTGTATCCTTGCAGAAAAGTAAGCCGTTCAATGGTTCAGGTGGTGTTTCAATTTTTGGTAGTTGCACTATTCCTGACGCGCAACACATCCCAACTGGCTCATTTTTAAATTTCAGAGCATGACAAAGCGGACATTTCTTATCCATAGCACCAATTACCACTTTTGAGTGAGCATAATACTCAATATCGGGCTCATACTGGAATGCTAGACGCAGTAATGAATCATATATAAATGCTCGATGTACCTGTTGTCGTTGTTGGTCATTAGTTCTGCGTCTATTGACTGTGAAACGGCGTGGTTGTCGTTGTTCTAATCTTCTGACTTCATTGCGTTCAGCTCGTGTATCTTCTGGCTCTTCTCTGACTTCATTGCGTTCAGTTCGTGTATCTTCTGGCTCTTCTTGATGCAATTGCGATATTCTTTTGGATCTTCGATTTCGCATGTATCGAGATCTACTTGTATCATGGCTCAAATCTCCCCCTTTGCGTTTTCTTGGCATTGCTCACTGGACAAAACACTCATAAATAGAATTAATGATTTTACTTAATGATGAATGATTTTTGCCGCAGTTTAAATTGATTTAAAATGCTATGGTAGCGTGTTTTTGTCAGTGTGATGAGGTAGTAACTCACTTTATATGCGATTTTTGGTATGTCGAACAGGATTTAAGAGGATGAAAAATAGATGTTGGTTGATTCTCAGACCTATGCAATACGCTTAGAAAATTTCATGAGAATCGGTATAGCCGTTTCGGAGGAGTATGGTAACAAAAACTGTGACACGAGAATTTTATCTATTAGATATAATATCACTTATATAATATCACTTATATTATTAATTAGCTATAGGCAACATGAGCAGAAGTACCCACGCGTACCCTGAGCGTCTTTTCGGGAAATAAAACTCGGTTATTTTCGAAGTATTTTTAGTTACTCGGCGGAGCGTTATATAAAAACACGTTTGTTCTCATTGACAGTTCACTTGCCCTGCCTCTGCCCTGTAGGAGTTCCGGCATCACCCTTGGGATTTGATTTATGTCCAATGTCATGCCACCAGCTCGAGGAATGGGGCTTCTCGTTTCCGTCACACCGGAAACTCCACTCTTTCACCTATTTCGCGACCTTGGCATAGTCCTGTTCGGCTTTACCATTGTCCGTTCGTCGTTCGCGGCTGTTTTCCTGCCGTTCGCGGCTGCTCTCTCGTCGTGTTCAGACTTGGTATCAGGCCTTCGGTCCCAGTGACTTTTACGCCGATCGACAGGTATTTCGTATACTCCCATTCTAGAGCCGCTAGGATTGCCGTTGCCTCTGTGTCGTTCGAGGATGAATTCGGCCATCTCCTCAACGAGGCCATCTAGTTGGTGGTGTTTCCCGCCTCGACTGGGTAACGGTCGTATACTAGGCTCGCTACTGGAAATTCTCTACTTCGGGATGTTAGCCACGACCTCCTGGCGGGGCTAAGCTAGCGAAGCTGCAGTCACCACTTCCACCACGCCCCGACTCCGCCAACTTCATCGTTCCTCAGGCGGCCTACACCTTACCTCGGCGATCTCGATCCGGATGACACTTGCACTTTGTTTTCCCTGGGTTTCCGCTCGCGTTAATACGATCACTTGCACGACTTTTACTTGAGTGTCTCTGGGCATGCGTGCGTCCTTCTTATACACGCCATTTCTGTTCCGTTACTGCTCGTCATGTGATCGGGTCCAAAGTGCATCGAGGTACCGTTAATTCACGGTGTCTTCTCTTCACCGTTATATCTGTCCAAAGTCCGCGCATTCATCGTTCGACACCGATGCCCTTGCGGACTGAAGTGCAAGGTCCAGAGCGATACCGTTATTTCCCTTTTTGTCACCCGCTCTTCCGCATGCAGCTGTTCCCGCTGTTGCTATGCAGAGGTTCCCTTGTACTTACATTTGTGGGGAGTTTTACAGAGTTTTACTTCAAGAGAAGTTCCTCTTGTTCTTTCTTTTCCTACCGGCCTCCTCCGTGTCGTTCTGCCGGCCCGCGTGCCAGGCTCGTGCCCTTCGCAGAGGTCATTGACCCATTTTTATTTTTGCATTTTTTTGACGTGTATTTCTTTTGTGTGTGTTTTCTACCACATAAGTGTGGCTCATCTCTGGGTCCGCCTGCGCTGCGTCTGGCGACAGACCTCCGTCCTCAACCCTTCCGGCCACGCGTCCTACTCCTCCCAGGCTGCCCCCTGGGAGAAGCTACGCTGGAGCATAGGCCTCTGTGCCTCCGGGCACGACACCTGCCGTTGTAATTTCGACGGTGGTAGGGGCAACGACGCTGCTAGCGGCGACGCTGGCGACAGTGGTGGTGTCCACCTCGGCGGTTGCGGCAGCGACGGTGACTGCGGCGGTGAAGGTAGTGATGACATTGATGGTCCGTACATAGGCCCTAATGTCTCGGTACATGCCCGACCAGTGGTACCTTGCAGCCACCCTTGCTATCTTTTTCCGCAATAACCCTTTTTCTGGGCCCGCTGGTTATACACATTTTCAACGCGACAACATCCTCCTTTCCTGCTCTGTGGGGAATGTGGCAATACATCCGATCTCCGTCCATTAGGCAGTCTTGTGCTACCTTGCTTTACATTTCCACTGTCCAGTTGCATTCTGGTTCCTTCTCTCGGGTGCAGACCTTCTTCGTCTTTACTCGGCGGCATGTCGCTGGCAATGGATGCTTCGACAGGGTGTCCGCTACGACGTACAGCTGGCTTTTTCTGTAGGATATCTCGAAGTTATACTGCTGCAGTTTCAGTGCCCACCTCGCAATCCCGCCCGACGTGCTCTGAATGCTGTTGAGTCATTTCAGAGCCATAAGATCTGTCATCACTTTAAAGTGATAGCCGGTACGGTCGTAACTTCCTGATAGCCCAAATTATTGCCAAACAATCCTTTTCCGTTGTGGAGTAATTCCTTTCCGCTCCATTCAAAATGCATCTTGAATAGGATATTACCCTCTCGCCTTGATTCGAATGTTGGGTGAGGATCGAGCCAAGCCCATAATCGCTGGCGTCTTTCTGTAGGACGATTGTTTTTGTAAAGTCGGGACACGCCAGGATTGGGTCTGCGACCAGCCTGGCTTTGACTGCTTCAATGGCTTGTTGGTGTTCGTCGGTCCATTCCCACTTCACCTTTTTCCGCAGTAGGGCGTTTAGCGGTCGGGCTAGTGTGGGAAAATCAGGTACGAAGCGTCGATACCATGATGCCACTCCGAGTTACTGCCCCAGTTCTTTACGTTAACTGGAGGCTCCAGCAATGCTATCGCCGCTACCTTCTGCGAATCAGTTCCAATGCCTTGATATGTAGTGCGATACCCAAATATTGTAATTCCTTCCTGAAGAACTTTCACTTATATGCATTTACTTTCAGGTTTGCTGACCGCAGTCTTCGGAACACTTCCTTCAGGTTTTCCTTGTGCTCTTCTAACATCCGTCGGATGAACAAGATGTCTTCTTGGTACGCTCGGGCCCTATTTGCCAGTACCCACACTTGAGATCTAGACTGCTTATATATTTTGCCTCTCCTAATTGGTCCAGGATATAAGTTATCATAAGCATTCAGTACGGATCCTTTATTTATTTCGCGTTTATTTGTCAGAAATCTACGTACAGCCTCCATTTTCCCGTCTTCTTCTTCACCATGACGATTGTAGGCTGTATGGGCTTTTTGACGGTTCGATGCACCTTTTCTTCAGCAGCTCGTCTACCTTTTCGTTAATTTCCCCTTGCATTTTTGCACTACGTTTGATGCTCCTCTTGTCGCTTCCAGGGCTTTCAATTTCACCTTTAAGAACTCGGAGATGTCCACTTTTGAGAACTGTTCCAGCGTTTGAACAACCGCCACCACCGACACTCTCTCTACCATCCTTTCTTGCCTGCGGTTTCTTGGGGGAATTGCCAATTCGAGTCTGCATTTCACCTCCGCCCCTATATTTTGAGGAAACCCCATCCCCTTCTAGGGCGTCTATCACTCGTGGAAGAATAAGCAACTCCATCAATATTTTCCTAGTGCTCTGATGCTGATGTCTGCCATCGGCGGACAGGTTTAACTCTTCGCTTATAAAGCCGTGGCACTGGTGCCCACCGTGACCTTAACTTTTGTCCTGCTTATGAGCACTGTGCCGGACAGCTGAATCTCTTTCGCCTTCAGGTCGCCCATTAATCTCGAGAGGCAGCACCTTGCGATCCCTGGCCGCCCCTCGGTGGCCCAGCACAACTCCACTAGATTTTCGTCGGCCCGGTACCTCAGGAAATTTCCGCTATCGTAATAAACCGACACCAGGTTGCCTACGCACAACATCCACGCCCTGACTCTGCCAACTTCGGCGTTCCTCAGGCTCGTAGACCCGTAGACTTGCACCCTTTGGATCCCAGCTTGGCAGTCTCAACTTACGTTGACGTGACCGTTGTTGGGCTATCTCGACGCGATCTCGATCCGGATGACACTGGCAATTTGTTTTCCCTGGGTTTTCGCTCGCGTTAATACGATCACTTGCACGACTTTCACTTGAGTGTCTCTTGGCATGCGTGTGTCCTCCTCCGCCGTCTCAGTCCCTTTTTCCTCGCCAGCCGGGTCACGTGATCGGGTTCAAAGTGCATCGAGGTATCGTTAATTCCTGGTGTCTCCTTTTTGGGCGGGTCCAAAGTTTTTTT
Source organism: Drosophila ficusphila (assembly GCF_018152265.1). NCBI lineage: Eukaryota > Metazoa > Arthropoda > Insecta > Diptera > Drosophilidae > Drosophila > Drosophila ficusphila. Next base: position 984,251 of record NW_025064156.1, read on the forward strand.
TTTGGGAAACCATCAATATTTTTTTTTTTTTTTTTGTTTTTTCCTTTATAACTCCTCCTGGGAGCATAGGTCCTCGACTAGATTCCTCCATCTTACTCTATTTCGGGCTGTCTGTTTCGCTGTGTCCCATGTGATGTTGTATTGGGACAACTCTTGAAGGGCGGTTCGTCTCCATGTTGCTTTAGGCCTGCCTACACGCCTGCTTCCCTGTGGGTTCCACTCTAGCGCCATTCTAACTATGCTATCCTGGTCCTTTCGCAGTGCGTGGCCTATCCATCCCCATTTTTTTTCCTGATTTGGAGTCTTATTGCTGTTTCACCCGTCATATTCCAGAGGTCTATGTTGGAGATTCTGTTTGGCCAGAAAATCCCGCATATTATTCTGAGACACTTGTTGGTGAAAGCCTGCAATTGTTGGATTATTGTCTTTGTTGTGAGCCACGTCTCGCTTCCGTATAGTAGGACGGATTTTACGCATGAGTTGAAGATCCGTATCTTTGTTTTTCTTCTTATTTGGCGGCTTCTCCATATGCGGTAGAGTCTCCCGAAGGCAGACCTGGCTTTGGCTAGCCTGCTCGTCACATCTTCTGCCACGCCACCGTTGCTGGAAATTACGGTGCCAAGGTAAGGGAAAGTCTCGACGTATTCTATTGGGTTTTCGTCTATGATGATCAGGGCTAACAGAGTTATGTTTTTAAATGAAAAAATATTTATTTCCATATTTTCGCCTTTTTTCCTATAAATCCATATTTTACACAATCACTTGAATAAATCCATATTTTGAGCATTTAAGTGTCTGAAAACCTATAGAAAGATATGTTTGGCTCAAATATTATAAAATTTCTGTCGTTTGCCTTAAACAAAAAAAACAAAACATCGTTGCGTCGTTAATCAATCAAAATATGTATCATCGAATGTAACAATTGAGTGTTCATTTTCATCATAATATGATTATTGTAATGACCTGTAAACAGCCCAATAAATACAAACCAACTGCACGCAATTACTCAGATATTTACAAACAATATTTATTAGTTACTCGGTGCGACCCGCACTCTACAATAGGATATATCCAGACTGACTCAATGACAGCTAGAATGCTCTCCGCTCTCAGCAACGCTGGTAGTGACAGGTTGCCACATCCCTCCAACATTTTTCAGCTTCAGCTTCAAGTTCTGCCGCGCATCTGAAGGCTTCTCCACGGAGATATCGGGCATCGACGCTTGCGGTAACGGTGGTGGCTGTGTGCTAAGTGAGGCACCATTTCCTTGCTCGCTGCCATTCGACTGTAGAGAAGATTCGATGTCCAAATCAGAACCCCCTGAGATCTTTTTAACATGACTTATATTTCTCAAATACGTTTTACCTCCTCCCGATATCTTCACTACGCTTCCATCTATCTGAATTACCTCATAGACTGTTGTATCAAAAGTAGGAGTTAACTTGTTACGAAAAATCACGTTCTTTAACACTACTTTATCTCCCAGTTGTATTTTAGATTCCGTGGCTCTCCTAGTTCTGTCTGCCGTCTCCTTTCCCTTTTCCTTGTTAATAAAATCCCTGTCTCTCTCATAAGATTCTCCCACTTCTCCTACTATATCCTGAACTCCCGGAATCTTGTCTCTAATTATGCGGTTGAATATAAGCTCGGATGGTGGCGAGCCCGTAGTACCATGGGGAGTAACATTGTGCATTAATATAAATTTTTGAATCTCCTGCTTAAAGTTTTTATCATTTGCATAGGCTATTTTCAACCGCTTCACTAATGACCTATTCATATTTTCTACCTCGCCATTAGCTTGAGGCCAATATGGAGGAGTTGTAATAAGGTCAATTCCATTTGTCTCACAATATTTTTTAAACTCTGCACTCACATATTGCCTGCCATTGTCTGTTCTTAACTTTTTTGGATACCCCAATCTACTAAAAATTTCGGACATTTCTTCAATAAGCACCTTCGATCCTATTGACTGTACAAATTTTACTTCGATGTATCTAGAATAGTAATCGATGAGGACCAGCAAGTGCTGATTATTTGGCAACGGTCCTAACAAATCTGTGGCTACCCAGACCCATGGGCTACTCGGAAATGCATGACGTCTCATTGGGACTGGATTATCTGGTAAAGATACCAATATACAGTCACGACAATCCTTGACAAATTTTTCTGCATCCCTGTCAATTTTTGGCCACCATACTTTTGACCTTAGTCGCCTTTTCATTGCTGCTTCTCCAGGGTGTCCCTCATGAGCTAGTGTTAAAACTCTCCGTCGCAGTTGTTGGGGGATGATCAGACGACTTCCTCTTAGTAGAATACTACCAATACTCGAAAGCTCCAGGCGAAACGGATAATATGGGCTAGTCGTTGCAGAATTCCAGCGGTCATTGTCCAGGCTTGTTATGGCATCTAGTACTTCCTCGTCTCTTGTACTCATTTCGGAAATCTCGGATGTATTTAAAGATGTGGGAGTAGAAATTGAAATCATATGGAATATGTTTTCCTCTCCACTCCAATCAAATGATTTAGTTCCTAAAATGTTACATAAGCGTGAGATCGAGTCAGCAATATTTTCCTTCCCAGACTTATATATCACCCGGAAACGGTATGCCTGTAGACGTAATAACCACCTCTCAATTCTTGCTGGAGGCTTAGAAGTTGGTTTAAAAATCGTTTCCAATGGCTTATGGTCAGTTACCAACTCGAATTCCAGACCAGCAACATAGTTCGACATCTCTTAGCAAAGTGCCCGACTTTGGAACATCTGTCACATTTCGCATTTTTCGCTGGACAAAGCAAACTATTTGCATCATGATCATTTCGGCCACATCTGCCACACTCTACTTTGGTGTTGTTCCATTTAGCCGTGCGCGATTCAATCTTATTGACCATAGAGCCTGAGCATCCATTTGATGCCGTTGATGCCATTGATTGCGTCTGCTTGCTTACTTGTTCCTCAGTTAGACAAGTAGATATTACTCCATCCAAGGACTGTTCAGTTGACAGCAACTTTTTCTTCAGCTCAGCCGGTGCCCAAGAATCAATTATTTTATCCTTGATACAGATCTCTTCTATTTCTGTTTTGGAGGTTGTAAATGCCTCGAAATAAGAACACTTATACGGTTGAGTTTTTGTAGGAAACTGGTTTTATTTAGTTTTGAGTTCGACTTATATAGGGAATATTTGAAATCTATGGCCTAGGCAGAGGCCGCGTTTGCTAGCAAGGAGGGAGAGTTATCTTTGACCCCCGCACAGCAACCTTTTGGTGTGTACCAATCTTTCAAGTGGTTAATATATTTTTAGACTAAAATAGCCTGTACTTAAAAACTATGAGTGTCCGCAGCACTCACCTCTAGTATAGTTATTTATGGCTTAGGCCTGGTGCACATGCGCATAGGTCTTAATAGTGTTCGTCTGAACATTCTGCCAAGGGCCGGCAAGATTGTGTGCATATAATTTATTTGCTCCTTGTTGCAATACAAAAGTAAGTGGACTGTATTTATTTATTCGATATTATTTTGTAGCAACTACACAACTTGCAATGACCTTATTTAATGGCTTCTTTATTTTTGTACATAACAGATTTTTTATTAACGATTATTTTTTCATACGCTAAGTATGCTACTTGGTATAGCTATGGCTTGTAGTTGCCTTTGTATTTTTATTTTTCTTATAAAATAAACAGCTAATATTATTATTATTATAATCGCCAACATTAATAAAGTATGACCAGTGACATGATGAAAATCTAACTCATGTAACTTTAGCTTATGTGTCTTTAGGTAATTAATTTCGTTTGATAATTTTTTGATTTCTTCGGTATGGTTAATTAGTGGTGTACCTATTGGACTCCAAACTACTTTAGGAATTTCTTTTATTTCACTTATATGTGATAATGATATTGTCTGTTCATCTTCTAGCTGAATATTATGATGAGCAACTAATATGTCGTTATCTGTTCGCGCAGTGCAATCTGCTCTAATTGTTAAAATTCCTTGTTCTGGTAAATCAATTATTTCGAGTTTGGAATTAATGCATTGAACCCGAGCCTTGGTGCCACGCTGAACCTTAAAAAGCCAACTACTTCTTCTGTCTAACTCTACCCAGTATGACTTCTTCTCAATAATTGACTTATATCTACATTCTGACTCGCCGCTTGGTTTAAGCGGCGAGAGCTCACAACTATTGTCGTTAGCACTTCTCCAAGGCCAACTTCCTTCACAAACTCTTTTATTTGACCGCCAACTTTGGCACTTATTCAGTGTAGTCTCCGTCATTAGATGATAAGCGTCTGTTTGGTTATGCAGCACCAAACAAAACTCTCTTAAATTTGTAAATTGCTCTGCGAAGCAATGTTCTCTTTATCTGTTATCTTCATCTATGTATGTATTCGCCGCGCTTGGCCTTCAGCCGAGTGCAGCCTAAAATCAATTATGGGTCGTCAACTGTCGTTCGTCGTGGCAAGTCGTCTCAAGTTCTTGCTCGCTTGCGTTTCTGATCAAAGACTACTTCGAGTCTGCTTGATCTATTTCGAACCTTTTATCGTTTTGAAATCAGAGGCAACTCGTGCCTGCCTGATCTATTTCGTAAAAACTCAAACTAAGTGCTGTGCGACTTAATAAACATTATATTTAAATATAAAATAAACCTAAATTTGTGCGTGTTTATTAGGTCCCAATTTGGTTTGTTGGCTAGTAAAAAAGCTTATTAGCCAAACATTTTGGTGACCCCGACGTGATAGAAACATTTAGTTAATCATTTTGGAAAATATAAATGTGTCGGGTCATAAATTATGGTAGTCAGTGTATAAGGAATCAAATCAAGTGTAACGGTTCTTCTCGCTGCACTCTAACGATTATGCGTTAGTGCGCTTTAGTCTACCTTTTCACCAGGTGTTCAGAATAGTTCGGTGTGAACATCTTGCGTGAGGTTATAGGTTTGAAAAAGGGTTACGCACTAGGCGATTGTCGTGCGTGTATGCTTGAGCCACTGCGATAGACAGAGATGCCACTATGTGCACTAGAACATTGGTGACAGTGCAGTTTTTGGAGATTTTAGGGCAGTCTATAACAGGCAGTCGTGCGCTTAAGTTTATTCGCCATCTACAACCGTCTAAAGTTATCAAGAGACATGGACAAGGAGAACCTTAACCCGACATCAGAAGTGGGATCAGTGCCAACTCCTGCATTTTCTGAAGACCAGTGGCGTGCTATTGTGGAACTACAAAATCGAAATTTCGTCGAAATGTGCAAAGTCATGCAAGCGTCTGGGCGTCCACAAAATCCCGTGGTTTTGCCAAAATTTAATCCAGATTTAACTGGGACTGATGCGACTCAATGGTGTGCAACTGCAAGCATTATTATGGACGAACAGAAGATTGATGGCAGCGCACTTATCATGCTGTTAAGTAGTTGCATGCAGGGTAGTGCTTCGGCGTGGCTTGCACAGGTCTGCTATCCAGGCATCAATTGGGAGCAGTTTAAAGAACTATTTATGCAGCGTTTCGAAATTAAAGAATCGTCGGCAGCTATGTTCTTGAATTTGCTCAATAGTCGTCCAGCCCACAACGAGTGCCTTGCAGTGTACGCAAGCCGTATGGTGACGTCATTGACCACAAAATGGCGAAATATGAGCACCGAAGAAATTGCTGTGTCATCGGTACTTGCGCATATGGCCAATTTTGACAACCGTTTGCAGCGCATGGTGTTTTCGTCAAATGTACAAACAAGAAGTCAACTACAAATGGAACTGAAAGCATTTACATTTGATAAAAAGCGGAATGCAGGATGTACCGATGGCAATAGCGGTGACTGCAAACGAGCTAAAATTGTGTGTCACTTATGCAAGGAAACAGGACATAAAATGGCGGAGTGTAAATTCAAACGGTCTGGATCGGAAGACAAACAGCGTCGTGACTTGCAGAATGTAACCTGTTACCGGTGTGGACAACTTGGGCATCTTGCGAATCGGTGCACAAACAATGCCAATAAATCTGGAGCAGTTAGTGAGAAGAAATAAAATCAATGTTTTGTGCCTGAACCAAAAGGACTTTTGTCATACCAAGGTGAGATCTTTCCGATTTGCTTTGACTCTGGAACGGAATGTTCATTAATTCGAAGAAGCGTTGCCGATAAACAAGCTTTTTAATAATGTTGTTGTAATACGAGGTATTGGTGGTCCTCATATAATAAATTATTTTAGTAAAACTACTTCCCTTCAGAGTCTAGATACCATTTATATCAATAGGAAACCTTGGCAGGAGTACAATCAGTTAAACAGTTCCGCCCTTATTTGGTTGGTCGTGAGTTTGTGGTTTATACTGATTGTGATTCTCTTAAATCATCTATTTCTTTGTTAGCATACCCTATAATAGCTGATCAGGGTAGATGTTTTACTAGTGAGAAATTTTCAGAATTTCGTACATCACAAAAGGTTAAACTTCATCTTATAGCGACAGGAAGAAGCCGTGCGAACGGGCAAGTTGAACGTGTGATGAGCACACTTAAACATTTATTGTCAGCAGTTGAGTCAAGTCATCGATCTTGGCAAGATGCTCTAGGTGAGGTACAACTTGCTTTGAATTGCACAGTTAGTAGTACAACCATCGCAAGTCCCCTAGAGTTGCTTGTCAGCAAAGAGACCTGATTTCACCGTATGATACAGAGATGGAAATAGATAAAGTAAATGCTAGAGATAGGGCAATTGTAAGTGTGAACAACCGAGCCAGTTACGACAAAATTAGATTCGACAAAAATAAAGCAGCAGTTGAACGACATAAAATTGGAGATTTTGTTTTACTGAAAAATGAAGAACGTCATCAAACTAAATTGGATGCAAAGTTTAAAGTACCATTTTGGTTAGTGAAGTACTAGAAGGAGATAGATATGTCTTAAAGTCATTGCATAATAAGAGAACCTACAAATATTGTCATGAAGATTTGAGAAAGATGCCTGATGGTTATGTTCCGAGTGAATTGGAGTACCCGCCTGAGATTTGTTGAAATTGTTATAATATATCCGTGTGAGAGGATATGTTATGTGAAGATATCCGTGTGAGAGGATATGTTATGTGAAGATATCCGTGTGAGAGGATATGTTATGTGAAGATATCCGTGTGAGAGGATATGTTATGTGGAGATATCCGTGTGAGAGGATATTTTGTAATGGAGTTGCAATAGACTTCGATAAGAAAATGTTTGTGAATGGCGGAAGACCATAGTGATGGTGTTTGAGAATTCGAGTGGAAATAACCTGGCGGATGTGAAGCTTATGCGTTGTTGTTGTATGACAATATTTAATTGAAATGTATGGTTTGAAGATATGGTTTTGAGATTTGAGATAACTGCGTTATTTTGCAAGCACAAGTGAAAAACGAAAGTTGGAACATGGCGTGTGGCGCTCTTGACGGAACTATGCTCTTAATCAAAAGGAAATCATAGTCGGAATAACTAGAGTCGAATTTTGAATTGCTGAGATGCATGAATGAATAAAATGTTAAAATTAATCTGATTATGCAATGATAGTAAGAATTGAAAATTATTTGAATCGTTGAGATAGATGAAAATAAAGAAAGACTTTGAAATAAAAGGAAAATGTGTAAGACTACAGTACACGAGGACGTGTAAGTGTCAGAATGGCCGTGTCGGGTCATAAATTATGGTAGTCAGTGTATAAGGAATCAAATCAAGTGTAACGGTTCTTCTCGCTGCACTCTAACGATTATGCGTTAGTGCGCTTTAGTCTACCTTTTCACCAGGTGTTCAGAATAGTTCGGTGTGAACATCTTGCGTGAGGTTATAGGTTTGAAAAAGGGTTACGCACTAGGCGATTGTCGTGCGTGTATGCTTGAGCCACTGCGATAGACAGAGATGCCACTATGTGCACTAGAACATTGGTGACAGTGCAGTTTTTGGAGATTTTAGGGCAGTCTATAACAGGCAGTCGTGCGCTTAAGTTTATTCGCCATCTACAACCGTCTAAAGTTATCAAGAGACATGGACAAGGAGAACCTTAACCTGACAAATGTATAAAATTAACCTGCGCAAAAGGGTTGGTTTTGCACATGCGTTTATATTTATGTACACATAATTTCGCATCTCGCTCTCGCATTGTAACGGTTGTTTTCGGTTCGTACGGTATCGCTCTCTCAATCTCGCTCTCGCTCTGGCTCTCGCTTGTCAAACGGTTTTCGCAAGTTCGTTGATCTGCAGCTGATGGTTGTTTTTGGTTTTAATGCTAGCAGAAGAGAAGCCAGCATTTACTTCTCGTGGACGATTCAGGCTTGCAATTTGGCGCCAGTGCCTTCAAAACTGTCAAAGCTTCTAAACTGTGCCAACACCTCTTCGTCGCGAATTGCAATTATTTGAACTTTGTTTTATAAATAAATTTTCGGCTAAAAATGTCAACGGAAACTACTCTTGTCAACATCGACAAGGCGCAGTTTTATAAAAAGAAAATCTCGGTCAATTTTCATGCATGCGCAAAGCATTGAAAGTTCATTGACCTTCGATCGAATTTCCCTGATGGCTGAAGAAGAACTTAGTTTGCGACTGGAGTTGCTGAATAAAACCGAAGTCTCGTTTAACCTGGCTCATGGGTCTCTCGAAGAGCTTGACTACGATGAAATCGGTAGTCCGCTGCAGGATGAATTTGAGGAATTGATTTTATCCGCAAAATCAATTGTGCTCCAGGAGATTGGTAAGCGTAAGGTGGCCAGTTTGCCGTGCTTAACGTTGCGCCAGGAACCCGCCATGGATTCCGCTGCTGGTCAGCCTAACAAAAGGCTTCGTCTCCCGGAAATTAAATTGCCCGAATTAAGTGGTGGCTACACCGAATATGCCAACTTTTTCTCCATGTTTTCGACCATCATCGATCAAGATCCTGATCTTTCGCCCGTGGAAAAGCTCCAACATTTGAAGTCGTGCCTGAAAGGCTCCGCAGTGGATTCTGTTCGCTCGCTGGATATTTGCAATGATAACTATGCTGTTGCTCTGGATTTGCTCAACAAACGCTTTAACAACAAATGTCTTATTTTTCAGGCACATATCGCAGAGATTTTGGGCATGCAGAAGGTAGAGATTGCGACAGCGGCGAGGTTACGGGAGTTTTCGGACAAAATCAACACAAATTTGCGTTCATTGCAGTCGATGGGAACTGCTGAGCAAATTTCTGGATCCATCATCATCCACAGTTTGCTTCAGAAATTGGACACCTCGACTCAGGCAAAATGGGAGGAAACGGCATTAATTGATCAAGTTCCGACATGCCAACAATTTTTGGATTTTTTGGACAAGCGCTGCTTAAAATTGGAAAATGTGGAGCATGTTGCAACAATTTACGCAAGTAAACCTCAAATCGTAAAGGGCAGAAACAGTTCTAGTAATAAAAACTCGTTTCTTGCTACCAATATGACTGCCAATGGTTGTCTTTGTTGCAATAGCGCAAACCATTCAGTCTATAATTGCAATCAGTTTACTAATTTAACTCCTCAACTTCGTCTTCAGAGAGCGAAAAGACTTGGCTTATGCCTAAATTGTCTAAGAAAGGGCCATCAGATGAAAAATTGTGCGTCTAGTTCTTGTCGAGTCTGTGGATCCAAGCATCACAGCTTGTTACATTTCGAGTCACCAGGATCTTCAAATCAACCTCGTGATAATGTTGCTTGTCCTCAGGCTGCGACATCTCCAACTTTGGATACTTCGCATAGTTCCGCAAACTCATCAGCTCCCTCGCATGCTACCTCTCTGATCGCCCAAAATCCTCAAGCCGATTATGTGCTACTAGCCACTGCGATTGTAAACATTCAAAGCCGTTCTGGCACCTGGGTGCCATGTCGTGCACTTCTTGATGGTGGTGCTCAACTTCATATCATTACTTCCCGATTTGCTCATCAACTTCAGCTTCGTAGAGAAAAATCGTCTACTCTTGTCTCCGGACTTGGAGATTCTAAATTCGACTCCGATGGAGTATCGGTGCAATTTAGCTTGAAGTCCCAAACTTCAAATTATACAACCAGGATCTCTGCCTTAGTTGCTCCAACGATTACGGGAAACCAGCCTAGCCTGCCTATGAGTCCGGAGAACTGGAATATACCAGCAAACCTTCAGCTTGCCGATCCGGATTTCCACAAACCTCAAAAAATTGACTTATTAATTGGAGCAAGTCTTTTCTTTGAGCTTCTTTGTGTGGGTCAAATAAAACTCACTCCTGGTCTTCCTTTGCTGCAAAAAACCCGTCTAGGATGGGTCGTCGCAGGAGGTGGCTCAGAACACCGTGAATCATCGGCTCTTGCAGCTCAGACGTCTGTATCTTCCGTCGAAGAAGTTGAGTCGCCATTGGATGAAATACTTCGACGCTTTTAGGAAATAGAGAGTGTTCCTGATTACGCCTGCAAATTTTCCAAAGAGGAGCTCGAATGTGAGGAACATTTCAAAACCAACTTTGCTCGCTTGACTACCGGAGCATACTCTGTTCGCCTTCCGTTAAAGCATAGCTTGGATATGCTCGGAGATTCTTATGCTCACGCTTATCGTCGTTTTTTGAATTTGGAACATAAACTTCAACGTCACCCGCAGCTCAAGTCTCAATATTCGGCTTTCATTCGTGAATATTTGGACTTGAATCACATGTCACTCGTTAGCAAAGATTCGATTGGTCTTTGCCAGTATTATCTTCCCCATCATTGCGTTTTCAAAAAGGACAGCACCACAACGAAATTGCGTGTAGTTTTTGATGGGTCTGCCCGAACGTCGTCTGGATCTTCCTTGAATGACGTCCTTATGGCTGGTCCTACCATTCAGCCCAAACTATTTCGGACCCTGCTTCAATTCCGAACGTTTCCTGTGGCCCTGACTGGTGACATTTGCAAGATGTATCGTTGCGTTCGAGTTGCCGAGCCCGATAGTTTTCTGCAGTGCATTCTTTGGAGAGATTCACCAAGCCAGGAGATACAAGTTTACAGGCTGGATACAGTAACTTATGGAACCAAGCCTGCATCATTTCTATCTGTGCAGGCCATGCATCAGCTTGCTATTGATGAGGAGAATTCGTATCCCATTGGCTCCCAAAATTTTCAAGCGGGATTTTTACGTTGATGATCTGATTACTGGTGGCAACTCCGCTCAAGATGTTTTAGAGATCATGCGTCAAACCCAGGAATTGCTTGGAAAAGGGCAGTTCAAGCTGAGAAAATGGTGCTCTAATGACCCCGTTGTTCTTAAGGAAACACCCGAGCCAGAAAGGGAAACATTCCTGAAGTTCGACGATGGAAGCGACATTACCAAAACGCTGGGGCTCGCTTGGGATCCTACTTCAGACGTTCTAATGTTTTCTTTCTCTCCCATGCAGCGCATCTTAAAACCTAGCAAGAGGTCCGCTTCTATGACCCCCTCGGCCTCATCTGCCCTGTCATAACCAAAGCAAAAATCTTTTTGCAGCAGCTTTGGAAGGAGAAATTGGATTGGGATGAGAGCCTTCCCTCTGCGCTAAATTCGTCTTGGCTGAAGTTAACAGCTGATATTGCTTGCACCCAGCAAATGAAATTTCCTCGCTTAGCTGTTCAGCCTGCCGGCATCATAGAGATCCATGGTTTCAGCGATGCCAGCATAAATGCGTATGGTGGCTGTATCTACGCTGTGTCTTCATCACAAGGTCGTAGAGAGGCTCAGCTACTTTGTGCTAAGTCTCGTGTGGCTCCGCTGAAGACGCTTACGATTCCCAAATTGGAACTTTGTGCCGCTCTGCTGTTGTCTCAACTCATCCGAGAAGTCCGTGATATGAACGTTTTCTCTTGCCCGTTCTTTTGCTGGTCCGACTCGTCCGTCGTACTTTCGTGGATTAAGGATGAGCCCTCCCGGTTCCAAGTCTTCACCGCAAACCGAATTGCCTTGATACAGGAGCTGACCAACGGAATGGATTGGCGATATGGACCCACGTTTTGTAACCCAGCTGACATTTTGTCGAGGGGATCACTTCCAAGCGAGCTGCTTGAGTCATCGCTATGGTCAAGAGGTCCATCGTTCCTGTGCAATGACAGAATTCACTGGCCCGCCCCGCATTCTGCCATCACTCCGTTACCAGAAATGAGAAATTCGCTCGTGGCTCATACCACGCCTTCCAATGACATGACGTTGCAATGCAAGTTCAGCAATTCCTGGCAAAAGCTGACCCATGTATTTGCATACGTCGTTAAATTTCGACATCGCATCCGGCACTCTGGAATTACAGTCGAGCATATTCAGCTTGGAACGCAGTTGCTCCTTCGCACCATCCAGATGAACAACCTTGCAGCTGACTACAAACGACTGCAAGGTAAACTTTCAATTAAATCCTCAAGTCAAATTTTTTCTCTTGCACCGTTCATAGATGAATTTGGCATAATGCGTGTTAGTGGTCGTTTAAAGAATTCTGGATTGGCCTTTGAGTCTCAGCATCCTATTATATTACCGAGGAGTCATCCAGTAACCCACGCACTTATCATGCACTTTCATCGGCGCAAACTCCATTCGGGACCTCGATCTCTGCTTGCACACATTCGTCTGCAGTATTGGCCAATTGGAGGACGCAAAACTGTCACAACTGTTGTCAATAAATGCATTATCTGCTTCAGAGCCAAACCCCGACTGGCTGAGCATGTAATGGCTGATCTGCCAAAGAGCCGGGTATCTTCAACGTGAACGTTTATGGTCACAGGGTTGGATTTCTGTAGTCCGTTCCATTACAGGACTGGGATTCGAGGCAAGGTTCCTGTAAAAACGTATGTCTGCATCTTCATATGTTTTTCGACGAAAGCGGTGCACTTGGAACTTGTTCAGGATTTGTCGACGCAAGCATTTCTTGGAGCGTTGAAGCGCTTTATTCTAACAAGGGGCAAGCCTGCTCGAATATGGTCGGATAATGCAACCAATTTTGTTGGCGCCAAGAACGAGCTGACCGAGCTGAAACGTTTGTTCCTGTGCGACCCCCACATACGTTCCGTGCAGGAATTCTGTCTGGAGGATAACATTGAGTGGCGATTCATTCCTCCCCGTTTGCCTCACTTTGGAGGCCTCTGGGAGGCTGCAGTAAAAACGGCCAAATTCCATTTCTATCGTTCAGTTGGCCCATCGCTATTATCGTTTGACGAGCTGCGCACGCTAGTTTGCCACATTGGGGCGATAATCAACTCTAGACCTCTGCTTCCTCTTTCAGAGAACCCAGCCGACTTGGATGTGTTAACTCCGGCACACTTTCTTGGCACCGCTCCTCTGGTGTTGTTTCCAGAGCCTGATGTCACACTGTTAAATTGCAACCGATTGGATCGATGGCAGCAAATATCCTACCATCAGCAAGTTTTCTGGGCCCGTTGGCGAGAAGAATACCTAACACTTCTTCAACAGCGTGCTAAGTGGCGCACCAATCAAACCTTCCTCCACTTAAGTGGCCACTGGCTAGAGTGGTCGAGCTGATCGCCGGAGAAGACAAAGTTGTCCGTGTAGCTGCCCTAAAAACTGCAACTGGGACAATTAAACGAGCTATCCGAAGATTATGTGTGCTGCCTATCCAAGATGAAGTTGAAACCCCGTGTCTTCCAACGGGGGGAGGATGTTTGGTTATGCAGCACCAAACAAAACTCTCTTAAATTTGTAAATTGCTCTGCGAAGCAATGTTCTCTTTATCTGTTATCTTCATCTATGTATGTATTCGCCGCGCTTGGCCTTCAGCCGAGTGCAGCCTAAAATTAATTATGGGTCGTCAACTGTCGTTCGTCGTGGCAAGTCGTCTCAAGTTCTTGCTCGCTTGCGTTTCTGATCAAAGACTACTTCGAGTCTGCTTGATCTATCTCGAACCTTTTATCGTTTTGAAATCAGAGGCAACTCGTGCCTGCCTGATCTATTTCGTAAAAACTCAAACTAAGTGCTGTGCGACTTAATAAACATTATATTTAAATATAAAATAAACCTAAATTTGTGCGTGTTTATTAGGTCCCAATTTGGTTTGTTGGCTAGTAAAAAGCTTATTAGCCAAACAGCGTCTATTTCAATATTATATAGACTAAATACTGAGACTCGATATGAGCCATTATCATGCGTTCGCCAATTCTAACAGGTACTAGAACTATTCTATAAAGTAATGACGCATGTCTTCCAAACAAAGGTATTTTTGCGTTAATAATTAGCTTTCTATCCACAAATAACCCTCTAGCTGTCAGTAAGGTATAAACGTCTTTTAACTCTGTTCCTGTCCTTTTTCCTGGCAACACTAAATTCTCTGACAACATGTCTTTTATTTTAGCTATTTCAATTTTAAGCTGACTAGGTTTCAGCATGTTTGTATTGAGTCGACCATGATTGATGTCAATTAATAGGCTTATTATTCCTGATTGTATTTTTTCGCAGTCATCTATTATATTGCCTAATTGTTTCGTGATCATGAAGAAATTGATAGATTCCTTGTACACATAATAAGACTCTTTAAGTAGAGCAGTCATATTGGCAATTCTCTTATTCATGCCTTTAAAGTTAGCGTTAATATCCTCTGTCGTACTTTTTAAAATGTTAGCTGTAGAGTCGACTATGGATGTTTGATTTTTACTTAACTCGACAAGACTTTGCTGATTGCTTACTAAATTTCTCATGTTATTTTCCATTTGTACTCTATCATCTTCGTCCATAATCCCAAACAATATATGATATAAGGATCCCACAAAACTAAAGGGAGCTCGCTTATTTCTTGCCTTACCTTGACTCATAAAAAGTTGATTATTTTCTTCCAAGTCTGAGATCTTTCTTTCTGTGTTATCTAAAACTAACAGACACTGATCTTCAAAGCTGTGAAGTTTTTCGCAAATCACTCTCATTTTGGGTAATAGTTCTTTGCCTTTATTCAAGATTTCAAAGTAAGCATCCAGATTATAGTAAATTACTAAATTCCAAGAAGAGGCCACAATCTCCACATCGCCCATTGAATCAAGATATATGGCTGAGGTACCATTAATTTGTTCAATGGTGTATTTTGGTTTTGCAATACTGGATGCGTTAGAGAGTTGACAATTCAATATAAATAAAAGCATAGCCATAAGAAACCCGAATTTTGACATCTTCGATGTCCCTCTATTTTTTATTCTTGGCTCTGGGTCAGCCTCTTGTTTGTCATAAAACTTTGTTCTTTTTAAGGGGTCATTTTTCGTGACAGATCTAGTGATATCTCTATCTTGTATTTTAAGATCTACCTTTCTGATTCTTAGATCTTTCCTGACAGGGACCCTTTCCATTTTCCCTAACGGCCACTTAGCTGGATGACTATTTTTATCTTTTGATAAGAAAATTTTTCTTTCTTCAAATTTTTCACTTTTTAATACCTCCGAACTGAGGTCCTGCCGGGGGGATAAAAAACGGCGATCCATATTTTTTAATTTGATAGTGGTTGCCCCTATTGTTATTTCTCCTTTGGATTTTTTGCATCCAGAGACAATCCACCCGAAATCGGTTTTTTGCCCTAATAGACCGTTTATTTTAACCACTCCATTTTTTATGATATGAGTGTATAAATCGGCTCCAATTATTATATCAATACGGCCCGGCTTATTAAAGTCAGGGTCCGCTAAATTGTAGCTATTCCATTTTCTCTTGTCAACTTCAACTTTGTTGACTGGCAGCGCTTTCATTAATTTGGGAAGTACTCTTGCTTCACCTTTTAAAATTTTAGGCGAGTTATTACCTTTTAACAAAAGATTTACTTTGTGCTTCGAGATGCACTTTCCTGTGGAAGATACTCCACTAATCTCTGTTTGAGATTTAAATTTGGGTAATTTCAGAATCTGCGCTGATTCCTCAGAAATTATCGTGCTTTGTGACCCACTGTCAATCAAAGCTCTAAAAGTTTTAAATTCTCCATTTGAGGATTTTACTTTAATACGTGCAGTAGCTAATAATGCCTGCTCTGACGTCATGCATGTATTTACTTTTTCTGGGTTCTTTTTATAGCTCATGTGAAGCATACTATGATGATTTTTGTTACATAGCGAACATACAATTTCGCTAAGACATTTTTTATTGTAAGGGTGTTTCAAACATTTAAAACATAAAGAAGCTTTTTTAACCTTTTCCATTCTTTCTAATGGATTTAAGGCTTTAAATTTGCTACAATAAAATATGGTGTGCCCCACACCTTTGCAAATGGGGCAACAGTTAGTTAACAATTCTTTTGAACTGTTACTAAATGTATTTTTTTTAACAGGTTTTTCATCCTGAATAGAGCTTATTGAACTAAGTCGTTGCTTTAAAAATTCTATAACGTCAGACAATACTTGGAATTCTTTGGTTTTTTTAATGTGGCTTTCATATAATTGAAGAGCCTCTTTATCAAATTTTCTTAAGATAATGTGGGCAAAAATGATATCCACATCATCGGAAATTTGTGCCTTAAGTTTTATCATATGAATTGACTCATTAATAGTGTCAATAAATATACGCAATTGCTTCATTGAGTCAATGTTTAAATTATTAAGCTCAAGAAGACGATTCATTTGTTCGGAGAATATCTTCCGCTTATTTTCGTACCGCTTGGTTAATAGTTCCCAAGCGGCCTCGTAATTATCTCCAGACCCCAATAATAGGTGAGAAACTACATTTCTAGCTTCTCCCTTAAGGGAAATCTTTAGATAATTGAATTTTAGGGTAGGACTTAGATCCTCCCTTAAATGAATGAGTTCATTAAATAACTCATAAAATAGGTCCCAATCTTTGGAATCTCCAAAGAATGTGGGTACCTGAATTTTAGGTAGAGTTGGCAAATCATCAATTTTTTGACTTGTTGCCTCCACCTTTGTTGGCACACTATCTATCAATTTCTTTGTCATATTATTTGACACAGTGATCATATCAAATTCTAGCTCATCTAGAACCTCATCGTATCTCCTATCTGTGACATCAGTCATTTCGACTTGCTTTAAACTTACTACCCTGTCCCAATAAAATTTAATTTTTTCTATTCTTATTTGGAAGGTTGTAATTTTATTGTCCCTAATGTCGTCAAAGGTCTGTTTTAAATAAGCTTCTAGCTGATAAATTGCCCTATCTAGCTTACTTTCATCTAGCGTTTCCCTTTCCTGAGTACTTTGGCTATTGGACTGTTCAGCGGACTTCAAAGTTAGGTTAATGCGAGATTTAATTTTTTCAAAGCAGATCATCATTGCTTCATAATGATTATTTTTGAAGTAGTCATGATCGACTACTCCAATTTTTAACAGGGCTCGGTGATTTATGATACACTCGTCTTTAAGTGAATCAAACTTTTTAACCAATTCGGCTGACAAGAATGGGAGTTCTTGTAATTCCCTACTGGCGGTAGTTATTTCTACTTGCCTTTTAATAAGAGCAATTACTTGCGCGGACAACATGATTATTTACTTTATTTTTTTTAAAAAACAGATAGGTCGTTCTTAAGTTTAGTCTTATTTTTACTAGTTTTCTAGTATAATACTATTCTCTAATATAACTTAAAATTGACTTATCTTGCTGTTGCTTTTGTTGGTGCTGTAGCTGCTGTTGTTTTTGCTGTTGTTGTTGCTGTTGTTGTCGTTGCCGCTGCTGCTGATGCCGCTGAAGATTGTTGCTGTTGTTATCGCTGTTGATGTTGTTGCTGCCGCAGCTGATTGTTGTTGCTGATGCCAATGGTGCCGCTCACAGATGATTTTTTTTTTTTTTGACGAATTTTTGAACTTTAAAATGATGTTTTTTAACGTTTTTTGACGAATTTTTTAAAGTCACTGATGTCACTGATATTTCTTTGATAAATATATATATATGTCACTGAAAATTTTTTCACTTCCGATGTTTCACTTAGGGCCTCGGAAACGTCCAAATACAGTTGCCTGATGGCAATTTCAACTGTATTTAATTTATTTTTCCCGATTTCTCGACCACAAAAATTCTTAAAATTTTTTTTTTTCACTTTCGATGTTTATACTTAGGGCCTCGAAAACGCCCAAATACAGTTGCCGATGGCAATTTAACTGTATTTAATTTATTATTGCCGATTTCTCGACCACAAAAATGCTTTAAATTTTTGTTTTAAACAATAAGGGCTCTTTAGTATCCTTTTGCTTTTTATTTTATACTCTTGATTCTTACCACTGGTGGGGGAATACAAGAGTTACTTATTTTGCAACCTTAAGAAAGATCTTTCTTTAAGGTGCTGGTCTTACTCCTGAGTCTCTTACCACTGGTGGGGGAAAACTGCAGGGTGCCTCGATGGACCAAAATGTAAATGCCTCGAAATAAGAACACTTACACGGTTCAGTTTTTGTAGGAAACTGGTTTTATTTAGTTTTGAGTTCGACTTATATAGGGAATATTTGAAATCTATGGCCTAGGCAGAGGCCGCGTTTGCTAGCAAGGAGGGAGAGTTATCTTTGACCCCCGCACAGCAACCTTTTGGTGTGTACCAATCTTTCAAGTGGTTAATATATTTTTAGACTAAAATAGCCTGTACTTAAAAACTATGAGTGTCCGCAGCACTCACTTATAGTATAGTTATTTATGGCTTAGGCCTGGTGCACATGCGCATAGGTCTTAATAGTGTTCGTCTGAACAGAGGTACCAAAATTACACTTCCTCACCTGCTGACGCAATCGCATAAGAAATTCGGTGAAACATTCTCCATCATGCGGAGTCATGCCACGGTATTAATGTCGCTCAAATACCGAATTGCGTATTGGTGAAAAATATCCATTTAATTTTTCCACCAAAGGTGTGAAGTTATAAACAATTGACTGAAGTTGTGAGCCTCCCAAATGTAGAAGCTTATTGCGCTTTTTAAGAGTCGAGCTGATCTCTTCACTGTCCGCATATATGTTAAATGCGCGCAACCAGACCTCCCATTCGGAACGCCAGAGTGATTTATCTATGCTATTGCATAAAAATGGCTTAAGTTCGGCCATGATTTTGTTTTCCGTTTTCACTTGTACTTGCTTTACCAAATTTCTTCACTGTAACTTTGCTGACTCATCTTTAGAATGACCAGATATTATAAAAGCTGTATTGACCGCTTTCTCTTTTCTTTTCTTAGTATTTTTCTAGGCTGTATCGAAACGGCCACAAATAGGCTACATTTAAGTGGCCACTCTTTTTCTTTTGTATATGTATATATTTAGGCTACATTTAAGTGGCCACTCTTTTTATTTTATATTTGTATATATATTCTCTTTTTTTTTTTAATTTTTTTGTAGGCTGTATTAAAACTGCCATATTTAGGCTAAATTTAATTAGCCACAACTTCTTTCTTTCTCTCTTTTTTTTTAAATTATTTTCGTAGGCTGTATCAAAACTGCCACAATTAGGCTACATTTAAGTGGCCACACTCTTTTTTTTTATGTATGTATGTACCAAAATAACACACATACAGCCGAAATGAATTTAATTCTTTATCGGTCTTTTCTATTTTCTTGTTTTTGTTTTTTTTTCTCTCGTCGCCAATGTAATGACCTGTAAACAGCCCAATAAATACAAACCAACTGCACGCAATTACTCAGATATTTACAAACAATATTTATTAGTTACTCGGTGCGACCCGCACTCTACAATAGGATATATCCAGACTGACTCAATGACAGCTAGAATGCTCTCCGCTCTCAGCAACGCTGGTAGTGACAGGTTGCCACAATTATATTATAAATTTATATTATAAACACATATTGAGTAACAAACGCCGTAGTTTGGTTTTTACTAATCTGACACAACATGTCATATTGTTCTGCAATGATCTTTGAGACAAACGGCGCACTTTTGTTTGTAGCGATTTCTAATTGTTCATTGTCATAAAAAGTTAATATGATCGATATAATCGTCTACGTTTATCCATTTTTATACCTATATTTATCCCTTTTTTCGTCTATATTTATCCACTTTTTTCCATATTTGTCAACTTTTTCGTCCATATTTCGTCCATATTTCTCTATTTTTTCGTCCATAAATCCATACATATTTTTACGTTTTTAAGAACATAACTCTGTTAGCCCTGATGATGATATTTCCTTGGCTGGCGTGATTGAGGCGCATCGCTTTTGTCTTCGCCGTGTTAATTTGTAGACCCACACGGCTGGCTAGGTTCACGAGGTCATCAACTTTGGATTGAGTATCGCTTAGTTTGTGAGAGATTAGGCAAATGTCGTCTGCGTAGTCCAAGTCTTCTAGGTGTCTTGTGAAGCTCCATGTTATTCCACGCTTGTGTTTGCACACTTCTCTCATGACCTCGTCCACCACAATGATATAGAACAGTGGGGATAGTGGGCATCCTTGCTTGACCCCGGTGTTTGTTTGGAAAGGTGCACTTGTCTTCCCGTTGTGCAGTACCGCCAGGTTGGCGTCATCGTATAGCGCCTTTATTAGGGCGATGACTTTGTGCGGTACTCCTTTCCTAGCAAGCGCTCCCCATATTGCTGCTCTATTTATTGAATCGAACGCCTTCTTGAAATCGATGAACAGGAGGTACAGTGGTGCTCTCCATTCCACAGCTTGTTCGGTTATGATGCGTAGGGTGTTGGCTTGGTCTACGCAGCTCCTGTGTGGTCTGAAGCCTGCCTCTTCATCTCTTAGTGTGTGCTCGAGTTTTTCCGTCAGGCGTTCATTCAGAATTGTGGCTAGGACTTTGTAACTGGTGTTCAGTAGTGTGATCCCTCTCCAGTTGTTGCAATCACTAAGGTCTCCTTTCTTGGGTATTTTCACTATGACTCCGCATTTCCAGGAGTCGGGAATGTGTTCGCTCTCCCATGCACTCGAGAAGTGCGGATGCAATGTTTCTGCCATCAGTTGAGTGTCAACTTGGAGGATTTCGGCTGGAATGCCGTCCATCCCGGCAGCTTTGTTGTTCTTTAGCTTCTTTATTCCATTTCCGATTTCTCTCACGGAGGGTGGGGCGGATGATATTCTCCGGTTCCCATTTGCTGGCGCAACGTTTCTGTAGTCATCGCTCCTGCTAGGCATGTCGGAGTTGCTGATTTCCATGAAGTTTTGGCGCCACCTGTGGATTTGGTCGTCGTCGCTAGTGAGAAGTATTCCATTGGCATCTTCTTCTGGCTGGTTCTTCCTTCTATAGCCTCCTGAGATTTGATCAATTGTCTGGTATAGTGATCGCATGTTGTTTTCGTTTGCTGCGCGTTCTGCATTATCTGCCAGTCTATCCAGTAGGACTCTCTTATCATTTCTGGCTGCTCTCTTGACAGCTTTGCATAGTGCGCGGCGTTCGTCGCGTCTATTGCTGTCACGGTCGGCCAGTAATTTTAGTGAGTTCCTTTTGTTGATCGTATCCCACGTTGCGCTAGAGATCCAGTTGTTTCTTCTTCGTTGTTGGGTGCCAATGATGCCTTCTGCGGTGGTCCTTAGTGTATCGCACGTCTGTTCCCATGTCTGGCCTTGCTGCGGTAGTAGGTGGGTGCGTAATGTTGATGCAAGTCTGGCGCTGATGTCCGTTTCGCCAAGTAGGTGTATGTTGAGGGGGGCCGGGCGGTGGTTCCTTGAGTCGTCAGCATTTTGCGGGCGATTGCGGTCCAGCTTGATTGAGAGCTCCCCAATGATCAGCTCGTGGTCGCTGTCTATCGATGCTCCCCTCTTGTTCCTTACATCCAGTAGAGACTTCCTCCATTTTCTGCTTATACAAATGTGGTCAATTTGGTTACGTGTGTTTCCACTCGGAGATGTCCACGTGTATTTGTGGATATCTACTACCCCCAATGATTAACTGAAACATTTGGCATACTTCTACTAGTCTATCTCCATTGTTATTACGCGTGCCTATACCGTGGCCCCCAGTGGCTGACCTCGTTCTGGTAAAGTTGGGTCCTATTTTTGCATTGAAGTCGCCCATGAGAACAGTGATGTTGCCTCGAGGTATGTCAGTGAGAGTGGAAGTTAGCGCGGTATAGAAGTCGTCTTTGATGTCGTCGTTTGCGTTTTCGGTTGGGGCGTAACACTGCACGATTGTTATTGGTCTGGCCCTACATCTAAACGTCGCTTTAATGAGTCTGTCTGAAATGGGTGTCCAGGAGTGTAGCGTTTCTTTCATTCTTCTGGCTACGAATATCCCTACTCCATATCTGCTTCCCTCATTATTACCGCTGTGTAAGATTAGGTTGCCATTTGCTGATGTTGTTACCCCACTACCGCTCCATCTCATCTCGCTGATCCCCGCTATTGTGACCTGAAGTTTGTCCATTTCTCCTTCAAATTGTGCTAATCTAGACGGCTCTCTTAGAGTTCTAACGTTCCATTGTCCTATTCTTGTCCTTTTAGATACGCCTATAGTCGTCATCGAAGGGGGTCCGTTTGTGTTTGGTAATCTTGCGTTGGATTCTGTAATCGGATTGATTTCAGTCGAGCTGGTGATTAGCCAGAAGCGACCTATCCTAGTGGTGGGGCTGCCACCTATCGCCTTCTAGGAGAGGCGTGGGGGCTACACACTTTGAGCTGCCGATTTGGCGCAAGTTTGCATCGCAGCGCCATCTGGCTGGGGGATGCGAAGAGTAGACCCGTGGGGTCTGGGGAGCTTTTTCTACTGAAGTGCCATCTTGCGGCGGCGAGAATGATTAAGAAACGTGCTTTCTACTAGTGATCTTGATGTTGTTTGAGTGTGTATACTAAGTAGTAAACACGAAAGTTATATTGTTGTGTCCATAGTGGACGGGGGGTGTGCGGATCCGGGGAGCCGAAATTTGTTATTAATGTTAAGTGAGTGGTAGAGCATTGAAATAATGGAGTTTCGGAAAAAGAGACCATTTCTTTTTCTCGGGGAGCCTGGGATTCGAGTCCCGGCCTTCCGACTCGTAGTCCAGCGCTCAACCTGCTGGACCACCGAGCCCCCATCAATATGGGTACTTACATACTTTCTGTTTTTTAAGCCAATCAGTTTTGCAAATTAATAATTTTGGCCAGAAGTTTGCAACGCAGTGAAGGAGACACCTCAGACCCCATAAAGTAAAAATATTCTTGATCAGCATCACGATCTGAATCGAAATACGTCTGTACGTCTGTCCATCTTTACGTCTGTCCGTCTGTCCTCCTGTCCGTTTCTGCCCAAACTAGTCTCTCAGTTTTAAAGCTATCTTGCTGAAACTTTCCCAATAGGTGTGTAGTTATTGCACGCAGTAAATAAGTCGGAACGGTCCGGATCGGGCAACTATATAGGATAGCTTCCATACAAGAGATTGAAATTTAAAATTCTAACGCAGTTGTTTTTGATCAGATCGACTTGATTTCTTCTAGATGGCGTTTCCTGACCACTGTTGAATTCCTGATAAAATGTTATCAAAATTGGATAACTCCACCATATAGCTGCCATAAAAAAGATCAACAAATATATATATGTCAGAGTGTCGTTAGTCTTTTCCATTTTTAATCAAATTATCAGCAGCAAGTTCTGCTCGTTTACCAGGCGCTTTCTGAACTGACTTCCCAAGAGTCTACTTTCCAAATTTATACTTTCTACTCAATTCTTATACATTATTATACATTTCTTTCTAACATGTATGTCAGCGCTTAACGAACAGACCTCACTTGGCAGCAGTCTAAATCTGTCCTGCTCTGCCATCCTTTCACTCAATTTCTAACTTCCTTTTTAAGTCCCTTTTAGTCCCTGCTTCACATTAAAGAAGGCCCCCTTCACCTGTTCTGACCAAGAGAACAAAGTAGGCCCCGTTTCATTTGATCCGACACGGCCTTCCTGACGAATCACACGTCCTCGTGTGGTCAGTTCTCCACTCCTTTTGCCAATACCTTATGACTCCCTTTTTTTTAACAATCTTTCATTTTATTCACTGGACAAAAGCTTTAAAAGTGTAAATTATTTAAACAAATATCGAATCTTTCATTTTCATAAAGTTTCTTCGTTTTAACATAAATAAATTTCTTTCGTTTAGTTACTCTCCAGTAACATTAATCTTATCTATAACATCTTATCCATAAATCGTATAATATAACATTTTACATCGATTTTACATTTTCATTTAGTGTAATTCCTTTAACACCTTTCTCAATTTTATTTCGCATCTTTCTCTTGACCCCCCCCCATTACATGTCTCTTCTGTATTGTGCGGTCCTGACTCCCGCCATAACAAGTCTCTTCTGTTATGGTGTAGTCCTGACCCCCGCCATAACCCGTCTCTTCGGTTATGGTGCGGTCTTTTCTTTTTCTCTTCTTATACTTCTGTACCATCTTCTATCACGTCATCCCTATCTTCGCCTATAAGCTGATTATTTGGCAAAGCTCTTAGAGATTCGTGTGGATATTTGTAAATTCGCTTACTAGTTAAAGATTTTAACAGATATCTATCTCCATCTAGAATCTCAATGATCTCAAATGGCCCTTTAAATTGTGGATCTAGCTTCGTTTTATGGGTTTCCTCATGTTTAAGCAAGGCGACCACGTAGCCTAACTTATGTTTGGTAATTTTCGCTTTATTATTATCGTATCTGTGTTTATCATATCGTGCACTGGCTTCCATATTTTGTGTAGCTTGATTTCTTATATTTCCCCTATCTATTTCTTGTTCACCTTCTGCATCAATTGGTAAAAGCCCAAAAGGTCTATCTTCCTTTCCAATTAACAATTCTAATGGGCTAAATTTTGTTACCCTATTTGCTGTACAGTTCATTGCCAGTTGTACCTCGGCCAACGCATCCTGCCATGATCTCTGACTGGTTTCCACCGCGGTTAACATACTTTTTAAAGTGCTCATTACCCTCTCGACCTGGCCATTGGCCCTACTCGCACCAGTAGAAATTAAATGCAAATCAATATTTTGAGAAGTGCAGAACTCACGGAAACCCATACTGGTAAAACATCGACCTTGATCCGCTATAATTCGGGTAGGCACGCCAAATAATGAAACAATTGATTTTACGGCCTTAACACAGCTTTCGGTGTCTATGTTCAAGGTGTGGTAAAAATAAACAAATTTTGTAAATGAATCAATTAAAACAATGACATATTCCTTAAGGTCATTTTTCCTGTTATGTCAATGTGCACTGTGTGCCACGGTATACTTATTTTGGGAATTGAGTGTAGCTCTGCCTGTATTTTACCACAGATGGCTTTGATAATTTACATGTGATGCAATTTTCAACAAATCGACGGACATATTTGGACATGTTTTGGAACCAGTAATAACTATAAACCTTGTCCAGAGTTTTTTTTCCATCCCAGATGCATTACTGAGTCTTGGACATGGTTTATTATGGCCCCTCTTAAGGATCGGGGAATAACTGGCAGACATTTGGTTTTACCATTTCGTTGTATTTTTTTATGCAAAATACCTTTGCGCAACTCATAAGATTTATCTAAACTATCTGACAATTCATTATTTCTTGGTTTAGTTGCAATCTCGGAGGTGTCACTATCACGCTGCTTTTCCGATATCAACCAGTTATCGGTTACCTCTGTCAGATTAATTCGCTTTTCAGGTACTTTATTCTGAACAATGTTTTGATCAGACACTGGATTCCTAGATAGACAATCGACATGCGCCATTCGATCACCTTTTCTATACTCTATGTCGAAGTCAAATGATTGCAAAAATGCCCACCACCTATGTACCCTCGGCGTTAAGTCCAATTTTGAGCGAGTTGCCTTTAAGGAATTGCAATCCGTATACACAACAAATTTACGCGCCTGCAAGTAGTGGCGAAAATGTCTGATACTATTAACTACAGCTAGCGTTTCCAACTCGTAAGAATGATACTTTGATTCGGCAGGAGATGTGCATTTACTATAATATTCTACCACATGGGGTTTGTTATTAATTTTATGCAATAATATAGCACCATAGCCAATTGAACTTGCATCAGTATGCAATTCTATTATAAATTGTGGATCGAAAATAATCAACACTGGTGCCTGCGTTAATACTGTTATAATTTTAACCCGTATTTGCTCATGTTGCTGTCGCCAGACAAAATCAACGTTTTTTTTCGACGTGAGTTGATACAAAGGTTTAAGCATTTCCGAGAATTTTGGGACAAACTGTCTGAAGTATGAAGCCAGTCCTATGAACTGTCGTAACTGGGACACAGATTGTGGAGGGGGTAAATCTAACAATGCTTTTATTTTACGCGGGTTTGGCCTAATTTCTCCATTACTTATCTCAAAACCAAGGTACTCTATGCGAGTTTTAAGAAAGGAGCACTTAGTTACATTAAATGAAAATCCTGCCTTACTTAATGTTTCTAGTACAATTCGCAACCGGTCTAACGCTTCTTCTTTAGTTTCGGCTATAGCCAACACCTCAACAATATAAACGACAGCGTATGTTTGTGCCAGAGTTCCTAGTGCTTTTACTATAGCTCTCTGAAAAACAGAAGGTGAATTTTTCAAGCCAAAAGGCATGGTCAGAAACTCGTATTGACCCTCTGGTGTCACAAACGCGGTTCGCTCAATTGAATTATCGTGTACTGGAATTTGGTAGAAGCCACTAGCCATATCTAAGCACGAGAAATACTTTACACCACGAAGCCGGGCAATCTGATCTGCGATGAGGGGCAAAGGGTACCTATCAGCCACTGTATTATCATTTAATACCCTATAGTCCACGCAAAGACGGTCAGTGCCATTTTTCTTTTTTACCAACATCATAGGGCTGGCGAAAGGTGAACAACTTGGACGAATGATATTTGCTTTCAACAGTTCATCGATTTTACACCGCACAAGTTTCTTTTCTTCCTCGCCAAGCCTATAAGGACGTCTCTGCACTGTTTTTTGCGGATCTATTAATTTGATTTCCAACTGCCCTGTCGAGACCCGAGTTTTTGGTATTCCGCTTATAAACCAATCAGAGTACCATTTTAGGATATTTGTTAAAGCCAATTTATCGGATCCGTCTAAATAAGTGTCAGAATTTATAATATCTTCATAATCTGCAAAACTCACAACGTCTACCCTTTGTTTTTTATAAATGTGAAATGTATCAGCGTCAATAGTTACGCCGAAGCCCTGGCTAAGAATTTCGCGACCAACCAACACATCGTATTTCAGATACTTGTTTAAGATTACATGTAACAAAATTTCAAAGCAATATTGTTCAATATTTATATTATATAAAACTTGTTGAGAACTATAAATTTCATCTTTACTTATGCCATTTAATTTTACAACATTATTTAGTCTTTTTCCTTTAAATTTATCGGCGACGCTTTCCTTAACTAGTGAACATTCAGCACCAGAATCGAAGCAAAAAGGAACTGACTCACCGGATGTCCTTATTATGCCAGAGGGTGGAGCTACGGAGCAGATGTCCACACGCTTCTCATAAACTTGCTCGTTTCCACTTGAACGGCCTTTAGGACAAGCATTTGACTGCAGATCGATCCTTCACACTTGTCATCTTGTTGCCGCTGTAGATTTTCCCTTTACTCTGCAACTTTTCCACGTGGGCACGGCACTCTGCATATTTATGTCCCGCTTTTCCACAGTAAATGCATTTCACCACGATTGGAAATTTAAACTTCTTGCGGTCCGAGCCTGCTGCATCGTCTTCTATGCCGCGCTTCTTGAAGGAGTGTGCCTGAAGCTGTTGTTGTAGTTCGTTGCGTGTTTTAACGTTGGTGGTGAAAATCCAGTGCGCCAACTTGCTGTCAACCTGTGCCATGTGAGCCAATGTTACAGATACAGCTATTTCATCAATTTCCTTGGCTTTCCATTTGGACATCAGCATCGTTACAATACGGCTACCGTATTCGGCAGAGCCTGGTTTTGGTCGACTATTTAACACATTCAAAACCATGCCAGCAGCAGTTTCGATTCCGACGAAACGTTGCACGAATAGTTCTCTAAATTGCACCCAAGTGATTCCGGCAAAGCATATTTGTAAAAGCCATTGTGATGCGGTGCCTTCCAATGCCTTACTTAGGACTATCACCAGATTGCTACCTTGGAGAACGTTGTCGGCAAAGATGAGGTCCACCGTGCTACACCAAGATGAGGGCTCCGCTCCAGCAATGTCAGGGTTAAATTTTGGTAGACTTATGTGTGACGCTTTTTCATCCGATTGCGGCGCCCTTGGAGTCTGCATGTTTTTAATTATCTCCATTAGGTTGCGGTTTTGGAGCTCCAACGCTGACAAATACGAATCAGTGGCATGACCAGTAGGCAAAGCAGATCCCACTTCTGATGTCGGAGTGTCGTTAGTCTTTTCCATTTTTAATCAAATTATCAGCAGCAAGTTCTGCTCGTTTACCAGGCGCTATCTGAACTGACTTCCCAAGAGTCTACTTTCCAAATTTATACTTTCTACTCAATTCTTATACATTGTTAGCCATCTCTTTCTAACATGTATGTCAGCGCTTAACGAACAGACCTCACTTGGCAGCAGTCTAAATCTGTCCTGCTCTGCCATGCTTTCACTCAATTTCTAACTTCCTTTTAAATAGTCCCTGCTTCACATTAAAGAAGGCCCCGCTTCACCTGTTCTGACCAAGAGAACAAAGTAGGCCCCGTTTCATTTGATCCGACATATATAAATAATGAAAAAAATATAACGTCATTGTTTTTAATCCCACGAGCAAGATTTTTAAAACATGGAGTTTTTTAATAACCCTTGAATCGAGAAAAAAATTTCACTAAAATCCGACATAGTTATCATATAGCGGCCATAGGAAAGATCGAAAATTCTATATAGAAACTAGCTGACCCGGCAAACGTTGTTTTGCATCAGATGACTTTATAATTTCTGTACAAAATTTACTCAGTTCTAGACTTATGTATTGTAAAGTCATCTGGAGCGCTGTGAACCATGAGGGAATATAAAAATAACAAAAGGCAAATATTATTTTTAAGTTATTATAATTGCGCCTGGCATAAAATGAATAAAGGGTATTATAATCACAACGTGCATTCACGCGATTGGCAAGTGCGCTTCTAGAATCCTCGCCGCCCATAAAGTAGATTTGTAAGAATTTATTTGGTTCGTTTGGCATTGGCAGCAGTGAGCCCATTTTATGATAAACTTGGCCTCTAATTTTGAATGTAGAATTGTAATTTTGACCATTTGCATTAGTATTTCGAACTATTTCTGTTGCTCCGAACGATGTCATTTGAAAGCATGAATTAAATGTTCGAATTGACTTCAGGAACACGTTAGAATCTGGATCCGTGCCGATAAGTAAGCCGTTCAATGGTTCAGGTGGTGTTTCAATTTTTGGTAGTTGCACTATTCCTGACGCGCAACACATCCCAGCTGGCTCATTTTTGAATTTCAGAGCATGACAATGCTAACATTCCTTGTCCATTTCTAGCACCAATTATCGGTCTCATACTGGAATGCTAGACGCAGGAATGAATCAGATATAAAATTGATCGTTGTAATGTTGTCGTTGTTGGTCATTTGTAATGTAAATTGTAAATTGTATTGACTGTGAAACTGCGTGATTATCGTTGTTCTAATCTTCTGACTTCATTGCGTTCTGCTCGTGTTTCTTTAACGTTCTTTTTGATGCAATTGCGCTATTCTGACACGTACATCAGTATTTTGTTGCTGGATTTGTTCTTCGGTTCTTTCGGATCTTCTATTTCGCATGATTCGAGATCTACTTGTATCACGGCTCAAATCACCCCCTTTGCGTTTTCTTGGCATTGCTCACTGTACAAAACACTCATAAATAGAATTAATGAATTTACTTAATGATGAAAGATTTTTGCCCCAGTTTAAATTAAGTTAAAATGCTATGGTAGCGTGTGCTTGTCAGTGTGATGGGGTAGTAACTCACTTTATATGCGATTTGTGGTATGTCGAACAGGATTTAAGAGAATGAAAAATAGATGTTGGTAGTTGCACTTTTCCTGACGCGCAACACATCCCAGCTGGCTTATTTTTAAATTTCAGAGCATGACAATGCGGACATTTCTTATCCATAGCACCAATTACCACTTTTGAGTGAGCATAATACTCAATATCGGGCTCATACTGGAATGCTAGACCGCAGTAATGAATCATATATAAATACTCGAAGTACCTGTTGTTGTTGTTGGTCATTTGTTCTGCGTCTATTGACTGTGAAACGGCGTGGTTGTCGTTGTTCTAATCTTCTGTCTTCATTGCGTTCAGCTCGTGTATCTTCTGGCTCTTATCTGACTTCATTGCGTTCAGCTCGTGTACCTTCTGGCTTTTCTCTGACTTCATTGTGTTCAGTTCGTGTATCTTCTGGCTCTTCTTGATGCAATTGCGCTATTCTTTCGGATCTACTATTTCGCATGTATCGAGATCTACTTGTATCACGGCTCAAATCTCCCCCTTTGCGTTTTCTTGGCATTGCTCACTGGACAAAACACTAATAAATAGAATTAATGATTTTACTTAATAATGAATGATTTTTGCCCCAGTTTAAATTGATTTAAAATGCTATGGTAGAAACTCACTTTATATGCGATTTTTGGTATGTCGAAGACGATTTAAGAGGATGAAAAATAGACGTTGGGTAATTGTCAGACTTACTCAATACGCTCACAAAATTTCATGAGAATCGGTATAGCCGTTTCGGAGGAGTAAGGTCACAAAAACTGTGACACGAGAATTTTATATATTAGATATGTGAAATAAAATTAAACCATCGTTGTTTTTCGTCAGACATAATTTTTGGAATATAAAGTTTTCGAACTGCTCTTGAATTGCATATTAAATTTCATCAAAATCGGACAACTATATCATATAGCTGTCATACGAACAATAGTCGAAAATATGGAAAATGAACAGAAAAATCGTCATAGTTTCGATGTTGTTTAGCTCTTATGCACTTTGATCGACATATTTGAAGACTGCAAAAATATATAAGCTTCGGCTTGCAGAAGCATTACAAGGCACTTAAGTGAAGAGCAACCTATTTAGTAGGTTTTTAATTTTTTTTGTAATTTTTTCCTATAAAAAAAAAACAATCTGCTTATTTATTGCCATTAACGCGTACCGTTGCACAGTTTTGGTTGGTTTATATTTCGAAGCATGATTACTACGGATCCAACCTTTAGACGTAAATTATGCGGTGGTAAGCCAGGCACGTCCAAAGAGTTTAAAAATTCAATTGGATAGTTGGTGGCTTCATCTTCATTTGTGACGCAGTCAATAGATTTGAATGAATGCATTGTTCCAATGATCTTATTTTGAATTATGTAGTTCAGGTCGTCAACATCCTTATTCTTAGCCGCTAAAATTGCTCTCTCACTCAACCATTCCTTATTTTTGTAGTTAAAAATAATGTTTGGAAATACATTGTTAATAAGTTCCCCTTTTGATGAGACAAAATTACAAAAATTATTTGGAAATGATATTAATCCTCTCGATTCATTGACAGGTACTTGACCATTGCCGATAGTCAGCAATTGCTTCGAGAAATCTTCAGCAGATGTATCATTAAGCAATGTAACTCTCATGTTTGTTGTCAGCTGTAATTTCTTCACATAGATTTGACGATTTCAGGCAAGCGTTTATTTCGTCGGCAGCCGTAGATCTTGGAATTACTGGCAGTATTTGGCGGAAATTGCCAGACAGTAAAATCATTGCTCCTCGAAAACATCTCGAGTCATTCCGTAAATCCTTTAATGTTCGGTTAAGTGCTTCTAATGCACGTTTATGCGCCATTGTGCATTCGTCCCAGATGATGATTTTCGATTCCATTAAAACTTTGGCCATTGCTGAGTGTTTTGCAATATTACACGTTGGTTCTTCAATAATTTGAAGATTTAACGGTAATTTTAATGCTGAATGAGCCGTTCGGCATCCTTCTAACAACTTGGCTGCTATTCCAGAAGAAGCAACTGCAACAGCTATGTTGGATCTTGCCCGAACAGTTGCTAAAACTAATGACATAAGGAATGTCTTGCCAGTTCCACCAGGGGCATCTAGGAAATATAAACCACCATTTTCTTCATCGATTGCCTTCATTAATGTATCATAAACTTTCTTTTGTTGGGAATTCAACAGGGGTACATTCGTTTGAACTAATAAATTTAATTCTTGGTGATCATATTCACGTTCCCGTTCTAATTCTCGATTAAATGCCTCATTCATTTCACGATATGGCGCTGGCATTCCTAACCTGATTAATAAATTACCACACATGAGGTAACACATATCTTCGATCAAGAGTAAAGCCCGATTATGTATCTCCTCATTCATCTCAATGTCGTGATTTCTGGAACTGACACGAATTTGATGTAAAATATCTTCTGACATATTATCCTTGTATTTGTGCCACAGGTTACATGGGTTTGAGGGAGTACATGTCGAAATTATGATAGCGAATAATGTGCGTATCTGACTTGGAGATGCAGAGATAATGGCTTCAGCTATTGTCGTATCCCAATGGGTATCGTTTTCTAATAAGTTCAATTCTTTACATGCAGCACGATATGTTGGGAATATTACACCATTAACAGTTCGTAGTGTCTTAAATGATGTTGGCCCACGCACATTTACCAGCAACAACCGCAAATAGAAACATTCATCATTCTTTGGATGAACTGTATACATACGACCAAGAGCATCAGTAGAACGCACATCTGGATACCCAGGAACCGCTTCCCCTTGTTTCCGTCTTTGAAATTTTTTCGATGAAGCATTCCAAGTATAATAACGTGGCATCCGAGTAAAACAAAGTTCGTGCAAACTGATCGCTTTGGCAGATTGCAAAAAAACTGGTCAATGTAGTTGCTGGAGGTGTTTCAGCACGTTGCATAGCATTCGAAGCCGTGAAATATACTCGTTGACCATTCTCCAGATGCACCGCCAAATGCATTACAGTAGGATGTCGTTCGTGAATGGGAAATGCGAATATACGCCAAATAGCTTCATTACTGTTCACATAACGACCAACTTGATAGCGAGAAATTTCATCGTTGGTATTCGAGGATTGCAATCCAAAAACCGCCATATCACTGCCTTTCGTGACATATTTGCAAATATATTTTATGGACTTAACTGAATTGCAGTATTCAACGTTGCAATGTGTCTTGAACGTTTTAGAAATAAGTGGCGAATATGGAACAATCCAACTGTTGTCGACAACGTAATCCATTCTTTTCACTTTCGTTGTGACAGTTCGACCGTTGTCATCTGGTGATCGACGCCGATACAGCGGATAACCATCATTGCCAGTGATAGTCTCCGCCGTTAATTTCCGTGGATATCGTTTAGAGCACTTACCATTGACCATGCAAGGCGATTGGGGATTGATGGCACCACACGGTCCATGAATCATATTTGTAGTAATAACGTCATGTAGGTCTGGATCGACTTCATAATCAGGAATCTCGGCACATATAATATCAGCTTTTGCCATTCGATTGAATACATCCAGCATCGAGTATCTCCAAAGACGCGTTGTTTAACAATAAAGTTCTTCAGGGACCGAATTTTTTGCCTGAATATACGTGCTGTGATGTCGGGTCTATCATTTGATGTTTGTCCAGGAAGCAGCAATTGAGTAATTTCTATCCATTTTGGATTACAGGTAAAAGTAATAAAAAGATCTGGCCGACCGTTATGACGAACATATGTCATTGCATCTTGTGCATATTCATGCATATGACGTGGACTACCAATGTACGTCGCTGGCAGAATAGTTAGTCGTCCAATATTAACTGCATTTTCTTCAGTACTAACTGCATCACGTAAATGGATGTACTCCTCTGAACGCAGTTTGGATTGGTTCAACCTAATGAATGTTATACGTTCAGTTTCTATTTTTACATACATGTCAACGCAGTACTGCTGAAACAATCGACGAAACCGCAGCAAATAGTTGTCAGTATTTTGACGAATCATCAAACGATATGCGTAATAATTCATTGAGCTAACTTTCTTTGTAGTTTCTTCACCTGAAATTAAAAATTTTATAATTAACCATTTCAAATGCAAATTTTAAAGTCAAAGAATACAGACATTAGCCATTTTTTTTAATAAGCATTATTTTAAATCAGTGTCTTTTAGAAATAAATGAAATAAATTATGATACTAATACTCACCATTCAATGGATTAATCATTTCAATATTAAAATTATATCCTTCTTCTCCTTGCCAAAACATTAGCGGGTATTGCAACGCGTCATAAGATCGATGAGTTTCAGATATTTGTTGCAGTTGCCCAGTATCGCGACGTTTAAGCACAATATCGCGGTTTCCAAATTGTTCACCAACAATCAGGATGGCGACTTCGTCTATTGTTGGAGCATTAAATGTCCTTTCGTGTGTTTCAGATGGTCGTTTATCTGCTTTTATGACAACTTTATAGTCATCATTTGGCATGCGCTCTAAAGCACTTTTAAACAACCTGACCATCGCATGATGTTCATGAAGCAGACACTGCAAGTCTTGAAGAATTGCTCGCTTCATCCCTTCATTGATCGCTAGACGTCGATCAAGTTGTTCTTCCATGTTGCCCATGAAATATATTTGTAAAATTTTTTTTGTGTATCTTCGAAAGGTAGTAATGATCCAATTCGATGGTGAATCTGCCCTTGTATCTAAGATAAAGTAAGTTATTCTTTAACTATATTCTATGTAATACAAACAAAAAAAAAACCTTAAATGTCGGATTAAATCCTCGTTCTTCGATAATATCTGCCCCAAATTCCGTCATTTGGAAACAACCATTGTATTTTCGGGTATTTGCAAGGAAGTGGCGTGATTCTTGTGTTTCACCACAAAGCAACGAATACAATGGCTCAGGTGGCGGAGTCAACAATGGCAATTTAACTTTACCATTAAAGCAGCATAATCCAGGCGTTTCTCCGGAAAACTTCAGTGCACCACAATACTCGCAAACAACGTCCATTTGCCCAGTGCAAACGCTAGGATGCAAGCTGTAATCAGTGATGCAATCGTATTGAAACGCTGCTCGATTCAAATCAGCACTTGATAAATTTCTTCTGCGTCGCAAATGATCTATTTCTTGACCTCTGTTGTAAGCTCGACGATTCTGCATTGTCAACCGAGCCGTATAACGGATTGCCTCTCTTTGCTCTGCTGATTGAGAAGCACGAAGTCGACCCATACTAACGCGGTTCTGTTCACGTTCAATGTTTTGTTCTTCTTCAGACCTTCCATTTGCAGTATTTCGTAGTCTTCTTGCATTACGGCTTTGTCGGGAAAGATTCGATCGTCTTGGTCGCGGCATTATTAATTAAACTTCCCTTCACTTCAATTCACAAAAAGCACGAAAAACTTCACTTCACTTCAATTCACCAAAATCACAAATAACTTCAATTCACTTCAAAAAAATTGAGTTAAAATGCTATGGTAGTGTGTGCTTGTCAGTGTGATGAGGTAATAACTCAGTTTATATGCGATTTTTGGTATGTCGAACGGAATAAAAAGTACCCTAAGTCCAATTCCGGGCTCTAAGCTACCTTCCTACCAATTTTCAGCCAAATCTGTTCAGCCGTTCTTAAGTTATAAGTGGTGTAACTAACACAACTTGCTTTTATATATAAGGTATGCGGAATGAAATACGAACAAAATTAAACATGTTCGCAAAAGTTTATTAGAACTGATAGAGATAAACCAAACACACGATAACTAACGGTACTATTCCAGCTTTCATTACAATAAATTATAGCTTTCTTGAATGTGACTAGTCGCGGTAATGTCTCAGAGCACAGCAGAGCGTCGAAATTTGATTTGCACATATTGTGCAAATACCCCATCTCAGCCAAAAAATTCAATTTTTCATTACTTTTCGGCTATGGGGTTCAAGAAAACTTTTATTTATAAAGTTATTTCGGATATACAGAGTGGAAAAAAATGGAAAGAGCCCCTGGTTCCGGGAAAAAATGTGCACTACAGATGTCTCAAGTTAGAGCCAAATTAAAGGCTTAAATTGTGGGTCGCACAGCTAAATCGTATCTTGCGCTGGCAAAAAAATACAATGTAAGCGACAAAACTGTAAAAAAATATATAAAAGAAATGGGAGTGATAAAATGTTCAAAAAAAACTGTTCCTAAAGTCTCAGATGCCCAGAGAGAGGCTATTAAACAGAGGCTGCGTGCGCTTACTAGAAATTTGTTTTCTGCAAGCAGTTTTAAAGTTTGCATAATGGACGATGAGACGTATTTTACAATGGAGGGTCATGAATGGACTCCAAAATATTACTTTAAGCTTCCTAATACTCAACCACCAGAAAATATTACTCAAATAACAAAAACAAAGTTTCCTGAAAAGGTTTTATTGTGGCTGGCCATTAGTGAGAATTCAGGAGGGCTATGCGCAAAATATCCGAAAATCTAAGGAAAGCTGCTCGCTATGGTCATGAATATTTTTTTTAAATAGCTTAAGGTCTAATAAAAAAAATATAAAAAATTGAAGTTTGTCGGACATAGAATAAATTTGTTATTTGTATTGCACAATTTGTTCGTATTTCATTCCGCATACCTTATAGATAGATAGATGAATAGAAAAAATCGTAATGGCTTCGATGTTGTTTATCCTCTATGCGCTTTGTTCGACATATTTGATGACTACAAGGGTATTTAATAGTTTTGTTTCTTTTTTTTCGCTGTGTATATGAATTTTTAGAATTGTGAATTCAGCTTAGGTATGCCTAACTAACTACAGTGGACAATATTTTATATATCCTTGATATATGTTGTTTAGCCTTTATGTATTTTGTTCGACATATTTGATGACTGCAAGGGTTTATAAGCTTCGGCTTGCCAAAGCTAGCTTCCTTTCTTGTTATGAATTCAAAGTATATAAGTCGGAACGGGCCGGATCGGCCGACTATATCGGATAGCTCCCATACGAGAGAATGAAATAAAAAATTCTCACGCCGTTGTTTTTGATCAGATCAACTTGATTTCTTCAAGATGGCGTTTTCGAACTATTATTGAATTTCGGATTAAATTTGATCAAAATCGGATAACTCTATCATATAGCTGCCATAGGAGAGTTCGAAAAATATATATAGAATTAATGGAAGTAAATTTATAACATCGTCGTTTTTTATCCCACGAGCATGATTTTTTGAATATCAAGTTTTTTAAGAACTTTTATATTGAGAAAAAAGTTTCATAAAAATCGGTCAACTATATCTTATAGCTCTCATAGAAAAGATCGAAAAATATATACCTATATAAATAATGGAAAAAAAATATAACATCGTTGTTTTTATGCCCACGAGCATGATTTTCAAAATATGGAGTCTTTTAATAACCGTTGAATCGAGAAAAAAATTTCATTACAATCGGACAACGTTATCATATAGCTGCCATAGGAAAGATCGAAAAATCTATATAGAAATAACGGAAATAAAATTATAACATCGTTGTTTTTTATCAGATAAGCATGATTTTTGGTATATAAAGTTTTCTAACGACTTTTGAATTACGAATTAAATTTTATCAAAATCGGACAACTATATCATATAGCTCCCATATGAATAGAAAAATCGTCTTAGATTCGATGTTGTTTAACCTTTATGCGTTTTGTTCCTTTCTTGTTTAAGGGGCACAACTAGTGTGACGGCCTAAAAAAAGGTGATTTTTCGGAAATCACCAAATTTTCAGAATATATTTATGCATGTTTTAAAAATATACTGTGCAATTTTTAAAGAAAAAAATTAAATATTTTTTAAGTTATAGTCGATTTTCAACGGGGCTAAAAACCAAGGCCTTAATTGCTGCAGTGATTCCGGCCCTCTATAAAAACTTCTCGTTAAAAATAAAAAAAATATCAAAAATTGACAAAATGGCGGCGTTAAAAAGAAATCGAATTTTACCCAAAATTTTGGTCGTTTTTGGCCTGCCAAAATTAGATTTTTGATCTGACGGACACTGACGAGCAAAACTGTAACACGATTTCATTGTTTCAACTTCAAAGGTCTGTAACTTTTTTTCTAATGCACGGATTTTAAAGATCTTGGTCTTGTTTTGTAGGTTATATATGGTTAACTACTATTAAGTTAAATTCAAAGCCATTTGATATCAGTTAAAGAAATTGACGCGCCAAACTGTAAAAAAAGTCAAATGTTACAGTTTTGCACTCTGGTTATTTTTTTAAGAAATATTTTTATTAATGATTTTTAAATAGTGAATTCACATCCCCTTGGACTTTTTTTAGCTCTTCTATGCGTCTGGGCATATTTTGGGTATACCGCCGTATCATTTCCGGGGAATATCATTTCATACGCCCTGTTGCCGCTCTCACAACTCCTTCATTCCACTTGGAGGAACTGCATATTTCTCCAGCTGCAATTTCACATGACTCCACAAGTTTTCTGTTGGATTCATGTCGGGATATTGTGGTCGCCACATCATAGATTGAAATTTATGTTTTGAAATCCAATTTTTTACCAATATGGACATGTGCTTGGGGTCGTTGTCTTGCTGAAAAACGCATTTTTCGGCAAAAAGACCCAACTTTCCAAAATTCCTTTGGAAGATTTTCGGTTTGTCACTCATTCCTTGGTGACTGGATCGTGGGATCTCTAGTCCAATACCAAGAGCGACCATCTGACTCGAAGCGATTAATTTTTGTTTCATCCGACCATATAACTTTGAAAACAAAAGTATTTTGGAATTGCTTGCTTTTTAAGACACTGGTAGTAATGACTTACAGTATCCCAATTCGCTATCAAGCACGGTGGCGGTCCCCAAGTGAGTTGTAGAAATACATGAATTGACCTTCAGAGATTGTAAAGCGAGGTGGGCATTAGACAGCGACAATGCAAAAGGTTGTCGTTTGCTGACTGCGCTTTTATGGACGTGGCTTGCAAGTAATTTGTTGCAAACCTTAGGTGAAATGGTGTTTGATGCGTTCTCTAATTAAAATGCTGGTGCCGCCGTGGGCTTTGCCATCGGGATGATCTGTGCGGTAGTAGATATAACCCCGTATGTGGAAGTTATATCTGCATGCGAGGTACGTTTCAACCAGCAGCATGGCGTCGATGTGATTTACATTCGGGAATTGTGTTATTTCAAGTTTATGCCGTGAAATGTCGTTAGCATTCCACATGGATATGCGTATATAGTGTATTTTGTTGACGCGTAGCAGTCGCTTTGTAGACCTCCTCCTTGGAGACCAAACATTCTCAGTGGTTCTCATATATTTGTGTATGGGGGTCTTCTTTGTTAGCAGGGCAGTGGGAATTGTAGAAGTCTCCGCAGACTACGTAGACTGACCGAAGTGTGCAGTATGTCCTGGTGTGGCCAAACTCCTGACAATTTGTGCATTGCACTGGGCCGTTCCGTTTGTGTGGTTCTTGGTGATCCTTCTATGCAATTAGAACTGCAGTTTTTAGATCGGGTGCCCTGCATTTTTTTTTTTTTTTTTTGCTATCTGGCTCGAGCTCGACCTTGAAGAGTGGTTGTGGCTTTTTGGTTTTGTTGATAATGTTTCTAACATTCTTAGCAGAGAATCCCTTGTCTTTAAGGGCTTCTAGTCTCTCAGAGGGGGCGACGTCGGGTTCGACTCCTATTAGTACTACTTGTAGCCCTTTGCTGCTTTATAAATGGTAGGTGTAAAAGCTCATTTTTGTTTCCTTCAGTTATTTAGACACAGTTCAGAAGAGTTCTTCATATTTGGTTTGAACTTTAGTTTCGTGGATGTTTCCTATAATAAGCGAAACAACATGAAAATTTTCATCCCCGACCAGCGCAAGAATTTTGTTGAGCATTTTTCCCTAATATAAATAGGTGGGGTCATTGGTTTATTTTGGGTCACTTGTTTCGGCTCAGCTTGGCTCTCACCATCTGCTAAGATGGAAAATCTGTTTTTTGGTCATGCCGCAACCTAAATCATACCACTAATTTCAAGTCGTAACGTAATTCAAATTCTCGATGTTTGCCTTTTGTTTTGCTATTTGCCCTGCGCTGCAACACTGTTCTATGTTAATTGTCATTTCTAACTACTTTTGCACTCTTTCGCTTATCGCTTCCTGGCCTTTGTCCTCGACAATCTTCATAATAGTTCGATTTGGTACTCGCTTACAGAAGGCACGATCGCTGATCGCCTGCCTATTCCTTCGCGTTATATACTTTCGTCTAAAGCACAGACAAATCGGTCTGCCTGCTAACCTACCTTTTCGCTGCAAAAAAGGCACAGACAAATCGGCCTG
This sequence comes from Drosophila ficusphila, assembly GCF_018152265.1. NCBI lineage: Eukaryota > Metazoa > Arthropoda > Insecta > Diptera > Drosophilidae > Drosophila > Drosophila ficusphila. The sequence goes on from NW_025064156.1 coordinate 1,024,305, forward strand.
CCTGCCAACATACCTTATCGCTGTAAAAAGGGACAGAAAATTCGGTCTGCCTGCCTGACAACATACCTTATCGCTGTAAAAAGGGACAGACAATTCGGTCTGCCTGGCTAACCAACTCTACAACAAACAATAACTTTGTGAATTTGAGGCCTTGGTGCCAATTTAATAAATAAGTGCAATTTAAATCGAAATTTGTGCGGTTTTATTTATTTGGGCACCCCCAAAGGTAAATGGTTAGTAAAAAAGCTTACTGACCCAACACTGTTGCTGTTGGTTTTTTCGTTGGTTTGGCTTATCGGATTGATCTTTGGTTTGTTACCAACCGTGTTTTGCGGACTAAGCTTACGCTTTATCTGGATGTAGCGCTTGTTGCTTATCGTAGCTTATGGTTTTTGTTGCCCTTGCAGTTGGAGATGGAACCGTTGACACCGATTTTGCAATATTCCATAGAATCCGGTGGTGGTGGGGTCTGGCATTGATACGTCCAAGATGTAGGAGTTGGAATGAGTAGGTAGAAAGCGAGCTCTCGTGCTTTCGACGGTCAGTGGGCCCCGGTTGCTCTTTGTAGACGTTTTCTCTACTTCGGTATCGCGGGTTGAGAAATAAGCATAACAAGCGTTTCTTTGGTTTACGGAGCTTCTACGCTCATTATTTTGCTCGCCGCTCATTTATTTAAGCTTATCGCGCGTGGCAATATTTGTGGAAAAACTGTATTATACTTATTATTATTATTATTATTAAAATGAATAAATTAACTTTATAAACAGTTTTTTTTATTACTATGCTTTAAACGTAACAAAGTACGAACCGGCTCGCTAGTTTTACATATTTTCGACTGTTGTCCATATGACAGCTATATGAAACAGTCATTCGATTTTAATGAAATTTAATTCGAACATTGTTTTAGATATATATTTTTCGATCTTTCATATGGCAGCTATATGATATAATTATTTGATTTTGATACAATTTATTTCGAAATTCAGAATTAGTTAGAAAATAGTATCTTAAAGAAATCAAGTAATATGATATGATAAAAAACAACGGTGCGAAAATTTTTTAATTCTTTCCTCTGGGAGCTATCCGATATAGTCGATTCGAGAAATGACTACACAACTTTTGGTAAAGTTTTAGCAAATTGTTTTAAAAATGAGACACTATTTAACATAGCAACAGACAGGAGGCTTACAAACATCAAAGCTATGATGACTTTTCTATTAATTTTTATATTTTCGACGATTGTTCAAATGTCATCTATATGATACAGTTGCCAATTTTTATGAAATCCGAATTTCAGGGGTCGTTAAAAAGCTTTATATTCCAAAAAACATACAAGTATATTAAGAAACTATGATGTCAAATAGTTCTCTATAGATTTTTCGAACTTTTCTATGTCAGCTATATGATAAGATATTTTTCTTAGTTCAATGGTAGTTAAAATAATTCGATATTCTGAAAATCATGCTCATGTTATAATAAACAACCACGTTATCACTTCTTTTCCATTTTTTTAAATATTTTTATATCTTTCCTATGGCAGCCATATAATATAGTATTCCGATTTTAACAAAATTTAGTTCAAAATTCAATTCTAGTTAAAAAACGGCATTTCACGTAATTTTTTGAATCTCTCCTATGCTAGCTTTTCGATATATTCGTTCGATCCGACCCGTTCCTACTAATATATTGTGAGTCCAATAACTACCCAACTTTTACCGGTATAGCAGGAATGTATGTTTAGGTATACACTGCCGCTCAAGTGAATAGGTTCATGATCTCAGAGGTAGTAATTGTCTATAAAACAGACCGTAATCATTATAAGTAATATTTTAAAAATTACTTTGCAATGATTACTTATCGATTTTTAATTTTTTAAATCAAGACTAATAATTATTTTTGAGCAGAAAAAATAAAAATCACAAATAACACTGTTCAACAAAAAAAAATAAAATCGTTTGTTTCCTTTAATTTTTTTGTGTTTCTATATCAAATTAACGTGTATTTTTTAAATATGGTAACAATTTTTCTGTCACAGCTTTTGTTTTTGAGTTACAGCTAACTACCCTCCATTACTATTGATTAGTCGTGGGGCGGGCCTTCCAGAAATCACAAGAAATCACTGAAGCTGTTAGCAATCTTCCAGTATTTTTTTATACTCAGGGCCATAGAAATGCCCAATAACAGATAAAAAAATAAAGGAAACAAGACTTGTGTTGTCCAGTGTAATCATTAAGCTTGAGCAAAAAAAATAAAACTTAAAAATAATGATTATTCGTGATTTTTTTTTTCGCTCAAAATAAAACTCACCAAGCAACAACATTTGATCCTTTAAGGATATTGCCAATATTGTCCTATGTCCTTATAAAGGTACCCTAGAGCAACAATGGACAACAACAACAACAACAAAATGTATTTTACCTGTGTTTGTTGCAATTATTTAATATAAGGTCAACTGTTACATACAGAGCAGCAGCAGCAAATATACACAATTACCAAAACAATGATAATAAGGATAATGATAATGATAATCATCATAATGATCAACCAGTAGAACAATTAGGTACATTCATTTTCAATTTATTATGCATTTATGTACCTCTTTTTATAATTTTTATTTAATTTTAGAAATAACAATTTTGACAGCGACTCGCTCGAAAAGTTGCACCTTTGGTCGGTTAGCATTATTTTAAGCGCAGAAAAGGCACGCTCTACGCTAACTTGGGTAGCTGGAACCGCAACACCACCTTAGCAAGCTGATATAAATTCCGGTACTGAAATTGCTTCTCACTCCAGTACTGCATTATATCATCGCCTTGGCTGATGGACTTCGGGCTGTAACTATCAATTTTAGCATATCCTTTTAATAATTCCTGCTGCCCATCATCGTCAGCTTCCTCTTCGGCATCGACCTCAATGCTAGGGGAGACCGGGGGGTTGTGAGACGGGTTTTGTTTTTTGACAAAAAATATAATAGAAAAGCCATTTTTTTGCCCGTACAAATTTTTTAATCATGATTCAGTGTAATTTCACTCAGACAAGAGTATTATTAGTTGAAATTTTAGTTCGACCTTCATGTTTTGCCTGCCTGCTCAAAAGTTGTTTTTTATGGATTTTCGCAATGTTCGGGGGTTGTGAGACACAAATGTATAAGAATGAAAATGGCTTAATTTTATCAAAATTGTTTATTTTAATCTTTAATAAGGCATATTTTGTGGTCTACAATTTATTCAAATTGAAAAGATTTCGAGGAGATAATAGAAAGGCAAATAAAAATCAGATTAATTCAAAAAGTCAAATATTCGATCAATCCGATTCACAATGAATGCAGGTGTAGTATCCGGCTGTCATATTGGCACATTTCAAGTGAACAGGTCTGTCGCAACTATTGCAGTAAATCGAGTTGTTCCGGTTCAATTTTTTAGGCATAAGAGCTTTGCAAATGATGCAAAAGTCACGTTCATCTTCAGAGTCGGACATATTTTCAATCGCCATTAATGCCGAAGATTTTTTAGGGCGTCCGCGCTTCGATGGTAATGCTTTTGCTGCCTTGTCTTTCTTGTTCTCTTTATTTTGTAAATCTTTTGCTTTCTTTTCGTCAGATTTTCGGCCTAAATTGGCTACATCAACTTCTGAAGTCAAAATGGTGCTGCTCATTGACATCAATCGCAGATTTGGCAGTCTGACTATACTTATGACGCACCATGATGATGAAAAAACGATCATCAAAAACACTGAATCCATCAAAAATATCAAAATTATCATTAAACGTTTTGGTTTTGTACAAAAACACTATATGAGGCTATAAAATACAATTTATGTTCCTAGATGACGCGGTAATAGAATGTCTCATAACCCCCCGAGAACGTTGTCTCACGACCCCCCAATAGCTATATTTTAAACTAGCAAACCCGGCGATCTTTGTTCTGCCTTTTTGGAAAAAATTACAAAAATAATCAAAAACCTACATTAATAATTAATTTTTGTTTCTGTATTTTGGTACATAATAGGCGTCGATCAAGTTTTTCTTCCATGTTTCATTTCTTAATGATACATCTGCTGAAGATTTCTCGAAGCAATTGCTGACTATCGGCAATGGTCAAGTACCTGTCGATGAATCGAGCGGATTAATATCATTTCCAAATAATTTTTGTAATTTTGTCTCATCAAAAGAGGAACTTATCAACAATGTATTTCCAAACATTATTTCTAACTACAAAAATAAGGAATGGTTGAGTGAGAGAGCAATTTTAGCGGCTAAGAATAAAGATGTTGACGACCTGAACTACATAATTCAAAATAAGATCATTGGAACAATGCATTCATTCAAATCTATTGACTGCGTCACAAATGAAGATGAAGCCACCAACTATCCAATTGAATTTTTAAACTCTTTGGACGTGCCTGGCTTACCCCCGCATAATTTACGTCTAAAGGTTGGATCGTAGGAGACAAAGAGTGTGCCTAACGCAGTTTTATACGCTCTCGATACGTCCCAGCAGCACAAAAGACGAATGCCAAAATGCGACAAGCCACTCTTGGGCAAGCGGTGTTCGGTGCTGGTCGGCCTGTGTCTCTTTGATTTTTATACCTTGAAGAACCTTAAAATTTTGATATAACTTAACCTTCGGAATTAAATTAGTTTGTTTTGATATCTAGTGAAATTTGTTAAATAAAATTAATCTTGAAATTACTTCGGTTGCATCTATTTTTTCTTGTCGAATGAAAGTCCCCAGAGCGGGAGACCCTCAACCCCCATGAGGGGAACCATTTGATCATAACTTCGTGATTACATTTGAAATTAACTTTCAACAGTTATCTGCCCATAAATTGGCAAAAAGTGGTTCTTTGTGTGTTCATAAAAATGTAAAAGTTCAGTGCCAGCACGCACCCAAAAAGAGTCAGTCATATACCAAACCTAAGTGGTACATAGACGCCGTTCTTAAGTTACCGGTCTCCTTTTATACTTTGTGCTTCGCTGTATGATCGGCCGAGTGCAACGGCCACATACCCGTACATATATACGTCACGTCGCTGGACCGCTATAAGCAGTGACAAGCTAAATATCAGCGTCTCTCTTTCAACATACTTTGCCTCGTTGGATGGTCGGCCTAGGGCAACGGCCACATACACCCATGCTTGTGCAAAAATTTCATTTTTTCGGTTAAGGACAATTTTTATACCCTTGCAGAGCAAAGGGTATTATAATAAAATATGAAAGATCGAAATATCTATATAGAAATAACGGAAATAAAATTATAACATCTTTGTTTTTCATCAGACAAGTATGATTTTTGGAATATAGAGTTTTCTAACAACTCTTATGGCAGCTATATGATAACGTTGTAGGATTTTAATGATTTTTTTTTTCGATTCAAGGGTTATCCGATTTTGATCAAATTTAATCCGAAATTCAAAAGTAATTAGAATCGCCATCTGGAAGAAATCAAGTCGACCTGATCAAAAACAATGGCGTGAGAATTTTTTATTTCATTCTCTCGTATGGGAGCTATTTGACATAGTCGGCCAATCCTGATGAATTTTGTTAACCTCTCAGAAGAAAAAAATAAATAAGGAATAAATAATATGTTTTTGAAAAACCTTCTTCAGCATTTTATTATAGTATGATTCAAGAATTAAAGAAAAAAAAATATGGAAATCGGTACACTGGTTTAGGAATTATAGACAAATTACTACCTCTGAGATTTTGAACCTATTCAGTTGAGCGGCAGAGTATTTATGTATGTATATATATAATATATAAGCCAAATGTTGTATGACTTTATAATATCACAAGTATGTAAAGTCTTATACTATTTTGTGTGTATACTCTAACGGTTAGAAATGAAACTTTGAAAGTGTGAGAGCCGAGAGTGATAATGCGGTAGGATTAATTCCGGTCAAGCAAGCGAAGAGTGCAGACGAGAAAATGAACTGTGAAAACAAATTGGAGTGTAATAAGAAATTAAACTAATTAATAAAGAGACTATTAAAGCATTTGTACGCTACATCGGATAGGTTTAAAACTGAAAGAATAGTTTACACAGAAACAGACAGACGGACACGAATTCTGATCAAGAATACGAGCAGTGGTGGATCTAGGGGGGGGCGAAACGGGCAAGTGCCCCGGGCGCCAAATCTAAGGGGCGCAAAATCGTATTTGAATTACACTGTATGTTTCGAAAAATCATGTTCATCTAACAAAATAATTATAACAAGAAGGAAGCTAGCTTCGGCAAGCCGAAGCTTATATGCCCAGTCATCAAATATGTCGATAAAAATGCATAAAGGCTAAACATCATCGAAGCTATGACGATTTTTCTATAAATTTTCCAAATTTTCGACTATTGTTTAATTCGTATTTCCAAAGTTTATAGAAAACTCTATATTCCAAAACCATTCTGATGAAAAACGACGATGTCATAATTTAGTTTCCATAATTTCTTTATAGATTTTTCGATCTTTCCTATGGCAGCTATATAACTACGTTGTCAGATTTTAATGAAATTTTTTACTCAATTCAAGGGTCATTAAAAAATCCATATTTTGCTCGTGGGATTAAAAACAACGACGTTATAATTTTTTTTTTCCATTATTATATATATTTTTTTGATCTATCTATATGATTATAGCACTTGGAAGTGAAAAGTGAGATTTTAGCTCAAAAAATCGCAGTTAATTTATTTTTTAAAAATAGTAAAAAAAAAAAAAAAAAACTCTTCCTGATTACCTGTATATTTATGTGGAGCCTTTGTGTTAAAAATTTGAAAAGGATTGGTTCGGTAGATTTTGAGTTCTGATGTTCACCGACTTTCAAAATAACGTTTTCGGGAAAATCGATTCAAAGTATTTTTATACGTTAAAATACGTCCAAATTCGGTCGTTTAAAACGCTGTAACTCCGTTAGTTTGACTCTGACTAAAAATTTTTACACAATATTCTCAACATATTGGTTTTTAGAAAATAAAACTTAAAAAATTTTTTTTTTTAAATTTTAAAACTTTACCCTTAATAAACCTTCAAATACTCAAAATATTTTAAATGTTATTAATTTGAAAAACAATAGTCTGTCACGTTCATAAGGCAGAGGGGTAGGGGGCGCAAATTTTCCACTTTGCCCCGGGCGCCAGTAACCCTAGATACGCCACTGAATACGAGTATACGTATACAAATCACAAGTCTATTCTACTACTTTACGCTACAGCCCGTAAAATAAGGGTATAATAATTTTAGTCAAAAGTATGCAACGCAATAAAGGTGAACCCTCAGATCTTACAAAGTACATATACTATTGATCAGCATCCACTTACATATAAGTTGATAAAGAAATCTACGGAAACTAGTTTCTCAGTTTTCAAGCTTTCTTGCCGAAACATTTCCAAAAGTTGTGTAGTTTTTGCAGGTATCAAATAAGTCAAAACTGCCCGGATAAGACGACTATAACATATATAATTCATCTAAAGGAAAACTATAACATCGTTGTTTTTTACAAGCATAATTTTTCATAATTTTATAATTATAATTTTAAGTTTATAATAATAATAATAATAATTTTAAGTTTATTAAATTCAAAGGCCTTCTGTCTGTTATAGAAAGAATCGGAAAAATTAGAGAAAAGTTATAGAAAAGTTGCCTTAACTTTGAAGTTGTTAAGCATTCGCATATTCTTACTTGCCATTTAGCAATTTGTTAAAATAAAAAAAATATAAAGAAAACTTGAGAAGTACTAAAGGATAAGTTGCAAGAATCGAATTTACCCTGAGAAGTATATTTAAATTTCGACTCGCCGAAGCTAACTTAATTTATTGTTTTTCATCGCTTATGAATATTTCATCATTCAATTAATGGAAAAAAACTGTGCTTTGAATCTTTCCCAAAAATGCGCAGGCGTCAGTATATTGCGCGAGTATAAAAGCCAAACAGCCTACTTTGAAAAATATAACAATTGTCAAGATGACGCTGGTCCAGTTTTTTATGCTTCTCTTCTTTTACACCTGTTTTCAACTCGGCGAAAGTACCTCCATAAGTAAAGACAGCTGGCTGCGTCCAGGCTGCCACAAAGTCGGAAATCCTCGAAAGATTTCCATTCCTGATTGTGTGGAATTTACCTTGACGACCAATGCGTGTCGCGGATTCTGCGAGTCTTACTCGGTGCCGTCAGTCCCCTGGACGGGTGCCTCGTTGCCTGTTTTGTTCAAGCCACCAAAGCCAGTGATTAGTGTTGGCCAGTGCTGCAACATGATGAAATCAGAGGAGGTGGGTTAGGCTCTATGTATATTTTGCTTATGTCTAAATTTGTTTCAACGGTTACAGATACAACGTCGCGTCTTATGTATTGAAGGTATTCGGAACCTTACTTTTAAAAGTGCTGTGTCATGCAGCTGTTATCACTGCAAAAAAGATTAAAGCGAGCAATATAAACTAATAACAGTTGACGATACGCTTGCTGCAAAAATTTTTATCTTATTTTAATAAAGATAACCAAAAAAAAAAAGCACATATACTCGTACAAGTTTTGTTTTAATGATTTGCCTTAGTATGCAAACGGGAACACCGAAAATTTTAAATTTTCGATCCTTGCAGTTTGGAATTAAAGTAGCATTGGGACTATTTGAAATTTCCTGGACAGACCCATTCATCACCATACTGAAGGAGTGTCAAGATTAATAAAAAACAAGAAAGGAAGCTAGCTTCGGCAGCTATATGATATAGTCGTCTGATTTTGATAAAATTTAATTTGTTATTCAAGTCGTTAGTCGAAACTATATATTCCAAAAATCATGATTTTCTGAAGAGAAATAACGATGTTATCATTTTATTTCCGTTAATTATATATAGATTTTTCGATCCTTCCTATGGCAGCTATATGATATAGTTGTCCGATTTTTATAAAAATTTTTTTATAAATCAAGGCTAGTTAAAAAACTTGATACTTAAAAAATCATAGTCATGTGATGAAAAACAATGACGTTATCAATTAATTTTCATTAATTCTATATATATTTTTTGATCTCTACTATGACAGCTATATGATAGAGTTATCCGATTTTGATAAAATTTAAACCGAAATTCAATAGTAGTTAGAAAACGCCATCTGGAAGAAATAAAGTCGATCTGATCAAAAACAACGGAGTGAGAATTTTAATTTTCATTCTCTCGTATGGGAGCTATCCGATATAGTCGGCCGATCCGGCTCGTTCCGACTTATATACTGCGTGCAATAACTACACAACTTTCCGGAAAGTTTCAGCGCGATAGCTTCAAAACTGAGAGACTAGTTTACATAGAAACAGACAGACGGACAGACGTACACACGGATTTCGATTCAGATCGTGATGCTGATCAAGAATATATATACTTTATAGGGTCTGAGGTGTCTCCTTCACTGCGTTGCAAACTTCTGACTGAAATTATAATACCCTTTGCTCTGCAAGGGTATAAAAAGGGCAAAGTTTTTAACTTAAATATATACCACCATAAAGGTAGAACCACCTGGTGGACTTCATCTCCAACTTCAGAGTCAAAATGATTTTTATTGACACAGCTCTGTTTTTTGAGATTTTAAGAATTTCAAGAAATATTTTTAATGTGAGCTCCTCGACGAAAGTTATAACCGTTCTATAATTTGTAGGGTTTCAAATTTTTCCCTAGACAATTGGAAAAACACCTTCTCCAAATCTTAGAAATGCTTGTGCAAAAATTTAATTTTTTCGGTTAAAGACAATTTTTATACCTGTTGAGCTAATATTTTTTTAGCTGTTGAAATTAACTATGTACAAAGAAAATTTTGATTTTGATTTCTGCGAGGGCAGCGATTTTATTTTTGACGAAAAAAGTTACAATGGTCCGCGGGATCGAAAAGAAGTATTACAATTAAATTGAGACGCGGATCAGCCAATTCCTGACCCAAAGTAGAAGCCAACAAGCAACGAGAGAGAGCGAATAGAAAGATAAAAAGAGAGAGAGAGAGAGATGGTAATCATGCAGATAAGCTAAGAGCTAGCATTAATAAAACCTAAATATCTGCTGCGGCTGGATGACCCGACAATACCCTTGCAGAGCAAAGGGTATTATAATATTCTCATATTTTCCAAATCTTAGAAATGCTTTTGCAAAAATTTCATTTTTTCGGTTAAGGACAATTTTTATACCCTTGCAGAGCAAAGGGTATTATAATAAAATATGAAAGATCGAAATATCTATATAGAAATAACGGAAATAAAATTATAACATCTTTGTTTTTCATCAGACAAGTATGATTTTTGGAATATAGAGTTTTCTAACAACTCTTATGGCAGCTATATGATAACGTTGTAGGATTTTAATGATTTTTTTTTTCGATTCAAGGGTTATCCGATTTTGATCAAATTTAATCCGAAATTCAAAAGTAATTAGAATCGCCATCTGGAAGAAATCAAGTCGACCTGATCAAAAACAATGGCGTGAGAATTTTTTATTTCATTCTCTCGTATGGGAGCTATCCGACATAGTCGGCCAATCCTGATGAATTTTGTTAACCTCTCAGAAGAAAAAATAAATAAGGAATAAATAATATGTTTTTGAAAAACCTTCTTCAGCATTTTATTATAGTATGATTCAAGAATTAAAGAAAAAAAAAATATGGAAATCGGTACACTGGTTTAGGAATTATAGACAAATTACTACCTCTGAGATCTTGAACCTCTTCAGTTGAGCGGCAGAGTATTTATGTATGTATATACATATATAATATATAAGCCAAATGTTGTATGACTTTATAATATCACAAGTATGTAAAGTCTTATACTATTGTGTGTATACTCTAACGGTTAGAAATGAAACTTTGAAAGTGTGAGAGCCGAGAGTGATAATGCGGAAGGATTAATTCCGGTCAAGCAAGCGAAGAGTGCAGACGAGAAAATGAACTGTGAAAACAAATTGGAGTATAATAAGAAATTAAACTAATTAATAAAGAGACTATTAAAGCATTTGTACGCTACATCGGATAGGTTTAAAACTGAAAGAATAGTTTACACAGAAACAGACAGACGGACAGACGGACACGTATTCTGATCAAGAATACGAGTATACGTACAGGGTGCGCCATCTCGAGCTTCGGTAGAAAATATTGAATAACTTTGGAAAAAAACAAAAATTCATGGAAAATGTTTTACGTTTATTTAGATTGATCTTTTACAATTCATTTGAGTTAGTTTTTGACGCAATATCGACTAAGTGACTTCCTTTGTTCTTGATGGCAAAAAGTGTCCTTTTTCGAGCATTTTCCATTACTTTATTGAGCATATCGGCCGATATATTGGCCATTTCGGTGCGAATACTCTCTTTGAGCTCTGTGATGGTCTAGGGCTTGCTTATGTATACACCACAAAAAGAAATCCGGCGGGGTCAAGTCCGGCGAACGCGCCGGCCAGTCGATATCGCCTCTTTTTGACACAACTCATCCAAAGAGTTTCGCTGCAAAAACTCCATGGTTTCGTTTGCTGTGTGACATGGGACCCCGTCCTGCTGAAACCAGAAATATTTTCATACCGAAGCTCGAGATGGCCCACCCTGTATACAAATCACAAGTCTATTCTACTACTTTACGCTACAGCCCGTAAAATAAGGGTATAATAATTTTAGTCAAAAGTATGTTTTCAAGCAAGTTTTCAAGCTTTCTTGCCGGAACATTTCCAAAAGTTGTGTAGTTTTTGCAGGTATCAAATAAGTCAAAACTGCCCGGATAAGACGACTATAACATATATAATTCATCTAAAGGAAAACTATAACATCGTTGTTTTTTACAAGCATAATTTTTCATAATTTTATAATTATAATTTTAAGTTTATTAAAATCGAAAGGCCTTCTGTCTGTTATAGAAAAAATCGGAAAAATTAGAGAAAAGTTATAGACAAGTTGCCTTAACTTCGAAGTTGTTATTATTATTATTATTATTAGTGAGGGGGGAAAGGTTACCTCGACCCAATTGTACCTATTGTACCCCCCTTTCTGAGCTTAAACCTCACCCATCAACCCGGCTCCTTCGATAAGGTTAAGGAGCTTTATCGGGTCGATGCTTCCAGAGGTCCCAAGTGTAAGGAACCTGGACCCGAGGGTTCTGCTCGTCAGGCTACTTAGTGCTGGGCAATCTGCTATTATGTGTAGGGAGGTTTCATCCTCGCTATCACAGAATCTGCATGTTTTTCTGTTTGTAATCTCATTTAAATAGGTGTCTCCTTAGTTTGCAGTGTCCGGTTAGTAAGCCGGTAACTATCCTAAGGGAACTCTTCCCTAGTAGTATAAGTCTCTTAAACCTCTTCATGTCATAATTGACGATGAGCGTTTTGGCTTGTCTTTGGCCTGTGGTGTCTTCCCAGCAGGCTTGCCTCATATGTACCTCTTCCTTTCTTAGGTAATCTGTGATAGTGTGTCTGCCTATGCCACAGTAAGGCTCGGGTCCTATAAGGGGTCGTTCCGCCCCTAGTTTTGCTAGCCTGTCGGCTAGTTCATTCCCGGATATGTCTTTATGTCCTGGAATCCATCTTAAGGACAGCCTGGTGTTGCTGCCCAGATGGTTCAACTTTGTTCTTACTTCTCGAACCAGCTTCGAGGTGATTCTATTACTGCAGAGTGCAGTGATTGCCGCTCGACTGTCCGAGAGGATCGCAATGTCCTTGTTTGTGTACCCGCGCTTCATATTGAGCTCTGCACACCGTCCTATGGCGCAAACTTCAGCTTGGAATATGCTGGTGTATTGGCCTAAAGATTCATGGTGTTTGATTCGTGGTCCTATTACTCCAAGGCCAGTGCCTTGGTGTATTAGAGACCCGTCCGTATACCACGCTATAGTGTGACTCGCCATGGAGTGTACTTCCTTTATGATGGTCCATTCTTTCTTGTTGCTCAGATAAGCAGAGAAATTCTTTTCGAAGATGAATTCTACTGTCATTTCGTCCCTGGGGTATGAACTCAGGGGAAGTTCGACTAGTAGTTTTGCCGCATCCCTAGAGCTGAGTATGCGGTCACTGCCATTACCACAAGAAGTGATTCTTAGTAGGGTGGCCTTCCGCTGTAACTCTACTACGCAGTGTAGCGGAGTGAGTTCTATGAGAACTTCCAGTGCCGCAGTGGGGCAGGTTCTCATTGCTCCTGTCATACATATACATGCCAGTCTTTGCAGCCTCTGGAGCTGTTTCTGTGCGGTAACGAGCCTAGCTCGTTTACCCCAGGCTACTGACCCATATGTGAGTATTGGCCTCACAATTATAAGGTATAACCATCTGATAATTTGGGGTGAGGTCCGCCAAGATTTCCCTGCAATTTTCCGACAGGTGAAGAGAGCCCTGAGGCACTTATCCACTGTCTTTTGCATATGGGTTGCAAACGTTAGCCTTCTGTCGAAGGTAACTCCGAGCTACTTAACATCTTCTTTAGTTTGTACTTCTTTGTAAAAGGAACAATGACTTTTTTGCGGGGTTGAGGTTAAGCCCAACTTCCCTGCACCAGTCGAGCGTTATCTTGAGTCCGAGTTGAACAATATCGCAAAGCGTTTCTTCAAATTTCCCTTTGGCTACTATTACTATGTCATCGGCATAGCCCTGAAATTGTATTCCTCTGTCGGAGAGTTTCTTTAGTAGTTCATCTACTAGTAGGCTCCACAGTAAAGGAGACAAGACTCCACCTTGCGGACATCCTCTGCTTGTGGCAACGGTCATTGTGCTGTTGCCAATGGTCGCCATTGCCTGCCTGAAGCTTAACAAGGCTCCAATCCACCTTCTTGTTGTCGCGTCTATATTCCTTCTGGCGAGGGCCGCTAAGACAGCATCATGCGACGTATTGTCAAAGGCTCCCTCTATATCGAGAAAGGCGCAGATTGCAACTTCTTTGTTGTCCACTACCCTTTCAAGAGTGTGACAAAGTTGGTACAATGCAGTGTCTGTTGAACGACCTGCCCTGTATGCGTGCTGCGTGGGTTGCAGCGGACAGTCCTTAAGAACTGTGCTCCTAATATGATAGTCTACCAACTTTTCCAACGTTTTAAGGCAAAACGAAGTTAAGCTGATAGGTCTGAAGGACTTTGGGTTGGTGTTGTCTTTCTTCCCTGCTTTGGGGATGAAGACCACACTAGCTCTACGCCACGCATTTGGGATGTGTCCAATTGCTAGGCTGCTCAGCATCAATCTCCTTAAGCGGGTTAGGAGTAAGTCCAGTCCCTGCTGCAGGAATGATGGAGAGATACCATCCAGACCAGGTGACTTAAATGGTTGGAAGGTCCCAATAGCCCATTTAAGTCTCTCCGGAGAGACTAGAGACTTGGCAATTGCCCGGTCTTCTGCGCTTGGTCTGAGGTGTCTCGGAGTGGACGATGCCTCCATTGGGTTGGACGTATCTTCCGCCAGGGGTGAGCTCCCAGGGAAGTGTGTTTCAAAGAGTAAAGCTAGTTTATCCCTGTCGTCGGAAGTGTAGGAGTTATCACATTTTCTCAGGGCTAGGTTACTTTCTGGTGCCACTTTGGCCATAGCCTTGTGCAATCTTGCCCCTTCATGGGCTGTGCTGATTGCCTTACAGAAGTCTCTATAGTTCTTCCGTTTGGGCTTCCTGATCTCTTTGTTGTAAGGCGTCAGGCTTTGTTTGTATTGTCCCCTGTTATCCTCGCTCGTTTTTGCTCTGTTGAAGAGCCGGCGGGTGGAGATTCGGAGCCGTTCCAGGTTGGCGTTCCACTCTTTCTGCTTTCCGTCTGCCCAGAGGGCAACTGTCTTCAAAAGCATTGGCTATCTTCTTGCAGAGGTTATCCACTGCCTGATCTAATTCTAAGGAATGTCTGGGTATACCTGACGGTTCGTTAGAGAGATTGAGCTCAAGAGAGGACTTGAACCAATCCCAGTTTGTTTTCTTAGGGTTCCTTTTAGGGGCGTCCCTAGCGGTGTTGAAGTCTTGTTCAAATCTAACGATTCGGTGATCCGAAATTGATTCTTCTGGCGACACATGCCAGTTCTTTATAAGTGGTCCTAGAGACCTGCTCATCAGAGTTATGTCTAGGACCTCCTCTCTTACTCTAGTAATGAATGTCGGTGTGGACCCGACATTACCGATTTCTAGGTTACTATTCATAATGAATTCTATGAGCTGCTCACCTCTGTTGTTGACGTCGGTGCTTCCCCATATCACGTGATGTGCATTGGCGTCACATCCTATGATTAGGGGCATCTTCTTCCTCCTGCAGCATTCCACGAGTCCGATGATTTCCGGTGGTGCGCATGCTGTATCCCCAGCAAAATACGCCGATGCTATGGCGATCACTGGTAACTTTTCTGTGCCGCTCACCGCTACCGCGACACAGTCACTGCTTAGAAACTCTGAAAAGATATTATAATTTATATCTTTCCTTATTAATATGCATGCTCTTGGGTGTGCACCCCGTTGGTCGCATATTACCTTTGATTCCTTGGTGTACACGCCTTTAATGCCCTGATTGTACCAAGGCTCCTGCTCCCGAGATGTTGGTTGGTGAACAGCCTGACCCGGACGGCTGATGCCGCCTTGGCCCGGTGTAGGTTCACCTGGGCTAGCTTCGTGCTGCTGTGTGCAGCCATCAGTGAAGGGGGCGGGTGTTCCCCTTCACTGCCATCCGTCAAAGTGACGTCGGCCTCCATCTCGTCGTCAAAGGCCGCCGCCTTTGAGGTGCAAGGCTCCTCAGGCTTGGGCAGGAGGGAGGTGCCTTAACCTATTTTGCGCCCCCTGATTTCGACCTTGTTGGGGTGTCTGTCGGAGGGGTGAGGGTGCTGTTTCCCCGCTTGCTGGCAGGTGCACTACTTTGGGCCGCTGGTCGTGGCTCCTTTGCCTTCCTCAGTGCCTCGTCAGGTGTCATGCCCTGCTGGAGTTATCTGAAATACCATTTTATTTTGGACCCCAGCGGGCCTCTCCTGTTGGGGTCGTCTAGGCCTCCAGGTTGTCCTTTGGCTGGAAGGACATCCGCTTTCGTGGCAGGCCTGGTCCTCTGTCCAGCCGCGGGGGGTGGGCGAACCAGCCGGGATGGTCCTGCTGGTCGCGCACGTTCCCGGACTGGGACAGTTGACCATTGTGGGTGGTGGCTGCGCTCCTGGGTGGGGATGGTCCCACCTGTGGTCGCTCCCCGTCGAGGAGTTGGTTTTCAAAGTGTCTTGCGACACTCGAGGCAGGGATGTCCTGCGGTAATTTATTAGTGTTACTCTTCTTCATGATCCCACGAGTTGCGGAGAATATAAGGTCCGCTCGGGCAGAGATCCGCCATACCCGGGTAAGGCGCGGTTAGGACAGGCGGTCGCCACTTGCCTGAACCCTCCGTGAGAGACTGGGCTATTTGTTAATCCGGGCCCCCAGCCAGGCTGACTATCGGCACGGGTCGGATGAGACCTTAGTCCGGCACCGGAGTGAGATTGTGGGAAGGGAAGTTGGTAGGTAGTTTTGAGGGAAGAGGGGTGTGTAAGGCTACAATTTAAAGACGGTCAGACAAGCGTCTTATCAGTACACCGACTTCGGTGTACCCGCTGTTTGTCCGGGGTTGCTAATTTGCTTGCGCTTAATCACAACTAACCTTATGAATAAGGCCGTTCGCTATCCGCAACCTGCGACCCGCCTGGTGGCCCCAGCTAAGCCCCTTTTTGAACATCTCACTGGTTCTCAAGGAACAGGTCGAAGTTGTTAAGCATTCACATATTCTTGCTTGCCATTTAGCAATTTGTTAAAATAAAAAAAATTTTGAAAACTTGAGAAGTACTAAAGATTAAGTTGCAAGAATCGAATTTACCCTGAGAAGTATATTTAAATTTCGACTCGCCGAAGCTAACTTAATTTATTGTTTTTCATCGCTTATGAATATTTCATCATTCAATTAATGAAAAAAAACTGTGCTTTGAATCTTTCCCAAAAAATGCGCAGGCGTCAGTATATTGCGCGAGTATAAAAGCCAAACAGCCTACTTTGAAAAATATAACAATTGTCAAGATGACGTTGGTCCAGTTTTTTATGCTTCTCTTCTTTTACACCTGTTTTCAATTCGGCGAAAGTAACTCCATAAGTAAAGACAGCTGGCTGCGTCCAGGCTGCCACAAAGTCGGAAATACTCGAAAGATTTCCATTCCTGATTGTGTGGAATTTACCTTGACGACCAATGCGTGTCGCGGATTCTGCGAGTCTTACTCGGTGCCGTCAGTCCCCTGGACGGGTGCCTCGTTGCCTGTTTTGTTCAAGCCACCAAAGCCAGTGATTAGTGTTGGCCAGTGCTGCAACATGATGAAATCAGAGGAGGTGGGTTAGGCTCTATGTATATTTTGCTTATGTCTAAATTTGTTTCAACGGTTATTGAAGGTATTCGGAACCTTACTGTTATCACTGCAAAAAAGATTAAAGTGAGCAATATAAACTAATAATAGTTGACGATACGCTTGCTGCAAAAAATTGTATCTTATTTTAATAAAGATAACCAAAAAAAAAGAAAAAACCGTTGTTTATGGGGAAGACAACCAATATGCCACCCTTAAAATTAATCAACGCACGAATAGGTTTATTAATTAAAGTATAAGTTTATTGGGAGCTGCAACTCTTATGTTTTCGTTTTCGATATTTTCGCGAACAATGTATACGAGAGATGTAATAGCTTTAGTGAGTGAGATAAGCCGAAAGCGCGGCTTCTTTATACCGTCGCTTTGAAAATTATAGATAACAACATAGATAAACAAAGAGAGGCTTGAAGAGCGGCTCCTAACCCCGTACACCTATGTGCATCAAATTAGGTACTGGCGGTCTGCTCCGAACATACTCCTCCCGTTGGAAGAGGTACGGTTCCAACTATATGGAAGTCGATGAGCAGAACGATTTGGAGGCGGCTGCCCGTAGCTGTCCAGACTATAGCTACTCTGACGATGCCGTCCTCGCCGGGTATGACTCCTTGAACGCGTCCAAAGCCAATTCCTCTGGCTAAGAAAGCCATACACCTTTGCTAAGTGATCCTGCTGGATGCTCCTTAGAATAAGAACGGTCCCCGAGTTGATCTCCTCAACAGAAAGATGGACATCTGAAGGTAAAGCTTTGCCTCTGCAATTCAAAACAAAACGATACATGTATCGAAATAGAAATATATAAATATCAAAGCAAACGGTTCCAATTAGAGTCGCGGAACGATGATTGAGATTAGTTGGAACATGATGCCAAGACATTCCTTTCGCCATCTCCTTAATTATGGCGATTCGGTTGGATATAACCACGTTAAACTCCCTCGGAGGTTGCCGAATCCACGCCAACACTATAGACGAGCCAGACCAGCAATGAAAGTCGCAATCGAGATCCTTGTGTCGCTCCCGCTGCTGCAACATGATTCGCAGCTCGTCGTTCGCATCGTCCTGCATGTAGTAGGCTTGGTCATCCGCCTCGCAATCGCTAAGAGCCCTCATGGCTGCCAGGGCTCCGCTGGTGGGTGGTTGACTGTCCTGTGGAGGCATCGGTGGTGGAACGGGGACATTGGGCATGGAGTAGGCACGCAACATGACCTTGCTGTTGGCCAGTGGCTCCTGCAAGTCCCGTTCTACGAGGGCGGTGTTACGAGAATCATCGATCTTGGAATAAGAAGTGGACCTTGGTACAACGATTTTGTCCAGATATGTAGAATGGCCAGCTGTGGCACCAGCAAATGGCAATTTGCGTTGGGCCGCTAAGCGTCGATTTAGCTTAGCCTCCACATCCATGACGACCTCCGAAAATTCCAAACGTGTGTCCAGCTCCAGCTCCACCAAGTCCAGCCTTTCCAGCGATGTCTGGGCAGAATCAAATGCAAAGTTTTGTGCCTCGATCCATTTTAGTCGCGCAAGAATATCGGCCTCATCAAATTGGTTGATATTGCTGACCACCAAATAATTCTTCATCGCGTTGATTTGCCGAAAATAGGATTGCACTTTGGCCCGAAAGAATTCAATTTCACTTGGCCCATTTCGAGGCTGACTCTCGTTCACCGAATTTTTCATTTTATTAAACACAAAAAAAAAAAACAAAAAGTTAAAAGTTATTTCTGTTTCTGTTTCTTATTTCACTTCTCTTGCCATTGTCAATGAGAACAGACGTGTTTTATATCGCTCCGCCGTGTAATTAAAAATATATAGTAAATATCCGAATTCCATTTCGCGAAAAGACGCTAAGGTAACGCATGGGTACATGTACTCGTGTTGCCTATGGAAATATTTCAAGTTGTGTTCAAATTACGAAAATAAACAATAATACAGCTGATCATAAACAAAGCCAACGTTTAAGAGCACCAGCTCTGTAACGAAGACCGATAATGAGCAAGGCTCGGCAACAACAACAAGACGAACGTCGGCTCTCGTCAATTAGGAACAACGCTTACTTCTCCATAAGAGCGGAAGAGTTAGAACCGACAACAACTGCAACACTAAAAGTGAGTACGGAGAGAGCACGCTCGCTCTCTCCCGCCTTATTATGTCCAAGCGGCACATCACAAAAACAGCCGTGGAGTGGCCTATGCCCGTCCCCCGACCCCTACAACATTACCAACGATCTGCTGATAACAACAACGACCAGCACAATGCCATCGTTTAAGACGGTGACATCGACACTAGCGGCGACAACAACCACTACAACAACCACATCAACTGGAGTTTCTGTTTCGTCAGCCCTTACTGACAAGCTAGCCAATACCCAACCCAAAAATAACAAAAATGTTAATGGATCGTCGTTAATTCAAACCGGAATCGATCGTTATGTGCAAATTAAAAGAAAATTAAGCCCACAAGCAGCTAAAAAAACAAATGCAACAAAAGTCACGAAGAAAGCTGAAGCCACTGTATCAAACAATGCACTAACAAGAAATAGATTTTCTATCTTGAGTGACCCAAAAGAAGATGATACCGCTCAAAAACCTCAGACCAAGCAACTAAGGCCACCACCAATCTTTGTACGTCAGGCAAATTGTTCTGAATTGGTAAAAAAAATAACTGATCAAATAGGAGCAAACAACTTCTATGTTAAATCCTTAAAAAGGGGAAACATAAATGAAACAAAAATACAAGTGAACAACGAACAAGACTATCGATCTGTTGCCAAACACCTTGACAACGGAAAAATAAATTACTACACCTACCAACTTAAAAGTTGCAAAGGACTACAAGTAGTAATAAAAGGCATCGAAGCAACAGTCCCTATTTATGAGATAATAGCTGGACTTAAAGAAAAGGGCTTTAATGTCAAACAGGCTATGAACATATTTAATAAAAACAAAGTTCCGCAGCCAATGTTCAAGGTAGAGTTGGAGCCGGAAACTTTGAAACTAAAAAATAATGAAGTCCACCCAATTTACAAGCTTCAATATCTGCTTCACCGTAGGATCACCGTTGATGAGCCCCACAAGCGGAATGGGCCCGTGCAATGCATGAATTGTCAGGAGTACGGTCATACGAAGACTTACTGCACTCTACGTGCAGTCTGCGTTGCCTGCGGAGATGCACACTCAACTGAGGCCTGCCCAATAAATAAGGATTACCATTCTGCAATAAAATGTAGTAATTGTGGGGGAAACCACACTGCAAATTACAGAGGTTGTCCTGTCTATAAAGAGTTAAAAAGTCGACTAGGCCAACACATAACTGCAGCTCGAAATCCTGTAACCCGAAACAGTTCTTGATTTATATCAACGAGCACGATCCCGGGAGTCTCTTTTGCACAGGCTTTAAGTAACAACAACGCGGCGAACGCCACAGTATCTAAGGTGACAGTTCGGCAAACCACTGCTGATACAGTGCGGCAACAAATATTGAACCAGACTCCAGAAACTACTGGCCAACTTGCGAATGCAAATACACAATTGCCCAATGGCGTAGAAGCAATGTTTGTAACTATAACCAACACAATGGTAGCAATACAGCAAACGCTGCAGGAACTTATGCGCTCTCAAAATCTCCTTTTGGAGTTATTAATTAAACAAAAATCGGTTTAGATGGTTACCTTAAAAATATGTTTCTGGAATGCGAATGGCATTTCTCAGCACAAATATGAGCTCTTACAATTCCTAGATCAGTATGACATTGACGCCATGCTTATATCAGAGACTCACCTAACTAACAAAAACTATTTTCACCTAAATGGCTACTCATTTTATAAAACAAACCATCCTGATGGCAAGGCTCATGGCGGCACTGGCATACTGATCAAGAAACGCATCAGGCATTATGAGTTCCCATCATTCGCAACAACCTTTTTACAAGCTACATCAATACACATCGATACCCAAAGCGGTTTCTTAAACCTATCTGCTGTATACTGCCCACCACGCTTCTCCATTTCCGAAGATGAATTTGTACAGTTCTTTAACCTATTAGGTGACCGTTTTATAGCGGCTGGTGATTACAATGCGAAACACCCCCATTGGCGCTCTCGACTCACCAATCCGAAAGGAAGACAGCTGTACAACGCCATAACAACACCAAGAAACAAGCTTGACCTTATCTCTCCAGGTAAGCCTACATATTGGCCAACAGATCCTAACAAGAAGCCTGACCTGAGGGATTTTGCCGTCACAAGAAGAGTGCCTAGAGGTCATGTTCATGTGGAACACTTATCAGATCTTTCATCGGATCACTCGCCCATTTTAATTCTTCTCTACGACCATCGCTAGCTTTCTAAACAAACACATCTCCTAACTTCCAGTAAAACAGATTGGCTTAAATACAGAAAGTATGTAAGTACCCATATTGATGGCTTCCCAAACATGTACCAAAAGAAGAGTGTTGAGCAGCTAGTGACATAACAGACACTAGTGCTTCAACTGAGCTATCAATCTCTTCTTTTTGGTACATGTTTGGGAAGCCATCAATATCGGCTTGTAAGTTTAATTCTAATTTTAGCAACAGTCGAGCTTCTGGGCATATCAACGAACTGCTACGCAATAAGAGAAGGCTTCGGAGGGAGTGGCAAGCCCACAGATCGCCTGCCTCGAAGGAGCGGCTCAAAACAGACAACTATCTTCTACGCACAGCCCTAGAAGATGAAAGTAATCGATCTCAATTATTCTATTTGCAGAATCTCTCCCCTAACAGCAGACGATATCCACTGTGGAAAGCTAAATCGGGTATATGTCCACCAATCGAAAGCGAATCGCCATTACACACACCAACAGTAGAGTGGGCTCGCAGCAACGAAGAGAGGGCGAATGTATTTGCTGCGCATCTGGAAAACGTCTTCAAACCGCTTCCATCAACAAACAGCTTTGTGCTCCTAACAATCATCACTCCAGAGGCTACCCTGCCTATCGCATTCGAATCAAGAGAAGTGACAAGAGTGATCGAGGCTCAGGAAAAAAGAAAGCGCCAGGACACGATCTAATCTCCCCGAAAATTATTATGGAATTGCCAAGCTGTGCAGTAAATCTTCTCACCACCATATTCAACAGCATGATGAAATGGGGCTATTATCCACAACAATGGAAAAAGTCCGTTATCACTATGATCCATAAGCTGGAATGGACAAGTCCCAGCCTTCATCATATAGGCCAATCAGTCTTCTGCCGTGCCGATCAAAGATATTTGAAAAGCTTCTGCTGAATCGTATAAAAGAACACCTGCAGTCCCACGATGCCATCCCAAGCCACCAATTTGGTTTCCGCGAGAAACACGGAACCATTGAACAAGTAAACCGAATAACCGCAGAGATACGAAATACATTTGAAAGAGTACTGTTCCGCAGTCTTTCTGGATGTCGCCCAGGCCTTCGACCGCGTTTGGTTAGACGGCTTGATTTATAAAATTCAAAATTTGCTACCACAGAACACCCACAAAATACTGGAGTCATATCTTGTGCATAGAAGTTTCGCAGTACGGTGTAAAGATTTCCTCTCCGATTACCATCCAATCGAAGCCGGAGTACCTCAAGGAAGCGTGGACCAACGCTGTATTTAATCTACACAGCAGACCTTCCGACAACCGGCCTTACAATAACCTCAACATTTGCTGATGATACTGCCATTCTAAGTCGATCTAAGTGCCCCATGAGAGCAACGCAAAAGCTATCAGCTCATCTCGGGCTTTTTGGAGAAATGGCTAGCAGATTGGCGCATAAAGGTTAACGAGCAAAAGTGCAAACACGTTACTCTTACCCTTAATAGACAAACTTGCCCCCCACCATCTCTGAACAACATCCATATTCCACAAACAACGGAAGTAACGTATCTTGGTACCTTGATAGACGGCTTACCTGGAGAAGGCACATCGAAGCCAAGAGAACACAACTAAAATTAAAAGCAAGAAGCCTACACTGGCTAATAAATGCTCGCTCTCCGCTTAAATTGGAGTACAAGGTACTTCTGTACAATGTAGTTTTTAAACCAATTTGGAAGTATGGCTCCGAGCTATGGGGGAACGCATGCGTTAGTAACCTAGAAGTGATCCAGAGAGCCCAATCAAAAATACTAAGAACAATAACGGGTGCACCCTGGTATATACGAAATGAAAATATTCACATGGATTTAAACGTGGAATCTGTTAAAGAGGAAATCGACAAAGTAAAAGCAAAGTATACGATCAAGGTACAGGCTCATCCAAACAGGCTGGCACGGTCTTTAATGTGGAACACTAGCCACACACGACTCCGGCGAAGAGATCTCCCCACCCAGCAACAATAGCTAGGGCCGTTATACCAAAAACTTAATTTTAATTAATTAATTACATGTGAAGTGGCGGGGCGTCCTTCTTGAAGGCAGCAAAAACTCCTGGTCTGTGACGGCTGGGGGTGTTAGCTGTGGGGGCAAGAAATAACACACGACGATCGCGAAAAGTAAAAAAGACTAGAACTTCGATTATGGCGCGGACCGGCCGGGCGTTTATTTCATGCGTTGACGTATTGGAACTAATTTAAGCTAAGCTACGCTAGGCGCTTGGAGGCGCAGCGGAGACTTCTCGCGCTCGGGGAGTGGAGAGCCTGGACGGCCGAGCGCGACATGCTCCAAGCTTCGGGAGAGGGAGAGTGCGGTGTGGGGAGAAGCTCCGGGAGAGGGAGAGCGGGAGAGGCCTGAACATCCCGCCCCCCTTGCAACCGCTGGCGTTGCAACATAATTAGCCCTGGTTGCAGGCACCGGACAGGATCCAGCCGAATATGGTCTTCTGGGCCACCGGCAATCCCTCGGCGACCAGGTGGAATCCTGGTTGGATGACCTTGGCGTAGACATCCGCACCCAGGACCATGGAAATCGACGCCGGCAGATAGAACCGCTTGTCGGCCAGCGGAAGGTCCTTGTAGCGGCCGACGACAGACTCGTCGATCGCTCGGATGGGGGGTGCGGACGCCGACGCCGGGTTCGATCTTTAGGACGACATCCAACGCAGCTCCCTCGACGACCTTCGATCGGAGGATCGCCGTGCACACCCTTTCCTTTCCGACATTGGTGGTCGGCAGACGAAGGCTGGACGCCAGGGTGGCGTCGATGCAGCTTTGAGGCGAGCAGGGGTCTATGAGAGCCACGGTGTCCACGATCTTCGGACCCGCCTCCAGGGTGACCAAAGCCGTTGGAAGGACGTTGACGACGTGGTGTTGAAGGAGGGTTGCCAGCGTCGGAGCAGCGCGCGCTGCGCGAGTCGAGGGCTCTGGTGTCGAGGATGCTGAGCGCGGTGGAGAAGCAAGCGCTCTGCGAGTTGGCGGATCTTGCCGGCGCGAACGCTGCTGAGAAGCGGAGCCCCTTTTGGAAGGCTTGGAAGGCTCGGTGATGTGGAGCAAATATATGGGAGATTCGAGTGGAGAAAGCGGAAATTTGCTCTTGCCTAGCAGCTGGTATTGGTCCGGTAAGAATCCAACCGAATATAGTCTCTTGACCAAGAAGAGAGCCACAGATGTTTGCTCGGGTGCCGCTTAGGAGTATGGAAGGCAGCAGATCAGCCCCGATTAACACGTCTATTTGTGCACTCTCATAAAATTTCGGGTCGGCCAAAGAAAAATCGGGAAGCTCCCGTAGGAAATGCTGCGGAATTGAGCAGGACGGAAGTTGACCAGCTAATTGTGGAAGGACATACGCCGTTGCGTCTAGTTGCAGGCCAGGCCTGGTCGGAGATCGAATTGAAAATTGGCAGAGCTTTTTGGATTCTGCTGCCAGTGTTTGGTTTAAGCCGGAGACTTGGGCTCGAATGATTTGATGAGGCAACTTAATCAAGTTGAATAGCCGCTCGGTCACGAATGTTGCCTCCGATCCAGAGTCGATCAAGGCACGAGCCTTGAAGGTTGATCCCAAATGGCAAACGTCAATAATGGCGGTGCCCAGCAAGACGGATCTATGACCCGTGGCAAGATAATTTTGCACCGTGGAGGTTGCGGCACTGGTAGTCGCTGGAGCGGTCGTAGTTGGTCTTGACCTGGGCGAAGAAGTTGAAGTTGGAGTCGAGAGCGTTGGAGACGCGTTACCTCGATGGAGAAGCGTGTGATGGCGGCCGCGGCACGTGAAGCAACTATGAGTGCTGTCACAGTCCCGTAGCTGATGTCCTCGTGCAAAGCAGTTCAGACACAGCTTTTTGCCTTTGATATACGCGGACCGCTCATCGACAGACATCCGGAGAAACCGTGCGCATGTCCGCACTGGATGGTTTTCTCGATTGCACAAATCGCACCCTCTACCTTTGGGTACTACTCTTGCTTCAAAGGAGTGGATTCTGCGTGCCGTGGAATTAGAGGCTGCCGCTCTGGGCTGAGGCTGACTAGAGCCTGACGGACGGACATCATCTATGGCCTCTAGTGTCCTGTAACGCTCAGTGAGGAAGTTATTTAACTCCTGCCACGTGGGAACATCGACCTTGTTGTGGAGCGACTGCTCCCAGAGGGAAAGTGTCAACTTTGGAAGTTTGGAGGAGACCATATAAACTAATAGGCAATCCCAATTGTCGGTGCTAATATCGCTCGTTTCTAAAGCGGTAAGGCAACTCTGGATGGTGTCTTGAAGCTCTCGCAAAGCTGGCCCAGATTCCTGAGTGATGGACTGCACATTGAACAGTATTTTCAAATGACTGTTTACTAACAACCGTTTGTTTTCGAAACGCTTAGTTAGGTTATCCCAGGCTGAGCGAAAACCATCGTTAGTTAAAGGCGACTTTGCCACAATTGTGTGTGCTTCGCCACTCGTTTTGGAATTCAGGTGGAACAATTTCTCGACCGGCGTCAATCTTGGATTGTTAATATAGATCGCCGTGAAAAGGTCCCTAAACGTCGGCCAGCGAAGATAATCGCCGGTGAAGACCTCGGTATCACACGGAGGTAGCCGACAACCTGAAGGAACGTAGGTCTGGGACGGATCAGCTTGTGTTTGGGGGGTTCGTGGAGCTTGCGCAATAAGATCCTCTATATTCGCACCACACCTTTCGTAGACGCCGTAGCAATAATTATATTTCGCTCGGAGAATTGGCAAGCTGTCAGCTGCACTGTCTCCGGCTGAAATCAGGCGTACATTGCACTCATCGTACTCTTTTTTGATGCGCTCCCACAATGCTCGGACCTCTTCGCGTCGGATATTTAGCATGGACATGCTCGGGGGAGTCGGCGACGGAGTGTTGCATCTCGCTTCGAATTCACTGAGTCGATCTGAAACCTCAATGAATTGATTCAGCGCAAGATCGGACGCAGCTAGAGCCATTTTTGTCTCGGAACGAGTGAGCCTTGCTTGGGGAGAGGGAGTCTTACTGGAAGGTTTAGGTGTGGGCGGCTTGACAACAATTTTCGGAGTTTTTGTTGGTGGAATGGGAGATTTTTTATTCCCACCTTCACTGGACATGCCAAAAAACGAACCCTCGGTTGGAAAACGAGTGTACTGGTCGTGAGAAACAAATTTTAGACCTTTGTTGCTGGAATTGCACTCTTGAAAAAATTTGTATTTAGCTGACTTGTGGAATTTGTCTCGCTAGAGGGAGACGGTCTATGGAAGCGACGATAAATTAAAAAGGAATATATGCCCAGTGGAAACGGGGTATATTTAATATGCACAGGAGCGAAAAAAAACCCAGAATAATTAAATAATATTTATTCTTAATGTTATTAAGAATATTATAATTAGTATATTT
Source organism: Drosophila ficusphila (assembly GCF_018152265.1). NCBI lineage: Eukaryota > Metazoa > Arthropoda > Insecta > Diptera > Drosophilidae > Drosophila > Drosophila ficusphila. The sequence goes on from NW_025064156.1 coordinate 1,051,346, forward strand.
ATAATTCGGATATGTGATTATTATTTTGTGTGGTATTTATTTACTTTATTTTAGAAAATAATACCAACTGTGGTAAAGACAAAAAAAAAAAACCAAACGGGTAGTTTATTCGAAGAATGGAAGTTAATTATTTATCCAAAAATAATTTATTTGCAAATATTTAATTTCTGAGCTATCAACAAACGGTGTGCCGTACGGAGTGGCGTTCACACTTAAATTTTTTGGAACCAGACAAAGAAATAAATTTTATTTATTTTTAATTATTGTATGTTGCTGGACAAAAAAACAAATCAAATAATAAAAAAATTAATTTCCAATTATTTTGGTATTTTTAATTTTAATTTGACTGGAATATTAATTATGTGTTGTTATTGGAGTTGGAATTTATTTATTGCAGCTCAGAAATAATTTATTTTATCTTTGGAAAAAATTTATATGTTTAAGACCTTGCACTGGATGTCGTGCAACGGCTCCCTAATGGGTATGGGTGTATATGTGTATATTGGTATGCTGGATTTGGATATAAGTGTATATATGTATATATGTGCGTTTGTGCAGTTCGCGCTCACGCCAAAAAATGTTAGAAATAAAACACACTGCAGCCAACAAAGTTTTCCGAGTCGGTGGTGGATTTTAATTATTTATTTTATTCTACGCGGAGGCCGACGGAAAACTTTTAATGTTGGTATATTTTCGCTGTAGGAAGTAGAAAATATGTATGGAGTATATTGAATATATTTGGAGATATATTTATGTATGTGCGTTCGTGCAATTCGCGCTCACGCAAAAAAAATGTTGGAAATAAAAAAACACACTGAAACCAACAAAGTTTTCCTTGTCGGTGGTGGATTGTAATTATTTATTTTATGCTACACGGAGGCCGACGGAAAACTTTAAATGTTGGTATATTTTCGCTGTAGGAAGTAGAAAATATGTATGATGTATATGGAATATATTTGGATAATTATGTATGTATGTATTTTTATTTTTGGCGGAAAATTTTATTAAAAAATATTGCCGGCGGGTATGTGTTGAGCTTTCGATTTTAATTAAGGGGTTATATACCTTTTTTTTTTTTTCAAAAAAAAGAAAAATTTTTTTTGCTGAATCCTAAAGTATATCCCCTAGAGAACATTTTCCCAAATTTTTGAAGAGATCCGAATAATAGTTCGATAGGAAAACAGCGTTTTGAGGCGCTGTTCGTCACTTTTTGTAACGCAACGTAAAACTTTGATTGCGATTATCTCAAAGTCGTTTTTTTTCCAAAAGTGCCTTTGCTGTGACCGCGATTGCACAAGAACTATTTGATCGATCTTCTTCAATTTTTTTTTAAATATTCGTAATGATTGTGCCGAGTTCGTCATTGAATCAGTTTTTATGCGCCAATTTCGATTTTGCAGATAAGAATTTTTTAATACAATTTTTAGATCTCGAAAAATCAACTTTTTGGAAAAATTGTTACTGTATGCAAAAAAAACCAAATATTCTTGAAGTAATTCAATGACGAACTAGAAATAGTACTAAACTAACACAAATTTGTTGGTTTATTGATCTCAGTTGACCCGCTGGACTTCCATCGTGGTCACCGCAAGCCGCTATATAAAAAAAGTGTTATGAGAGAATTGCCATAACTTCGGCAGTTATTTATATTTTTTTAAGAACAAACGTTTGTTGTGTCTATAAAAACATGTACTATCAATAAATAATAACCTCAGTATCATAAAATAATTGCTACACACCTGAAAAAAATCCAAAGTTCCCTCATTTTTTTCGCTCAAGAAGGTATATAACCCCTTAAGTGGACTGTATTGCAAGAAAAGGTGTGCAAAATATTTAGCGTAGGACTGCAGTGAAAAAAAACACTTTGAAAATGGGGGCCCTTTTTCGGCAGAACACTTGGAATTTTTTCACAGAAATTATTTCTTCACTGTTCACTTCGAATATTTTGCACACTTTACACTTGTCGTTAAATTTTGGATTTTTCACTTTTATTCAATTTCGGAATTTGCACTTTTATTAAAGTTTGCAATTTTAGCTCTTTATTAAAGTTTTGGAATTTTGCTCATTTGATGTATGTATACTTGTATGTACATACATATGTGTACGGTTTCACTTTGATGTACGGGCCAAAGAGGAATTGGAGGAATATGGCGGCACGATCAAAGAAAAACGGAAAAATGGAATAGATCTTAATAATTGCCGTTTTCGGATTAAATCGGACTTGGATTTTTAGAAAAAATCATGCAGAAAGTCAAACGAAACAGTGTTTTCGAGTGGCTGACTGCAGACCGGCAAATTAATATATGTAGATCTTCGTACTTATCTTGAGCAATTTCGGGCGCTGATCGAATCTGGCTCGATTGGATCAAAAAATGAAGTGGCGGGGCGTCCTTCTTGAAGGCAGCAAAAACTCCTGGTCTGTGACGGCTGGGGGTGTTAGCTGTGGGGGCAAGAAATAACACACGACGATCGCGAAAAGTAAAAAAGACTAGAACTTCGATTATGGCGCGGACCGGCCGGGCGTTTATTTCATGCGTTGACGTATTGGAACTAATTTAAGCTAAGCTACGCTAGGCGCTTGGAGGCGCAGCGGAGACTTCTCGCGCTCGGGGGAGTGGAGAGCCTGGACGGCCGAGCGCGACATGCTCCAAGCTTCGGGAGAGGGAGAGTGCGGTGTGGGGAGAAGCTCCGGGAGAGGGAGAGCGGGAGAGGCCTGAACAACATGTATTAGGCTAAGATTTGAATACTTGTCGTTAGTCTCCAGTGTGAGAAGGTTCGATGATTAAATACCGTAATTAAAAAAAAAAAAAGTTATTTCTGAACGAGTCTGCTATGCACGAAACACCCTGTGGTTTAAAGCGCGAAAATGTTAAGGCACCAAGCGTCACAAAAAGGTTACGGAACCTATGTACAAGTTGTTGTTGTCCTTGCACAGATTTTGCCCGAATAGCAAAAGTAAAAGAACTGATAAACACAGCGCGAAATGTACAAAATGCACTGTTTGTGTGTTTGTGACAGAATGCCAGCAAACGACGACAAATGTTTAAACGATATTAAACCAAAACGAAAGTTAAGTTGCAGACTCCGATTTGAAAGAATATCACGTGAACGAATATCACGTCGGGGTCACCAAAATGTTTATGGGGAAGACAACCAATATGCCACCCTTATAATTAATCAACACACGAATAGGTTTATTAATTAAAGTATAAGTTTATTGGGAGCTGCAACTCTTATGTTTTCGTTTTCGATATTTTCGCGAACAATGTATACGAGAGATGTAATAGCTTTAGTGCAGGGGTGCTCAAATTCGTCTTATGGCAGTGCGTTTACTAACACACCCACAAGAAAACGTGTACATATGTAGCGGCGCGTTTGTGTTGGGGCGCAGCTGTGCACTGAGAGAGAAAAAAAAAGTTTTAAATATTTATTTTTGTTTTTTTTTTCTACATTTGGTTTAAAAAAGATTCAATATTTATATTAATTTTAGTGGTTGATAATTTCAATTGAGCTTCCAGATTATTATTATTTAGTCGATTTCTATAATTATTTTTTTATTAATTTTAAGGTTGAAAAAGCGCTTTCACAAATATAAGTGCTTCTAAACATCGAATACATCATTAGAATTTTATTCCGAAGAATCTTGTATTTTTTTGCACCTTCGGATTTCCAGAAATCCAGTCCTTTCAAACTGCATGACTTTAATTCAAAGTTTCAGTGCATGTGCTCGAGGAAAAACCAAAAACAAAATACATTGCGTTCAGCGAAGCGTGACGACGGATAGAGATGTAATGAAGAAACAAGCAAAATTGTTTTTGTTTCGCATGCAAATCGAAGCCCATATGCACGGTGCTTATGCGCGCACTACCCATAAGCATAGAGAATCTACAAAAACAAAAGTGCACTCAGTGTATAGGCGTTGAGCACCGCTGCTTTAGTGAGTGAGATAAGCCGAAAGCGCGGCTTCTTTATACCGTCGCTTTGACAATTATAGATAACAACAACAACAACATCTCTTGATTCTCTTTTCAAGCGAACGGTCGTGTTTTTTTGTGCGCTCCGAATTTTTCATTTTTTTGATACAACCAGCGGTGGTTCTGTTCTCAAATTTGAATATTAATTTGCTTAAATACCTTTGTGTTCGAAACCGTTCGCTTCGCGAGTGAATTTTTGTGCATTTAACGATTTATTTAACGATTTAATTTTTGTCTTACTGACTTTTTTTTTGTGCTTCGTCCGTCAACAGTAGTGTTGTTGTAACAAGTGCATGCACATTAACTGTCCCCGCTCTCTCGCTCCCCCGCTCTTCTTTTTTTGGACTAACAAACTCGAAAGTTCTTAGCGTGCAATTCTTGCGGTACATTTGAGTTGCTCGCTTAAAAATTTCGATTTCAATTTCTCTTGGCACAGTGGTCCCTGATTTAATAAACATGGAATCTTGCAATTTCTGTTTAAAAAAAACCTGCTTTCAGTTAATAAAGCCTGAGCAGGGTAAACTCACTTGTTGGCTTTGTGACAGGATGGTGCACACTAAGTGCGCTGGATTCACAGGGCGGACAAGTGATGATCTAAGTAAAGGCCTTGGTTTACAGTTCTGCTGCGAAGCTTGTCGCGAAGTTGCGAAGGAAATGAAGTCCTTCATGAGCCAAACTAAAGGCGGCCTTAAGGGACTGATCGCTAGTTTTGGCAGAACTAGAGATAGTTTTGCTAGGGCTAATGATCTACTCTTAGCGCTGGACTCGCAGTTTAATAGCCTTAAGCTATTAGAGGAGTTCCCGAAGCGCAAGAGGGCTGCTGGTGGTAGGGCTGAGGGAGTTGTCCCGCAACTCCGAAGCGACCGGCAGAACTCCTCTGCGGATGAGCAGCCGACTTTAGCAACCCCTCAAATGTTGCTAAGATCGGCAGCCAAAAAAGATTCGGACCCCGATCAATCCACAGTGGAGTGTAGACCAACGCCTCTAAAAAGTTCAGATTTGTCTGAAGGTGGTTAATCACAACTAACCTTATGAATAAGGCCGTTCGCTATCCGCAACCTGCGACCCGCCTGGTGGCCCCAGCTAAGCCCCTTTTTGAACATCTCACTGGTTCTCAAGGAACAGGTCGAAGTTGTTAAGCATTCACATATTCTTGCTTGCCATTTAGCAATTTGTTAAAATAAAAAAATTTAGAAAACTTGAGAAGTACTAAAGATTAAGTTGCAAGAATCGAATTTACCCTGAGAAGTATATTTAAATTTCGACTCGCCGAAGCTAACTTAATTTATTGTTTTTCATCGCTTATGAATATTTCATCATTCAATTAATGAAAAAAAACTGTGCTTTGAATCTTTCCCAAAAATGCGCAGGCGTCAGTATATTGCGCGAGTATAAAAGCCAAACAGCCTACTTTGAAAAATATAACAATTGTCAAGATGACGCTGGTCCAGTTTTTTATGCTTCTCTTCTTTTACACCTGTTTTCAACTCGGCGAAAGTAACTCCATAAGTAAAGACAGCTGGCTGCGTCCAGGCTGCCACAAAGTCGGAAATACTCGAAAGATTTCCATTCCTGATTGTGTGGAATTTACCTTGACGACCAATGCGTGTCGCGGATTCTGCGAGTCTTACTCGGTGCCGTCAGTCCCCTGGACGGGTGCCTCGTTGCCTGTTTTGTTCAAGCCACCAAAGCCAGTGATTAGTGTTGGCCAGTGCTGCAACATGATGAAATCAGAGGAGGTGGGTTAGGCTCTATGTATATTTTGCTTATGTCTAAATTTGTTTCAACGGTTATTGAAGGTATTCGGAACCTTACTGTTATCACTGCAAAAAAGATTAAAGTGAGCAATATAAACTAATAATAGTTGACGATACGCTTGCTGCAAAAAATTGTATCTTATTTTAATAAAGATAACCAAAAAAAAAAGAAAAAACCGTTGTTTATGGGGAAGACAACCAATATGCCACCCTTAAAATTAATCAACGCACGAATAGGTTTATTAATTAAAGTATAAGTTTATTGGGAGCTGCAACTCTTATGTTTTCGTTTTCGATATTTTCGCGAACAATGTATACGAGAGATGTAATAGCTTTAGTGAGTGAGATAAGCCGAAAGCGCGGCTTCTTTATACCGTCGCTTTGACAATTATAGATAACAACATAGATAAACAAAGAGAGGCTTGAAGAGCGGCTCCTAACCCCGTACACCTATGTGCATCAAATTAGGTACTGGCGGTCTGCTCCGAACATACTCCTCCCGTTGGAAGAGGTACGGTTCCAACTATATGGAAGTCGATGAGCAGAACGATTTGGAGGCGGCTGCCCGTAGCTGTCCAGACTATAGCTACTCTGACGATGCCGTCCTCGCCGGGTATGACTCCTTGAACGCGTCCAAAGCCAATTCCTCTGGCTAAGAAAGCCATACACCTTTGCTAAGTGATCCTGCTGGATGCTCCTTAGAATAAGAACGGTCCCCGAGTTGATCTCCTCAACAGAAAGATGGACATCTGAAGGTAAAGCTTTGCCTCTGCAATTCAAAACAAAACGATACATGTATCGAAATAGAAATATATAATATCAAAGCAAACGGTTCCAATTAGAGTCGCGGAACGATGATTGAGATTAGTTGGAACATGATGCCAAGACATTCCTTTCTCCATCTCCTTAATTATGGCGATTCGGTTGGATATAACCACGTTAAACTCCCTCGGAGGTTGCCGAATCCACGCCAACACTATAGACGAGCCAGACCAGCAATGAAAGTCGCAATCGAGATCCTTGTGTCGCTCCCGCTGCTGCAACATGATTCGCAGCTCGTCGTTCGCATCGTCCTGCATGTAGTAGGCTTGGTCATCCGCCTCGCAATCGCTAAGAGCCCTCATGGCTGCCAGGGCTCCGCTGGTGGGTGGTTGACTGTCCTGTGGAGGCATCGGTGGTGGAACGGGGACATTGGGCATGGAGTAGGCACGCAACATGACCTTGCTGTTGGCCAGTGGCTCCTGCAAGTCCCGTTCTACGAGGGCGGTGTTACGAGAATCATCGATCTTGGAATAAGAAGTGGACCTTGGTACAACGATTTTGTCCAGATATGTAGAATGGCCAGCTGTGGCACCAGCAAATGGCAATTTGCGTTGGGCCGCTAAGCGTCGATTTAGCTTAGCCTCCACATCCATGACGACCTCCGAAAATTCCAAACGTGTGTCCAGCTCCAGCTCCACCAAGTCCAGCCTTTCCAGCGATGTCTGGGCAGAATCAAATGCAAAGTTTTGTGCCTCGATCCATTTTAGTCGCGCAAGAATATCGGCCTCATCAAATTGGTTGATATTGCTGACCACCAAATAATTCTTCATCGCGTTGATTTGCCGAAAATAGGATTGCACTTTGGCCCGAAAGAATTCAATTTCACTTGGCCCATTTCGAGGCTGACTCTCGTTCACCGAATTTTTCATTTTATTAAACACAAAAAAAAAAAAAACAAAAAGTTAAAAGTTATTTCTGTTTCTGTTTCTTATTTCACTTCTCTTGCCATTGAATGAGAACAGACGTGTTTTATATCGCTCCGCCGTGTAATTAAAAATATATAGTAAATATCCGAATTCCATTTCGCGAAAAGACGCTAAGGTAACGCATGGGTACATGTACTCGTGTTGCCTATGGAAATATTTCAAGTTGTGTTCAAATTACGAAAATAAACAATAATACAGCTGATCATAAACAAAGCCAACGTTTAAGAGCACCAGCTCTGTAACGAAGACCGATAATGAGCAAGGCTCGGCAACAACAACAAGACGAACGTCGGCTCTCGTCAATTAGGAACAACGCTTACTTCTCCATAAGAGCGGAAGAGTTAGAACCGACAACAACTGCAACACTAAAAGTGAGTACGGAGAGAGCACGCTCGCTCTCTCCCGCCTTATTATGTCCAAGCGGCACATCACAAAAACAGCCGTGGAGTGGCCAATGCCCGTCCCCCGACCCCTACAACATTACCAACGATCTGCTGATAACAACAACGTCCAGCACAATGCCATCGTTTAAGACGGTGACATCGACACTAGCGGCGACAACAACCACTACAACAACCACATCAACTGGAGTTTCTGTTTCGTCAGCCCTTACTGACAAGCTAGCCAATACCCAACCCAAAAATAACAAAAATGTTAATGGATCGTCGTTAATTCAAACCGGAATCGATCGTTATGTGCAAATTAAAAGAAAATTAAGCCCACAAGCAGCTAAAAAAACAAATGCAACAAAAGTCACCAAGAAAGCGGAAGCCACTGTATCAAACAACGCACTAACAAGAAATAGATTTTCTATCTTGAGTGACCCAAAAGAAGATGATACCACTCAAAAACCTCAGACCAAGCAACTAAGGCCACCACCAATCTTTGTACGTCAGGCAAATTGTTCTGAATTGGTAAAAAAAATAACTGATCAAATAGGAGCAAACAACTTCTATGTTAAATCCTTAAAAAGGGGAAACATAAATGAAACAAAAATACAAGTGAACAACGAACAAGACTATCGATCTGTTGCCAAACACCTTGACAACGGAAAAATAAATTACTACACCTACCAACTTAAAAGTTGCAAAGGACTACAAGTAGTAATAAAAGGCATCGAAGCAACAGTCCCTATTTATGAGATAATAGCTGGACTTAAAGAAAAGGGCTTTAATGTCAAACAGGCTATGAACATATTTAATAAAAACAAAGTTCCGCAGCCAATGTTCAAGGTAGAGTTGGAGCCGGAAACTTTGAAACTAAAAAATAATGAAGTCCACCCAATTTACAAGCTTCAATATCTGCTTCACCGTAGGATCACCGTTGATGAGCCCCACAAGCGGAATGGGCCCGTGCAATGCATGAATTGTCAGGAGTACGGTCATACGAAGACTTACTGCACTCTACGTGCAGTCTGCGTTGCCTGCGGAGATGCACACTCAACTGAGGCCTGCCCAATAAATAAGGATTACCATTCTGCAATAAAATGTAGTAATTGTGGGGGAAACCACACTGCAAATTACAGAGGTTGTCCTGTCTATAAAGAGTTAAAAAGTCGACTAGGCCAACACATAACTGCAGCTCGAAATCCTGTAACCCGAAACAGTTCTTGATTTATATCAACGAGCACGATCCCGGGAGTCTCTTTTGCACAGGCTTTAAGTAACAACAACGCGGCGAACGCCCCAGTATCTAAGGTGACAGTTCGGCAAACCACTGCTGATACAGTGCGGCAACAAATATTGAACCAGACTCCAGAAACTACTGGCCAACATGCGAATGCAAATACACAATTGCCCAATGGCGTAGAAGCAATGTTTGTAACTATAACCAACACAATGGTAGCAATACAGCAAACGCTGCAGGAACTTATGCGCTCTCAAAATCTCCTTTTGGAGTTATTAATTAAACAAAAATCGGTTTAGATGGTTACCTTAAAAATATGTTTCTGGAATGCGAATGGCATTTCTCAGCACAAATATGAGCTCTTACAATTCCTAGATCAGTATGACATTGACGCCATGCTTATATCAGAGACTCACCTAACTAACAAAAACTATTTTCACCTAAATGGCTACTCATTTTATAAAACAAACCATCCTGATGGCAAGGCTCATGGCGGCACTGGCATACTGATCAAGAAACGCATCAGGCATTATGAGTTCCCATCATTCGCAACAACCTTTTTACAAGCTACATCAATACACATCGATACCCAAAGCGGTTTCTTAAACCTATCTGCTGTATACTGCCCACCACGCTTCTCCATTTCCGAAGATGAATTTGTACAGTTCTTTAACCTATTAGGTGACCGTTTTATAGCGGCTGGTGATTACAATGCGAAACACCCCCATTGGGGCTCTCGACTCACCAGTCCGAAAGGAAGACAGCTGTACAACGCCATAACAACACCAAGAAACAAGCTTGACCTTATCTCTCCAGGTAAGCCTACATATTGGCCAACAGATCCTAACAAGAAGCCTGACCTGAGGGATTTTGCCGTCACAAGAAGAGTGCCTAGAGGTCATGTTCATGTGGAACACTTATCAGATCTTTCATCGGATCACTCGCCCATTTTAATTCTTCTCTACGACCATCGCTAGCTTTCTAAACAAACACATCTCCTAACTTCCAGTAAAACAGATTGGCTTAAATACAGAAAGTATGTAAGTACCCATATTGATGGCTTCCCAAACATGTACCAAAAGAAGAGTGTTGAGCAGCTAGTGACATAACAGACACTAGTGCTTCAACTGAGCTATCAATCTCTTCTTTTTGGTACATGTTTGGGAAGCCATCAATATCGGCTTGTAAGTTTAATTCTAATTTTAGCAACAGTCGAGCTTCTGGGCATATCAACGAACTGCTACGCAATAAGAGAAGGCTTCGGAGGGAGTGGCAAGCCCACAGATCGCCTGCCTCGAAGGAGCGGCTCAAAACAGACAACTATCTTCTACGCACAGCCCTAGAAGATGAAAGTAATCGATCTCAATTATTCTATTTGCAGAATCTCTCCCCTAACAGCAGACGATATCCACTGTGGAAAGCTAAATCGGGTATATGTCCACCAATCGAAAGCGAATCGCCATTACACACACAAACAGGAGAGTGGGCTCGCAGCAACGAAGAGAGGGCGAATGTATTTGCTGCGCATCTGGAAAACGTCTTCAAACCGCTTCCATCAACAAACAGCTTTGTGCTCCTAACAATCATCACTCCAGAGGCTACCCTGCCTATCGCATTCGAATCAAGAGAAGTGACAAGAGTGATCGAGGCTCAGGAAAAAAAGAAAGCGCCAGGACACGATCTAATCTCCCCGAAAATTATTATGGAATTGCCAAGCTGTGCAGTAAATCTTCTCACCACCATATTCAACAGCATGATGAAATGGGGCTATTATCCACAACAATGGAAAAAGTCCGTTATCACTATGATCCATAAAGCTGGAATGGACAAGTCCCAGCCTTCATCATATAGGCCAATCAGTCTTCTGCCGTGCCGATCAAAGATATTTGAAAAGCTTCTGCTGAATCGTATAAAAGAACACCTGCAGTCCCACGATGCCATCCCAAGCCACCAATTTGGTTTCCGCGAGAAACACGGAACCATTGAACAAGTAAACCGAATAACCGCAGAGATACGAAATACATTTGAAAGAGTACTGTTCCGCAGTCTTTCTGGATGTCGCCCAGGCCTTCGACCGCGTTTGGTTAGACGGCTTGATTTATAAAATTCAAAATTTGCTACCACAGAACACCCACAAAATACTGGAGTCATATCTTGTGCATAGAAGTTTCGCAGTACGGTGTAAAGATTTCCTCTCCGATTACCATCCAATCGAAGCCGGAGTACCTCAAGGAAGCGTGGACCAACGCTGTATTTAATCTACACAGCAGACCTTCCGACAACCGGCCTTACAATAACCTCAACATTTGCTGATGATACTGCCATTCTAAGTCGATCTAAGTGCCCCATGAGAGCAACGCAAAAGCTATCAGCTCATCTCGGGCTTTTGGAGAAATGGCTAGCAGATTGGCGCATAAAGGTTAACGAGCAAAAGTGCAAACACGTTACTCTTACCCTTAATAGACAAACTTGCCCCCCACCATCTCTGAACAACATCCATATTCCACAAACAACGGAAGTAACGTATCTTGGTACCTTGATAGACGGCTTACCTGGAGAAGGCACATCGAAGCCAAGAGAACACAACTAAAATTAAAAGCAAGAAGCCTACACTGGCTAATAAATGCTCGCTCTCCGCTTAAATTGGAGTACAAGGTACTTCTGTACAATGTAGTTTTTAAACCAATTTGGAAGTATGGCTCCGAGCTATGGGGGAACGCATGCGTTAGTAACCTAGAAGTGATCCAGAGAGCCCAATCAAAAATACTAAGAACAATAACGGGTGCACCCTGGTATATACGAAATGAAAATATTCACATGGATTTAAACGTGGAATCTGTTAAAGAGGAAATCGACAAAGTAAAAGCAAAGTATACGATCAAGGTACAGGCTCATCCAAACAGGCTGGCACGGTCTTTAATGTGGAACACTAGCCACACACGACTCCGGCGAAGAGATCTCCCCACCCAGCAACAATAGCTAGGGCCGTTATACCAAAAACTTAATTTTAATTAATTAATTACATGTATTAGGCTAAGATTTGAATACTTGTCGTTAGTCTCCAGTGTGAGAAGGTTCGATAATTAAATACCGTAATTAAAAAAAAAAAAAGTTATTTCTGAACGAGTCTGCTATGCACGAAACACCCTGTGGTTTAAAGCGCGAAAATGTTAAGGCACCAAGCGTCACAAAAAGGTTACGGAACCTATGTACAAGTTGTTGTTGTCCTTGCACAGATTTTGCCCGAATAGCAAAAGTAAAAGAACTGATAAACACAGCGCGAAATGTACAAAATGCACTGTTTGTGTGTTTGTGACAGAATGCCAGCAAACGACGACAAATGTTTAAACGATATTAAACCAAAACGAAAGTTAAGTTGCAGACTCCGATTTGAAAGAATATCACGTGAACGAATATCACGTCGGGGTCACCAAAATGTTTATGGGGAAGACAACCAATATGCCACCCTTATAATTAATCAACGCACGAATAGGTTTATTAATTAAAGTATAAGTTTATTGGGAGCTGCAACTCTTATGTTTTCGTTTTCGATATTTTCGCGAACAATGTATACGAGAGATGTAATAGCTTTAGTGCAGGGGTGCTCAAATTCGTCTTATGGCAGTGCGTTTACTAACACACCCACAAGAAAACGTGTACATATGTAGCGGCGCGTTTGTGTTGGGGCGCAGCTGTGCACTGAGAGAAAAAAAAAAGTTTTAAATATTTATTTTTGTTTTTTTTTTCTACATTTGGTTTAAAAAAGATTCAATATTTATATTCATTTTAGTGGTTGATAATTTCAATTGAGCTTCCAGATTATTATTTTTTAGTCGATTTCTATAATTATTTTTTTATTAATTTTAAGGTTGAAAAAGCGCTTTCACAAATATAAGTGCTTCTAAACATCGAATACATCATTAGAATTTTATTCCGAAGAATCTTGTATTTTTTTGCACCTTCGGATTTCCAGAAATCCAGTCCTTTCAAACTGCATGACTTTAATTCAAAGTTTCAGTGCATGTGCTCGAGGAAAAACCAAAAACAAAATACATTGCGTTCAGCGAAGCGTGACGACGGATAGAGATGTAATGAAGAAACAAGCAAAATTGTTTTTGTTTCGCATGCAAATCGAAGCCCATATGCACGGTGCTTATGCGCGCACTACCCATAAGCATAGAGAATCTACAAAAACAAAAGTGCACTCAGTGTATAGGCGTTGAGCACCGCTGCTTTAGTGAGTGAGATAAGCCGAAAGCGCGGCTTCTTTATACCGTCGCTTTGACAATTATAGATAACAACAACAACAACATCTCTTGATTCTCTTTTCAAGCGAACGGTCGTGTTTTTTTGTGCGCTCCGAATTTTTCATTTTTTTGATACAACCAGCGGTGGTTCAAATTTGAATATTAATTTGCTTAAATACCTTTGTGTTCGAAACCGTTCGCTTCGCGAGTGAATTTTTGTGCATTTAACGATTTATTTAACGATTCAATTTTTGTCTTACTGACTTTTTTTTTGTGCTTCGTCCGTCAACAGTAGTGTTGTTGTAACAAGTGCATGCACATTAACTGTCCCCGCTCTCTCGCTCCCCCGCTCTTCTTTTTTTGGACTAACAAACTCGAAAGTTCTTAGCGTGCAATTCTTGCGGTACATTTGAGTTGCTCGCTTAAAAATTTCGATTTTAATTTCTCTTGGCACAGTGGTCCCTGATTTAATAAACATGGAATCTTGCAATTTCTGTTTAAAAAAAAACCTGCCTTCAGTTAATAAAGCCTGAGCAGGGTAAACTCACTTGTTGGCTTTGTGACAGGATGGTGCACACTAAGTGCGCTGGATTCACAGGGCGGACATGTGATGATCTAAGTAAAGGCCTTGGTTTACAGTTCTGCTGCGAAGCTTGTCGCGAAGTTGCGAAGGAAATGAAGTCCTTCATGAGCCAAACTAAAGGCGGCCTTAAGGGACTGATCGCTAGTTTTGGCAGAGCTAGAGATAGTTTTGCCAGGGCTAATGATCTACTCTTAGCGCTGGACTCGCAGTTTAATAGCCTTAAGCTATTAGAGGAGTTCCCGAAGCGCAAGAGGGCTGCTGGTGGTAGGGCTGAGGGAGTTGTCCCGCAACTCCGAAGCGACCGGCAGAACTCCTCTGCGGATGAGCAGCCGACTTTAGCAACCCCTCAAATGTTGCTAAGATCGGCAGCCAAAAAAGATTCGGACCCCGATCAATCCACAGTGGAGTGAGACCAACGCCTCTAAAAAGTTCAGATTTGTCTGAAGGTGGTTCTCAAAATGTAATTCCACCTAACCAACCAAATATACCTCCACAAGAGGCTTCTGAGACCGGACTACCGGTCCAAATTGTCACCGCAGGCCCACTGCCTGCAGTAGCAAAACCCCTCACAGTGGTTCCACAAATGAGACAAACATTTGTTTCTCGGCTGGCCCCTGATCTCACATCATTTGATGTCTCGTCTTACATTAAAGACAAAATTAATGCCGATAAAGCGAAAGTGGAAAAATTCAACTTTTCATACGCTAGGAACATTTCATCTTTCAAGATAAGTGTTCCACGAACTTTTAACACCATATGCTCGAGCGACTTTTGGCCGGAAAAAATGGTGGTTAAGGAGTTCGTAGCGAAAATAAAAAGAAAGGCCCTACGGGAATTAAACTCCCCGGCCGGGACCAACAAACTGCGCCGACCTTAGCTCCTTCCTCAAAAAACTAATCACTAACTTCCTAATTAGCTATCAGAATACAAGAGGTTTGCGTAGCAAGCTAACCAAATTGTATATTGTAATTGTATTGTATACTGATAGCTTTTCGTTTGCATCCCAAGTTATTGTGTTCACAGAAACCTGGTTAAAGCCGGAGATCTTTAGCTCCGAAGTTTTTCCCGGTAAGTACACAATATATAGGCATGACCGTCCCTCTAGACGGGGAGGGGGCGTCCTTATTGCACGGGACGCTAACCTCACGTCAGAAGAGGTTTTGACAGAAGATCATTTGAACTCTGAGCTAGAATTTGTATGCGTAAAACTGTCTGTCGCTGGCAGGTTAATTTTTATTACCTGCTCCTACATACCTTCTTCGTCCGAACTTGAGGATTATTTTAGGCACCTTTCAGTCATAAAGTCAATTTCGAGTTCTTTGTCCGATATAGATCAGTTAGTAGTTCTAGGGGATTTTAATATACCTGGAACTGGAACGCTTTACAACCCATAGGCCAAAATGATTTCATTGACGGTCTACTTGACATACCTCTGTGTCAGGTAAACCATGTTCGAAATTCTTTGGATCGCTTACTTGATTTGTGCCTCGTCTCAAATCCTGAAAGTGTTGTTCTCTCTAGAGCAACTCCACTTACGCTGCCTGAAGATCCATATCACCCTGCTCAATGACAACAGACGTGTTTTTATATCGCTCCGCCGAGTAACTAAAAATACATCGAAAATATCAGATTTCTATTTCGCGAAATTCGCTCAGGGTACGCGTGGGTACTCCTGCTCATGTTGCCTATATCTAATTGCTAATATAAGTGATATAATACAGTTTTTTCACAAATTTTGCCACGCGCGATAAGCTCAAATAAATGAGCAGCGAGCAAAATAATGAGCGTAGAAGTTCCGTAAACCAAAGAAACGCTTGTTATGCTTATTTCTCAACCCGCGATACCGAAGTAGAGAAAACGTCTACAAAGAGCAACCCGGCCCTACTGGCCGTCGAAAGCACGAGAGCCCGCTCTCTATCACCAGCCCTACTCATTCCAACTCCTACATCTTGGAGTTATCAATGCCAGACCCCACCACCACCAGGTGACGCACCAACAACAAGCAGTGCTTCAATTTCTACTACCTCAGCAAAAGTAAAGGCAACAACTAAAGCAACGACCAATATTGCGAAAACGGTGTCAACGGCTTCATCGCAATCTGCAACAGCAACAAAAACTGTAAGCTTTGATAAGCAACAAGCGGTTCCGGCCATACAGACCGGTATGGATCGCTACATCCAGATAAAGCGTAAGCTTAGTCCGCAGAACACGGTTGGAAACAAACCAAAGATCAACCGTACAAACCAAGCCAAGGAAACAACCAGGATTTCAAACAACAGCAACCGATTTTCCCTCTTAGCAGATGGTGAGACCCAAGCTGAGCCGGAGCAAGTGACCCAAAAGAAACCAAAGCCCCTGTTTATGGGGATGACAACCAATATGCCACCCTTGTAATTAAATAACGCACGAGTAGGTTAAGTTAATTAAAGTATGTTTAATTTGGAGTTGCAACTCTTATGTTTTTTCGTTTTTTGATATTTGCGCGAACAATGTATGCGAGATGAGTTGGTGTTTGATCTGAGGTGAGATAATACGAAAGCGCGGCTTCTTTATACCGTCGCTCTGACGATTATAGATAACATGCATTGATAAAATAGATAAACAAAGAGAGGCTTGAAGAGCGGATTACAAATATGCAACTGCAGCGGCACACCTATGCGCACCAGATTAGGAGCTGGCTGTCTGCTCCGAACATACTCCCCCCGTTGGAAGAGGTACGGTTCCAACTTGATGGGAATCGACGGGCAGAACGGCCAGTTTGGCGACGGCTCTCTTGATGATGCCCGCAGCCGTACGGACCATAGCTACTCTGAGGACGCCGTCCTCGCCGGGAATGACTTCCTGAACTCGTCCAAGCGGCCATTTTAATGATGGAATGTTGTCCTCCTTCAGCAACACGATGCTTCCGATCTTGATGTTAGATCCTTCAGAACGCCATTTGCTCCTTTTCTGAAGAAGTGATAAATACTCGCTGCTCCGCCTTCTCCAGAATAGTTGCTGCATTTGAGTCACAATTTGCCATCTGCTTAGGCGGCCTTCAAGGAGATGCGTAACATCCGGCTCAGGAAATTTGGTGTAGCTGGAACCCTTTAAGAAATGCGCAGGCGTTAGCACATCAAGGCTTTCAGCGTTTTCTGAAATTGGACAGAGGGGACGTGAGTTAAGGATAGCAGAAATCTCGTAGGCAAGAGTTCTCAATTCATCGAGGAATAAGATGGATGGACCGACGACTCTGTAGAAGTGAAACTTGGCCGATTTGACAGCGGCCTCCCATAGGCCACCGAAGTGTGGGGCACGCGGAGGTATGAACTTCCAATCTATACCGTCCGCTAGGCACGAAGAAGCTATCGAAGCTGTATGTTGCTCGCTCAAAAATAATTCCTTCAGCTCGCCTAACTCGCTCTTGGCGCCGACAAAGTTAGTCGCATTATCACTCCAGATAGTTCGCGGAGTGCCTCTAAGGCTGATGAACCTTCTCAGAGCTGCTATGAAGGAATCTGTGGTGAGGTCCTGGACGACTTCCAAGTGAGCGGCCTTCGTGGAAAAGCAGACAAAGACGGCGATGTAGCACTTGTGCGGTGCCTTGTTCCGGGACTCTGCTTTATGATAGAATGGCCCACAATAGTCGACTCCTGTCGTGTGAAATGCTGGGTTAGGTTGAACATGACGTGCTCCCAAGTCACAGGCCTCATCCGAAAGCATCTGACGCATTTATTGATGCCGCTAGCCACGAACTTCCGACCTCCTATCGGCCAATACCTTTGTCGTAATGTGGCCAGCAACGCCTGCGATCCTGCGTGCATGTTTTTTTTATGAAAATACACGATAATTGCTTTGGTGACTGGATGGTCCCTGGGAAGCAATATCGGATGCTTCCTATCATAGTCCAAGTTTGCATTTTGCAGTCTTCCACCAACGCGAAGTAATCTATCGGTGCCAAGAATTGGCCTCAGCGAAATCTGTTTGCTCTTCTGTGGACACGGCTTGCTCTGGCTAAGAACTCCATACTCCTTGGCTAAATGAATCTGCTGGATGCTCCTTAGAAGAAGTACGGTCCCCGAGTTGATCTCCTCAACGGAAAGATGGGCATTTGAAAGTAGAGGCTTGGACCTGCAATTCGAAATAAATCGATACACGTACGCAAATACACGCTGCAACTTATCAAACGTGTTAAGGAATTTGCAGTTAACAAAAATGTCAACGCACACGGTTCCAATAAGAGTCGCGGCACGACGCTCTGGAAGATCCTTTGCTTCATCAAGCAAGGAAGGCCATTCCGATGAGTTCTGCAAAAGAAATGGAGGTCCTTTAGCCCAAAGAGAATGATCCAGCAATTCTTTAGGGGTACAGCCTCGCGACACGACATCCGCCGGATTGAGGTTGGTCGGAACATGATGCCAAGACATTCCTTTTGTCATCTCCTGAATTTTTGCGAACCAGCAATGAAAGGCACAATCGAGATCTATGGTTTCCTTGACGCTTACGATAAGCTCTGCCAATAGAAGTGCTGCTGAAAGTTCCAATCTTGGAATTGTTAAGGCCTTCAACGGGGCTACTCTCGACTTGGCGCAGAGTAGATAAGCTTTGTGCCTTCATTGTCCTCCGACCGCAAATATAGGCAGGCTCCATAAGCTGCTGTGCTAGCATCACAGAATCCATGCAACTGGATAGTCGCTTGCGGACGCGTTTCGAATCGTGGAAATTTTAAATTCTGGACGATCGACAACTGAGAGGTCAACTCCCCCCATGACGAAAGAATGGGCTCTGACAATGCGTCATCCCAATCCACACTAGACTTCCAAAGAGATTGCAAGAATATCTTAGATTTGGTAACAATTGGCGTTATTATTAAAATTTGGCTATAGTTGACAATGCGATCCGTTTGGTGACTCTATTACTTGACGATATCTGAGAAAAATTGAACAGGAACTGATCAGAAGAAGGATCCCATGCTAGCCCCAATGCCTTGGCGATATCTGATCCATCATGAAATTTAATAAGCTGCTCTTTATCGCAGTCCGACTCTCCTTCGAGGGCAGCTGACTCATTCGAACACCATTTGCGGATTGGAAAGTGTCCTCGCGATAATAGACTCTTTACCTGACGACGAATTTCTCTCACCTCTTCAATCGTTTCGCCCCCAGAAATTAAGTCATCGACATAGAAATCTCTACGAACAATCTCTGCTCCAATTGGAAATGACTCCTCTTCATCATAAGAGAGCTGATGCATGGCTCTTATAGCCAAGAAAGCAGCTGGCTTTGTTCCATAGGTCACCGTGTTTAGTTTGTAAACACTCAACTCATCCGATGAATTTTCTCGCCAAACAATGCACTGCAAAAAATCATCCGGGTACGAAACACGTACGCAGCGGTACATCTTGCAGATGTCTCCACAAAGAGCTACTTTAAAGAATCTGAAGCGAAGCAAAATGTTAAAGATTTGTTGCTGAATGGTCGGCCCAGCAAGAAGTAAATCATTTAAGGAGGTACCAGAAGTCGTTTTAGCAGACCCATCAAAGACGACACGAAGCTTTGTGCTCGTGCTCTCATGCTTATGTACACAATGGTGAGGCAAGAAAAATTGCGGTACCGTTGGATCCTTTGCTGCGAGGGACATGTGTCCTAAGTTGATATACTCCTTTTGAAATTACGAATACTGAACCTTCAGGGCTGGGTTCCTATCTAGCTTAGCTTCCAAACTCTTGAAACGACGACGAGCCAGGCAATAGGAATCACCTAAAGATGCGAATCCTGAAGCGGACAAGAGGCGAACAGAGTATTGACCATTCTCAAGCCTAGTGCAGTTTTCCTTAAAAAAGTTGTTCGCACCGCAAGTCCTCAGGCAACAAAACTGGCTTCGCTGAGCTAACGTCTTCTATTGCCCAAAATCGCTTTACAATAGCAGTAAGCGTTTCATCATCAGAATGATTGACTGGATCCTTAATAACGGCAGCTAAAACAGACTTATGATTTGGAATGCTTGACATTCCTCCAGAAACGATCCAACCAAGCTTGGTGTTCTGCAGTGTTGCCAAGTTGTCTTCCAAATGAATTTGCCCCATAGTAATTATTTCAAAGAACAGACCATCTCCAATTAAGAGGTCAATACGCTGTGAATCGTTGAAATGAGGATCCGCGAGCGAAATGTCCTTTGGAATCCTCCATCCTGCTGCATTTATGTCAAAATGTGGCTGATAGTCAGTGATACTATGGGTCACTACAGCTGTGAATGCTGCACGATAGCCTGCATCCCGTGACTGCGCTAGAATATCAACTGCCCTATCAGCGCTCATGGAAGATTCTCCGATTCCAGAAACGAGTGTGAGCGATCGCCTGTGCTTCAAATTAAGCTGGCTAGCTAGGCGCGAAGTAATGAAATTTAATTGGGAACCCGAATCTAGAATGGCTCGGCAAGGCATGAGGGCAGTTGGAAGCAACACGTATTCTGTCGGCATATTATTTGAGGCTCTGGGTGGAGGGTTCGCCAAATGTTGATTAGATTGCGAATGTGAGCGCGAAACTAATGCTGATGAAGTGGAAGGTAATGCCTGCGAGTTCAGGAGTGGGTCGGATGATGGAGAAGACATTGAGCTCGAACTTGAGGGGTCCGAGGCCATGTGCAATAATGAGTGGTGCCTCATTCGACAATGTCTGCAATGCGAAGCTTTACATTGTTGCAAACTATGTCCCTTGCGCAAACAATTTAGACAAAGGTGCATCTTCTTTGCTTCTCTGTATCGAATATTTGGACTCAAATTTAAAAATCGCGAACATTTCGGCAGGAAATGGTCCTTACTATTGCAAAACAGGCATACAGTAGAATTTAGGGTCGTAGCAGAGGCAAGAATTGCATTTGAGTGATATCTGTGCAAGTTTTTTCCCACCTGCTGGCCTGGTGTTTGGATTACCAAGGCTTGATCCAAGTTCTCCATCATCCTGCACCTTTTCTCCAGAAACGACTCCATGGCATTCCATGCTGGAAGCTCAGCAATGGGCAAGGTTTCTTCCCATCTTTCTAGAGTCCTCTGGTCCAGCTTGTGAGCGACGATGTGAATAAGAAATCCGTCCAAAATTTGTTCCACACTGGCCAAGGTTCGGATTGCTCGGAGATGTGAATTTATGAAGTCGCTGAGCTCCCGAAGACCCGTTGCTGATCCCTCCTCGACACCCTTCAACCCAAATATCGCCTTCACGTGTGCCTGAAAATGCAAAACTTTATTATCAAAGCGATTTATTAACAAATGCAAAGCCTTTTCATAATTTTGGTTCGAAGGTTCTAGCGAGCGTATGGTCTCCAAAGCCACGCCGCCTAAACTAGACCGTAAATATTGCAATTTTTCGATACCAGTCAGCTCCTCATTATTTCCAATCACCGTGCTGAACGTGGCGAAAAAGTCCGGCCAATCGGAGTAGGATCCATAAAACCGCGCAATCTCTAACGCTGGTAATCGAGGCTTCCTAGACCGCAACGAAAAATCTGGATTATTTGTTAATTCAAAACTCGTCGAATTGGCAGCTGTGGCTCCAGAAAATTGCAATTTTCGCTGAGCCGCCAAGCCTCGATTAAGCTTAGCCTCCACATCCATTACGACTCCAAAAAACTCCATCCTTGTGTCGCCCGTAAGCTCGACTAAGTCCAGCCTCTCCAGCGCTGTCTGGGCGAAATCAAACGCCAAGCTCTGTGCCTCGATCCACTTTAACCGCGCATGAATATCGGCTTCGTCAAATTGGTCGATATTGTTGGCCACTAAATAATTTTTGAGCGCGTTGACTTGCCGCAAAATGGACTGCACTTTGGCCCGAAAAATTCAATTTCATTTGGGCCATTTTGGGGCTGACTATCGTTCACCGAATTTTGCATTTTAGTTATTAACAAAAAAATAAAAAGCATAAAGTAATTTCTTATCGAGTTTGCTTTGCACACAACACCCTGTGGTTTAAAGCGCGAAAATTTAAAGCACTAAGCGTCACCGAAAGGTTAGGGAACTTTGTTTTGTTGTTGTTGTTTGTGCACAGTTTTTTGCCCGATTAGCAAGAGCGAAAGAAGAGCGCGAAATGTACAAAATCAAACGCCCGGCTAAATGCACTTTGTATGCGCGTTTGTGTATTTGTGACCGAATGCCCGCAAACGACGACAAATGACAAAATGTTTAAGCGAAATTAAAACGAACGAAAACTAAGCTGCAGACTCCGATTTGAACGAATATTACGTGAACGAATATCACGTCGGGGTCACCAAAATGTTTATGGGGAAGACAACCAATATGCCACCTGAAAAATTAGAAGCGTTTTTCTAAATAATTATTCCCGAAAACTTGGGTGGCTAAATTAATATTTTTAATTGGCAAAACGACGAAAACGAAAAAGAAATGCGTGCGCTCGATCAAACTCAATTTCAACGAATGCTCTATTCTCCACAATAATACTTAAGCCTAGCTTACCGAAGGTTGGCGAAGACGGAGCGAACTCGCAGAGAGCGAACAAAAGCTTTATTGCGCTCCCGCCTTCGCCCTAAACTAACTTACAGTAAACTTCAAATTCAATTCAACAATACTTATTCTAACAATTCAAAAAATAAAAAAAACGAAAAAGTGGCTTCAGCCAACACCAGCCCCGTTGAAGGCCCGTCAGGCTTCAACATATTGGAAGCGGCGCCAATTTATGGATGGCCCGCTTAAAAATCCCTCCTCCGCTGGTCCGCACATCGACGACCCTGACCATGCCGTCCTCTCCTGCGTGAGTGGCGATGATCCTCCCTATCAGCCATTGTTGAGGCGGCAGGTTGTCCTCGGCGACGACGACCAGTTGTCCTTCCTGGATGTTGGGCTGCTCCTGGTGCCACTTGCCCCGAATTTGCAAGCCCAGCACATAATCCAGGGACCATCGCCGCCAGAACATTTGCCTGGCTGACGAGACAAGTTGCCATCGCCGCAAGCAACTGAGACCCCCCTGGTCCGGGGTCCGGAGTGCTGGGGTGGGGAATAGTGGCCCGCCTGTCAGCAGGTGCCCTGGTGTTAGCGCTTCTCCGTCGCTGGGATCGTTGGATAGCGCGCCTAGCGGCCGGGAGTTCAGCACCGCCTCGATCCCGACGAGCACCGTCTCCAGCTCCTCTGCGGTAGGTTCTTGGCAGACTTCACACCTGCCTCCCAAAGACCGCCCATGTGCGGAGCCCGAGGCGGTGTGAACGCAAACTCGCATCCGCTTTTTGATGCGAATTCGCGTATGGCGTCTGCCTCCTTTTCGATCCGCTCCCGAAGGCCTTGGAAGTGGCGACTGGCTCCTACGAAGTTCGTCGCGTTGTCGCAATGGACTGTGCGAGGGCATCCTCGGCGCCCAACGAACCTTTGGAAAGCCAATAAGAAGGAGTTAGTGGTTAAGTCTGACACAATTTCTAAATGAACCGCTTTGGACGCAAAACACACAAAAAGCGCTATGTAGGACTTATAAGGAGGCCTTCCACGAATTTTCAATGTCGTATAGACGGGGCCACAAAAATCAACGCCACAGATACTAAATGGGCGGAGAGCACGGAGACGATCTGCGGGTAAATTTCCCATAATTTGTGTCATTAGTCGAGGCTTGCATTTAAAGCAGCGAATACATGATCGAACTATTTGACTGCAGACCTCCTGAGCGTTTACGATCCAAATACGCTGTCGAAGGAGACTCACAAGTGCTCGTGGCCCGACATGAAAATTGGTTAGATGCAAATGCCGGACATAGCTCTGCACAAATTGGGAGCATTTTGTCAACAGCAGTGGAAACTTGGCATCGTACGTTATAGGAGCATTTGCTAATCGCCCCCCAACTCGCAACAACGAAAAATTACACCAAGTACCCGAATCTTCATGAATGAATGGGTTCAATCGTTGAAGACTTGGGCCAACTCTGGAGTTCTTCCGAACTTTTTCAAGAACTTCGTGATACTCGTGTTTCTGGATGGTCTCGGCAATTTTTAAGAAGGCTTCGTTGTACTCATTCGGAGACAGAGTTTTTTCAAAAACTATACTCTTGTCTCTGCATTTCCTTATAAAGCGGAACATGTAACCGAACACTCTAAGCAGCTTGAGGTGTGACGAAAATCCCTCGATGACATCTACCAGTTCCGACTTCCGTACCGTGGCGGCCATCGTTACCACAGTCTTCCTTGACTCTTCAATTAGGACCTTTTCATCAAGAACGAAATGTGAATTTTTGGGCCAGGTCTCCTCTCCATTCTTCAAAAAGTCCAGTAAACCAGATTGAATCGCTAATTTCCTCTATGTCACAACCTCTTGATACAATATCTGCTGGGTTCTGGTTAGTTGGGACATGCCGCCACGTAGCTTCACCTGACCACTCCTGAATCTCCGCTACCCTATTCGAGACGAATATCGACAAAGAAGACGGATGGGATCGAATCCAATGCAACGTAACTTCCGAGTCTGACCAATATACTATCCGTTCGATAGGGACCTTTAATAGGGGTTTGATTCTGTGACAGAGATCTGCGAGAAGGAGAGCGGCACATAACTCAAGCCTTGGGAGCGTTTTAGTCTTGAGCGGCGCTACTTTAGATTTTGAAGTCAGTAATGACAGTTTAATACCTTCTGCAGTTTTGCTACGAATATAGACG
Source organism: Drosophila ficusphila (assembly GCF_018152265.1). Classification (NCBI taxonomy): domain Eukaryota; kingdom Metazoa; phylum Arthropoda; class Insecta; order Diptera; family Drosophilidae; genus Drosophila; species Drosophila ficusphila. The sequence goes on from NW_025064156.1 coordinate 1,075,898, forward strand.
CAAGCTCCATAAGCTGTCATGGATGCGTCGGCAAAGGCATGCAATTGAACCGGTGACATCGGATCGGTGTGCACATACCGCGGAATTGATATCTCTTCCAAACGAGTCAATGTATTTTTCAATTTATTCCACGCAGTTTCCAAATGCACAGGAATCGACTCATCCCAATCCAACTTGTTCAGCCAGAGTTCCTGCAATAGGATTTTTCCTCTGATTACGATAGGACTAAGCAAGCCGAGGGGGTCGAACAGCTTCGATGTCACCGATAGTATGTTCCGCTTTGTCGCTCTAAGACCCATGACGGAATTGTCAATTTCAAACTTGAAAGAATCTTCGTTAGGCAACCACGATATGCCTAACGCCTTCGTCGACTCTGAATCCGAGATCGGTATGGATTTAACTGTGCTCTCAGATGCGGTGACCTCAGGTGAGTTTGAAAACCACTTTGTCAATTCAAAACCGGCGGTTTGAAGAACCTGAGACACTTCAGACCTGATAGATTTGAGCTCCTCGACGCATGCAGCACCAGTTAACATATCATCGACGTAAAAGTCGGATTCAATTACTTCAGCAGCTCTAGGGAATTTGGGGAGTTTGGCAGATTCACTCAACCTTTTTAAACACCGAATCGCTAGATATGGAGCTGGACCAGTTCCATATGTTACGGTGTTGAGCTGGTATAATCTCAAGGATTCTGAGGGGTCTCTTCTCCACACTATGAGTTGAAATGGCCTATCCGCTTCATTTACCATTACTTGGCGATACATTTTTTTAACATCGGCTGTCAGAGCAAACCTGTGCAGCCGGAAGCGGAGCAGTGTGGAGTATAACTCATCTTGGATAGTTGGGCCTACCATCAAGATATCATTTAGGGACACCTGAGATGACGTTTTGCAAGAGGCGTCAAACACGACACGCAACTTAGTAGACGTACTCTGGGGCCTAAGGACACACTGATGCGGAATAACATAATGTGGAGTCAAAGGAACTCTATTGTCTGTAGGAGACATATGACCTAACGCGAGGTATTCTTCCATGAATTCGAGATACATTTTCTTTAATTCAGGATCTCGCGACAACCTTCTTTCGAGCGACAGAAATCTCCTTTTTGCAACCTCGAATGAGTTGCCCAATCCAGTGGGATCAGATTTAAACGGCAATCTAACTTCAAACCGACCTGATGGCAAAACCTGAGTGGTCTTTCTATAGTGTTCTTCACACAACTTATGCTCAGGTGATAGAATTTTCTTTATAGATGGCATTTCTTCCAGTGACCAAAACTTTTGTAGCGTGCTATCAATCGATACTAACAGCTCTTTACTACAACTATAACTATTCATAACATCTCTTGGGGCAGACGCCTTGTATCTGCCTGAAACAACCCATCCAAGTAGGGTCTTTTGAAGAGTTGGATAGTCAGGACCTTGCTTAATTTGACCAACAGCTAAAAGCTCGAAAAATGATTCTGCTCCTATCAACATATCTATTCTTTGTGGCTTGTAGAAATAGGGGTCTGCTAATGGTACGTTCTTTGGAATTTTCCAGTCACTGATATTCACAGACTGGTCCGGATGATATCCGGATATCGATTTCAAAATCCAAAAATCGAACGAAAATTCACTACCATTTATTCGCGACTTCACCACTGTGTGTACCTTTTTCTTAACTTGAAAATTGGATTCGCCAATACCAAATTAGTTGATACACGATTCCTCTTTACGGATCTGTAAGCGGCGAGCAAGGTCTTCTGTAACGAAATTGGCTTGAGACCCAGAGTCAAGAAGGGCTCGAGCCAAAATGTATTCACCGATTTTCGTGCGGACACTTACGATCGACGAGGCCAACATCACCCTGTCCAATGATGTCGCATGCATAACATGTGACGTGGAAAGCTGATCCTGACTTTTAGAGGGAGACAGACTCTCTTGGGGTGGTGGCAACGCTAAACTATTCTCGGAGACGGTATACCTGTGCAGTAAAACGTGATGCGAGCGACCACAAACTCGACATTTACTACTCTTGCATTTGGAAACCGTATGACCCTTTCGCAGACAATTTATGCACAAAGACGCAGATTTAACAAAATCGAACCTTTGCATTACTGACAGCCGACCAAACGGACTGCAGTTCGCTAGGACATGGTCTCCAGCATTGCAATAGCTACAACTTTGCACGGACTTAGTGTTGGTCGAAGAACACGAAAACGAGCTTCGATTATGTTTGCTCGGAATTAATTTATCTTGCTTTGGTTTTGATGTTTCCTCAGCAGATAAATGCTGATATCGGCGATTCAACATCTTCTCACAATCGGACCAAAGCGGCAAAGTTTCATAATCGAGCTGTTCTTCCCATTTTTGTTTAGTCACTGGGTCTACTCTGTTCAAGACGAGATAAATCAACATTGCATTGGATATTTTTGTATCCTCTCCTATCGATAACAACGATCCATAAATTGATGAAACGGTATCGATAAGGCTTCTTAAGGAAGACGCTGATTGGTGCGTAATTTTTGGAAGAGTGAACAATGTTGAGATATTATTCATAAAAATCAAGCATTCGTTATCGTAGACTTTTTTAAGGCTGGCCATAGCCTTCTCATAATTGCTCGCGGTGACTTGATAAGCCTTAATAGTCCCTAAGGCTTCACCGGAGAGACACGAAATTAGGTGGTTAAATTTCTCGATAACTGGAATGCTGTCGTCTTGATGAACGAGAGTTTCAAAAAGGCTGATGAAATTTTTAAACTCCGAATATTTGCCGCTGAACTTTGGCAAGGCCAAATTCGGAAGTCGAGCTCGAGTTGGGGCTACAGAAGCTGATCCGGAAATTTTTGGATCGCTTGCTGTCTTCAAGGCCGACAAAAGCGACATTAATTTTGCCTTGGTAACAATTGATAGCTCCTCCAACTCATCTCTAAATTCATCGCCACCCTGCAGTTCCAAAAGTGCCTTGTCGTGGATGAAATGGACGACTACCCACTGATGTCAGTGTCCGAAGCACCTGGATCCGCACTGATGTCATTTCATATAAAGTTGTTGTATGGCATTTAAGGATTTGACATGCATGTCGCTCTCGATGACCATTTTGTCCGAGTCATCGAGCGAGGCATCGATGGCTTATACGAATTTTGTATGGAGAAAATTCGTATAAGCTATTGATGCTTTCGTTGCTGACGTGGAGGCGATGTTGTCATCTATGCCAATGTCTAAAATGTCATCCCCAAATTCATATGAAAAACAATATATATATATATTTTTTTTTATTTTATTAATTAATCTTATTTTGAAACATAAGAGATAAGTACATAAATAATATGAAATTAGAAAGTTTTTGTTTACCATTTATGTGGAATATTTGCAGGACAACGGCTGTTTTGCGTCCATCTATGGTACAAAAAATATTTTTATTATTACATATTATATATGTATTACTTTTTTTAATTTAAAGAAAACTTACCTTTCAAACGAATTTATCGTACATACAGGCTGAATCCTAAAAAGATTTAAATAAGTTTGTAGTAAAAAACATAATATTTTTGTAATATTAACGACACTTACATGCTTTTTTAACGATTCCGCTGCCCGTTGCGCAATTTAAGTAATTTCACAACTTATTGTCAACGCACAACGCAAAAGAATGAGCAGTTGAATTTTATTTTTCACCCTTTTAGTATACCCTTCTTTTTTGGGTATAACCGACCATAAATGACACGCGAGTCATATTATATCTATATTTGCAATCAATGTTGTGTTATGGTTATCTTGGTTCAATAATTTATATAATGTTGAATATATATAATATATTATATGTATATATAAGTTTATATATATATTATGTTTAATATTTGAAGAACTTTAACATCAAAAGAGTATACATAAGTCGAGCGCCCCTCAGCCGTATTTTCCATCGGTAACCAATTTTTTGTTTCTAACGGAGAATGACAACAGTGCAATAAGAAAAACGAAAGAATAGAAGGCAAATTTGGAGTCGGGCCGCCGTCGGGTGCAAGCAACGAAATCGTATTATAAGAGTGAGGAAGAGAGGGAAACTTAGGAATATCCCTTTCCCTTTCCTACACACATGATTGGCAATTGCCGAAATTCACTTGTGAACAGCCAGAACTGCAGGGCATCATCTATATCTTCTATCTCTTCTTGCAATAGATTTGCCTTATTAATTGCAGCGTTCAAAGTATCTAATCTACATTTTAATTCTTCTTCTTTAATCGCGATCGCGCCAGAATCGAGTCGATCACTTAATCGGCGAATGCTTTTTACTCGATTTTGTAACTTGGCTTTCAAGTCTTCAAGCAGGTTACTTTTTGGCTTTTCTTGACTCATTTTTGAATTAAATTATCAAAAACCAAATTTATTAAAGTAAATTATTAAAGGACCAAGTGTTAAAAAATTAAATGAAATTAATTTTCGAACTAAACCACAAAAAAATAATAATTTATAAATTATTAAATTTGTTCGAAAAAAAATTATTAAATAATTATTATTATTAAATAATTATTTAAAGGCGAAAAACAACGAAAATAATTTTTAAATTGAATATCGAGGCACGAAGTATCAAAATTAATAGTGGGTGCAAACGACGGCGAAAAACAATATACCCGACCGAATGCGGGGTAGCGCGTCACTTGACCGTCCGTTAACCTGTAGCGCGCCCAAATGACAAGAACCCAACAACAACAACAACGCTGCTAGCGGCGACCAAGCGAAAGCGAAAACGAAAAAAGTTTACCGCTGCAGCTGCTTGTATATAAGGGCTTATATATTTGTGTATAACGGCTTAGATTAACTTCCCAACTATTAACTTGCGAGGTTTTAACGATAATTAAAAACAAGGGGGGCGACAGTGATTGCAATAATTTAACACAATTCAACAAAAGTTGCATTCAAAGGCGGTTCAAATAGTATACAGAAATTTAGCACTTGTAAATATATTAGGTATTTATACATATATATAATGGCTTTAATATTTTGCTACTTTTTGATATTATTTAAATTGTTTAAATTTTAATTTGCATGCAATCTAGCTCTACTATTTTGTACATATGTGCCAAGAATTGAAAGCGAGGTGCAATTTTTCAGCACTAGACAATTAACGAATATTTCTAGTTTTTTGTCAAAAAAACTCAGCTTTCAATTTTTTGCACAAATACCTTCGGTTCTTCGTTTGGATCTTTCAATCCAGCTGCCACTTTCCTTTTGCAGCTTGAACAATCGCAGGGCATCCCTCGTCGGTGGCAGAAACGTCGAATTAGGTATGTAATTTCGCGACCGGCACGATTAAATTAATAACTGGAGCTTAATATTTTCTTTAAAACACACGTCGCGGGCAACTTTGTATTTCAAACGCAGTTTTTGATTTCTGTGCAACTTTCTGTATAAAAAAAAAACACAAGAACAAATCACTTGCACTTTTATGTTATTTGTGTCACTGTCACTTTTAAAAAAAATTTGTTGCCTTTTAATTTAATTAATTAGTCCACCCGGGGGGCGCCATGAAAAATTAGAAGCGTTTTTCTAAATAATTATTCCCGAAAACTTGGGTGGCTAAATTAATATTTTTAATTGGCAAAACGACGAAAACGAAAAAGAAATGCGTGCGCTCGATCAAACTCAATTTCAACGAATGCTCTATTCTCCACAATCATACTTAAGCCTAGCTTACCGAAGGTTGGCGAAGACGGAGCGAACTCGCAGAGAGCGAACAAAAGCTTTATTGCGCTCCCGCCTTCGCCCTAAACTAACTTACAGTAAACTTCAAATTCAATTCAACAATACTTATTCTAACAATTCAAAAAATAAAAAAAACGAAAAACTGGCTTCAGCCAACACCACCCTTGTAATTAAATAACGCACGAGTAGGTTAAGTTAATTAAAGTATGTTTAATTTGGAGTTGCAACTCTTATGTTTTTTCGTTTTTTGATATTTGCGCGAACAATGTATGCGAGATGAGTTGGTGTTTGATCTGAGGTGAGATAATACGAAAGCGCGGCTTCTTTATACCGTCGCTCTGACGATTATAGATAACATGCATTGATAAAATAGATAAACAAAGAGAGGCTTGAAGAGCGGATTACAAATATGCAACTGCAGCGGCACACCTATGCGCACCAGATTAGGGGCTGGCTGTCTGCTCCGAACAGCCCCCACATATTTACATTAGGGAAAAAAGCTCAAACGCCCTGGTCAACAAAATTGTTGCGCTGGTCGGGGACGAAAATTTTCATGTTGTTCCGCCTATTAAAGGGAACATCCACGAAACTAAAGTTCAGACGAAATATGAAGAACACTTCCGAGCTGTTTCCAAATACCTGGAGGAAACGAAAAAGAATTTTTACACCTACCAACTAAAAAGTAGCAAAGGGCTACAGGTAGTACTAAAAGGAATCGAACCCGACGTCGCCCCCTCTGAGATACTAAAAGCCCTTAAAGACAAGGGATTCTTTGCTAAGAATGTTAGCAATATTATCAACAAAAATAAAAAGCCGCAACCTCTCTTTAAGGTCGAGCTCGAGCCAGATAGCAAAACCCTAAGGAAAAATGAAGTGCACCCGATCTACAAGCTGCAGTTCTTACTGCACCGGAGGATCACAGTGGAAGAACCACACAAACGGAACGGCCCAGTGCAATGTACAAATTGCCAGGAGTTTGGGCACACCAGGACATACTGCACACTTCGGTCAGTTTGTGTAGTCTGCGGAGACTTCCACAATTCCGCACACTGCCCGGCTAACAAAGAAGACCCCCATACAAAAAAATGTGGGAACTGCGGAGGAAACCATACGGCAAACTACAGAGGCTGTCTGGTCTACAAGGAGCTGAAGAGTCGCATGCGACAAGCGACAGCTACGCGTCAACAAAATACACAAAATGTGTATTTTAAATCAAAAACTACGCCAGACGTATTTTTCGCCAAGGCAGCCAGATCATCGTTCGGTCCGCTCAGTACCACCAGCGGCATCTCCTACGCTGATGCTCTACGAACGGGCATGGAAAAACCACTCCAGCCACACTCAGAAAACGCTAAACAGGTACCACCCCAACCGCAAAGCAATTTGGAAACTATGATGCTTACCATGCAACAAAGTATGATGGAGTTCATGTCATTTATGAAAACGACCATGCAAACGCTGGTCCAGAACCAGAATATGGTGATGCAGCTGCTTGTATCACAGCAGTCCAAATAATAAATGACCAATCTAAGAATATCCATGTGGAATGCCAACGGCATTTCACGGCATAAACTGGAAATAACACAATTCCTAAATGCAAATCACATCGACGCCATGTTGCTGGTTGAAACTCACCTCACAAGCAAATATAACTTCCATATACGGGGGTATACCTTCTACCGCACAGATCATCCCGATGGTAAAGCCCACGGCGGCACCGGCATCTTAATTAGAGAACGCATTAAACACCATTTTCACCAAAGGTTTGCAACAAATTACTTGCAAGCCAAGTCTATAAAAGTGCAGTCAGGAAACGACAACCTTTGCATCGCCGCTGTCTACTGCCCACCTCGCTTTACAATCTCTGAAGGTCAATTCATGGATTTCTAGAACTCACTTGGGGATCGCTTCATAGCTGCTGGAGATTACAACGCAAAGCATACGCACTGGGGATCACGCCTCGTTACTCCCAAGAGAAGGCAACTTTATAATGCACTTATAAATGTGAGAAATAAGTTGGACTACGTTTCTTCTGGTAGCCCCACATATTAGCCAGCAGATCCTAGAAAGATACCAGATCTAATTGATTTCGCGGTTACAAAGAACATCCCACGCAACCTAATAAGCGCCACGGCCCTACCCGATCTCTCATCAGACCACTCCCCATTGTTGATAACCCTTCTTCAAAGCCCAGAAATTACGGACTACACCTACAGGCTGACGTCGCACAGAACTGACTGGATGAAATATAGGAAGTACGTCAGTTCCCACATTGAGCTTAACACCCAGCTCAATATCGAAGAGGACATCGACTGCTCTACCGCCGCCCTGGAAGAGGTACTCGTCACAGCAGCCAGGATCTCAACACCACAACGACATGATGTGCAAATAAAGAAGTTCAAAACCAACCTGCAAATCGAACAGCTCGTTTTGGAAAAGAGGCGTCTGCGAAGGGCGTGGCAAACCAGCAGATCGCCAGCTCAAAGCAACGTCTAAATGAAGCCACCCGCAAACTAAACCGGGTTCTGAAGCAAGATGCCGAAAACGCACAACTGAGATATATCGAGAAACTCTCTCCAACAAGTGCAAAGCATCCTTTGTGGAGGGCTCACCCAAATCTAAGCTCTCCGGCTGAGACCGTCTCCCCGATAAGAAATTCTTCAGGTGGCTGGGCGCACAGCGACACAGACAGAGCCGAAACATTTGCCTCACATCTCAGGGGCGTCTTCCAACCGAATCCCGCCGCAAGTCCTTTCGTTCTACCGGAAATCCAAACTGAAAGCGAATCCACAATACCATCGTTTCGACCGAATGAGATCACCAAAGTCATCCGGAGGCTAAAACCGAAAAAGGCTCCCGGCGGTGACCAAATAACTCCAAAAATGATAATTGAACTTCCAAACTGTGCTATTGAGGTCATCTGTAAACTCTTCAATGGGATCATGCTATCCAAAAAAATGGAAAAAGTCAATAATTATAATGATACCAAAGGCCGGAAAAGATCACATGATTCCGTCCTCTTACAGACCAATAAGTCTTTTATCATGCCTGTCGAAACTGTTCGAAAAATACCTTCTAACACGCATTTTATCATATATGGGAGCTCATAACATTATCCCAGCCCATCAATTTGGCTTCAGAGAAAAACATGGAACTATCGAGGAAGTAAACAGAATAACATCAGAGATTCGCACAGCCTACGAACATAGAGAATACTGCAGCGCGATATTCCTCGACGTATCCCAAGCATTCGACCGCGTCTGGCTCAACGGTCTTATGCATAAAATTAAAACACACTTTCCCGGGTACACTCACAAATTACTCGAGTCGTATCTCTACAACAGAGTCTTCGCAGTGAGGTGCAACACAACAACATCCGAAAACTACAAAATCGAAGCTGGAGTCCCACAAGGAAGCGCACTTGGACCAACTCTATTCGTCCTCTACACAGCGGATATTCCCACGAGCGACCGACTACTGACATCCACCTTCGCTGACGATACTGCGATCCTCAGCCGCTCCAGATGCCCAGTCCGTGCAACATCCCAATTAGCCAACCACCTCACGGTAGTAGAGAGGTGGCTATCCGACTGGCGTATCAAAATAAACGAACAGAAGTGTAAGCACGTAACGTTTACTCTCAACAGACAAACATGCCCTCCGATCCACTTGAATAGCACAATGATCCCCCAAGTCAACGAAGTAACGTATCTCGGCGTCCACCTCGACAGACGTCTAACATGGCGTAGACACATCGAATGCAAGAAACTACATTTAAAACTAAAAGCCAGCAGCCTCCACTGGATTATAAACGCCCGATCGCCCATGTGTCTGGACCACAAGGTACTGCTCTAAAACTCCACTCTTAAACCAATCTGGACGTATGGCTCCCAGCTCTGGGGAAACGCGAGCAAAACTAACATAGACATCATACAGCGCGCTCAAGCAAAGATCCTGAGAACTATCACTGGGGCACCATGGTATATTCGAAACAAAAACATCCACAGGGACCTTGGCATTCTCGCAGTAAAAGATGAAATAGAAAAGCAAAAAGCGTCATACAAGGAAAAACTCTCAGCACACCCAAATCCTCTTGCAAGGGATCTGACTCGGGTTTCCAGAAGAACCCGCCTGCAACGTAACGACCTTCCAACCCAGCCATAATTTGTCAGGGCCATTTTTACTGTTCCAGTCTATATGACTGATAGTTAGGTTATAGTATAAGATTTGATACACTTATTGTTAGTCTCGTAAGGAGAAGATTCAATAAACAGAGCAAAGCTTTAAAAAAAAAAATAAAAAAAAAAAAAATAAAGCCAGCCAAGCGAATTCATTGTTTTCGCAAGGCTAACTTTCTGAGACTTAATCATCTTATATCTGGCAATGACTGGTCCGATCTCTATTCCTGCAATAATATGGAAGACGCCATTACAATTTTTTATTCGGCAATCAAACTGTTTTTTAACTTGTGTGTTCCGGTATATAACCCGTCAACATCCCATAAACCACCTTGGTTTAGCAAAGAGTTGACACACCTTAGGAATTTAAAGTCCAGACTTTATAAAAAATATAAAATTTCAGGTCGTCAGTCTGATTTTTGGAAAATACTTAAGAGCTCGGTCGAACTTTTCCGTGCTTAACGCTCAGTGTTACAAGAATTATTTAGTCCGTTGCAGGTCCCAGTTTTTACGGGATCCCAAACAGTTCTATAATTTTGTCAACACTAAGCGCAGATCATGTTCCTTTCCGCCTTCGCTTTCGTTTGAAAGTAGGACGGCTAACACTGATCAGGCAATAGCCGATCTGTTTGCCCAATTCTTTCAAACAACTTACTCAACAGTGTCTCATTCAAGTGAGCAATATTTATACGCAATACCTAAGTCGAACCTAATATTTCGTCCCACCTTAAACGAAAGCTCCCTACTTTTGGATCTTCAACGTGTTACACCAGTTTACTCCCCAGGTCTTGACGGGATTCCTGGGTGCGTTCTTAAACACTGTGCAAATGCATTGTGTAAACCCCTTCTCAAGCTGTTTACCCTATCCCTACAAACTTGTCAGTTTCCCCTTATTTGGAAGGAGTCATTTGGTTTTCCCCTTCATAAAAAGGGAAGCAAGTCGGATGCTTGCAATTATAGAGGTATTTCTAAATTGTCAGCAATTCCAAAGCTTTTCGAACGTGCAGTAACCCCCCACTTGCAGCACCTTTGTAGATCAATCACATCTCCATGCCAACACGGATTTATGAAACGCAGATCTACCACAACAAATCTTTTAGAGCTCACATCCTTCGTGATAGATGGCTTTAAAAATAATTTCCAAACTGATGTCATTTACACAGACTTCAGTAAAGCATTTGACTCTGTAAATCACTTCCTAATGATTCGCTCATTTGACATGATGGGGTTTCCAGCAGATCTTTTAAGTTGGATCTTTAGTTATCTCAGTGGCCGAACGCAAAGAGTCCTTTTCAAAAATTCCTTAAGTAGTATCGTCAGAGTTACCTCTGGTGTACCACAAGGAAGCCATCTGGGACCATTACTTTTTACCTTGTTTATCAATGATCTTCCATCGATCATTGCGCATTCCCGCGTACTTATGTACGCGGACGATGTAAAACTGTGTCTGCAGTATAATGATTACTCCCGTCACTTAAACCTTCAAGCAGACCTAAACAATTTTCAAAACTGGTGTAACGAAAATTTACTGAAATTAAACAGCTCTAAATGCAAGCTGATGACGTTTTGTCGGGTCAATCCATAAAATGTCACCTATTCACTAAGTGGTGGTGCCTTGGAAAGAATAGCGCTTGTTGACGATCTTGGCGTCCAATTGGACCCCAAACTTAAATTCTCTGCTCATATTTCGAACATGGTTAATAAAGCTAGGGGAATGCTTGGATTTATTAAACGATGGTCGAAGGAATTTGAGGATCCTTACGTTACCAAGGCTTTATTTATATCGTTGGTCCGGCCAATCCTTGAGTATTGGGCACCCGTTTGGAGTCCTCAATACGGAGTACATGCTGATCGCATAGAATCAGTACAAAAAAACTTTTTAATTTTTGCCCTACGTCGCCTAAACTGGAATGCAAACCTATTCCTACCCTCATATTCTCATAGATTGCTCCTCATTAACTTGCCTTACTAACCGTAGAACGATGCTTGGTACTGTATTTATTCATAACCTTATACGTGGTGAAATTGACTGTCCTTACTTGCTGAGTAGACTAAATTTCTCAGTACCAAGTAGAATTACTAGAAATTATGCTCCTTTAGTTTTAAATCTTTGTAGATCTAATTACGACGTGTATGAGCCTTTCAGGGTACTTTGTTCAGACTATAATAGACTGTATTCTATAGTATCTTCTTCTGACTCTCTGGAACTCCTAAAAAGATCAATACTAACATTTCTGGCACAAAATTAGATCGTTAAATTTAAAATTAAAATAACATTTAACTTTCTTTCCTCACCTTTCGTTTTTTAATTTGTTTTTCTTTTAAAAATCGCGTCAAAATTTATTGCGAATCGTGCCGTACGTTACACGGCGGTCGCCCCTCGGTCGGTTGGTCGGGATTGTGGGCCGTGGGACTACGCGCGAAAAAAAAAAAAAAAAAACATAGATAAACAAAGAGAGGCTTGAAGAGCGGCTCCTAACCCCGTACACCTATGTGCATCAAATTAGGTACTGGCGGTCTGCTCCGAACAACCGTATTTTCTTAAAGTACATATACTCGTACAAGTTTTGTTTTAATGATTTGCCTCAGTATGCAAACGGGAACACCGAAAATTTTAAATTTTCGATCCTTGCAGTTTGGAATTAAAGGAACATTGGGACTATTTGAAATTTCCTGGACAGACCCATTTATCACCAAACTGAAGGAGTGTCAAGATTAATAAAAAACAAGAAAGGAAGCTAGCTTCGGCAAGCCGAAGCTCATATACCCTTGCAGTCATCAAATATTTCGAACAGAATACACAAAGGCTAAACAACATCGAACCTACGACGACTTTTCCATTAATTTTCCATATTTTTGACTATTGTTCATATGGCAGCTATATGATATAGTCGTCTGATTTTGATAAAATTTAATTTGTTATTCAAGTCGTTAGTCGAAACTATATATTCCAAAAATCATGATTTTCTGAAGAGAAATAACGATGTTATCATTTTATTTCCGTTAATTATATATAGATTTTTCGATCTTTCCTATGGCAGCTATATGATATAGTTGTCCGATTTTTATAAAAATTTTTTTATAAATCAAGGCTAGTTAAAAAACTTGATACTTAAAAAATCATAGTCATGTGATGAAAAACAATGACGTTATCAATTAATTTCCATTAATTCTATATATATTTTTTGATCTCTACTATGACAGCTATATGATAGAGTTATCCGATTTTGATCAAATTTAAACCGAAATTCAATTGTAGTTAGAAAACGCCATCTGGAAGAAATAAAGTCGATCTGATCAAAAACAACGGAGTGAGAATTTTAATTTTCAATCTCTCGTATGGGAGCTATCCGATATAGTCGGCCGATCCGGCTCGTTCCGACTTATATACTGCGTGCAATAACTACACAACTTTCCGGAAAGTTTCAGCGCGATAGCTTCAAAACTGAGAGACTAGTTTACATAGAAACAGACAGACGGACAGACGGACCGACGGACAGACGGACCGACGGACCGACGGACCGACGGACAGACGGACCGACGGACAGACGGACAGACGTACAGACAAGAAAGGAAGCTAGCTTCGGCAAGCCGAAGCTTATATACCCTTGCAGTCATCAAATATTGACTGTGGCATATGGAGAAGCTACCTTGGACCGAAGCATCGTTTATCGGTGGTACAAAATGTTCTCAGAAGGCCGAGAAGATGTGAACGACGAAGAGCGTGCCGGACGCCCGAGTACTTCAACAACAGACGAAAAAATTAATGAAGTGGAGAAAATGGTATTGGCCATTCGTCGAATCACCGTTAGAGAAGTTGCTGAGGACCTAAACATATCAATTGGCTCGTGCCATTCGATTTTTATCAATGATTTGGGCATGAGACGGGTCGCCGCGAAATTCGTACTAAAATTGCTCAATTGCGACCAAAAACAGCATCGCATGAACATTGCTAATGAGATGTTAAACTCTGTCCGCGACGACCCAAATTTGCTCCAAAGGGTCATAACTGGTGACGAATCGTGGGTTTATGGTTACGACGTGGAAACCAAAGCTCAATCATCTCAATGCAAGCTGCCGCTCGAACCAAGACCGAAAAAAGCGCGCTAAGCTAACATCTTCTGGTTCTGGCCTTGAATTGCATTTGTGAATGTGTTCTTCAGAATGTCTCAGGGCTCGTAACCATACAAAAGCTGAAATGAAATGGGAAACTGTTTATTATGGTGTTAAAACTCCACTGGATTGTACGCATGTTTTCATCCCAACGTTTTTATTTTTCATTTAAGGGCAATAACATTGAAAAAAAATTACATTCCTTTACTCCACCCGGCAGCTTAGAGCCTCTACAATTTCTTGAAGAGGATTATCATTCATTTTCGATCGTACCGGTGATAAGCCAGTAGCGACTTATCCTAGCGGTGGGGTTGCCACCTGGCGCCATCTAGGAGTGACGAAAGCTCTATTGTTGGGTCCATAGTAACGTGGACAAGGGGGTGAGCGGGTCCGGGGAGCCGAAATTTGTTACTAATGTTAAGTGAGCGATAGAGCCTAGAAGTGGTGGAGATTTGGAAAAAGAGACCGTTTTCATTTTCTCGGGGAGCCTGGGACTCGACTCGAATCCGGGCCTTCCGGACCGGAGGCCGTCCCCCTAAAGATTGAAAGAATAACTTGATTTGTTCGCTCTGCATGTCCACTTGCTCTAGGCGTCCTTACAGCATTGAGTATGTGCTTTACATTATTTGCTTTGCAGTATTTTTCGAAGTCTTTTGAAGTAAATGTCTTTTGAAGTAAATTTGTTTTGCATTCCTAAATAGCTGGTTATATCTTGTAGAATATCAATGACGTGTTTGGTTGCTGTACTTTTAACTGCTCGAATGATACTTTGTGAAAGCATGGACAATTACTAGAGTGTGCTCATTTCGTCTGCAACTCTTTGGAAAGGGGCCCAAATGATCCAAGTGAATGGTAGAAAAAGGTAATGGATTGATGTCATCGTAATGGTACTGACCTTCTCGACGTCCACCTCGTATCTTATATACTGCGCATCCAACACATGATTTTATGTAACTCTTTACAAAGTTGCGCATTCGGGGAAACCAAAACAAATTTTGAATACGAGCAATAGTTTCGTCTGTGCTCATGTCACCGGCCTTATCATGACGTTCATGTAGAATATGGAACCTTAACTGCTTCGGTACAACTCATAACAATTTTTTGTCTCTGAACTCTTTTTCAATTTCATCTCTGCAACAATTTTCTTAATTTTCTCGTCCTGTAACTGTATAGCAAATAACCAATCAGATTCGTCAATAATAGCTTTTAAAATTTTAAGGCATGCTGTGTCCATTTCACGAGCGTCCTCGAATGGAGCTCGAATGTCAAATTCATGAATTCGCAACCACCATCTAGCAATTCTTGGTATCAGCTCTCGTATTTCCATCGATGTTTTTAGTGCATTACAATCCGTAACAACTTGTATCTGTTTTCCATAGATGTAGTATTTGAACCTCTCCAGCGACTCGACAACTGCTAGCACCTCTAACTCGTAACTGTGGTAGTTCTTCTCCGCTTTAGAAGTAGCTCGACTATAGTAAGCGATTGGTTTAAGCTGATCCTTCTCACGTTGTAGCAATACTCCGGCTAATCCAATGGAACAAGCATCTGTGTGTAATTCATGCTCGGCATTTAAGCGATAACTTGTAATAACTGGATTTGATATTAGGTATCTCTTTAATTCGTCAAAAGCTTCTTGTTGCGGTGTTTCCCACGAGAATTTCTGTTCTTTTCGCAATAGCATACGCAATGGTTCAGATGTTATGGCATATCCAGCAACAAATTTTCGAATATAACCGGTAAGACCTAAAAATTTCTCACATCGGTAACATTTGCGGGTCTCGGAAACATTTTAATGGTATTTATCTTAATCTCTCCTGGGCTGATGCCTTCTGCATGTATCTGGTGACCAAGAAATGTTATGGACTGCTAACATTTGTTTACAACTCACACTTATCATGGTTTAGCGTTAATCTACATTCTTTCAAAACATTAAGGACTCGGTTCAGCTTGTCATACATTTCGTCAAATGTTTGGCTACCAATAAGGATGTCGTCCATGTAGCGTATCATGTCGCCGCTTTTTACTCTCTTCTGAAACTCTGCCATGAGTCGATTAAAAACAGCTGGGGCGTTCTTCAATCCGAAAGGGAGTCGCTTGAATTCATATAATCCATCTGTAGTGATAAATGCTGTGTACTTTCTGCTTTGCGGTGCAACTTTGATCTTGTAATATCCGCTATTGAGATCTAGGGAAGAAAAGTATTTAAATCTTTTTGCCTCTTGTAAACGCTCTTCGATATCGGGTACTGGGAAATTTTCCTTCTGAATGAGCTTATTAAGGCGGCGGTAATCGACGCACATACGATCACTACCGTTCGGCTTCTTGATAAGTACTACCGGGCTGGCATATTCGCAATTAGACATTGACATCCTGTTCTAATAGGAGATCTTCCTGAAACATATCGTTGTCCGTTATATATAATTGGGCCTTGATGATTTTTCCATCGACGTCCACGTCCGTAATGATCATTTCCTTAAGCAAACATGATTCTCCGCAGATTCTACTGCATCTCGAAGTTGCTTCATAGTTACGAAATTAATTGCTGCAATACTGTTTTGCAGTTCTCGGTGCTGTAGACCTGATCTGGCATATCTAATGATTGCTGCTTCACTTAGCTGGTATCGCACTCCAAGGGCTGACATCCTGAAACAGTATTCCTCGACCATCTCCTTCTGTCGTCTAGTTGCATTGGTCATCTTAAAATGCACTTCAGCTTCGTCTGGGCTTGCTCTGAATTCTTCTTGTATACCTTCTGCGAAACTATTCCATGTGGTGTGCAAAATTGGTGATGAATCAAGCCACATTTTGGCTGGACCTTTTAGCCGTGTATAAATTGTGAGCAATACGAATTTGTCGTCCCACTTATAAGGTAAGGTGTTAGCAATTTCTTTGACAGATGCTTGGCTTACATTGTTGGATCCTTGCACAGCAGGATCTATTTCTATTTCTGCTAGCAGCAGCCACAGTTGAAGTTGAGCATCAGATAACTCTATTATAAAGCTGCCATAGGAGAGATCAAAAAATATATATGTATATAAATAAGGAAAAAACAAGAAGGGAAGCTAGCTTCGGCAAGCCGAAGCTTATATACCCTTGCAGTCATCAAATATGTCGAACAGAATACACAAAGCCTAAACAACATCGAAGCTACGACGACTTTTCTATTAATTTCCAAAATTTTTGACTATTGTTCATATGGCAGCTATATGATATAGTCGTCCGATTTCGATTAAATTTTATTTGTTATTCAAGAGTCGTTAGAAAACTCTTTATTTCAAAAATTTTCTGATGAAAACCAATGATGTTATCATTTTATATCCGTTAATTCTATATACATTTTTCGATCTTTCCTATGGCAGCTATATGACATAGTTGTCTGATTTTTGTGAAATTATTTTTATAAATCAAGGCTAGTTAAAAAATTTGATACTAAAAAAATCATGGTCGTGTCATGAAAAACAATGACGTTATGAATTAATTTCCTTTAATTCTATATATATTTTTCGATCTCTCCTATGGCAGCTATATGATAGAGTTATCCGATTTTTATAAAATTTAATCCGAAATTCGACAGTAGTTAATAAACATCTGATCTGATCTGATCAAAAACAGCTGTATCAGAATTTTTTATTTCATTTTTTAGTATGGGAGCTATCCGATATAGTCGGCCGATCCGGCTCGTTTCGACTTATATACACTACGTGCAATAACTACACAACTTTTGGGAAAGTTTCAGCAAGATAATTTCAAAACTGAGAGACTAGTTTACATAGAAACAGACAGACGGACAGACGTACAGACGGATTCACAGACCGATTCAGATCGTGATGCTGATCAAGAATATATATACTTTATGGGGTCTGAGGTGTCTCCTTCACTGCGTTGCAAACTTCTGACTCAAATTATAAAACCCTTTGCTCTGCAAGAGTATACAAGTTATAACGTCGTTGCAGGAGCTTTTAGAAAGGCTGCATTCCCAATATGTGCTCCAGAGAGACATTGACGTTACAAAGGCGTTAGGCTTGTCTTGGGATACTATTTTGGATAACTTTGATTCTCAGCTTTTGAAGCGCCGAATTGCAAGAGTCGTTAAAAAACTGTATATTCTGAAAATTATACAGGTATGTTTAAAACAATCATGCTATAATTTTATATCAAGGGGTTCTACATAAAGTATGTATATAGATTTTATATCCTGTGTATTTTTATTTCCGGCAGAAGCTTGCAACGCAGTGAAGGAGACACCTCTGACCCCATAAAGTACGAGGTGTGTTCGCGAATTTTGAATTTTCGCAGGTTATCCGTATCGAATTTCGATTTTTTTGTGGCGTTATGTTGGTACTCATGTCTCTCACTTATGCCGACAAGCTCGGCCATTTTGGATGTTCACTTAATTGTTGACAGCTGCTTTGCTTGCACGTGTTTTGGGTCGTCTTCGATTTTTACCTATTCAAAATAATGGATCAAAGAACCTGTATCAAATTTTGTGTGAGAAAGGAAATTAAGTGCGTGGATGCATTCCGAATGTTGACTGTGGCAAACGGAGAAGCTACCTTGGACCGAAGCAACGTTTATCGGTGGTTAAAAATGTTCTCAGAAGGCCGAGAAGATGTGAACAACGAAAAGCGTGCCGGACGCCCGAGCACTTCAACAACAGACGAAAAAATTAATGAAGTGGAGAAAATGGTATTGGCCAATCGTCGAATCACCGTTAGAGAATTTGCTGAGAACCTAAACATATCGATTGGCTCGTGCCATTCGATTTTTATCAATGATTTGGGCATGAGACGGGTCGCCGCGAAATTCGTACTAAAATTGCTCAATTGCGACCAAAAACAGCATCGCATGAACATTGCTAATGAGATGTTAAACTCTGTCCGCGACGACCCAAATTTGCTCCAGAGGGTCATAACTGGTGACAAATCGTGGGTTTATGGTTACGGAGTGGAAACCAAAGCTCAATGCAAGCTGCCGCTCGAAACAAGACCGAAAAAAGCGCGCTAAGCTCGTTCGAATGTGAAAGTTTTGCTGAAAGTTTTCTTCGATTGCAGGGGCGTAGTGCATCATGAGTTCTAGCCACAGGGAAGAACGGTCAATAAGGAATATTACCTGCAAGTTATGCGCAATTTGCGCGAAGCAATCCGCCAGAAATGCCCGGATTTGTGGAAGAACAAAAATTGGCTTTTGCACCACGATAACGCCCCTGCTCACACATCGTTGCTTGTGCGCGACTTTTTGGCCAAAAACAACACACGAATGATGCCGCAGCCACCGTGTTCCCCAGATCTGGCCCCTTGTGACTTTTTCTTGTTTCCTAAACTAAAGAGGCCCGTGAAAGGACGACGTTACGCTACGCTTGACGAGATAAAGACGGCATTGAAGAAGGAGCTGAACATGATATAAAAAAAATGATTTTTGAAGTGCTTCGAGGATTGGAAAAACCGTTGGCACAAGTGCATAATATCTCATGGGGATTACTTTGAAGGGGAAAAAATAGATATTCATGAATAAATAAATAATTTTTGAAAAAACACCAAATTCGCGATACTTTTTGAACACACCTCGTAATCTATCGGTGCCAGATATTAGCCTCAGGCTTGCTTTGGCTAGGAAATTCAAAGACAGCTCTTTAAAGGTAAAGCTGATGATGACGATACTTCACGATATTTGATATAAATTGAAAAAGAGTTGATCAAAAGAAGGATACCAAACCGTGCCCAACACCTTGACGACTTCTGATGCATTGTGAAAATTGAATATATGTATTTCTCTTTATCTTAGTTGAACTCTCCTTCGAGGGCCCTTAACTTGATTAAACACGATTTGCGGATTGGAAAGGGACCTCAGGATGAACTTCTTGCACCTCTTCAATTAAATCGCATACGGAAATTAAGCGATCTACATTCAACGAACAATCTTTGCTAGAATTGGAAATGATAACAGGAGAACTCTTAATGCAAAGAAAGCAGCTGACTTTGATCCATAAATAACCGTGTATAGTTTCTAAACACTCAACTCATCCATTGAATTTTCTTTCCAAACGATACACTGCAAATAGTCATACCGGTAACAAACACGTACGCAGAAGTACATCTTGCAGATGTCTCTACAAACAGCAGCTTGCAAAAGCTAAAGCGAAACAATGTATTTAAGATTTTTTGTTGTTTTACCAGCCCTGCGAGAAATAAGTCGTTCAAACAGTTATCAGAAGATGTTTTAGCAGACCCATTAAAAAGAATACGAAACTTATGTAAGCAATCGTGAGGTGGGAAAAATTATGGTTTCTTAGGGTCCGCAATAGATGCGAGAGATATGGCCTAAGTTGATGTAGTTCTGCAGAAATGCCGAACTATGACAAGCCATTCCATAGGAATCACATACAGATTAACCATTTTGAAGTCTAGTGCAATTTTCATTGAAATATTGTTCGCATCGCAAGACTTCGGGCAACTGCTGGTTTTGCTGATCTAAATTCCTCAGTTTCCCATAATTTCTTAACAATGGCAGCTAAAACAGATTTATTTTTTACGATTTTATTTCCCTCCAGAAATGATCCACCCAAGTTTGGTGTTCTGAAATGTTGACAACTTGCTATCCAAACTATTTTAACCAATGAATGCTTTAAATTTAGTTGCACAGCTAGACGCAAAGTTATGAAGTTCAACTAAGAACCTGAATCTAGAAAAACTCGGCAAGGCATAAGTGCCAATTCTATTTGTTACGTAGATTATAGCAGTTGGAGCGACACGTAAACTATTGGTATAATATTTGAGGATATTGGTGGAACGTGTTCAAAGTGATGATAGGATTGTGATTATGAATGTGAGCATAACAATAGTGCTGATAAAGTAGATTATAATGGCTGGGAGTTCAGCCCGGAGTGGGTCCGGGGTCATGTACAATAAAGAGATATGTTTCATGCGACGGATTGCCCGAAAATGAGAATTCATAAAATCCCTAAGCTCTCAATAATCTTTGGCAGATCCTTTTTCGACACCCTTCAATTTAAATATTGCCTGTACGTATGCGAAAAAATCCAAGACTTTATTATAAAATTGGTTTATGAGTAAAATCAAAGCCTTTATATTATATAATTTGCACTCGACGGTTCGAGCAAGCACACGGTCTCCTGAGGCTTTTCACTTGGTCACGATTAGGCAACGGCTCACTCGATCACACGAGAAAAATAAAAAAATATTTGGGGGAGCATATATTGGAGGTGTTGACAATAGCACCTTCCAGAAGTAGAAAAAGAATGAGTACAAATTTGGGCTAGTATCGTCGGCGATTAAAAAGGACATTTCCCGACCCCAGTGTCCGGCGAGTCCGAAGTGTGAAGGGCAGATCAAGGGCAGAGAGATCTGCGAGAAAGAAATGGGGAAAATCGAGGAAGGGAAACGTCTATGAGGAAAAACCGCTCGGGCGGCGATTCAAGCATCGACAAGAGATACGTTTGAACGAAGAAGAAAAATGTCTACGAAGGAAATCGCCAGGACCGGGAGGACGCCAGGAGTTACAAAGAGCACAGTCGGAGTAGAAGAACCAGTTTTTTTTTCCAAATGATATTGACCCGATCACGGGAGCCGGCTTGGGAAGAATAGCGGGACGGCAACCGACTTTGGACTCAATGGTGCCAAGTCCAAGAGAAGGTAACGGGACGTTGCAAGTCTTCGAATTGAGACATAGGTAGCTGAAGTCCTGTTGGACCTCGCGCCTGTGACGACTTGGATTAGTAGTATTGAGCCTGGCGTACTGCCCGCCGGGTCCTGACTGAGTCTGAGCTTACGATTCCTTATTTGAGGGCGCTTGGCTTCGGAGGAGAAGAGTCAAGATCCAGACGTACACCGTAGAGTCTACCAGACTGCGACCCGGCGTACGCTTGGTCCGTCTCGTGGCGAGGGTTACATCTTGGTGTGACAAACAAAGAACGCGAGTTACCGCCTCAGCACATTCCATCGGTGGTCCCCCACCTAAACCCCTTCGGTCGCCAAGCAACTAAAGACCGTACACTTGAATTGGCAACTAAGTTGCCAAACAAACAAACATAGCGGCTACTGCTGAGTCCAAGCCCCAGATATGCATCCGGTCTAATTACAGTCCCACTCCGCTTGATCAGCAGTTTGTACTTAGGCAAGAAGGTTCGAGCCAAGAGATATAAAATAAAGATATTCATTCTGGATTTGACTTTTAATCAAGAAACACAGCTCTTTTATTTGGCTCGGAGATTGGTCTACGATCAATATCAAGGAACCTACTAATTAATATTGATAACTGGCGCAGTCGGCAGCTTTCGTCAACGGACGGATTCGACCAAGGACAGGAAGGATCTGAGACGGCGAAAGGAAGCAGAAAAGAAGGACAGATGTTCTGGATTACGTTTAGCATTATTATGTAAGAGAGTGAGTAGAGTGAAGTGGGTGCAATGGAGTGTAAAGAAAATAAAGTGGAAATTAATAAAATAAATCTAAATACAACGACCAGACAAATAGAAAGGAATTAATTAATAAACATGCAAGCAACAAGTTATAAACGGTGATAATGAAAGCAGTAATTCGAACCGCAGACAAACGTAAAAAGAGCGTAGGCCAAGGCAAGGACAGCAGGAAAATGAATAAATAATGAACAAATATAGTAGAAGAATTTAATAACAAGAACTAGACAAATTTTTATTGAATTAAATAGTGTTCATATTCGCGAATTAAATGAAAAGTTCGATTGTAACAATGACTCGTGGTCAAACGTCGGCGAACGGTCGAGAGCACCGACGGTTCGAGGTTGCGTCGAACGGTTCGATCGAACTGGCGGCCGTCGACAAGCGTCGGCAGGTGGTCGTGGTTGTCGATGGTTCGATGCGAACCGAACAACTCGGGCAAACGTTCGATCGTCGACGAATGACGGATGGAGCATGTTGCAGATAGTTAGTGTTGCGGTATGAGGGTATTCGTGTTAAAACGACGGCAGCCGGGAGGTTGCAGACAGCTCGGGTCGAGTTGGCAACGGTTGTCGGCAAGTTCAAGACAATACAGATGAAGATCGAACGGTTCGATCGGTGCAGGCACAGTGGTATGTGGAGTGGCAGACTAGGAATTGAGGGCAAGAGTAGATTAAACAAGTAATAAATAAATTTAAATAAAGAAATAATAAATAAATAATGGAATAAAATTATTTAAATAAAATAAATAAAATAAAAATAATTAAATAAAGTTGAAGAAAGAAAGAAATAAATCAAAGTTAAAGAAATAATCAAAGAAACTAATTGTCCCCTTTAACATGTATTAGGCGGCGCACTGTGTTACACAGGGCGGCCGTTTAGCATGAGGAAAGGGTAAAGGAATGCGAAGAAATTACGATTTCAGTGATATCGGATGATGTTTTTCATTTGTATTAGGCGACGAACTGTGGAAACAGAGTGGCCGCCTAGCAAATGGAAGGTATTGATTCGATAGACAGTAAGAATAATTTTGTGTACACCCATTAACATGTATTGGGCGGCGCACTGTAATGCACAAGGCGGCCGCTTAGCATGTGGATGAGGAGGTACATTGGTAGACAAGCAACATAAGAGGCTATCCACATGTATTAAGCGATACACTGTAGAAAACAGGGTAGTCGTTTAGCATGGGGGCGGCCAAAACAACAAAATACCCTGATGGCAATGTCTGTCCGCATTTGGTCGTGATGCTGTATCGCACAGCCGATCGGCTAGCTTCAGCATGCCGGGTAACAAAACAGAATACGCGAAATAAATAAAGAATAATGAATAAAGAAACATATAAAGAAATAACTAAATAAACGAAATTAAATACAGCAAGTTGCAATGAGTTTAGATGGTAGAAGACAGGGAACGATAACAAGAACAAAATAAATAATAAAATTTTGACCCATTGTTGATATTTTAAGAAATCAATTTAGCAAAAGTACTCATTTTAAATTAATTCCAGAACTCCATTACACCACACGGAAACTCCCTGAACCACAACACAAAACCAAGAGAAGATAAAGAATACAATTAAAACAATAACTTAAGTACACAAGCACACATACATACATTTAAACACTATTAATATAGTTAGCATTTAAACACTATTAATTAAGAAATACACACATAAGCGTAAATACACACAGAAACAAGCTAAAAATAGAGATAAAACCCAAGAAACCGAACCCACAAGTAATGACAGAAGAAAGAAGGCCTGCAGCAATGGCAACAACAAGCGTGTTAGAAGCTATCAAGGTAATAGACCTGGTAGGAATTATTCCCAAATATGAGGGAGAGCCAGGGAAGTTAGATGGTTTTATAGCAGCAGTAGAACAGGTACTGGGCATCATAAAAGGAGAAGAAAGGTCGAATATAGGAATAATCGCTCTTAGAGCGATAAGGAGTAAGATTGTAGGACCAGCAGATAAAGTCCTTGACTTGGACGAGTCCGAATTAAATTGGGATCAAATTAAGAACATATTGATTACCCATTTCAAAGATAAGAGATCAGAGCAGGAGTTGATTATGGAGTTAACGCATATTAAAGAAAAGAAATTGGATTTAGAAGCCCTTTACACGAAGGTGATGACCCTCAGGAAAGCCCTAGTGAGTTTAACTAAATCCAACGAGCAAGGTATTTTGTTGAGGAGCGAGAAGATCAAGTGGTACGAGGAAATGGCCTTAAACGCCTTCATTTCAGCATTGAAAGGGTCAATAGGGGTAACTATCAGGAACATGGAGGTGCCCAATATAGCTAAGGCATATGAGATTGCTTGTAGAGAAAAGAACTTGGGCACCCTACAAGAGACTCAGGAAGAGACGAAGGATCAGGCATTGAATGAAACCCAGACCAAAGAGGGTAAAGAAGCCCCGAAACAGGATCTTGACAAACAGGACAATCCGGTGCCGGAGTCCCAGACTGGCATGTGGTCTCAATACCGATGGGCAGCGAATGCCCAACCGCAGTTCCCAATGCCATTTCCGGTACCGAATATGAATGGTTGGCCAGGATTTGGATTTCCGTATCCAATGATGGGTAACCCATTCAGGACAGACAATGACAATCAAGGAGAAAACTCCAACTATCAGAGACCATACCGAAGTTATCAGAACAGGAATAATAAGTGGAATTATGGTCAGAATAACCGGGGCAGACAGTGGTATGGGAACAACAACTATAACAACAGCAAGCCTAGAGAGGGCCAGCTAGCCATCCAAGCGGCTGGAGACGTAGAGGGTAGTGGCCAGACCAGAATGTCTAGGAATTCTAACTTCTCTGGACAGTCATATAATTCCAACAATTCGAGGCAGTCAAATAACTCGACCAATTCAAAACGGTCATATCATTCGACTAACAACTCGGAGAGGGGCGGAAATCGACCGTCGACAAGTGGTCAGTTACATAATATTCAAGAGGACGAGGCAAATTTTTCGCAATCAGCCTCGAACAGCCAACAGGATATTTAGGAACTAGGAGGGGCCACTCCACCCTACCATTTGTAATGATAAAAATCACTCCACAAAAAACAATAAAAGTACTAATTGATACAGGATCCACTTTCTCTTTTATTCGTCCCGAATTAGCTCAATCACAGTATGTAAAGGAGTTGAAAGACCCCATAGCCATTAAAACAATTACACAATCCCACAAGATTTCAAAAGAAGCATATATACCAATGTTCGAAGAATTCGGAGGAATAGGAGAAATGAGATTATTACTCTTCAAATTCCACCAATTTTTTGAAGGGTTAATTGGTATAGATTTACTACAACAAGTGAAAGCCGTGATCGATATTGAGAAAGGTCGGTTCCGAACGGTGGACACAGAATTGCATATACATTTCGCTAACTATAGGCCCAGCGAGGTCCACTCAATAGAAGCAAGAACAAGAACAATTATTCCTTTACCGGTACGAGTACCCGATGGGGATTTTCTATTAAACAAAACGATAGTCAAGGAGGATTTAATTATATCAGAAGGAATCTATAGGGCAGTGGCTGGAAAGAGCCTGGTCGAGGTAACGAATTACGCGGAAAGGGATCAGGAACTATTTTTGGAGGAGCCGTTAGAAAGTTGTGAATTCGAAATAGACAAGCATTTCGAACTCAACAATATAGAAGAAATGTATAATGGGAACACGAAGATACCATTTGATAAGATCAGAACAGAACACTTAAATAGCGAAGAGCTTAAAGAACTTCAACGCATTTGTAAAAAATATCCGAAGGTATTCCATAAAGAAGGGGATCATTTGTCGTTCACGAATGCGGTCAAGCACCAAATCAGAACGAATGATGACATACCAGTGTACGCCAGGCCGTATAGGTATGCATTCAAAGAAAGACAGGAGGTGAGAAGACAACTAGGAAAGCTACTGGATCAAAAGATTATTAGGCATAGCCATTCTCCTTGGAGTGCGCCTGTTTGGCTAGTGCCCAAGAAGAAGGATGCCTCTGGGGAGAGGAAATGGCGAATGGTAGTGGACTACAGGAAGCTTAACGAGAAGGTAATTAAAGACAGATACCCTCTGCCATTGATTAATGACGTGCTAGATAGTCTGGGCAGGGCTAAATATTTCTCAACCTTAGATCTGGCGAGTGGATACCACCAGATCGAGGTGAAGGAAGAAGACATCCCGAAAACTGCTTTCTCGGCAGAAGGAGGTCACTTCGAGTATGTCAGAATGCCGTTCGGGCTAAATAACGCCCCAGCAACCTTTCAGAGGTTGATGAACAATATCTTCGGAGAGTTGCTAGGGAAGTGTTGTCTTATATATATGGATGACATTATGGTGTACTCGACATCCCTGCAAGAACACATAACAGACTTGGAAAAAGTCTTCAAAAAGCTTGCGGAGGCAAATTTCAAGTTGCAGCTAGACAAAACAGAATTTTTAAGGACAGAGGTCGAATATTTAGGACACGTAGTAACCCAGCAAGGAATCAGACCGAATCCAGGGAAGATCGAAGCGATAAAAAGATTCGAGATACCTAAGACTAGGAAACAGATAAAATCGTTTCTGGGCCTGTTGGGGTACTACAGAAAGTTCATCAAGGATTTCGCGGCTATAACAAAGCCATTGACAAGACAGTTGAAAGGGAAAAAGGCCGTGCAGATGGATCAGGAATACAAAGATGCATTTGAGGTGTGCAAAACCTTACTGTGCAATGATCCAATCTTGCAGTTCCCTGACTTTGAGAAACCTTTTATACTCACCACAGACGCAAGTAATTATGCTATTGGTGCCGTCCTGTCCCAAGGAAATTTGGGAACGGATAGACCTATAGCATACGCTAGCAGAACCCTGTCAGGAGCAGAAGTAAACTATGCCACAATAGAAAAGGAAATGCTCGCCATAATTTGGGCGATCAAGCATTTCAGGCATTATGTATTTGGCACGAAGTTCAAGATAGTCACGGACCATAGGCCATTAACATGGCTAATGAGCGTCAAAGAACCCGATTCCAAACTTGTAAGATGGAGACTCCAAATGTTGGAGTACGATTACGAGATTGTGTACAAGAAAGGGTCTCTGAATGTAGTGGCCGACGCACTGAGCAGAATTCAACCAGAGCTCAATGTGCTGGAAGATGCCTCAGAGAGGGCAACCAACGGAGATACAATCCACTCTGCTGGAGAAGATCTCCAATTGGGATTCCCAATATCGGAAAAACCACTAAACGAGTACAACATCCAGGTGGTCATACAAGAAGGTAGAGTAGGAAGAATACAGAAACAAATTCCGTTCAGGAATAAGTTGAGAATAATCTGGACGGGCAACAACTTCGACGAGGAAACAGTTGCCCGTAGGTTAAAAGAAATCCTGAAACCTAAAAGAACTGTAGCACTCCTGATTCCAGATAACTTGGTGATAACAATCCAGGAGACATATTGCAAGTATTTCGCCTACACTAAGTTGTATAGGGCAATAAGATGTACTGTTTTATTGCCAGATATAACAGATAGGAGCGAACAGGAACAGGTCATCAAAGATTACCATGAAAGGTCAAATCACAGGGGAATAGACGAAACCTTGGCACACCTGAAAAGGAAGGTGTTTTTCGTCCATATGAAACAGGCAATTACCCAAACAATTAATAATTGCGACAGTTGCCAAATACAAAAATACGACAGGAAACCAAACAAGATCAAATACAGCTTTACAGAGACACCGGAGAGGCCTATGGAAATAGTGCACATTGACTTGTACTTTGTAAACAAGAAAAGTGTACTGACCATAATCGACAAGTTCTCGAGATACGCTTGGGGGCTAACAATCCCAGCAAAAGAAAGCGTAAATATCGTGAAAGCAGTAAAGAGTTTCATGGCCTTATTCGGAGTGCCTAAGAAGATAGTCTGCAATCAAGGAGTGGAATTCACTTCCAACTTGTTCAAGGATTTTTGTAGGCAGTACGAATTATAACTACACACTACATCATTTCAGCAATCGTCGAGCAATTCTACGGTCGAAAGACTGCACTCGACGATTACAGAAATATATAGATTAATAAATGAAACTAGGAAGAAAAATAAACTTGAGAGCAGACATGAAGAAGTCCTGGATGAGGCATTTATAACTTATAATAATGCCATTCATTCAGCGACGAAGCTAACACCGCAGGAGTTGTTCACAGGGAGAACGCATAACTTCCTTAATAACGTGTCCTTTAACAACGAACACGATTATTTACAGAAGATTAACCCTTTCATGCCCAAATTAATCTGGGGACACATAGAAAATTTTTAACGCCATAAATGATTAATAGGAACCCCAAGTAACGTTCATATCGATTTTCGATACTCTAAGTCCTTTGGTATGTCCTTACTGCAAGGTTGCCTTTAGGCCTTTGAAAAGATCCACACTCTTTATAAAACAATTTTCAAGCCCAACTTTATACTTTTATCATAGTCTTACCTGTTTTAAAGATATGTACGTACTTATTTTATTAGTATTTGTCACTAATTTTAGTTAATCGCACTATTTGCACGGACACTTTTTGGTAAAATTTTTCGGCAGCTGTGGTCGCTTCGAATCATAAGTGATAACTCAGCACACGCTGCAGCTGCATTCGCCAAAATTACCAAAAATTAAACAACATTAATAAGGGGAATCGCCTATAAAAAAAAATCCACAAAAACTTTGAATCGTAACCGATTTAAACTTCAAAAAGTCAATGTTGCCTGTAGGCAACAGTGGGCATGAAAGGGTTAATGCGTTTCAAGCAGAGCTTTATCCAAAAATTAAGGAAAAGGTTCAACAAGAAAAGGACAAAAGAATTGAGGCGGCGAATGTCGGCAGGCAAAGCCCGGACACAGTACAACCAGGAGACATAATATTTAGGAAGGAAAACAGGAGAGATAAATTAACTCCTCGTTTTTCAAAACACAAGGTGATGGAAGACAACGGCCTTACACTAACCTCTACTAAACCACAGAAGATCCATAAAGAAAAAATCAGAAGACTAACCAAACCAAATGAACAATAATTACAGGTGGGCAAGAATCATGGCCGCAGAAAGGAAACTCGAGATCCGACCATTACTAGGGGAAGAACCACTAGCACAAATAAATCTAGGCGATGCTAAGATAATACAAACTCATAAAACATTGGTACACACAGTACAATTACAAGAATATCAAGAGGCAATAGAACAATTGGAACGAACACTTACTGAGGTAGTTGAAGACTCGGAAACCAGAGACCTTGTTAAAATTTTACAGAAAAAATTACAGATGATCAAGAACAGATTAGAGGCAATATGCCCCAGGAAGAGGAAAGCAAGGGGACTAATCAATGGATTAGGATCCGTTGTTAAATCCATAACAGGAAACTTAGACGCTGAGGACGCAGAAAGATTAGAAGAGGAGATAAGGAAGATGCAGGAAGAGGAAAGAAGATTGAAGGAGAGTTTGAATTTACAAGAGAGGACAGGAGCTAAATTCACAATAATGTTTAAAAATTGGACGAAATATATTAACGAGGAGCAAAGTCGAGTAACGACATTTATAAATAATTATAAAAATGGAATAAGCAAAACATTTTTAGAAGAAGATAAGAGAATCTATAGGTTAGAATACATCGATAGAATTTCAGTAACAATAGACATGCTCGGACTAAATATAAATGATGTAGCCGAAAGTTTGCTATTGGCAAAAATCGGATTAATTTCAAAATTCATATTTGATAAACAGGAAACAGCTAAATGCGTACAAGAACTAGAAGAGCAGGGCATACACATAATATCGGAAGAACATATGTACGAATTTCTAGAATTCAAAGCGATTATGAATAAGACAGATTTAAATTTGCGATAAAATTACCTATTTTTAAAAAAGAAATGTATTCTTTACATAGGATTATATCTCTACCGATGAATAAGACAGAATTTATAATAACGCCAGAATACGTGGTGATGAATAACGAAGATATGTATTACTACAAAAACAAATGTCAAAAAATTAGAAGTTTATATACATGTAAGAACAACAAAATTGTAAATCAGATAAATGAGAGTTGTCTAAAAAACCTGATCAGCGGAAAAAGAGCGAACTGTGAAACCAGGGATGCTGGGCTCAGGACCAGGATCTTTGAACCGGAAGAGGGATATATCGCAATCTTCAATGGAGAGAATGTGAAGTTGCAAACGGACTGCGGAGAAGAGAGAACGGTGAATGGATCGGCATTAATTGCGTTTAAAGGATGCAGAACAATGGTCAACAACGTCCAGTATGAGGCGGTGGAAAGACTTGACACAACAAAACTAAAATTGGAAATACCCCAAATCGAAGCCATTAAGAAGAATAGAACAACCCAAGAGCTGGGAATACACGAGCTGGAGATGGAGGATATCGAAACAAAACTGCAAACCAGCAGAATACAACCTGGAACAGCAATACACACAACAGCGACGTATACAATGCTAACCATGTTGCTGATAGTGGTGTTGGCCGCCTGTTCAAAAAGGACGACCACCTTCACACCAGATACAACACTTGCGACCCTCACACCAACCATTGCTTCACCTGTCTCCTTCACACCAACCATCGCTCCGTTATGGTCGGTCGTTCAGACTGAGGGGGGAGGAGTTACCGCCTCAGCACATTCCATCGGCGGTCCGCCACCTAAACCCCTTCGGTCGCCAAGCAACTAAAGACCGTACACTTGAATTGGCAACTAAGTTGCCAAACAAACAAACATAGCGGCTACTGCTGAGTCCAAGCCCCAGATATGCATCCGGTCTAATTACAGTCCCACTCCGCTTGATCAGCAGTTTGTACTTAGGCAAGAAGGTTCGAGCCAAGAGATATAAAATAAAGATATTCATTCTGGATTTGACTTTTAATCAAGAAACACAGCTCTTTTATTTGGCTCGGAGATTGGTCTACGATCAATATCAAGGAACCTACTAATTAATATTGATAACTCGCGCAGTTAAACTGCAAGGGTGTTAAAGGCGTATACGTCGAGAACCCTGCGGTGTCTGCCAGGGTCCTGGAGCAGCAGAGCCCCGAGAGCCGATGACAACAGCCCAGCACGGAGTAACAGAGACTAGGGTGGAGCGTTCGTCTAAACTAGTCACCTCTCCCAAGAATCATTCGACGGGAGTAGCTACATCTAATGCATTCGGCCAATTATTTGTAGGGTAAAAATTGTTTACCCTTACTATAGGGCTTTCCAAGGGGAATATTGTGTATCAGATTTCGGTTCTTAAAAACTTTTGGGTGTAGACACATAAAAAATCTCTATTTAAAAATAGCCCCAATCCAGTTCTGGCTAGAGAGAGTATGAGAAAGTGAAGGTCAAAGGCTCTCTTCAAAAACATATGAAGTGGGTGACTAAGATGTACTTTCATACATAATTCATTTTAAAAATCCGCGCCTAGATTCCTGCAATCAAATGATTAGTTTCATAACTTCTTTCTTTGCTGTAAATAAGTTTATTTAATGCGGTCAACTAGTTTTAAAATTCTTTGAAGTACGCTTAATAAATTAAAACTTGTATTAACAACTTAGTGTATATTTTTATAACACAAAAAATTTGATTTAAATTAAAACGCCAGAGGGCGAAAATAAAACCCGCCAAAGCCCCCAAGCGACATCTGGCTGACAGCTTTTTAAGGCGCCGTTCCCACTGCTTAGCTCGTAAAGTGTCATCTATGTGTCAAGTATTTTTATATAAGTCTTTTTTATGTGTCCACAGCCAAGTGTTTTTGAGATCCCAATCTGATATATGAAACAAGTACACAATATTCTCCGTGGTGAACCCTACAGTCAGGGTAAACATATTTTATCCTTGGCCGAATGCATAAGCTGCGGCTGTATTAATTTAACATTGTCTTAGTACTGGCTGTACAACCATTAAATTAATAGTACAAGATCCCACAGCCAATACGAAATAACCATTAAGCCATTCATAATCATCTCCACCCCCATTTTTGTCTACAACCTTAGATCTTTTTTTACCCATAAATGACTATACCAATTAGCTATGGCCAAGAACAAGTGTATATGTCTCATAAACAGCCCCTCACGCATACACACATATATGCACACACACACGTTAGAGACACAACCGTGTGGGTAGCGGCCTCAGAATACTCCCACAGTCTGTCCCGGCTTGTCGTAAGAGGCGACTTAAGGTGACAAGGGGATGTTTCTGCCCAGAGAGGGCCCCTATGTTGGCACGATTCTGACCTCCATTAACTTGGTAATGGTCAGATCAACTCCTCTCCGGTGCAGTTAAAGCAGCTCGTAACCTCCGTAAAGACGTCAGGTATCCCCGGACAGACCATCCACACTGTGATGCGTCTAGGAAATACGAGAAGGCGACTAAGGCCGAGACCAGTAAGGCCCTAGGACTGAAAACTGGACCCCCGACATGGAACGACGACCCATGGGCTAACGATAGCAGTATTCTAGCACCTCAGTAAGCGGAGTGAAATCTTGCTGAAATGGCTGCTAGGCTAATGCTGCTACCGCCCCCGTCCCGTTAAAAATTGGCAAGTCTCCTAGAACGCTCTCTAATTCGGCACCATTCATTTGGCGGCACAGGTTCAGATGTAACATTCCTGATCTACGCGGATTCTGCTATGTACATCTAACCCCATAAGGGCAGATGTCAACCCTAGCATGGCCTCCCTGCTT
The DNA here is from genome assembly GCF_018152265.1 of Drosophila ficusphila. Classification (NCBI taxonomy): domain Eukaryota; kingdom Metazoa; phylum Arthropoda; class Insecta; order Diptera; family Drosophilidae; genus Drosophila; species Drosophila ficusphila. The sequence continues at coordinate 1,109,003 of NW_025064156.1, forward strand.
TGCAAAGATAACCATGGAATCACTTAACGCGACTGTGCAACGATTAGAGACAACGACTAGGAGTTGGGACCCAACAGAATGAGCGATAATTACGCAACACCCAAAGAAAAATCCAACGAGAAAGAGGAAGAGTTTGCATTCCGAAGGAATAGCAAAATCCTTAGATCCTTCTAATCCTTGGATGCTCAGCGCCAGGGGACCCCCCGAAGAGAATCGCCCAACCATCGAAAAGGAGTTTCGAGGTTCTGGGGGAAAAGCAAAATGCTGGAAGGGCGGCGATCGATCCACCAACCAATGAGGGATCTGATCGATAGCATCATGGCCCTTTACACGACGGCAGACGAAGAGATGCCAATTGTGACATCTCCTGTAAAGCCCAAGCCACCCGAGGGCAAAAGGGCAAGAAGCGAGAGGGGTGAAAACACTTCACCACCACTGAGACCGAAGAAGCCCAGAGGCCATGCAGAGCCCAAATCAAAGAGCCCAAATCCCAGAAAGCGCCGTCTAGGCCATCCCCGGCAGATGAGCCTAAGGGAGAGGAACAGTGGAAAAAGGTGGAAAGACGGAAGGCCAAAGCCAAATCCGCCAAAACCAATACCGCCAGAAGCAAACCCGCTAGGCGGGATGCGATTGTGGTGAAGGGGACGGAAAACACCTCCTACACGGACATGCTGCGCTCAGTTAAAAGCGAACCATCGCTAAAAAGCCTCGCGCAACATGTAAGAGGAATTCGGAAGACGGCAAAGGGAGATCTGCTCTTTGAGCTCTCAAGGCCGTCAGACCCGAACACAAGGGCGCTGGAAGAAGCCGTAAAAGGCTTTCTGGGATCGAAAGCGGAGGTAAGGACCCTGACTGAGACATCGCTGGTCGAGGTCAGGGACATTGATGAGGTCACGACAGAGGAGGAATTGCTGGAGGCATTGATAACCCAGTTTGGTGAAATCCAAGTCACCAGGTCCTCTATTGTGTCACACCGGAAGGCATACGGCGGCACACAGACGGCGTCACTTAAGCTCCCAGCAGACACGGTGAACAAGCTGGTGGAGACGGGAAAAGTTCGAGTGGGCTGGGTAATATGCCGCATAAGAAGGAAAGTGCAGCCAGTCCGCTGCTTTAAGTCCATGGACTATGGTCGCACGGCTAGCAGATGTTCTGAAGAGGCCAACTACAGAGACACCTGTTTCAGATGTGGCGAATCTGGCCACAAAGCCAAGGACTGTAAAAAGAGTCCAAAATGCATATTATGCGCCAGGAAGGGAGAAAAGGACACGGACCACACTGCTACTAGCGGCAGGTGTCCATACCTTAAAAAGGCGCTGACCCAAATCCGACAACGATGATCCGCATCTACCAGCTGAACATGAATCACTGTGAAGCTGCGCAAGACCTGCTAGCACAGAGTCTCCGGGAGAATAGGTCTAACATAGCCATTCTGAGTGAACCCTATCGCATAAAACCCTCCAATACGTGGGCAGGGGACAAAATGCGAAAGGCAGCAACGTGGAGCTGTGGACAATACGCCACTCCACTCACAGACATCATGTCAGAAAAGGGTTTTATAAGAGCTAAAGTAGGCTGGCTATACGTATATAGCTGTTACCTCCCTCCATCGCTAAGCCTGGAGGAGTTCACAGGTATACTTGACTTAATGGTCAGAGACGCGAGAGACAAGTCACCATGCTTAATCGCCGGCGATTTCAACGCATGGGCGATCGACTGGGGTAGCGTCAGTACAAACTCGAAAGGGAGAGCAGTTCTTGACGCGTTTGCGGCGCTGGAGGTCACCCTTCTGAACAACGGTTATCCATTTTTTTTAAATTTTTTTTTTTTTTTTTTTTGCGCGTAGTCCCACGGCCCACAATCCCGCCCAACCGACCGAGGGGCGACCGCCGTGTAACGTACGGCACGATTCGCGATAAATTTTGACGCGATTTTTAAAAGAAAAAAAAATTAAAAAACGAAAGGTGAGGAAAGAAAGTTAAATGTTATTTTAATTTTAAATTTAACGATCTAATTTTGTGCCAGAAATGTTAGTATTGATCTTTTTAGGAGTTCCAGAGAGTCAGAAGAAGATACTATAGAATACAGTCTATTATAGTCTGGCGGTCATAGTCGGGCTCTCGCTCCTGTACCTACCAGAGTCAGTAGATATAAAACGGAATCCCTTGATAAGGATGTCTTCGAGTATATGCTGCAAGGACTGCACCCAAGTGGCACAGCCACAGACATGGCCAGCCAGGTCATGGGATACGTGACCCGGGCATGCAATGCTTCCATGACAAAGACTGGAAATGGGCCTGACAGGCAGCCCGTTTACTGGTGGAACGATGACATTGCCAAAGCTCGGAAAGAGTGCTTCCGTGCCAGACGAGCATAATAGAGAGCACTAAGACGTGGGGTTACCCACGCCCCCGCCCAACAATGCACCTTCAAGGAGAAGAGGCGAGCGCTCAAAGTCCTGATAAAAGAGAGCAAGAAACGGCTGTTCCTGGAACTGTGCGACCAGGCGGATTCGGACCCCTGGGGCACAGCATACAAAATGGTGATGAAGAGGCTGCACGCTTTTAGGCCAGCTAGCCCAAAATGCCCGGATCTGTTGGGGAAAATAGTAGTCCACCTATTCCCGCACCAACAGCCCAGAAGGATAGACAGGTTGGCAAACGTGAACTGGAGCGATACCACCTCCGATTGTGTGACAAAAGAGGTCCTGCTAGCAGCGCGGCGAATAAAACCAGGGAAAGCTCCCGGCCCCGACGGAATACCGAGCGCGGTCATGAGGAATGCCAACGAGCTTCAACAAAGCTAATTTGCTTCTCTTTTCAGCAGGTGCATCTCGGAAGGGGTGTTCCCCAAGTGCTGGAAGAGACAGAACCTAGTTTTGATCCCAAAGGGAGGTAAAGTGCCGGAAGACCCCTCAGGATACCGACCGATCTGCTTTCTAGACACCGCTGGCAAAGCCCTAGAACGGGTCATATGCTCCAGACTAGAAGGCTCAATCAACAGCTCAGGAGGTCTGTCCGACTCCCAGTTCGGCTTCAGGAAAGCCCGCTCTACGAAGCAGGCTATCCAAGAAGTCGTAAATCTGGCTGCTAGAGAAATTGAAGGTAAACGGTGGCGGTGGGGCACCAAGGAGTACTGCCTGGTGGTGACGCTAGACGTCAAAAATGCTTTTAATTCGGTTAGCTGGGCAAGGATCCTAGGATGCCTGGTTAGCAAGGGCATTGATCCAACCCTAACCCGAATTATAGAAAGCTACCTAAGCCAACGAGTGCTACGCTACGAGACCAATGAAGGAAGGAAAACATACAGAGTCACGGGAGGAGTTCCCCAGGGATCGGTCCTCGGACCGACGCTGTGGAACCTTATGTACGACGGGATCCTCCGACTGACACTCCCACCTGGCGTAAAGATGATCGGCTTCGCAGATGACGTTGCCATTGTGGCAGTTGCTAAACACACACACGAGCTGGAGGCTTTTTCTCTAAGTCGCGACTCTCCTCTCGTGAATTTATTATTTTAAATTTCAAATTAAAATAAAATTTAACTTAACTTAACTTTTCTTTCGCGTCAAAATTATCACAAACCAAAAAAAAAAAAAAAAAAAAAAAACAATGCCGGACTTAGCCTTGCAGAGCATAAGACGGAGGCGGTGCTTATAAGCTCCAGGAAGGTCGTGGAGAGCGTGACACTCACAGTGGGTGGCACAGCCATAAGATCCCGACCCCATCTCGGCTATCTAGGAATAATCCTGGACCACAGGCTCTCCTTCAAGGAGCACTTGAAGTATACAGCCGAGAAGGCCTCGACAGCCTGTTCAGCACTGGCCCGCATCATGCCAAGCACGAGGGGACCCAAGGAGCTGCGTAGACGCCTACTGAGCAGCGTTGTTAGGTCAATAACGACCTATGCGGCACCAATTTGGGCAGACGCCACAGCAAACAAGACCTATACGAAAGAGGTAAGAGCGGTCTACAAAACTTGTGCCCTGAGAATCGTCAGCGCGTTTCGAACGGTCTCAGGAGATGCAGCTGAAGTTCTGGCCGGAATGATGCCATTCGACGTAGGCATACGCCAGCTTGCATGCGCACACGAGGTTTCCCTAGAGGAAAGCAGGAAGAGATCCCTTGCTGAGTGGCAGCGAAGATGGCACTGCTCCGTTAGTGGCAGGTGGACTTTCAAGCTCATCCCTAGGATAGAGGTGTGGCTAGAAAGGACGCATGGGCAGGTAAACTATTACGCATGGGCAGGTAAACTATTACCTGACTCAGTTCCTGAGCGGCCGATTCGGGCACGCGGAAGACCCGTTCTGCCCAAGATGTGACACTAGTTGTCCAGAAGATGCTGAGCACGTCATCTTTACCTGCTCAAGGTTCAGCAGACGGAGGGATGAGCTTCAAAGACAGTGCGGCGAGCCGCTGACACCAGAGAACCTGGTCACCAACATGCTGGCAAGCGTCTCAAATTGGGAGGCAGCTGCAAAAATAGTGAATAGCGTCATGAAGGAGCTGAGGCGTGAGGAACAAGCCAACAGAAGAAGCCTCTAAGGCTATACTTCCCCCCGAGGTAATACCAAACGGTTGTACCGGGGGGCAGTAATATGTGCAATAAACAGGCGTAGTCCTGGTTTCACAAGGGCCACTTGAGTGTACTGCGGTACGCCAAAGTCTATGTGGATAAAAAAAAAACAAAAAAACACGTTACAGACATCGAAGTAAATTTGTTGCGTGCCGGACGTGTTTTATTTCCGAGTTCGCGAAAACAAGTTTTTATCGAAGTGATCCGTGTGTGCATTATACAGAAGTGAAAAAGTGGGGTCGGCCCCCCTGCGGGTGAGTGGAAAGCCCTTTTCACTCAATTTCGCAATTGGACTAGGTCAGACCTAAAGCGTTGCATACAACTAGGAGGCAATTAGGAAAACAAAAAACAATAAAGGATGGCGAGTCATGGCTCTGGCCCGGTTAGCAATAGTAAGGAGGCGCATCAGGGCAAGGCTGCAAGCGTAACAGCCAAAAACATTGTTGCGTCAGAAGCTGACCTATTCAAGCTGAGTGATAAGATGGGGAGATCACCGACAAACGTCCCGAAATCTCCACCCATTTTTTCGCCTGCAGTAGAGCACGAACAGTCGGAAACGGCTTATGCCGGAGGTCCCACAGAAGCTGGGATCTTCAATTTTAGGACGATTTCTGAGAAGGGACTGGCTCCGCTTATCACCAAGGGTAACATAGATGAAGTCACTGGCATGGTAGCTAAGGCGAGGGTGATGGTGACGATTTCTATGAAGGAACTCATCGCCCTTCAGAAGTCGGTAGTGAAGATTCTGGAGAAGGCTTCTAAGAATCGTAGAGAACAAAATGCCACACAAAAGAGATCACGCGAAAGCCCTAGCGCCGGTAAGCTTTCAGCCCCAAAAGGGCAGAAGGTGCCTCAGCCTTGCGGCACAAACAACAAAGTGGTGAAATCCATCATCTACGCCAATTCTGCAGGGAAAAGTTCTGCCCCTTTCCGCCAAGCCATGCGGCCAAAGGCACGACTGAGGGCGCAGAAAAATGGTCAACAGTTACCAGAAAACCGAAAATAAGCAACTGCAAAAAAAACTCCCGCCACGCACAGATGCACTAGCCGTCAAGTGTGGTGAGGGGATGCAGTATGCAAAAGACCTGAAGCTGGTGGAAAATAACCCAACTTTGCAGCAGCATAAGAATTGAGTTAAAGGCATTCGGATGACTGGTAGTGGCAACCTCATCAAAATGATGAAAACGGCCGACTCAGACACATCCCGGCTACAGAAGGCAATGCAGGAAACTCTGTCTGATAAGGCAGAGGTTAATTGAAGGAATTGAAGGAGCTGATCCAGGTAGAGATTAGGGACATAGCTGAGTTTTCATCGAAGGACGACATAATCCATGCGGTTCGCCAATTACAATGGCGGCATTCCGCCAGCGGCCAGCCCTTCCCTGAGGAAGGCTTGTGGGCGAAGGCTCTCAGCGATGCTACAAATGCCTCGCATTTGGTCACATGGCCTTGCACTGTCGTAGCAAGGACGATAAGGGAAAAGCGTGTTTCAACTGCTGTGGACTGGATCACATGTCCAAAAACTTCAGTAAATAGGCACGTTGCATAATATGCGCAAGTGTCAATGGCGTAAACTGCAAGCATCATACGCTTAGCAGAAGTTGCCCAGCTTTCCAGAAGGCCATTAAAGCAAATGTTAAATATAAATTCTGCAATTGAATTTAAACCATTGCAGAGCGGCTCAGGACTTGGTTGCACAAATAGTGCGAGCCTTAAAAATAGGACTGGCCATACTGAGTGAGCCATACGCAAGTAAGCACGATGGTGGTCCAGCAATTTGTAGCTGCAGTCCGAGACCACTGCAAATCCAATGCTGGCATTCAGGCAGAGTTTTTGTTAGAGCAAAGGTGGGTAGCCTTACCATCTATTCATTGCACCTATCGTCGACTGAGTGAGCCATACGCAAGTAAACACGATGGCATTTAGTTCCAGAACACCCAAGGTGGTCTAGCAACTTGTAGCTGCAGTCCGAGACCACTGCAGATCCAATGTTGGCATTCAGGAAGAGGTTTTGTTAGAGCTAAGGTAGCCTTACCATCTATTTATTGCACCTAGCGTCGACTTCCAAACATTTGGCGGCATTGGCGACGAAATTCTGGATGACGCTAGAGGACGACACCCTATTATCAATGCCGGTGACTTCAATGCCTGGGCACCTTAGGGGCCACATACTGTTGGACGCGTTTGCCCGGTCAGGTCTCTCTCTGAAGGCGGGCCATCACCATAGCATTAAGAGATGGGCGTTTTAAACGCAAAATCACCAATGCGTCCACTTGATTCCGAGTTTCTACCCTCGACCCTCAAGCCATGACCTTATCGGCGGAAGACCCTTCTTATGTCGATCGTAAGAGCGCCAATGAAAATTTGGTATGTATTAAGGAAGTGACTTGGTCAGCATGCAAAGCTTCCATGCAATGGAGACGTGCGGGTGAAAATGGATAATCACTGGTGTATTGGTGGAACAATGCCTTTACCTGGCAAGACGGCAATATATGCGCTCTTGAGGCACGCCGAACTTCGCCTCTCTCCAACACCTCTACAAATCCCTGCGGTCGGCTCTTAAAAAGAGATCTCCGCTAGCAAAAAACGCTGCTTCGCAAAACTATGCGATTACTCTGATGCACGTCCCTTGGGCACAGCGTACAAGCTGGTAATGGGAAACTGGTGGCCTTCAGCCATGTCCTGAGAAAAGGCGCACATTTTTCCGCCGAGTGAAGCGCTGCAGCCACAGCAAGAGTCCTTCCCGCTACAAAGTGAAATTAAAATGATAACCTAGCGGCCTATAGACCACTCTGCTTGCTTGATACAGTGGCAATGGTATATGAGAGGCTCATCTTCAACCGTATGAAGATGCTCTTGCTGAAGTCCGGGCTTATCACAAAATCAATTTGGAATTAGGAAAGAGCACTCCACTATGGAGACGATCGGGCTGGTACACAAACTGGCCTCTGAGGCAATCTAGGGAGCACGTTGGTGGTAGCCAAAAATACTGCCTTGTGACAACTCTGGACATTAGGAACGCATTTAACACAGCGAACTGGGAGCGGAAGCCGAAGCAATAACAAATGCGTTTATCGAGCAAGCTTCCCACTGGCTATGTGCTAATGGCTTGAAGATCGCCGAGCACAAGACGGAATTCGTCTTGATTAGCAGCAGAAAGGCGGTAGAAACCGTCGAAATAGTAGTCGGAAGGACTACTATACTTTCCAAGCTGGACCACCGGCTTACGTAAAAATTTCATCACGAGGTGACAGGCAGCAAAGCTGCTAAAGTAGCCACGTCTTTAGGTAGAATGTTAGGGAATGTCAATTAGCCAAAACAGCAGAGTAGGCACCTTCTTGTCAACGTGGTGAAATCCACAATTATGTATATGGCACCAATCTGGGCTCCAGCCATGTCTATGCCCTCCGATGACAGTGCGCTTTTTCTAGCCGCCCTGACGCCCCTAGACCTGCGTGGCAAAGACGATGGAGTGGTAGCTCAAAGGGCAGATGGACGTATAAGATTCTGCCCGATGTGGAGCGTTGGGCAGAAAGAAAGCACGGTCAAGTTGACTTCTACATGACGCAACTACTGTTAGGACACAGGTGCTTCCAATCCTATCTTCATAGGTTTGGCATGAGACGGACACACTATGCTGGGTCAATCGAAAACGCAGAACATGTTTTCTTTGTCTGTCTGAGATTTGAAACTAGAAGGCATGAGCTCAGCTTCGCAATAGGGTAGGCGTTTACGGTCTCTGACCTGATGGATACGCTGCTGGACTCACAAAACAATTGCCGTAAGCAAAATGACAATTTTTGTCTATCGAAATATTTATCGACTTGGGCATGCATAACAGCCTTGTGGACATTTTTAATCCGAGGAGGTCCTCTACGCAGAGAATTCCTAGGGATTTGGATTCCCTGGATTGGTCGATTATTTCAAGATTTTATCAACTCAGAAATTAAAAAAAATTCACGAGGATATAAATAAGTCGACAACAACTTGCCTGGAATTAATATTCGCCCAGGTGGTTATTCTCGATGAGGAGATTACTTTTAAATAAAAACAAGAAAGGAAGCTAGCTTCGGCAAGCCGAAGCTTATATACCTTATAAAGGTTAAACAACATTGAAGCTAAGACGATTTTTCTATTCATTTTCCATATTTTCGACTATAGATCATATTTTGATCAAATTTACTTCGTAATTCAAGAGTCGTTTTTTTATTTCCGTTATTTCTATATAAATTTTTCGATCTTTTCTATGGCAGCTATAAGATATAGTTGTCCGATTTTTATGAAACTTTTTTCTCAATATAAGAGCTGTTAAAAAACTTGAAATTCAAAAAATCGTGCTCGTGGGATGAAAAACAACGATGTTATAAATTTATTTCCATTAATTCTATATATATTTTTCGATCTCTCCTATGGCAGCTTTATGATAGAGTTATCCGATTTTGATAAAATTCTAAAAAAGTCGATCTAATCAAAAACAACGGCGTGAGAATTTTTTATTTCATTCTCTCGTATGGGAGCTATCCGATATAGTCGGCCGATCCGGCCCGTTCCGACTTATATACTGCGTGCAATAACTACACACCTTTTGGGAAAGTTTCAGCAAGATAGCTTTAAAACTGAGAGACTAGTTTGCGCGGAAACGGACAGATGGACAGGCAGACAGACAGACAGACGTACAGACGTATTCCGATTCTGCTCGTGATGCTGATCAAGACTTGTAACGAACTGCTTTTTGACTTTCGCTCGCTACGTAAACGTGGGGCTAGCTCAGCTGAGTTTGTGTGTTCGTCTCACCAAATTTATTGTAGCGTGATTGGTTTTATTATTTGTAGATTTACAAAAAAATATTCGGCTTCTGGCTCTGCTCGCTGATGAATATAACGCCCCTGTTGACGCCGGTAGTGTCTCCCGCGTCGACTCCTGCGGCGGCACGCCTGTCGCGCGTCCTCTGCCTTGCCGAGTCTTTCGGGCACCGGTCGCGTACTAAGCTCGCTACAAGTCTCCCCCGGCGGATGTTAAGCAGAAAACCTTACTGGAGGGCTAAGCAGTGTTGCTGCAGTCAACACTTTACGCTCCGCCCTGAAGTCGGTCGGGATTTCGTCGGCTGGGCCTCGGGAGGTCCTCACTCTCGTGTGGACCGACTCCGGGCACCTTTCGCACAACTCCCTCGGATTTTCGTCGGCTGGCCCTCAGCAGGTTCTCAATCTCTCATGCGAACCGACGCTGGGTACCTCTCGCACAACATCCACTGGATCTTCGTCGGCTGGCCCTCAGCAGGTTCTCAATCTCTCATGCGAACCGACGCTGGGTACCTTTCGCACAACATCCATTTACTCGGACTCCCCCAATACCGTCGTTTTCGAGACTCGTAGACGCACGCTACAACTTACCTTTTACCCTCGGGATCTCAGCTTGGCAGTCTTAGCTTATGTAGACGTGACCGTCGTTGGGCTTCTCGACTCGGCGATCTTGATCCGGATATCCTGGCACTTGTTGTTCACTTGGGCTTTATTCGCTTTGATACGGTCACTTGCACGACTTTCACTTGACTGTCTAGAAATGTGCGCGCGTCCTCCTTTTATACGCCATCCTGGTCCCGCAATTTCCCTTCCTCGGTGGCGTGATCGGGTCCAAAGTGGAGGACAAGTGGCGTGATCGGGTCCAAGTGCAGAACCAGTCCCGTTAGTTCACGGTCATTCCTCTTGTGCTGGTCCAAAGTCCGCCAACTTCACCGTTATACGGGTACAAAGTTCAGGACTTTACCGTTATAACGGGTACAAAGTCCAGAATGGTACCGTTATAACGGGTACAAAGTCCAGAATGGTACCATTAGTTCACGGTCTTTCCTCTTTGCGCGGGTCCAGTCCGCAGACTCACCGTTATTGGGTCCAAAGTCTGCAGACTCACCGCAGCATTGAGTTCAAAGTCCAGAGAGCCGTTATTTCCCTTTTTCCCTCTGCACACAGCGCATCCCGCTGTTGCTATGCAGCTCCCCTGCACTCGAAATTGTAAGGAGTTTTACAACTCCTTACAGACTATATATATTTTATGGGGTCTGAGGTGTCTCCTTTACTGCGTTGCAAACTTCTGACTGAAATTATAATACCCTTTTGCTCTGCAAGGGTATAACAAAATATTTACAGTATTTAACAAGTCTCTTTTATTTGTGGGTATAGTGTTATGGTATCATTCTGGAGCGGGAAAGATGCATTATGCTTTAGAAGGATATGCATATTCAAGTCGGGACGTAACCAGAATTTTCTGTATTCAGAAGAAAAGTAACACGGTAATAACACGGTTTTGACTTTTGATAAGTGAAAAAAAAAAAAAAATTAGTACCGATGTACAGCAAAACTGAGTAATACTTGTATAAAACTAAATAAGGATTGAGATGGATATATATTTGTCTCTTTTGCATTTGAATATATTCTTCGATCTTTTATATAAGAACCTCAAGGGTATAAAAGAAAAGGTATTATCCTAAAAATACTATAAAATGCCTTACGAAATAAAATGGCTCTTTATTTATTAGACACGGACAATGAACAAATGTGGATATTTCTGCTAAAAAATTATGTAACTACACTGGTCGGCATATATATTTTGACAAATTAAAAGTGAAATATATGTTCTCGAAACTTGAACTTGTTTCTTTTAACTGGTATCAATGGAAAGGTAATTTAAATGCCGTTTGAACGATACCATACTTTTCTTTACTCATTCGATATTTATTAAAAAGGGGAATTAAAAAAAAAAATCTGCTTATTTAACGTTTTTCCTCGTCTAGAAAACTAAAATTGTTAGATGCAAAAAGTTTCTTTAAACAAAAATAATAGTAACTGCAAAAAGAATTTTAAAAAAATAATTTTTCTTTTATTTTTTATCTGTCGGGTCATCCAGCCGCAGCAGATATTTAGGTTCTCTTAATGCTAGCTCTTAGCTTATCTGCATAATTACCATCGCTCTCTCTCTGTCTCTTTATCTTTCTATTCGCTCTCTCTCGTTGCTTGTTGGTTTATACTTTGGGTCAGCAATCGGCTGATCCGCGTCTCAATTCAATTCTAACTCTTCCTTTCGATCTCGCGGACCATTTGTAACCGCTTCTGCTAAAATAAAATTTCGCTGCCGTTGCAGAAATCAAAACCCAAACTTTCGTCGTTTAAATTCAATAGCTAATAAAAAAGCTGTTGAGCTAAACAAAGTCTTTTACTTTTCTTTGTGAGTGAGATCGCTTTCAAAGTCATCTTTTTCCTGATGCAGTTTGAAGACAGGATATTCGAAGAGCACGTGAAGAAATTGGAATATTTGTTGTATTCACTGAAGGGCTTGGATAACAAGGAACTCATCCATTCAAACTATGGGTCCTACTACAAACTTTGTCCATGAAGCGATGACGATGCGACTGCGGGACCAGATACTTGCCAATGTCACAGACTTCCAAATCTCCAAGATGAAGCCCTTAATAATATGTTTAAATCTTATAAGATAAACAATAGACTGTATATATAATATCAAACACAATAAATAATCTTAGTTAATACAATTTAAAATTTTGTGTTTTTATTCTTGAAACTTTTCTTAATCATTTTAATTATTAACCTATCATTATAAATGAAATCATTCCTCTTACATTTTTTTAAAAAACAGTTTAAAAATTTTGTTTTTATTTTTAACAAGAAAGGAAGCTAGCTTCGGCAAACCGAAGCTTATATACCCTTTCAGTCATCAAATATGTCGATCAAAATACATAAAGGCTAAACAACATCGAAATTATGACAAATTTTCGTATTCATTTTCCAGATTTAGCTATATTGTAAGGATGCTAATCACGGGCCAGGATAAATACTCAGTCTATCCAGGGTCCCCTACAGAAATATTTATTATTTACGGAGACAGGCAGGACAAGGAGGCGGGTTTCCTAATTAGGTGTGTGACTCGAGGGGGAAAATCGGGGTTCTCTGCGTGCCGTGATCACGCCGATCCCGTCACCCGGGAATCGGTTAGCCGGCCCCGTCATCCGGTGGCCGGTGCTCCTAAATACAAGGAAGGGAAGGATATGAGCGGCCGATCCCGTCACCCGGGAATCGGTTAGCCGGCCCCGTCATCCGGTGGCCGGTGCTCCTAGCTACGAGGGAGGGAAAGATATGGGGAGAAATGGGCGGCTCCGTCACCCGGAGACCGCCCCTTACTGAAAATAACTTCAAGCCGATGGTAGTTTATATTCTTCTTATAGCTTTATTATAATATATGCCAAACCTAACAGTCCCTATTTCCCTACGCGCACATCCTGGCCACCCCGTAGGGTTGGCCCACGGCCGGCTCACCCGTTCACTCCTCGGACTCCATGTCAAAGTGCTCTGGTTGCTTGGTATTTTCCACTCCGATAATTTGCGACTTGCTGCTCCGGGATCTCAAAGACTACTCCCCGATCGGCGAACAGCGGAGGCTGTTCGAAGCTCTCGCTGCTGCTGTCGACCTGCACGACCTCCGTGCAGCTGTCGTCGTCCTGCTTACTCTGCAGCTCCCTTGCACCCGCGTCTCTCTACGCGATCGCGATCCTCTCCTCTCGTGCGTGGCTCTCCTGGTTCGGCCGTCGGCTCTGCCGGTAGTCGGCTGCCGAGAGCGTAAGTTTGGAGAGATGGTGTCGGCAATGTTGCCGGTGATGATCCCGGTGGTGTTCCCGGAGATGATGCTGGCGATGTTGCCGGTGATGATGTTGCTGGCGTTGTGTCGGCAATGTTGCCGAAGTGTGTTGCTGATGATGATGTCGGCAATGTTGCCGATGGGTGTTGCTGGCGTGGCCGGGGATGGGGCAGGTGTTAGCGGCTATGTTGCCGGGGCGGGGTGGCGAGTGCGCCCGCCGGGCAACGTATGTACGGGTGCTCGCCCGTAGGTCTAGCTAAGGAAAAGAGTGCCCTTCATGGGCCTTAAACTACTAATAAGGTGCCCTCCATGGGTCTTTAACTATCCCAAATATTCTACCTTATAAACTATACCTAACTAATATATACATTACGTACAAATGGGGAGGGGGCCCTTGTGAGGGTTACCCAGCGTTGCCAGACGTCCCGATTTTGGCGGGACGTCCCGATTTTTAAATTAAAATTAAATGTCCCGCGCGGGAAAGGTTCAGTCCCGCTTCTTAATGAGAATTCGAACGTGCGGGCTGATAAAGCGCTCAGGAGTGAGAGAGGCGCGTGCGACTGCGACTTCCTCTCTTTCTCTTCGCTCTTTCCTTCTTTTCATTTGCTTATAATTTTCTATTTCACGAAAACGTAAGATTATCAACGAAAGAATAACGATTACTGTTTGTTTTAGTGCAGTGAAGCAGTGATCTTTTAGTGAGTTGCATTGCGTGCGTAATTTAGTTTGATTTTATTAAGCAAACAAAAGTGAGTTTTTCACGTGTTTTTGTTCGTGAACTTTAAAAGAAGTGAAATCTTCACAGAAATATCACGATAAGTGATTGTTATAAATAGTTATTCTCTTATTGTAAGTTAAAATTTGAAATTTGATTTTGATTTCTGTTTATTACTATTTTTTTTATTCAGGGAACGAATAAAACCCAAATATTTAACGAAAAAGTAAATATCATTGGAAAAATTATATTTTTGTTAAAATATATTTTTTATAGCTAATTTTACTATCTATTGTACTTTAACTTAATTTGGATGGAAATAAAAAGATAAATATTTTAAAAACTTTTTTATTATGTCCCGCTTTCGACGTAACAGTCCCGCTTTTTTCACTAAAAAAGTTCCTAAGTCCCGACTTGGCAAAAAAAAAAACTGGCAACGCTGGGGTTACCTCACACCCCATCCCTTCCTCGGGGGTGAGGGAGGACTTTTACTCGGCCGTTTAGGGAAATCTGTATCCGGTAGCGGACGCCGGCTACTTCCTCTAAATATCTCACCTCCCGGTGCCTCGGCTGGCGTAGATGCTGATCGATACGCCTCAGCAGGACTATGGGTACCCACCCGTCGGCGGTGACCCACCCGTCGAGGGCGCGGACCTGGGCGTCCAGTGGCAGGGGATCCTCCGGGAGAGGCTCCTCCTCCGAGTCGGCGTCCTCCTCCGTGTCGGCCTCCTCCATGGGCCATGGGGCCGGGCGGCGGCGTAAGATGCCCGGGCGGCCGGCTGGTTCGGCGACGGGGTTGGCCGGGGGCTGGCGGCAACGCCAGCGCTGCTGGTCGGTGGCCGGCATTGGCCTTACCTGCCGCAAGGGCTTGGGTGGCAGAACGGCGGCCACTGCCGCAATGGCCGCGGTACCATCCGGCGGCGTTGGTGCGCGTGCCGTAGTGGCGGCGTCTGGCTGGGTGGCGGCGTCCGGCTGGATGGTGGCGTCTGGTTGGGTGGTGGCGTCCTGTTGGGTGGCGACGGCCGGCTGGATGGCGGCGTCCGGCTGGGTGATTGTGTCCGGCTGGGGGATCGCCGCTAGGATGGTCCGCACGGCCTTCCGCTGCTGGGAAGCGGCGGATGTGGTGGGCCCGTCAAGGGAACGCGGTCAGCTTGCCCAGGAGCAGCTGCAGCATGTCATTCCCCGTGGGGGTGCTGGCTCCCGCCCGGGCTGTTGCTGCGTCAGCGCTGTCAGGCGTGGGGGTGGTCTGTCCCGTGGCAGCGGCGTCGGTGGCCCGCACCGCCATGGTGGCGGCGGTGCTGACCCCGGCTGAGGCTGAAAGGCAGTGTTTCTGCATCCCCGTCGGACAGGACGATCGTGACCGTCGCCGGACCCCGTGGCTCCTCGTCGTCCGAGCTGAGGGTCACAACCTCAGCATCGGAGACCTCCTCGTATGTGGCGCCCAGTGGGCCCACGGGGATCGGAGTGGCGGTGGCCGGTTGGATGGCGGCGTCCGTTCCTTCTCCTGCCTCGAACAGGGAGGCCACCACGTCCTCCAACGTCAGCCCGTCACACCAAGTTGGACTAATGGCGGGCGACGGCTGGGCGCCGCTGCCGGCTGTGGCCGGCGGTGGTGTCGACCCAGTTGCGGTGGGCGCCGCCGATGGCGGCCGTGGTGGGCGCTCCAGGTTGGTGGCGACCGGACTCGTCGGCGTTGGTGGTCGCGAGGTGCGCCTGGGGCTGGCGGCGCTGGCCGCGATACGCAGCCCTTCCAGCGCGGGCATCGTGGCGGCTGGAGCCGCGGTGTCCGGGTTCTCACCTGGGTCCCGCGCGGCGTGCCGGTCGCGGCGGTGCCGATGGTGATGGCGTCGCTCGTCTCCCGGGTGGTGTGAATGGCGGTGTCGCGAATGTTGGCGGTGCTGTTGAAGCGGGACAGCTCTCGTTCAAGAAACTTCCCTATCCAAGGCTCCGGGTAGTTGTCCTCGTGGCCTCTGGATGTTGGTTCCTCCTCGGTGTCGTACTCGGCGTCAGCGATACCGCAGGATGGAGGCGGTGGCTCCAGGTCGCTGAAGCGGACTCTCTTGGCCCCTTTGCAAAATGGGTTTCGTTGAACCGCTGATGGATCGGGCGTAGGTAGTGCTCCGGCCCATCTTGGGGCCGTGCACGCGTTGGTGTACCTGGTGCTGTGTTGAGCGTCAGGGCGTGGCGGTGAGTACGTCTGGGCGTCCGATGAGTGCGCCCGCGGGTGCGCCGGGGTGGCGGCTTCGGGGTGCGCCTGCGGGGCGGCTGATGCGTGCGCCCGTGGGGCGGCCTGGGTGTGCGCCTGGGTTGGGGCGGCTTGAGTGTGCGCCTGGGTGGCGGCTGGTGGATGTGCCTGTGTGACGACTTCGGTGTGCGCCCGTGGGGCGGCTCATGAGTGCGCCTGAGTAACGGCTTGTGTTTGCGCCCGTGTGGCGGCTTGGGTGTGCGCCTGGGTGGCGGCTTCGGTGTGCGCCCGTGTGGCGGCTTGTGCTTGCGCCCGTGTGGCGGCTTGGGGGTGCGCCTGCGTTGCGGCGGCCGGTGAGTGCGCCTGGGTGGCGGCTCGTCTTTGCGCCCGTGGGGCGGCTTGTGTCTGCGCCCGTGGGGCGGCTTGTGTCTGTGCCCGTGGGGCGGCTTGGATGTGCGCCTGCGTTGCGGCGGCCGATGAGTGCGCCCGTGGGGCGGCTCGTGTTTGCGCCTGGGTGGCGGCTGAGGAGTGCGCCTGGGTGGCGGCGGATGAGTGCGCCTGGGTGCCGGGTGTGTGCGCCGGCGTGGCGGCACGTTTGCTCCGGGTTGGTGCTGGCGAGCTGGTCCTGGTGGGTTGATCAGGAATGGGTGGCTCGAGTTGGAGGGTCAGGCCCCCACACTGTAGTGTGGCTCCGCCATAGCACAGGAAGTCCATACCGAGTAGGAGGTCGTCCAGCACATCCGCCATGATGAGGGCGGAGACGCTGACCCGAGCCTTTCCCAGCTGGATTGTGATTCGCAGAGCCTGCGTGAACTCCCTGCCGGTTCCATCTGCTAACTTCACCCGCGCTCGTACGGCGCGATGATTCTTTCCATCGTGGAGTACCCTTGCCAGGCGCTCGCTTATAAAACTATGCGAGGCCCCCGTATCCAAGGTGGCGGTGAGCGGGCGTTCCTCGACCGTGACCTGTGCGCGGATACGGTTCCGATCCTGTTGGATGGCGTTGGTTACTGGGTGTGGGAGTTCGGTGGGTTCCTCGAGTGACTCCCTGATACTCGAGGCCCTTGGCCGTTTCCCGGCGTCTGATTCCGGCAGCACTCGACAGTGCGTATGCCTTGGCGCCCGCAGTCCCAGCAGAACATGGTCCTCTGGTTCCGGCATTCCGTGGCGTAGTGACCAGCCTGGCCGCAGTTTCGGCAGGCGGTGCTGGGGTCGGTTGACCTGGTGGGCGTGGCCCCTTGGTTGGAGTTTCCTCCGTTGCCTCGGCTGGCGGCATCGTTGGTCGCGTTCCCAGGGCGTGGCACCTGCGGTGTGTGAGCAGGGTTCGCCCTAGGTCGTGCGTTTCTGCTCTGGGGTGGATACTCGGCGTCTGCATTTGCTGACGGGTATCCACGGACGGGTCGGCCTCCGCGGCTGCGGGCAACTTCATAGTTGACCACCAGGTGTGTAAGCTCGGTCAACGTCTTGAAGTCCTGGCGGCGGGTGAACATCTGATACTCGGGCAGCATGTTCTCGTAGACTCGTTCCAATTCTTGCTCCGGTGAGAATCCGGCGCGGCGCATTTGGAGGGGAAGATCGACCAGGTATTCCTTGAAAGGCTCGTTCACTTTCTGGAAGTGAGAGCGGATCTCGTCGTCGAGGCGTTGGTAATACCGGGCGGCAGGAAAAACTCCAAAAATTCCCGGCGGACTTCGGTCCAGGTCCGTCCCTGCAGATCACTGGTTCGGAACCAGCTCTCCGCTCGGCCAGTCAGGAGGACGGTGATAGCGTGCGACAAATACTTCCGGTCGATCCGGTAAGTATCCGCTCGTTCTTCGATGTGCTCCACGAAGCTGAGCGGATCGGAGATGCCGTCGAAAGACAGTCCCCATTTGGTCGCCTTGTCGATCACCATCCCGTAGACGCCTGCGTCGGACTGGGATGCACTGGCGCGTGCGGTGCCCTCTGATTTCCCTCGCGTCCCTGGGGACGGGGAAGTGCTGCGTGGTACGGCCAGCGTGTGGTTGCTGCTGGGTACCTTCTCCTGGTAGGGTGGTATCGGTGACGGTGGTTTGATGTCTCCGGAAGGGGTGTATTTGCGTTCCAACTCCCCAAGCCGGATCAGTGTGTCCTCGGAGTGTTTCGGTTGCTTGGCGAACGCGTATAGTCGGGCTCGCTGTTCCTCGACTGTGCCGTTCTGCTCCAGGCCGAGATCGAGAAGGATAGCCTCGAGCTCGTGCTTCTTCCTGTATGAGATCCAAGAGACTCCCATGTTGCTTAGTGTGTCCTGGTTGTGCTTGTAGTCCTGTGTGTCCTTGAGTGTCCTGGCTAGGGTGCAGGAGCGGCGATGTGTGTCCTTGGATTGTTGAGTGTCCTTGAAGTCCTGGGGAGGATGTGTATCCGTGTTACCCTTGAGGGGTGTGTATCCTGCTGGTCCTTGAGGGGATGTGTACCCTTGATGTCCTTGAGTGATCCTGGTGATCGGCTGTCTTCCTGTGGCTCTGTTGATTGACTGTCTTCCTGTGGCTCTGTTGATTGACTGTCTGTGTGTGTCGGCTGGCGACCTAAATACTTCTCGGCTTTGCCGGCGTCGGGCGTCCCGTTTGGTAAGGGACCAGTAGTGCGTAAGGGAACTAAGTTTTGTAATCGCGTGGTTGCCGGCTGCGGCGTCCACGTGGCTTAAGTTTTGCGGCTCTCTTCTCTCTATTTCTCCTTCTATTCCCTCGTGTGACTGAGCGTCTACGTGCTCGTGTGTGTGTGTAGTAGCTTGCCTTTATTTCGTGTCGTGTGCGACGACATTTTTCCTCTCTCGTATGACTGTACTTGCTTGCGTTTGTTTTGAGTCGTGTGCGACGACTTTTCCCTCTGTTGTAGTTTCTCTCCTCGCAGTTACTTTTCCCTATTCCTCTTTCGTTGAAAAAACGTGTTTCCCTAGCTTTCGTCCCTAACCTCAAATTTTGACCTAATTTCGACCTGATTTTTCTCCGCCACGAAGGATGAAAATGTCCTTTCATTATCCTGCCTAGTCCCTGTTCGGGCGCCATCTGTAAGGATGCTAATCACGGGCCAGGATAAATACTCAGTCTATCCAGGGTCCCCTACAGAAATATTTTTTATTTACGGAGACAGGCAGGAAAAGGAGGCGGGTTTCCTAATTAGGTGTGTGATTCGAGGGGGAAAATCGGGGTTCTCTGCGTGCCGTGATCACGCCGTCGGCCCGTCAACCGGGCGACCAACGGACCTGGGCAGGCCAAGGGCGACCGATCCCGTCAACCGGGAGTCGGCTGTCCGGCCCCGTCAACCGGTTGCTGGTGCTCCAAGGAGAAGGAGGTAGTGAGCGGCCGATCCCGTCACCCGGGAATCGGTTAGCCGGCCCCGTCAGCCGGTGGCCGGTGCTCGGACTACGAGGAAAGGGGTAGGAGCGGCCGATCCCGTCACCCGGGAGTCGGTTGGCCGGCCCCGTCATCCGGTGGCCGGTGCTCCTAAATACAAAGAAGGAAGGGTATGAGCGGCCGATCCCGTCACCCGGGAATCGGTTAGCCGGCCCCGTCATCCGGTGGCCGGTGCTCCTAAATACAAGGAAGGGAAGGATATGAGCGGCCGATCCCGTCACCCGGGAATCGGTTAGCCGGCCCCGTCATCCGGTGGCCGGTGCTCCTAAATACAAAGAAGGAAGGGTATGAGCGGCCGATCCCGTCACCCGGGAATCGGTTAGCCGGCCCCGTCATCCGGTGGCCGGTGCTCCTAAATACAAGGAAGGGAAGGATATGAGCGGCCGATCCCGTCACCCGGGAATCGGTTAGCCGGCCCCGTCATCCGGTTGCCGGTGCTCCTAACTACGAGGGAGGGAAAGATATGGGGAGAAATGGGCGGCTCCGTCACCCGGAGACCGCCCCTTACTGAAAATAACTTCAAGCCGATGGTAGTTTATATTCTTCTTATAGCTTTATTATAATATATGCCAAACCTAACAGTCCCTATTTCCCTACGCGCACATCCTGGCCACCCCGTAGGGTTGGCCCACGGCCGGCTCACCCGTTCACTCCTCGGACTCCATGTCCAAGTGCTCTGGTTGCTTGGTATTTTCCACTCCGATAATTTGCGACTTGCTGCTCCGGGATCTCAAAGACTACTCCCCGATCGGCGAACAGCGGAGGCTGTTCGAAGCTCTCGCTGCTGCTGTCGACCTGCACGACCTCCGTGCAGCTGTCGTCGTCCTGCTTACTCTGCAGCTCCCTTGCACCCGCGTCTCTCTACGCGATCGCGATCCTCTCCTCTCGTGCGTGGCTCTCCAGGTTCGGCCGTCGGCTCTGCCGGTAGTCGGCTGCCGAGAGCGTAAGTTTGGAGAGATGGTGTCGGCAATGTTGCCGGTGATGATCCCGGTGGTGTTCCCGGAGATGATGCTGGCGATGTTGCCGGTGATGATGTTGCTGGCGTTGTGTCGGCAATGTTGCCGAAGTGTGTTGCTGATGATGATGTCGGCAATGTTGCCGATGGGTGTTGCTGGCGTGGCCGGGGATGGGGCAGGTGTTAGCGGATATGTTGCCGGGGCGGGGTGGCGAGTGCGGCCGCCGGGCAACGTATGTACGGGTGCTCGCCCGTAGGTCTAGCTAAGGAAAAGAGTGCCCTTCATGGGCCTTAAACTACTAATAAGGTGCCCTCCATGGGTCTTTAACTATCCCAAATATTCTACCTTAATATTCTACCTTATAAACTATACCTAACTAATATATACATTACGTACAAATGAGGAGGGGGCCCTTGTGAGGGTTACCTCACAATATGATAACGTTCTTCGATTTTGATAAAATTTAATTCGGTATTCAAGAGTCGTTGGAAAACTCAATATTCCAAAAATCATGCTTGTCTGATGAAAAACAACGATGTTATTGTCAATCCGGGAGAGTTTTCCCGGAAAAATTACGTTTATAAATTTAAACTAATAGAGACTGGCGACTCGCGGCTGGGGAATTTTCTAAAGAAGGCGAAAAAGACGAAAACGAATTTGGTTCCAAAGTTTATTGCTGCCAGCTGCTTCGAGGTTCGATCGGTTAATGTTCTCCCGAGAGCAGCATACCATTTCGCATAGCCACGAACTGAAAAGCTTATCAGTTAGATCGGCTATGCTCAAGTTTGAGTGCAACTGATAAGCTGTTGTACATTGGTTTAAGGTGATTTGTTTACATTCTGGCTGCATATATTCAATTAATTCTTTCTTTTCATCTATCCTTAAAACTAACAATAAAATTTAATCTACTGCTCCAACATTCCGGCCCCGTTGAAGGCCTCCGGCGCTTTAACCTCCTCGTTAGGAGCGTTGCTTACTGGCAGTAATGCCAGCTTGTGGACGGCGCGCTTTTTTTTTTTTTTTTAAATTACGGTATTAAATTATCGAACCTTCTCGCAATGAGACTAACGACAAGTATTCAAATCTTAGCCTAATACATATAATTAATTAGTTAAAATTAAGATTAAGATTAAATTTTTTTTTTTTTGGTAAAACGGCCCTAGCTATTGTTGCTGGGTGGGGAGATCTCTTCGCCGGAGTCGTGTGTGGCTAGTGGTCCACGTTAAAGACCGCGCCAGCCTGTTTGGATGAGCCTGTAGCTTGATCGTATACTTTGCTTTTACTTTGTCGATTTCCTCTTTAACAGATTCCACGTTTAAATCCATGTGAATATTTTCATTTCGTATTGCCACGGTGCACCCGTTATTGTTCTTAGTATTTTTGATTGGGCTCTCTGGATCACTTCTAGGTTACTAACGCATGCGTTCCCCCATAGCTCGGAGCCATACTTCCAAATTGGTTTGAGAACTACATTGCACAGAAGTACCTTGTACTCCAATTTAAGCGGAGAGCGAGCATTTATTAGCCAGTGTAGGCTTCTTGCTTTTAATTTTAGTTGTGTTCTCTTGGCTTCGATGTGCCTTCTCCAGGTAAGCCGTCTATCAAGGTGGACTCCAAGATACGTTACTTCCGTTGTTTGTGGAATATGGATGTTGTTCAGAGATGGTGTGGGGCAAGTTTGTCTATTAAGGGTAAAAGTAACGTGTTTGCACTTTTGCTCGTTAACTTTTATGCGCCAATCTGCTAGCCATTTCTCCAAAAGCCCGAGATGAGCTGATAGATTTTGCGTTGCTCTCATGGGGCACTTAGATCGACTTAGAATGGCAGTATCATCAGCAAATGTTGAGGTTATTGTAAGGCCGGTTGTCGGAAGGTCTGCTGTATATATATACAGCGTTGGTCCAAGCACGCTTCCTTGAGGTACTCCAGCTTCGATTGGATGGTAATCGGAGAGGAAATCTTTACACCGTACTGCGAAACTTCTATGCACAAGATATGACTCCAGTATTTTGTGGGTGTTCTGTGGTAGCAAATTTTGAATTTTATAAATCAAGCCGTCTAACCAAACGCGGTCGAAGCCCTGGGCGACATCCAGAAAGACTGCGGAACAGTACTCTTTCAAATGTATTTCGTATCTCTGCGGTTATTCGGTTTACTTGTTCAATGGTTCCGTGTTTCTCGCGGAAACCAAATTGGTGGCTTGGGATGGCATCGTGGGACTGCAGGTGTTCTTTTATACGATTCAGCAGAAGCTTTTCAAATATCTTTGATAGGCACGGCAGAAGACTGATTGGCCTATATGATGAAGGCTGGGACTTGTCCATTCCAGCTTTATGGATCATAGTGATAACGGACTTTTTCCATTGTTGTGGATAATAGCCCCATTTCATCATGCTGTTGAATATGGTGGTGAGAAGATTTACTGCACAGCTTGGCAATTCCATAATAATTTTCGGGGAGATTAGATCGTGTCCTGGCGCTTTCTTTTTTTCCTGAGCCTCGATCACTATTGTCACTTCTCTTGATTCGAATGCGATAGGCAGGGTAGCCTCTGGAGTGATGATTGTTGGGAGCACAAAGCTGTTTGTTGATGGAAGCGGTTTGAAGACGTTTTCCAGATGCGCAGCAAATACATTCGCCCTCTCTTCGTTGCTGCGAGCCCACTCTCCTGTTTGTGTGTGTAATGGCGATTCGCTTTCGATTGGTGGACATATACCCGATTTAGCTTTCCACAGTGGATATCGTCTGCTGTTAGGGGAGAGATTCTGCAAATAGAATAATTGAGATCGATTACTTTCATCTTCTAGGGCTGTGCGTAGAAGATAGTTGTCTGTTTTGAGCCGCTCCTTCGAGGCAGGCGATCTGTGGGCTTGCCACTCCCTCCGAAGCCTTCTCTTATTGCGTAGCAGTTCGTTGATATGCCCAGAAGCTCGACTGTTGCTAAAATTAGAATTAAACTTACAAGCCGATATTGATGGCTTCCCAAACATGTACCAAAAGAAGAGATTGATAGCTCAGTTGAAGCACTAGTGTCTGTTATGTCACTAGCTGCTCAACACTCTTCTTTTGGTACATGTTTGGGAAGCCATCAATATGGGTACTTACATACTTTCTGTATTTAAGCCAATCTGTTTTACTGGAAGTTAGGAGATGTGTTTGTTTAGAAAGCTAGCGATGGTCGTAGAGAAGAATTAAAATGGGCGAGTGATCCGATGAAAGATCTGATAAGTGTTCCACATGAACATGACCTCTAGGCACTCTTCTTGTGACGGCAAAATCCCTCAGGTCAGGCTTCTTGTTAGGATCTGTTGGCCAATATGTAGGCTTACCTGGAGAGATAAGGTCAAGCTTGTTTCTTGGTGTTGTTATGGCGTTGTACAGCTGTCTTCCTTTCGGATTGGTGAGTCGAGAGCCCCAATGGGGGTGTTTCGCATTGTAATCACCAGCCGCTATAAAACGGTCACCTAATAGGTTAAAGAACTGTACAAATTCATCTTCGGAAATGGAGAAGCGTGGTGGGCAGTATACAGCAGATAGGTTTAAGAAACCGCTTTGGGTATCGATGTGTATTGATGTAGCTTGTAAAAAGGTTGTTGCGAATGATGGGAACTCATAATGCCTGATGCGTTTCTTGATCAGTATGCCAGTGCCGCCATGAGCCTTGCCATCAGGATGGTTTGTTTTATAAAATGAATAGCCATTTAGGTGAAAGTAGTTTTTGTTAGTTAGGTGAGTCTCTGATATAAGCATGGCGTCAATGTCATACTGATCTAGGAACTGCAAGAGCTCATATTTGTGCTGAGAAATGCCATTCGCATTCCAGAAACATATTTTTAGGGTAACCATCTAAACCGATTTTTGTTTAATTAATAGCTCCAAAAGGAGATTTTGAGAGCGCATAAGTTCCTGCAGCGTTTGCTGTATTGCTACCATTGTGTTGGTTATAGTTACCAACATTGCTTCTACGCCATTAGGCAGTTGTGTATTTGCATTCGCATGTTGGACTCCAGAAACGTCTGGTTCAATATTTGTTGCCGCACTGTATCAGCAGTGGTTTGCTGAACTGTCACCTTAGATACTGTGGCGTTCGCCCCTTTGTTGTTACTTAAAGCCTGTGCAAAAGAGACTCCCGGGATCATGGTCGTTGGTATAAAAGAAGAACTGTTTTGGGTTACAGGATTTCGAGCTGCAGTTATGTGTTGGCCTAGTCGACTTTTCAACTCTTTGTAGACAGGACAACCTCTGTAATTTGCAGTGTGGTTTCCCCCACAATTACCACATTTTATTGCAGAAAAAAAATTTACATTCTTTTACTCCACCCGGGAGCTTAGAGCCTCTACAATTTCTTGTAGAGGATTCAATTATCATAGATTTTCGATCGTACCGGTGATAAGCCAGTAGCGACTTATCCTAGCGGTGGGGTTGCCACCTGGCGCCATCTAGGAGTGACGAAAGTTCTATTGTTGGGTCCATAGTAACGTGGACGAGGGGGTGTGCGGGTCCGGGGAGCCGAAATTTGTTACTAATGTTAAGTGAGCGATAAAGCATAGAAGTGGTGGAGATTGGGAAAAAGAGACCGTTTTGGACCGTTTTGGAAAAAGAGACCGTTTTTCTCGGGGAGCCTGGGACTCGACTCGAACCCGGGCCTTCCGGACCGGGGGCCAGCGCTCTACCTGCTGGGCCACCGTCCCCCCATTGCAGAATGGTAATCCTTATTTATTGGGCAGGCCTCAGTTGAGTGTGCATCTGCGCAGGCAACGCAGACTGCACGTAGAGTGCAGTAAGTCTTCGTATGACCGTACTCCTGACAATTCATGCATTGCACGGGCCCATTCCGCTTGTGGGGCTCATCAACGGTGATCCTACGGTGAAGCAGATATTGAAGCTTGTAAATTGGGTGGACTTCATTATTTTTTAGTTTCAAAGTTTCCGGCTCCAACTCTACCTTGAACATTGGCTGTGGAACTTTGTTCTTATTAAATATGTTCATTGCCTGTTTGGCATTAAAGCCCTTTTCTTTAAGTCCAGCTATTATCTCATAAATAGGGACTGTTGCTTCGATGCCTTTTATAACTACTTGTAGTCCTTTGCAACTTTTAAGGTGGTAGGTGTAGTAATTTATTTTTCCGTTGTCAAGGTGTTTGGCAACAGATCGATAGTCCTGTTCGTTGCTCACTTGTATTTCTGTTTCATTAATGTTTCCCCATTTTAAGGATTTAACGTAGAAATTGTTTGCTCCTATTTGATCAGTTATTTTTTTTACCAATTCAGAACAATTTACCTGACGTACAAAGATTGGTGGTGGCCTTAGTTGCTTGTTCTGAGGTTTTTAAGCGGTATCATCTTCTTTTGGGTCACTCAAGATAGAAAATCTATTTCTTGTTAGCGCATTGTTTGATACAGTGGCTTCAACTTTCTTCGTGAATTTTGATGCATTTGCTTTTTTTGGCTGCTTGTGGGCTTTATTTTCTTTTAATTTGCACATAACGATCGATTCCGGTTTGAATTAACGACGATCCATTAACATTTTTGTTATTTTTGGGTTGGGTATTGGCTAGCTTGTCAGTAAGGGCTGACGAAACAGAAACTGCAGTTGATGTGGTTGTTGTAGTGGTTGTTGTCGCCGCTAGTGTCGATGTCACCGTCTTAAACGATGGCATTGTGCTGGTCGTTGTTGTTATCAGCAGATCGTTGGTAATGTTGTAGGGGTCGGGGGACGGGCATTGGGCACTCCACGGCTGTTTTTGTGATGCGCCGCTTGGACATAATAAGACGGGAGAGAGCGAGCGTGCTCTCTCCGTACTCACTTTTAGTGTTGCATTTGTTGTCGGTTCCACCTCTTCCGCTCTTATGGAGAAGTAAGCGTTGTTTCTAATTGACGAGAGCCGACGTTCGTCTTGTTGTTGTTGCCGAGCCTTGCTCATTATCACTCTTCGTTACAGAGCTGGTGCTCTTAAACGTTGGTTTTGTTTATGATCAGCTGTATTATTGTTTATTTTCGTAATTTGAACACAACTTGAAATAATTTCATAGGCAACACGAGTACATGTACCCATGCGTTACCTCAGCGTCTATTCGCGAAATGGAGTTCGGCTATTTACGATGTATTTTTAATTACACGGCGGAGCGATATAAAAACACGTCTGTTCTCATTGACAGTAGCAAGAGAATCAATCACGGCGCGCTTGATGACGCCTCCTGACGTCCGTACCTTCGCCACACGCACTCTTCCGTCCTTGAGCACGTTGCTCGCTCCCACGAAGTTCGTGGCGTTGTCGCTGTACATCTTCTGAGGCAGCCCTCTCCTCCCGACGAACCTTTTAAAAACGGATAAGAAGCTGTCAGTGGATAAATCTACAACGAGCTCAAGGTGAACAGCCTTTGACGAAAAACACACGAAAACGGCAACATAAGTCTTGATAGGAAGTTTACCGCGGATCTTTAGTGACACATAAAATGGTCCGCAAAAATCTACCCCGCAAACCAAAAAGGGGCGTGCTGTCTTGACCCTATCGGCTGGCAAATTGCCCATTATCTGACCCATTAGCACTGATTTGTATTTGAAACAGTGGACACAGCTACGGACAGCTTTTGTGCACGCTTCTCGCGCATTGATTAGCCATATCTGCTGCCTCGAAAGTGATACCATCACCTTGGCACCAGCATGGTAATGAGTACGATGCAGGTCTCGAAGAAACAGCGAAACAAATTCTGTTTTTGAGGACAGTAACAGTGGAAATTTGGCATCATACGGTATTGGTGCATTTAACAACCTTCCCCCAACTCGGATTAATTGAAGTGTTACGCCTTCTAGTTCGCAAGTGTGTAAGAAAGGATTTAGACGTTGAAGATGTGGGCTTAAAGTTTCAGATTTCTCGAGCTTGACATATTCTAAACCAAAATCAGCTCTTTGATATACTTGGACCATTCTTAGAAACGATAACTTCAGTTCGTTAGCCGAAATACCAATATCGCGATTATTTTTCTTCCCTTGAATAAACCGATTTACATATGCCATAATCCGCGGAAGTTTATTGAATGACGAACATTTTCCAACAAGCTCAATGAAGACGTTCGGTTGATTTGTTGTGACGGAACATACTGCCACGCTTTTCTTGTTCTTCATGGAAACCGATTCGTCCCAATCCAGTTTTTGTCGCCACAGTTCCTGAAGCAAGATTTTAGCTCTCGTGATCTGCGGGCACAACAATCCCAAGGGATCAAACAAACGTGCTGTGACGGATAAAATGTTGCGTTTAGTTGGTGGTAGGGACTGAAACGAATTCTCCAAACTATAATGAAAGGCATCACTCTGAGGGTTCCATCTCATCCCAAGCGTTTTCACAGACTAGGAAGTGTTGAATATAAGCGATTTTTCCGATCCCTGGTTAGTCATCAACCTTGGGTGATTTGTTGCCCATTTGGCCAGCTGGAAACCACCTAACTCTAACACCTTGGTCACTTCTTTGCGAATGACTTCCAACTTTTCTAAACTGTTTGCTCCTGTGAGCATATCGTTTACATAGAAGTCGCTTGAAATTACCTCTGATGCGACAGGATGTGACTCAGAGTAAATTTTTGCCAGTTCAAAGAGGCAACGAATGGCCAAAAACGGAGCAGAGGCTGTTCCATAAGTGACAGTGTTGAGGCGATAGGTTTGTAGAGCTTGCGTCGACTTTTCCCTCCACACGATAAGTTGGAAATTTCTGTCTTCATTGGCAATGTTAACTTGCCTATACATCTTCGAGATATCAGCAGTCAAGGCATATTTGTGTAATCGAAATCTTGCCAAAATAGCATAAAACTCCCTCTGAATCGTTGCACCCACCATTAAAGTCTCATTTAATGAGATCGAGGTTGACGTTTTACTTGAAGCGTCAAAAACAACTCGCAACTTTGTGGTGCTACTATCAGGTCTTAGGACACATTGATGTGGAATGTAATAGTGTTGTCCTGGAGGAGGTGTTGGAAGCAGCGACATATGCCCAAGGTTAAGATATTCTTTCATAAAGTCTTGGTACATGTCATGTAACTCGCCTTGCCGTTTCGAAGGATGAGCCTAAAGCACTTGGATTTGTCTTAAATGGCAACTTTACCACAAAACGACCTGACGAAAGCCTGTGTACTGTTTGCTCAAAGTGCTGCTCGCAAGAAACTTGTTCAGCTGTATAAACAGCCTTCGATCTCTCTGGGACGTGTTCCAATTCCCAAAAACGTTCTACAAAAGAGTCGAGAGAACTTATATTTTCACTACCAGTGACGCTCCATACTTGAGCATTATTCGATACGCGTTTGGTGTACTTTCCCGAAACAATCCATCCTAATAAAGTTTTCTGGATTGAAGGATGTTCTGAACCCAATTTTATTTGGCCTACGCTGAGAAGTTCGAAAAAGGATTCTGCCCCAATTAGTAAGTCTACTTTAGCGGGCTTGTGAAAACGAGGGTCTGCTAATTCAATATTTGCTGGAATTTTCCACTGTGCACAATTGACTTCGTTATCTGGTTGATATGATGAAATGGAGCTTAGTACCCAAAAATCAGTAGCGAAACTATGAGCATTGACGCGAGAATGAATCGACGTGTGGACTTTGTGCCGTACTACCGAGTCGTTCTTCCCTACAGTGGTGATATTCAAATAGGATTCTTTCTTGCGTAACCGCAAACGCTGTGCTAAGTCCTCGGCCATAAAGTTTATTTGAGACCCTGAGTCTAACAGAGCTCGTGCTAATTGAAACTGTCCAAATCTATCCCGTACCTTAACGACAGCCGTAGCAAGAATAACTTGGTCACTACTTGCAACATGACAAGAATGGGCTTGATTGGGATGGTCAAATGCTACTGAAGATGCTTGGGCTTGCACTTGAGGAAGTGATCCCGAAGAAGTTGGTTGCTGCTCTACTCCGTATCTGTGCAGAAGTGTGTTATGAGGTTTGGAGCAAACGCGACACTTTACTGCTTTGAACTTCTTGACTGGATGACCTGGATTCAGACAATTAATACACAACCGATTGTGTTTCGTAAAATCGAACCGTTGGATCACTGACAAAGCCATAAGAGGTTGACAACTGCCTAAACTATGGTTTGTCGCTGAGAAATATCGACATTTTGATTCAGGTCTGCGATCTGTTTGTGTGCATGAGAAGGACTATTTAGAATATCCTCTATTGGAACCTTGGTTAGGCTTCCCTTTACTTTTGGTTGACTCTTCAGCAGCTAAATGTTGATATCGCCAAATCAACAGAGTCGCACAATCAGACCATGTCGGCAACGTATTATAATCTAGCTGTTCCTCAAATCTGGATTTTGTTGTGTGATCTACTTTGGACACTTGGTCCTCGAGAACTAGTGGGATGTTCAAGAGGGGGCACCAGGCGGGTCGCAGGTTGCGGATAGCGAACGGCCTTCTTTAAGGTTAGTTGCGAATAGGCGCAAGCTAATAAGCAACCCCGGACAAGCAGCGGGTACACCGGAGTCGGTGTACTGATGAGACGTTTGTCTTGCCGTCTTCAAAAGTATAGCCTCACACACTCCTCTTCCCTCACGATGACCTATCAACTCCCCTCCCCACACAATCTCACTCCGGGCCGGACTAAGGTGTCATCCGACCCGTGCCGATAGTCAGCCTGGCTGGGGGCCCGGATTAACAAATAGCCCAGTCTCTCACGGAGGGTTCAGGCAAGTGGCGACCGCCTGGCCTTACCCGGGTATGGCGGATCTCTGCCCGGACGAACCATACTTTCTCCGCAACTCGTGGGATTCTATTATGAAAAAGAATATGAAAACCAAATTGCCGCAGGATATCCCTGCCTCAAGTGCCGCAAGGCTTTTTGAAGAAAGACTCCTTGACGGAGTGCGACCCCAGGTGGGACCAGCCCCACCCAGGAGCGCAGCTTCCATCAGGAGTGCGTCACGGACGCAGAATGTGGGACAACCCCCACAGCGACCGACTGTTCCAGTTCGGGAACGTGGGCTACCGGCAGGACCATCCCGGCCGGCTTGCCCACCCCCCGCGGCTGTACAGAAGACCAAGCCCGCCAATAAGGTAGAGGTCCTTCCAGCCAGTGGACAACCAGGAGGCCTTGGCGACCCCAACAGGAAAGGCCTGTCGGGGTCCAAGGTCCAATGGTACCTAAGGTATCTTCAGCAGGGCATGACACCTGATGAAGCTTTGAAGAAGGCGAAGGAGCCACGACCTGTGGCACAAAACGTTGCCCCTGCCAGCAAGCGGGCAAATAGTACCCTCACCCCTCCGATGGACACCCCGAAAACGTTCAAGTCAGAGGGCATCAAAGAGGCAGCGGCACCTCCCCCCCGTCCCCCAAGGCCTGATGAGCCTGGCACATCGAAGACGGCGGCGACGAGGAGACCCCCCCTGAGGCATCTGCTGGCACACCCAGCGTGCCGAAGGCGGGTGACAAGGGTGAGAAGCAGCCACCCTCCACTTGTGCGGCACCTCTCACTGGCACACATACCTCCTACGCGGAGGCCGCCAAAAGAGTCAGAGTTGCGGTACTACCTGAGGACTACCCGCAGGTGTACCTGAGCAACGAAGAGCTTGCCGAGCTGGAGGAGGCCATAATGGACGACGTAGTCACGTCTGAATGGGACTCAGCAGTCGCCTTCAGAGGTATCCACTTTAGGGTCGGATACCTCCTGATAGACTGCTTGGACCAGGACTCGGCGGACTGGCTGAGGGCTGTAACGCCTCAGCTAAGGACGTGGAAAGGCGTGCCCCTTGACACTAGGGTAGGAGAAGACATTCCTGCGGCATACAATGTCACAGTCTTCTGCCCTAGAAGTGCAGAAAGAAGCAATGAGGAGCTTCTGATGATGCTGGGACGCCAGAATAGAATGGAGGTCGATTCCTGGAAGGTGGTCTCCCGAAGGAACGACGGAGGCGGGGCACTCCTCGTTATAGGGATAGACTAACTCACCCGAGATGAGATCGTCTCTAAAGGGCACCAGCTGAACTTTAGATTCGGGACCGTCTCGGTGAGTGGTCTCGGTGAGTGGTCTCAGGAAGGCGGCGAAGATGGCGGCAACAGAAGCAGCGCCCCCCGGCCCCAAAGACGGCAAAGTGGAGGTCGAGGAATCCCTCGAAAAGCCACAAGAGCCATTGGGTGCAGAGGAGGAGGCTATCGCCGATATGGACGTAGAGAGTGAGGATGAACATCCCTCGCCCTCCCAGGAGGTGGCACAAGAGCCCCTCCTAGAAGATATCGACGAGAAGGAGGCCGACGTCACCCTGACGGAAGGCAGTAAAGGGGAATGCCCGCCCCCTTCACAAAACATGGAGCACCCGCTCCAGTAATGGCTGCACACCGCAGCACGCAGCTAGCCCAGGTGAACTTACACCGGGCCAAGGCGGCATCCGCCGTCCTGGCCAGGTTGTTCACCTCCCAACATCTCGGGCTAGCTCTCATTCAGGAGCCTTGGTGCAATCAGGGCATTAAAGGCCTGTACACCAAGGAATCAAAGGTAATATGCGACCAACGGGGTGCACACCCAAGAGCATGCATATTAATAAGGAAAGATATCAACTATAATATCTTTTCAGAGTTCCTAACCAGTGACTGTGTCGCAGTAACGCTGAGCGGCACAGGAAAGTTACCAGCGATCGCCATAGCATCGGCGTATTTCGCTGGGGATGCAGCATGCCCACCACCGGAAATCATCGGACTCGTGGAATGCTGCAGAAGGAAGAAGTTACCCCTAATCATAGGATGTGACGCCAATGCACATCACGTGATATGGGGAAGCACCGACGTCAACAACAGAGGTGAGCAGCTAATAGAGTTTATTGTAAATAGTAACCTAGAAATCGCTAATGTCGGGTCCACATCGACATTCATTACTAGAGTAAGAGAGGAGGTCCTAGACATAACTCTGATGAGCAGGTCTCTAGGACCACTTATCAAGAACTGGCATGTGTCGCCAGAGGAATCAATGTCGGATCACCGAATCATTAGATTTGAAGTAGACTTCAACACCGCTAGGGACGCCCCCAAAAGGAATCCCAAGAAAACAAACTGGGATTGGTTCAAGTCCTCTCTTGAGCTCAATCTCTCTAACGAACCGTCAGGTATACCCAGACATTCTTTAGAACTGGATCAGGCAGTGGATAACCTCTGCAAGAAGATAACCAATGCTTTTGAGGACAGTTGCCCTCTTGGCAGACGGAAAGCAGAAAGAGTGGAACGCCAACCTGGAACGGCTCCGAATCTCCACCCGCCGGCTCTTCAACAGAGCAAAAACGAGCGAGGATAACAGGGGACAATACAAACAAAGCCTGACGCCTTACAACAAAGAGATCAGGAAGCCCAAACGGAAGAACTATAGAGACTTCTGTAAGGCAATCAGCACAGCCCATGAAGGGGCAAGATTGCACAAGGCTATGGCCAAAGTGGCACCAGAAAGTAACCTAGCCCTGAGAAAATGTGATAACTCCTACACTTCCGACGACAGGGATAAACTAGCTTTACTCTTTGAAACACACTTCCCTGGGAGCTCACCCCTGGCGGAAGATACGTCCAACCCAATGGAGGCATCGTCCACTCCGAGACACCTCAGACCAAGCGCAGAAGACCGGGCAATTGCCAAGTCTCTAGTCTCTCCGGAGAGACTTAAATGGGCTATTGGGACCTTCCAACCATTTAAGTCACCTGGTCTGGATGGTATCTCTCCATCATTCCTGCAGCAGGGACTGGACTTACTCCTAACCCGCTTAAGGAGATTGATGCTGAGCAGCCTAGCAATTGGACACATCCCAAATGCGTGGCGTAGAGCTAGTGTGGTCTTCATCCCCAAAGCAGGGAAGAAAGACAACACCAACCCAAAGTCCTTCAGACCTATCAGCTTAACTTCGTTTTGCCTTAAAACGTTGGAAAAGTTGGTAGACTATCATATTAGGAGCACAGTTCTTAAGGACTGTCCGCTGCAACCCACGCAGCACGCATACAGGGCAGGTCGTTCAACAGACACTGCATTGTACCAACTTTGTCACACTCTTGAAAGGGTAGTGGACAACAAAGAAGTTGCAATCTGCGCCTTTCTCGATATAGAGGGAGCCTTTGACAATACGTCGCATGATGCTGTCTTAGCGGCCCTCGCCAGAAGGAATATCGACGCGACAACAAGAAGGTGGATTGGAGCCTTGTTAAGCTTCAGGCAGGCAATGGCGACCATTGGCAACAGCACAATGACCGTTGCCACAAGCAGAGGATGTCCGCAAGGTGGAGTCTTGTCTCCTTTACTGTGGAGCCTACTAGTAGATGAACTACTAAAGAAACTCTCCGACAGAGGAATACAATTTCAGGGCTATGCCGATGACATAGTAATAGTAGCCAAAGGGAAATTTGAAGAAACGCTTTGCGATATTGTTCAACTCGGACTCAAGATAACGCTCGACTGGTGCAGGGAAATTGGGCTTAACCTCAACCCCGCAAAAAAAGTCATTGTTCCTTTTACAAAGAAGTACAAACTAAAGAAGATGTTAAGTAGCTCGGAGTTACCTTCGACAGAAGGCTAACGTTTGCAACCCATATGCAAAAGACAGTGGATAAGTGCCTCAGGGCTCTCTTCACCTGTCGGAAAATTGCAGGGAAATCTTGGCGGACCTCACCCCAAATTATCAGATGGTTATACCTTATAATTGTGAGGCCAATACTCACATATGGGTCAGTAG
Source organism: Drosophila ficusphila (assembly GCF_018152265.1). Lineage (NCBI taxonomy): Eukaryota > Metazoa > Arthropoda > Insecta > Diptera > Drosophilidae > Drosophila > Drosophila ficusphila. The sequence goes on from NW_025064156.1 coordinate 1,143,133, forward strand.
CCTGGGGTAAACGAGCTAGGCTCGTTACCGCACAGAAACAGCTCCAGAGGCTGCAAAGACTGGCATGTATATGTATGACAGGAGCAATGAGAACCTGCCCCACTGCGGCACTGGAAGTTCTCATAGAACTCACTCCGCTACACTGCGTAGTAGAGTTACAGCGGAAGGCCACCCTACTAAGAATCACTTCTTGTGGTAATGGCAGTGACCGCATACTCAGCTCTAGGGATGCGGCAAAACTACTAGTCGAACTTCCCCTGAGTTCATACCCCAGGGACGAAATGACAGTAGAATTCATCTTCGAAAAGAATTTCTCTGCTTATCTGAGCAACAAGAAAGAATGGACCACCATAAAGGAAGTACACTCCATGGCGAGTCACACTATAGCGTGGTATACGGACGGGTCTCTAATACACCAAGGCACTGGCCTTGGAGTAATAGGACCACGAATCAAACACCATGAATCTTTGGGCCAATACACCAGCATATTCCAAGCTGAAGTTTGCGCCATAGGACGGTGTGCAGAGCTCAATATGAAGCGCGGGTACACAAACAAGGACATTGCGATCCTCTCGGACAGTCGAGCGGCAATCACTGCACTCTGCAGTAATAGAATCACCTCGAAGCTGGTTCGAGAAGTAAGAACAAAGTTGAACCATCTGGGCAGCAACACCAGGCTGTCCTTAAGATGGATTCCAGGACATAAAGACATATCCGGGAATAAACTAGCCGACAGGCTAGCAAAACTAGGGGCGGAACGACCCCTTATAGGACCCGAGCCTTACTGTGGCATAGGCAGACACACTATCACAGATTACCTAAGAAAGGAAGAGGTACATATGAGGCAAGCCTGCTGGGAAGACACCACAGGCCAAAGACAAGCCAAAACGCTCATCGTCAATTATGACATGAAGAGGTTTAAGAGACTTATACTACTAGGGAAGAGTTCCCTTAGGATAGTTACCGGCTTACTAACCGGACACTGCAAACTAAGGAGACACCTATTTAATATAGGGATTACAAACAGGATGATAGCGAGGATGAAACCTCCCTACACATAACAGCAGATTGCCCAGCACTAAGTAGCCTGAGGAGCAGAACCCTCGGGTCCAGGTTCCTTACACTTGGGACCTCTGGAAGCATCGACCCGATAAAGCTCCTTAACCTTATCGAAGGAGCCGGGTTGATGGGTGAGCTCTAAGCTCAGATAGGGGGTACAATAGATCCAGTTGGGTCGAGGTAACCTTTTCCCCCCCTAATAATAATACTTTGGACAGTGCTATGTGAATAAAAATTGCGTTGTTTATTTCCTTTTCACTACCCAGGGACTGTAACGATGCGTAGAGGGCCGATATTTCATCTATAAGAGACCTCAAGCCTGATGCAGAGGGTTTTGATACTTGCGGGAGGGCAAACAGCTGAGAAATCGTGTCAAAAAAGATCAAACATTTATTGTCGTACACGTTTTTTAGACTAGCCAATGCCTTCTCATAATTTAGATCCGAAATTAGAAAAGCTTTCACAGTACCTAATGCATAATCTGTTAAACATGTTAGCAAATGGTTAAATTTCTCTATGTTTGTTAGAGATGGGTCGTTGTGAACTAAACTCTCAAAAAGACTTATAAAATTATTGTAGTCGGAATGTTTTCCACTAAATTTCGGTAGATTCATTTTTGGTAACTAAGACGAATGACGATAACCACCTATATTACTTTGACTAAGTCTCTGAGGCTCGAATTCTCTCATTGCGGACCGATATAACGCTTTTTTTAATTATGCACATCTCCTCAACAGACGCTCTTAAATCATTCACTGGATTTAGCACATCGATATCTCCTTGGACATCCATCAATTTCTCGCAATATGTTTCGAGAAGTTGCATTCGGTATTCCATTTGAAACCTAGCGAATGAAATGGTTTTTTCGTGACGTTCTCATACGTTGAATATCACTCATCACCCTGCCGTGTTTTTGCGTACCCACTATTAGTTTAGCACTAGGCTTTGACGATGCTTCCTTTTCTTTTTCAGACATTTTAGGTTTATATAAATGAATAAAATATTCCAAGTAAAAACAGTCGGACACAAGGGTTAAATAAATTTATTTCCAAAATGCTCAAAATGCTTCCTTAATAAATTTCCACCAATATCTAAATTTTAAATTTCAAAAATTAAAAAATTTAATTCCTCCAAAAAATTTTATTGGGTTGGATAAGGGTTAAATGTGCACAGAAGCACCACCAAAATGCACAAAATATGTTTGTATGTGTGTTTGCCGTTTAACCAAAGCCGAAAAAATGCACAAATGTTTAATTTTATTTGACAAATAAATTGTCCAAACTATTTAAGTGGATCCCGTACGGAATGAATATACATGAATATACACCGAATTAATATCCAGGCCAATATGTACATATAAACATAAAACTGTGAGCAGGGCTTAAATTCACTGCCGAGTTTTGTAGGAACTGTTGGCTATATAAAGTTTGAAAGCCACTGCCGCTGCAATTGGCGCTAAAAATTAACCGATGTGTACAGCATAGAAGCCACTGACACTTATATATAGCAGACAAATAACTGCTCTACAACTGCACAAAAGGGAATCGAAAATTGGCGGCGACACGCCTGTATGTTTGTACATATGTATGTAGATATAGCTGCACTTTTGCAGTTGCCCCGTATGTATATAACGCATATAAAATGTTCAAATTTTCGCAGAATTTAAAACACCATAAGTTTTGTCAAAGGCAGTTCACTTTTTTATTTGATTATTCGGAAGTTTGGGTATATTTGGGGTTTAATAATATTTCCAATATAAGTAGGTGCCAAGAATTAATACCATGTAAAATGCACGCATACACACATAAAGTGGAGTGCTCACAAATTTTAATTTTTGGCACTGAATCCCTGGTTGTTGTTAGGCATAATTTTCCAAGCACTTTCCTCTTTCAAGTCCAAACTGCGATCGCCAACAATTAAAACCGAATTCCACCAGCTAGGATTTCCGCCAACAATTTATAAAAAATAAACAAGTGCCGAGACGACGAGAAGTGCACTGTTCTTTTTTGTTTGTTTTTTCCGACGCGAAAATTAATACAAAACTAGCCGTAGTCCCTGCTCGGGCGCCAATGGGTCCCGGGAAAGTTTTCCCGGAAAAAATACGTTTAAAAATTTAAACTAATAGAGACTGGCGACTAGCGGCTGGGGAATTTTCCAAAGAAGGCGAAAAAGACGAAAACGAATTTGGTTCCAAAGTTTATTGCTGCCAGCTGCTTCGAGGTTCGATCGGTTAATGTTCTCCCGAGAGCAGCATACCATTTCGCATAGCCACGAACTGAAAAGCTTATCAGTTAGATCGGCTATGCTCAAGCTTGAGTGCAACTGATAAGCTTTTGTACATGGTGATTTGTTTACATTCTGGCTGCATATATTCAATTAATTCTTTCTTTTCATCTATCCTTAAAACTAACAATAAAATTTAATCTACTGCTCCAACAGTTATCATTTTATTAAAGTTATCTAATATATAAAATTCTCGTGTCACAGTTTTTGTTACCTTACTCCTCCGAAACGGCTATACCGATTCTCATGAAATTTTGTGAGCGTATTGAGTAAGTCTGACAATTACCCAACGTCTATTTTTGATCCTCTTAAATCGTGTTCGACATACCAAAAATCGCATATAAAGTGAGTTTCTACCTCATCACACTGACAAAAACACGCTACCATAGCAATTTAAATCAATTTAAACTGGGGCAAAAATCCTTCATCATTAAGTAAAATCATTAATTCTATTATAAGTGTTTTGTCCAGTGAGCTATGCCAAGAAAACGCAAATGATACAAGTAGATCTCGATACAAGCGAAATAGAAGGTCCGAAAGAATAGCGCAATTGCATCAAGAAGAGCCAGAAGGTACACGAGCTGAACATAATGAAGTCAGAGAAGAGCCAGAAGATACACGAGCTGACCGCAATGAAGTCAGAGAAGAGCCAGAAGTTACACGAGCTGAACGCAATGTAGTCAGAAGATTAGAACAACGACAACCACGCCGTGTCACAGCCAATCATCAACGACAACAGGTACATCGACTATGCTCACTCAAAAGTGGTAATTGGTGCTATGGACAAGGAATGTCCGCATTGTCATGCTCTGAAATTTAAAAAGTGAGCCAGCTGGGATGTATTGCGCGTCAGGAAAAGTGTAACTACCAGAAATTGAAACACCACCTGAACCATTGAACGGCTTACTTATCGGCACGGATCCAGATTCTAACGTGGTCCTGAAGTCAATTCGAACATTTAATATTAATAATGGTAGGATGTTGTGAAGCTTTTGGAGTATTCCTGTATGCCATACTTTGTCAAACGCCTTTGCAATGTCCATGTATACTGCTACGCAAACTTTCTTGTTGTCAAAGTCTTCTGTTATTTTGTTGATAACTCTGTGCACTTGCTGCACCGTTGAGTGTTTTTTTCGAAAACCAAATTGATGGGGTGGGATTACATTTTGTTCTACTAAGATAGGGTTGATTCTGTCAAGTTAAATTTTTTCGAAGATTTTTGATAAAATTGGTAACAGGCTGATTGGTCTATATGAGCTAACAAGGGATGCACTTTTATGAGGTTTTGGGATTGCTGTAATCTGCGAAATTTTCCACGTCGAAGGGAAGAACTTCAGTCTTATCACTGCATTAAAAATGTCTCTTATAAACTTAATCATATTGTCTGGCAGCTCTTTTAGTGTTTTACCACTGATATGGTCATAGCCCGGTGTTTTTTTGTCTTTGACTTTTAATATTTGTTCTCTTATTTCGTTTATCGTTGTTCTTCTGATTGCACAGTTGGGCTTGGGTAAATGTGATGGAAGCTTAACGTTTTGGTTGTCCATACTGTTCGAAAAAATTTCCTCAAAGTGTTCTGCCAGTGTGTCAGCTTTTTCTTTGTTTGTTCTTGCCCATGAGTTTTTCTTTGTCTTTATTGGATGTTTATGTATAATTGCTTTTGTCTGTTTTTTAGTTGCTTTCCATAGGGAGTAGTTTGTAGATGTCGTTGTTCACAGATTTTCCAGATGACTCCTGATTTGGCTTTCGCTGTACTCTTGTAGCGTTTGCTTGAGATCTTTTGTTGTACGGTTTAGCTTGGCCTTGTCATTTGGGTGCTTGGTGGACTGCCATATTTTTCTTAGTTGGCGCTTATGTTTGATTTTGTCTTTTATGTGTGATGGAGTCCTTTTGGTTATTACGGGGATCAGAGCCAGCGTCGATTGCCATAGAGCTTTAATTATGTTGTCGTTTAAGTGCATTATAGCAGAGTCTAGTTCTTCATTTGTTTTTAGAGAGGCCATGGTATCCATGTTGTCAAGTAATATCTCCCTGAATAGGTTACAGTTCGTTTTGTGGTTGTGGCTCGGAGTGTTGCTTGTCAGGTCTGGTTTGCTTTTTATAGTTACTAAGATTGGTGAGTGGTCTGATGATAGGTCCAGGCTTGACTTTATTTTTATGTTTTGGTGTGTCAAGTTTTTGGTAATGCAAAAGTCAATCAAGTCGGGAAGTTTTTTTGTATCAGTTGGCCAGTAAGTTGGCTCTCCTGTACTTATTTTACGGCTATTATTGGCTTTGATAGCTTCGTAAAGTTGTCTTCCCTTTGCATTTGTCAGGCGCGATCCCCACATGGCATTCTTGGCGTTGTAGTCTCCTCCCGCCACGTATCGATTCCCAAGCGAATTTCGGTAGTCTAGGTATTGCTCTTTCGTGTTATTAAATTTGGGTGGGCAGTAAACAGCCGAGATGTTTAGTTGTCCAAACTGGTCCGAAATTGATATTGTCGTGGCTTGTATGTTTGCAGCCTTATAGCCTTCTACCTCTACACATTTTAGGTCATTTTTGATTATGATTGCTGTGCCTCCATGGGCTTTGTTGTCTGGGTGGTTTGTGAAGAATATGCTATAGTCAAGAATGCTGATATATGTTTTGTCTGTGGCGTGGGTCTCTGAAATTAGCATTATGTCAATCTGGTTTTCTTGTAGAAAGCTCTTTATTTCTAGGATATGGCGCGATAGTCCATTTGCATTCCAGACTGCGATGATCAAATTATTGTTTGTCAAGTTTGGATACAAGTATGGTAACTATGTTCATCATGCTTGACATCTGTGCAATCAGTTGTTTCATAAGTGTCTTCAGTTCTTGCATGTTCTCTTGTTGTTGGTTATTGTTTGTTGGAATGAACGGCTCATCATTGTGTAGGAAAGTTTGGTGGGTTGATGTTGGAGGTTTGTTTTTTTGTAGGGCTTCTGCGTATGATATTTTAGGATTGATCAAGTCAGGTGTACTTTTTGTGGCAATTTCGGGTGGGGTCTGGATTTGTGGTATTTATTTTTGTCGGAGACTTGGATATTTTTTAAGTTGTAGGGCTTTGTAGACCATACAACCTTTATAATTGGAGGTGTGGTTCTCGCTACAGAGAGCGCATTTTATTTGGCTCTTGTCAGAGTTGGTTATTTGTAGGTGGCAGTTGGCTGATTGGTGTTTACCAGCGCATTTTACGCAAATGGGATCTCTCGTACAGTAATTTTTTGTGTGTCCGTATTTTTGGCAGTTTGTACATTGCGGTATTATACGTTTTTGGTGCGGTGGCTCAAAAGTAACTTTGCAGTGTAATAGATGGCTTATTTTGTATATGTCTTTATTGTTATCTTGCGTTTTAAGTTCAATTGAGAAGAGGGGTAGCGGCTTTTTTTGTGTCATTGCGTTGAATGTTGTGGATGTTTAGTACTGTATGCCCAAGGTCGGCTAGTTCGTTAATTATTTCGTTTTTTTCGGTAGCATGATGTACATGGCGGAGTATTACTTTAAATCCTCTCTGATCTTTCGGTCTGTACGTGTAAAATTTTGTCTCTTTGTCTTTAAGCAACTTTGTGTAGTGTATTCTTTCTTGCGGTTGTATTTTTATTTCGTTCGTTGAGAGTGCTTTTAGCACGAATTTTGTCTCTGGCAGTGAGTTTAGTGCAGTTGTTAGTGCGTGGATATTTTCTACATTTTGTACGTAGATCGGTGGAGGTTTGGGTTTTCGCTGTGGTATTTGCGCTATTAGGTTCCGGTCTGTCGCTTTGAGCTTCATCGTCTTGCTCATGCGCCAGCAACTCAAAGCGGTTGTTTGAGCGTGGTTCTGCTAGCCAATACTCTTTGAGTGTTTTTTGAGTGGCTCTTTGGTTTTTACTCCGTTGTTTTTTGGTTGAGTTCGTTTGCTCGTTTACTTGACCAGGCGACTGTCTATCACGAGTCCGTTTAAGGCTTTGTTGGTTTAATTCGGTAAATGTTGTTGTTATAGAACAGGACGATCTAGAGGAGTAGCTTGTTGTAGTTGTTGTTGTTAGGGGAGCTGTCGTTGTTGTAGTTGTTGCAGATGTTGTGGAGAGTGGCAGAGACGATGTTAAAAGCTTGGAGTTTATTTGTTTGGTACTTGCTGCGGTATTGGATATCGTTGTTGATGATTTTGTGGGTTGTGTTGACGTTGAGGTTGGCGGGAGAGTAGAGAGCGGGGGTAGCGGTGAGGTGCATTGCTGCTCCAAGGTAATTGCTCCATAGGGAGAGCGGCTGGTGTGTTTAACGTTGCTTGTAAAAGCGCGGAAGAGCAAGAGCGTGCTCTCTGAGGCTGCACTGAGAGGGTGCTATGTGCACTGTTGTTGTCGGCGCTTGACTTTATTGTAAAGTAAGCGTTGTTGATGCTTGAGCGAGGGCGCGCGCTCTGAGTTTGAGCGCAACGCTCACTCATTTTTGTTTGGAGCTTGCTTATTTGTTTATGATAGGTTTAATAAGGTAAACACAGGGTTTTTTTTGTGTGGGAAAGCGTCTTTTCGCTGGGGTTTGTTGGGTTCACTAGTGGACCTATATTTTCGCAGTTGGATGCTGGTAAAATAGGAGTTTTCACTGAGGGATTGAAAAACACGTCCATACGCGGCGGCGTTCGAACTCGAACTGATAATGAAAATTTAGATTGCAGTGCGTTAAAGTTTAAAAGAGAAACGGCTGGATTGTGCTGCGCAAGTGGAAAAGTCAAACTGGAAAAGTGTTAAATCACCATCTTTCTATACTTCCATATATTTGAAAAATGTTGCAATATTGACTATTATGATGTTAAATTGTGTTGACCAGCGAAGCGGACACAGGACCTCTAGTATATTAGAACTTTGTTTGTTTTTAGATTTATGTTACAACTCAAATATCCAGATTAATATAAACAATGAGGCATTTGAAAACAAAATTGGAAAATAATTGGAAATGTGTTTCAAGAGGGTCCCATAGCACAAAAATCACGGTTTATACGCTTGCTGCGGGTATTATAAGTTCAGTCAGAAGCTTGCCACGCAGCGAAGGAGACACTTCAGACCTTATTAGTATACATATATTTTCTTGATCAGCATCACGATCTGAATTGAAGTAAGTCTGTCCGCCTGTTTGTTTCTATGTTTGCTGGTCTCTCAGTTTCCCCAAAAGGTGTGTAGTTATTGCATTCAGTATATAAGTCGGAACGGGACGGATTGGCCGACTTTATTGGATAGCTCCCATACGGGAGAATGAAAATAAAAATTCGCACGCCGTTGTTTTTGATCAGATCGACTTTTTTAGAATTTTATCAAAATCGGATAACTCTATCATAAAGCTGCCATAGGAGAGATCGAAAAATATATATAGAATTAATGGAAATAAATTCATAACATCGTTGTTTTTTATCCCACGAGCATGATTTTTTGAATTTCAAGTTTTTTAGCAACTCTTATATTGAGAAAAAAGTTTCATAAAAATCGGACAACTATATCTTATAGCTGCCGTAGGAAAGATCGAAATATCTATATAGAAATAACGGAAATAAAATTATAAGATCGTAGTTTTTCATCAGACAAGTATGCTTTTTGGAATATAGAGTTTTCTTACGATTCTTGAATTACGATTAAAATTTAATCGAAATCGGACAACTATATCATATAGCTCCCATATGATCTATAGTCGAAAATATGGAAAATGAATAGAAAAATCGTCATAGTCTTATGCATTTTGTTCGACATATTTGAGATCTGCAAGGGTATATAAGCTTCGGTTTGCCGAAGCTAGCTTCCTTTCTTGTTTTATGCTTATTTCTCAACCCGCGAAACCGAAGTAGAGAAAACGTCTACAAAGAGCAACCCGGCCCTACTGGCCGTCGAAAGCACGAGAGCCCACTCTCTATCACCAGCCCTACTCATTCCAACTTCTACATCTTGAAGTTATCAATGCCAGACCCCACCACCACCGGCTTCTATGGGAGACGCACCAACAATAAGCAGTGCTTAAATTTCTACTACCTCAGCAAAAGTAACGGCAACAACTAAAGCAACGACCAATATTGCGAAAACGGTGTCAACGGCTTCATCGCAAACTGCAAAAGCAACAAAAACCGTAAGCTTTGATAAGCAACAAGCGGTTCCGGCCATACAGACCGGTATGGATCGCTACATCCAGATAAAGCGTAAGCTTAGTCCGCAAAACACGGTTGGTAATAAACCAAAGATCAACCGTACAATCCAAACCAAAGAAAAAAACCAGGATTTCCAAAAACAGCAACCGATTTTCCCTCTTAGCAGATGGTGAGAGCCAAGCTGAGCCGGAGCAAGTGACCCAAAGGAAACCAAAGCCCCCATCTACTTTTATTAGGGAAAAAAGCTCAAACGCCCTGGTCAACAAAATTGTTGCGCTGGTCGGGGACGAAAATTTTCATGTTGTTCCGCTTATTAAAGGGAACGTCCACGAAACTTTCGAGCTGTGTCCAAATACCTGGAGGAAACAAAAAGAACTTTTACACCTACCAACTAAAAAGCAGTAAAGGGCTACAAGTAGTACTAAAAGGAATTGAACCCGACGTCACCCCCTCTGAGATACTAAAAGCCCTTAAAGACAAGGGATTTTCTGCTAAGAATGGTAGCAACATTATCAACAAAAATAAAAAGCCGCAACCACTCTTTAAGGTCGAGCTCGAGCCAGATTGTAAAACCCTAAGAAAAATGAAGTGCACTTCATTTTTCTTAGGGTTTTACAATCTGCCTCGAGCTGCAGTTCTTACTGCATCGGAGGATCACAGTCGAAGAACCACACAAACGGAACGGCCCAGTGCAATGCACAAATTGTCTGGAGTTTGGACACACCAGGACATACTGCACACTTCGGTCAGTTTGTGTAGTCTGCGGAGACTTCCACAATTCTGCACACTGCCCTGCTAACAAAGAAGATCCCCATACAAAAAAATGTGGGAACTGCGGAGAAAACCATACGGCAAACTACAGAGGCTGTCTGGTCTACAAGGAGCTGAAGAGTCGCATGCGACAAGCGACAGCTACGCGTCAACAAAATACACAAAATGTGTATTTTAATTCAAAAACTACGCCAGACGTATTTTTCGCCAAGGCAGCCAGATCATCTTTCGGTCCGCTCAGTACCACCAACGGCATCTCCTACGCTGATGCTTTACGAACGGGCATGGAAAAACCACTCCAGCCACACTCAGAAAATGCTCAACAGGTACCAGCCCAGCCGCAAAGCAATTTGGAAACTTTGATGTTTACCATGCACCAAAGTATGATGGAGTTCATGTCATTTATGAAAGCGACCATGCAAACGCTGGTCCAGAACCAGAATATGGTGATGCAGTTGCTTGTATCACAACAGTCTAAATAATCAACGACCAATCTACGCATATCCATGTGGAATGCCAACGGCATTTCACGGCATTAACTGGAAATAACACAATTCCTTAATGTAAATCACATCGACACCATGCTGCTGGTTGAAACGCATCTCACAAGCAGATATAATTTCCACATACGGGGGTATACCTTCTACCGCACAGATCATCCCGATGGTAAAGCCCACGGCGGCACCGGCATCTTAATTAGAGAACGCATCACCAAAGGTTTGCAACCAATTATTTGCAAGCCACGTCCATAAAAGTGCAGTCAGGAAACGACAACCTTTGCATCGCAGCTGTCTACTGCCCACTTCGCTTTACAATCTCTGAAGGTCAATTTATGGATTTCTAGAACTCACTTGGGGATCGCTTCATAGCTGCTGTAGATTAAAACGCCAAGCATACGCACTGGGGATCACGCCTCGTTACTCCCAAGGGAAGGCAACTTTATAATGCACCTATAAATTTAAGAAATAATTTGGACTACGTTTCTCCTGGTAACCCCACATATTGGCCAGCAGATCCTAAAAAGATCCCAGATCTAATTGATTTTGATTGATGATGATTTAATTCCACCTCGATAGACGCCTTACATGGCGTAGACACATCGAATGCAAGAAACTACATCTAAAACTAAAAGCCAGCAGCCTCCACTGGATTATAAACGCCCGATCGTCCATGTGTCTGGACTACAAGGTACTGCTCTACAACTCCACTCTTAAACCAATCTGGACGTATGGCTCCCAGCTCTGGGGGAACGCGAGCAAAACTAACATAGAGAGAACTATCACTGGGGCACTATGGTATATTCGAAACGAAAACATCCACAGGGACCTAAAAGATGAAATAGAGAAGCAAAAAGCGTCATACAAGGAAAAACTCTCAACCCACCCAAATCCTCTCGCAAGGGATCTGACTCGGGTTTCCAGAAGAAACCGCCTACAACGTAACGACCTTTCAACCCAGCCATAATTTGTCAGGGCCATTTTTACTGTTCCAGTCTATATGACTGATAGTTGGGTTATAGTATAAGATTTGATACACTTATTCTTAGTCTCGTAAGGAGAAGATTCAATAAACAAAGCAAAGCAAAAAAAAAAAAAAAAAAAAAACAACAAGAAAGCAATCTAGCTTCGGCAAGCCGAAGCTAATAAAACCTTGCCTCACATACTTCGAACATAATATAATGTTGCTGGTTGAAACTCACCTCACAAGCAAATATAACTTCCATATACGGGGGGTATACCTTCTACCGCACAGATCATCCCGATGGTAAAGCCCACGGCGGCACCGGCATCTTAATTAGAGAACGCATTAAACACCATTTTCACCAAAGGTTTGCAACAAATTACTTGCAAGCCACGTCTATAAAAGTGCAGTCAGGAAACGACAACCTTTGGATCACCGCTGTCTACTGCCCACCTCGCTTTACAATCTCTGAAGGTCAATTCATGGATTTCTAGAACTCACTTGGGGATCACTTCATAGCTGCTGGAGATTACAACGCAAAGCATACGCACTGGGGATCACGCCTCGTTACTCCCAAGAGAAGGCAACTTTATAATGCACTTATAAATGTGAGAAATAAGTTGGACTACGTTTCTTCTGGTAGCCCCACATATTAGCCAGCAGATCCTAGAAAGATACCAGATCTAATTGATTTCGCGGTTACAAAGAACATCCCACGCAACCTAATAAGCGCCACGGCCCTACCCGATCTCTCATCAGACCACTCCCCATTGTTGATAACCCTTCTTCAAAGCCCAGAAATTACGGACTACACCTACAGGCTGACGTCGCACAGAACTGACTGGATGAAATATAGGAAGTACGTCAGTTCCCACATTGAGCTTAACACCCAGCTCAATATCGAAGAGGACATCGACTGCTCTACCGCCGCCCTGGAAGAGGTACTCGTCACAGCAGCCAGGATCTCAACACCACAACGACATGATGTGCAAATAAAGAAGTTCAAAACCAACCTGCAAATCGAACAGCTCGTTTTGGAAAAGAGGCGTCTGCGAAGGGCGTGGCAAACCAGCAGATCGCCATGCTCAAAGCAACGTCTAAATGAAGCCACCCGCAAACTAAACCGGGTTCTGAAGCAAGATGCCGAAAACGCACAACTGAGATATATCGAGAAACTCTCTCCAACAAGTGCAAAGCATCCTTTGTGGAGGGCTCACCCAAATCTAAGCTCTCCGGCTGAAACCGTCTTCCCGATAAGAAATTCTTCAGGTGGCTGGGCGCGCAGCGACACAGACAGAGCCGAAACATTTGCCTCACATCTCAGGGGCGTCTTCCAACCGAATCCCGCCGCAAGTCCTTTCGTTCTACCGGAAATCCAAACTGAAAGCGAATCCACAATACCATCGTTTCGACCGAATGAGATCACCAAAGTCATCCGGAGGCTAAAACCGAAAAAGGCTCCCGGCGGTGACCAAATAACTCCAAAAATGATAATTGAACTTCCAAACTGTGCTATCTGTAAACTCTTCAATGGGATCATAAGTCTTGGCTACTATCCAAAAAAATGGAAAAAGTCAATAATTATAATGATACCAAAGGCCGGAAAAGATCACATGATTCCGTCCTCTTACAGACCAATAAGTCTTTTATCATGCCTGTCGAAACTGTTCGAAAAATGCCTTCTAACACGCATTTTATCATATATGGGAGCTCATAACATTATCCCAGCCCATCAATTTGGCTTCAGAGAAAAACATGGAACTATCGAGCAAGTAAACAGAATAACATCAGAGATTCGCACAGCCTACGAACATAGAGAATACTGCACCGCGATATTCCTCGACGTATCCCAAGCATTCGACCGCGTCTGACTCAACGGTCTTATGCATAAAATTAAAACACACTTTCCCGGGTACACTCACAAATTACTCGAGTCGTATCTCTACAACAGAGTCTTCGCAGTGAGGTGCAACACAACAACATCCGAAAACTACAAAATCGAAGCTGGAGTCCCACAAGGAAGCGCACTTGGACCAACTGTATTCGTCCTCTACACAGCGGATATTCCCACGAGCGACCGACTACTGACATCCACCTTCGCTGACGATACTGCGATCCTCAGCCGCTCCAGATGCCCAGTCCGTGCAACATCCCAATTAGCCAACCACCTCACGGTAGTAGAGAAGTGGCTATCCGACTGGCGTATCAAAATAAACGAACAGAAGTGTAAGCACGTAACGTTTACTCTCAACAGACAAACATGCCCTCCGATCCACTTGAATAGCACAATGATCCCCCAAGTCAACGAAGTAACGTATCTCGGCGTCCACCTCGACAGACGTCTAACATGGCGTAGACACATCGAATGCAAGAAACTACATTTAAAACTAAAAGCCAGCAGCCTCCACTGGATTATAAACGCCCGATCGCCCATGTGTCTGGACTACAAGGTACTGCTCTACAACTCCACTCTTAAACCAATCTGGACGTATGGCTCCCAGCTCTGGGGAAACGCGAGCAAAACTAACATAGACATCATACAGCGCGCTCAAGCAAAGATCCTGAGAACTATCACTGGGGCACCATGGTATATTCGAAACAAAAACATCCACAGGGACCTTGGCATTCTCGCAGTAAAAGATGAAATAGAAAAGCAAAAAGCGTCATACAAAGAAAAACTCTCAGCACACCCAAATCCTCTTGCAAGGGATCTGACTCGGGTTTCCAGAAGAACCCGCCTGCACGTAACGACCTTCCAACCCAGCCATAATTTGTCAGGGCCATATTTACTGTTCCAGTCTATATGACTGATAGTTAGGTTATAGTATAAGATTTGATACACTTATTGTTAGTCTCGTAAGAAGAAGATTCAATAAACAAAGCAAAGCTTTATCAAAAAAAAAAAAAAAAAAAAAAACCAATTCTAACTGAAAAGAAGCAGCAATGACTCTAGGCCATTGGGACTCAGACCCATATGATAATTATAAACCCTGACATTATGACCATCGTAGGAATTCGGGAAATTCAAAGCAGAATCATTACTATCAGAAAAATAATTCATTATTCCCGATATAATTCAAATAATTATTCAAATTATAATTCAGGACCAAATAATTCAGCAAATACTCCGAATTCACCTAGTTAAAACCAAAACACTAACCAATACCAGGGTAATTATCACGAATTTAAAAAGAATTTAAACTAAGGTAGAGCTCAAAACCCTATGAATCATCAAACCCAATCCTATAATTCGCCCAACGCACCTGTCAAAAGACAGAGGGAAAGCGAAAACGCACAGAATAGAATGGACGTAAATTTTCAGCAAATAGCCTCGGAAACGGAAAACAGTATGCGTATATCAGAGTAGTAGTCAAAGATAAAACTTTAAAAGCAATGATAGATACAGGATCCTCCACTAACATCATGAAAGAAAACCTAGGAAACTTTGAAGAAACCAGTGAAAATCAGAAAGTATATACAATATGTGGGCCTACCAATCTACTTAAAAGCGTAACATTAAACCCCGGCAAAATTTGCCCAGTAAAACAGAAATTCTACTTGCATAATTTTTCAGATAATTATGACATACTAATAGGCAGAGATTTTCTGAAAGAATGTAAAGCTAAGATAGATTATGAAGAGGAATCAGTCACGTTAGGAAATAAAAAACTTTTTTTATGAATATGGCGAAGATGATAAAGAGGGTAAGACCGCACCAAAGTGTCTTAGCCCAAAATCATCTGAAAAGAAAGAGAAAAAGGATAAGACCGCACAAGATAAATCCACCTCCATCAGAAGATGATTCATTTAATTTTGCCATAAACAATGAACTCAGAGAATGTAACAAATTCCGTCTTGAACATTTAAATGAGGAAGAGAAAGAAAATTTAAAAACAAGGAAGGTACAAGGAAGGTGAAAATTTGACTTTTACTAGTACAATAAAACATTCAATACAGACAAAACACGAGGACCCAATATATAAGAAGCCATACAAATATCCGCAAACTTTTGATGAAGAAGTCAATACCCAGATTAATGAAATGATTGAACAAGGAATTATTCGAAAATCGAAATCTCCTTATTGTTCACCCATTTGGATAGTACCAAAGAAAAGTGATGTAATAGGCGTAAAGTTTGAATGACTTTATTCGAGCTCAAGGCCCGTCTTTTATACGTTTCGGTTTACATTGGTTCTTATGCGTAAGCTTAATCCTAACGGTTCTTATCGTAATCTTAAATTAGTTGATATGAAACATATGGTAATTAAAGGAGCTTTGAAGTTTAGTTACATTGATCGGTCAAAGGAGAGCTTTGAAGCTTTTGAGCGTGGTTTATGTCTGTTATACAAAGGTTGTTATATTTGATGTTTATATATGAATGTTATACGAATGTTTTATATATGAATGTTATACGAATGTTACACCTCCCTTTTTTTTGAAAAAAAAAATATAATATATACATTTTTAAAGTTATTATTATGTTTTTTTTTTTTTTTTTTCATTATTAACCTATTAACTTAATTCTATTTAAGTGTACAGTTTGTTTTTCTTTGTTTTTTCATGTTCTATTACGACATTGTTATTTTCGCCTATGTTTACAATCGTGTATTTTCCTATGTATTGGTTATCTAGCTTTTGTCCTATTTCGTTTCTTAGCTAAATTTTTTGGCCTATTTTTATTTTAACATTATTTGTGTGTTTATCATAGTTCATTTTTTGTTTTAATTTGTATTTTTCTATCATTTGGTTTGCTTTGTTTTGGGCTAATTGTAGTTTATATTTGAGTTCTTTATTGTAGTCTTCTATATTGTAAACTGGGTCAATGGAGTTTGAAGAAAAGGGTATGTTTGGAGCTATTTTACCAAAAACGAGTTCAAATGGGCAATAGCCGTGTAATATTGAGGGTGTTATATTAAAACAATAAGTAAAGTATTGTAGGTATTCGTCCCAATTAGTTTTATTAATTGAAATATATGATCTTATGTATTCGTTAAAGGTTCTATGGCTTTTTTCTATGGTACCAAGAGTTTGATGGTGATGTGCTGTAGAGTTTAATTTGTTGATTCTAAAATTTTTACAAAGTTCTAATAAAACAGAATTCATGTATTCTGTTCCCATATCAGTTATAAAAGTCTTCATTGGCCCATATATTAGGATACATTTTTCGAAAATTGCTTTTGCGATTGTGTCAGCGCTTTTATTTGGGACTGGTATAGTAACTAGGTATTTTGTTAGATCGCATATTATGTTTACTGCATATTCGTTCCTATTGTATCTATTCCCTGCAGTTCTGGCTGTCACCTGGTGTCCGTGGCATTCAAGCAATCAATGTGTAGGAAAGGAAAAGGGATATTCCTAAGTTTCCCTCTCTTTCTCACTCTTATAATACGATTTCGTTGCTTGCACCCGACGGCGGCCCGACTCCAAATTTGTCTTCTATTCTTTCGTTTTTCTAATTGCACTGTTGTCATTCTCCGTTAGAAACAAAAAATTGGTTTTCGATGGAAAATACGGGTGAGGGGCGCTCGACTTATGTATACTCTTTTGATGTTAAAGTTCTTCAAATATTAAATATAATATATATTATATTTTATATATTTTCAACATTATATTAATTATTAAACCTAGATAAGCATAACACAACATTGATTGCAAATATAGATATAATATAACTCGCGTGTCATTTATGGTCGGTTATACCTAAAAAAGAAGGGTATACTAAAAGGGTGAAAAATAAAATTGAACTGCTCATTCTTTTGCGTTGTGCGTTGACAATTAGTTGTGAAATTACTTAATTTGCGCAACGGGCAGCGGAATTGTTTAAAAATCATGTAAGTGTCGTTAAGATTAAAAAAATATTATGTTTTTTACTACAAACTTATTTAAATCTTTTTAGAATATACAGGCTGTACGATAAATTCGTTTGAAAGGTAAGTTTGCTTTAAATTAAAAAAAGTAATACATATATAATATGAATTAATAATAAAAATATTTTTTGTACCATAGATGGACGCAAAACAGCCGTTGTCCTGCAAATATTCCACATAAATGGTAAACAAAAACTTTCTAATTTCATATTATTTATGTACTTATCTCTTATGTTACAAAATAAGATTTATTAATAAAATAAAAAAAAAATAAATATATATATATTGTTTTTCATATGCATTTGGGGATGACATTTCAGAC
Source organism: Drosophila ficusphila (assembly GCF_018152265.1). Lineage (NCBI taxonomy): Eukaryota > Metazoa > Arthropoda > Insecta > Diptera > Drosophilidae > Drosophila > Drosophila ficusphila. Next base: position 1,161,005 of record NW_025064156.1, read on the forward strand.
ATTGGCATAGATGATTTCACTAAGGGTACCCTCGCAAAAGCCATCCATGACAACATCGCCTCCACGCCATCTACGATATCATCGATGTCTTATACGAATTTTCTCCATACAAAATTCGTATAAGCCATCGATGCCTCGCTCGATGACTCGGACAAAATGGTCATCGAGAGCGACATGCATGTCAAATCCTAGAATGCCATACAAAACTTTATATGAAGTGACATCAGTGCGACACCAGGTGCTACGGACACTGGCATCGGTGGGTCGTCGTCCATGTCATCGACGACAAGCCACTTTTGGAACTGCAGGGTTAGGACTCTTTCGAAGGCTTTAACTGGTGTGGGTGTTAATATCATTGGTGTTTTGATATGAGTTGTTGTTTTTGCCAACTTGCATTTTTCACATTGTGTAATGTAGTTTGTGATATCTTTTGTCATATTTTTCCACTTATATTCTCTTTTTATTTTGTTTAATGTTCTTGTGACCCCACTGTGACCTCCCGTTATTGGGTTATCATGAAATTGTTCTAATATAGTGGTTAGTTGATCTTTTTCTTTTCTATTTATCTTTTTTATGGGTGGTAATATTATTATTTTTATTTTTTTAAAAAGTTTATTACCAATTTCTTTAAATTTGTTTATGCTCGTTAAGTGGAAAAGTTCATTATTTATTTCAATGAGTAAAATATGAATTTTTGAATCATTGGCTTCTTTTTCAAGCCTTGGAAAGAATCTTTCTAAGTTTATTTTTCCTTTAATGACAAAATCCTTTATATTGAATGATACAATTTTTGTTTTTCCCTGAAATATTTTGCAGCTGTGCTTTGTATTGTTAATTTAATTGCTCCCTTCTTATGGCTGTGATTTATTGATTCGAATACTTGTAATTCTGTGATTTGTTCTAATTTTTGGTTGCTTTCTTTCTTATTACTACTTTCAGTTTGTTATTTCGTTTCTAACCTAGTTGTCATTTTTCTGACATTATTTGTATTATTTTTAATATTCTTAATATCCTCAAAATTAATTCTTGATAGAGCATCTGCTATATAATTTTCACGTCCCCTGATATATTCTATAGTAAAATCATATTCTTCTAAGTCTAACCTCATTCTTATTAGTTTTGATGATGGATTTTTTAATGAAAATAAATAGGTTAATGGTTTGTGGTCTGTTTTTATTAAAAATTTGATTCCATAAATGTACGGCTTAAAATATTGAACAGCCCAATGGATTGCTACCAATTCCTGTTCAATGACTGCCTTGTTACTTTCTCCTTTTGTGAATGATTTTGATGCAAAGGATATGGGTAACTGCTTTCCGTTATATGGCTTAAAACTGCACCACAAGCATACTTGCTTGCGTCTGTTGTTATACAGAATTGTTTATTAAAGTCAGGATATTGTAATATTGTGGGGTGTTGTAAACAATTTTTTAGATAATTAAATGCTGTTTGACATTCTGTAGACCAGTCAAAAGTAATGTTTTTCTAGATAATTTTGTGATATGGCGTGCTGATTTTGCGAAATTTGGTATAAATCGACGATAGTAATTGCAGAAGGCTATGAATCGTTTCGCTTCCTCCCCGTTTTTAGGAATTGGGTAGTTTTTTATTGTTTCAAATTTACTATCATCTGGCAATATCCCTTTATTTGTACATTTATGTCCTAAAAATGCTACTTCATGTTTAAAAAATATGCATTTTTCTGGATGTAGCTTTAAGTTATACCGTCGGCATGTTTTAAAAACGTCTTCTAGATTATCAAGCATGTGTTTTTCTGAGCACCCTATAACTATTAGATCGTCCATATAAAGAAACGCTTGAGAGGGTTTTAGCCCTGCAAATGCTAACGTCATCAGTCTTTGGAAAGAGTTTGGGGCTATTTTTAATCCGTATGGTAGCCTTTTAAATCTGTAGAATCCTCTGTCTGTGGAGAATGACGTGATGTCACGAGATGTTTCTTCTAGTTCTATTTGGTGGAATCCTGACATCAGATCTAAACAGGAAAAATATTTTGCTCGTCCTAATTGGTCTAAAATGTCGTCCATTCTAGGTAGTGGGAATTTGTCGGCTATTAATTGTTTATTTATTTTTCTGTAGTCTATTACTAGGCGCCACCTTTTTTCAGTGCTGCCAGGTAACGATTTTTTTGGAACTAATAAAATTGGGCTGTTGAATTCAGACATTGATGGTTCTATTATTTTGTCATTTATAAGTTTGTCTATGTGTTTATTTATTTCTCCTTTTTGATTATGTGGAATTCTGTAGTTCTTTGTGTATACTGGTGTATTGTCTTTCAAGGTTAGTCTCTGTTTGTAAAAGTTATTATATGTAATTTTATCGTCTTGTTTAGCAAATATGTCTGTATATTCATTGCACAAATTGTATATTTCTGCAGTGGCGTAGCGTGCCTTGTCGGGGCCCCGTATAAAAAATTTTTTGGGGGCCCTTATATGGAGGTAAGGATTTTTCACAAAAGAAAACAAGAAAGGAAGCTAGCTTCGGCAAACCGAAGCTTTTATACCTTTGCAGTCATATGTCGAAAAAAATACATAACGGCTAAAGAACATCGAAGCTAAGACGATTTTTCTATTCATTTTCTATATTTTCGACTATTGTTCAAATCACGGCTATATGATATACTCGTCCGATTTTGATGAAATAATTCGGTATTCAAGAGTCGTTAGAAAACTCTATATTCCAAAAATCATGGTTGTCTGATGAAAAACAACGATGTTACAATTTTATTTCCGTTATTTCTATATAGATTTTTCGATCTTTCCTATGGCAGCTATAAGATATAGTTGTCCGATTTTTATGAAACTTTTTCTCAATATAAGAGTTTTTAAAAACTTGATATTCAAAAAATCATGCTTGTGGGATAAAAAACAACGATGTTATCAATTTATTTCCATTAATTCTATATATATTTTTCGATCGCTCCTATGACGGCTATATGATAGAGTTATCCGATTTTGATCAAATTTAATCCGAAATTCAAAAACAGTTAGAAAACGCCATCTTGAAGAAATCAAGTCGATCTGATCAAAAACAACGGTCTGAGAATTTTTTATTTCCTTCTCTCGTATGGGAGCTATCTGATATAGTCGGCCGATCCGGCCCGTTTCGACTTATATACTGCGTGCAATAACTACACACCTTTTGGAAAAGTTTCAGCAAGATAGCTTTAAAACTGAGAGACTAGTTCACATAGAAACAGACAGACGGACAGACGTACAGACGTATTCTGATTCTACTCGTGATGCTGATCAAGAATATATATACTTTATGGGGTCTGAGGTGTCTCCTTCACTGCGTTGCAAACTTCTGACTGAAATTATAATACCCTTTTGCTCTGCAAGGGTATACAAAATATTGTGAGAAGAAATATTTATTTATCACATTATTTACCCATTTTACAAATAAAAGTCAAATTTTAAATATTCACTCTTACACACTTTGGGGGCCCCCTTGGCCCGGAGGCCCCGTATAATTGATACGGCATATACGGCGGTAGCTACGCCCCTGTATTTCTGTTTTCACGAATAATGGAAAGTTCTTTTCTAGAGTTGACATAATGTCCTTTTGATGTTGTTTTGTTTGTGTGTGTGTAAGATTGTATAGTTCGTAGTCAGATAGTTTTTCATTCTTAAGTTTTGTCTTCTGTATTTGGGCTTCTTTAGAGTTAGTGTTAATAATGCGGACGAAAGGGCTGTTTTTTGAAATTATTGTATTAGCTATGAATACACCTGGATGGATTTCTTGGTTTGGGATTAATATTTCGTTTTCTTTGTTGTTTATTGTAATTTTTTCTATTATTTCTGTTCTGGCTGGGATTACTAAAATATTATTTTGAGGTTTTATTAGTATTGGGATTAATAATTCTTGATTTTCATAAGGTTGGTTAAGGATAAGTATGTTGTTTTTGTAGTCAAGAAGGCAGTTATAATTTTTTATAAAATCTAGGCCTATTAATCCATCGTACGGGATTGGGAAGTTATCTTTTACTATATGAAAGGTATGTGGTAATGTTGTGTTATGGGTAGTCAGTTTTAGTTGAATTTCTCCTAATGTGTTTACCGTGCTTTCCCCTATTCCATGTAAACTTGTGCGTTTGTTTCTGTTAATTTGGCTTGAGTTTGGTAGTATGATTTTTTGTTTTATTAAAGAGATGTCAGCACCGGTATCTAGTAATAGTGTAATGTTTATTCTGTTTATTCTTAATCTAATACAGCTATTGAGGTTTTGACTTAGTGTATAAATCTTATGTGTACTTAATTTGAACTCAGGGGACGTACAGAGTTTTCCTGTTGCTCTTCTTCGTTTATGAATCTATTATTATTGTAAGTGTTTTCATTTTCTTCATTTATAAATCTAATGTTATTATTGTTCTCATGGCTTCTACTATTGTTGTTATATCTATTACTACTATAGTTATTGTTGCGATAGCTACCTGTGTTGTTATATCTATTACTACTATAGTTATTGTTGCGATAGCTACCATTATTATTGTAGCTGTTGTAATTTCTATAATTTCTATTAAAATTTTTTGATCTGTCATTTTGGTTTGTAGGACTTCGTTTTGAAAAGAGTATTGTGTTATCTGTTATATTAGTAGAGCTACTAACAAACTTAGCTATTACTTCGTTCATGTTGGTAAATTGACCAGCCTCCATTATTGTTTTTAATTTTTCGTTTGTACAATTTAGTACAATGGCTCTGACAGCTACCCTAGTCGCGTATTCATTTGCTGTTTCAGGCTTTAACTTATCTATGATATATGCACGTTTTAGTGCCTTTGTAATTGTTTCAATTTCGGATGTATATGCGTTAGCTGTTTTCCCGTGTTGTTGCAGATTCATTAATCGGGCTTCTAGTACCTGTACTGATTCTCCCTTTATATTTCTTTTTAGAGTCTCTATAATTTCTACAATAGTTTTTTCTTCTGTAACAAGTAATCGTACATCACCTTTTAGCTTTGTTTTGATTATTCGGATTGCTGTTGACTCATGTGTACCCTTAATGTCGTCCAAAAGTTCGAGTGAGTCTATAAAACTTTGAAGGTTTTCAGCCTTCCCATCAAACTCTTGGATCCTTTGCTATGAGAGTTTTCTTAACTTCTGTTATTATTTCGAATCTAAATTCAGCTTGTTTTTCTAGAGCAATTGGGATTGAAGCTGTTATTTGATGTTTACTGCAGATATTAACTAAAAAATTTTTGAGTGTTTCTATTATTTCAGTGACTTGAGGCTTTTCATCGGGTGTTCCTAATTCTGAGTTTTCTCTTATTATTTCCTTTATGTTATTAAAGCTATCGAATAGGGTATCTAAATGTTTTTTAATTGTAGATGGTTGAATATATATGTTTTTGTTGAGGCACTTGTAGGCTTTATCAAAATTTTCTTTATGTGATTCTATTTTGTCCTTTATGTCTTCCCACTCCATTGACATTTATAATTTAATTATAATGTTGGCAAAAATTTTTTAAATCAATTAAATCAATTTAAATTCCCTTTTTTTTCTCTAAGTGTACATTAATTTATTAATTTTACATTTAAATATTTTATTTATTTATTTATTTATTTTATTTTTCATTTTAGCCTTATTAATAACAATTTTAATTTTAAATTCATTTGTTTATATTTTAGAAGAAGCGTCTGCTTCTTGTTGTTGTTCTATGTCGTCAATTCGTTTTCAGATTGCGCAGGCTTCGTCCCAAGGTGGTGGTGGGTCTCGGTTGATGAGCGATAGCAGCGCTGCTCGTTGTCTCTTCGCTGGTGTTGATGGGATCGGGTTCTCTCTTATGACCCGTGGTTTCGGGCCGTCTGCTGGTTCTCTCTTTAGTGCTTCCCTGATGGCCTCCAGGTGGGCACTCTTTTCTCCTTATAGATTTATATACCGCTGTTGGGCCCACTGGATAGTGTTTTCCAACTTATCCTCTTTTGTATGCGGTTCTTTTCTAGCCGGTATACTGGCTATAGCTTTATTATTGTTTATGCTGAGCATGCCTTATTGTGGATTGGCTTGGGCTCTTAATATTTTATTTTGCCGATATTAGGCAGGATCGCCATGTAATAGGCGTAAAGTTTGAATGACTTTATTCGAGCTCAAGGCCCGTCTTTTATACGTTTCGGTTTACATTGGTTCTTATGCGTAAGCTTAATCCTAACGGTTCTTATCGTAATCTTACATTAGTTGATATGAAACATATGGTAATTAAAGGAGCTTTGAAGTTTAGTTACATTGATCGGTCAAAGGAGAGCTTTAAAGCTTTTGAGTTATACAAAAGTTGTTGTTATACAAAGGTTGTTATATTTGATGTTTATATATGAATGTTATACGAATGTTTTATATATGAATGTTATACGAATGTTACAGTGATGCTTCGGGAAAGAAGAAATTCAGATTAGTAATAGACTACAGAAGTTTAAATGAAATTACAATAAATGACAAATTAATCTCAAACAAAGTACAATGCCTGCGGGCAAATCAATAATAAGTGCAACTAGTAAACCCACGACTCAAAGTCGAATGCAACAACAACAAAAGCAAGACGAACGCCGACTGTCTTCTGCCCGGAATAATGCTTATGTAGCAATTGTTTCGGAGACAGTAAGTAACGAACACGCAACAACAAAAGCAATGTCATTGACTGCTTCCGGGAGAGCGCGCTCACTGTCACCTGCAGTGCTAAGCTCAAGCAGCGCTGCCATGGCCCAGTCGTGGAGCTCCCAATGCCCATCTCCACTGTCACCACTCATTGCACTGACTACGTCAGCTCTTGCGCTGACCAGCACGGTGCCCTCTGTTACAACTGTTGTTTCGACGACGACAACAACAACTTCAACGTCGGTGGCAAATTTGTGGCCGATATTATCATCGCAATTGAAATGTGTCTCTGCTGCCTCTCTGCCACAAACTACGCTTGTACAGACCGGGATCGATCGGTATATACAAATAAAAAAAAAGCTTAGCCCACAAAAAACTAATGCAAACCTGCCGAAAGTATCGAAAACCTCAGGCAACAACAACAAGGCAACTTCTGAAAATAGATTTGCTATACTTGGTGACCTTGGAGAAAGACCACCAAAGATGTAAAGCCACCCCCTATCTACATTAGGGAACACAATTGCTCGGAACTTATTAACAATCTTAAACAAAAAATCGGGCCAAATAACTTTTATATTACCAACCTAAAAAGAGGTAATATATCAGAAACCAAACTCCAAATAAAAAATGAAAGCAACTACCGCACTGTGACGAATTTCCTCGACCATGTGCCGGTAAATTACTACACCTACCAACTCAAAAGTAGCAAAGGGCTACCAGTTGTAGTAAAAGGAATAGAATCAACCGTCCCAGTAGCTGACATAGCCGAGGGACTAAAAGACTAAGGTTTTGACGTTAAACATGTAACCAATATAATCAACAGGGCAAAAATCCCTCAGCCGCTATTTAAGATTGAGACTGCACCTCTTAAGAAAAATGCAGTCCACCCTATTTACAAGTTACAATATCTTCTCCACCGAAGAATTACCGTAGAGGAGCCACACAAGCGAAACGGCCCGGTACAATGTACTAACTGTCAGGAGTTTGGGCACACAAGGAGCTACTGCACCTTGCGATCAGTCTGTGTCGCCTGTGGTGATCTGCACTGCATAGATGCATGTCTGAGAAACAAAGAAGATCCTGCAACGAGGAAATGTAGTAACTGTGGTGGAAACCACACTGCCAACTATAGGGGCTGCTCTATCTATAAAGAACTCAAGACTCGTCTGACTCAGAGGCGCAGCAAACCGACTACCGCTCAACATGTTGCTCAACCAAACTACTTCACGCCATCAGTAACTACACCCGGAGTCTCCTTTGCCAGAGCTCTTCGATACTCTGGAGCATCGCCAGTGCCAGTAAGTCTTTCTCACCCTAAAGTTGTGCATTCTCTCCAGCCCATACCAAATCGAAAAGATGACTCGCTGCCAGAGCAAAATACCCAGCGAACAACTCAACCCACTACTCAGCAAAACCAGCTTCCCCCCCACCAGCACATAGCGGACTTGAACACACACTAGCTACGCTTACAAAAATTATGCTATCGATACAAAGTACCCTGCAAGACCTAACGCGAAACCAAAATCTTCTTTTGGAGCTTTTGATTAAACAATCTAAATGAATCCCTTAAAAATATGCTTCTGGAACGCCAACGGCGTTTCCCAACACAAATACGAACTCCTTCAGTTCCTAAACAACCATGATATCGATATCATGCTTCTCTCGGAAACTCATCTAACCCATAAAAACAATTTTTATCTCACCGGCTATGTATTTCACGCGACCAACCACCCAGATGGCAAGGCACATGGAGGCACCGGCATTCTTATCAAACAGCGCATAAAGCATCATCCTCAGGACACATTCGCTACTAACTACCTACAGGCCACATCCATACGTATCAATATAACCAGCGGTCCACTCACACTATCAGCTGTGTATTGTCCCCCACGATTCAATATTTCAGAGAGTGAATTTTTGGGCTTCTACAACTCACTAGGTAACTGCTTTGTAGCTGCCGGTGACTATAATGCAAAACCCCACTACTGGGGCTCTCGTCTTATTAACCCCAAAGGACGACAACTATACAATGCTATTATCAAACCTGGTAATAAGCTAGATTTTGTTTCACTTGGTAGTCCTACATACTGGCCAGCAGATCCGAATAAACAACCAGACATTATCGCATTTTGCCGTAACTAGGAGAGTGCCGCCCAGGCTGCTTCGCGTTGGAACACTGGCGGAACTTTTATCTGATCACTCGCCTGTTCTTCTCTGCCTATTTGAACACCCACAGCTTGTAAAGCGACCACAATTTCTGACTTCCAATACAACAAACTGGCAAAAGTATAAAAAATACATCAGCTCTCACATTGAAATCGAACCCAATATCTTGTGTGAAGCTGACATTGAAAACTCACTTAAGCACATAACAGATGTAATGTCCTCAGCTGCCAAACACTCTACACCTGACCCCTTAGCTACATCCCTCCCATATATTATGGCACAAACATGCAGATCCAATCGCTCCTTCAAGAAAAGCGTAGACTTCGCCGAAACTGGCAGACACACCGATCCCCAGCCACTAAACAAAGCTTTAAAGAAGCCTGTCGGAAGCTATCTAAATCTTTAATAACTGAGAAGAATCAGGCTCAACGTGCCTATATAGCACAGCTTTCACCCACTAGCAAAAAATTCCCACTCTGGAGAGCGCACCCAAACATTCAACCACCTATAGAACCCGATTTTCCAATTCGATCACCAACAGGTGTATGGGCGCGTAGTGACGAGGAAAAGGCCAACATCTTCGCCTCTCACTTACAAAACGTCTTCCAACCTCATCCGCCGACGAATCAACTTACTTTGCCAAACATCCCACCAGCAGAGCCTTCCTCCACAATTATTCTTGAAACAAGTACAGTCACAAAATCCATTGCAGAACAAATGAATCCAAAAAAAGCCCCCGGCCATGATTCAATTTCGCCTAAAATGATAATTGAACTGCCTGCATGTGCAGTTAAATGCATCACCACCATATTCAACTCAATTCTCAAATGGGGCTATTTTCCTATGCAATGGAAAAAGTCCGTCATTACAATGATACCGAAACCAGGCAAAGACAAATCCCAACCTTCGTCATACAGGCCCATTAGCCTCCTTCCGTGCTTATCAAAGCTATTTGAAAAGCTGCTTTTATGCCACCTAAGAACACACCGCCAAAACAACAGAGCGATTCCCCTGCATCAGTTCGGCTTTAGGGAAAAGCACGGAACTATTGAACAGGTAAATCGCATTACAGCTGAAATACGCGCAGCTTTTGAACTGGACGTGTCTCAAGCCTTCGATCGCGTTTGGATTGAAGGTCTAGTTCACAAAATCAAGACCGTCTTGCCACAAAACACCCACAAGTTGCTTGGATCTTACCTCAAAGATAGAGTTTTTACTGTAAGATGCAAAAATTTCTTCTCTGAAAACCACAAAATCAAGGCTGGAGTACCCCAAGGAAGTGTGCTCGGACCGATCTTGTATGTCCTATACACGGCTGATATTCCCACAAGCAGTCAAACAATTCTATCCACCTTTGCTGATGACACAGCTATAATCAGTCGCTCAAAATATCCAAAAACAGCAACAGCTCACTTAAAAAACCATCTGACGGACGTGGAAAAATGGTTTGCAGATTGGCGCATACAAATCAACGATCAAAAGTGTAGGGGAATGTTGTCAGGGTTGGGCCATTGTCAGAGTTGGGCCATCTCAATATTTCGAATATTCGTTCTAGTAACTTCTGTTTGTGGGTGTTTAGAAACTTCTATCGGTCACTCGAAACTTTCCACGTGACTACTTATTTCGGGATTTCATTTTTCTACGTGTCGTTGTCCTGTGAAAAAAAAGTGCTCGAAAAAGTTTTTTTAACCTGGCCGAAAAGGTGAAATAACACAAGATTACAACATGTCATCCGCAAAGTGAGCATAAAAATACGTTATATAGGTGTCATATTACAAAATACTAAGATATAGTTTCATTGATAGCTATAGTTTGGCTATATCATACCATAATAGATTAATACCGCATGTCGTCAGGGTTGGGCCACTTTTGTAGTCAGGCTTGGGCCATCAAAATTTGTACATTTTATTCGTGTATTTTCGATTTTTGTTGTAATATTTAAGTTTTTTGTAGCAAAAATATGCAAAATAAATTAAATAGATTTCCTTAAAAAAATATTTCGATGGATTGAAAGATGATGAATCATTTTTATCTTTTTCTTTAGTGTTTCTCGCTACCAACGAAAAAACAACTCTGAATAATTTGATATTTACTGTAAAATCCCAAATAATTAAATAAATGAACAAAATAATGTCAGATTTACATGAATTCAATTTTATTCCACCACGTTACGATATTGTCAACGATTTTCTGAAATTTTGGGGGATTGTTTGTAGATACAATAGCTAGTTCGTGAACGAAGGAATTTTATTTTCGACAAATTTTTCTATTTTTTTGGGGCGAAAAAATAAATTATTAGACCTCGAAAAATCGGCTTTATTGAAAAAAAAATCACTGTAACTATAAAAAATTTTGAAGTGAAACTTCTTTAGGCGCGTTATGGATTTTCGGGGACGGAGTAAAACCGATTCATGACCGTCACGAAAATTACCGTCACGAAAATTGCCGTCACGAAAAAGCGAGGATCCCCATCCCTTTCTAACCGCTGACGAACGATGTCTCTATCCTCCTCTATCCTTTCTCGCTCTCAGCGCGCTCGCACAAAGTTGCAGTTGAAAAAGGGGTGAGAGGTGTGAATGTCAAAAGGAATTCAAATCGAACAGGTTGCATACAGATATTAATTGGCACCATAATTTCTATCCATTTTATTTGACCTAGAAATGAAAACACATATCGATATGTATTTGTCTTCTTCTTCTTCTCAATCGGTTTGTTAACTTTTGAGAGTCGCCAGCACATTTCGAGACCTCTAAAATGAAGCGTATAATAAGGCTTTTATTCGGTTTCCTACAGAATTTCAATTTTAACAAGAAAGGAAGCTAGCTTCGGCAAGCCGAAGCTTATATACCCTTGCAGTCATCAAATATGTCGAACTAAATACAAAAAGGCTAAACAGTATCGAAGCTATGACGATTTTTCTATTCATTTTCCGTATTTTCGACTATTGTTCAAATGTCGACTATATGATATAGTTGTCCGATTTTGATCAAATTTAATTCGTAATTCAAGAGTCGTAAGAAAACTCTATATTCCAAAAATCATACTTGTCTGATAAAAAAACAACGATGTTATAAATTTGTTTCCATTATTTCGATAAAAATTTTTCGATCTTTCCTATGGCAGCTATAAGATATAGATGACCGATTTTTATGAAACTTTTTTCTCAATATAAACGTTGTTAAAAAACTTGATATTCAAAAAATCATGGGATAAAAAACAACGATGTTATCAATTTATTTCCATTAATTCTATATATAATTTTCGATCTCTCCTATGGCAGCTATATGATAGAGTTATCCGATTTTGATCAAATTTAATCCGAAATTCAATAACAGTTAGAAAACGCCATCTTGAAGAATTCAAGTAGATCTGACGAAAAACACCGGCGTGAGAATTTTTCATTTCATTCCCTCGTATGGGAGCTATCCTTTATAGTCGGCCGATCCGGCCCGTTCCGACTTATATACTGCGTGCAATAACTACACACCTTTTGGGAAAGTTTCAGCAAGATAGCTTTAAAACTGAGAGACTAGTTTGCGCGGAAACGAACAGACGGACAGATGGACAGACGGACAGACGTACAGACGTATTTCGACTCAGATCGTGATGCTGATCAAGAATATATATACTTTATGGGGTCTGAGGTGTCTCCTTCACTGCGTTGCAAACTTCTGACTGAAATTATAATACGCTTTTGCTCTGCACGTGTATAAAAATGAGTAAATATGAAGAAGTTTCACTTCTGTCGTGCGTAGGCTGGACACACCCCTTTTTTTCGTAAAATCCTTCGTTCACGAACTAGGTAACACTATATACTAACGTAGTTTTTTTTTCTGTTGAGCCGTTTTCTTGTTTTCATGCTCACCGTTAGCCACTACTGAAAAAAGGACTTCTGCGGCAAGGACTATAACTTCCACAATTATGAAAATTTTCACTCGAAATTTTATACGAATTTACTTAAGGGCACGTACGTTAATAAAATTTGTAGGGGAATGTTGTCAGGGTTGGGCCATATTTTGACCTATGTCCATAAGTTCTGAACGAGTGACAATTTAGAATAAGTTTATACATTTTTGGAAAGGTACAAGCAAGAGAAAGTGTTCACCAAAAATAGAGAAAAAAAACAAAAACAAAAAAAAGTTATAGGCGTTTAAAAAAAAAAAAAAATGTAGTCAGCGTTGGGCCATGTAGTCAGGGTTGGGCCACCTTCCGAAAATCGTTGACAATATCGTAAATCTGACATTATTTTGTTCATTTATTTAATTATTTGGGATTTTACAGTAAATATCAAATTATTCAGAGTTGTTTTTCGTTTGTAGCGAGAAACACTAAAGAAAAAGATAAAAATGATTCATCTTCTTTCAATCCATCAAAATATTTTTTAAGGAAACCTATTTAATTTATTTTGTATATTTTTGCTACAAAAAACTTAAATATTACAACAAAAATCGAAAATACACGAATAAAATGTAAAAATTATGATGGCCCAAGCCTGACAACAAAAGTGGCCCATCCCTGACGACATGCGGTATTAATCTATTATGGTATGATATAGCCAAACTATAGCTATCAATGAAACTATATCTTAGCATTTTGTAATATGACAACTATATAACGTATTTTTATGCTCACTTTGCGGATGACATGTTGTAATCTTGTGTTATTCCACCTTTTCGGCCAGGTTAAAAAAACTTTTTCGAGCACTTTTTTTTCACAGGACAACGACACGTAGAAAAATGAAATCCCGAAATAAGTAGTCACGTGGAAAGTTTCGAGTGACCGATAGTAGTTTTTAGACACCCACAAACAGATGGTACTAGAACGAATATTCAAAATATTGAGATGGCCCAAGCCTGACAACGGTCCAACCCTGACAACATTCCCCTAATGTATTTTAATATAACAATGGTAACATGCTAAAAAAAATTAATAAAAACCCTGTATTTCTCTGGAGAAAAAGGTATATAACCCCTTAAATTCAGAAGGAGTAAAAATTTAGGTAACAACAAGTAAGAATGGTATATCAGACGTAGAAAGATTCCATAAGACAGTTAATGAAAAACTAAGAATTATCGGAAGTGAGACAAATATCGAAAATAGGTATACCAAATTCGAATTAATATTCTACATTTATAATCACAAAACGAAACATAATGTCACAAACAGAATACCAGCCGACATTTTCATGTATGCAGGAACACCCGACTATAATACACAAGATAAGAAAATAAACAAGATTAACCAGTTAAATAAAAATAGGAATGACTTTGAAATAGACACTAAATATAAGCAGCCACCGTTAGTAAAATCAAAAACAACTAACCCATTTAAAAAGACAGGAAATATTAGACAAGTAGATGAGAAACACTTTGAGGAAAGCAATAGAGGCAGGAAAATCACTCATTATAATTCTAAATTCAAGAAGAAGAAAATAATTAATGTCAGTATATATAATAATTCCAGACAAACGGAAGAAACCTAATGGATTCAACAACCTCTATAAAATTATTATGTTTGTGATCACTTCAATTCAAACGGCGAAAGGACAAAGTATCGAAATAAATCCAATAAAAGCCCAAAATGGATACTTGATGTTTAAAACAGGCACGATAGACATTCCAACTAATTACGAGAACCAATTTATAAGTATTAATATCACGAAAACAGAACAAATCTTTGAAAAATTAATAGAAGAAGCACAGGAATTCAAAGGAATAATGCAGATAGAATACTTAGTGGGAAAACTCCACAAGAAATTAATAGGAACAACTTACAAATACCTATTTGGAACATTGGATCAGGATGATAAAGAAGAGTTAGAACAGAAAATCGATACCCTAGCCGAGAATAGTATTCAAAGTAATGATTTAAATAAGATTATTGACGTCATAAATAATAGATAAGACTTAAATAACAAATTTAGAGACAAGAAAGAGAAGGAACAACTGGCTAACGTCCTAATATTTAACTTACAACACTTCACAGAATACATAGAGCACATTGAGTTAGGAATGCAATTAACAAGACTTGGAATTTTTAATCCCAAACTATTAAAACATGATAATTTAAAACAGGTGAATTCCGAGAAATTGCTCAAAATCAAAACTTCTACTTGGCTCAAAACTGATACAAATGAAATTCTGATTATTTCCCATATTCCTACCGAAATATTCAAAGACCCCGTTTTCAAAATTATTCCATTTCCAGATGAAAATAATAACATACTAACAGAAAGTACGGTCAATAAATATTTGCTACATGAGGAAAAAATATTTGACAAAGAAACAGGAAAGATAGTATTTGAGGAATGTGTAAATGGAGTAATTAGACAAGAAGACACAGGCTGCAAATACACTAAAACGCATAAAAATTTCCAAATTAATTATGTTGAACCAAATATTTTATTGACATGGAACATCCCTAAAACATTTTTAAATCAAAATTGCATTAATAAAGAAATTTCTATTAGCGGAAATAACTTGATCAAAATCCTTTGTGTGTGTTTCTATGATTTCTTTTGTTTGGATATAACATATGCTAGTGGTTCTAATTTTGTTACATTATTACTGACAAACTGTTTGGGTGTAATCTGCCATTGTATTTGAGAGGATAAATTCCTCCACTTGAACTGAACAATTAAGGATTTTGATCAAGTTAGAAAGTTAATAGAAATTTCATTATTAATGCAATTTTGATTTAAAAATGTTTTAGGGATGTTCCATGTCAATAAAATATTTGGTTCAACATAATTAATTTGGAAATTTTTATGCGTTTTAGTGTATTTGCAGCCTGTGTCTTCTTGTCTAATTACTCCATTTACACATTCGTCAAATACTATCTTTCCTGTTTCTTTATCAAATACTTTTTCCTCATGCAGCAAATATTTATTTACCGTACTTTCTGTTAGTATGTTATTATTTTCATCTGGATATGGAATAATTTCGAAAACAGGGTCTTCGAATATTTCGGTAGGAATATGGGTAATAATCAGAATTTCATTTGTATCAGTTTTGAGCCAAGTAGAAGTTTTGATTTTGAGCAATTTCTCGTAATTCACCTGTTTTAAATCTAATGTGGTAAAGTATTTTGCCTTTCCTAAATTTGACAAGATAAAAACTACGTTCGGGATAGGGTATTTGTCATCTATTGTCTCCAAATTAAGCTTTCTATTACTAGGCGTTTTTTTGTGTTTCCCTGCTCATCGATCCCTTTTTTATCTACAACCCAAACGGGGTTGTTATATGGAGACCGAGATGGTCGGATTAAGCCGTCTCGTAACATCGCTTGTGTTTCTGTGTTTACATAGTCGGACACGCCCGGGTATGGATACAGTTTTGAATATATCGGATCTACATTCTCTGTCCGGATAGTACCAACAATGTTAGTATTGTACGGCAGCGCTTCGTTTGGCTCTGCAAATACACCCGTACGGTTTCCTAACATTTCCTGGAATTTTT
Source organism: Drosophila ficusphila (assembly GCF_018152265.1). Taxonomy (NCBI): domain Eukaryota; kingdom Metazoa; phylum Arthropoda; class Insecta; order Diptera; family Drosophilidae; genus Drosophila; species Drosophila ficusphila. The sequence goes on from NW_025064156.1 coordinate 1,177,234, forward strand.
CCAATATTTTCTGTGGTACCACTATATCCTCAACTTTTGTAAAATTTACATTTTCACACTTCAAAAATTTAATTTCCTCCGAACTGCTGTTAGTTATTAACTTTTTTCTTTTAGGTCAAGTACGACGTCAGTCTTTTTTTAGTAGGTCCAGTCCAATAATTCCATCAAACGTTGTTAAGTTTGGTAGCAAGAAAAAAAGTCATCGTCGATGTTCTCACATTCCTCTTCGGCTACTGCCGGGTATTCATTATTGGTTTCATTTGGTGGGTCGTTTTCTACAGCCAGATGATTATCCTCTGACGTGTTGGTGTTGATGTTTTGTTTGTATATCTAGCGATACTAATAGTTGGCCTTTTAATCATCTGTCCCTGATTATTGCTAACTTTGGGTTGAATATTTTGGTAAGTGCTTTGAATTTGTCTTGAAAACGGTCCACTTCTTGTAATTTTTGTTCAAAGCTTTTTTCCTGCGCGGCGAGTGCGCTCGCAACTGCGCCTTCTATAATGGACTTTAATCGTTCACTGGTCAATGCCATGTTTGAACCACATTTTGTTGTGAACTTTCCGCGGTGTTTAGCTTTTGAAATCTGTCAAACAAATCTTCTATCTCACTAACACTCATAAGATTTTAACATAAAGAACAAAGAATTTTGTTCCTTTTGTATTTAATTGTTTCTACAAAAAAATTTCCCCACTTGTGCCTTTAATATTTTTTTTTTTGACTGAGACTCTTGGAAAATCACTTTTTTAATATTTTTAAAATATTTTGCAATTCGAAAATAGTGGGCGTATCAATGAACACTCTACTTACATGATTTTTATTAAATTACTAGAGGTCCTGTGGCCACTTCGCTGGTCAACACAATTTAACAACATAGTAGTCAATGTTGCAACATTTTTCAAAAATATAGAAGTATAGATAGATGGTGATTTAACACTTTTCCAGTTTGACTTTTCCACTTGCGCAGCCCAATCCAGCCGTTTCTCTTTTAAACTTTAACGCACTGCAATATCGGTATATAGTCGCCATTGGTCCAATATCTAAATTTTCATTAGCACTGTAGTTCGCAGTGGGATCATATTAGAATGCCAAGCGATTGAATGATGCCAACGATCTCCATGTCCTCATTTGTCTTTCTTCGCTTAAGTTTTCTGAATATACTTGTTGCTGGCTTGGATGTCTGCACGTCGTCCTCTAAGCATTTTGGACTATGGACAGAGTGGTGAATTTATCCTCAAATGCACGATCCACATAATTTGCACAGTTCAACTTAAATTGAATAAAATTTTTTTTTTTTTACAATTTCACAGTGAACCCGTTTGTCCATGAAATTAACTGAGCAGAGAACACTAAGGTTTGCATAATATGTGAAAAAACTTAATTCACTTGGAAATGATAAATGAAAACCACAAAAATTGAGTTAAAATGCTATGGTAGCGTGTTTGTCAGTGTGATGAGGTTGCAACTCACTTTATATGCGACAATATTGCAATTTTCTTACGGATCCCTAATTTTTTTCAAAATGAATTATAGCCTATTTTACTCCACGATAATGTAGCTTTCTATCGGTGAAAGAATTTTTTAAATCGGACCAGTAGTTCCGGAGCCTATTCGTTGCAAACAAACAAACAAACAAACAAATTTTACCTCTTTATAATATTACTAGAGGGCCTGTGTCCGCTTCGCTGGTCAACACAATTTAACAACATAAAAGTCAATGTTGCAACATTTTTCAAATATATGGAAGTATAGAAAGATGGTTATTTAACACTTTTTCAGTTTGACTTCTCCACTTGCGCAGCACAATCCAGCCGTTTCTCTTTTAAACTTTAACGCACTGCAATATCGGTATATAGTCGCCATTGGTCCAATATCTAAATTTTCATTATCACTGAAGTTCGCAGTGGGGTCATATTGGAATGCCAAGCGATTGAATGATGCCAATAATCTCCATGTGCTCATTTGTCTTTCTTCGCTTAAGTTTTGTGAATATACTTGTTGCTGGCTTGGATGTCTGCGGCCAATGTTTCCACGTCGTCCTCTAAGCATTTTGGACTATGGACAGAGTTGTGAATTTATCCTCAAATGCACGATCCACATCATTTTCACAGTTCAACTTAAATTGAATAAAAATTCTTTTTTTTTAACAATTTCACAGTGAACACAAAAATTGAGTTAAAATGCTAAGGGAGCGTGTTTGTCAGTTCGATAAGGTAGCAACTCACTTTATATGCGACAATATTGCAATTTTCTTACGGATCCCTAATTTTTTTCCAAATAAATTATAGCCTATTTAACTCCACGATAATATAGCTTTCTATCGGTGAAAGAATTTTTTAGATCGGACCAGTAGTTCAGGAGCCTATTCCCTGCAAACAAACAAACAAACAAACAAACAAACAAACAAACAAACAAACAAACAAATTTTACCTCTTTATAATATTAGTATAGATTATGGTATATGTCGGAAATAGATTCGAGGAATCACAGAATTTATGCTAAAGGCATAGTAGCAGAGACGGTAGCAGTCTCTACTGGCGAGTTGTCGGGTCGCAATTCGGGGAAGAATAAGGATTCTTGCGAAGGGCATAGCAGCAGAGACGCTGTCAGTCTCTGCTGGTGAGTTGACGAGATGATAATTCGGGGAAGTACAAGAATTTACGCGTAAAGCATATCAGCAGAGACACTGGCGGTCTCTGCTGAGGAGTGAGGTCCGTTCACGGGTTACCAAAGGTACTGAGATAGAAGGAGATGACAAGATATGTAGGCTGACAATATATAAGACGAGGATCGATGAGATCGAGGCAATCTAGTTTTGGTAACGAAAGTGAGCGGAACTCGCTGTGCTGGCGCAACAAATAATAAAAGTTTAGTGAAAATGGAAGAAAGAACCTTGTTTCCGACATTAGAAGTGGGATCGCCTTCGCCACAACAGCACAGCTCCGCTCAGTATATGGCAGCGTTGGAGGAGCAAAACAAAAACCTCTTGGAAATCATTAGAACCATGCAGGCGCCAAGAGCACCGGCATCAGACGGGAAGACCATGCAAGTGACACTGCCCAAGTTTAATCCGGATGGCGCTGGAGCAGATGCATCAGCATGGTGCACCACGGTCGACTTAATCTTCGCAGATCATGTACTGGAAGGCAGCGCCCTGGTAATAGCGCTGAGCAGAGCGCTGGAGGGCAGTGCTTCGCAATGGCTGTCCCAGGTATGCTTTGCTGCCATCACCTGGACGCAATTCAAGGAATTGTTCATCCAGCGATTCGTGGGTATTGAGACAACGGCGGCCGTATTGATCAACATCTTAAACGGGCATCCCAAGGCTGGAGAAAGCTTTGCCGAGTATGGAAGTCGCATAGTGACGCTATTACTATCCAAGTGGAAATCCACGGAGTTGGAAGAGATTGCGGTGTCAATAGCGTTAGCCCACATGGCGCAGATCGACAATAATTTGCTGCGTTGGGTTTTCACAACCAATGTGACGACGCGAAATGAACTACAGCGGCAGTTACAGGTCTACGCCTTCAAAAAACGAAAAATCGAAGAGGATGAATGTTCGTCAAGCTCGGATAAGAAGAAACTACGAATGCAGTCGCAGGCAGATTGTCATTATTGTGGAAAAATTGGCCACAAATATGCCCAATGCCGCGCTCGATTGGAGAGCTCATCCTACACCATGGAGAAAAATGACAGTGAAAGCAGCGCGTCCGGAGTAAAGGATCGTCCAAAAATAAAATGCTTCAAGTGTGGTGAGCTTGGACATATTGCTCCTGTATGCCCCAAAGGTAGTACCAGTGGAAATGAGAAGTACAAGGAGAAGCGCGTAGACATATGTCAAGTACTTGAGCCTAAAAGCTAACTCTATCAATTGGGTGAGTTCGTTCCATGTTTTTGACTCGGGCGCCGAGTGTTCTTTAATGAAAGGAAAGTTATTTAATAAGATTACTGGAAAATAATTAAAATGTATTGAGAGAAATGGGCGACAATATTATTAATAGCCATTTGCAAATTGTTTTCAAAGTTGAAATATAGTACTTTAATTTAGAAATTTTGGTTCATGTTGCATTGGAAAATTATTTAAAAGGGTAATTAGCGAATTAACAGAAGAACTCCAAAGTGATGATGAACCCTGAGATGGGGAGAGCCTATGGATGGCACAAGAGAATGTGCGTCTGTGTTCCTTAGATGGGAAAGAGCATGGTGACGGCATTAGTGAATGTGCGTCTGTGTCCCAAGAGGGGAAATGTTGACCGCAGTGTATGGCGGAGGTCTTGGTGACCTGGTGCATGGATTTGCACGGAAATATTGGCCAGAGTATAGCAGCTGTCTCGCAGGGTCGAACAGTGTTATGGCGAAGGTCTTGGTGACCTGGTGCATATGGTTGCACGGCGATGATGATTGAAATTGATTGATAAAATCTAAGTTATGTAAACGAGGAAATTAATGAAATGATTGATTATTGTTTGTGAAAAGCGACTTATTTAGTTTGTAACTGAATAAGAGAATTCACTGAATAAGTTTGATTAGTTTGGCAAATCTAGAAATTCAACACACAGGGACGTGTGATAGGTCAGGATTGGCCGTGTCGGAAATAGATTCGAGGAATCACAGAATTTATGCTAAAGGCATAGTAGCAGAGACGGTAGCAGTCTCTACTGGCGAGTTGTCGGGTCGCAATTCGGGGAAGAATAAGGATTCTTGCGAAGGGCATAGCAGCAGAGACGCTGTCAGTCTCTGCTGGTGAGTTGACGAGATGATAATTCGGGGAAGTACAAGAATTTACGCGTAAAGCATATCAGCAGAGACACTGGCGGTCTCTGCTGAGGAGTGAGGTCCGTTCACGGGTTACCAAAGGTACTGAGATAGAAGGAGATGACAAGATATGTAGGCTGACAATATATAAGACGAGGATCGATGAGATCGAGGCAATCTAGTTTTGGTAACGAAAGTGAGCGGAACTCGCTGTGCTGGCGCAACAAATAATAAAAGTTTAGTGAAAATGGAAGAAAGAACCTTGTTTCCGACATATATTTATACCCTTGCAGAGCAAAAGGGTATTATAATTTCAGTCAGAAGTTTGCAACGCAGTGAAGGAGACACCTTAGACCCCATAAAGTATATATATTCTTGATCAGCATCACCATCTGAATCGAAATACGTCTGTACGTCTGTCCGTCTGTCTTCCTGTCTGTTTCGCAAACTAGTCTCTCAGTTTTAAAGCTATCTTGCTGAAACTTTCCCAAAAGTTGTGTAGCTATTGCACGCAGTATATAAGTCGGATCGGGCCGGATCGGCCGACTATATCGGATAGCTCCAATACAAGAGAATGAAATAAAAAAATCTTACGCCGTTGTTTTTTATCAGATCGACTTGATTTCTTCCATATGGCATTTTCTAACTATTATTGAATTTCGGATTAAATTTTATCAAAATCGGACAATTCTATCATATAGCTGCCATAGGAAAGATCGAAAAATATATATAGAATTAACGGAAATAAATCATCATCATCATAAAACATCTTTTTTTTTATCCCACGAGCATGATTTTTTAAATATCAAGTTTTTTAACAACCCTAATATTGAGAAAAAAGTTTCATAAAAATCGGACTGCTATATCGTATAGCTACCATAGGAAAGATCGAAAAATCTATAGTATAGTATAGTGTAGATTTACGGAGACAGGCAGGAAAAGGAGGCGGGCTTCTATTTAGGTGTGTGTCTGGAGGGGAAAACCGGGATCCGTGCAGGAACACGCCTGGCCACTGGTCCGTCGTCCGGATACCGATCCCCGCTCCGGCCAGTCAACCGTGGGTGCTCCGCGTGCGGCCGGTGAGGTAGCCGGGGAGGGTGTCTGCCGCGGTCGTGCCGCCGGCCCGTCAACCGGGGCGGCCAGCGGACCTGGACAGACTATGGGCGGCCGATCCCGTCAGCCGGGAGTCGGTCGTCCGGCCCCGTCAACCGGGTGCCGGTGCCCAAACTACAGGGAGGATGAGAGCGGTCGATCCCGTCAGCCGGGAATCGGTTGGCCGGCCCCGTCAGCCGAGTGCCGATGCTCCACTACGAGGGAGGATATGACCGGTCGATCCCGTCACCCCGGAATCGGTTGGCCGGCCCCATCACCCGGTTGCCGGTGCTCTAAACTACGAGGGAGGGAGGATATGAGAGGAGGAGGCGGTTCCGTCACCCGGAGACCTCTTTTAACTGGGAAAATAACTTTGAGCCGATCGCGTTCATATTTCGTAATTTATTACAACACCTTAACCAAAACTTAAGCCTGTCCCATCACCATCTATCCCGTGGCATTTTGTCTTCGTGTTTCTATTTTGAATTGCGTCGTTTTGAAGAGTGAAATTCGCGCTGTACCTATCGATTTTCAATAACGCGACGTCCCGCGTGTATTAAAGTTGATTTCCCGTTGATCTGACAACTCCATAAACGAACGTGTGGGATCTATGAAGAGTAAACAAGTGTATTAGTAGTGCCCACCCCCTCTTTTTTTCTGTGCCATCTGCTTGAGGGTGGCGCCTATCCTATGCTCCTGCTCTCCTATATTTCCTTAGGATCAGAGTCAGCGTCAGAGTGGAGGCGTCCTGATTGGTCACGAGCGTTATGGTCGTCGTGGGCTGGGGCGACGCTGAGGCTGTCCTCGTCTTGGTGTTCGTCGTCGTCCTCGTTGCGTTGATGATACGGTTTCAGGTTGTTTATGCTGGCCGTGCGGCGGCGGCGACTTCCAATGTCTTGCAGCCGGACGATGTTTGGCGAGAGAAACTTGACCACTCGGAATGGGCCTTCGTATTTTGCGGCCAGTTTGACTGCAAAGCCCTCGGCGGCGTTGGATAACACATGATGGCGGGCGAGAACGAGGAAACCCAATGGTGGCTTCTATTCTCGTCGTCGCAAATTGTAGTGCCGGCCTTGCTCGGCCGTGGCACGCTCCGCGTTGTCGCGGGCAACTTTAAATATGTTGTGCAGCTGCTCGCTCCTCTCCGCAGGGGAAATCAGGGCTGTTCCTCGTCCTGGTGTTTTTCATAAAGTGTGTTCGGTAGTCGTGGTTCCCGGCCTTGGACCAGAAAGGCGGGGCTGAATCCTGTCCTGTCCGACACACTGCTATTGACGGCGAGCGAGATTTCCGGCAAGAGTTGGTCCCAGGTGTTCTGCGGCGCATCTCCTTGGTACTGCGCGATCATAGATTTCACGGCCCTGTTCGCCCTCTCCGTAGGATTTTGGCGAGGCGTGTAAGGTGCGGTATACTGCAGTTCCATTCCTAGAGATTTGCAAAATGTCCGGAAATCCCGGCTGGTGAATTGGGTCCCGTTGTCGCAAACCAGAGTCTTTGGGACTCCGAAGCGACTCAGAATCCGTTCTTGAAATGCTCGTTCGAGGTATGGTACGGTGGCCCGTCGCAGTGGGACGAGTTCTACCCACTTGCTGAACGAGTCGAGGAACACCAGTAGGACTGTGTTCCCTTGTTTGGAATGCGGGAGGGGTCCAACGAAGTCCGCACAAAGTAATTAACAGTTCTGGGATGCGGATTGGGATGAAAAGTTTCCCACAGTGAAAACAATTAATACCACATTCACACACAGATGGCGATAGTTGGTTTATTAGAAAAATTGCAAGTGTCCGACCCTGACAACTGTCCAACCTTGACGACATTCCCCTATGTGGAAAGGTTCGTCGACCTAGCGGGTGAACATTTTCCCGGCCGGTTTCTCTTGGCTTACCTTAAACTTCTGGCAGCTCGGGCATCGTCGCACGCATTTGGCTACTTCTCAGAATAATCCGGACCAGTAGTATTTTTGGGGGACTCGCGTGCTTGTTTGTGCGCCCGTGGGGCAGCTGGTGAATGCGCCTGGGTGGCGGCTTCCGAGTGCGCCTATGAGGCGGCTGATGTGTGTGCCCGTGGGGCAGCTGGTGAATGCGCCTGGGTGGCGGCGTGTGAGTGCGCCTGTGAGGCGGCTGATGTGTGCGACCGTGTTGCGGCGGGCGTGTGCGCCTGCGTAGCGGCGCGTTTGCTTCCGGTCGGTGCTGGCGAGCTGGTTCTCGCGGGTTTAGCCGAAGTGGGTGGCTGAAGTTGGAGGGTCAGGCCCCCACACTGTAATGTGGCTTCGCCGTAGCCCAGGAAGACTATACCGAGTAGACGGTCGTCCAGCACATCCACCATGATGAGGGCGGAGACGCTGACCCGAGCCTCTCCCAGCTGGATCGTGATTCCCAGGGCCTGTGTGAGATCCCTGCCGGTTCCGTCTGCTAACTTCACCCTTGTCCGTATGGCGCGGTGATTCTTTCCATCGTGGAGTTCCCTTGCCAGGCGCTCGCTTATAAAACAATGCGAGGCCCCCGTATCCAAGGTGGCGGTGAGCGGGCGTCTCTCAACCGTGACCTGTGCGCGGATACGGTTCCGATCCTGTTGGATGGCGTTGGTTACTGGGTGCGGGAGTTTGGTGGGTTCCTCGGGTGACTCCTTGATACTCGAGGCCCTTGCCCGTTTCCCGGCGTCTGATTCCGGCAGCACTCGACAGTGCGTATGCCTTGGCGCCCGCAGTCCCAGCAGAACATGGTCCTCTGGTTCCGGCATTCCGTGGCGTAGTGACCGGCCTGGCCGCAGTTTCGTCAGGCGATGCTGAGGTCGTTTGACCTAATGGGCGTGGCCCCTTGGTTGGAGTTTCCTCCGTGGCCTCGGCTGGCGGCGTCGTCGTTCGCATTCCCGGGGCGTGGCACCTGCGGTGTGTGAGCAGGGTTCGCCCTGGGTCGTGCGACTCTGTTATGGGGTGGATACTCAGCGTCGGGTTTTGTTGACGGGTATCCGCGGACGGCTCGGCCTCCGCGGCTGCGGGCAACTTCATAGTTCACCACCAGGTGTGTGAGCTCGGTCAACGTCTTGAAGTCCTGGCGGCGGGTGAACATCTGGTATTCGGGCAGCATGTTCTCGTAGACTCGTTCTAACTCCTGCTCGGGTGAGAATCCGGCGCGGCGCATCTGGAGGCGAAGATCCACCAGGTATTCCTTGAACGGCTCATTCACCTTCTGGAAGTGTGTGCGGATCTCGTCGTCGAGGCGTTGATAATACCGGGGCGGCAGGAAAAATTCCCGGCGGACTTCGGTCCAGGTCCGTCCCTGCAGATCGGTTCGGAACCAGCTCTCCGCTCGGCCAGTCAGGAGGACGTTGATAGCGTGCGACAAATACTTCCGGTCAATCTGGTAGGTATCCGCTCGTTCTTCGATGTGTTCCACAAAGCTGAGCGGGTCGGAGGTGCCGTCGAAGGACAGTCCCCATTTGGTCGCTTTGTCGACCACCTTCGAGCAGATGCCTGCGTCGAACTGGGAAGCACTGGCGCGTGCAGTGGTCTCCGATTTCCCTCGCGTCCCTGGGGACGGGGAAGTGCTGCGTGGTACTGCCAGCGTGTGATTACTGCTGGGTGCCTTCTCCTGGTAGGGCGGTATCGGCGACGGTGGTCCTGCATTTTGGACCCGATGACGCCACTTGTCCTGCACTTTGGACCCGATCACGCCACCGAGGAAGGGAAATTGCGGGACCAGGGTGGCACATAAAAGGAGGACCCGTGCAGGCAGTCGGAACAGTCAAGTGAAAGTCGTGCAACGAGATCGTACCAACGCGAGTGAAACCCAAGGGGAATACCAAGTGCCAGTTAATCCGGAACCAAGATTACCGAGTCGAGAAGCCCAACGACGGTCACGTCTACATAAGCTGAGACTGCCAAGCTGAGATCCCGAGGGTACAAGGTAAGTTGTAGGGTGCGTCTACGAGCCTCGAAATCGACGAAGTTGGTGGAGTCTTGGCAGTGAATGTTGTGCGAAAGGTACCCGGCGTCGGTTCACATGAAAGAGTGAGGACCCGCTGAGGGCCAGGCCGACGAAGATCCAGTGGAGTTGTGCGAAAGGTTGTAACGAACACACACACATGTGCTGCTCACTCCCAACACGCTCTGTCTACATTTTGTCCGGCCTGCTCAGGGTAGGTGGCGTGGGTTTGTGTTAAGAGAGAACAGGGGTGCTACAGAATTAAATAGTAGACAGAGATAAACAAAAGGCCAAAACTGATCATACACCAAACGGCTATGAATCGGACGAAAAATAAAGGTATCCATCGATGTTGGAGGACCAGATGGTGATGGCCTCCTCTATACCCACCCTACCAGTGGAATCTAAGAAGATTCCACCCCTTTATCAACTGCTATGCTACATTTCCAAAACTTTGCCCTCCAAGAATACTACTTTAATTCATGGTGAATGTAATATAATTAAAAAGAAAACAAAAGGGAAGCGATAATATACATCTTGAATTTTAACCTAACCTTAAATCTAATTAACAATATTTAAGAAAAGCTTATCACCTATCGATATGTGTAGGGGAATGTTGTCAGGGTTGGGCCATATTTTGACCTATGTCCATAAGTTCTGAACGAATGACAATTCAGAATAAGTTTATACATTTTTGGAAAGGTACAAGCAATAGCAAGTGTTCACCAAAAATAGAGAATAAAATAACAAAAACAAAAAAAGTTTTAGGCGTTTGAAAAAAAAAAAATGTAGTCAGCGTTGGGCCATGTAGTCAGGGTTGGGCCACCTTCCGAAAATCGTTGACAATATCGTAACGTGGTGGAATAAAATTGAATTCAGGTAAATCTGACATTATTTTGTTCATTTATTTAATTATTTGGGATTTTACAGTAAAATTATCAAATTATTCAGAGTTGTTTTTCGTTTGTAGCGAGAAATACTAAAGAAAAAGATAAAAATGATTAATCTTCTTTCAATCCATCGAAATATTTTTTTAAGGAAATCTATTTAATTTATTTTGCATATTTTTGCTACAAAAAACTTAAATATTACAAAAAACTTAAAAATTATGATGGCCCAAGCCTGACTACACAAGTGGCCCAACCCTGACGACATGCGGTATTAATCTATTATGGTATGATATAGCCAAACTATATCTATCAATAAAACTATATCTTAGTATTTTGTAATATAACAACTATATAACGTATTTTTATGTTCACTTTGCGGATGACATGTTGTAATCTTGTGTTATTCCACCTTTTCGGCCAGGTTAAAAAAACTTTTTCGAGCACTTTTTTTTCAAAGAACAACGACACGTAGATAAATGAAATCCCGAAATAAGTAGTCACGTGGAAAGTTTCGAGTGACCGATAGAAGTTTCTTGACACCCACAAACAGAAGGTACTAGAACGAATATTCGAAATATTAAGATGGCCCAAGCCTGACAATGGCCCAACCCTGACAACATTCCCCTATGTGTTTATAAATTTGAAAAGAAAAGAAAAGGTATGAAAATCAGAAGGGTTCCTAACTTTAAAGGATTTCTCACGTTACTCCATATATTTATTCAAGGGTTGCAAGCAATAGGAAATACATATATATATGTAGCCAAAAATATACGAAAATACAAGAGATTACACGGCTATGCCGTACTTACGACAATTCCAACAAAGTCAGCAGGCCTGTTGACGGTGTTGTTGTTGTTGCTGTTTTACAAAAGAAAAAGGCGAATATATACTCCTCTACTGCTGCACCATAAAACTATAACGGGGTCGAAGAGGTTTATAAGTATATGTTTTACGAGTTTAAAGTAGCAAAAGAAAATGTATGTATACGATACTAAAAATATTCCAATCAGAGATCCAGGCGGGCACGAACGATCGTGTCGATCGTCGTCGACGTTTGCCTGTATGCGGCGTCCGTGAGAGCCGAAGGCGTTTGCGCTTGTGTGCACTGATGCAAGATGGCGCCTTGGGCGCGCGGATGTACGTTTGTGCAGCTAAGTGCGTGTGATCGCACGTGCTCAGCGATGTGTGTGTGCGCTTTTGCACGAGCGCGGATCCAAGATGGCGCCTTCGCCTTCGCGCGGCGATGTGCGTGCTTTCGCCCTCGTGCAGCGATGTGCGTGTGCGATCGCGCGTGTGCAGCTATGTGCGTGTATGCGATCACGCGTGTGCAGCGTTGTGCTTGTATGCGATCGCCTAAGTATGGCGACGATGTGACGCGCCAGGCGTCTGGAGAAGTCCCTCCTCAAATTCGGCGTCTCCGGCGTTCTTGGAATTCCGCCCTTGTAAAAATACTAGTTTAAATCACTAGGCCTTTAGCCGTTCACTGGCTTACCGTTGACAGAAGCAGTTTCCTCGAATTCACCGATTCCTAGAATTCGCAAATTCCTTGATTTCACACGTCACAGATCGTGGGATCAGCTGAAGGTTTTCCCAGTCGGGGTTAATCGGGTCTCTCTTGTTGCAGTACAAATAATTCCAATATTTAATATTCACTTTTTAAAATTTAATCACTGCGAGAGATGTCCGTTTCGATCGGCGATCAGAAGAAAAGAGAGAGAGTGGACGTATACGAGCGTCCTGCAAAATGCCATAACGCCAAAAAAGCTTAACGCGATCAATCGATTGGCGATTTTGTCATGTGGTAAAGGTCATTACTGAATGTAATTTAGACTCGACCCCTGCAAGGTGGTATTATCGTGTGGTAAAGGTCATTGCTGAATATTATTTTGACACGACCCACATAACCACAGATTCTATTTTAGTCCCTGCGATTAAAATGGAAACTGAAGAAAGGGTCCAAATGCAATCACCAGATGTCCTTAGCATGAAAGTTTCCTAGTTCTTTACCGTTCATGTCTTGTAAAAGGTAAAGTGATTGTCCAAGTTTCTTCTTGATCCGAGCTTAAGTGCCAACTGGAGCTAATTTTGCGTTGAAGTTATCTGCAGCCTTGCTCAATGCGAAATTTCTTTTGATAACCTCTTGCACTACTTCGAATGTACGGGGTCTAGTACGCAGATTGTAGGTTCGCTGGTTTTTATCATAAGCCTCATTTAGATATTTGTTCATGATGGATCGGATCTTCTGGAATTCATCCGCACTGCTCAGTTTGACGTCTCCTTCTGACAGTAGTCCTAGGTTTCGCAGTAATTTGTAATCTTTTCCATGGCATAGCATATGCTGACCGAAGACAACCTGGTACGGAGAGACACCTATTGATTGATGCAGAGAATTTCGAAGGGAGCAGTTGATACTGCTGAGATACACATCCCACTCGCGTTGATCTGAACGAATGTATGCTCTCAATGCTGCGTTAATAGATCGATTTACTCTCTGCGTTCGATTGAGGGGAATAGGCACCAGTGAGTACGTGCTGAATACCATACTTGGAAAGAAAATTGGAGAAATCATGGCTTTTGAATTGGGTACCATTGTCGCTATCAACCGTTTGTGGCACTCCGAAACAAGAAAAGATTTCGTCACGCAAGATTTTGGTTACCACATCTGTTTTGAATCTTTTGACCGCCTTTAGGAATGTGAATTTCGAGAAATGGTCTAGGATTATGAGTATTCCTATGTTTCCTGATTTGCTACGCGGGAAAGGACCTATGAAATCAAGGTAGAGTCTTTGAAGTATTCTTTCGCTCTGCACTTGACTACCCATGGGTGGTTTCAAAGATCGGGTTGGATATTTTGTGGTAAGGCATATTTCACACTTACGAATGTAATCGCGTACATTTGTAACCATATTTGGCCAATAGAATCGACGACGAATGCGCTCTAAACACTTGGCCATGCCACAGTGCGCTGATGATGGCTGATCATGAGCAGCTGCTATCACCGTAAGTCGTAGTGACTCAGGAACCAGTAACTTCCAACAATCATCAGGTGAGATATCTAGACTGTTGGGAAATGTTGTTCGGTGGTAGATGAAATCGTCAACAACTTGAAAGTCTGGTAATTCGGAAGCTTTGATTTTCTGTCTAAGAGCAACATATTCTTCCGATTGGAATGCGTCCGATGACAAATCGATTTTGGGATGAACCTCGATATCAAGTGCGGCAATTACGTCTTCGCTTTCAAATGATCGGGATAAGGCATCCGGGACTATGTTCTCACTTCCTTTTCGATGTTCGATACTAAAACTTAAGCCTTGCAGTTTGTTAGCCCATCTTTCTAGTCTTCCGCTTAGATCCGATTGTCTCATAAGCCATTTAAGACTTGCGTGGTCTGTGACTACTTTGAACGTCTGTCCTTCAATGTACATCCGGAACCTTTTAATTGCTAACACGACCGCTAAACATTATAGTTCGGTGACTGTGTAGTTACGTTGAGCCTTGTTTAGTTTCTTGGACATGAATGCAATAGGTCTTTCCCATCCAGATTCATCGCATTGCGCCAGAACAGCACCAATACCATACAGGGATGCGTCACACTGCACGATGAATGGTTTATCATAATTCGGATGAATTAGGCAGGGAGGTGAACAGAGTTTTTCCTTTATCAATTCGAAGGCGTTCTGCGCATCCTCATTCCAAGCGTACGACTTTCCTCGAAGCAACTCGGTAAGATGGAATATGATTGAAGAGTAGTTCGGGATGAAACGTTGGTACCAACCAGTCATACCTAAGAAGCGTCTAAGTTGTCTTTGTGTTTTCGGAATTGGAAATTCGCTGATTGCGCTGATTTTTTTGGGATTCACTTGGAGTGTTCCGTCTCCCACTAGGTATCCCAAGTAGTCTACCTTTTAAGACAGAACTGACTTTTCTGCACGTTTATTGTCAAACCTGCTTTCCGCAGCTGAGTTGTTACTTCAGATAGATGTAAGAGGTGGTCTTCGAAATTGCTTGACAAAACAAGTAAGTCGTCAAGATACACTAAAACGTGAGACTTCATGTGGTACGGAATTACTAAATCCATAAGTCGACACATGGTTTTGGAAGCGTTGGTCAACCCAAAAGGCATCCGTTTGAATTGATATAATGGACGATTTGGTACGGTAAATGCAGTCTTTGCGCGATATTTTTTGTCCAAACAAATTTGCCAAAATGCGTCCTTCAAATCTATCTTCGAAATACAATGAACGGGCGGTAGGCGACTCAATAAGCCCTCCATAATGGGAAATGGATAGGCGTCCTTGACTGTGACAGCGTTGAGTTTTCTAGCGTCTAGGCAGAAGCTTAATGTGCAACATAATAGGAGAAGACCAAGGGGATATTGAAGCTTCTTCAATAACGTCCATCTGGATCATTCGGTCGATCTCCGCACACAATAGTTTTTCTTTTGCTGGCGATATAGGGTAGAATCTTTGCTTAATTGGTTTAGCATCCGCTGTATCGATGTTGTGCTCGGTAAGTTTAGTTAGGCCCAAGCCATCCTTTTCAAATGATGGGAAGAAGTCAATAATGGCTTGCAGTTTGGATTTTTGTAGAGAAGAAAGGTTCAAACGATCTGATTCTATTGTTGAAGAGGAATCTATTTCGTTCACCGAGAAAGAGGGTACAATGGAAATACCGAAAACTTTCCAAAAATCCATACCGCAAATTACATTTTGTTTTATAGAAGGGACTAACAGAAACTCAAATTCTAAATGTGTTGAATTATAATTTACAGGGACGCAAATTGTGCCCACCACTATTTGGGACTGGCCATCGGCGGTGCGTACAGTTGAATTCAATCTCACAAAACGTTGTCCAGATGATAATATTTGCTTGGCAAGCTGTCTTCCTATGACACTTTTTATTGGCACCACTGTCTAACAAAGCTAGATGTTCTTTACCCAAAATCTCTATGTTAGTAAATGGGCGAATGTCATTAGTCTTATGAACAATTGAGGAAATTATGAAACGATTGCATCTGCGCTTTCGGCTCCAGTACCGACGTAGGCGTACTGGTGAGCGACGTTTGCTTGGTACTACAGAACATGCATAAAATATTTCAGCCTTACGCTTTTGATATTCCTTTAAGCGTAGGTGATAGGGTTTGAAATGTCTGGGTGGTGATATGTCCGATGTAACTGGTGGTGACACTGCTGGTTGCAAAACCTTGATCGGCTCTTTAGCGTTCGTGATTAGTGTCGGATGTCCCCCTTCGAGACTAGACGGACATCCGCTTTGGAGTTTTCCGAAGCTGATGTGCATTTAGCACAGTCGGGCTTGTACGTATCTGGGGTACCGCAACCATAACAGAAGATGCGGCGAGGTTTACGACAATCATGGTACCTGTGACCCTTGGCGTCACAATTCCAGCAGGTTAGTTTTTCTGCCACCTTGATGGCACAGACTTCGTCAATTGTTGAGTGATCGTCGTCAGAGTGTTCTTCATCATTGTTTTCACATTCAATAGCGTTTACTACTCGTTTAGGAAGATTGAAACGATTCACAGTCTTTGTGCGATTACTGCGATAAAATTCTTCATGGCGATAACATTCTTTACGCAAGGAAACCAAATTTGGGGTTTCAATGTGCAATAACTCGAGCTTTAACTCTTGCTTGAGGTTGTGGCGAACTTCCGCCGTTAGGTCTGCGTCAAGCATGGGTTCTTGGAGAGAATCTGCTATTAAAAGCATGGCGTCTACGAATTCATCGAAGCTTTCGTTATGTCCTTGTTTTCGACGACGCATAATATTCCTAATTTCACGGTCAGATCTCTGATCCTGATAAGGCTCTCTCAAATGTCTGCATAGAATTGACCAGTTCAACGACACTACCGATTTGTTAACACGCCAGTAAAACGACAATGCAGAGCCTGCGAAAAGCAAGTTGGCGAATTGGCATAGTACGATAAAGTTTCCGCCAAGGGATTGTTGAGTAAGACAATTTACACGATATATAAAGTCTTCGATAGTTATATCGCTTGGCGAGCCACTGAACTTGATGCGCCAATTCGAAATTGTATTTGAGATTTTGTCTGGACAATCGATTGATTGATCGCTGTGTGGGCTGCGGCCGCTTCGACCACTAGTCGGAGTTCCTTCCGAGCCAACCGGGTTGCTTGGATGAGCTGAACCATTTCCTTGGACCTGATGGCCGACACGCTGATTACTTGCACCCATTGTAGATCCATTTAATTGCTGAAAAGCTTCAGTGATCTGATTGGTTATGTCCATGGAAAGTTGTGCATGAAACCTCTCAAATGAACGAGAGATTAACTGCTGAATTCGACTTTCGTTTACGTCTGATGAGTTTTGAGAAGTCACTTGTTCCGCTCGTTGTTGAGGAATCGACTGAGAATCCTGTTGATTTTCATTAGCGTTTGCCATGATTTGGAACAAGTGGGACAATTGGAATCGGTTCGTAGCCAATTTTGTGTACATGCTACATGAAATGAGTGTTTGCAGCCTGTTTCGTGCAGGTCTGCTGAAGCAATTGTGACATTGCAAATGAGACAAGTCCCTAACTCTTCCTCACTTTCAAGTGAGACCAAATTTTCTGTACTACGTACTAAAGGCATTCTAATATTCTAGAACTTTCTAAAAGATTCTTACAAATGAAATAGGCGATAAACGATAAATCTGACGGTTAGCGATAAACCTGACGATAAGCAATAATTCTGACGATAAGCGATAAACCTGACGATAAGCGATAATTCTGACGATAAGCGATAAATTTGGCGATAAACGATAAATTTGGCGATAAACGATAAATTTGGCGATTAACGATAAATCTGACGGTAGGCGATAAAACTGACAGTAAGCGATAAAACTGACGGTAAGCGATAAATCTGACGATAATTGAGGGACTTATGTTTGGAAAGCAGCATAAGCAGGAATTTTTCATCGATGGATAATATAAACTGTATGTGGAAACTGATTTAATATGGAAATAAAATTGTGCGATGTCTCACCCAGTGAAAGAGGAACTTGCCGAATCTATTCAGCAAGAGCAAATCTCGATTTCACTTAGGTAAGATAGTGGACTTAAGCAATTTCTCTTGGCCTAGAACCGATCAACACCAGAACTAGTAATCCTAAGAAAAATTTGTTTAAGGTGGAGCTCGTTTTCTATAATGTTCGGCTTCCGAACTGATAGTAAAACGAAAAATTATATGATAAATATATCTGCTGGACTGGGTCCGAAACTATCCAGACTGCCAGTAAATCCGAGACGAGAATATATTTACCACTTGAAACTACGACTCAAAACATTAGATGGAAATACTATTTTCGGGAAGCTAGGGAGTCCAACGACTAGAACCTAATCAGGCTACGCTAGCTTCACGATTGGGCGCCATTAATTCTGTAACGAACACACACACATGTGCTGCTCACTCCCAACACGCTCTGTCTACATTTTGTCCGGCCTGCTCAGGGTAGGTGGCGTGGGTTTGTTTTAAGAGAGAACAGGGGTGCTACAGAATTAAATAGTAGACAGAGATAAACAAAAGGCCAAAACTGATCATAGACCAAACGGCTATGAATCGGACGAAAAATAAAGGTATCCATCGATGTTGGAGGACCAGATGGTGATGGCCTCCTCTATACCCACCCTACCAGTGGAATCTAAGAATCTTTATCAACTGCTATGCTACATTTCCAAAACTTTGCCCTCCAAGAATACTACTTCAATTCATGGTGAATGTAATATAATTAAAAAGAAAACAAAAGGGAAGCGATAATATACATCTTGAATTTTAACCTAACCTTAAATCTAATTAACAATATTTAAGAAAAGCTTATCACCTATCGATATGTGTATGTGTTTATAAATTTGAAAAGAAAAGAAAAGGTATGAAAATCAGAAGGGTTCCTAACTTTAAAGGATTTCTCATATTACTCCATATATTTATTCAAGGGTTGCAAGCAATAGGAAATACATATATATATGTAGCCAAAAATATACGAAAATACAAGAGATTACACGGCTATGCCGTACTTACGACAATTCCAACAAAGTCAGCAGGCCTGTTGACGGTGTTGTTGTTGTTGCTGTTTTACAAAAGAAAAAGGCGAATATATACTCCTCTACTGCTGCACCATAAAACTATAACGGGGTCGAAGAGGTTTATAAGTATATGTTTTACGAGTTTAAAGTAGCAAAAAAAAATGTATGTATACGATACTAAAAATATTCCAATCAGAGATCCAGGCGGGCACGAACGATCGTGTCGATCGTCGTCGACGTTTGCCTGTATGCGGCGTCCGTGAGAGCCGAAGGCGTTTGCGCTTGTGTGCACTGATGCAAGATGGCGCCTTGGGCGCGCGGATGTACGTTTGTGCAGCTAAGTGCGTGTGATCGCACGTGCTCAGCGATGTGTGTGTGCGCTTTTGCACGAGCGCGGATCCAAGATGGCGCCTTCGCCTTCGCGCGGCGATGTGCGTGCTTTCGCCCTCGGGCAGCGATGTGCGTGTGCGATCGCGCGTGTGCAGCTATGTGCGTGTACAGATGCGAGAGACAAGTCGCCATGCCTAATCGCAGGCGACTTCAATGCATGGGCGACCGAATGGGGTAGCGTCAGCACTAACCCGAAAGGGAGAGCAGTCCTTGACGCTTTTGCGGCACTGGAGGTCACCCTTCTGAACAACGGGCGCGAAAACACGTTCATTAGAGGTAATGCAGGCTCTGCCATAGACCTGACATTCGTAAGCAGCACACTTGTACCCAGGACGTCCTGGAATATAAGTAAATGCTACACCCATAGCGACCACCAAGCCGTAATAACCATGATCCATAGTCGAGCCCTCGCTCCTGTACCCACCAGAGTTACCAGATACAAATCGGAAACCCTCGATAAGGAGGTCTTCGAATACATGCTCCAAGGGCTGTATCCAAGTGGGACAGCCACAGACATGGCGTGTCAGGTCATGGCCCACGTGACCAGGGCATGCAACGCTTCCATGACGAAGACTGGAAATGGGCCCAGCAGGCAGCCCGTTTACTGGTGGAATGAAGACATTGCTAAGGCTCGGAAAGAATGCTTCCGTTCGAGACGAGCATACCAGAGAGCACTCAGACGTGGGGTTACCCACGCCGCCGCCCAACAAAGCATCTTTAAGGAGAAGAGGCGAGAGCTCAAAGCCCTGATTAAAGATAGAAAGAAACGGTTGTTCCTGGAACTCTGCGACTTGGCTGACGCGGACCCCTGGGGTACCGCCTATAAGCTAGCGATGAAGAGACTGCACGCATTTAGGCCAGCCAGCCCAAAATGCCCCGTTCTGTTGGCAAAAACAGTAGCCCACCTCTTCCCACAGCAACCGCCCAGACCGGCAGACAGGATGGTACATGCAAACTGGAACGAGATCACCCCCCAACAAGTGACGGAAGAAGAGGTCCTGATAGCAGCGCGGCGTATAAAACCAGGGAAAGCCCCCGGCCCCGACGGAATACCGAGCGCGGTCATGAGGAAGGCCATCGAGCTTCAACCAAGCTACTTTGCTACTCTCTTCAGCAGGTGCATCTCGGAAGGGGTGTTCCCCAACTGCTGGAAGAGACAGAACTTAGTTTTGATCCCAAAGGGAAGCAAAGCGCCTGAAGACCCCTCAGGATACCGACCGATCTGCTTGCTAGACACCGCTGGCAAAGCTCTAGAACGGGTCATATGTTCCCGACTAGAGGCCTCAATCAGCAGCACAGGAGGGCTCTCTGACTCCCAATTCGGCTTCAGGAAAGCTCGCTCTACCAAGCAAGCCATCCAAGAAGTCGTAAATTTGGCCGCTAGAGCGATCGAAGGTAAACGGTGGCGGTGGGGCACCAAGGAGTACTGCCTGGTGGTGACGCTAGACGTCAAAAATGCTTTCAATTCTGCGAGCTGGGCAAGGATTATAGAATGCTTGGTCAACAAGAGCATAGATCCAACCCTAACACGAATTATAGGAAGTTACCTTAGCCAGCGTGTGCTACGATACGAGACCAATGACGGACCTAAAACATATAGAGTGACGGGAGGAGTTCCGCAGGGATCGGTCCTTGGGCCGACACTGTGGAACCTGATGTATGACGGGATCCTCCGTTTGAGCCTCCCATCCGGTGTAAAGATGATCGGATTCGCAGACGATGTTGCCATTGTAGCAGTAGCCAAACATACGCACGAGCTGGAGGCTATTACTAACGAGGCGATCAGGCAGGCGAGCGAATGGCTGGCAAATGCCGGTCTTAGCCTCGCAGAGCACAAGACGGAGGCGGTGCTCATAAGCTCCAGAAAGGTCGTGGAGAGCGTAACTCTCACAGTGGGTGGCACAGCCATCAGATCTCGGCCTCACCTCCGATATCTAGGAATAATCCTGGATCATAGGCTCTCCTTCAAGGAACACCTGAAGTACACAGCCCAGAAGGCCTCGATAGCCTGTTCAGCACTGGCCCGTATCATGCCAAATACGAGAGGGCCCAAAGAGCTGCGTAGACGGCTACTGAGCAGCGTGGTAAGGTCGATAACGACCTATGCGGCACCAATTTGGGCAGACGCCACAGCGAATAAGACCTACACAAAAGAGGTTAGAGCAGTCTACAGAACCTGTGCCCTGAGAATCGTCAGCGCGTTTCGTACGGTCTCAGGAGATGCAGCCGAAGTTCTGGCCGGTATGATGCCATTTGATGTAGGCATACGCGAGCTCGCACGTGCACACGAGCTTTCCCCAGAGGAAAACAGGAAAAGATCCCTTGCCGAGTGGCAGCGAAGATGGCAATGCTCCGTTAGGGGCAGATGGACGCACAAACTCATCCCACGGGTTGAGGCGTGGGTAGACAGGGCGCACGGGCAGGTGAACTACTACCTGACCCAATTCCTAAGCGGCCACGGCTGCTTTAGAGCGTACCTCCACCGCTTCGGGCACGCGGAAGACCCGTCCTGCCCAAGATGTGGCACTAGTTGCCCAGAAGATGCCGAGCACGTCATCTTCACCTGCCCAAGGTTTTCCGGGCAGAGGGACGATCTGGAAAGACAGTGCGGCGAGCCGCTGACATCAGAGAACCTGGTCAGTAACATGCTGGCAAGCGTCGCAAACTGGGATGCAGCTGCAAAAATGGCATACAGCGTAATGAAGGAACTGAGACGCGAGGAGCAAGTCTTAGGAAGGAGCCACTAGGGCTATACTCCCCCCCGAGGTAATACCAAACGGTGGTTCCGGGGGGGCAGTGAGACGCGCAACTAAACAGGAACAGTCCTGGTTTCACAAGGGCCACTTGAGTGTACTGCGGTACGCCAACGTCTATGTGAAAGTTGAGAAAAAAAAAAAAAAAAAAAGCTATGTGCGTGTATGCGATCACGCGTGTGCAGCGTTGTGCTTGTATGCGATCGCCTAAGTATGGCGACGATGTGACGCGCCAGGCGTCTGGAGAAGTCCCTCCTCAAATTCGGCGTCTCCGGCGTTCTTGGAATTCCGCCCTTGTAAAAATACTAGTTTAAATCACTAGGCCTTTAGCCGTTCACTGGCTTACCGTTGACAGAAGCAGTTTCCTCGAATTCACCGATTTCTAGAATTCGAAAATTCCTGGAATTCGCAAATTCCTTGATTTCACACGTCACAGATCGTGGGATCAGCTGAAGGTTTTCCCAGTCGGGGTTAATCGGGTCTCTCTTATTGCAGTACAAATAATTCCAATATTTAATATTCACTTTTTAAAATTTAAAATTTAATCACTGCGAGAGATGTCCGTTTCGATCGGCGATCAGAAGAAAAGGTTGCAAGGCTAATGCAAGGCTAGCGACACCTGCGGACGTTGCACAACGACGTTGCCAAAATCTCAGGCTTCGGTCAGCGCAATCAGCGGGCAATGCACTCCGATGCAACGGCGGCTAACCAACACCATGCATGGCCAGCCGGGTCAGCACTTTTACGGCATAGGGCTAGCTTTCGTTATAAGAATTAATGTACTTAGCATTTAGTTGAATTTTGGAAATAAATCGTGACGGTCGTAACCTCAAGCTCCAAGTCTTCTCATTCGTGCAGTACCGCGCGTCTTACAGTAAATCCTAAAAAGGACATTTTGTTAATTGACACCCAACGTGTCGTAAGACCCTCGACCCGTGTTAAATAAAAAAACAACGCGTCGCAAGACCCTCGACCTTTGTACGAAAAAACGCGATCGTAAGACCCTCGATTCGATGTTAAAGGGGTTATATACCTTTTTCAGGCTTAAAAAATCGAAAAAAAATTTATGATTTTTTTTTTTATGTACATACTTTTAACAATTTTTCTGCAAAATTTTTTTAGAGATCAGGGCACTAAAACCTAAGATACAGCCGTTTATAGCGCATTCATTCCATGACTACCTAATGTTCACCTAAAACTTTAAACGCGATTATTTCGGAATCGCATTTTTGAGAAAAGGTCATTGCGGTGAGCACGATATCTCGGTAACCACTACATCGATCGATTTGAAATTTTGGGGGATTGTTTGTAGATACAATAGCTAGTTCGTGAACGAAGGAATTTTATTTTCGACAAATTTTTCTATTTTTTTGGGGCGAAAAAATAAATTATTAGACCTCGAAAAATCGGCTTTATTGAAAAAAAAATCACTGTAACTATAAAAAATTTTTTTCGTAAAATCCTTCGTTCACGAACTAGGTAACACTATATACTAACGTAGTTTTTTTTTTCTGTTGAGCCGTTTTCTTGTTTTCATGCTCACCGTTAGCCACTACTGAAAAAAGGACTTCTGCGGCAAGGACTATAACTTCACCAATTATGAAAATTTTCACTCGAAATTTTATACGAATTTACTTAAGGACACGTACGTTGATAAAATTTGTATTGTATTTAAATAAAACAATGGTAACATGCTAAAAAATAAATAAAAACCCTGTATTTCTCTGGAGAAAATGGTATATAACCCCTTAAATAAAAACATTTTAAAAAATATATATAAAACGCGTTCGATCCGTTAAAAAAAAAAAAAAGAACAAAAAACTACAAAACAACGTAAGCCCAACAAAACCAGGCAACAACAACAACACAACCAAATAAAAACAAACCAGGAACGACTACAAGAGCTTAACTGAATTAAAAGAAGGAAGACACCCGACAGCGGCAACAACATTTAGCACTATTCTTATATATAAAAATGAATCGCAAAATGTGTTGGTAAGCGCATAACTCAACAACGCCTGGACCGATTTTGATGAAATTTTTTGTGTGTATTCCACGGGGTTTGAGGAGGGTTTAGATTCACAATATGTTAAAATAATATTTATTATTTTTGAGGTGTTTAATGTTTTAATAATTTTATTTTTTCGCCTATACATTACAAACTTAGTAGGTAACAGAGAACTGCAAAAATCACTATTTTCTTGATTTAATCATACGTGAACTTTTTCAATCAACTCAACTCACTGAACAAAACACATCGATGAGTAAAAATCAACTCATTTTGCCGTTCACATCATTCCGATCATCTTGAGTCTTCGGTTCAAAATTTCTCACTCAATTCAACTCACTGAATAAAAAACAGTGATGAGTGAAAATCAACTCATTTTGCCGTACGCATCTTTCCAATCAAAAACTAGAAAATAAAAAAAGGTAAAAAAAATTTTTTAAGTTAAACCGTTTTATGTAAAACATGTACTAAATGTACTAAAAGCCTAAAAATAATATAAAATAGATACAGACGTGGGAATTATAAACATATGTGTTCAGGCCTCTCCCGCTCTCCCTCTCCCGGAGCTTCTCCCCACATCGCACTCTCCCTCTCCCGAAGCTTGGAGCATGTCGCGCTCGGCCGTCCAGGCTCTCCACTCCCCGAGCGCGAGAAGTCTCCGCTGCGCCTCCAAGCGCCTAGCTTAGAATAGCTTAAGTTAGTTACAAAACGTCAACGCATTGAATAAACGCCCGGCCGGTCCGCGCTATACCCGAAATATCCAAGTCTTTCTTTCTTTCGCGATCGCCGAGTGTGTTATTTCTTGCCCCCACAGCTAACACCGCCAGCCGTCGCTGACCACAGGAGTTGCTGCCTCCAACGTTGGACGCCCCGCCACTTCATTTTTGATCCAATCGAGCCAGATTGGCCCAGCGCCCGAAATTGCTCAAGATAAGTACGAAGATCTACATATATTAATTTGCCGGTCTGCAGTCAGCCACTCGAAAACACTGTTTCGTTTGACTTTCTGCATGATTTTTTCTAAAAATCCAAGTCCGATTTAATCCGAAATCGGCAATTATTAAGATCTCTTCCATTTTCCGTTTTTCTTTGATCGTGCCGCCATATTCCTCCAATTCCTTTTTGGCCCGTACATCAAAGTGAAACCGTACACATATGTATGTACATACAAGTATACATACATCAAATGAGCAAAATTCCAAAACTTTAATAAAGAGCTAAAATTGCAAACTTTAATAAAAAGTGCAAATTCCGAAATTGAATAAAAGTGAAAAATCCAAAATTTAACGACAAGTGTAAAGTTTGCAAAATATTCGAAGTGAACAGTGAAGAAATAATTTCTGTGAAAAATTCCAAGTGTTCTGCCGAAAAAGGGCCCCCATTTTTAAAGTGTTTTTTTTTCACTGCAGTCCTACGCTAAATATTTTGCACACCTTTTCTTGCAATACAGTCCACTTAATTAAAATCGAAAGCTCAACACATACCCGCCGGCAATATTTTTTAATAAATTTTCCGCCAAAAAATACATACATACATAATTATCAAAATATATTCCATATACATCATACATATTTTCTACTTCCTACCGCTAAAATATACCAACATTAAAAGTTTTCCGTCGGCCTCCGTGTAGCATAAAATAAATAATTACAATCCACCACCGACTAGGAAAACTTTGTTGGTTTCAGTGTGTTTTTTATCTCCAACATTTTTTTGCGTGAGCGCGAATTGCACAAACGCACATACATAAATATATCTCCAAATATATTCCATATACTCATTACATATTTTCTACTTCCTACAGCGAAAATATACCAACATTAAAAGTTTTCCGTCGGCCTCCGTGTAGAATAAAATAAATAATTACAATCCACCACCGACTCGGAAAACTTTGTTGGTTGCAGTGTGTTTTATTTCTAACATTTTTTTGGCGTGAGCGCGAACTGCACAAACGCACATATATACACTTATATCCAAATCCAGCATACCAATATACACATATACACCCATACCCATTAGGGAGCCGTTGCACGACATCCAGTGCAAGGTCTTAAACATATAAAATTTTTCCAAAGACAAAATAAATTATTTCTGAGCTGCAATAAATAAATTCCAACTCCAATAACAACACATAATTAATATTCCAGTCAAATTAAAATTAAAAATACCAAAATAATTGGAAATTATTTTTTTTATTATTTGATTTGTTTTTTTTGTCCAGCAACATACAATAATTTAAAAAAATTTATTTCTTTGTCTGGTTCCAAAAATTTAAGTGTGAACGTCACTCCGTACGGCACACCGTTTGTTGATAGCTCAGAAATTAAATATTTGCAAATAAATTATTTTGGATAAATAATTAAGTTCCATTCTTCGAATAAACTACCCGTTTTGGTTTTTTTTTTTGTCTTTACCACAGTTGGTATTATTTTCTAAAATAAAGTAAATAAATACCACACAAAATAATAATCACATATCCGTATTATAAATATAATAATTATAATATTCTTAATAACATTAAGAATAAATATTATTTAATTATTCTGGGTTTTTTTCGCTCCTGTGCATATTAAATATACCCCGTTTCCACTGGGCATATATTCCTTTTTAATTTATCGTCGCTTCCATAGACCGTCTCCCTTTAGCGAGACAAATTCCACAAGTCAGCTAAATACAAATTTTTTCAAGAGTGCAATTCCAGCAACAAAGGTCTAAAATTTGTTTCTCACGACCAGCACACTCGTTTTCCATCCGAGGGTTCGTTTTTTGGCATGTCCAGTGAAGGTGGGAATAAAAAATCTCCCATTCCACCAACAAAAACTCCGAAAATTGTTGTCAAGCCGCCCACACCTAAACCTTCCAGTAAGACTCCCTCTCCCCAAGCAAGGCTCACTCGTTCCGAGACAAAAATGGCTCTAGGTGCGTCCGATCTTGCGCTGAATCAATTCATTGAGGTTTCAGATCGACTCAGTGAATTCGAAGCGAGATGCAACACTCCGTCGCCGACTCCCCCGAGCATGTCCATGCTAAATATCCGACGCGAAGAGGTCCGAGCATTGTGGGAGCGCATCAAAAAAGAGTACGATGAGTGCAATGTACGCTTGATTTCAGCCGGAGACAGTGCAGCTGACAGCTTGCCAATTCTCCGAGCGAAATATAATTATTGCTACGGCGTCTACGAAAGGTGTGGTGCGAATATAGAGGATCTTATTGCGCAAGCTCCACGAACCCCCCAAACACAAGCTGATCCGTCCCAGACCTACGTTCCTTCAGGTTGTCGGCTACCTCCGTGTGATACCGAGGTCTTCACCGGCGATTATCTTCGCTGGCCGACGTTTAGGGACCTTTTCACGGCGATCTATATTAACAATCCAAGATTGACGCCGGTCGAGAAATTGTTCCACCTGAATTCCAAAACGAGTGGCGAAGCACACACAATTGTGGCAAAGTCGCCTTTAACTAACGATGGTTTTCGCTCAGCCTGGGATAACCTAACTAAGCGTTTCGAAAACAAACGGTTGTTAGTAAACAGTCATTTGAAAATACTGTTCAATGTGCAGTCCATCACTCAGGAATCTGGGCCAGCTTTGCGAGAGCTTCAAGACACCATCCACAGTTGCCTTACCGCTTTAGAAACGAGCGATATTAGCACCGACAATTGGGATTGCCTATTAGTTTATATGGTCTCCGCCAAACTTCCAAAGTTGACACTTTCCCTCTGGGAGCAGTCGCTCCACAACAAGGTCGATGTTCCCACGTGGCAGGAGTTAAATAACTTCCTCACTGAGCGTCACAGGACACTAGAGGCCATAGATGATGTCCGTCCGTCAGGCTCTAGTCAGCCTCAGCCCAGAGCGGCAGCCTCTAATTCCACGGCACGCAGAATCCACTCCTTTGAAGCAAGAGTAGTACCCAAAGGTAGAGGGTGCGACTTGTGCAATCGAGAAAACCATCCAGTGCGGACATGCGCACGGTTTCTCCGGATGTCTGTCGATGAGCGGTCCGCGTATATCAAAGGCAAAAAGCTGTGTCTGAACTGCTTTGCACGAGGACATCAGCTACGGGACTGTGACAGCACTCATAGTTGCTTCACGTGCCGCGGCCGCCATCACACGCTTCTCCATCGAGGTAACGCGTCTCCAACGCTCTCGACTCCAACTCCAACTTCTTCGCCCAGGTCATGACCAACTACGACCGCTCCAGCGACTACCAGTGCCGCAACCTCCACGGTGCAAAATTATCTTGCCACGGGTCATAGATCCGTCTTGCTGGGCACCGCCATTATTGACGTTTGCCATTTGGGATCAACCTTCAAGGCTCGTGCCTTGATCGACTCTGGATCGGAGGCAACATTCATGACCGAGCGGCTGTTCAACTTGATTAAGTTGCCTCATCAGATCATTCGAGCCCAAGTCTCCGGCTTAAACCAAACACTGGCAGCAGAATCCAAAAAGCTCTGCCAATTTTCAATTCGATCTCCGACCAGGCCTGGCCTGCAACTAGACGCGACGGCGTATGTCCTTCCACGATTAGCTGGTCAACTTCCGTCCTGCTTAATTCCGCAGCATTTCCTACGGGAGCTTCCCGATTTTTCTTTGGCCGACCCGAAATTTTATGAGAGTGCACAAATAGACGTGTTAATCGGGGCTGATCTGCTGCCTTCCATACTCCTAAGCGGCACCCGAGCAAACATCTGTGGCTCTCTTCTTGGTCAAGAGACTATATTCGGTTGGATCCTTACCGGACCAATACCAGCTGCTAGGCAAGAGCAAATTTCCGCTTTCTCCACTCGAATCTCCCATATATTTGATTCAAACCTGGATCAACTTCTCACCAAGTTTTGGGAGGTGGAGGATCTGCCAATAAAAATGGCAAAAGATTCCGATTTGGCTTGTGAGGAAAATTTCCTCCGGACAACCACGAGAGACTTTAGTGGAAAATATATCGTACACCTTCCATTCCGTGATCCAGAGAACGTAAAGTCCGCCCTGGGACACTCCAGATCCTTCGCGTTGGCTCAATTCTTAAGAAACGAGCAGCGTTTAAAAAGGGACAGCCAACAGAAAATGAAACACTTGAAAGCGCTCCATCAGCAATTCCGCGCTCGATGGAAGGATGAATACCTGAAAGAGCTCCACAAGCGCAACAAGTGGAAGTGTCCCACCGAGAATATGCGTGTCGGGGACATGGTCGTCATCAAAGACGACAATCTGCCCTCAAATGAGTGGCGACTCGGTAGAATCGACTCCGTCTTTCCTGGAGCCGATGGCAATGTCCGCGTAGTCGACATCCGGACGCCGCGCGGCATTGTCCGGCGTCCAGTCGCCAAAATTGTTCTCCTCCCCGGAGAGGCTCCCCAAACTTCTACCCAGTAATCCATACTTCGTTGTCCGTAGTCCGTAAGGCCCGAATCTTTCCATTATAAATCATCTTCCTGTGTTTTTTTTCTTTTTCATGATCCAACGCCGACATCCGTAGACAATGGCTCCGCGTAAGCAGAACGCTCAAGTGTTGGAGAGCAGGCGGACTCGAGGCACGCAGTCCTACCGGTGCCGAGTCTGCCGGGGGATCCACCCTCTAAAGAGGTGCCAGAGGTTCCTCAAGCTGAGCGCGGAGAAGCGGCTACGGGCAGTTCTGGTTAATAAGTACTGCGCAAATTGCCTTGCCCACGAGCATTCGCAAGGGGACTGCCGTAGCGGTGACCGGTGCAGAACGTGCGATGAGGAGCATCACACGCTGCTCCACATCACCGAGCCTTCCAAGCCTTCCAAAAGGGGCTCCGCTTCTCAGCAGCGTTCGCGCCGGCAAGATCCGCCAACTCGCAGAGCGCTTGCTTCTCCACCGCGCTCAGCATCCTCGACACCAGAGCCCTCGACTCGCGCAGCGCGCTGCTCCGACGCTGGCAACCCTCCTTCAACACCACGTCGTCAACGTCCTTCCAACGGCTCTGGTCACCCTGGAGGCGGGTCCGAAGATTGTGGACACCGTGGCTCTCATAGACCCCTGCTCGCCTCAAAGCTGCATCGACGCCACCCTGGCGTCCAGCCTTCGTCTGCCGACCACCAATGTCGGAAAGGAAAGGGTGTGCACGGCGATCCTCCGATCGAAGGTCGTCGAGGGAGCTGCGTTGGATGTCGTCCTAAAGATCGAACCCGGCGTCGGCGTCCGCACCCCCATCCGAGCGATCGAAGAGTCTGTCGTCGGCCGCTACAAGGACCTTCCGCTGGCCGACAAGCGGTTCTATCTGCCGGCGTCGATTTCCATGGTCCTGGGTGCGGATGTCTACGCCAAGGTCATCCAACCAGGATTCCACCTGGTCGCCGAGGGATTGCCGGTGGCCCAGAAGACCATCTTCGGCTGGATCCTGTCCGGCGCCTGCAACCAGGGCTAATTATGTTGCAACGCCAGCGGTTGCAAGGGGGGGCGGAATGTTCAGGCCTCTCCCGCTCTCCCTCTCCCGGAGCTTCTCCCCACATCGCACTCTCCCTCTCCCGAAGCTTGGAGCATGTCGCGCTCGGCCGTCCAGGCTCTCCACTCCCCGAGCGCGAGAAGTCTCCGCTGCGCCTCCAAGCGCCTAGCTTAGAATAGCTTAAGTTAGTTACAAAACGTCAACGCATTGAATAAACGCCCGGCCGGTCCGCGCTATACCCGAAATATCCAAGTCTTTCTTTCTTTCGCGATCGCCGAGTGTGTTATTTCTTGCCCCCACAGCTAACACCGCCAGCCGTCGCTGACCACAGGAGTTGCTGCCTCCAACGTTGGACGCCCCGCCACTTCAATATGCTTAGACTAGACTAAAATAAAACCGTGGGGCAAACAAACATTTTAATCAACGATTGTACACAATTGACTTGCCCCACGGTTTTATTTCAGTCTAGTCTAAGCATATGTTTATAATTCCCACGTCTGTATCTATTTTATATTATTTTTAGGCTTTTAGTACATTTAGTACATGTTTTACATAAAACGGTTTAACTTAAAAATTTTTTTTACCTTTTTTTATTTTCTAGTTTTTAGTTTTTATTTCGCATTCTTATTTATATTTTTTTTTCGAAGTTAACTCCACAGGTAAGTATGTTAATGCAGCAGCGTTGTACCGAACTGTACGAACTTGATTACGATAACAACGTTTGGTACAAATATCACAAACATGTATATGTCGGATCAAATGAAACGGGGCCTACTTTATTCTCTTGGTCAGAGTAGGTGAAGCGGGGCCTTCTTTAATGTGAAGCAGGGACCATTAAAAAAGGAAGTTAGAAATTGAGTGAAAGCATGGCAGAGCGGGACAGATTTAGACTGCTGCCAAGTGAGGTCTGTTCGTTAAGCGCTGACATACATGCTAGAAAGAGAGGACTAACAATGTATAAGAATTGAGTAGAAATTAGAAATTTGGAAAGAAGACTCTTGGGAAGTCACTGACTTGGGAGTTCAGAAAGCGCCTGGCAAACGAACAGAACTTGCTGCTGAGGATTCTAGTTAAAGAAATGGAAAAGACAAACGACCCTCCGACATATACATGTTGTGTTAATAGCCTTCTCGAATGCCTGCAGATTATAAGCTCTGCTCTGTGTTTTTGATGCTTTTTGTTCGTCGTTTCTGTAATCGACCATTTCTATCAACTTCACTTTCTTTAGCTCGTTTTGCTTTATAATTTTCTTTCGCTTTTTGAAACCTTCGTTTACGCTGTGTTGCAGTTTCTTTCATAATTATTATTATTATTTAGCTTACCCCGTTTGTTGTCAGATTGATCTGAATTAATCTGATGTGTTTGACAGTGACAATGATAGCCATGTTGATGGGATTGATAAAACCTAAGTTATCCGCCATTTTGCAGAGGCCGCCATCTTGAATTTTAATTTTATTTAGTACATTGTATTCTACTTGTGGAGACCTTTCATTTGATACCCATATTGATGGGATTGATAGAACCTACGTTATCCGCCATTTTGCGGCCGACATCTTGGATTTACAATGTTATTGACATTATTATATTGTATTGTCATCGGAACTGAAGGTGTGTACCAAATTTCAGATCAATCTGACAACAGGAGGGTACTTACATTTCAATTTCTAATTTTGACCCTAGGGTGATAAAACAGTTTAAAAATGAGCATGTTTGACTAAAGCATCATTCGAATCAATTCGAGTTGATCGTATATGAGTAAACGATTAGCGACAAGATGAGACGAAGTAAGCATTACGAATGCATAATTAAGTTTAATATAAATTTGAAATCAAAATGCGACGAACCAATGAATATGTTCCTTATTTGTTTTAAAATAAAATTAAAACATGAAAATAAACGCTTTGTTGTGAAATTATTTTCATTATGTTGTGTTTCACCTTCTTCTTCGCACATTTCATCTGTGCAAAAAAAGGTCCGTTTTCTGCGCGCATGAGTAAAATCATATGAGTTGATTTTTGTGAGTTGAGTGCTATTCTTGTTCAAAAAAATGATTGTTGAACCGAATGAGTAGCACCCTAAATCATTATGCTGAACACGAGCCGAACGATTTGGAGTGAAACAAAAAATCGCTCGCACCCGAGTTGATTTAAAATCTACAACGAAAATGTGAGCGCATGCAAGTTTGATCTCCTGATCCGAACAGTGTGATTATTCGGCTTCAGCGCGTACGAATTTTTTTCATTCACCCGAAGCCGTTCTCTGGTAGGTAACTATACAAAAGTCTAGAAATGAGTAAATTATGTACAGAAATGATAAAATCATGTTTGGCAGACGACGTTGTTGGAACATAGGCCGTATGTTGGCTGATTTCAGCCCTTTACTTAATTTAGAATACAATAAGAAAATTAAATCAGATATGAAATGAAATGTAATGAAGCAATTAGAAAATAAGTATAAGAGAAAATGAAGTACAAACGCTGAATGTGGATCGCGTAAGCTTTAAGCGGGAAGAAGGAAAAGAAGTAGGAGATGAAATAAATGAAGGCAGTCTCGTTTAGATTCTGATCGTCTCGCACGCACCCGCTCTAAGTCGTTTTCTATCCGCCGTATAATGTGTATATATATATAATAAACTTTGTCATATTTCTCCCGTTTAACTCGTGTCATTTGTTCTATAAATTTGGCAGTGTTTAAATATTATCGTCTCACAAAAACTATTGTGAATCTTTATGGCGCCCGAGCAGGGAAAAATTTAGCCAAATTTAAACAATTGCAAGTGAACAGTGGCAACAAATTTAAAACAGTGTTTTTGGTTTCTAATTTAAGAAAGAAAGTTAATATTTGTTAAATAAAATCAGCAAACGGTGACGTGCAAATAAATACATATATACGTACGTAACGGAAAAAGTGGACAAGTGAAGTGCAATACATAACGCACACAAACATACATACATACAGAAATCGGTGGATAAGCGGTAAATTCGCGCGAATTAACCCTAGAAGCCCCAAATTAAAAACTTAAAAAAACCAATTAAACCGCGTCGGCCGGAAAAAATTAAAAAACAAAAAATAATTTTGGAATGGATAAGCAGCTGGTAAAAAGTGTTATCTCACCCCGTGATAACTTGCAGGTACTCTGTACATTTTGTTGATTATTTAAAATTCGTTTATTACAAGCACATAGGTATACATACATATAAATTATTTGGTGCTGAATAAACAATTTTTCGAATTAATGCAAACAAACTTTAGTTAAAATATTGTTCGTGGCTAACATACATATTTTAAAGTGGCGTTTACTAACTACAGTACCTCAAATAAATTTCGCCTCAGCTGGTACTTATTGTATATATAAAGAAAAGTGCTCTTCTACATTTCCTCAGCTTAAATTTGTGAATTCCCAAGAACAGTTGCTCAGTTAATTTTTATTCACTCTCCCATAAAATACTTGGTGAATTGTGTGAAAATAACTTGTGAGGCATTATAAATTATTTAGTGTCCAGTTAATAAAAATTAAAAGTGGCTTTTTTTGAATCTATATTTAAAAAAGAAAATATTGAAATGGCTCCTCCAGCATCAGGGTCCAATGATCTGGAATCATTGCTCAAACGACGAGACAATTTAGTAGCTAGCATTACGCGCATAAAAATATCTATTGAGAAAAACTTAATCTCAAAAGACCAGTGTGAGCTCGAATGTCGTCTGGAAATGTTAGGAAAATATGTTGAAGATGCATTTATGATTATTCAAAATAAAATCGAATTAAAAGATGACGAGGACGATTATAGAATGGAATTGGAAGAATTGTGCGTAATAACGAAGGCAAAATTAAAATCGCTGTTACCACGCGCTACGAACAGTGTCACAGAACAAAGTAGCACAACAGCGCCTTCTCATTGTAGACTTCCAAAAATGTCTCTTCCAAAATTCGATGGAAAATATTCCGAATTTAAAAATTTTATTGGGCTATTTAATACTTTGGTACACAATAATAGTTCTCTACCAGACATCGAAAAATTTAACCACCTCATATCATGCTTATCTGGAGCTGCATTAGGAACAGTCAAAGCATTCCAAATATCAGAGGAAAATTACCCTAAAGCTTTTGAAAGTCTCAAACGTGTGTATGATATTATTATTATTATTATTAGGGGGGGAAAAGGTTACCTCGACCCAACTGGATCTATTGTACCCCCTATCTGAGCTTAGAGCTCACCCATCAGCCCGGCTCCTTCGATAAGGTTAAGGAGCTTTATCGGGTCGATGCCTCCAGAGGTCCCAAGTGTAAGGAACCTGGACCCGAGGGTTCTGTACCTCAGGCTACTTAGTGCTGGGCAATCTGATATTATGTGTAGGGAGGTTTCATCCTCGCTATCACAGAATCTGCATTATTTCCTGTTTGTAATCCCTATATTAAATAGGTGTCTCCTTAGTTTGCAGTGTCCGGTTAGTAAACCGGTCACTATCCTAAGTGAGTTCTTCCCTAGTAGTATAAGTTTCTTAAACCTCTTCATGTCATAGTTGACGATGAGGGTTTTGGCTTGTCTTTGGCCTGTGGTGTCTGCCCAGCAGGCTTGCCTCATATGTACCTCTTCTGTTCTTAGGTAATCTTTGACTGTGTGTCTGCCTATGCCACAGTAAGGCTCGGGTCCTATAAGGGGTCTTTCCGCCCCTAGTTTTGCTAGCCTGTCGGCTAGTTCATTCCCGGATATGTCTTTGTGTCCTGGAATCCATCTTAATGACAGCCTGTTGTTGCTGCCCAGGAGGTTCAGCTTTGTTATTACTTCTCGTACCAGCTTCGAGGTGATTCTATTGCT
Source organism: Drosophila ficusphila (assembly GCF_018152265.1). NCBI lineage: Eukaryota > Metazoa > Arthropoda > Insecta > Diptera > Drosophilidae > Drosophila > Drosophila ficusphila. The sequence continues at coordinate 1,212,308 of NW_025064156.1, forward strand.
GCATAGTGCAGTAATAGCCGCTCGACTGTCCGAGAGGATCGCAATGTCCTTGTTTGTGTACCCACGCTTCATATTGAGCTCTGCACACCGTCCTATGGCGCAAACTTCAGCTTGGAATATGCTGGTGTATTGGCCTAACGATTCATGGTATTTGATTCGTGGTCCTACTACTCCAAGGCCAGTGCCTTGGTGTGTGAAAGGCCCGTACGTATACCATGCTATAGTGTGACTCGCCATGGAGTGTACTTCCTTCATGGTGGTCCATTCTTTCTTGTTGCTCAGATGAGCAGAGAAATTCTTTTCAAAGATGAATTCTACTGTCATTTCGTCCCTGGGGTATGAACTCAGGGGAAGTTCGACTAGTAGTTTTGCCGCATCCCTAGAGCTGAGTATGCGGTCACTGCCATTACCACAAGAAGTGATTCTTAGAAGGGTGGCCTTCCGCTGTAACTCTACTACGCAGTGTAGCGGAGTGAGTTCCATGAGAACTTCCAGTGCCGCAGTGGGGCAGGTTCTCATTGCTCCTGTCATACATATGCATGCCAGTCTTTGCAGCCTTTGGAGCTGTTTCTGTGCGGTAACGAGCCTTGCTCGTTTACCCCAGGCTACTGACCCATATGTGAGTATTGGCCTCACAATTATAAGGTATAACCATCTGATAATTTGGGGTGAGGTCCCCCAAGATTTCCCTGCAATTTTCCGACAGGTGAAGAGAGCCCTGAGGCACTTATCCACTGTCTTTTGCATATGGGTTGCAAACGTTAGCCTTCTGTCGAAGGTAACTCCGAGGTACTTAACTTCCCGGCTTATTGCTACGGGAGTACCTAGTAGTATGATTTGTCTCATCTTCTTCAGTTTGTACTTCTTTGTAAAAGGAACAATGACTGTTTTTGCGGGGTTGAGGTTAAGCCCAACTTCCCTGCACCAGTCGAGCGTTATCTTGAGTCCGAGTTGAACAATATCGCAAAGCGTTTCTTCAAATTTCCCTTTGGCTACTATTACTATTTCATCGGCATAGCCCTGACATTGTATTCCTCTGTCGGAGAGAATCTTTAGTAGTTCATCTACTAGTAGGCAGTAAAGGAGACAAGACTCCACCTTGCGGACATCCTCTGCTTGTGGCAACGGTCATTGTGCTGTTGCCAATGGTCGCCATTGCCTGCCTGGAGCTTAACAAGGCTCCAATCCACCTTCTTGTTGTAGCGTCTATATTCCTTCTGGCGAGGGCCGCTAAGACAGCATCATGCGACGTATTGTCAAAGGCTCCCTCTATATCGAGAAAGGCGCAGATTGCAACTTCTTTGTTGTCCACTACCCCTTCAAGAGTGTGACAAAGTTGGTACAGTGCAGTGTCCGTTGAACGACCTGCCCTGTATGCGTGCTGCGTGGGTTGCAGCGGACAGTCCTTAAGAACTGTGCTCCTAATATGGTAGTCTACCAGCTTTTCCAACGTTTTAAGGCAAAACGAAGTTAAGCTGATAGGTCTGAAGGACTTTGGGTTGGTGATGTCTTTCTTCCCTGCTTTGGGGATGAAGACCACCCTAGCTCTACGCCACGCATTTGGGATGTGTCCAATTGCTAGGCTACTTAGCATCAGTCTCCTTAAGCGGGTTAGGAGTAAATCCAGTCCCCGCTGCAGGAATGATGGAGAGATACCATCCAGACCAGGTGACTTGAATGGTTGGAAGGTCCCAATTGCCCATTTAAGTCTCTCCGGAGAGACCAGAGACTTGGCAATTGCCCAGTCCTCTGAACTTGGTCTGAGGTGTCTTGGAGTGGACGGTGCCTCCATTGGGTTGGACGTATCTTCCGCCAGGGGTGAGCTCCCGGGGAAGTGTGTTTTAAAGAGTAAAGCTAGTTTATCCCTGTCGTCGGAAGTGTAGGAATTATCCCATTTCCTCAGGGCTAGGTTACTTTCTGGTGCAACTTTGGCCATGGCCTTGTGCAATCTTGCCCCTTCATGGGCAGTGCTGATTGCCTCACAGAAGTCTCTGTAGTTCTTCCGTTTGGCCTTCCTGATCTCTTTGTTGTAGAGCGTCAGGCTTTGTTTATAATGTCTCCAGTGTAAGGGTTTGTAAAACGCCTTACAAGTTTGAGTGCAGGAGAGCCGCATAGCAACAGCGGGATACGCGGCATGCAGAGGAAAAAGGGAAATAACGGTGCAAAGGACTTTGGACTCAATGCTGCGGTGAGTCTGCAGACTTTGGACCCAATAACGGTGAGTCTGCGGACTTCGGACCCGCGCAAAGAGGAGAGACCGTGAATTAACGGTACCGGTCTGGACTTTGTACCCGTTATAACGGTGAAGTTCTGGACTTTGTACCCGTTATAACGGTGAAGTTGGCGGACTTTGGACCAGCACAAAGAGGAGAGACCGTGAACTAACGGGACTTGTGCTGCCCTTTGGACCCGATCACGCCACTTGTCCTGCACTTTGGACCCAATCACGCCACCGAAGGAGGGAAATAACGGGACCAGGGTGGCATATAAAAGGAGGACGCGTGCAGGAAGCTGGACAGTCAAGTGAAGTCGTGCAACGAGATCGTACCAACGCGAGTGAAACCCCAAGGAGAATACCAAGTGCCAAATAATCCGGAATCAAGATCGCCGAGTCAAGAAGCCCAACGACGGTCACGTCTACATAAGCTGAGACTGCCAAGCTGAGATCCCGAGGGTACAAGGTAAGTTGTAGGGTGCGTCTACGAGTCTCGAAATCGACGAAGTTGGTCGAGTCTTGGCAGTGGATGTTGTGCGAAAGGTACCCGGCGTCGGTTTCCCATGAAAGATTGAGAACCTGCTGAGGGCCAGGCCGACGAAGATCCAGTGGAGTTGTGCGAAAGGTACCCGGCGTCGGTTGCTCATGAGAGATTGAGAACCTGCTGAGGGCCAGGCCGACGAAGTCCCGACCGAACTCCGGGGTGGAGCGAAGAGTGGTGACTGCAGGCATCACTGCTTAGCCCCGCTAGGGAGGTTCTGCCTAACATCCTCCACATGAGGCGGACACTGGCCGAATTCATCGACCACTCCGAACATGACCATGAAGCGCTGGCAATTCTGGCGGCCCTGGAAAGGGATTACGCCAAATACCCGTCGGTCGGCCTGAAAGTCACCGGAGCCGAGGGCCTGGTGCGCAGCCTGGACGTGAGCAGCATGCAGAACGCCGGCAGGAGCAGCAGCCGCGACCGACGGGAGAACAGCAGGGAAAGGAAGAGCGACACCCGCGAACAACGAGCGGAGAACGGCAAATCCGGACAGGATTATGCAAAAATCGCGAAACAAGTGAGGGAGTGGAGTTTCCGTTATGACGGGAATGAGAAGCCACTGGAATTCCTCGAACAAGTGGAGTGGTCGGCCATGACGTACGGGCTGGACATCAACCAAATTCCGAGGGCGATGCCGGAGCTCCTTCAGGGCAGAGCGTTAAAATGGTTCATCGCGAACAACAGGTTCTGGGAGACCTGGGGCGGATTCAGCCAGAGCTTCCAGGAGTTCTTCTTGCCCAGGGGTTTCATGAACAAACTCGCAGATCAGGTCAGGCAGAGGAAGCAGAAATTCGGTGAAAGCTTCAAAGACTACATGGTAGACATGCAGACACTGATGCGACCCCTGGGTATGAACAAGGACGAGATCCTGGAGCGGGTTAAAGAGAATAGCACCCCAGCATTACGGCTGTTTATACGCCCGTACAGGTGCCAGAACCTAGACACCCTGATGGCATTAGCGGACGAGTTTGAGGAGCTTGACCAGCAGAGGGAGCGGTTCGAGCAGGAGAACATCCCGAAAGCCCGATACCATGTGCCGGCCATGAGAAGGGAACCAGCAGCAACGTGCAGGCGCTGTCAGGAGGAGCCAGACGAGCGTAACGCACGGCCCGGATATGTGAACAATCCATCCCAGGCATGCCGGAGATGCGGAAGCCAGGACCACTGGGCGAAAGAATGCCGCAACCGAAGAATAGCGTTCTGTTGGAGATGCGGGAAAATAGGCGTCACGAACGGCGAATGCTGCGCGCGAGCGGGAAACGCCAAGCGACCTCAGCCACCGAGGGGCGGCCAGGGATCGCAAGGTGCTGCCTCTCGAAATTAATGGGCGACCTGAAGGCGGAAGAGATGCAGCTGTCCGCCACAGTGCTCATAAACAAACAAAAAGTGAAGGCCACGGTGGACACTGGCGCCACGGCAAGTTTTATAAGCGAAGAGTTGGCGGACAGGCTGCAGGCCGCCGGTAAGGTCGTACCAACAAGAAGGCAGGTGCGCATGGCAGACGGAAGATGCGGGAGCATCCAATCACAGCTGGAGATAGTGGTTGGTCTCGGGACGAGAAATGTGGTGATGCAGTTACTAATCCTCCCAAGAGTGATAGACGCCCTAGTATTGGGCTGGGATTTCCTCACAAAAATAGGAGCGGAGGTAAAGTGCGCAGGACTCGAGGTGGCGATACCAGCAAGGAAGCGCAGACTAGGAATGCTGGAAGAGAGACTGTCGGTGGCAGTGGTAGAAACACCAGAACAGTTTTCGGAAGAGGACATCGCCAAATTCCTGAAGGAGGAGCTGAAAGCCCTAGAAGAGTCAAGCGGAGCATCGAACATAGCCGTCCACAAGATCACGATGAAGGACGACCAGCCAGTGAAGCAGCGGTACTACCCGAAAAACCCCAAAATGCAAGGGGAAATAAACGAAAAGGTAGACGAGCTGCTGGAAAAAGGATGCATCGAGCCGTCAAGAAGCCCGTACAGCTCTCCAATCGTCATGGTAAAGAAGAAGACGGGAAAGTGGAGACTGTGCGTAGATTTTCGACAGATCAACGCAAAGTCGGTAAAGGATGCGTACCCGATGCCTATGATAAATTACATCCTGGATCAGATAAGGGAGGCACGATACATCAGCAGCCTGGACTTGAAGGATGGATACTGGCAGATACCGCTGGAAGAGAAGAGCAGGCAGTATACCGCGTTCACCGTCCCAGGAAAAGGACTGTTCCAATGGAAGGTGATGCCATTCGGGCTGCACTCAGCGTCGGCAACGTTCCAAAGGGCGCTCGATCAGGTCATAGGGCCTGAGATGATGCCGCACGCCTTTGCGTATCAAGACGATATTATCGTCATCGGACGGACGCTGGAGGAACATAAAAGAAACCTGAGGGAAGTGTTCCGAAGACTGAGAGCAGCGAACCTAAAAGTAAACGTGGAGAAGTGCAAGTTCTTCAGAAAGGAGCTGCAGTACTTGGGACATCGCATCACCGACCAAGGAATTGGAACTGATCCGGAGAAGGTGGCGGCGATAGCGTTGCTGGAACCTCCAGCCAACGTCAAGGAGCTGAGGCAATACCTGGGAGTGGCATCATGGTACCGACGTTTTGTACCCGACTTCGCCACACTAGTCCAGCCGCTTAATGCCCTACTCCGAAAGAAGGTGAAATGGGAGTGGACCGACGACCACCAGAAAGCGTTTGAGGCGGTCAAGGCCAGGCTGGTCGCAGACCCAATCCTGGCATGCCCAGACTTCACGAAGACGTTCATCCTGCAAACAGACGCCAGCGACTACGGGCTCGGCGCCATACTCACGCAGCATTCGGACCAAGGCGAGAGAGTAATCTCGTATTCAAGTCGCTCCCTAAATGGAGCGGAAAGGAATTACTCCGCAACGGAAAAGGAATGCTTGGCGATTGTATGGGCCATAAGAAAGTTGCGACCATACCTGGAGGGATACCACTTCAAGGTAATCACGGATCATATGGCACTGAAGTGGCTCAACAGCATAGAGAGCCCGTCGGGAAGGATTGCAAGATGGGCACTGGAACTCCAGCAATATGATTTTGAGATATCCTACCGGAAAGGCCAACTTAACGTCGTGGCGGATGCCCTGTCAAGACAGCCATTGCCAGCGGAATGCCGCCGCATGAAGACAAAGAAGGCAGACCCGAAGACAGCGGAACAGGGACGCGATTGGATAGCAGAGATGAGGAACAAGGTGGAGCAAAACCCGCAGAAATACCCAGACTACTTGCTGGAGGGTGAACAGATGTATCGCCACATACCCCACAGGGCGGGGAACGAGGACGTGGTCGCGTGGAAGCTATGCGTACCCAGAGGATCAAGATAGAGGGTGATAGCGGAAAACCACGACGCACCAACAGCCGGTCACTTAGGCAGCAGGAAGACGATCGCAAGAGTGGCTGCGAGGTACCACTGGCCGGGCATGCACCGGGACATCAGAGCCTACGTACGCAGCTGTGAGAGCTGCATGAAGTACAAGCCGAATCAGCTGCAGGCTGCAGGCAAGATGTTGACGCAGATTCCCGAGGAGCCGTGGGCGACAGTGTGTGCCGATTTCGTCGGGCCACTGCCGCGGTCAAAACACGGCAATGCTATGCTGCTCGTGCTGGTGGACCGGTTCTCGAAGTGGACCGAGTTGGTGCCGATGCGGAAGGCGACCACGGAATCTCTACAGAAGGCAATAAGAGAAAGGATCGTCTCACGGTACGGCGTCCCTAAAGTGTTAATCACGGACAACGGGGTACAATTCACAAGCAGGGCGTTCTAAAGATTTCTGGAAGAATTGGGGGTGCGACACCAATTCACTGCACCATACACGCCGCAGGAAAACCCGACAGAAAGAGCAAACAGGACGGTTAAGACGATGATCGCCCAGTTCGCGGGGGCCGACCAGAGGACCTGGGACGACAAATGGCCGGAACTACAGCTGGCAGTGAATACCAGTGTGGCGGAGTCCACCGGGTACTCGCCAGCGTTCGTCACCCAGGGTCGAGAACCTTGCCTGCCAAAAGCTCTTTTCGACGAGCACACAATCGGAACCGGAAAGGCGACACAAACACCGAAGGAAAATGCACAAAAACTGTCGGAAATTTTCGAACTCGTCAGGCGCAATATGGAGAAGGCAGCACAGGATCAGGCAAGGCATTACAACCTGCGAAGAAGACCGTGGACGCCAAGGATTGGTGATACGGTCTGGGCAAAGGAGCACCACCTGTCCAAAGCGGTGGAAGGCTTCGCGGCGAAATTGGCCCCCCAGATATGACGGGCCATTCACAATCACTAATTTTATTTCCCCGGTAATTTGTAATTTACGGCACAGCCAGAATGGCAAGGAAAAGAGGGCTCACATTAGCGAGCTGAAGCCGAGCACAACCGAAGGGGAAAAATAGAGGTGACCGTCATACTGGGGGCGCACTGTACGTGTGTTTCGCGAGAAAGGGAGAGGACGATACGGAGTATCGAAGAAAATGGCCACCCACACACACGTAGAGTTTGGAGCGCGAGCGTTTGGAGCGCGAGACGCGGGTCAGAGGAGGGTACACAGCCGTACGCATATAACGGATCACTCACACTAATAAACCGAAAGAGAGCGGCGGGAAGGATCCCGTTACCGGTACAGATCCAGAAAATAACGGGAGTGGCGGAAAGAAGGAAACCGAGCTGTCGTGGGGAACCACGTGGGAGGATTCGGTCTTTTCAAAAACTACGATCGAGATGGCCGGACGCAAACAGCAACAGCAGCAGCAGCAGAAGCAGCAGCAGCAGAAGCTGCAGCAGCAGAAGCAGCAGAAGCAGAAGCACCAGCAGCAACAGCAGCAGCAACAGCAGCAGCAGCACCAGCAGCAGCAGCAGCACCACCAGCCGCAACAACAGCAGCCGTTGCCCATGAAGCAGCTACGCAAGCGTAAGGTCGGCGCGGAGGGCCGCGACCAGCGGCAACAGCCAGGGGCGAAAGGGGGGCGTCGGCGCACGTCGTCGGCCCTCCAGCTGCTGGCGTCCCCGCTGGTATCGCGGTCGCCGTCGCCGGCTTGGTGCGAGATGTCGGAGAGGGAGGTGTCCTCCGACGAGGAGGTCGACGGCGGCCCCACCGCGGAGATGGTCACGGTGGAGTTGTCGTCGACAGAGGAGGACAGCGGCGGTGAGACCGTCACGCCCGTGGTCTCGTCGGATGAGGACGACGACCGGCGGGCGGCGAAGGCCAGGAGGAGCTATAGGCAGCTCAGGCGGGCCGTGGCGGGCGGCGATTTCATCCGATGCGGAACGGAGGCTCCGTCGGGGGACCCCGCAGAGGTGGCAGCCATTGTGGTCAGGCGCCAATGGACGCTGCGACGGCTGCAGGAGCAGGAGCGAGAGAGGGCGGCGGCGTGGGAGGCGTGGCAAGTGCGCCTCCAGCAGGCAGAGGAAGAGAAGGCCGAGTTATGGAGGCCGCCTTCGAGGTCGCCGTCGGCGTCATCGTCGTCGTCGTCGTCGTCGTCATCGTCGTCGTCGTCGTCGTCGTCGTCGTCGTCGTCGTCGTCGTCGTCGTCGTCGTCGTCGTCGTCCTCGTCGTCGTCGTCGTCGTCGTCGGCGTCAGCATCACCGCCGAGATCGCCACCACCGCCACCGCCGAAATTGCAGTCGCCACCGCCATCGGCAAAACTGCCGTCGCCATCGGCAAAATTGCCGTCGCCACCGCCGAGACGGCCGTCGCCGCCGTTACCGCCGAAGCTGTCACCGCCTCCTCCGCCGGCGTGGGTGTGGCCACCACGGCCGGAAGGACCGCTGCCGTCATCAACACCGCCGCTGCCGCGAGGACCGCCACCGTCGCCACCGCTACCGCCGCCGCTGCCGCGAGGACCGCCACCGTCGCCACCGCTACCGCCGCCACTGCCGCAAGGGCCGCCGCCGTCACCACCGCCGCCGCCGCCAGGGTCGCCAGTGGCAAGAAGCACGCCGCCACTGCCGCAAGGGCCACCGCCGTCGGCGCCGCAACCGCCGCCACGACCGCCGAAGCTACTCCGGCAGGTGTCGTGCCCGGAGGCCCAGGCACCGAAGAGGCCCACCTTGCGGAGGACGGTGTCGGTGGAGCCCGCCGGGCGGGAGATAGCCCTTACGGAGTGTCCGGAGGCGGAGAGGGTCGAGGCGGAGAAGCAGGCCCAACGAGGGAGGACCCAGCGGTGGGCCAAGCTGATGTGGTCGGAGGGGGCCCGCTACCGCATTAAGATGGCGGGCGGGCGGGCCAGGGTGTTCAAAACTAAATAAATGCCTCGCCAAGTGCCAGTGAATCGGCTGTGTATGTAGGGGACAGGGGTGGGTGATGCCGGAGGTGGACCGGCCAGTAAAAACACACACAAAAAAAAAACAGGCAACCACACACAAAAAATACACAAGAAAAAAATGTAGTTGGGGCCGGACGGGTCAATGACCCCGCGAGGGGCGCGAGCCAGGCGCGCGGGCCGGCAGGGAGCGAGGCGAGAAGGGGTCAGCGACAGACCCAACGACTCCATGGACGGCCGCCCGCGGACCATCTGCCGGGCGCGACGGGCCAAGGATGGCGCCCGGCGCATGAAGAGGAAGCATCGACTGGCAGCCGGGACAAGCTGGAATAAAGAGAGGAAAGGGTAAGCCGAGGAGCGGCCAAATATTTCACAAACTTACCTGGAAGCAAGCCCGGGCCTCCAGTCCAAAGGGGCTGCTGGGGTAGAGGGGGGCAGTGGAGGGGGAAGAGGGGCCAAGAGAGGGCCTGCCGGGACGCGCTGCATCATGTTGGGCGCCCCGGCACATAGTCATCGGGGAGGCGCTCGCAGCTCAACCCGGAAAAAAAATGCATGCTGCAAGAAGAGGGAGAAAATGGTGAGAAATTTGGAAAAGAACGAAATAACCTCAAGTACTTACCAAAACAAAACCACGAGGCCAGCGGAAATTGGGAATGGGGTCGCCACGATAACGGCGGTCGATCGATAGTGCGATCGATGGGAGCTAAAAAATACTGGAAACATCGCTGGCCGGTCACACTGAATATGACGGCACCCTGAGGAGTGGCAACGCCACGATCGATAGACGAGTTATCGATTGTGCGCGGGGAAATTCTGCGCGGGAGACTTTTCAAATTTGAAACGAGGATCGGAAGGAGTCGCGCGCTGGGAATTTTCGACAGTCAAGATGCCCTAGTCAAGAAGCCCAACGACGGGATGTCTACATAAGCTGAGACTTAGGTGCTGAGATTTGAGGAGCTCTCAGCCGTGGCGGGAGGAGGTCGACGAGGGAGTGGCAGCGGCCACAAGGATCAAGGAAGGATCGAGGTGCGCGCAAGGAGCCATGGAGGTCGAGACGCCGCAGTCGAGATGCCTTACTAAGCTGAGACTGTCCGGCTGAGATCCAGAGGGCCCTTGGCCGCACTCAGGAGTGGAGGTCGACGTGGGAAGGATGCAAATTGAGAACGTTTCCCCAGAACATTCCGGAGCCCAAAGCTTTTAAAAGTTTCCGAAGGAAGGGGGAGATGTAAGGGTTTGTAAAACGCCTTACAAGTTTGAGTGCAGGAGAGCCGCATAGCAACAGCGGGATACGCGGCATGCAGAGGAAAAAGGGAAATAACGGTGCAAAGGACTTTGGACTCAATGCTGCGGTGAGTCTGCAGACTTTGGACCCAATAACGGTGAGTCTGCGGACTTCGGACCCGCGCAAAGAGGAGAGACCGTGAATTAACGGTACCGGTCTGGACTTTGTACCCGTTATAACGGTGAAGTTCTGGACTTTGTACCCGTTATAACGGTGAAGTTGGCGGACTTTGGACCAGCACAAAGAGGAGAGACCGTGAACTAACGGGACTTGTGCTGCCCTTTGGACCCGATCACGCCACTTGTCCTGCACTTTGGACCCAATCACGCCACCGAAGGAGGGAAATAACGGGACCAGGGTGGCATATAAAAGGAGGACGCGTGCAGGAAGCTGGACAGTCAAGTGAAGTCGTGCAACGAGATCGTACCAACGCGAGTGAAACCCCAAGGAGAATACCAAGTGCCAAATAATCCGGAATCAAGATCGCCGAGTCAAGAAGCCCAACGACGGTCACGTCTACATAAGCTGAGACTGCCAAGCTGAGATCCCGAGGGTACAAGGTAAGTTGTAGGGTGCGTCTACGAGTCTCGAAATCGACGAAGTTGGTGGAGTCTTGGCAGTGGATGTTGTGCGAAAGGTACCCGGCGTCGGTTTCCCATGAAAGATTGAGAACCTGCTGAGGGCCAGGCCGACGAAGATCCAGTGGAGTTGTGCGAAAGGTACCCGGCGTCGGTTGCTCATGAGAGATTGAGAACCTGCTGAGGGCCAGGCCGACGAAGTCCCGACCGAACTCCGGGGTGGAGCGAAGAGTGGTGACTGCAGGCATCACTGCTTAGCCCCGCTAGGGAGGTTCTGCCTAACATCCTCCAAGGTTGTGAGAGGCTCGTAGCGTGCCTAATACGCGACCGGTGCCCGAAAGACTCGGCAAGGCAGAGGACGCACGACAGGCGTACCGCCGTAGAGTCGACGTGGGAGCCACTACCGGCGTCGACGAGGGAGAACGAGTCATCAAACAGCAGAACCACGAACCAAATATCGAGATATAAATCTACGTACAATAAACCCAACAAGTATTTCTAAATCTAACCTAACTCTGTGTTATACTTTGGTCTCGGGGTTACGCATCAATAAATTTGGTGGGACGAACACACAAACTCATCTGAGCTAGCCGCACGTTCACGTAGCGAGCGGAGAAATAAAAGCAGTTCGTTACACCAGTTATCCTCGCTCGTTTTTGCTCTGTTGAAGAGCCGGCGGGTGGAGATTCTGAGCCGTTCCAGGTTGTCATTCCACCATGGGGCGTCTCTATCTGCTTTCCGTCTGCCAAGATGGCAACTGTCCTCAAAAGCATTGGTTATCTTCTTGCAGAGGTTATCCACTGCCTGATCCAATTCTAAGGAATGTCTGGGTATACCTGACGGTTCGTTAGAGAGATTAAGCTCAAGAGAGGACTTGAACCAATCCCAGTTTGTTTTCTTGGGATTCCTTTTGGGGGCGTCCCTAGCGGCGTTGAAGTCTACTTCAAATCTAATGATTCGGTGATCCGACATTGATTCCTCTGGCGACACATGCCAGTTCTTGATAAGTGGTCCTAGAGACCTGCTCATCAGAGTTATGTCTAGGACCTCCTCTCTTACTCTAGTAATGAATGTCGATGTGGACCCGACATTAGCGATTTCTAGGTTACTATTTACAATAAACTCTATTAGCTGCTCACCTCTGTTGTTGACGTCGGTGCTTCCCCATATCACGTGATGTGCATTGGCGTCACATCCTATGATTAGGGGTAACTTCTTCCTTCTGCAGCATTCCACGAGTCCGATGATTTCCGGTGGTGGGCATGCTGCATCCCCAGCGAAATACGCAGATGCTATGGCGATCGCTGGTAACTTTCCTGTGCCGCTCAGCGTTACTGCGACACAGTCACTGGTTAGGAACTCTGAAAAGATATTATAGTTGATATATTTTCTTATTAATATGCATGCTCTTGGGTGTGCACCCCGTTGGTCGCATATTACCTTTGATTCCTTGGTGTACAGGCCTTTAATGCCCTGATTGCACCCAGGCTCCTGAATGAGAGCTAGCCCGAGATGTTGGGAGGTGAACAACCTGGCCAGGACGGTGGATGCCGCCTTGGCCCGGTGCAAGTTCACCTGGGCTAGCTGCGTGCTGCGATGTGCAGCCATTACTGGAGCGGGTGCTCCATGTTTTGTGAAGGGGGCGGGCATTCCCCTTCACTGCCTTCGGTTAGGGTGACGTCGGCCTCCTTCTCGTCGATATCTTCTCGGAGGGGCTCTTGTGCCACCTCCTGGGAGTGTGAGAGACGTTCGTCCTCACTCTCCACGTCCATATCGGCGATAGCTTCCTCCTTTGCACCCAATGGCTCTTGTGGCTTTCCGAGGGATTCCTCGACCTCCACTTTGCCGTCTTTGGGGCCGGGGGGCGCTGCTTCTGTTGCCGCCATCTTCGCCGCCTTCCTGAGACCACTCACCGAGACCACTCACCGAGACGGTCCCGAATCTTAAGTTCAGCTGGTGCCCTTTAGAGACGATCTCATCTCGGGTGAGTTGGTCTATCCCAATAACGAGGAGTGCCCCGCCTCCGTCGTTCCTTCGGGAGATCACCTTCCAGGAATCGACCTCCATTCTATTCTGGCGTCCCAGCATCATCAGAAGCTCCTCATCGCTTCTTTCTGCGCTTCTAGGGCAGAAGACTGTGACATTGTATGCCGCAGGAATGTCTTCCCCTACCCTAGTGTCAAGGGGCACGCCCTTCCAAGTCCTTAGCTGAGGCGTCACAGTCCTCAGCCAGTCCGCTGAATCCTGGTCCAAGCAGTCTATCAGGAGGTATCCGACCCTAAAGTGGATACCTCTGAAGGCGACTGCTGAGTCCCATTCAGACGTGACTACATCGTCCATTATGGCCTCCTCCAGCTCGGCAAGCTCTTCGTTGCTCAGGTAGACCTGCGGGTAGTCCTCAGGTAGTACCGCAACTCTGACTCTCTTGGCGGCCTCCGCGTAGGAGGTGCCCGTGAGAGGAGCCGTGGAAGTGGAGCGTGGCTGCTTCTCACCCTTGTCACCCGCCTTCGACACGCTGGGTGTGCCAGCAGATGCCTTAGGGGGGTCTCCTCGTCGCCGCCGCCTTCGATGTGGTTGGCTCATCAGGCCTTGGTGGACGGGGGTGGGGTGCCGCTGCCTCTTTGATGCCCTCTGACTTGGCCCTCTTCGGGGTGTCCATCGGAGGGGTGAGGGTGCTATTTGCCCGCTTGCTGGCAGGGGCAACGTTTTGTGCCACTGGTCGTGGCTCCTTCGCCTTCTTCAGAGCTTCAACAGGTGTCATGCCCTGTTGAAGGTACCTGAGGTACCATTTGACCTTGGACCCCGACAGGCCTTTCCTGTAGGGGTCGCCAAGGCCTCCTGGTTGCCCTCTGGCTGGAAGGACATCTGCCTTATTGGCGGGCTTGATCTTCGGTACAGCCGCGGGGGGTGGGCAAGCCGGCCGGGATGGTCCTGCCGGTAGCCCACGTTCCCGAACTGGAACAGTCGATCTTTGTGGGGTTGTCCCACATTCTGCGTCCGCGACGCACTCCTGATGGAAGCTGCGCTCCTGGGTGGGGCTGGTCCCACCTGGGGTCGCACTCCGTCAAAGAGTATTTCTTCAAGGAGCCTTGCGGCACTTGAGTCAGGGATATCCTGCGGTATTTTGGTTTTCGTAAACTTTTTCATGTTTTTGAATCCCACGAGTTGCGGAGAAAGTTTGGTCCACCCGGGCAGAAATCCGCCATACCCGGGTAAGGCGCAGTTAGGACAGGCGGTCGCCATTTGCCTGAACCCTCCGTGAGAGACTGGGCTATTTGTTAATCCGGGCCCCCAGCCAGGCTGACTATCGGCACGGGTCGGATGACACCTTAGTACGGCCCGGAGTGAGATTGTGTGGGGAGGGGAGTTGATAGGTAGTCGTGAGGGAAGAGGAGTGTGTGAGGCTATACTTTCGAAGACGGCCAAACAAACGTCTCATCAGTACACCGACTCCGGTGTACCCGCTGTTTGTCCGGGGTTGCTTATTAGCTTACGCCTATTCGCAACTAACCTTATAGAAGGCCGTTCGCTATCCGCAACCTGCGACCCGCCTGGCGGCCCCAGCTAAGCCCCCTCTTGAACATCCCACTAGTTCTCGAGGACCAAGTGTGTATGATAACGATTGCCTTATATTTTTTGATAATATCGCGACTTTGTTCGATTTAACTCGGGTCTCTCAACCTTCAGCAGCTGCTTTGAGGGAACTTATTGATACAGCATCAGCGGTTTATGACTCTCTATTGTTATTAGGAAATCATGAAGACATCACAAATGCTATTTTTATCCACTTAGTGCTGTGGAAAGTTGACGGTAAGACTCGCTCGAAATGGGAAGAACAGCTTGACTACTCAAAGCTGCCTAAGTGACTGTCAATCGGTATTAAATCGAAGATCTCAGCAGTTGTCTGGAGAAGAAGGTAGTAAGTTTAAGCAAAATAAACCAAATCAAGACCGCAGGGCTGACACGAGTAAAAATATTAAGCATTCTTTTAACTGCGCTGCTGAAAAACGAGACTTACGCAGTTCTTGTTGTCAATTTTGCAATTCTAGAGAACATGAGATAACAGGTTGGCAGCCATATGCAGCTCTTTCGGTTCAGCAACGATTTGAATTTGCAAAAAGTGTTTTCCTTTGTATAAATTGCTTGAAAAGGGGTCATACAGTGTCAAAATGTAAAGTTCCAAAGTGTAGGATATGCGGAAAAGGGCATAACGCATTGTTGCATAAGTTTTCATCGTCAAGTACTCAGCAATCATCTCAATTAGTGCAAGAAAGCTCATCTACTTCGCATGCTATGCATGCCACAGTACCAGATAAGGTAATACTTGCTACTGCAGTTGTACATGTCAAACGCCAAGATGGACAGTACATTCTAGCTAGAGCCCTACTAGATTCAGGGTCGCAAATAAATTTAGTGACTGAGGAGCTCGCTAGTAATCTGCATATAAAGAAAGATGATGCGAATGTGAACTTACTTGGTATAGGTCAACAGCATACTGAAGTTAAGAAAAGCATTCACACAGCTATAAAATCTAGGTTTAATAGCAATGACTACATGGCAAATTTCTGCATACTCAAAACAATTTCAGGATATCAGCCAAATCAAGCAATAGAAATTCAGGGCTGGGATATACCATCAAATATTAACTTGGCAGACCCGCAGTTCTATAAGCCACAAAGGGTAGACATGTTAATAGGAGCAGAATCGTTTTTCGAGTTAATGGCGGTTGGACAAATTAAGAAAAGCCCTGAGCATCCCACACTGCAAAAAACCTTGTTAGGATGGATTGTGTCTGGACGATATCGGTGTCCCAAAACACCAGTTGCGCCAATTGTTAACAGTTTTAAATGTCAGGAAGAAAGTTTAAGGGGACGTTCTCTTTGTTTTGGATCAAAAAATCGATTTTTTTTTTTTGCAAAAATTGAAAGCCACATATCCGTAGAATATGTGTGTGAAAGGATTTTTCGATACGATGAATTGTTTGTCAATGAGAGCGTCTCGAATACACCTGCGTCACGCGCGCTGTGGTATGCTCTAAAAACTTTAAACGCGTTTTTCTCGAAACCATGTTTTTCAACAAAATTACGCGTCCACAGCTTCATCCTGTGAACCGATTTGCTTCATGTAAAATTTTTATGAAAGTAGATGCTTTTCTTTAGGGCACTAACCTACTCCGGAAAAAAACAATAATTTATTTATAATTTTTCAACGTGGTTTAACTGAAAAAAAATGTACGAAAATCGAACTTTAAAATTCGAACGTTCATTACGCTGTCAATTTATGGCCGCAATTTGATGCGACTAGGTTAGTGCCTCGCACAAGTATATTAACTTTACATAATGGTAACAATTTTCTATTTCTGTTGACTACAAGAGGCTGCAGGCTCGTAATTTTGGGACGATGTTTGCCGCGCGGAGGCAGGCGAAAGCCGCCATTTTGCAGCCGCCATTTTGAATTTCACCATCAAATAAATTTTAAAAAAATCTTGAATAATAAACGAATTCAAAAGCAAAACCCGAAGTTCGTACGCCTTTTCATTATCCCACAAAAAATTGACGAACTTTGCCTTCATTTCGACCAAAACAAAGAGAACGTCCCTTTAAGTAGCATAAACGACACACTACAAAAGTTTTGGGATTTAGAAGAGATGCCTTTAGGAAATTTCCAAGCACGTTACACAGAGGAACAACAAATGTGTGAGAAATCTTTTATTGAAAATGTCCAAATTTTGTCAGATGGAAGATTTGAAGTTAAACTTCCATTTAAAAAAGAACCTAGTTCCTTAGGATCCTCATTTGAAGTTGCCAAACGTAGATTCCTTTCGTTGGAACGACGATTATTACGAGACTCGAATTAAAAGAAAATGTAGGTATATTGATTTTATGGAGGAATATCTCGCTTTGGGGCATATGTCACCAATTGATTATGGGGTCCCGACTCCTCCACACTATTTCATTCCGCATCAGTGTGTAGTGCGCCCTCAAAGTACAACTACTAAGCTTAGAGTTGTCTTTGATGCTTCAAGTCGTACAACTACACAAGTTGCGTTAAATGACATATTGATGGATTGATCAATCCTGCATGGGGCCGGGATGAAGCTCGCCAAATGGTATTCCAATTGTGCGGAGCTATGTACTTCCGAAAGCACAGACAAGTCGTTGGCAGTAGCCGAATCGGATCCAACAAAAACTTTAGGAATAAGATGGTTTCCCAAAGAAGATGAACTTCATTTCCAGTTAGAGGATTCATTTTAAGATCTTCGTGCTACAAAACGCAATATTTTGTCTGTGTCAGCTAGGTTATTTGATCCCCTTGGTCTTCTATGTCCCTTAGTGACAAAAGTAAAAATTCTACTGCAGGAGCTATGGATGGAAAAGTTAGATTGGGATGAGTCGGTACCACTGAGGTTACATACAAGTTGGGAGGAATTTTAAGTTAATTTGTTGCACCTCCATCAGTTAAGGATTCCCAGATATTTAAAAACTGCACGTATTCGCCGATGCCTCAATTAAAGCTTATGGTGCTCGTATATATGTTCGTACAAGCACAGCTGATGGAATTAAAGCCATGTTGTTAACGGCAAAATCCAAGGTAGCCCCTTTAAAAACAAGGCCACTTCCCCGTCTTGAACTTTGTGCGGCTCATGTTGCAGCTGATCTGTTGAATAAAATCAGGCCTATAGTATCAAGCCCAATTGAAAAAGTAACTTTCTGGTCGGATTCGGAAATAGTCCTTCATTGGGTGAAGACTCATCCGTCGAGTTTAACAGTTTTCGTAGGAAACCGAATAGCTGAGATTCAGGATTGGAGCAAAGGCTCAATTTGGCGTCATGTTCCGACAAAGCAAAATCCGGCAGACATTGTATCGAGAGGAGCATCAGTCGAGGAACTCAAGGATCTTATGTGGTTCAACGGTCCAACATTTTTAACTGAACCAGAAGATAAATGGCCTACTAATAGTCATTTTGAACTATCGCAAGGTATGCAAGAGTTGGAAATTAGAAAATCAGCTCTTGTCTGTGCAGAACCACGCATGCAAAGTGATCTTTTAGAATACATAGAAAAACATTCGTCATACATTAAGACAGTAAGGGTCATTGGATATGTACTTCGATTTATAAGAGGATGTCGAAAAGCGGCTCGTGAGGCGAATATACTGCTCACAGCAGCTGAGCTGAAAATGGCATTTGACAAAATCATTCAGGTTGTGCAGGACTTCGAGTATGCAGAAGTCATTGATAAAATTCGCAAGAAGTCATTACTCGCGCCAAATTTGCAGAAGTTGTGCCCGTTTTTGCAAGAAGTCAAGCTAGAACATTTAGCTTGGTGAGAGTCGGCGGGCGAATGTTGCAAGCCGATATTCCATTTGACGCGAAATTTCCGTGCTTACTCAGCCAACAGTCGCAGTTCTTAAAGAATTACGTTGAACATTTGCACAGAAGGAATTTCCATGTCGGCGCGCAAGCCTTAGGCAGTCTTCTCAATGAGCGGATATGGGTGGTTAATGCTCGGGAGATATGTAAAAAAGTTGTTCGCCAATGTTTGGACTGCTTTCGATACAAACCAAAGCTGCTTTCACAAATCATGGGGCAGTTGCCTGCTGATAGACTAAGATCAGCTCGTCCCTTTACAGTGTGTGGAGTAGATTTTTGTGGGCCAATCATGACCACTTTGAAGATCCGAGGGAAGCAACCATATAAGTCCTATGTCGCTGTATTTGTGTGTTTTGCGTCCAAAGCTGTTCATCTTGAACTTGTGAGCGACTTGTCAACTGATACCTTTTTATCATGTTTCCAAAGGTTTGTCGGCCGGAGAGGACTTCCGAAGACGGTGCACTGCGACAACGGCACGAATTTCGTGGGCGCGAGCAATCGCATGAAGGAGTTCGGCAAGAGGCTGAAAGCAGAGTTGACCGGCGTCCAACGTTACGCTTCCGAAGAAGGAGTCTCCTTTGCATTCATACCGCCTAGGGCTCCTCACTTCGGAGGCCTATGGGAGGGCGCTGTGAAGTCTGCGAAAGGCCTACTCCTACGAACAGCAGGTCGCGCTTTGCTCGCCGCGGACGAGTTGACGACATTCCTCGTAGGCGTGGAGGCAACCCTCAATTCAAGGCCAATAGGCCCATTCAGCCAGGACCCCAACGATGGAGAAGCGCTGACGCCAGCGCACCTGCTGATCGGCGGTCCGCTGAAGGCCCCACCGGAGGAGGAGCCGCCCGAAAAAATAAGCTTGTATGCTCGCTCAAGCAAGAGTTCTGGCGGAAGTGGTCGACGAGTTATCGTCGGAGCCTGCTGGTTCGCTCGAAATGGACCAAGGAGTACCCGGACGTCGGGGTGGGCCAATTGGTGCTCGTGGCCGAGGACAACTGCCCGCCACAGAGGTGGCTGAATGGCCGAATGAAGTAGAGGAGGTGCTCAACGCGAGCGGTGTTGGCTGATTTCAGCCCTTTACTTAATTTAGAATACAATAAGAAAATTAAATCAGAAGAAATTATATGAAATGAAATGTAATGAAGCAATTAGAAAATAAGTATAAGAGAAAATGAAGTACAAACGCTGAATGTGGATCGCGTAAGCTTTAAGCGGGAAGAAGGAAAAGAAGTAGGAGATGAAATAAATGAAGGCAGTCTCGTTTAGATTCTGATCGTCTCGCACGCACCCGCTCTAAGTCGTTTTCTATCCGCCGTATACT
Source organism: Drosophila ficusphila (assembly GCF_018152265.1). Lineage (NCBI taxonomy): Eukaryota > Metazoa > Arthropoda > Insecta > Diptera > Drosophilidae > Drosophila > Drosophila ficusphila. The sequence goes on from NW_025064156.1 coordinate 1,231,888, forward strand.
GTATATATATATACTAGAGGTCCTGTGTCCGCTTCGCTGGTCAACACAATTTAACAACATAATAGTCAATGTTGCAACATTTTTCAAATATATGGAAGTATAGATAGATGGTGATTTAACACTTTTCCAGTTTGACTTTTCCACTTGCGCAGCACAATCCAGCCGTTTATATTTTAAACTTTAACGCACTGCAATATCGGTATATAGTCGCCATTGGTCCAATATCTAAATTTTCAATATCACTGTAGTTCGCAGTGGGGTCATATTGGAATGCCAAGCGATTGAATGATGCCAATAATCTCCATGTGCTCATTTGTCTTTCTTCGCTTAAATTTTGTGAATATTCTTGTTGCTGGCTTGGATGTCTGCGGCCAATGTTTTCACGTAGTTCGCAATGGGGTCATATTGGAATGCCAAGCGATTGAATGATGCCAATAATCTCCATGTGCTCATTTTTCTTTCTTCGCTTAAATATTGTGAATATACTTGTTGCTGGCTTGGATGTCTGCGGCCAATGTTTTCACGTCCTCCTCTAAGCATTTTGGACTATGGACAGAGTGGTGAATTTATCCTCAAATGCACGATCCACATAATTTTCACAGTTCAACTTAAATTGAATAAAAATTCTTTTTTTTTAACAATTTCACAGTGAACACAAAAATTGAGTTAAAATGCTAAGGGAGCGTGTTTGTCAGTTCGATAAGGTAGCAACTCACTTTATATGCGACAATATTGCAATTTTCTTACGGATCCCTAATTTTTTTCCAAATAAATTATAGCCTATTTAACTCCACGATAATATAGCTTTCTATCGGTGAAAGAATTTTTTAAATCGGACCAGTAGTTCCGGAGCCTATTCGCTGCAAACAAACAAACAAACAAACAAACAAACAAACAAACAAACAAACAAACAAACAAATTTTACCTCTTTATAATATTAGTATAGATAATAAACTTTGTCATATTTCTCCCGTTTAACTCGTGTCATTTGTTTTATAAATTTGGCAGTGTTTAAATATTATCGTCTCACAAAAACTATTGTGAATCTTCACCGTAGTACAGTGAATTTTAGAAGAGTACGTTGCCATCTGGTGGCGAAGCGGGAATCGCAGCAACTTTGCTTGAAGGTGGTCGAACAGCCCATTCAGCACTAAAATTGCCATTAAATATGCAAAGCAATGAAACTCCAACCTGCAACGTTTCGAAGAACTCTGCAATGGCAAAGGTTTTGCAGCAATGTAAATTGATTGTTTGGGATGAATGCACGATGGCAAATAAAAAATCTTTGAAGGCTTTAAACAGAACCTTAAAAGATCTACGGAGCAATAATAACCGATTTGGTGGTGCAATGATTTTATTAGCAGGAGATTTTCGTCAAACATTGCCAGTGGTTCCACGATCAACGCCAGCTGATGGACTCAATGCATGTCTAAAGTCCTCCAATTTGTGGAAACATGTCAAAGTACTTCATTTACCAATCTGGAAACATCTTTTCTAAACAACTCATTGACATTGGTAATGGCAAATTTCCTATAGACATGTTCACTGCTGCCAATGCCAAATGAACCACATAAATTCTTACTGATATTGTTTAATAGTGTTACTGTCGTAATTGTTTAATTCATCTATACTTCTATACTAATACTAGTAAACCCAGCGAACTCCGTTCCGCCACCAGATGGCGATAGTTTTAGGTAAAACTTCGTTTGGTGTTTAAAAGATAAAGAAAATTTTTTTGTTTTATATATGAAAAGGAAAAATTTTATTTCGATACCATTAAAACTTTGGCCATTTCCGAGTGTTTTGCAATATTACACGTTGGTTCCTCAATAATTTGAAGATTTAACGGTAATTTTAATGCTGAATGAGCCGTTTGGCATCTTTCTAACAATATGGCTGCTATTCCCGAAGAAGCAACTGCAACAGCTATGTTGGATCTCGCCCGAACAGTTGCTAAAGCTAATGACATGAGGAATGTCTTGTCAGTACCACCAGGGGCATCTAGGAAATATAAACCACCATTTTCTTCATCGATTGCCTTCATTAAAGTATCATAAACTTTCTTCTGTTGGGAATTCAACAGGGGTACATTCGTTTGAACTAATAAATTTAATTTCTGGTGATCATATTCACGTTCCCGTTCTAATTCTCGATTAAATTCATTCACGATTTGGCGCTGGCATTCTAACCTGATTAATATATAACCGCACATGAGGTAACACATATCTTCGATCAAGAGTAAAACCCAATAATGTATCTCCTCATTCATCAAATTGTTCACAATCAGAATGGAGACTTCGTCTATTGTTGGAGCATTAAATGTCCTTTCGTGTGTTCCAGATGGTCGTTTATCTGCTTTTATGACAACTTTATAGTCATCATTTGGCATGCGCTCTAAAGCACTCTTAAACAACCTGACCATCGCATGATGTTCATGAAGCAGACACTGCATGTCTTGAAGAATTGCTCGCTTCATCCCTTCATTGATCGCTAGACGTCGATCAAGTTGTTCTTCCATGTTGCCCATGAAATATATTTGTAAAAAATTTTTTTGTGTATCTTCGAAAGGTAGTAATGATCCAATTCGATGGTGAATCTGCCCTTGTATCTAAGATAAAGTAAGTTATTCTTTAACTATATTCAATGTAATACAAACAAAAAAAAAACCTTAAATGTCGGATTAAATCCTCGTTCTTCGATAATATCTGCCCCAAATGAGGTCATTTGGAAACAACCATTGTATTTTCGGGTATTTGCAAGAAAGTGGCGTGATTCTTGTGTTTCACCACAAAGCAAAGAATACAATGGCTCAGGTGGCGGAGTCAACAATGGCAATTTAACTTTACCATTAAAGCAGCATAATCCAGGCGTTTCTCCGGAAAACTTCAGTGCACCGCAATACTCGCAAACAACGTCCATTTGCCCAATGCAAACGCTAGGATGCAAGCTGTAATCAGTGATGCAATCGTATTGAAACGCTGCTCGATTCAAATCAGCACTTGATAAATTTCTTCTGCGTCGCAAATGATCTATTTCTTGACCTCTGTTGTAAGCTCGACGATTCTGCATTGTCAACCGAGCCGTATTACGGATTGCCTCTCTTTGCTCTGCTGATTGAGAAGCACGAAGTCGACCAATTCTAACGCGGTTCTGTTCACGTTCAATGTTTTGTTCTTCTTCAGACCTTCCATTTGCAGTATTTTGTAGTCTTCTTGCATTACGGCTTTGTCGGGAAAGATTCGATCGTCTTGGTCGCGGCATTATTAATTAAACTTCCCTTCACTTCAATTCACAAAAGCACGAAAAACTTCACTTCACTTCAATTCACCAAAATCACAAATAATTTCTACTCACTTTAAAAAAATTGAGTTAAAATGCTATGGTAGTGTGTGCTTGTCAGTGTGATGAGGTAATAACTCAATTTATATGCGATTTTTGGTATGTCGAACGGAATAAAAAGTACCCTACGTCCTATTCCGGGCTCTAAGCTACCTTCCTACCAATTTTCAGCCAAATCTGTTCAGCCGTTCTTAAGTTATAAGTGGTGTAACTAACACAACTTGCTTTTATATATATAGATTATAAAGAGGTAAAATTTGTTTGTTTGTTTGCAACGAATAGGCTCCGGAACTACTGGTCCGATTTAAAAAGCTTTGCGAGCTCTGGTTTTTTTCACATATTATGCTAACCTTAGTCCTCTCTGCTCAGTTAATTTCATGGACAAACGAGTATTGTGTTCACTGTGAAATTGTGAAACAAAAAGAATTTTTATTCATTTTATGCATTTGAGGATAAATTCACCACTCTATCCATAGTCCAAAATGCTTAGAGGACGACGTGCAAACATTGGCCGCAGACATCCAAGCCAGCAACAAGAATATTCACAAAACTTAAGCGAAGAACGACAAATGAGCACATGGAGATTATTGGCATCATCCAATCGCTTGCAAAATGATCCCACTGCGAACTACAGTGCTAATGAAAATTTAGATATTGGACCAATGGCGACTATATACCGATATTGCAGTGCTTTAAAGTTTAAAAGAGAAACGGCTGGATTGGGCTGCGCAAGTGGAAAAGTCAAACTGGAAAAGTGTTAAATCACCATCTATCTATACTTCTACAGGGTGCGCCATCTCGAGCTTCGGTATGAAAATATTGAATAACTTTGGAAAAAAACAAAAATTCATGGAAAATGTTTTATGTTTATTTAGATTGATCCTTTACAATTCATTTGAGTTAGTTTTTGAAGGGTCTAGAAAATTTCTGGTTTCAGCAGGACGGGGTCCCATGTCAGACAGCAAACGAAACCATGCAGTTTTTGCAGCAAAATTCCTGGATGCGTTGTGTCAAAAAGAGGCGATATCGACTGGCCGGACTTGACCCCGCCGGATTTCTTTTTGTGGGGTATACATAAGCAAGCCCTAGACCATCACAGAGCTCAAGGAGAGTATTCGCACCGAAATGGCCAATATATCGGCCGATTGCTCAAGAAAATAATGGAAAATGCTCGAAAAAGGACACTTTTTGCCATCAAGAACAAAGGAAGTCACTTAGTCGATATTGTATTCAAAAACTAACTCAAATGAATTGTAAAGGATCAATCTAAATATATGTAAAACATTTTCCATGAATTTTTGTTTTTTTCCAAAGTTATTTAATATTTTCATACCGAAGCTCGAGATGGCGCACCCTGTATATATTTGAAAAATGTTGCAACATTGACTATTATGTTGTTAAATTGTGTTGACCAGCGAAGCGGCCACAGGACCTCTAGTAATTTAATAAAAATCATGTAAGTAGAGTGTTCATTGATACGCCCACTATTTTCGAATTGCAAAATATTTTAAAAATATTAAAAAAGTGATTTTCCAAGAGTCTCAGTCAAAAAAAAATATTAAAGGCACAAGTGAGGAATTTTTTTGTAGAAACAATTAAATACAAAAGGAACAAAATTCTTTGTTCTTTATGTTAAAATCTTATGAGTGTTAGTGAGATAGAAGATTTGTTAGACAGATTTCAAAAGCTAAACAAAATAGTTCAAACATGGCATTGACCAGTGAACGATTAAAATCCATTATAGAAGGCGCAGTTGCGAGCGCACTCGCCGCCCAGGAAAAAAGCTTTGAACAAAAATTACAAGAAGTTCAGAAGCGATTAGGCGGTGTAAATATCGGCACACCAGAAGTAGAAACGTATAGGGATGCCGAAATTATAATAAGTATCGCATGCTGCGAAACGTTAGATATTATGAAGTCCCTGCCGGACTTCGAGGGAAAGAATGAGACATACGTCTCTTGGAGGAAAGCGGCGCATACCGCCTATAAAGTATTCGAGAAATATGATGGTAGTTCCAAACACTACCAAGCTTTAGGCACTCTCCGAAACAAAATAAAAGGCTCGGCCGATATGGTTTCCTCGTTCGACACGCCTTTAAATTTTAAAGCTATTATTAACAGGCTTGACTTTACTTACGCGGGCAAACGACCGATATATTTAAAAGAACAGGAGATGTCAACAGTCCGTCAAGGAAACATGACACTTCTGCAGTACTACGACGAAGTGGAGAAAAAACTGACTCTGCTTATAAACAAGACAATTATGACATACGACAGCACCGTAGCTGCCTCACTGAACGAAAAATACAGAGCAGATTTCGGGCACAAGAAAATCGCTTAGCGATGTTCTTTTTTCGGCAAGACCAACCGATCTTCCTTCCGCTTTAGCATTAGCGCAAGAAGTAGACGCTAATCATGAGCGATACAGCATCGCAAGTAGTTTCGCACGTAGCACGGAGGAAAAACACCAAAGAGCTGAACAAAGAAGTGCATCGACAGACGCTAAGTTTTACCCAAATGGTAAAAATCCACATTTTAATAAAATACCACCAAGACAGCCACCCAGACAGGAACCGACCCAACCAATGGACGTCGATCCTTCATTATCCCGTTTTAGACAACCAACCCAAAACCAACAAAGTGGACCGTTTTCAAGACAAATTCAAAGCACTTACCAAAATATTTAACCCAAAGTTAGCAATAATCAGGGACAGATGATTAAAAGGCCAACTATTAGTATCGCTAGATATACAAACAAAACATCAACACCAAAACATCAGAGGATAAATCATCTGGCTGTAGAAAACGACCCACCAAATGAAACCAATAATGAATACCCGGCAGTAGCCGAAGAGGAATGTGAGAACATCGACGATGACCTAGTAGAATATGATGAAATAAATTTTTTAGGCTAGGATGGGATGGGATGGCTTTCATTCGTACAGAGTAAAGTTTTCTGATCGCGGTCAACTTGGTGGCCGCCAGTGGGATCTCTGTTTTCGAATGATTGCAAGTTGACACACAGCCTCCTCGTGGCACCTCCTGGGTAGCTATCTTAGCATCCGCTAGATAGTGAGCTAATGTGTGCAGCGATGTCACCCGGACGTTAAACGGTTGAGCGCAGGGTTTGGAACCCGCCTCGTAAAAAAAAGAAGCCCAGTGAAGACCAAAGCGAAAGCCTCGGATAGGATCCCCCCTTTTGTTGACGACCACCGCAAAACGAAAAAGGACTACGATTTAAGGATATGCACCTGGAATGTCCGAACCCTTAATTGGGAAGGTGCCTCTATCCAACTGGCGGATGCCCTCGAAAAATTAAAGGCTGACATTACCGCCATCCAGGAAATGAGATGGATAGGACAAGGTTGCTCCAAGCGAGCAAACTGCGATATCTACTTCAGCTGCCATGCGGAGAGGCGCGAATTTGGATGCGGATTTGTAGTAAGCCGGAGACTTCGCCACCACGTCTCCAACTTAACCCCAGTGAGTGAACGAGTGGCTACAATCCGCGTCAAAGCTAGGTTTTTCAATCTAAGCATAATTTGCGCGCACGCCCCGACGGAGGAGAAGGACGATGCTGTAAAGGATGCATTCTACGCGAGACTCGAGGACACATACGACCGCTGCCCAGACCACGACGTGAAAATTATCCTCGGGGACTTCAACGCAAGGGTCGGGCGCGAACGCATCTTTTACCCCACCGTCGGTCAATTCAGCCTCCATGAGACCACCTCGAACAACGGTCTCAGGCTGATTGACTTCGCCGCGGCGCGAAACATGGTAGTGAATAGCACCAGATTTCGGCACCTCGACATCCACAAGGCCACACGGCTGTCCCTGATCAAAAGACGCGCAACCAGATTGATCACGTTGTGATAGACGGAAGGCATGCCTCAAGTGTGATGGACGTGCGTACGTTTCGTGGAGTCAACATTGACTCGGACCACTATCTTGTCGCAGCCAAGATACGCATGCGGCTATGCCGAGCGAAAAACATACGCCCCATCACGCGGCTGCGATCACAACGGACAGCAATGGCCTACTCCACTCACCTCTCGGAACTGCTCCACCAACCTATCCCTCTCGCTGTTGACGCCGGTGGACTCTGGGCGCACATTTCCCACTCCATGCGAGCTGCTGCTGAATCAACCATTGGGTTCAAGCGCCCACCCACACGGAACCAATGGTATGACGAGGAGTGTCGCGTCGCAGCGGCAGCAAAAAACGCCGCCCACAGAAAAACGCTGCAGTCTGGCGCAACGCGAGCTACGTGTGAACATTACAGGGAGAAAAGGAAGGAAGAGAGGCGACTTTTCAGACGGAAAAAACGGGAGCAAGAAAAGCGAGAGTGCGAGAAACTTGAGGTGTTACGAGACAGGAATGATGTTCGAAAATTCTACCAACAAGTCAACCGTCTGACACAAGGTTTCAAGACCGGAGCATCTAACTGTCGGGATGAAAATGGAAATCTGGTTACGGATACGCAGTGCACGTTGAGGTTATGGAGGAAGCATTTCTCCAAGCTGCTAGCAGGCGATGACGGCACCAATCCCGCCATTGGAGGAAGCAGCCCGATACCACCAATCGACGACAATGTGGATATACCACTACCTAGCCATGACGAGGTCCGAGTTGCTATAACGCGGCTCAAAAACAACAAAGCAGCTGGTGCTGATGGACTGCCTGCAGAGTTGTTTAAGGCCGGCGGCGAAGACCTGATAAGGTGCATGCATCAGCTCTTGTGCAAAATATGGCTAGAAGAAAGCATGCCCAACGATTGGAATCTCAGCGTCCTTTGTCCTGTACTGAAGAAAGGTGACCCGACGATATGCGCCAACTACCGCGGAATCAGCCTGATTACCATCTCATAAAAGGTGCTATCGAGCGTAATATGTGAACGACTGAAGCCGTATACCAGCGCACTGATTGGACCTTATCAGTGCGGCTTCAGACCTGGTAAGTCCACCATAGACCAGATCTTCACATTACGCCAAATCCTGGAAAAAACCTACGAGAATAGCATCGACACACACCATCTCTTTGTCGATTATAATGCTGCATTCGATAGCCCGACGAGGGAACGCCTATATGCCACCATGTCTGAGTTCGGTATTCCTGCAAAGCTAATACGGCTTTGCAGAATGACATTGAGCAGTACCATCAGCTCTGTCAAGGTAGGACCGAACCTTAATACCGTTCGAGGTTTCAGACAAGGCGACCCCTTGTCGTGCGATCTCTTCAACTTCGTGATGGAAGGGGTACTGCGGAAAGCCGGTGTACATCGATCTGGCACTATTTTTTATAAAAGTGTCCAGCTCCTTGCGTATGCCGATGATATTGACATCATTGGCCGCAGCAAGCGTGATGTCACTGCTGCATTTTCGGCTATCGAAAAGAGTCGGCAAAAGTGGGTTTGGCGGTAAACGAGGGCAAGACGAAGTATATGCTGTCTACAAGCAGGGAGGCGCGGCGCCTAGACTCCCATGTGGTAGCGGACAGCTATACCTTCGAAGTGGTCAAGGCGTTCACGTACCTTGGCACTGCCATTAACACCGAAAATGACGTCAGCCTGGAGATCAAGCGAAGAATCACACTTGCCAATAGGTGCTACTTTGGTCTGAGTAAGCAAATGTGCAATAGAGACCTCTCTCGCCGAACAAAATTAACACTCTACAAGACACTCATCCTACCCGTGCTTTTATATGGCGCAGAAGCATGGGTAATATCACTGACGGATGCAGCAGCGCTTGGAGTGTTCGAGAGAAAAATTCTTCGCAAAATCTTTGGTCCCGTTCGGATTGGGGACGACTTTCGCATTCGGATGAACAACGAGCTGTACGAGTTGTACTACGACGTGGACGTGGTCCGGCGCATCACAATACAACGTCTGCGCGGGCTCGGCCACGTTGTGCGTATGGATAAAGAATCTCCAGCTCAGAAGGTGTTTGAAGCGAGGGTCGACTACGGGCGACGACGAAGGGGACGACCAAAGCTCCGATGGAAGAACCAAGTGGAGGAGAACCTGACTGCACTGGGAATTTCCGATTGGAGGAGGCGCGCGAGGAGCAGAGGCGCCTGGAGGGAGACGCTGAGGTCGGCCAAAACCCGAATCGGGTTGTAGTGCCACCTAATAATAATAATAATAATTTTTTAGGCATAACTCCCTGCTACCATTCATAGAAATGGGCTTTCAAAAATTACATCAAACCTTTTAAAGAATTAAAAAACGTTGTTTTCGTAAATAAACCATTTTCTATAAAATCAATCCATGGTCATAACACAATAAATAAAAAATGTATAATGCACATTTTTAATACAAATACAACATTTTTCTTGCTACCAAAATTAACAACGTTTGATGGAATTATTGAACTGGACCTACTAAAAAACACTGACGTCATACTTGACCTAAAAAAAAAAAAGTTAATAACTAACAGCAGTTCGGAGGAAATTAAATTTTTGAAGTGTGAAAATGTAAATTGTACAAAAGTTGAGGATATAGTGGTACCACAGAAAATATTGGAAAAATTCCAGGAAATGTTAGGAAACCGTACGGGTGTATTTGCAGAGCCAAACGAAGCGCTGCCCTACAATACTAACATTGTTGGTACTATCCGGACAGAGAATATAGATCCGATATATTCAAAACTGTATCCATACCCGATGGGCGTGTCCGACTTTGTAAACACAGAAACACAAGCGATGTTACGAGACGGCTTAATCCGACCATCTCGGTCTCCATATAACAACCCCGTTTGGGTTGTAGATAAAAAAGGGATCGATGAGCAGGGAAACACAAAAAAACGCCTAGTAATAGAAAGCTTAATTTGAAGACAATAGATGACAAATACCCTATCCCGAACGTAGGTTTTATCTTGGCAAATTTAGGAAAGGCAAAATACTTTACCACATAAGATTTAAAGTCTGGTTTTCATCAGATACTACTCGCCGAGAGCGACAGAGCGACAGAGAAAAACGGCCTTCTCAGTAGGAAATGGGAAATATGAGTTCTGTAGACTACCCTTTTCAGAGAGCCATCGACGATGTGCTCAGGGAACAAATAGGGAAATCATGCTATGTCTACCTCGACGACGTAATTATTTTTTCGGAAAATATGCACGAGCATGTGAAACACAAAGCATGGGTCTTAGAAAAATTATATGAGGCCAACATGAGAGTTTCGCGCGAGAAATCTAATTTTTTTAAAGAAAATGTAGAGTACAGTAGAATCCTGTTATAACGACTTTGCTTATAGTGTCCGTCCGGGTTGTGCGTCGAAAACTCGATGGTTTCATATACAAAGTTATATGAAAGGGCCTCCGCTTAGAGCGTTTCCGCTTTTAGCGACAAACCGCTTATAAGAATGAAATTTTTCAAGAAAATGGAAAAATTTAACCGGATATTGCGTCGTGCCGGAAAAAATACAGTGCCATAGTTCAAAATTTAAGCATCAAAACACGCTGTTAGAAATGTATGTATGTATTTATCAGTGATTGTGTGCGTAGCAGCGACACGAAGGCTCTTGCACTGGCACAACTCTCTGTTAGTTTTAGCTGTCGCCTTAACAACGCTGCTGCGAGAGAGAGAGTCGAAGTGCAATGCCGACGTCACACTGTGTGTGCAGACCTCATGTCTATTGAATAGACTCTATTCCATGAGATGTCCCGTTATATTTCTAGTTTTTTCTGCTTTTTTTCCGAGTAAAACTGAATGTTTTAATTTGCCAAATGCAATATGTGCAATAATAAGCTCATTCAGTTTTCAGTATTTAGAAAAACCTATGTTTTTTTAATTTAATTTATTAAATTTTTTGTTTAAATTAAAAAATTGATTTGATTTATTTTAAAAACCTATTACAAACACAGCAACCATAAAATAATCAAAAAAAAAATTTTTTTTCCTCCTTTTTGCTTAGTGCGTCTTCCGGTTATAACGACGAAAAATGGTCGGTCCCTTGAAAGTCGTTATAACCGGATTCTACTGTATTTAGGTTTTGTGGTTTCAAGTGGAGGCATAAGAACATGCCCTAACAAAGTAGATGCAATCCATAACTACGAACAACCGACCACACTATTTAATGTCAGATCATTTCTCGGACTAGCTAGTTACTATAGGTGTTTCATTAAAGACTTTGCATCTATTGCAAAACCTATAAGTGACATCCTAGACATCCTAGTAAGTGCAGGACAATCAAAGAAAATACCTGTTAACTTCGACGAAAATCAACGCCAGGCATTTGAAAAACTTAAGAGTGTTCTCGCGTCTGAAAACGTAATGCTATTATATCCAAACTACAAAAAAGCGTTCGACTTGACGACAGATGCTTCGTCTTTTAGTTTGGGAGCAGTCTTGTCACAGGACGGAAAACCCATAACCATGATATCACGAACTTTAAAGGACAGGGAACTAAATTTTGCAACTAACGAAAGGGAGTTATTAGCAATAGTATGGGCCTTAAAAAGCCTCAGAAATTACTTATACGGCGTGAAAAATTTAAACATTTTTACTGACCATCCAGCCACTTACTTTCGCCGTCTCAGATCGCAATCCAAACGCAAAAATTAAGCGCTGGAAAGCTTTCATTGACGAGCACAACGCCCAAGTTTTTTATAAGCCAGGAAAAGAGAATTACGTCGCTGACGCACTGTCCCGACAGCACATCCACGCGCTAGAAGAGGATGCCCAGTCAGATATTGCCATAATACATACCCTGCAGTTCTGGCTGTTCACAAGTGAATTTTGGCAATTGCCAATCATGTGTGTAGGAAAGGGAAAGGGTTATTCCTAAGTTTCCCTCTCTTCCTCACTCTTATAATACGATTTCGTTGCTTGCACCCGACGGCGGCCCGACTCCAAATTTGTCTTCTATTCTTTCGTTTTTCTAATTGCACTGTTGTCATTCTCCGTTAGAAACAAAAAATTAGTTTTCGATGGAAAATACGGCTGAGGGGCGCTCGACTTATGTATACTCTTCTGATGTTAAAGTTCTTCAAATATAAATATAATATAACATATATGTTACATATATATATATATAATATTATTTAAATTATGGAACCGAGGTAACCATAACATTGATTACAAGTGTATGTGGATACATATAACACTGTACGACAAAAAAATGTTTAAGTTGATTTTTCTTATTTTTCACTTCTACTAATCAAAATAAGAATACAAGTTTGGGGATTTGTTAATATCAATAGCCAATCAGCTTCTACGCACACTCAAATGTCCCAAAACGCGTGTTTTTGCATATTTCACAGCCTTATAATCACATATTGGGAAAATATTTTTTCACCGTTATAAGCGTTAATGCAAGTTCAATATCTATTAATTAAAATATATTAAGCAAATATACCATTGGGCTTTTATCACAATGCTTTAAAAATTTTTCTCCCAGCTCTATACTCTGGGCGACTACGTATGGAACTTGTTACGCGAGGATACCTCTGAAAAAGCCAAAAAAAAATCAGAAAAAAATTTCACTTTTAAAAAAATAATAGTTTATTGGAAGTAAAAAAATAATATTTTGTGTTAAATATTTTCATAATAATAATTTCATAAAATTTATCATAAAAAAAGAAATCCTATCACTTAGAAGGTGGCATAAATATTTTTGTGCATAACTTATGCACCTTAACCGAAAACAATCAAAAAAGTAACTTAAACAAAGATTTTGTTAAATTTTGTTGCACAGTGTAATATAACTCGCGTGTCATTTATGGTCGGTTATACCCAAAAAGAAGGGTATACTAAAAGGGTGAAAAATAAAATTGAACTGCGTCATTCTTTTGCGTAGTGCGTTGACAATATGTTGTCAAATTTCTTAATTTGTGCAACGGGAAGCGCAAATGTTTAAAAATCATGTAAGTGTCGTTAAGATTACAAAAAATATTATGTTTTTTACTACAAACTTATTTAAATCTTTTTAGGATTAAGCCATACAGATGTATGTCCGATAATTTCCTTTGAAAGGTAAGTTTGCGCTAAATTAAAAAAAGTAATATATGTATAATATTTAAATTTACATTACTCCACCTGGGAGCTTAGAGCCTCTACAATTTCTTGTAGAAGATTCATTATCATTGATTTTCGATCGTACCGGTGATAAGCCAGTAGCGACTTATCCTAGCGGTGGGGTTGCCACCTGGCGCCATCTAGGAGTGACGAAAATGCTATTGTTGGGTCCATAGTAACGTGGACGAGGGGGTGTGCGGGTCCGGGGAGCCGAAATTTGTTACTAATGTTAAGTGAGCGATACCGTTTCTTTTTCTCGGGAGCCTGGGGCTCGACTCGAACCCGGCCTTTCCGGACCGGAGGCCAGCGCTCTACCTGCTGGGCCACCGTCCCCCCAATGTATAATATGTAATAACGAAAATATTTTTTGTACCATAGATGGACGCAAAACAGCCGATGTCTTGCAAATACTCCACATAAATGGTAAACAAAAACTTTCGAAATTCATATTTTAATGTGCTTATCTCTTATGTTACAAAATAAGGTATTTTATAAAATAAAAATAAAAAAATGTATATATATTGTTTTTCATATGAATTTGGGGATGAAATTTTGAACATTGGCATATATGATTTCCCTAAGGGCGATCCTCGAGGAAAACCCCGCTTCCACTTCCGCTACGAATTCCTCTATGCCTTATACGAATTTTTTTCCATACAAAATGCGTATAAGGCACCGAGGAATCGTTCGATGAAACGGCCAAAAAGTTCATCGAGAGCTGCACCTATGAAGAAAACTTGAATCCCATACAAAATTCCTCGCGCAATTCCTCGGTGCGGGCATACCTCCGTACCCCGGTTCCTCGGTGCTTCCTCGCGGATTTCATATAGGAAAAAGCTATTTTGGAACTGCAGGGTAGCGAGCTATCACTCACCTACACTATTGAAAAAACAGACAAACCGGTCAACTGCTTTCGGAACCAGATAATCATAGAAGAAAGCGGAACTGCTTCAGTTAGAACGGTCATTATGTTTGGCGAAAAAACTCGACATCTCTTATATTTCTCGGATAGAGAAACACTTATACAGAGAGTATGCGATGTGGTCAAAAAAGACCCTGCAGTTCCAAAAGTGGCTTGTCGTCGATGACATGGACGACGACCCACCGATGCCAGTGTCCGTAGAACCTGGTGCCGAACTGATGCCATTTCATATAAAGCTCTTGAATGGCATTTAAGGATTTGACATGCATGCCGCTCTCGATGACCATTTTGTCCGAGTCATCGAACAAGGCATCGATGACTTATACGAATTTTGTATGGAGAAAATTTGTATAAGATATCGATGATATCGTAGATGGCGTGGAGGCGATGTTGTCATCTATGCCAATGTCTAAAATGTCATCCCCAAATTCATAAGAAAAACAATATATATAATTAAATGTTTGAACCATAAGTTTTCAATAAAAAAAAAAAAAAATTAACTTTATTTCTTATACTCAATTGGTTACAAATATTCTTTAGTGGAAGAACACCGACCTGTCACTTGCAAGTCTCAAACTGAACTCAACTCCTAACTCTGACTTCCTTTACGATCATAACTCGGTTGTGGAGCTTTCGAGCTTTACTTGAGTGTGTTTATTCTAACTGAGTGTGTTTTATTGTTTAGGCTAAGAACTTTCCCGATTGGACTTTGGATTCTTGGGTTTGAATTTGTTTATGGCCTTGGTCCCGAAATTTGAGTTTACGACTTTGGTTTGGGAATCTGAATTATGGGAACGTGCTAAATGCGCGTTTCTATCTAAAATGTTTAGTCTGAGGATTGATTTACAAGTA